>NW_024080690.1:1583234-2812858 GCF_003009895.1 Hyaena hyaena
GCCTGTGACAAAGGCTCAGTAGTGTCCCTTGAACATTTATCTGGTTTTCCTATTTGGCCAATTTAAATCCTTGACGTGTCTTGCATAAAATCTGCAATGTGACTCCGTTGACTGCCACCTACTACTTACTTGACACCTGTTTCTTTCTTTTTTTTTTTTTTAAATGTTTTATTTCTAGGAGAGAGAGAGAGAGAGACAGCATGAGCAGGGGAGGGTCAGAGAGAGAGGGAGACACAGAATTGGAAACAGGCTCCAGGCTCTGAGCTGGCAGTCAGCACAGAGCCCGACGCGGGGCTCGAACCCATGAACCTTGAGATCATGACCTGAGCGAAAGTCGGACGCTTAACCGACTAAGCCACCCAGGCGCCCCACTTGACACCTGTTTCTGAATCTGTACACCCTCTAAGCCTCTGGAAGTTTCTGAGAGATTCTCGTTACCTACAGGAGCCCAACTTTATTTCTCACGAATATAACACATCAACCTTTTTTTTTTTTTTTTTTAAAGTAAGCTCTTCACCCAACATGGGGCTTGAACTCAACAACCCTGAGATCAAGAGCTGCATGCTGGACAGACTGAGCCAGCCAGGTGCCTCTATCAGCAGTCATTCTTAATTGTCCCTTTGTCACACAAGTCTCTATAATTGCAAAGTGCGTTTTGTCGGCTTCTAAGACTGTCCTTAAGATAAACAGTCAAAATCAAATGCATTTCTCGTGACCTACTCTGAGGCACAGCCTTGCATCTCTATGCCCATAGTGCCCTTTTTAGAAAGGGAAACACTTCTTCCTCCCCTCCTCTGCTTCTCCAAGGATAAATTTTCCCTCAATAAAATAGCCCCTGTGGCCCCCCTTAATCCTCTGGACAGAGCGGAGTACGTTACCTGCCTGATAAGCTGGGGGAAGAATGGGGCATATGTGACTTAGCTTCTTCTGTCTGCCCCCCGTCTGGAGAGTGGGCCCTTTGTTTTGCATGGGCAGGCTGCTGAGCAAGGGAAGCTGGGGTTGTCCAACTTGCCTACGGCTCAGGGAGCAAGTCTGTCCAATGCTGGGGCTCAGGATTGAGAAGTCCACTGTTGCTGTACATCTAAGCCATAGCCTTCTACTCCTCCATGTTGTCTCTCAGTGCTTCAGAACTCAGGTGGGAGAAGAGGTATCATCTTTTAGCCCCGCAACCCCCCCCCACCCCCGCCATTAACACAGTACAGAGTCTGACTTCTTGTGGGAAGCTCTTCTTACCCAATGAGACAATGCTCTTATAGTTTTCCAGCATCACCTCCTTGTAGAGGTCCCTCTGAATAGGGGCTAGATGCCTCCACTCTTCATCTGTGAATATCACAGCCACATCCTCGAATGTCACTGATTCCTGGAAACACAATCACATTCTCCCTTATTCATAACCCTTCTCTTTACATGGACCAGACAAAACAGTCTATAAAGATGACAGCCCTAAGGTTGTGGAGGGAGGGTAAGGGACATGGTTCTGATAAAGTAGGGCTTGGAAGCACTTGGGGAAAGTGGCCTAATTCCCTGAGGCACAAAGTTCTTGGTTATAACCCTTATATACACAGCTGACCCTGTGAATATCATGGACTCTTTTTCCAAACTTACAGAAAACTTGTAAGAAAAGAACAAAGACTTCCTATGTACCCTTCACCCAGCCTCCCCAAATGTTAACATTTTCCACATTTGCTTTATCTTTCTTTCTCAGTACATACACATTCTGTCTTCCTCCTGAACTTTTTTTTTTTTGAGAGAAAGCATGTGCATGCATGCAGGGAAGGAGGAGAGAGAGAGAGACAGAGAGAAAGAGAGAGAGAAATCTTAAGCAGGATCCATGCCCTATGCAGAGCCTGATGCAGGGCCTGACATGGGGCTTGATCTCATGACTGTGAGATCATGACCTGAGCTGAAATCAAGAGTCAGACACTCAACCACCTGAGCCACCCAGGTGCCCCTTTTCTGAATGTAACTTGCAAACATGAGGCCTCTTTACTCATATTTTAAGAAAACAAGATATTCTCTTGCATAATCACAGTATAATTATGAAAGTCAAGAAAATAGCATTGATATTAGACTATAATCTACAATCTTATTCAAATTCCACCAACTGTATATTTTTTTACAAATCTGTAAAATCATGATGTTGATTAGACTGGCCTTAGGATCCCCTCATTTCACACTAATGCTTTGTGATTCTATAATCTTACCTCCAGGCCTAAAACTCCAATGTGTCTCCAGTGTGCTTTCAGACATTCTAAGTCACAGCATACAGTTCAAGATGGTGGGTGCTTGGTCAGGAACGAGGCAAGCCACACATCTCTACCCACACTCATCTCTCTTTAAGGTTCTTACTACCTCACTGAGATGCTCTACAACACGTATCGTATTCCCTGGCCTAACCCAACACTTCCTAGAATACTTGGGGTCTGCTCTCAGTACATACACAGCTGCACTAAAGGGAAGTCAAGACTAGAATGGTCCCCCAAACCATCCAAGCAGACCTGTACCAACACTTTCTGGTCAAAATCACTCAGGGGAAAGGTCACAGTATGCCTGGTGACAGGCTAATGGGCACACATTCAAGGCAAGAAAAGGTCACTGAAGGAAACCGCAAACCCAATGGGAAAGGCGCGTCCCCTGTGGAGTCCTTCATTCACCTGGTTCGGTTTGATTGCAGATGCTTCAGGTAGGCACAGAAAAGGGGTTACATTCTGGAGACTAATGGGGTATTCCAGAAACACAGAGTCCACCTCACCTGGCATCTGTCAGTTGGAGACCCAGCGGCCATTCCCTCCTGTATGCTCTCTTGGTAGAAAAGGGCAGAGTCCTAATGAGGAACAGGCGTGGGATGAGAAAGACGGTATGAGAGAGGCCAGTCTTGCAGTTTTCTGACCCATAAAGCAGGAAATCTCCAAATCCCAGTGAGTCACATCCCCATTCTCATTCCTAATACCCTACCAAAAAGGGAAGGCAAAGCAAAGCAAGGCCAGGAGCAACTCCACGCCACCCCAGAAGTGGAGTGAAAGACTGCGGATATTCCTATTCAGGACACAATGCAGTACATGTTTTACTATGATCCCGCAGGAGCAGTTCTGTTCCTGGGAACCAAGAACATATTAAGCTTGTACTGTATTTACAAGTTAACATTCACTACTGCCCTGTTACCAGATAAAAAGTCTAAAAAATGTTATAAATGATTATATGGATAAGATGTGTCAAGTGAACGCCCATAGTCTCTTTAAGGGAAAAATACCCCATTCACATCCCTGGGCTCCTGGCTTGGACAGCCATGTTTTCTTCTGCACGATGCTGCGTCTCACTCCGGGAGCCACATTGATTTAGGCCTCAGGTGGACAATGTGCAGGCTGGCTAGGAGACTGAGATGCGATCTAGCTTGAAAAGGTGACATCTTTCTTCAGGAACGTGAACTAAGAAATGTCAGGATGACAGGTGGGCGAGGAGCTAAAAGGATGTCATGAGGGACGGAAGTAGCCATGAGGATCAGGGGAGCCCAAGTTACCAGGAAGCAGAACCAGTGAGTACATAGGAGGCATGGTACAGTAAGACCAGACACGGCCGGGGGAAGAACAGCCTACTCACACCAGCAGTGGTACAAAGACCTAAGAGTTTTTACTGGCCTTGAAGTCCTTCAGTTCATGCAGGACCACCACTGAGCTCCAGTTTGCATACAGAACAGCCTTATTTATTCTTGGATTTACATAAGACTCTAAACCTCTTGGGCTTTGTGTGAATCCTTATCAGTCAACTCCCTTTACTGGAGTTTGCTGAGCAGGTCTCAGTTTCCCACAGTCAGGAGGAGTCTAATTAAACATAGTTGAATCAGACATTCCTGGGATTTGTGAGCGGAATGGGAAGTGTGGTCCCAGGAAGGAGGAAAAGAGATGGCTTGCAGACTATTCTCCTGCAGTCAAGGGGATGTATGTTCTGATCCTTGCTATTTATTTATTCATCAACTAACCAACACTTATTTAGTACCAACTTTTTATACCAAACACAAAAACTATAGGACACTGTCCCTGTCCTCCAAAAGCTTATAGTCTAGAACATAGGACAAACAAGTATCCCAAATAATATGTTGCTACCAGATGGATATGTACTATAAAGAGATACCCTGATGAGTGCCCATCAGGGGCTTGCCTAACCCAGGTAGGAGGCTGTAGGTTGCTTGGCAGAAGCAGGATCTAAGATTTAAGTTCTGATCTGGGGGAGGAGGTGGAACATTCTAGGTAAGAAAAATAACAAGTTTTTTAAAAACAAGGAGATGGGTCCTTACATGGAAAAGATTAGCAATTGTAAGTAGTTTAGAACAGCAGAAGTCTAGGCTGGGTGAGTGGTGCTGTGAGGAAAGATGAGGCTGGAGAAGTTAGGCAGAGGCCAGCCTGATCAAGGACAGCTTTGCATGGTCCCATACACAGAAGACGAACCACAGGCATGGAGATCACTGAAGGATTTAAACGCCGAAGTGTCATCATCAGATTTGTGTTTTAGAAAGATCATTGCAGGGGAGCCAGGGTGGCTCAGTCGGTTGAGCGTCCGACTTCAGCTCAAGTCATAATCTCATGGTTTGCGGGTTCAAGCCCTGCACTGGGCTCTGTGCTGACAGCTAGCTCAGAGCCTGGAGCCTGCTTTGGATTCTGTGTCTCCCTCTCTCTGACCCTCCCCTGCTCAAACAGCCTCTCTCTCTCTCTCTCAGAAATAAATAAAAACATTAAAAATTTTTCAAAAATAGAAAGATCATTGCAATTTGTATCATAGGCCTTGGAATATACATGCTCTCTGGCAGCAAACCTCTCCTAGGAGTTTGTCCTAAGGAAATAAGTGAGAATATATGCAGAGCTTTTTCTTAGTCATCATTAATACTAACCTTTATCGAGTGCTACATGTGGTAACATTTAACCATTTTACGTGTTTTATCTCATTTAATCCTTAAAATACAGGAAAAATTTGAAATATCTTATGTTTCTATCACAGAAGATATGATTAAATAATTTGTGATCCAGCTCATTCATACACTGTAATTCCATTTAACATCATCATAATAACTAGCATTTATTATTTAGCATTTGCTATTTACCAGGCACTGTGCTAAGCACTCTTTTTTTTTTTTTTAAGTTTTTTATTTATTTTGAGAGACAGAAAGCATGTGCAAGTGACGGAGGGGCAGAGAGAGAGGGCACAAGAGAGAAAGGGAGAGAGTGAATCCCAAACAGGCTCTATGCTGTCAGTGCTGAGCCCAATGCAAGGCTCAAACCCAGGAACCATGAGATCATGACCTGAGCTGAAATCAAGGGCCAGAAGCTTGGGGTGCCTGTGTGGCTCAACTGGTTGAGTGACCGACTTTGGCTCAGGTCATGATCTCATAGTTCATGAGTTCGAGCCCCACATTGGGCTCTGTGCTGACGGAGCCTGGAGCCTGCTTCAGATTCTGTACCTCCCTTTCCCTCTACCCCTCCCTCACTCACACTCTCTCTCAAAAATAAAATAAACATTAAAAAAAAAGTCAGACACTTAACCGACTGAGCCACCCAGGTGCCCCTGCTAAGCAGTCTTTCTAAGGATAATTTAATTCCCTACTCATAAATCAATAAGGTAGGTACTATATTACAGATTAGGAAAGTTAAGGCTTTGTAAAAGGCTGAAGTAGAATTTGAACCCATGTCTGTCAGTTTTTAACCTCTATGCTATAATGTGATTTTTGTTTTCATGCCAAAATAACCACATAGATAACAGACCAATAGACTAGAATACAACCTGCTAGCATATCCAAACATGTAGAGAAGTTTGATATACAACTGAGGTGGCATTACAAATCACCAAGGAAGGGGTGCCTGGCTGGCTCAGTCAGTAGAGCATGCAACTCTTGATCTCAGGGTTGTGAGTTCAAGCCCCATATTGGGCATGGAGCTATTTAAAAAAAAGAAAAAGAAAAAGAAAGAAATCACCAAGGAAAAGATCACTAGTGATAAACCGCAAATGACTTAAATGTTCATCAGTAGGATAAAGCGTGATTTTATGTGTGTGAGTTTGTGTGTATAGGAATATTATACATTAAGATGAAATAGAGCTGTAAGTTAATGATAGAGACAAATCACAAAAATAGAATTACTGAGCGAAAAATAAGAAAGCTTTAGAATTACTGTGTAATATTTACACAAAACTTAAAAACAGGTAAATAATATCTACAAAAATCTATATGGAGGGTGCACGGGTGGCCAGTTGAGTTGTCAGTTGAGTGCCCAACTCAACTCAGGTCATGATCTCACAGTTCAGGAGTTGGAGCCCAATGTCAGGCCCCTGTGCGGTCGGCACAGAACCTGGAGCCTGCTTTGGATTCTGTGTCTCCCTTTCTCTCTCTGCCCTTCCTGTGCTTGTGCGTGCTCTCGCTCTCTCTCCTGAATAAACATTTGAAAAGGAAATAATCCTTAAATATTAAAAAAAAAATCTATATGATTTTTTTGTGAGTTATATCTGGAGAGGGAGGGATATGGGATTGGTACTGATAACCAAGAGACTTCAACTTTGTGATGTTTTGTTTGTTAAAAAAAACCTTTAGGGTCGCCTGGGTGACTCGGTCGGTTAAGTATTCGACCTCGGCTCAGGTCATGATCTCGCCGTTTGTGAGTTCAAGCCCCGTGTTGGGTTCTGTGATTCCAGCTCAGAGCCTGGAGCCTGTTTCAGGTTCTGTGTCTCCCTTTCTATCTGCCCCTCCCCTGCTCACACTCTGTCTCAAAAGTAAACATTACATTTGTTTTTAAATTTAAAAAAAAATTCACAAATATTAAGAATGTACACTTAGGGGTGCCTGGGTGGCTCAGTCAGTTATATGTCCGATTCTTGATTTCAGCTCAGGTCATGATCTCAGTTTGTGGAACTGAGCCCTACATTGGGATCTGCACTGACATCGCTTCTCGGCCTTTTGGCTAAGATCAAGTGGGATCTGCACTGACAGAGCAGAGCCTGCTTTGGATTCTCTCTCTCCCCCCTCTCTCTCTGCCCTCCCCTACTTGTACTCTCATTCAAAAATCAGTTTACTTAAAAAGAAAGAATGCACACTAAAAATTACTTATTTGTGTATGTCCAGGCCTATAGGAAAAAGACTGAAACAATATATACTAAAATGTAAAAGGAATTTGACTGGTGGCATTACAAGTGACTTTATTCTATTTCCTACAATTCTTTATATTCTGATTTGTTTTTACAACAGTGCGTAATTACTTTTGTGTACAGGAAAAATAGCAGGAAGGAAAGGTAGTGTACAGAAAAGTTACCTGAGACTGCTACTCTTAGAAAGGTCTACTTGTGAAGTTGGCCCTTGGCTGGGGTCTGGGAACTTCGATTTTGGGAGGGTTCCCTAAAGAGAAGGGTGGTCCATTATGCCTAAATGATGTGCAAAGAATGTGTTTTATGCTGGACACTTGCTTTCCTTCTAGATGGTCTGGAATTTTGGTATGTGTTAGGCAGAGGGTGCCTACCTGACCTGCCCTCAATAAAAAATAACCTGGGCTCTTAGTCTCTAATGAGCATTTTGGGCTGGAACATCACACACATATTGCTGCATTTTCATTGCTGGAGAGGATGTGTTCTGTGTGACCCCTCCTGGCCCACCCATGAATTCCTCCAGATTCTACCTGTCTTTTCCCCTCATGACTGAGTTGTGGATCCTTGCAAGATCAGTCATCATCTTAGCTATGAGTGCAACTATAGGCTGCGTTCCACATCCTTCCAGCAAATCCTTGAATGTGCGGTGAACCTGGAGCAGCCATGCCACTCTGGAAGCTGCAGCAGAATGGACTAGAGGAGGGCAAGGGGGGAGGGGAGTTAGGAAGGACCAAGGAACAATCTCACAATTAAGTAAAAATGGAGAGAAACTGAACAAAAGTAGTGGCAGCAGAAATGAGAGAAGGGGAACTACTGTCAAGACATGAAGAACAGACAACAGACTGACTGGAAGAGGAGGCTGAAGGTGATGGGAGAGGTAAGGATGACTTCCAGGTCACTCGTTTGCACAACGGTGTGCATAATGGTACCATTGGTGGAGATGTGCAATGGAAAAGAAGGTTTGGCAGAAAAGCTAATGAGTGCAGTTGGGAATATTTAGAATTTGAGCTGTTCCCACATCTTTGGATAGGAAAAATCAGATGACTCTGGATTCCCTGGCCAAGTTGTAAAAATTATTATCGCTGAATGAAATTGTGTGGATTTTGAAAGACCATGAGTTAAATACTCAAAATAGAAAAATGAATATAAAGTATTAAAAACTGGTCATAATATAAACAAGGCAATGATTAAGCCTTTAGTTATATAAATAAGTACTTTGTGGGTTTTTTTTTCTATTAATTGTATGACTATTCACCAAGTACAGATATATCCTTAGGATATATACTTGTGTCCATTCATATAAGCATGAAAAAAAGAAACCTAGGAATAGGGGTAAACCAAGTAATCCCAGAAAGAGGACCTACAAACCCTAAACAGACTAATCAGTACTGAGGACAGAAGACAGAAGGGCACGTGCCCCTAATAAGGAATCCACTTCAGATTCTAAAGAGGCAAAGTAACCATGCAGACTTAATCCTTCCTTCCCCAGGCAGTGAACCCTCCATCTTGCCTTATTAATTATGAGATACTAAGAAGGTAAGTTTTCAAAAACACTGAAAGACCAGATCAATATATTTTACAAGGGGTTATTGAACGCTGGATAAGCAAAACTTGAAGAGTATTACCTTGAGGTGAACACCAGTTTGGAAAAATGCTTAAAACTTATGCAAAAGGTAAAAAATTAAAAGAAAAAACCTTACTAGAAAAACAAGTTTAGTAGAACTATAAAAAAAGAACTGGACCTGGGGAGCGATTGGGGTTTGACTCTTGTAAAGAGGAGGCAGAGAGATACACACACGAATGGGAACAGGCATCATCAGTAGCCTGCAAGGTGAACTGTTTAAACCGTATTCTTTTCTTTGTTAAGATTCCTCCATTTCCAGGATGGTCTTAAAATATTACCCTTGGGCCCTAGGGCCCTAGTAAGAGGTCAAAATTAGTATTTAGAGATACAGGACAGTATACTCATTAGGTGTACAGACTCTGGCAGACTGCCTGAGATAAAATTCCAGCTGTGTCCTGCTACCTGTATGACCTTAGGCAACTTTCTCAACCTCTGTCTCAGTTTACCCATCTGTAAAATTAGAATGATGAAGGGATCTGTCTAATACAGTTATTGTGATGCTTAAATATAGTAATATATATAAAGCATTTAGAATAATGTGCTAAGTGTTAGCATTAGCTAAAAGCTATGTTATAATCCTAGGAAGGTAGAAATCATTTAAATACTAATTACATGAAATTACAATTACAATGTTTTTGAGTTTAAGGTTTAAGTGTAGTAACAACTTTGGAATCAAAGTATTTGAGTATGTTTCCAAAGCATTTGATCCACATTTGATCAAACAGATCAGCTGAACCACATCTGAAACTGTAGCTGAAAACCAGCTCAGTGTTTAAATGCATAAAGATAATTTTCAAAGTTTCGTTTATTAGATTATGGCTTTCATAAAGTGAGCACTGAAAAATTACAAATGATGGTGAGTATCAAAGCTCCCCAGCCATTAAGTAACCAGTCAATATTCCCAAGGTGCTCATTATCTGTGGGCTCCCTGCCAGCCTGACTTCCCTCCTGGGCAGTCGCTTCAGTAGGTTCTTGGTGAAATTCAAGGCTCTTTAAATCCACCAAATTGACATGGAATTACTTCTGTTCTCTCTTGTCCTATTCCCAGTTCTCAGAATAGTTTTGGAGACAAAACTCTTCAAATTCTTATTCTCGATCTTCAAATAAGCCCCTGCCTGGAATGTTTTTAGTGTTCCCATCCTTGCTCTGTAGCTATTCCAAACCTCCATGGCTACCATTCAATTTCAGCAGAATACTCACAAAAGAGAGTTCCAGAGGAGGCAGGTCTGTGTGGTAAAAAGCAATCCACAGGCCTTTAATTATGAACTGTGAAGGCTTGGCCATATTACTTAAGCTAAAAGCTGACCCCCAGTTCTTTAATACCTACTTCACAGAGTAGTTATAAAGAGTGAATGAGACAGTTAATGTAAAGCATTTAGTTTTCTGTCTGTTCAATAAATGCAAGTTGCTTTCCTTTCTACTGCCCAACACCATCCCATTCATTCACTCATTCATCCTACTATTCAACAAGTATGTCCAAGCACCTGCTATGTGCTAGGTGGCATCAGGTATGAGGACAACAAAACAGAAATGTCTGTCTCCAGGACTTTACCTATGTGTCCTCTGTATCCTACTTTCTTTCCCACTACAGTTGCCTCTTAGAATCTGCTCCCGCATTAGCCAGTCTTTGTTTCTCCACCATCTCTCACCTCACCAACAGCTTCTTTTCCCACATCTTCAAACAGTACACCCCTCATCTATCTGAAACTATCTTCGCCAAAGCCCATGGCCTCTCTCTAGCAAAAGAGTTCTCATTTGGGTTTTCCTTTCATGATCAATCTTCTTGGTAACACATACCCATCAATTCTACCTACTCTTCTTGAATCCATTATTCTGCTCTTATCACTACTCACATCCTGAAACTGCATGCTCAAAAATTACTAGTGCATTTCTGATCTCTAATCCTGTAGTCCTTTTCTCCTTTTTAATTCTCTGCAGCTTTTGACTGTTCTGACAAGTCCCCACTTCTTCGAGTGGTTACTGTGATTGCTATGATCCTACACTAGCCTGACTTTCTTCCTACAAATAAAACTGCATCTCTGTGTGACTTTTTCCCAGTCCTGCCCTGGACACACGGACATTGCCCAATGTTCAGTCTTTGTACGAAGTTCTTCTCGCTATCCCTCAGAAAGTCCACCCACTTGGTGCTCCATTTTCCACCTCTACAGAGATGGTTCCCAATCTAGTCCCAATCTCTCTTCCAAACTTAACTTGCATTTCCAAATGACTCAAGTGTTGAATTAGGCATTCCACCGGCACCTCAAAACCATCTTCCCCTATGCAACTCCCCAACCAACCCCTCTCTATTGTTTCATTATTTTCCTAGATGCCCCCAATTCAAACTTTTACCTTTCTCTCTTCCCTTGATTTCAAATCAAATTAGTCACCAGATCCTTTGACTCTTCTTCTGCATTGTTATTTTTATCCTTTCCCACCACTGACACCACAATTCAGGTCCCTAACAACTTGTATCAGGACTACTTTGCATTCCTAGCCGGCTCCCTGCCACTAGTCCGTTTCCTCTCTCTAGTCCTAGATGTGACCTCTAGTGTCCCCAAATAGCTTTATTCCTGTCAGTCCCCAGACCAGAACCATAGAATCCACCCTGCGTACTGTGTTTTGTTCTGATTCTCTATGTCCTCACACCAGTGTACTTTTCTCCACCCTTGTCTCCCGTTATTCCTTGACATTTCACTCCAGCTAAAGTCAGTGCCTTCTCAAATCTGCCTAATGCTTTGCTACTTATTCCCTGTTTTTTTCACCTCAAATCCTACCTCCTGCATGAAAGCCCTTCTCTTCAAGGCCCCTAGCAACTAAAGAATGATAGTAAAGCATTTATTTTACCATTCATTCCTTTGAACTAGGAAAAGTTTGTACATGATGTTGTCAGCTGAAACAGACACATTAGGCATTAAGGTAGCTTTAATTATCGGTTTAATGGATAACCATATATGCCAAACCAAGAGCTTTAAGGACTGAATCTCAGCCTGGATTCACTAATATACTTTTTTAAATCATAGATATCTTCGAGATGTACTTACTTCGAGAACTGAACTTGTCAATAAACTAAATAATGACCATAGTTTTCAATAATGGACTTCAACCGCTTAAAATTTCAACTGCCATGGTTAAAATCAAGTAAAAATGTTCAATGATATAGTCTAATGACGTATCTATCCTTAAATGGTGGCCTCATACGAAGGCCCAAGGCAGGGGGCTAAACGAGACAATCTGAGACTCTTTCTGGGAAAGAGGGAGGGGGCGGAGTGGACGACCCTATAGATTTAGTGTCCATTCCACCCGTATTTTATTAAACACCCATTATGGGAAGAGCGAAAAGGGCGGAGGAAGGCTCCAAACTTCCAACCTGAAAGTCGGGATCTGGCAAAGAGTGACCTATGCTGAAAGACCACTAGTAACAGTGCCCACACCCCCACGGAACGCATGCAAACACAGCGGTCAAGGGGCAACTTTCCGTCCGCACCTCTCCAAGCCGGGACGTCCACACACACATATACATTCCGCAGGTTGGCTCCGCCCGCGTCACCCCGCTCCATTCCCACAGCACCTCCCCCAAGTTCTTAGTGTTCCCTTCTCTCCGCCGCTGCGCTCACTCGGCATCTCGAAGACAAACACCCGCAGCCCTCACCTCCGGCACTGAGTGCTCGGGACCCAGGAAGACGGCGCCTCTTCAGGTCGGGAGAACAATGCGCCTGCGCAAAACCGCTGACGTCCGCGCTCCCAATCACTGTTCGACCTTCTCACAAACTCCATTCCCCAGAAGTCTCAGCGGTCGGCGCGCTTCAATATGACGTATGAAATTCTGCGCAAGCGCGTGCTTCTGAGAAAGACGGTGACAGCGCTGAAGGGGCTAGCTAGGTCACAGCGATCAGGGAGCTGTAGCCGGGAGAGGGAACGGTTGTGGATATAAGGGAGGCTGATGGTCACCCTGGAAGTACTGCCTATGTGTGATGTCACGCCTCTACATTCCTCCGATGGAAGGGCCGTCCGAAGAAAGTGTGTGTGATTTTGGGACCCGTCCCTACCCTTGGTTTTCACTGCCCAGGAAGACCCAAGAACTACGTCTCCTGGCGCTTCGAAGAGGCTTGTTTCTGCTTCACCTTGTCCACTTTCAGGGATTTGGTTCTGAAATTTGGGCCGGAGACATGCAGAATGTTTCTGAGGACGAGGCCGGGCTGGAGGCAGTATGCACATTTTTGCGCCGGAAGAGGAGAGCCTATACAAACTGGGCACCCGGACAAAGTACCGACAAGTTTGAACGCACACCAGCCTTCCTGCCTTGGTACTGCTAGAAGGGCCCTGGTTGGAGACGTCGTAGGGATTCTCAACCTTGGCTGTATGTCGGAATTACCTGAAAAGCTTTGGACATATTGATACCTGGAATCCACTCAGGAGCGAGTTTACTAAGAACTTCAGGTGATTCTAATGTGCAGCTAAAAGCGAAGAACCATTGAGCTAGAAGACTGGAGATTACAGGAAGATGATAACATCCTACTTTGGGAACAAGTCTGCACTTTTATCAAAAAGCCTAAAATGCCAGCTTAGGCAAGGCATTGTTAAGACGCAGTACTGCCCGAAACGAACTCATGGTCCAAAGGAAGATCTAGAATGTAAAAGTATTACAATACAATGCAGTATTTTATACGTCACGTCTAAGACACTATGGCAGTACACCGAGGAAGCAATTAACGATGGCTAAGAAAGTTAGAAAAGGCTTCCTATAACTGCACTTGAAAAAGAATAATTAAGGGAAAAAAGTGCAATCTATGCAGAGAGAATAGCACCTGTAATAGATCTAGACTAGAGGCTAAAAGTTCGAAGAATTAGTAGCAAGATGAGTGGCCAGTGGGTGTTACGGGCTGATAACCATGATTTGGGGCCAGATTGGGGGTGGTTTTGTACAGGACTAAGGGTTTGGACCTTCGAAGATTAGGACTTGATTAAAGTCATGATGTCTAAGACATATTTTCTTGCTGTTCCTTCCTGTGTGGTGTTTGTTTTGACCTAGCCTTATGCTAAGAGTGGAAATTTTGGGGCGTTATGGCTACCTGCTGCTGTGTAACAAACAACTCCAAACTTAGTAGCTTAAATCATCTGTATCATGCTAATAGATTGTGTGGGTGAAGAAACTGGACAGGGCACTGTGGCAATGGCTTGCTTCTGCTTCATTACTTCATGATTTCTGGACCCTCAGATGAGAGGACTCAAACGGCTTCCCTACTCACTGGAGTCTGCTACCTAAACTGGCACCTGTGGCTGGGCTCCCCTGGGGCTGTGGGCCAGAATTTCTACTTGTAGCCTTTCTTTGTTCTTGGACTACTTCACAGTAGGTGGTTTCAGGGTAATCAGGCAGGGTATATGGCAGCTCAGGGCTCCAAGAGAGTGTCCCAGTGAGCAAAATAGAAGCTGCATGGCCTTTTATGACCTACCTTTGAAAATCAATAGTGTCATTTCTATGTACACTATTGGTTGAAGCCATTATAAGCTTGCCCAGAGTCAAGAGGAGGCACCACTTCTCAAAGGGAGGTATATGAAAGAATCTGTGGCCATTAAAAACAAACCTGCTGGGGTGCCTGGGTGGCTCACTTGCTAAGTGTCCAACTGTTGATTTTGGCTCAGGTCACGATCTCATAGTTTGTGGGATTGAGCCCTGCATTGGTTCACGCTGGGGCTCACGGGGCTCACAGAGCCCACACTGACAGCATGGAGACTGCTTGGGATTCACACTCTTCCTCCCTTTATGGGTGTTTCTCTATGAGAAGTAGGGGTGTGGTTGGAATGTAGAATGAAGACATGGTTCAACTCATAATTAGGGACTCTGGCTAGTAGCTCTGTAGTGTCCCTATTTCAACCAACACTTTTGCTCTCCCTTGCAGTTCTGCTTGTTTGTGTTGCCTCCTGAAGTTGCTTCTACCAGCAATCTTTGCTCTTCCTAGGTCACTTCTTGCAGTTCCAACACCCCTCTTCTTGGACACTCTGTGGCTTTATTTTTCTGAGGATCTTTTCTTAGCTGCTGCTACCTAGTACTCTGTGTCCAGATCTACATCTTCCAATATCTATCTATTAATTAAACTACCTCTCACAGAAGAAAGCACCATCTCTTAATATCATGGGGCCTTTTTAGAGGTGTTACCTTAGAGGAATAGCATAGGTCCTTAGTGGTATTTTCAGTTTTATCACTCAGTCTATGGGGGAAGGAATGGTTGGTTGCCTAGCAAAGAGGTTTGACTACTTAGTGGTAATATTGTTTTCTTCTACCAACTTTCTTTCCTGGAGTGCATGTATATCAACAGAAGCTGGGTGATGGGGTGAAAGAGAAATATTCAGGCACAATTTCACACTGTACCTGAAAAAAACACTGCTACTTCTAATACCCAGCTCTGATGCCCGATTGGAATAGCTTTTTACTTCTATGTTTTTGTTTTTGTAATACCTTTTCTCAAAATGGCCACCATCGGGGCATCTTTAGTCCACCCTCAATGGCTGTAAATACCCAAGCCCTAATTGTGAACATGTTTCTGTTTTTACCTTGGGCTCCCAATCCAGGAAAGTTGGAGGTTGTGTGATGATGGATGTCTGACCACAAGAAGGACCTGTAGAAAATTCTGTGCTTTGGGGCACCTGGCTGGCTCAGTTGGTTAAGCATCCAACTCGTGGTTTCAGCTCAGGTCATGAGATCATGGTTCATGAGTTAGAGCCCCACATTGGGCTCTGTGCTCTCTGTCTCCCTCTCATTGTCCCTCCCCCACTCGAACCCTCCCTCTCTCAAAAATAAACAATTAAAAAAAATAAAATCTTTTTAAAAAAATTCTGTGCTTCAGTTCTGCCTTACAAAAGCCCCTTTCACATTTTTGTTTTTTATAATCAGATCTTAAAATAGGTTAAGCCACTTCCTTCAGGCTAATTTGATTTAGGGATGCTCTTGCTATCTGCTCTCCCTCTGGTAAACTACAGTTTATCGATATTGTTCCTAAAATCTGATGTTACCCATTATTTTTTCTCTCCATCTTCCATTGTAATAGAATTTTAGCCAGGCACAGGTTTAAAGAATACATTTCTCACAGCTAGGTGTGGTCAAGCATCCTGGCAAATAGGATGTAGATGAATGTGCTGTGTAGCTCCTTAAGACAGCTTTCCTTATCGGACAGCTGGACCCAAGAGAACAAAGGAATGAATTACTGGTCTCCATGACAACACAGATGGATCTCAAGGGCTTAATGCTGAGTGATAGAAGCCACTCTTAAAAGGTTACATACTTTGTAATCCTGTTTAGGTGACACTCTGGAAAAGGCAAAACTAGAGCAGTGGTCACAATGGGCTGGAATGGGAGAAATGTTTAATTACAAAGAGGCAGTAAAAGGCAATGTTAGGGGTGATGCACAAACTTACCAGGTTTCTAGGAAACAGAGCTACCCTAACATTATGTGACATCAAGTGGCACACCAGAGCACTCTGGAAGAGGGGACATCCTTGTTAAACTGTTAACTCTCCTGAGTAACAAATGTGCATTGTAATGTAGGTCTCTGGATCAAGCTCTGTCACAAATTTAAGAGGACTGAAATTTCAGACACTGTAGCAGGCCAATGCCAAAAGGCACATCAGGGACAAGCAGCATCCCTCAAGTTAATCTGAAGCAGTTGCATCTATGTAGTTGTGCATAGCTACCAATGAGATATTTTTTTCTAATTTGTCCATCCCTTCACCTTTTTTGGTTCCAGAGCACAGAAGAGAACAGAAGCTCCTGGGCCAGCCACGGTTCCTCCTCTTCTAGGAGGAAGAGGGCTTGCTTGTTGGGCACTTACTGTGCTATCCTGGCCATGGGTGCTGCCCCAAGGGTTAGCAAAAAGTGACACCGCGATTGAAAAAGCAAGATGGGAAAATGGCGGGTTTTACCCTGATTTAATAGGTTGTCCCTGAAACCCTAGATAGGGTCTATAAACCCACTCTCAGTTTTCACAAGTCCCCTCTATGGCTGAGGTCTGCCTCTTGAGAGCCATCGTTTTATTATTTTTTTAAAAATACATTTTCTCATAAGATTTTTCTTTTGGTGTTTTAAAAAAAATTATTTTTTTGTAAAGACATATAGAGAGCAGGGGAGGGGAAGAGAGAGGTCTGCTCCGCACTGAGAGCCCAGAGCAGGAGGTGGGGCTCCAACTCTCAAACAGGGAGATCTTGACCTGAGCTGAAGTCTGAGGCTTAAGGGACTGAGCTCCCAGGTCTCAGCCTACCGTGGGAACTCGGGGATACCCTCCATTCACGTCAGTGACGCACAGAGAAGCTCCCACGAGACTCCAGTAACCCCAGCCCAAGTTCGCTCCGACCTCCAGGGCGCAGGCGCCGCCCTTCCCGCCCCGCGGACCCGCCCCCGACGCAGGATTGATTGATCCCGGCGCGGCGGCCCGTCTGCGCAGGCTCGGGACTGATCTTGGAGGAGGGGCCGGGGAAGGGGTGGGGTTTGCTCTTTGTGGGTTCGGAGACATCGGGGGCGCTGACCTGTGCCGAGCACTGTCCCCCCAGCCCGTGACAGAGTTGGGGGTGTTCCTCCGCCTGCCCCTCTGCGAGGGGCTGTGGGGGCCTGGAGCTAGGAGACCGAGTTGCAGGGCCAGTCCCGTATCCCCGTGAGGCTCTTCGAATCCCTGCTCGCTCAGGGCCGCGGAGGCGCGGTGTCTCCTGGTGGTGTGGTCGTCCCGGCGGGCGTGGGTCTGCGGTGGAACTGGGTTCCAGAGTCTGGTCCCGAGGAGCAAGGCGGCGGAGCGAAGCCAGTGGCCCAAGGCCCGGCTCGTGAGGGGTCTGAGAGCGCGCCTGAACCCCGGGCGGCAGCGCTACACTCCCGGACAGGAGTCTGGGTTTGACTGCCCTGCTCTGGGCCTTGCGGGTCGCCTGGGCGTCACTGCGCGGAGTGGGAATGCCGGATGTCACCTAGCTCGCTCCCTGCTCCCTGAGCCGTAAGGGAGGACCGCAGGGCTGCAGCTGCAGGACAGACATTTGGACCTAGTGAAAGGACGTCGTCGCGTAGCCCCAGCTATGGACTGCACAGCATCAGGTTTGGCTCTCGACGGTGGAGAGGGCCAGAAGCCCTTCTGGGGAGTTAGTAGTGGGCCAAGGAGGAGGACGGCCCTAGGAAGAGGCCGAGCAAGCCACGCAAGGGGCAGAACCTGTAGCCGCCTTCCCTGTGGCATTTCCTAATTCTCCAGGCCCAGGAGTGTGAAGCCTCAGTATCCAGACATCGTGGTAGAGGTGGAGGGAATGGCCGCGGAAGACTTCCCAAAAGCCAGAGGAGAGCGGGGAGGGCTCTTCTGTGTGGGAGGGAGAGGGTAAACCATAAACAACCTGTGAAGGAGTGGCCTTGGCCAGGGATCAGAGGGCAGTGGGGCCGTTTAGAGCCTTGCCACCATTCCTTTATCGCTTAAGTAAGAAGATTCCTCCAGCCTTTCTAGCTCAACTGTGTATAAGATTAGCAGTGTACATGGGCGATACTTCCTGTGGTCACCTCTTCACTAGTGTTGGGGACAAGGCAGTCCAGGTGACCCATGAGTTTTTAAGCCATTTCTTTCTCTATTTAGGATCTCCTGTCCTTAACTAAGAGGGCATTTTAACTTTTTATTCTTCAATGCACATGTTCAAGGTCACACTATTGGCCAATGGCAGAACTGGGCCAAATCTCTGGGACTACTACCCCCTCTGTATTCCTTTATGCTTTGTGTTGTGTAGTCTATAGCACAGGAATCATCTGAAACTCTTTAGAAATGCAGACTGTCAGGCTCTACCCCACATCCACGGAATCAGAGTCAGTTTAACAAGATCCTTCGGAGTCCCTACACATATTAAAGTTTGAAGTGTGCTGAACTATGCTATACTATGCTGCCTGCCACTTCCATGCTTTTGTTGTTGTTAGCTATGATCACTTCGCTGGCATGGTTGTGGCTAGTTTTTTGTTGTTTTCAGGCTTTAAAAATAGTATGACATAAAACCCTGTTATAGTGGGATTTGAAAAGTATGCTTGCAGAAACCTATGCTTGGGAACTTCTCAGGAAGAACTGACCTTTGCGCTGGGTTCCCAAGGATGAGGGGAAAGGTGTAACTTCTTTCCCTTAAAGTGTATATCCCTCTAGGCCTTGCCCTGGACCTTGTTTTGTATTCTTAACCTTATTCCATAGGCTATAAAGTTCCTTGAAAGTCTTCTCCATGTTTATATTTTTAAAAGACCTAGTAGAGGACCTATATATTAGATGCCCAGGAAGGAACTCTCTAGTGCAGTGGCTGGAATTTGGTGAGACTTAAGTTACCTGAAGCCTGCTGTGGCCTTTGGACAAGAGAGACGGGTGAGGGCTTGTGCAATTCTGTCTCCTATAGGGTAGCTGGAGGCTGCCCCTCAGCTCCCTTTGACCCAGCTCTGTCCCTAGAACCAGAGGTGACACAGTGATTCTTCAGGGATCTCCAGTTTGGGGAGCCTGGGAGCTGCAGAGGGTTAGCCTTCCTTATGGCTCCTTTTACCTTCCTAGTTCTCCCTTCTCAGGACCCTGCTCTTTCTCCAGAGAGATACCCAGGAGAAAAGGGAACAGCCAGTTTATTCCTGAAAGCCAGGCCCCAGGTGAGTTGGGGTTCTCTTCATTATTCCTCAAATGATTGAACTGTGATGTATTTGCCTCCTTTTCTCTGGAGCCTCTTTGTTTGCCGAAGGGAACTGACCCCAGTTCCTGCTCTGCAGGTGGCTGAACCCATCAAGGTGGATGCTGGCCTCCCTGTTCCTTTCTAGGGCCCTCTCCTCACTGTTCAGTATGTACTCACACAGATCCTTTGGTTTATTTCTGTCATGAGCACTGCAGTGAGACCAAGTGATGTGAGAGAGCCCTGGTCTTGAAGGGGTGTCACTACCACAGAAGGGGGAGGGCTCTGGTGCCCAGGCTGCAGCCCCAGTCACAGTAGGGTTGTGCATGGTCTGAGGACAGATGGAGGTGGCACAGAGAGGCCTTTCCATCAAGGTTTAGTAAAAGGAGAATCAGCCTGTGCTGGCGAGGGTGGGGAGGGCTCGTGGAGAAAAGGGGACAAGGACGTTCTGAAGGTATGGACAGGTGGGGAGGCCGTTCGAGGCTATGTTCAGATGTTATCTTCCTGGAATAGTGAGAAGACAGACTTAACTTACCTCCTGGCTGGAACACTCACCTAACTTCTCTATGCATTGGGTTTGCCAGCTGTGAAATGAGGATGGTAATCCTGTCAATGATACTGGTGAAAATAGTAATAGCCGTTATGTGCTGAGAACCAAATATGTATCAGGAACTGTTCTATACAATTTACTTACACTCACTCATTTCATCTTTCAAACATTCTTATTTTGAAGAATGGCAACGGAGGCACAGACAGGTAACTGAGAAAAGCAAGAGAGATAAAGTAACTTGTTCATGGTTGTCTAGTGTGTAAGGAAGACATCGTCGTTTCAGATCCAGGTTGCCTGGCTCTAAGATCTTCACCACTCAATAATGCAACTACCTCCTATCATTGCTGGAGTCTTCTGGCAAATGGTACTTTCTAGTCAGCTTCAGTTGTGACAGGGGTAAACAGAGTAATGGTGACTGACTCTAGAATTGGGTTCAGGTTTGGCTGTAATAGCCGGATGTGGAGAGAGAATCAAGTGGAAGGCTGTGGATGCCAGGCTGCATCGTTTCCTAGCATCTAAGATGGTAGTTTGTGTATTGTAGCTTAATGATGGACATTTGTATTTAATTTTCTAGCTGGTGGGGGAAACCCCCACCAGTAGAGGATTTTCACAGATAACTAGTAGAATAATAAATAGAGTTTAAACCTCTTTGGCCTTAATGTACACCATTTAGAGGTATATCAGAGCTTAATCTAGGTAGTTGTAGCAACAATGGCCTGTAGATCTCAATGGCTCATAGTAACAAAGGTGCAATTCTTTATGTTATATATGACTAGTAGGCCAGGTCTGACTGCTCTACACTCTCTTTGCTGTGAGATTCATGTGGAAAGATCAACTCTGCTCTAGGCTATGTTGTTATCCTAGGATAACAGGGCAGGGAAACGTGCAGTGTCAGAACCAGGGAATTGGTTCTTCTGGTTTCTGCCTACAACTCATTGGCTGAAGCAAGCCATGTCGCCAAGCCTAATATCAGTGAGGTTGGAAGTATTAATAAGCCTTCCATAGTGAGGGGCGCCAGGGGAAGGGCAGTGAATATTTTGAACAAATAATTAATCTGCCACTGTCTGTTTTCTTACTCATAAATATTCACTCCTTCCTCCACACACAATCTTGCCCTAAGAGAGATAACCCAAAACCTCTATTTAGTTATCTAGTAGGAGCATCAAGATCAAAGTCCTGGATGGTGTGATGGCCTCAACATCAGGTCTGGATGTTCCTCCTCCAGATCTGGAGACCTTTGAACCTATGTAAAAGGACACATTGCCTGAATCCATATATCCAACATACAATGGAATAATGCAGAGAGGATAACCACAATTAAGAGTCAGAAAGGGGAATCCTGGGAGGAGCCCAGCAGTCTCAGGTCTGCAGCAGCTCTGAAATTCCACTGGACAGACTCAGTGAGAAACACTGGCCTTGGGGCTGGAAGTATTTTGGTTTCGCCCTGGTTCTGCTTACCTGGGTGGAGCTCGTCAGGCCAGTGTTCTCCTTAGCACTTGACTCTGCCCCCAGGTTCCTTTTGCAGTATCCTCCTTGGTCATATATGAAATGATATTGGAGAATAAACTCGGTTGAGGGCTAAGCGACTTTTTCATCCTACCTGAGTAAGTTGATGGCCCAAGGATTTTTTCAAGTCATGAACATTCAGTGTAACTCTTGAAAATGTAATAGCTTTTTTTGTATTTGTTTTCTGTCACTTCCATGTGTCAGGAATTTTACCCACAGTTCTTTTTTTGTGGAACTTTTGGGGTTTTCTTGAGAAAGCCATTCTTTGAGTCACTAAGCACTTCAGCTGCCCTGAAAGGATTTACTGGGAGCCAACTGAAATTATGCGGAGATTTAAATAAAAGGTTTGACCACCACACTTGAGTTTTGGTCCTTCTATTAGGTTGAGTGTTAATCATTCCTTTGTCATGCAAAAGCCTTATCTATATTGTCTTTGACCAGCCAGGAACAAGAATTAGTTAAATCTCCAGCTCTGTAAGTCTAGAATGTCTGGATACTTTCTTTGGCCTTTCATTTTTATTTTACAAACTGGCCAACTCTTGAGCTCATTTCTTTTTCTCATTTGAAAATATCTTTTCAAAGATATTTTGTCATTCCAGGCTCTTCTCATAACACCACAAATTCATTTTTACATTGTTCATCTTTCTAGTTACTGCAGACAGTTCACCACCAACTTACATGGGTTGCCAAAGCATCAATGTTTCTTTACTTCCTGGCCCTGAGCCACAGTCACATATTTTAGGCTTTTTGTGATGGCAGAACCCTATCTTAAGTACTAGTTTTTTTTTTATGAGTCAGTTTAGGCTAGTTAGGCTATAATAAGAACAGCAGAACCTCAAAGACTTCTACCATCAAAGGTTTGTTTTTTGCCTGCATTACATGTTTCACATTCTATTTGTGAAAGCAGATTATTGGACTCCACCTAGGTCAATGGGACAGGAAATTCAATCCTGTAGGGAGAGCTAGTGAATATTTTGAACAACTAATATAATCTATCACAAGGGATTATTAGAGGTGAGTTTTCCATATCTGATTATTTTGGACTGACTTTTATGTTAATGTAAAATTTTTACTTTGACTTATTCTATGGAATCAATATCTAAATGGGATTTGACTTCTAAACATATTTTGGGAAAAGTAGCAAGAGTTTATACTGCATTTATCTGCATTTTAGTTCATGGTAAATGGATTATTGTACATAATAATAAGTAATAATAATAATTGTAAGTCATATGGGAGGTGATCTAATTGCTGTTATAGAGGGTGACAGGATGCTTCTGGTTGGGACCCACAGACTGTCCCTTGTTGGGGACCTGGGATCCAGGATCTCACTGTCAATTTTGCACATTCAGGAATTGAATGAGTAGGAATTGAAAAGTGATTAGGCTTTGGGGGAGAGTGGTAATCAAACTCATTAAAGACTTAATGATTCATTATAAGGCTACTTGGTACACTATCGCTGAACTGTGTGCTGGCCTGGGGTGGGCATAAGTTATTATAAATCCCAAATTATTTGATTTGGACTTAGTAAAAATTGTCATTAAAATCTTAAGTCACAAGTTTCAAAAATAGTTAGAAGACTGTTGATACTAGTGCATTTGAGAATGCAAAGCATATAGCCTGTTACTTCTAGTTGATTCTAATTAAGTGGCAACTAAATTGAGAGTAAAATCTATAGAAAATGAAGGAAATGGATTACATTTGTCTCCCTTCCTAAGCAGAATGTCTCTGTAGAGCTGATTCTCTTGGGACCCTGATTATATCTAAGCAGTGTGACAAAAGTATTGACAAAGTAGGCACTTAGTACTTCCAGGTAGTAAGGAAGATACATTTCCTGAAGCAGCTTGACATATTTTTGACATGACAAAACCCCACACTGGGCATTGGGATAGCTAGGAACTCTTGGAATCCCTTCTGCATCCTAAGGCTCTACTCAGACACCCATCCATTCTTCTCCCTGGGGCTGAGAGTATGCTCCCTAAGGTTACAGGAGTGTCTTCTGTGTTTCAGAATCTGATGACATTCAAGGATGTGGCTGTGGAATTCACCCAGTGGGAATGGGGGCAGCTGGATCCTGCTCAGAAGGACCTGTACAGGGAAGTGATGCTGGAGAACTTCAAGAACTTGGCCTCTCTGGGTGAGCTCAGCTCCTCCAAAGCCTAAAGCCTGCTTGTCAGGCCTGCCATCTTTATTTCATTGTTGTTTAAAAGCTTAGGGTTTCTAGGCCTGTTGGCTGAGTTTTGCCCTGGGGTTCTGGAATCAGACATTTACATTTTCTTTGGGGTCCTCATTCTTCATTCCTAGGAAAAGTCTTACTCCCTATGAAACTGTAATAAGAAATTTCACGATTCTGCTCCTGATATTTTACTATGCCTATTCTTTGTAGGCTCTCCACACCTACAGTATTTCTCCTCCAGAAAGACCTAGGGCTAAAGCCTCGGCCTCCAACATACGCAATCATGATCCTTTTCTTTCTCTACCATCAGGGCTTCCAGTATCTAAACCATATGTGATCTGCCAGTTGGAGGAAGGGGAAGAGCCCTGTGTGGTAGAGGGAGTAATCTCAACAGGTGAGTTAGTGAGACCTAAGTAGCATCACACATAAGGGCCAGCCCTAGGTAGGAAATTGCCCTGAAACCTTGGTTAGGGGGCTATCCTCTGAGAGGAGGAGGCTACTTGTCAGAAACCCTGCACCCACTATAGCATTTTGAAAAAAATTTTTAATGTTTATTTGAGAGAGAGAGAGAGACAGAGTGCAAAAGGGGAGGGGCAGAGAGAGACGGAGACACAGAATCTGAGGCTCCAGGCTCTGAGCTGTCAGCACAGAGCCCAACGTGGGGCTTGAATTCATGAGCTATGAGATCATGACCTGAGCTGAAGTTGGACAGTTAACTGACTGAGCCACCCAGGCGCCCCATCAGTATTTTGAATACTACTGGGCTTTTGTAATGATCTCTGGTGTCAGAAAAAGAGATGTTCATTTTCTTCTCTAGCTTTTAAGCTTCCTTTGGTACCCATCTCTGCCTGCCCCTTCTGAATTCTTAGTGCTACTTGGCATCACTAGACGTCACATGATAACTGTTGGATGGACTCTAAGGGTCAGCAGTTGTAATGGCCAGACTATCTTATATCAGCAGGGTTAAGAGAGTTACTAAGAGATCAGACAGAACATTTGAGTGGCCTAGAAATTAAGGGGTTACAGGCAAGGGCAGATGGATGATGTCAAGAAGATCAAGGTGAAGACACTTCAAGCTTGATTAAACTAAGCTTCAACAGAGGTGGTTCCAGAAACAAAGACTACTCCTTGCCATCTGTTGATGTCACGTCTTTGAGACCATGTATTCCTAGGTGATTTAAGAGTACCTGACAGGCCTCACCTCTTGGAGCAGAATTCTGGACTCAGAGCTCTTCTCCTTGCCTGTGTAGCCCAAGCACTCTGGAGGAAGGTGACAGTCTGCCAGTGTCCATCTCTGAGGCAGAATCATAGCCCTGGGTCAGAGTTAAAGCTCAGGAAAGAAGTGCTCAAATCCCAAGAGCACAGGCTGGGGCTCAGAGGAGCCTAGAATAGAGGACAGAGGGGGAAGTTGCTGATCTCTGCTATATTAGTCTTTTCTTCATCTTTTTTTTAAAAGTTTATTTATTTTGAGAGAGAGAGCAAGCGAGCGAGTATGGATGCATGCATGTGTGCAAGTTGGGGAGGGGCAGAGACAGAGAGAGAGAGGGGAGAGAGAATCCCAAGAAGGTTCCCTGCTGTCATAGCACAGAGCCCGATGTGGGGCTTGATCTCATGAACCATGAGATCACAACCTGAGCCAAAATCAAGAGTTGTATACTTACCCTACTGAGCCACCCAAGGAGCCCCTTTCTTGTTCTTTTCCAAATGAGAGCAAGGGTCTGACATCTGGATCTAGTCTCAGAATAAATATCTGTCGGTTTACAGTGCTCTACAAATATGGCTCTGTTTCAGAATCTCTCAGGGAGTTTGTTTAAACATCCAGATTTCCAGAGGTCACACAGACCCACTGAGTCAGAATCTCGCCTCTGGGAGCACTAGCATCACTAGTCATTTACCTCTTCAGACACTTTATTATTATTTTACTAGTTTCCTATTGTTGCTGAAACAAATTACCACAAACTTAGAGACTTTAAACAACACAAGTTTATTAATTACTAGTTCACAGGTCAGAAGTCTGGCATGGGTTTTACACAAGATGTCAGCAGAGGTGTTCCTTTCTGGAGTGGCTAGGGTAGAATCTGTTTCTGTTATTTGAGTTGTTGGCATAACCAGCTTCTTGCAGTTGTGAAACTGAAGTCCTTGTTTTCTTGCTGGCTGTAAACTGAGGAATGTTTACAGCTTCTAAAGGCTGCTACATTCCTTGGCTCTTGGTCCCCTTTCTCCACCTTCAAAGCCAGAAATGGTGGGCTGAGTCCCTCTCACCACATCTCTCTGACCGACCCAGCCAGGAGATGTTCTCTCATTTCAAGGATGTAGGTGATTAGATTGGGCCCATCTGAATAATTCAGGATAATCTCCCCATCTAAAGGTCTGGGCCCTTAATCACATCTGCAAAGTGCCTTTTGCTATGTAAGGCATTTTTTTTTTTTTTTACTTGTGCTGTGTAAGGCGCATATTTACAAGTTCTTGGGATTAGGGCATGGATGTCTTCAAGGGAGAATTATTCTGCCTATCACAATTATGTACAGTAATATAATACTGAGGTACTAAGGGGACCTTGCGAGGGCATCTTCCTACCCTCTTCTCATCTTTACAATCTTTGGACTACCTTGTATACTGTAATCCAAACACTATTTTTTCAGATTTTTCCTAATCTCCATTTACCTGCTTATCACTTATTCTTGATAACTCCAAAACCTCAGACATACACCATTCTTGAAAGAAACTGTACACATCTCAGGTATTGTTGTTGTTGGTATTTTGAGGTGAAAGAATTCACCTGAGGCAGAACAAAGGAGATAGAAATTTATTGAATACACTGCAAGGAAACAGTGGGCAGGACAGCAAAGGACAGGCTGTCGGCCTCAGATATTATTTTAAAGCTTCATTATCTTATATCCATTATAGGGCTTTACTTCCTCTTGGCCCATGGAACAGTTAATAAAAGAATGTCTTTTTTTTCCCCCATCCAGACTGGGAGAAAAGGCCTAAAGCCAAGGAATCAGTACAATATCAGGAAATTTCCAAAGAGGAATTATTCCAGATAGCATCAGTAGAAAAACATATCAGAGATGAACTCTGCTTCTGCAAAGTGAAAGGAACCTGTGGTTGTGATAACCAGTTAGAGCTACCTCCAAAAAACCAGGAGAGACATCTGAAAGAAATATCAATCACTCACAAATCTACTACCACCCTTAGGATAGATCACGAATGGAGTGAATTTGGGAGAAGTTTAGACTTAAGATCTGTCCTTCTTGACCAACACAATGTTCCCATAGGAGAAGCATCCTATAAATCTGACACAGAATTCAGACAGACTTCAGGAAGAAATAACTCCCAGAGAAGCCATCCAGGGAAGAAACCTTGTAAATGTAATGAATGTGGGAAGTCTTTCCATTTCCAGTCAGAACTTAGGCGCCATCAGAGATGTCACACTGGAGAAAAGCCCTATGAATGCAGTGAATGTGGGAGAGCCTTTGGTCATATTTCATCCCTTATTAAACATCAGAGGACTCATACTGGAGAAAAGCCCTATGAATGTAGCGAGTGTGGGAGAGCCTTCAGCCAGAGTTCATCTCTTGTTCTACATTATAGATTTCATACTGGAGAGAAACCCTACAAATGTAATGAATGTGGGAGAGCCTTTGCTCATACTGCATCCCTTATTAAACATCAGAAAAGTCATGCTGGAAAAAAAGCTGTATGAATTCAGGGAACACAGGAAGGCTTTGAGCTGGAGTTCACACATGGCTCACATTACACACATCGGAGAGAGCTCCTATAAGTTTAACGTATGTGCGAAGACTTGGTTGGAAGACATCTTATTTAACATCAGACATGCTAAAGAGAAGCTCCATCAATGTCAAGAGAGAAGGCGGGCTTTGAGTCACACCTTGCCCCTTATCAAACAGCAGAGAATCCATACTAGTGAGAAACCAAGTACGTGTAATGGATTCGGAAAAGTTTATGTCAGAGGATACACATTATTCAATATCAGACAGTTTCTACTGGCAAGAAACCTTATCAATGCAATGAATATGGCACAGCTTTCTGTCACATATTGTTCAACCAATCAATCAACCAGTAAGTAAATGATTATCAGATAACTCATACTGGAGAGCAACTACAAGTGTGGTAAAAGCCATCTGTAATACTTCTTCCTTTACTAAGCACCAAGAACACATATAAAAGGGAAGCCCCATGAAAGCAGTAAATGTGGAAAGGCCTATCAGAGCTCATTTCTTAAAGAGAATCAGAGATTTCATTCTTGAGAAAAACACTATGGAAATGGTGAATGTGGGAGTGCCTTTAGCCAAACCTCTTTCCTTTATAAACATCAGTGAACTCACCCTACTAGTTAGAAACCCTGGGAATATAATGGACTTGGAAGAACCTTTGACAGATTTTCCACTCATTTTGTACATCAGAGAATGTGGTGAAACTAGGAAAACCCACTAGTTCAGGCCTCAACATACATTAAAGCTTCACTCCATAGAGAAACCTGGGAAGTTAATGGACGTGGGGAAAGTTCCTTTCAGGCTTGAGATTCACAAACAAGCGCCGAAAGGAATCTGAGAAATCACCTAGTCTAGGGATTTCCTACCTGGTAGGGGCTCTTTATAACTGCAGTGTGCTTTGCCTCCCCATTCCCTCGCTGATGCGGGAGGGGGTGTGACTGTGTGGGCGGGGAGAATGGAGGCTGAGCAAGGTGGAGAGCCACCAGTGATTTAGCCCCACCATATTTTAGAGCTAAGGAAACTGAGCTTCTGGAAGTGCCATGCCCTGGGCTGGGCCTCTTTCCTTCTGGGTCACAGCTGTGGTTTTTGAGATTGAGAGACGGAAGGTCTTCCTGTACAACGACCCCCCCCCCCCCACCATGCACTCACTACATGTTACCTTTCTCCAAGAGGCAGTGGAGTGGCATTTTTAAAGTTTGAGCAAAAAGCAATTTTTGTTAGATCATTATGCTACTAGATTTGGAATTTTCAAAATTAAATAAAAAAATTTTAAACATTAAAATCATTAAAATATGGGTATTGTATAAAAAAAAAAATCAAAACTTGAAAAACATTATTCCAAGGGAGAGTAGCCAGGTGCCAAAACCCATGTGTTGTATAGTTCCTTTTATAGTAAATGTCCAGAAATGGCAAATCTTCAGAGGCAAAGCAGATTAGTGATTTCCTGGTGCTGGGAGAGGTAACTGGAAGTGAATGCACATGTTACAAGGAATCTTACTGGAGTGATGCAAGTGTCCTAAAACTGGACTATGGTGATGGTTGAACAATTTGGTAAATTTACTAAAAATCATTGAATTGTGCACAGAAAATGGGTGAAATTTATGGTATGTAAATTACACATCAATAAACTTGTTTTTTAAAAAAAATCAAATATACAAATATACCAACTGTTGCTGAACTACTTTTCCTATCTTGTCTCTTACTTCAAGCCATCCCTGTGTCCTGATTTTCTGTAATAGTTACCCCGAAGCGTATTGGGTCTCAAGTTCATATCACGTTACCTCTGAAATTTATATGGAGAAACCAGGAGCAGGAGCTGGCATAGCCCACAATAGTCTTGACTAAAAGATTAGCTTATACTAAAGACAGTCCTTCACCCATTTTAAGTTCAGATGAAGAAGCTGAGCCCAGACATCAGGGAATCAGTTCAAAGTGGGTCCATGCAGACACGTAGGATCTAGGGGTCCAGCAGGTCGGCTAAGACAGAGGGGTGCAGGCAGACAGGATTAAACAGGAGGTGTCTGGACTGCTGAGATCAGAATGCTAGTTTAGGAACCTAGAAATCATGGAAATTTCTTCCCAAAGAGCCAAGTTGCACAGGAGAGAAAGAGCAAATTTATTACATTAGTGATAGCTTAGTTTGCTCTATGTTTTCTTCTAATGCCCTTCTCTAACCCCAACCTAAGTCACTTTATATATCTGGACACCTGTGACTTTACAGGTGGTCTTTGCTTAACGTCTGTCCTTCTTGTGTATCTTTGCCATGTTAACCATTATCCGCATGCACCCACTGCCCCATCTGAAAACCTTGCGAAGAGGGCATTTAGTGCCAGACTAATTTGGCAGTAAATGCCCTTGTCACTCTGCCTTAACCTCCTGCTGCTCCTGACAGAACGGCTAGTACAGACAACCTAGTTTGCTTGCCACACCTCCGACCTGCCTCCACACTCCCCTGCCTGTTCCCCCAGGCTGGAATGCCCTCTTCACTTATCCAAAGCCTAATAATCAGTCATAACCCTGTTCAAACACCACCCTCCTCAGGGGAGAATTCTCTTGAACATGGATGTGAAGTCCTAGCTTACTGATTTGCAATTGTAAAAGCATCTGTGTTTGGTTAAGGTTTTAAAAAATGAAAGGTGTCTTGTCTTAGGATAGTTCTTATTACTGTTTTCATCTATTTAAATCACTTGTTGTTTATCAGTTTGCCACTTTCTTGTCTCCTGAACCAGATTATCTATCAGTTGCTTCAGGTAATTTCTCATACTTCCTCTCAGGGATGAGCAGACGGTAGGTGCTTACTAACCATGTGTTAATTTGAAAAACTTGTATTACCCACGTTCTCTCGCTGCTTTGGACTTTAAAAAAATATTTTACTGTTCAGATATATGACATTAAAATTTTTGTTTATCTTAAATGATCTCTACACCCAATGTGGGGCTTGAACTCATGATCCTGAGATTAAGAGTTGCATGCTCTCCTGACTGAGTCAGCCGGATGCCCCTGACTTCACTTTTGTACTAGATGAAAAACTCCTTCTAGAAAACTACCAATTAAATATTTTCTTAGAAAAATACAATGTTGCTTCCTGTAATTATTTTTCAAATTCAAGTATAGAATGGCATTGTTCCATCTTTTGGAGGTGGGTTGGTATGTATGTACATAAAAACTCATTGCTATTTTATTTTGTAGCACTACAATGACTTAACACACCAACTACCCGGATTTAGGCCAGACTTCACAGATTAAACATACAGTACTCCACAAGACTGTTCTCACTTCAGCCATAAGTTTGGGGGTCCCTAGGCTACTGTCCCCCTTTTTTTTTTAATGTTTTATTTATTTCTGAGAGAGAGAGAAAGAGAGAGACAGTCAGTGTGAGCAGTGGAGGGTCAGAGAGAGAGGGAGACACAGAATCTAAAGCAGGCTCCAGGCTCTGAGCTAGCTGTCAGCATAGAGCCTGATGCAGGGCTCGAACCCATGAACCGTGAGATCATGACTTGAGCTGAAGTCGGATGCTTAACTGACTGAGCCACCCAGGTGCCCCTAAATTTTTTATGTTGTATTTATTTTTGAGAGCAAGAGAGAATACGAGTGGGGGAGGGGCAGAGAGAAGGGGAGACACAATCTGAAGCAGGCTCCAGGCTCTGAGCTGTCAGCAGAAAGCCCAATGGAGGGCTCAAATTCAGACTGTGAGATCATGACCTGAGCTGAAGTTGGACACTTAACTCACTGAGCCACCTAGGCACCCCTCTAGGCTACTCTTCTGACCAGCTGGCTACAAATTTGGGAGTTTCCACTACTTCTTTAGGTTTCATAATTCTCTAGAGCAAATCTCAGGACTCTGGAAAGGGCTATATTATAACTTTATTATAGCAAAAAGAAACAAGTCAAAATCAGTCCAAGGAAGAGGCACATTGATTGAGGTCCAGGAGCATCTCGAATGTGAGGCTTTCATCCTCCCCAAGAGCACATTACCTGCTGGCTTATGGATGTGTAACTATGCAGGGTACTGCCAGCCAGGGAAGCTCACCTGACGTTCACTGTCCGAAGTTTTCACTGGGCTTTCATTAGGTTGTCATGGTTGGGTGACCACACAGTTAGTTGATTTCAATCTCCAGTGCCCCTTCCCTCTGAGGTCAGGCTGTTACCACAAGGCTCAAAGTCCTAATCCTCTAACCACAAGGTTGATCTTTCTGACTAGGTCAGCCCTCATCCTGAATCATCTAATTAGCATAAACTAGGAGTAACCGGGTCACCTCATTAGCATAAACTATCAGAGGTGGTCTCAAGACCCACTATGAATAACAAAGACACGCATCAGGAAATTCCAAGGATTGAGGGGTTACCTCCCAGGAACCAAGGACAAAGACCAATCAAGTTCTTTATCACACAAGCACATGACACAAGCACACACATTCAAGTCAATGTGAAAATGCTTCTTCAATTTTTTTTCCCTTTCGTGGTAAGTGTACTCTTTAATCCCCATCACCTATTTCCCCCATCTCCCCCTCTAGGAAAATATGAGATCATGACCTGAGCCACCCAAGTGTCCCTGTTTTTAATTTTTTAAAGGAACTTCAATACTGTTTTCCAGTGTCTGTAATGTTATTTGGGGTCTGGGAACAAATGGTCAAGAAAGAATTCTTGAGATGTTTTCAGTGCAAAAAGATGGTTTTACAAAGCAAAGGGACAGGACCTCTGGGCAGAAAGAGCTGCACTGCGATTGTGAGGATTTTTAGTAATGAACCTTTTCTCTTCTTCAGTTCCCAAGGACTCTCCCTCGGAATGCCTTTTAACCCACTGGAAACAATTCAAACTGCAAAATTTAAGAAAGGACTCCTCCTACAGTGCCTGGGTGGTTCAGCTGGTTAAGCATCCCACTCTTGGTTTCAGCTCAAATGATGATTTCACAATTTGGGAGTTCAAGCCCACATCAGGCTCTGCACTGACAGTGTGGATCCTGCTTGGGATTCTCTCTCTTTCCCTCTCTCAATCTCTCTCTCTGGAAGAAGAAAAAGCAAGGACTCATCTCCTGTAATGCTGCATGGCCTCAGTATGACCTATCAGTTAGATCTCTACTGCAGGAAATAAGGCAAATGGATGGAGGTAACCTATGTCCAGAACTTCATGGCTCTAAATCAGGACCCGGGCCTAAAGACCTCTTGCAGAATGTGTCTGGCCACTTAGCCAGGCCAATAAACTCCCTCCTGATATATTGGCTAATCTTCTAAATAGGCCTTCTCCTAAACCCAGGTTGCTGGAGGAAACACAGGCCATTCCTAACTAAGGGGCTGGTAACTCTCTTACTGTTCCCTCTTCTTAATAGATGTGGGGGCTTCTTCTCATTCATTTCCTGGGTTAATGGTGAAAATTAGAGCCAACTGAGGTATGTTGGGATGGGAACTTTAAGGAATATTCCTAGGCAGCTGCTGAAACTACTTTTGTTTTGGGAAAGTACCCTGTCTTCCCCAGCCCAACATGGACTGCATATTTCCACTTTGGTGGAAAAAAATCAATATTGTATCTGCTCATCTGGCTGAGCTGATGAAGTTTAGACCCAGGAACCCTCTTTCTCTAACTTCTTTTTTTTTCTTTTTTATTTATTTCTAGGAGAGAGAGAGAGAGAGACAGCATGAGCAGGGGAGGGTCAGAGAGAGAGGGAGTCACAGACTGAAACAGGCTCCAGGCTCTGAGCTGGCAGTCAGCACAGAGCCCGACGCGGGGCTCGAACCCACGAACCGCGAGATCATGACCTAAGCGAAAGTCGGACGCTTAACCGACTAAGCCACCCAGGCGCCCCCCTCTTTCTCTAACTTCTGGTAGTACTTTGCTTCTGTCTCCCACCACTCCTGTTTCTGCACCGCCTTAGGTGTGTGGCCCACATAACTGGTTCCTATACCATCTTCCGTGCCTCCGGCACCATTGGCTCCTCCTCCTCTCTTTGCTGTCAGGGAGCGAAGAGCACCCCCTCAGACTTAACACTGCCCCCTTTAGATATCCCCCCTGGTACCCCAGGCAAAACAAACAAACCAAAAAACCCCAAAAGTGCTGACAATCGGTAACAAATTTTAAGTGAACCCAAGTGGAACATAATTCAATATTTAAACTAATTGAAACTTTTATTCTACCAAGGATTACTGAAGGCTGAATAAGCTCCTGTTTTCTCTGTTGCAATTTGTTAGCAAAAAGATGACTTAAAATGATGGCTGGGGCACCTGGGTGGTCAGTAAGTGTCTGAGTCTTGATTTTGGCTCAGGTCATGATCCCATAGTTATGGGATTGAGCCTTGCTTTGGGCTCTGTGCTGAGCATGAAACCTGCTTGGGATTTTCTACCCCTGCTCTTGTGCACATGCTCTTTTTCTCTCAAAAAATTGATGGTTAATTCTATGTCTAAGTTTTCATGGATAATTGCTAACTTTAAAGTTATGTTTGGATGATAAAATGGATTAAGTTCATTGGACATCTTTCCTTAGAGATTCCTTAGAGAGTTATGCTATGCCTAATGCTCCCCCAACTTGAAAGTATATAATCAGCCACTCCTCATGACCCTAACGCAGCTCTTTCTGCCCCTGGGTCCTGTCCCTGTGCTTTAGTATAACTACCTTTCTGCACCAAAGATGTCTCAATTCTTTCTTGACCTTTCACTCAGAACCTCAACATTCCCACATCATTTTGGTTCCCACTGTGGGGCCTGAGTCTTCTCACCTGGACTTCGAGCCATGGTGCAAACTTGGTGAGTACTTTCTCTTCTCTTTAATTTTAGGGGCTTCTCACGGAGTATGGTCTTATTGGAACACTTTCAGGTCAATTTCTCAGGCTGCAAACCTCTAGCCTATGGTTACTCTATGGGGAGGAGAAAGCCTGTCTTTTGACTGGAAATTAGTACTATGGTCAGAACGGTAATAAGATCCAGAAACTTGATGTCCTCTCTTTCATTGGACATCTAGATCTTTTCCAAATAGGAAGAAGTGCTAAAGCATTGATGACTGAACACAGGTTTGTGCTTTCGGCTTCTTACTGCATGCAGAAAAATTAAGGATATTTGAGTCTGTTAGTAAACATGCTTTGTGCTTAATTGATTCATAAATTTACCATCTAAAGAATTCTAGTATAACAGTTCACAATTTGTTACTCCTGAGTTTTCACTGGAGACTAGTTTCTAAGAGTTCAAAATTCTGCTAAATGTAATTAAGACTGATGAAAATAAGGGAAGCAACTCTGTACGTAGGAAAGTAGATGTGTAAGAAAGATATAAGAAAAAGTACATTTTTGTTGAAGTTAAGGTAATTTTGTCCAAAATGAGACTGGTTGTCTGGAAAGAAATGGCTTGGGACAAAATCTGAATGCAAAGTAAAGTTGTAGAAGGTTTGTGAAGGGAAATCTTTGGAAAGGAATTTTATGTGTGGTCAGGACGGACTAAGGTTAAATGAATGGATTTTATTTTAATTTTTAGAGAGAGAGAGAGCGCAAGCGAGCATGCAAGTGGGAGAGGGAGCAAAGGGGGGAAAAGAGAGAGAATCTTAAGAAGGCTCCATGTTGTGGAGGCCAACACTCGGCTTGATCTCCCGACCCTGGGATTATGACCTCAGCCAAAATTAAGAGTCAGATGGTCAATTAATCGACTAAGCCACCCAGGTGACCCTGAAATAAATAGATTCTAAAAATACACTAGAATAAGATTAAAATTCTACTTCAAAAATGCCTGGTAGGGCAGGTGTCAAAGCGACTAGAGATGTCCCTCGAATGAAATCCCTGTTGATCACTGTCTTGCCATAAAGGCCCTGTGGGAGGGATGCTAGCTTCCCCCGCTTCCCTACTGTATTCTAGGCTACAAGTGGGTGCTGGTGAATGGACTGAAATACCCTGCCATGCTATGAAAGCTATGTTGTGCCATGCTGTGAAGAACCTGCCATTTTTAAAGCCATGGAAAACACTAGAAAAGATTTACACGGGGAATTTACCCAATTTGGGAATTTAAGTATTTAGTAGAGGGCACTGACGGTAAACAGTAAAGCTAGAAATCCATCATGGTCTAAGTGACATTCCAACACATTAAGTCTTAAATAGCCAACTTCCCTAGGAAACAGTCCCCAGATGGGTTTTAATTCAATTGGGTACTGGTTTCGGTGGGGTCCAAGCAGAGGTCTCACAGCCAGAAGCGGCTAGACCAGAGAGGTGAGAGGGATCACATTAGACCAATGAGAAGGAAACCTTGCACAGGAGACTTAAGATTGGCAGCCATGCTAGTGACTTAAGTAGCTGTCCCATGCCCAAGACAGACAACTTTGTATAAGGACAGGAATAAGAAGAGGTCTGTTGGCTCTGACCCCCATCACTCTAAAACCTCCTCACACAGACTCAGAGATGTCCAGACAGCTTTAAGGAACTAAGGCTGACTTTATGAAACATGGAGCCATAGAGTCCCTTGGAAATGTTGGTCTGATATCTTGCTAACAGAGTTCCCAGCAGCCTCACCAGGTGAGTAAAGAAAGTCACTTCCTGGTAGGTGTAGGAACCTCAGGATATTCTGAGGTCTTCATGAAGAGGAATTTGCCCAAATCTATAGGTATTGCAGGCATATCTGATGGCAAGTACTTAGCTTGGCTTCTGGCCTAGAGAAGCTACTAAAACTAGATTCATTATGAAAAGTACTGGCAAAGCAGATTTTAAAAGATCTGGAGAGTCAATTGCTATTCTTACTGAATTTATGTAAATAATCCAGCTAAATTTGTTAAAATTGGGGGGGCACCTGAGTGGCTCAGATGGTTAAGCATCAGACTTCAGCTCTCGTCATGATCTTGTGGTTCATGAGTTTGAGCCCCGCGTTGGGCTCTGTGCTGACAGCTCAGAGCCTGGAACCTGCTTCAAATTCTTCCTCTCTCTCTCTCTCCCCTCCCCTACTTGTGCGCGTGCTCTCTCTCTCTCAAATATAAATAGACATTAAAAAACTTAAAAAAAATAAAACTGGTCTTGTTTTTCAAATGAATTAGTCTTGATTTGGCTATCTCTGGAAATAAGGGTGATTTTAGAGAGAAAAATTATGTTTCAATAACACATCTTTTTTTTTATGTTTTGTTTTTTTTTTAAATTTATTTCTAGGAGAGAGAGAGAGAGCGTGAGCAGGGGAGAGTCAGAGAGAGAGGGAGTCACAGACTGAAACAGGCTCCAGGCTCCGAGCTGGCAGTCAGCACAGAGCCCAACACGGAGCTCGAACCCACGAACCGCGAGATCGTGACCTAAGCAAAAGTCGGACGCTTAACCGAATATCCACCCAGGTGCTCCTCAATAACACATCTTTGTGGATGTTAAGTTCTAGTTGGTTTTTGAATGTTTGTTGTTTGCCTAAGCTAGACAGCTTAAGATAAACTTCAGAGAAACTGACATCATAGCTCATATGTCAACAATCTTCTTGCTTGTTATTCTGTGGGGATAATAACAGGACCCCATGGGCATATGATTATTTAAACAGCTGGAAAATGGGCTGGATTCCTCAACAACTGTATAACTCAACTATCACCTTTACTAATTCCGTGTGGCTGGGATGACAAAATTGTTCCTTAAAAGTCAGAGTGTACCCCATTCCATGGCATTAAGAATGGACTTGTAGAGATAATGGGTAACCCCAATTTCCTTATGGTATTAAATTGGATGATGCACTTGGGGCCCTACTTGTCTATTCTAAATCTTTTCTGATGTCTATTTCTAGACAAGTCTTGCCCCCCTTGTAAATGATTCCTTGTAATTAAGATATTGTTAAGACTAGGCCTCAAAGGGGGCTTCTTAATGGTTTCATCCCTTAGCCATATTTGTCCTAGGAAGTACCTTTATTGATGTAAAATTGCAAACAGAGGCTTTAGCCAAGCATACAGCAGCCCTCCTGGTGGAAGGAGCCTCAAAACTTACTACTGGACAGTCCCTGATAGTAATGACTTCATATTAGGTCTAAAGCGTTTTAGAAACTAAAGGCCACCAATGGATGATGGGGGTGGGGGTTGGGGGCGATTTTCTAAATACCAGGCTATGCTTTTAGACACACCAGAAGTGGTCCTTAAGACCCATCAGACCCGGTAACCCCAGCTACCCTTATGCCTGGACCTGGCCATAGTTCTATAGAGCATAGCTGTTCAGAGGTTATTGATCTTGTTTATTCCAGCTGACCAGACTTGAAAGATTCTCCTACTGATAATGCAGATGAAGGTTTACTAGTGGCAGTAGTTTCATGAAAAGGGGAATATAAAAAGCTGGGTACACTATAGTCAGTCTGACTCAGACTGTTGAGGCCAAAGCACTCCCACCAAATCCATCTGCCCAGAAAGCAGTTAATAGTGCTCACTTTCAAACGCATGGGGCAATCTGGAGAGAGATTGCCCCTATTTCAAACGCAATACGCAATCTGGCTATTATCAAGTCATAACTCTCCTATTAAATATGGACCTGAAATAATAGCTGTCTTAGAGGCTGTGCATGAACCTAAAGGGGTGGCTGTAATTCACCTCGGGGTCATCAAAAGGAAGGGTCTATATAATCTAAAGGAAATAACGGACCATGCAGCCAAGCAAGTTGCACAAAGCATACAAATACTGAGTCTCTCTCACACCACTCCTAACACCAATAGAAGATATATCCCCCATATATTCAGATCAAGAAATTCACATAGCCCAGGAACGAAGATATTTTAAAAAAATGCACAGGACTTGATTGTTAACAATGAGGGATAAAGAATAGATGAAGCAACTGTGTCAATCTTAATGTTTGGAACCTAACTGGTCACAATTTTTGTTTTTTTGTGTTTGAAGTAATTTTATACTAAATTTGAAAATCAGAGGTCGGCCTGAGCAGGAATACCAGGTTCTTACAAGAAGTCCGTGTCTTTTCTCCGTCTACATACTTGGATAATGCGGGCAGACCCAGATGGTATGGAGCCACAAGTGGGGCTGGTGAAAAACCGTAGCATAGGTCTACCGTTTACCAAACGTTAGACTCAGAAGAATACATAAATGCCTGTGAAATCCAAGGTAACTGACGTGCTTAAATAAATCCAATAAACTTCAAAGTTTTACTGAAGGTGGGTATGAACAACTTTATACTCTGTCTTATTCACCTATTAGTTCTAAATCTCCTCCAGACATCAGCCCTTGGATCTTCACTTAGACCCTTTTCGTGCTCATCTGTACCTCGAACTTCTTGTCGTGAACGTTCCGCAGCTCCTGTTCCCTGCACCCCAGCGACCACTGCCTCCTCGGTCCACACACTGCGAGCCAGTTGCCACACACCAGCGGCCAGCCCAAGCCCCGCCCCGGGTCCTAACGCGAGGACCCCAGCGGGGCTGTCCGTGGCTGCGCCGGACTCATTTTATCCTGTGGTCGGTGTAGACGATTTCCCCACCCCGGTGTGAGCTGCGGTGCGGTCCTCTGGCCTCGGGAATTCAGCCGCAGGCCGTGGCCAGCCGTTTGGCGAGAAACAGTCGCGTCAGGCGGTGGGGAAAACAGCCTGCACAGGGGCTCGCTCAGGGCTCCACCATGGCGGCGGCAGTACGCGCTGCAGGCTGCCTTTCTGCGCTGTGTGGCGTGCCGGCGGGTGAGAGGAGAGGGGCTCTGAGAGGGGGGCTGGAGCCGGGGCTCGCCTGCGGCCCGCAGGTGCACGACAGAAAGAAGCCGAGTAGATACGGCCCCTGAATCCATCGTGCCGGGTTCCGATCCTGCCCTGAGACGCTGTGTGACCTTGCACGCTTCCGCGCGCCTTCTCTGGGTCTCAGGGCTTCTGTCTGTAAAGTGAGGGTAGTCTGGACGCTGTCCAAGGCTCCTTCCAGGTCACCAGACTCCTTGTGCGTCCTTGGCGAAGCTCCTTGGGGAGCTGGGGAGCAAGCATCGCCTTCCCGGCGGGCATGACCCACAGGTTCATTTGGTGAAGTCGATGTGGGGTTCGAAGCAGATGGAGGCAGCCCTCCAGATTGGGTCGGATAGGATTAGTGTCAGTCATTTTAGATTCCGGGCTGATCAGTGTCATTATTGAAAAGAAGGATGTTTTGAATGTCCGTAGTTTTGCTGTTAATTGTCCTCTCCCACCCTTGTTGATTTCCAACCTGAGGAGGGGCGGTCTGCTGAATCCTTTCGCATAAGGTGGACCACTGGTGCTTCATGATCGACTTGGCCTTTTTTCCCCATCCTTCTATTTTATTGTAAATCCACAACCCAGCGTTCGTAATTCCAAAATCTAAAGACCTCTGAAAACCGAAAACCTGAAATGATTTGGCAGAAAATCTGACCTGAACATTCTTTACCTTTGTTCATGTTGTGACCACCTCTTTTTTCAAGGCTTCATTCAAATAGCACCTTTAGCGTTTGTAGGTTTCCTTCATGAGTTCTTACCGTGTTCCAGGGACTATCTTAAACTATTATGCTTTTCCTCACTTCATCTATACATTGCCTTTGTGAGGTAGATGCTTTTACTATTCCCATTTTACAAAGAATTAAGACATAAAGGTTGAGAAACGTGTTCAAGGTTACCAGGTTTTGGCACCCACACCATCTGGCTCCAGAGCCTGTTGTTTTGTTTTGTTTTGTTTTTCTGGTGCATCATAAACTTTTCTTTTGGTAGCAGCTTTATAGAGATGTAATTTACACACCATACAATTCATCCTCTTAAGGTGTACAATCCCATGGTTTTTAGTATATCCACAAATCTATATATAACCATCACCATAATAAATTTTTAGAAACTTTTCAGCACCCCAAAAATATACCCTTTTGCTATCATCCCCTGATTTGCTCATTGCCCTCCCCCCCCCCCCCCCCCCCCCGCCCCCCCCCCCAGCTGTAGGCAACCACTAATCTTTCTATATAGTTCTCATGTTCTGGATAGTTCATATAGATGGAATCATATACTATGTGGTTTTTTGTGATTGGCTTGTTTCACGTAGCATAGGTTTTCAAGATTCATGTTACAGCATGTAGCAGTACTTTATTCCTTTTTATGGCTGAATTTCTGTTGCATATATATACTACGTTTTGTTTATCCGTTTATCAGCTGGTGAATATTTGTGTTGTTTCCACCTTTTGGCTCTTATGCCTGATGTTGCTATAAATATTTGTGTGCAATATTTTCATTTCTGTTGTGTATAGACTTGCAAGTGGAATTGCTGGATCAAATGGTAACTCCATGTTTAACTTTGAGGAATGGCTAGACTGTTTTCTAATGGAGCTGCACAATTTTACATTCCCGCCAGCAGTGCATGAGGGTCCTTTCTTCTCTACAGTCTTGTCAACATTTGTTATTATTTGTCCTTTTGGTAATAGTTACTCTAGTGGGTGTAAAGTGGTATCGGTTTGTGGTTTTGATTTGCATTTCCCTGATGGCTTATAAACATTTTTTTTGTGTGTGTGTTTATTTGGCCATTTACGAATGTTCTTTGGAGAAATGTCTATTCAAATCTTTACCCATTTCTAAATTGGGTTGTCTTTTTACTAATGAATTCTAAGAGTTCTTTGTATACTCTGGATACAAGTTCCTTGTCAGATATATGATTTGCAAAAATTTTCTCCCCATTTGTGTGTTGTCCTTTAACTCTCTGAATATAGTGTCCCTTGAAACACATGCTTAAATTTTGGTGAAGTCTGATTTATCTATTTACTTTTTGTTGCTTATGCTTTTAGTGTATCTAAGAAACCGTTGCCAAGTTCAAAGTCATGATGATTTACCCTTTTGGTTTTTTTCTAAGAGCTTTATAGTTTTTCTCTTACTTTTAGGTCTTTGATCCATTTTGAGCAGACTTTTATATATGGTATGAAGTAACACTCTGACTTCATTCTTTTGCATGAGGATATTCATTTGTCCTAGCACTATTTCTTGAAAAGATTATTCTTTCCTTACTGATTTGTCTTGGTACCCTTTTCAAAACTCAGTTACGAGTAAATGCTGTCAGAACCTATTTGGAAGCACTGTACTACATGAAGTGGCACATAATATGGTCACAGCCTGATGCTGCGGGGGTTTCACAGTTTCGAGAGAGGGGAGCAGAGTGCTGGGGGTCCACTGTGGGAACCAGGAGTGGTGTTTCAGGAGAACGTGTCAGAAATAGGGGATTGAAGAGCACAGTGTGTTCAAGAATGACTACTATTTGAGGGTGTCTGGGTGACTCGGTTGACTGTTCAACTCTTGATTTCAGCTCAGGTCATGATCCTGGGGTCATCGAGACCCCTGCTTTGGGCTCTGCTGAGTGTGGAGCCAGCTTAAGATTCCCGCCCCCCCTCCCCGGCTCACACTCTCAACCCCCATCTTTAAAAAAAAAAAAAAAAAAAGAATGACTGCAAGTCTGGTGTAGTCATAGAGGGTGGAGGGGAGAGATTGGTGGCAGGCGAGGCTGATATGGAAGGCTGGGGCCTCGTTGCCTTCATGTAGGCTATGTTGAGGAGTTTTGAATTTGTTGTACAGGGAGTAGGGAGCTAAAGTATGATAAATCAGAGCTGGGAGGTGGCCAGACTTGTTATTTTAGAAAGGCCTGCCTGGCAGCAGATGGGGAATTAGAGGGGTAGTAGCAGGACCTACTATGGAATTGTTGTTACCTTGTGGCTGAGGGATGGCAGCTGAATGAAGAGAGGGCAGTGAGACCGTGGGGGAGGGTGCAGCTGATAGATTTTTGCATAGAATTAATAGGGCTTGGTAACTGGTTAAATGTGAGCATGAAGAGAAGGTGATGTTACCTACTTCACATGGTCATGTGGGACCTGGAAATCACTCATTTACTTTTCTCTTGGTTCTTTTATTCTATAGATGTTCATATTCTTTGGGTGTTAAAAATGTTCCCTTTTAATGCAGAAAGTATCTTAAAAGAATTTTTTTTTTTTTTTCAAATTTACAGGTCACATATGGTCCAGGCAGCTTTACCTAAACACCCTTCCAACTGCTTCCATTTTGGCATTGAAGACGGTTCTCAGCAATGGTGAGATTCATTTATCCAAATACCGTCTCTTACAAGATCTAATGCTAGAGAGAACTTTACGTAAATATAAATAAACAGAGCACATCCTTTATAAGGGAAATACATAAGGTCTAGAGTATTTTTCAAATTTTTTATGATTACAGTTGTTATAGTTCAAGGCTTTAGAAAATAACAGCTACAAGCTTTTGAGTAATTCCTATGTGTCAGGCTTGTAACATGTTATTTTGGTTAATCCTCACCAGTTTTTATGAGGGGGTTGTCCTTTCCATTTTGCGGATGATGGAGTGAGTCTGTGAGAGGCTAAGGGACTTGCTCAAGATTGCATAGGCAGGACTGGGTCCTAAGCTGTCTGGGTACTATGATGCTTCTTAGTAATGCAGGCCTTTGCAGAGGCCTTTGCTCCTACACTGACATAGCACAGGGCTCTCTCTTTAGTCACCCTCCAGAAGGAAAGGAAACCTTGCTCAGTCCATGTTGTACTTACAGTCAGTGAAACCCTGCCTTTTCCTATGGTTAGGGCAGACTTGAAATCTCATCATGTCCTTGACCTTTTGGAACTCTGTGCTGAGCTTTACTTTTAGTCTTCCTCCCTTTCATATTGTTAACCCCACTTTTCAAGATGCCTTCACATCTTGCTTGAGGGGTTCAGAAGAGTGTGATGACCTGAGCCCTTTCCTTTATTTGTTTACTGACTAGTTGGGTGACTCATTCATTGGTAAACTACTGACTGTGCCCTCTCTTGTAAGCCAGGTAGTGTCGCCAACCTGAGCTGATGTGGGGCCTGCGGAAAGCTTCTGTGAGGAAGGCCAGAGACTGGGCTGCCTTCTCAGAGACTTGAAAATAGCTGCTCTCACTCTTTGGCTTTCTGTTCAAGCCTGTTGCCCTTGAATAAACTTTATTCTCTTGAGGGCTGTTTTAATCCGCCTCCTCACTTTTCTCATAGTGACTAAATAAATTCTCCATTGAAATGCAAAGCTGGAGTGTGTACACTTTTTGTAATCAATATTCCCATTTCCTTGAGTCCACTAGTTCCTCTCACCCCTGCCATTTCCCTCACTGGACACCACCATCCGCGGGATTGGTCAAATGGCTGCCTCTAGGACATGGCTGTTTATAAAAACTTTATGTGATACGTGCATATAGTTAGAAAAATTGCAGGAAATGCAAAAAAGCAAATCTCTCAGACGAACTCCAGGTGCATCAGTTTTCTTCCTCAGAGGCAACCGCTGTTCCCAGTTTCCTTTATGCTTCTGAAATTAATCTATAAAGTATATTCATATCCCTTCCTGGTTTTTGCAACACAAAGGGCAGGATGCTGTACTGTTCTGCACCTTGCTCTTCTCAGCAGATCATTTATAGGACTTTCCGCACGGGTTCATTGCCCTGCTCATACACCAGAGGTCGCAATTTGCCAAGAGTAGACGGTTGATCGTGGGCTCCTAAGGGCAATGAAACAATCCTGAGAAGGACAGATCTGCTTTTTTCTTAAGATGGCTACATCCATTGTGTGGATGGACTGTAACTTCTGTAACTAGGATGGCATTTAGGTTAGTAGAATAAAGTTTTGATTTATGTTTTAAAGAAAGACTGTCCTCAAAATATGATTCTTAAAAGTTTGGGATTTTAGTGACTTATTTTCATTAGTAATGGTTAATTCTTTGGTGCTGGCAGTATTTTTCCACAGGCATTAAACATCTAACTCAGAATTTTATTCCATATACCTACAGGCCCTGTGTTATCTCCAGGAACCAGAGGCAGCCATCATTTCACCAGCCTGACCCGTGTACTACAGACACAATGCTGTATTTCCTCTCCCAGAAACTTGATGGGTCAACAGTATAGATCCTACAGTTTCTTCACTAAATGTATGTAGACTTCCCATTTCATAAAACAGGAAAATAAAAGTTGCTTTTGTGTCTTAATTTTTCTTCTTTTTCTTCTTCCTTTAGTGAACGAACACTTTAAAGATTAGTATATGATGTGTTATTAAAATAAAAATATTCCTTAGATAATAGGATTATCTCATGTATTACCAGCTGTATTTGTACTGTTCTTTGAGACGTACTCGTTTACTCTCCCCTTGGTTGGGTACTTGAGACCTAAGGAGTATTAAATTCTGGCCCAGATCCCTGCTGATGTAGATTCACATCAAGAATATAATCAAAATCTGTTTTTAGTTGCACTTCAGTTGAGGAGAGAGTCAAAATCAGGAAAAGTTAATTTTAAGTAGACATTGTTTTGCTAACACTGCTCCTAGTTGCATAGAATTTGAAATAGTCCAATCTGAACTGAAATTATCTTTATTAGTAATAATGGAGATTGATTTCAGAAGTCACATTGGACAACTTAAAAGAAATTAGAATTGGGGCGCTTGGCTGACTTATTCAGGAGAGCATGTAACTCTCAGTCTTGGGGTTGTGAGTTCATGCTACATGTTGGGTGTAGAGATTACTTTAAAAAAGTTTCTGTTTAAAAAAAAGAAATTAGGATTATAAAGCCAATTCATTTTAGATTATTTGGTAAATACAGAAAATCAAAAAGAAGAAAATCTCCTATAATTCCACTACCCTGAAATACTGGTTGGCTACTTTTTTCAGGCAGCAGAGTATTAGACGGTTTTCCATGTCAGTACATAGACTTCTTCAGTGCAGTGTTATGACTGTAGAGTATTTAGTTGTCACTTGTATTGAAGATCACTTCAATTTGGAAGTCTCATAGTAGGTAGGTCATTTGTGTAGCAGTGCAGAAACGGGGACCAGGCCGTAGGGGGATTGCAAGTAACACAGGCTCAGTTGTATCTATGGATTTTGGTGCAAAGAGAAAAGAGGAAAAGATCAAAACTCAAAATTCGAAGTACGGTTTCTACGGCATATATATCGCTTTTGCACCATCATAAAGTTGAAAAATTATAAGTCAAACCATCATGACCCAGGGACTGTCCGTAGTCTTTTCCTCGAAGTCCTTTTCTCTAATTCTTCTTGTTCTAGAGGTGCCCCTCGCCCATTGACACCCCTGTCCCTGCACTGTTGTTTGACACCTGCCTCTGACTCTCCATTAGCCTATGCTCTTCCCCAGTTACAGGACTCTGAACCCTTATGAGTTTATTGCTCCCAAGTCATACTAAGATTAACTTTAAGAGGATGAATTCAGTTGAAACTACCATGTCTAGTTCAAAAGCTAGTTAGCTTTTGCTGTTTCAGTAGGAAATAGTCTTTGATTTTGTAACTCTTAAAAAAAAAAAAAAAACCACACCAAAAATACCAAAAACTAAAATTTATCAAAACTCAGTAAGATTTTCAAAGAGTATTTAACATTGTACTTGTAAATCTGCCATGGAGGGGATCTACCATAAGAATCCCTTTGATCCAGATTAGCAGACAAGCAAGTTTACTTAGCATAATTAAGACCAAAATACTCCACGTACCAAATTGGATGTAATAGTGGATTTTACATATGTGTGTGTGTGTGTGTATAAAACAGAAAATTTATTTTACCTATGGTAGTTAACATGTAAATATGTTAATCTACCTAAGCCCTTCCAGAAATGACAGAAAGAGTTGAAATAACAGTAAATCTATTCTAAATAACATTTCAGGTTAATTAGAATCTTAGACCAGTATGTTCTGAAGTTAAAATAGTAAAATCTCTGTCATACAACTTAATTCAGCTTGGGGCCATTAAAAAAATTATATTTGTGAGTAATAGTAAGAATATGAGATAAGGCTCACAATGTAATATGTAAAAAAAACAGGATGAAAGATTGTACATACAGTATAATTTCAGTTTTGTGTAAAACAAATGAAGCATATGTATATATATATATATGTGTGTATATATATATATGCATGAAGAAAAAAACAGATGTTCTGATTTAACAGTGGGATTATGATTAATTTTCGTATCCTCATCATACTGTTTATATTTTCCAAGTTTCATTTTTTATTTCATTTTATTATTTTTTAATGTTTGTTTATTTATATTTAAAATGTTTTATTTGTTTCTGAGAGAAGAGACAGCATTAACAGGGGAGGGTCAGAGAGAGAGGGAGACACAGAATCCAAAACAGGCTCCAGGCTCTGAGCTGACTGTCAGCACAGAGTCCAATGTGGGGCTGGGACCCATGAACTGTGATATCATGACCTGAGCCAAAGACACTTAACCGACTGAACCACCCAGGCACCCCAGTGTTTATGTATTTTTGAGAAAGAAAGGGACCGAGTGTGAGCAGGAGAGGGGCAGAGAGAGAGAGAGAGAAAGCTGTCAGCACACAGCCTGAGGTGGGGCTCGAATGCATGGACCATGAGAAAGGACATGAGCCGAAGTCGGTTGCTTAACCAACTGAACCACCCAGGGACCCCTGTATTTTCCAAATTAAAAAAAAAAAAACTGTTCCTGTTATAATCTGAAAAAAGACTAAAACCATTTTTAATAGCATAAAGGCATTCAAATTCAAAAGTTCATATATGACTTACTGTCTTTTCCAGATGTAGTTTGGAATTTTATTTTCTTCTTAGAATATGTAAAAAAAATGAACTAAACTCTTTAGTCTTTTACATCTTTGTCTCAATATTAAGATTTTAAAAATCAGACCCTTTTTAGTATTAATGAGTGATTTGCTTCTTCTAAGTGAAGAAAAACTCTAATTGATTGACTTCTTTTTTTTTTTTAATTTTTTTTTTTTAATGTTTTATTTATTTCTAGGAGAGAGAGAGAGACAGCGTGAGCAGGGGAGGGTCAGAGAGAGAGGGAGTCACAGACTGAAACAGGCTCCAGGCTCTGAGCTGGCAGTCAGCACAGAGCCCGACGCGGGGCTCGAACCCACGAACCGCGAGATCATGACCTAAGCGAAAGTCAGACGCTTAACCGACTAAGCCACCCAGGCGCCCCTCTAATTGATTGACTTCTTAATATGCCTGCATTCAAAGTGCTTTCATTGTAGACTTGTGAGTTTTTGAGGGCATCTATAGGTAGCCTCCTTTTTAAGCAGTTAGGAAATAAAATCAAGTGATTAGTGGGAATTTAGTTTGGGTTTTGTAATTTTATTTCAAACTTGTGATTCTTTTAAGTGAATTGGTGTCAAAGTTTGAGCTCAATTTAAAGCCTTTGCTCAGATCAGGGATATGCAAAGCAGCATGTGATGTGTAATCTGTTACTTTTCTGAGCTTCAGTTATGAAGATCAGCTATAATAGTATGTATGTGTTTAGATAAATGAGATACTGAACAGATACAAAGCATTTAAAAATATAAATCCAAAACATGTTTCTCTTTCCATGTTTTCTACCCAGAAGATAAAGGGAAGACCTTTCAGGAAGCAAGCAGTTAGAACTTTTAAGCCCTAAGGGTGAGAGAATGAAGATGCTCATTTGTTTTCCAGAACATGTTTAGTATTTCAGGCACGTAGATACATGTATCTTAGAGTTTGAATAATACAACATTTGTGTGGCTGTGATTCTTTATTAAAGAAATTGGTAATGGGACAGAATCTATGACTAAAATCACTTGGTGATACTGTGAAAGGCTGGAAGTCTTTGGGAAGATAGGATTTAAGTTAGCTGCATCAATAGAATACAGTAGTGACAAAAGTCTGAATGTTCTGCAAGTACAAAGGGGAAAATACTGATTGAAATGTATGGTAGAAAAAGATTTGGGGATTCTAGAAATTCACAAATGGAAATAAATCAGCAGTGTAGGGGTTTATACATAAAGTGAAAGGCAAGCAGGATTTAAGAATATACACATTGCAATCAAGTATTAACCATCAGAGCCCTACATCCTCATTCCTTCCTGTGTATTGATTAGATTTTAATTAGAGTTGAAGGTGAATGTGGGCATCTTATTTTGAAGGATTCACAGAGGTATTTGGGGCATTCATAGAAGAATAGAACACACAGTCCACAGTATTAAGATTTATGGGTTCAGATTGCAAGGTTGGTTATTGTTTGGATTAAGATACCTGTATGTAAGAAGGCTCCGTGTAATCTCAGTGGTTATAGTGGTGGCAAGAGGGCAGGGAAGAGACCTGAAACATAGTTGCTAAGATGTCAGGGAAACGGACTACTGGGCACATGGGATTTCAATGTTGGCCGTCTTTTGCAGAGGGAGGCCAGTGCTTTGAAAATAGTAGAATCATCTCCTGGGTTGTCCAGATGTAACCATGTGTTTGATATGTACAAAGAATGATTTAATTTTACTTTCATCACCACAGAGATACAAGTGAGCTGGTTTCTTCAAGCCTTTTCTATTCATCAGGGGACCATAGATCATTGCTTGATAATTAAAAAACCAAAAAACCTGTGTCGTTACAGTGACAGCAGATGAGCTATGGAAAGGCGCTCTAGCAGAGACTGGTGCAGGAGCCAGAAAAGGAAGAGGCAAAAGAACTAAGAAAAAGAAAAGAAAGGATTTGAACAGGGGTCAGATCATTGGTGAAGGTAAGCTTATTTATAAAAAGTCTAATTTGCTTTTTAAGGTTTCCCTCCCAGTTTCATAGAGATTTTTGTGCATTTCTCATGAAGGTCATTAGGTCTGCAGTTTAGAGTTAAACCAAATGGCTCACTTAATGCCCTGTGATTCTGGGGGAAGGAAATCCCATAGAAAGGAATTCATTTGGTTATTTATTCAACAAGCCTAAGGACCCTTGTGCCACGGCTTCTGTGACCTTCAGTGCCCTCACAGATCTTAGGATTCAGTGAAAGTTGGCAAACCTCTGTAGGGGGCCAGATAGTCAATATTTTTAGCTTTGTGAGCCACATGGACTCTGTTACAACTCTTCAGCTCTGCTAAGGGGCGCAGCAGCAGTCCTGGACAAAACAATGTAACCAGGAGAGCTGTGTTCCAGTAAAACTTTACAAAAACGAGTGGTGGGCAGGATTGGGCCCCTGGGTCTGGGTCTGCCAACCCCTAGAACACATGATTGTTTATACTTGTGTTTTTTGAAGAGTAAAACTCGTATCGTGTCCTTTGATTGACAGTTTGTGCTATGATTGTTGACAAATTATCCTTGGTATTAATAGCCTTCAGACATAAAGAAACCACCTTTCACTGTACTTACATGTCTACTTGAATCCTTTTCTCTGATGACTCACCTTGTATCTCATTTAATTTTTTAACTTTTTTAAAAGGTTATATGTGTACTTTCTCAGTAAAAAATTTAATGATTGTAGAGAAGCCTAAAGTCCCCTTGATGCCCTATCTCCCCCGACCCCATCCCAGTTGCTGCCCCTAAGGAAGGCATTGATCTCATTTTGGTGTGTTTTCTTCTGACCTTTTTAAAGTTTTATTTAAAAAAAATTTAAGAAAATTTTTTTAGTGTTTATTTTTGAGAGAGAGAGAAAGAGATAGAGTGTGAGCTGGGGAAGGGGCAGAGAGAGGGAGACACAGAATCTGAAGTAGGCTCCAGGCCCTGAGCTGTCAACAGAGTCTGACGTGGAGCTCGAACTCACAAGCTGTGAGATCATGAGCTGAGTCGAAGTTGGACGCTAACCGACTGAGCCACTCAGGTGCCACCCCTAAAATTTTTTTTAATATTTATTTTTGAGACACAGAGTACGAGAAGGGGAGGGGCAAAGAGAGAAGGAGACACAGAATCCGAAGCAGGCTCCATACTCTGAGCTGTCAGCACAGAGCCCAGTGTGGGGCTTGAATCCATGAACCATGAGATCGTGATCTGCGCCGAAGTCAGATGCTTAACTAACTGAGCCACCCAAGCGCCCCTTCTTCTGGCCCTTTTAAATATTATTATATACATAAATATCCTAAAAAAATACATATTTTCTTTTTAAAAAAGTAAATTCTATCATATGGCACATACTATCAAAAATTTCTTTTTTTCACTCAATACTAAGTTTTAGAAATTGTTCCACATTAAAATCTGTATAGCAATCTCATTCTTTAAATTTAGTGTAGAATATTTTATGGGTTGAAGGTGCCATAGTCATTTAACCAGTCCTGTATCACTGTACATTTAGATTGTTTCCACTCTTTGCCTTTACAAGTAACACTTCCATGGGCTTCCTTGTCCAAGCACACAAGCCTCGTAATGGTGTGGGAGTGTTTCTGTAGGTAACATGAAGTGGGATTACTAGTTCTTACGGAAGGTACACTTAAAGTTTTAATTGATAGTGCCAAGTGACCTGCCAAGTGGTTGTTAGTTTAAGCTCCCTCCAGCAGTATAGTTATCTGTATACCCATTGCCTGCCATTTTACCACTTTAGAAATGAAATTGATTTAAAACAATTTTTTTTTAACATTTTTAATTTTAGTTTTGAGAGAGACAGAGACAGAATGTGAGCTGGGGAAGAGTAGAGAAACAGGGAGACACAGAATCTGAAGCAGGTTCCAGGTTCTGAGCTTTCAACACAGAGCCCGATGCGGTGCTCGAACCCATGAACTGTGAGATCATGACCTGTGGTGAAGTCAGACGCTTAACTGACTGAGGCACCCCAAGAAATGAACGATTTTTAAAAATTCTGATTAATGTGGGATGTCTGGGTGTCTCAGTCGGTTGAGCGTCCGACTTTGGCTCAGGTCATGATCTCGTGGTTCATGGGTTTGAGCCCCACATCAGGCTCTGTGCTGAATGCTTGCCCAGAGCCTGGAGCCTGCAGCCTGCTTCAGATTCTGTGTCTCCTTCTCTCTCTGCTCCTTCCCTACTCAATGCGCTCGCTGTCTCACTCTGTTTCTCAAAAATAAGTAAGTGTAAAAAAAAATTTCTTATTAATGTATGTTTTCAAACCTTCAGGGCGTCATGGCTTCCTATGGCCTGGTCTGAATGTCCCTCTCATGAAAGATGGAGCTGTGCAGGCCATTGCCCAAAGAAGCAAGGAAGAGCAGGAGAAGATGGAGGCTGATATGGTCCAGCAGAGGGAAGAGTGGGAACGGAAGAGGAAGATGAAGGTTAAACGGGAGCGAGGGTGGAGTGGAAACACGTGGGGAGGCGTCAGTCTTGGCCCCCCGGACCCTGGTCCCAGTGGAGGTAACTGAGTCCTGGTGTTGCTTACCTTTGTGACAGAGAGAGTACTTGTAGTTCTAGAATTCTTAAGAGGATTTTATTTGTCTGTTTAGATTGCCTTTTTCCAAAAAAAGGAATTTGAGCATTATTGAAATAGCTTCACATTATTATTCGGTTGTATTTTATGGAATGCTATAGGCCTATACCCAAGAAGTAGTCTGCACACAGGATGCAAAGCACTGGCTTCCGGCATCCTTATTGGGTGGCTTAGAGCCTTGAATGTGGTAGTATGAAAGCCACTTGTCGGGTGCAGTTCCCCAAACACAGGTGCTCAGGGGGTACCTATGGAGCAGCATGGCATGGGAGTTCTGTTTTGATAACAGAAGATAAACCAGATAGTCGTCACTCACCCTCATAAAAGCATACATAAATAAAAATTGGTAATACTTACCAGACCAACTTAGAAAACAAAGTCCTCCGCCTACCACCCCATCCTGAATATGTAAAGAAGTAAAACTCATCTGAAAAATTCACTATTGTCAATGAGTAGAAGATGAAGAAATAGACAAGAGTTTGGTTACTTTGTTAAGTTTGGCTTAAAGAAGAGAGAAGTTGAGATGGAGAGATTCAGGTAAACATGCTTAGAATGGAGCAAAAATGCTTCAGTTGAGAGGAAGAAGGTATAGGAGGGAGAGAAAGAAACCCATAAACTAAAACCCTAATGAGGGCCCAACCCAGAGTGGATAAGTGGATTAACTCATGACTATGGATTCAGGTGGAGCCTGTGTTGTTGGTAGTGAAAATGTGAGTGTGCATGGTTGTGGGTGGTAGCTATCTGGTGGCTTCAGTTAGTCTGTGAGGAAGAGGTGGGGTCATCTGCTGAAAGTAGGATGGGGGCATTGATGAGCATGGGCACCAGAATATTTTGATGAGGGAGCAAGGTATCTAGAACTGGCTTCAAAATTACCCAGTGGCAGCAAAACTAAAAGGTAGCTGACAGAATGGGAGAAGATATTTGCAAAGGACATATCAGATAAAGGGTAAGTATCCAGAATCTATAAAGAACTTATAAAACTCAACACCCCCCAAAAATGAGTAATCCAGTGGAGAAATGGGCAAAAGACGTGAATAGACACTTCTCTAAAGAAGACATCCAGATGGCTACAGACACATGAAAAAATGCTCAACATCATGCATCATCAGGGAAGTACAAATCAAAACCACAATGAGATACCACCTGACTCCTGTCAGAATGACTAACATTAACAACTTAGGCAACAATAGATGTTGGCAAGGATGCAGAGATAGAGGATCTCTTTTGCACTGCTGTTGGGAATGCAGACTAGTGCAGCTACTCTGGAAAACAGTATAGAGATTCTTCAAAAAATTAAAAATAGAACTATGCTATGACCCAACAATTGCACTACTAGGGATACAGGTATGTTGTTTTGAAGGGGCACATGACCCCAATGTTTATAGCAGTGCTGTCAACAATAGCCAAAGTATGGAAAGAGCCCAAATGTCCATCAACAGATAAATGGATAAAGAAGATGTGGTATAAATATGTAATGGAGCATTACTCAGCAATCAAAAAGAATGAAGTCTTGCCATTTGCAACTATGTGGATGGAGCTGGAGGGTATTATGCTAAGCGAAATTAGTAAGAGAAAGATAAATATCATATGGCTTCACTCATATGAGGAATTTAAGATACAAAACAGATGAACATAAGGGAAGCAAAATAATACAAAAACAGGGAATGAGACAAAACGTAAGAGACTTTTAAATACAGAGAACAAACAGAGGGTTGCAGGAGGGGTTGTGGGGGGGGGGATGGGCTAAATGGGTAAGGGGCATTAAGGAATCTCCTGAAATCATTGTTGCACTATATGCTAACTAACTGGGATGTAAATTAACCAATTAATTAGTTAATTAATTTAAAAAATTACCCAATGGAGTAGGAAGGACAAATATATGACTTCACTCATATGAGGAATTTAAGATACTAAATTGGACAGAGCTTAGAGGAAAGAAGATTGGCTAGGAGTTGATAATTGTTGAAGCTGACTAATGGGTATGTATGATTTCATTTTTCTGTTCTCTCATTTTTTATATGATTGAAATTTTCTATAGGAAAAAGTTAATAAAAATCAAAGAACACAGAGTGTTTGGAATGGCTGCTGTGGTGAGTGGAAAGAGACCTAAACGGACATAAAAGGCCAGCAGGCAGCAGGGAGGACTTGACTGAATTGAATTTTTAGTGGCCTACTTGTGTACTATGCTTTGACTTCTGTCCAGCAGCACCCAGCAGGCCAGGTGGCCAGGCAGTTGCATTGATTCTGGCCTTGATAGTATGGTAGGGAGAGAAGGGGGTGAGGAAGTTGAGGATATTTGCTAGATCTGGTGGAAGTGATGGCTTGCGGTGTCTTGGCTGAGTGGCAGAGGCTGTGAAGACCAGAGGGGGTCAGAGGGAAGAGGAAGAAGTGGTCAAGAGTCTGGTGGTGCTGAGGAGCTCTAGGAACAACCTTGAGAGTTGTTGAGTGAGAGAGCTGGAGGGGTCGGAGGATGCAGTCAGGGAGATGGTGGCTGAGTTTTATGGAGGGGTCGGAGGATGCAGTCAGGAAGATGGTGGCTGAGTTTTATGGATTTAGTGGTGGAGCAGTCTGGTGGTCATGGAGGACCACAGCGTGGCCTTGGGAGTGGCACAAAAGATCTGAGATTCTTCCTCAGTTAAAAATCGGTGATGGTGCCTGTGTGGAAAAATGCTTTCATGCACCGATTGTATAGACCCATTTATCTACATGCCTTCTTCTTTTCTCTCTACAGAAACATACGATGATTTTGATACCAGAGTACTTGAGGTAGGCATGCTGAATCAAATACCCAGATGAGCCTTTGGAGAAGTTGGGGTGGGTACAGCGGGAATAGCGCAAGAGGAGCCGTGAGGAAAAGCCTTTGGTGCATGATTTTTTTCTGAGACACAGCTGATTTGGATAAAGGAATACTGAAACTTTAATTTCACTTGATCTTGACTGTCCTGACTGCTGCCCTTTTTGGGGGCTACCAGTTGCAGTCTCAGGACAAGACAATTCGATGTATGGTCAAGAATGGAATTTGGAGATTACTATTGAAACACTCCTTTCTAAAGCTAAAGTAGCATCAGCAGTCTGTTCTGGCACTCCGTTCAGGAGGCAGAGGGGAGGGTCCATGGGGTAGGGGAAGACAGCTTGGAGTTGCTGTGAATGCCCAGCTCTTGACGGGGAAACAATCCTTTGGGCTGTTTGCGGGTCCTTGAAACTGAAGCCTGTGTCAGGGAAATTTCAGTCACTCTTTCCAGGGTGGTTGAACATCACCAAAACAGTCCACTTCCCTTTGAGCTAGTGCTGCATACTTGGCCACGGTTAACGATCATTTGGAATAACCGTTTATTGATTTTGTGATTGAATATGTATATCATTTCATCAATTTCAGTACTTTATGTTTACAAGCATCTTATGTCTTTGGGTCCCAGTTTATATCTTTCGGAAGGTAACCCCTTTGAAGAATTCCTATATGTGTGGATGACTACCTGTGAGATTATCCATGGGCGTGGACTTGAGCTCTCTTTTCCTTTAACCTTATTTTTGGGAAAGGTAACAGTTTCATAGATCCTGGCCTTTTAAATATGCCAAAACAAAACAACACAAACCAACAAAACACAGATTTTCCTGTAGTTCATAATAAGCAGGTATTTCCAAATTTTGTATTATCCGGTGAGCCTGTGAGCCCAATCCTTAGCATAGAGATCCAACCCTATGCTCATTCTTTCTGTACACTGCATTTTCATTTCTAAGATACACGTCTTCCGTATTTTAACATCTCTGATTACCAGGAATATGTCTTACAATTAGTCAGTTACAAATTCTTTCAAAGTATGGTTAGCAACTTTCTTCCTTTATGAAGTTCACTAAATAGTGTATATTAAGTTGTATGGTTTCTAATCCCTTCAAAAGTTATCTCAGTTCAGCCTTCTAACAACCTTAGGAAATAGAAAGGGAAAGTTCCATTTTACCACTGGAGAAACTGCAGAGAGTGGTTTCCTTTGGAGAAAGTTTGCTGTTGCTGCTCATGACTTTGAGGATGTTGCAGCTACACACTATGGGGCTGTGTGTGTGTAAGGAGCTCAGTCCATTTCCCTACTTCAGAACTTTCTTCAGGTGTAATATGTAGGAAACATTTTGTCTTTTAGGTAAGAAATGTTTTCAATATGACAGCAAAAGAGGGAAGAAAGAGATCAGTCCGTGTCCTGGTTGCTGTGGGGAACGGCAGAGGAGCTGCAGGTGAACGGGGTGTGATGTGTGTGGTGCTCGTGGTGGGGGCACAGGACAGGTGTGGCCTGGGTGTGGCTCTGGAGTCCCGAGGGTTCTTGCTGGTGCCCAGACTCCTTGTACACATTAAGCCTTTTAAGTGGTCTGGGTCATAAACCTTGTGGTAAACCCATAAAATCCCTTGGAGGGAAAAGGAACAGAACTTCCTCTATCTGCCTTTTTCTATGAGAAAAATGGCTATTTTAAAAGATGTAAGACATTGTTGTATTATGTATAACAGGGGAAAATTAGGGAGGGAAAGCCACCAAGTGTTCAACTGTAGGGGCATAGTTACAATAAGAGTATATCCAGAGCACCTGGGTGACTCATTTGCTTAAGCATCTTACTCTTGATTTCAATTCAGGTCATAATCTCACAATCCTGAGATTGAGCCCCATAGGCCCTGTGCTGGCCATAGAACCTGCTTAAAATTCTCTCTCTCTCTCTCTCTCTCTCTCTCTCTCTCTCTCTCTCTCTCTCTCTCTCTCTCNTTAAGCATCTGACTCTTGATTTCAATTCAGGTCATAATCTCATGGTTCGTGGGTTTGAGCTCTGCATCAGGCTCTGTGCTTTCAGTATGGAGCCTCTCTCTCTCTCTCTCTCTCTCTCTCTCTCTCTCTCTCTCTCTCTCTCTCTCTTTCTCTCTCTCCCTCCCTCCCTCCCTCCCTCCCTCTCCTCCTCCCTCTCCCCCTTCCCCCTCCCTCTCCCTCTTTTTCTGCTATCCCTCTCTTGTGTGCATGTGTGTGTGACCACTCTTTAAAAAAAAAAGTATAGCCACACACTGTAATATGCTGTAGCCATTATAATATAATCTCAATTTTTTGTTTTTTTATATAAAGTACGTTTATATGGAAAGACTGGAAGGATATACACTCAGATGGTTAATAATGTTTAATCGGTAGGTTTGCCAGTCATTTCTTCTTTATACTTGTCTGTAAAATCTCCCCAGTGAACATCTGATTTTCAATGTATACGTGAACATGCACAGGAAAGAAAATTGGAAAGCTGTCTACTGACACTTTCTTTTAAAAGTTTATTTATATATTTTGAGAGAGAGAGAGTACAAGAGGAAAAGGAGCAGAGAGAGGGAGAGAGAATCCCAAGCAAACTCCGTGCTATTAGCATAGAGCCCCATGCAAGGCTTGAACTCACAAACTGTGAGATAATGATCTGAGCCGAAATCAAGAGTCAGACACTCAACCAACTGAGCCACCCAGATGCCCTGCTTTACGTTACTTTCTTACATATAATTTAAAAATAAAATAACATTCTTCAAAATAATGGTGATAGCAAATAATGACAGCATTTCCATTAATTTGTGATAAATTTCATTTTATAGGGTTAAGCATTCACAAACTAAAGAATTGATTTTATTTCCTGGTTAATTGAAATCAATTGTATTTTTAAGTGAAGTCATGGTTTTTCTCTATAGGAATGTATATTTTTTCCCTACCTTTCCAGTTATTTTAATCAGTTTAAAAAATGTTCAAAACCATTTATCTCATTAGTTGAGAGCATGATTAGTTTTTGTTTAAGTATATTTAGTTTTATCTACAGATTTATAAAAGGTAGTGTTACACACCTAACCCTGGATTTCATAGATGCTTTCAAATGTAATCTTTCCAAAATGCCCCAAAACAGGCCTCATGTTTTATGTTTTGTTTTGGATAGCAGGTTTTCTGTGGGCAGAAGACAAGTGAAATGCTATCAAATATTGTAGGAACCGAAATCTAAAATGTAGTGAAAGACAGTATGTGCCAAATTTATGCCCCTTTTTATATTTTTACCTTTTTTTTTAAGGTTTTGCCATTGGGAAAGCCACTGAACGAGTGGATGCTTTCAGAAAAGTATGTACATTTTTCTTTTGTGATAGTAAAAGATCGATGTGCTAGGTACCATTAGAATCACACACACACAAAATAATAAAAATAAGAACCCTCCCCTAAGGGAGGGTCAGAGCAGTACCTCTTTTCTTTTGCATCTTTTTTAGCAGACTTGTGATTGCTGACCAAAAGTGTGAGACAGCTGGGAAGGCTTGAACTCTGACAGGATGTTCAAAGATGCTAAGGAATTATTGTTAATATTTTTAGATATGATAGTGATACTGTGGTTATAAATTTTTAAAGTTGAATCCTTAGCTTTTAGAAGTGTATCATGAAGTGTTTATGTAAGTTTGAAATTTTCCGTAATATTTTCTGCAAGCTATTTTTTAACATCTCCAAGAAAATGGAAATTCCAACAGTAGTTTTAAGAAAAATGTTTTCCTTCTTTCTTTCAGGCAAAGAACAGAGCAATACACTATTTACACTATATAGAACGATACGAAGACCATACAAGTGAGTGTCAATCATTTGCAGGATTACACTTGTTTCATTAAGTGTGACAGTATATTTCTAAGGCATCTTTGTGTTTCTCTGCTTGTTACCATGTTCTGGAACAAATAATTATATAAAATGCAGAAACATTTTCTTCCCTAAGAAGGTTAGTAACTTCTAACTCTGAAATCAGAGTGTTGTCACTTATCCTTGGCCAATGTGTGCTGGCTGCTTAGGTAGTATTTGTTGTATTGTAGTATTTACAAGGGCATTAAAGCTACATACCTAATTCTTTTTATGCTTATGTTTTTATCCTCCAGTATTCCACGATATTTCTTTAAGATTTAAAAGGACGCATATCAAGATGAAGAAAAAACCCAGAGGTAACCAAAAATACTCTTGTAATTTGTTAAAGCAGAGTAATTATCACAATCCCAGCCTGTCCCGTATTTTTGATCATTTGTATTGAACTCATTTTGAAAATACCGAAATAAAAAGGCCTAAGTTAGATTTAAGAAGACCAAGGCTCTCAGGGAAATAAAATGTAATCTGCGTACTTGGGCTCCCTTGAACACAGGCATGTACCAGGGGTAATTCTAGGTGGGAAGAGCATACTCTGAATAGGAAATCATAATGGAAGCAGAGGTGCACCTTCTTCCTATTGCAAGCAGGGAGGCAGAGTTCAGGGTCACAGACCTGTGGCAGTCATGCCCATGGGACTCTGGGTATAGAATTCTTGAGCACTTTGATTTGTGTTTAGCTGTGGTTCCATAGTAAAAATAATACTCTAGGTATATGTTTATTTATTTTTTATTCAAAAAAATTTTTTGAGAGAGAGAGTGTGAGCAGGGGAGGAGCAGAGAGAGCGGGAGACACAGAATCTGAAGCAGGCTCCAGGCTCTGAGCTGTCAGCACAGATCCCGACTCGGGGCTCGAACTCCGAAACTGTGAAATCATGACCTGAGCCAAAGTTGAACACTTATCCAACTGAGCCACCCAGGCACCTCTATCTTTATTTATTTTTTTTTACAGTTTATGTATCTATTTTGAGAGAGTCTGAGAGAGAGAGAACAGGTGGGGGAGGAGCAGAGAGAGGGAGAGACGGAATCCCGAACAGGCTCTGTGCCATCAGCCCAGACCTCGAGTCGGGGCTGGAACCCAGAAACTGTGAGATCATGACCTCAGCTGAGATCAAGAGGCAGACACTTAACTGAGTGAACCACCCAGGTGGCCCCTCTAAGTGTATCTTTAAAAGTTTGGATCAGAAAAAGACAAAACACCTAAATTTTTCATGCCGAAGCTGAGATATGGAAATAAATAAGGAGGAAAAAGCATCGATTCAGTACTAAACGTGTAACAAGAGGACTTGCCTATTTTTAAGGGAACTTGCCTTCTACTTTAAAATCACAATTATTCAGGGGCGCCTGGGTGGCTTAGTCGGTTAAGCGTCCGACTTTCGCTTAAGTCATGATCTTGCGGTTCGTGGGTTCGAGCCCCGCGTCGGGCTCTGTGCTGACTGCCAGCTCGGAGCCTGGAGCCTGTTTCAGTCTGTGACACCCTCTCTCTCTGACCCTCCCCTGCTCACGCTGTCTCTCTCTCTCTCCTAGAAATAAATAAAACATTTAAAAAAAAAAAATTAAAAAAAAATAATAAAAAAATAAATAAAATCACAATTATTCAGAGCACCTGGGTAGCTCAGTCGGTTAAGCGTCCGACTTCAGCTCAGTCATGATCTCGCGGTTTGTGGGTTCAAGCCCATGTCAGGCTCTGTGCTGACAGCTCAGAGCCTGGAGCCTGTTTCAGATTCTATGTCTCCCTTTCTCTCTGACCCTCCCCTGCTCATGCTGTGTCTCTTTCTCTCTCAGAAATAAATAAAATATAAAAAAAATTTTTTTTAAATCACAGTTATTCAGGGGCGCCTGGGTGGCTCAGTCAGTTAAGTGTCTGACTTCATCTCCGGTCATGATCTCACGATTGGTGGGTTCAAGCCCCACATCGGGCTCTGTGCTGACAGCATGGAGCCTGTAGCCTCCTTCAGATTCTGTGTCTTCCTCTCTCTGCCCCTCCCCTTCTCCCACTCTGTATCTCTCTCAAAAATAAACATTAAAAAAAATGAAAAAATAAAATAAAATTACAATCATTCATATGCCTAATAAAACCCTTTTATTATTAGAAAAAGTATTAAATTGAGCACTTAGACGTCAAGGTGATACTTACACTATTCCTACGACAGCTGCTATCCTGAGTGGCTACTGAGCACTTGAAATGTGGCTACTGAGATCTGCTGTCAAATATCAAGTACACACCAGACTTCAGAGGCTTAGTATGAAAAAGAATGTATCTCAAGATTATTACTATATTGATTACATGTTGAAGTGATAGTGTTTTGGATGTATTAGGTTAATAAAATAGATTACTAAAATTATTTTACCTCTCATGAAATTTATCAATGATGAGAAAAATTGAAATTCCATATATGGCTTGCATATATGGCTTATGTCATATTTCTGTGAAACAGTGTTGGTTTAGATACATTTATATCTGAATGATTTTTGAAAGATTGCCCACGTGTTTAAGAAATTTATATGTATGTAGTTTTTAGTCTTTGTAACATCTCATTTAAATCAGTGTCATTATGGAAATTAAAGAAGTTGTCCAGGGAAGTGATGAAGCCAGAATGTGAACCAAGGCCTCGTAAGCCCAGAGCCCAGAGCTGTGTGAAGGCCAGCAGGGTGACTGACTGCATTTTTCCTTTTTTAGGCTACGGCCTCCACTGCCACCGGGCCATCATCACCATCTGCCGGCTCATCGGCATCAAAGACATGTATGCCAAGGTCTCTGGGTCCGTCAACATGCTCAACCTCACACGAGGTCTCTTCCGTGGGCTCTCCTGCCAGGTAACCCTTCCCTAGGCTCTGACCCAGAAGTTCTAGTCTGTATTTCAGTTGTGTGCCATTAGACCATGATGGCCGGGGCCACCAAGGGGATTTGGGCATTCTTTGTTGCCTATGGCTGCATCAGTTTAGAGTTAATCCAACTGGAAACAGTTAGTTCTTGAAAATTACCCTTAAAAAATACTTCAGGGTTATTTTGAAGTTTCAAAATAAAGTATTTTTCAAAGCCAATACTTAAAACCTGTGTAGAATTTATACTCATTCTGCAGCTCTAACAATATAGAAATGTAAAGTAAAAAGAGACAGGGCTCTTTCCTAATTCAGTTCTTTCAGTTGGGACTCGACTGAGGCCTCCAGGGTCCCCCCTCCACTCAAGAGTGCTGGCATCAGTAGACGCACAGGCGGTTTTCACGTTATCTGCACAGGTCATTTCGACAAGATACCTGCGTTAGCAGGAACCATGAATGTTAATATGCCAGGTTATTTCTGTGCAGAGATGAGAGCCCTGGGCTTGGCCTGGGTGAGGCTTACAATCATCCTGCTCCACAGTGAAGAGGCCCCTCCTCCTAGGCTGCCCTCCTACCTGCTCTGAGAGATGGGCTGTTTCCTTGAAAGGGTGGACCCTCACGGAGGGTGAGGGTCGTTAGCTAAGGTCGTTGGCAGAGCTGGATGAGCAGAAAAGACAGCCAGGTTCAAGAGACTCCGCTTGTTGACCTTTTAAGGACTTTGACAGGCTTCCTGACACTTAGAAAGTGTAATGGGCAGGGGTGCCTGGGTGGCTCATTAAATGTCCAGTGTCGGCTCACGTCATGATCTCATGGCTTGTGAGTTTGAGCCCCGCGTCAGGCTCTATGCTGAAAGCTCAGAGCCTGAAGCCTGCTTCAGATTCTCCGTCTCCCTCTCTCTCTGCCCCTCCCCTGCTCACTTTCTGTCTCTCCTCTTTCTCTCTCACAAATAAACATTTAAAAAAATTAAAAAATAAAAAGTGCTTCTAAATTAAAACTGTTAGAGGTTTAATTTTTTGATGTAGCTATGGTATTGGTTTTAGATAGGTCATATTTATGATCAAGTAGACTTGTCCTTTTATGTAATATTTTTGTTTTGTGTTAGTACTTTGAATTTCCTGATACAGTTACCATGTATCGTCTCTTCTAAGATGCCATCAACTGTAAAATGTCACATTATTTAATGTGCTATTCAAAACGAAAAAGAATGGCGCCCATTTAAGCAACATACCATTGATTATAAGACTCACCAATTTAAATTATTTTGTGTTTATGAAACAGCTTTTCTTTTTTCTAATTTCAAACTTCTGTAGAATTAAAGAGAATAGTACAAGGTGGCCATAAAATCTGGAAACAGGAAATTGGCATATCAGGTATTTCATTGTACCACCAATAAACCATCTACTAACCATATTTGCCTTTTTCCAGACTTCTGTGGCTGCTGTCCAGGATGAGTCCCCACGGCCCTCTTACCTGGTGTCAGCAGTGAACAGCTCATGGCCAATCTTTGTGTCTCAGGACCTCCCCCATGCAGCCTAGCCATTTTGAACCCAAGCCTCATACATCACTTTATGTCATTTGTAAATATTTCAGTATGTATTTCTAAAAGATAAGGATTAAAAAGTACACCTTGGTACTATTATACCTAAAAGGTAACGGTACCAGAGTATAATCAGTTACCTAGGTAGTGTTCATAGAAATGTAGCTGCTTGTTAGATTAAAAAGAAGTTTTTTATAGGATTTATTTTGCAGAAAAGGTTTGTACATTGTCAGTTCTTGCCATGTCTTTTAAATCACTTCTAATCTGTAGGTTTCCCTCTTCTTTTTTCCCTTGAGTATTTTTTTTTTCTCTTAAGAAACTGGGTTGTTGTCCTGTGGCTTCCCAGTCCGGTGCTGTGGTCCTCAGTGCGGGTCTTACCCTGCACAGGATGTAAAACAGCAGCTAGAGCTAGGGGCTTGATGAGATTCAAGTTCAGTTTGGGGCACAACATGGCACATAGTTGGGAGGGGTTGGAAGGCAAGAGACCAGAGACCATTCCAGTTGGGAGCAGGGTGATGATGCCGCCCACCCCAAGTCACTGTGGTTTAGCCACAAAATACATTACCCAGAATCCGCTTTGAATGTTAAGTCCCCCAAGCAATACGTGTAAGTTCTCATCCTTTATGCTACAGATGTGTCTCATAGAGCTGACCTGGCATTCTCCATTTGGTCTTGCCCAGGAAACCCACCAACAGCTGGCTAATAAGAAGAGTCTCCATGTCGTAGAATTCCGGGAGGAATGTGGCCCTCTACCCATCGTGGTGGCCTCCCCGCAGGGGGCCTTGAGAAAGGATCCAGAGCCGGAAGATGACGTTCCAGACATCAGACTGGACTGGGAAGAAGTGAAGGCCGCACAGGGAATGAAGCGCTCCGTGTGGTCAAATTTAAAGAGGGGTGCTACATGAGCTTCCCTCTGCCTTGTACAGTTGCGTGTCTGGTCCTGCCTGGCACCTAGAAGAGACTCCGCCCTTCACATTTTGCAATGTCACTTCCTTTTTAAAGGAAAGGGCAACCTTCTTTATTTACAAATAATAAAAAGCTATAACTTTAATTTATTGAGCATGTATATACCAGTCACTGTGAGAGGAACCACACATACATATTTTAGTTCAAGACTACTTTAAATATTCATTTAAACTAGCAAAAGCAGGGGCGCCTGGGTGGCTCAGTTGGTTAAGCGTTCGACTTCAGCTCAGGTCATGATCTCACGGTTGTGAGTTCCAGCCCCTCATGGGGCTCTGTGCTGACAGCTCAGAGCCTGGAACCTGCTTCAGATTCTATGTCTTCCTCTCTCTCTGCTCGCGCACGCTCTCTCTCTCAAAAATAATAAACATTAAAAATAAAATAAACTAGCAAAAGCAAATGGATTAGGAAGACAGGGCTTATTATAGCCTGATCTAATCAAAATAATATGCCAAATAATAATTGCTATAATAATTAAAGCTAATATATATCAACTTCGATGTATCCAAAATGAATGTTATTAACTTCATTTTACAGAGCAGGTAAGTACTTGACTAGAGTCACACAGCTAGAAAATAGAGGAAAATGGACAAACCCTGTTCTTTTTGACTCTAGAAATTCTCTTTTTAAACCTTTTTGTTTTTGCTGTTTTAGTAGTTGCTGTAAAGGTTTTACATGTGCACGTGCCACTCCTCACCAGTCTGCTGGGGTTGACGTTTTACCACTTGGAAGTGTAGAAACTTTAAATCCCTTTACCTGCCCTTTAAATCCCTTACCTTCCCCTAATTCTGTAATTGTGTTTAAATTTCCTCTCTCTACATTTAGAACCATATTATTATATTTTTTGTGTTAACCATCAAACATAGTATGGAAAACTCAAGAAGAAAAAAAAGCCTATTGTATACCCATATTAAAATTTTGTTATTTTTTAAAGTGAACTCTGTCCCCAGCACGGGGCTCAAACTCATGAACCCAAGATCAAGAATTACATGCTTTACTGACTGAGCCAACCAGGAGCCCCTTCTCAAATTTTTATTCTTTCAGTTGTTTCTTTTTCTTCTTTTTTTTTTTTTTAGTTTAATTTTTTATTTTAGAGAGAGAGAAAACATGAATGGGGGAAGGGGCAGGGGAGAGAGAGAGGGAGAATCTCAAGCAGGCTCCATGCTCAACACTCAACATGGGGGTGGGGGGTGTGGGGGCTCTACCCCAGGACCCTGGGATCATGAGAGCAATATGTTTGTTTTTTCTATTTTCTACTATATATCTGTTTTCTACAATAAATAAGTAAGTAAATCGATTATCTCACACATTTCTCTTGAGCTGAAATCAAGAGTTGGGCCCTCAACCAATTGAGCCACACCCTGGCACCCCTCGATTGTTTTTTCTTCTTTCCTGAAATTCCAGGAGTCTTTCTGTTACCACTCTGAGTAGGGAAAACACCCAGTTGTCCTGCGTATCTCCTCTACTGCCATACAGCAGTTCTGACACCAGACTTGTGGGGGTTTTCCTTCCCCAGACATTTCAGATGTCCTGCAATTTAACCCAATCCTGATATGCTTTACTAGAGGATGGGGTCAGAGCCCACAGGTTAGGAGCTCAGGCCCACAAAGCTGCCCTCACCCTCCTTTACATGCCAGTTGCAAGTCAGGTTGTCACCAGTGTTTCTGAGTGATCAGCTGTGAATCAAGTTCCCACAATGCCATCACTGAGTGAGATTAATTTGCTAGAGCAGCTCACAGAATGCAGAAAAACAGCTTACTTACTGTTGACCAGTTAGTTTATTATAAAAGGGTATACTGGTGCAGCCACTCTGGAAAACAGTATGGCGGTTCTGCAAAAAATTAAAAATAGAACTACCCTATGACCCAGCAATTGCACTACTAGGTATTTATCCAAGGGATGCAGGTATGCTGTTTTGAAGGGGCACATGTACCCCAATGTCTATAGCAGTGCTATCAACAATAGCCAAAATATGGAAAGAGCCTAAATATCCATCAACAGATGAATGGATAAAGATGTATATATATACACAATGGAGGATTACTTGGCCTTCAAAAAGAATGAAATCTTGGGACGCCTGGGTGGCTCAATCAGTTAAATGTCTGACTTGAGCTCAGGTCATGATCTCACCTTGTGAGTTTGAGCCCCACATTGGCTCTGCGCTGACATCTCAAGAGCCTGGAGCCTGCTTCGGATTCTGTGTCTGTCTCTCTGCCCCTCCCCAGCTCATGCTCTGTCTTTGTCTGTTTCTGTCTCTCTCTCTCAAAAATAAACAAACATTAAAAAATTTTTTAAAAAATGAAATCTTGCCATTTGCAACAACGTAGATGGAACTAGAGTGTATTATGCTAAACGAAATTAGAGAAAGACAAATATCATAGGACTTAACTCCTATGTGGAATTTAAGATGCAAACCAGATAAACATAGGGGCAGAGAAGCAAAAATAATATAATAACAGGAACAAAACATAAGAGGCTCTTAAATATAGAGAACAACAGGGTTGGTGGAGGGGTTGTGGGTGGGGGGATGGGCTGATGGGCAAGGGGCATTAGGGAGGACACTTGATGGGATGAGCTCTGGGTGTTATGTGTAGGGGATGAATCACTGGAATCTACTCCTGAAATCCTTGCTGCACTATACGCTAACCAACTTGGATGTAAGTTAAAAAAAAAAAAGGACATGATAAAAGATCCATATGAACGTGCAGATGGAAGAACTGCCTGGGGCAAGATATGTGGGAAGGGGTGTGCCATTCTTAGCACCTCCATGTTTTCACCAACCCACAAGCTCCCGGAAACCTGTACTTTTGGGATTTATGGCAGCTTCATCACGTAGGAATGATGGATCATTAACTCCATTTCCAGCCCCTCTCCCCTCTTCGGAGAATGAGAGGTGGGACTGAGATTTCCAAGCTTCTAATCGTGACTTGGTCTTTCTGGTGGCCAGGCCCCATCCAGGAGCCCACCAAGAGTCACCTCATTAGAATAAAAGACACTGCCATCACCTAGGAAATTCCCAGGGATTTAGGAACTCTGTCTGTCAAGGACGGGGGTCAAAGACCAGCTATTAGAACAAAAGATACTGCTTATCAGTTAAGAAATTACAATGGTTTTAGGATCTCTGTGCCTGGAACAGGGAGCAGAGAGCAATATGTTTGTTTTTTCTATTTTCTACTATATACCTGTTTTCTACAATAAACGAGTAAATAAATCTATTATCTGACACATTTCCTTCCTGCTTCAAAAACTTCCTTTAGCTAACAAATGCTCTTCGTTTGCCTTCAGTGAGAATGTCTTTTTTTTTTTTTTTTTTTATGTTTTATTTATTTCTAGGAGAGAGAGAGAGAGACAGCGTGAGCAGGAGAATGTCTTTATTTTTATTTCATTCCTAAAGAGTAATTTCACCAAATAGAGAATTCCAGGTTTGTGAACCACACTCAAACTTGTCGGTGCCCGCCAAGGCACAGTAAGCCAATGTCTGAGACGCTGGTTTTGAAGCAAGGAAAGCTTTATTATCCGAAGGGCAGCCCAAAAAGAAGGCAGGAGATCATTCCCAAAGCTGCCTTGCCCTGTCGAGCCCTGGGGCAGCTTGCATACAGGAGAGGAGGGTTAGGGGACCTGAAACAATGTGGAGGCGAGCTTACCTCCAGACAATGAGGCGCTATTTGGGACCTGGTATGATCAGATACATCAAGACAATGTTACCATCTCGTCCCCATTAGGTTTCTACAATCAGTGGGTAAACAAGGAGTAGGAGTGGAAAGGGCAAAGCCAATTAAGTAGAGAACAAGACAGAATGTGGAGCTAAGTTAATAATGCAATGAATACAAATGGTCGTAGGGCTCAGGCTGACAGTTACTCTTTCAGCATTTGACAAACGCCACTTCCTTCTGGCCTCAGTGGTTTCTGATAACAATTTGCTTTGATTTGAATTGTTTCCCCTTATAGACAAGTTATTGTTTTTCTGTGCTTTCAAGAACTTTTCTTTGTCTTTCATTTTCTGAAGTCTGATTATGATGTGCCTTGGTATAAATTTCTTTCAGTTTATTTTATTCGGGGTCGACTCACCTTGAGTCTAGGTTTATCTGTCTTTTTGCCAAGCTTGGAAAATTTTCTCCCATAATTTGTTTTTTAAATTTTCTTTACAACCCAGCAATTTCACGACTAGGTATTTACCCAGAGGATACAAAAACACTGATTCCAAGGGGTACATGCATCCCGATGTTCATAGCAGCATTATCAACAATAGCCAAATCATGGAAGGAGCCCAAATGTCCATTGTCTGATGAATCGATAAAGAGGATGTGGTATATATATTCAGTGGAATATTATTTGGTCGTCAAAAGAATGAAATCTTGGCATTTGCAATGAATGGATGGAACTAGAGAGTATTATGCTAAGTGAAGTTAGTCAGAGAAAGACAAATACCATATGATATCACTCATATGTGGAATTTAAGGAAGAAAACAGATCAACATATGCGATGGGGGAAAAAGAGAGAGGGAAACAAACCATAAGAGACTCTTAATGACAGGGAACAAACCGAGGGTTGATAGAGGGAGGTGGGTGTGGGATAGGCTAAACGACTGGTGGGCATTAAGGAGGGCACTTGTGATGAACACTGGGTATCATATGTAAGCGATGAATCACTCAATTCTACTCTTGAAATCAATATTATACTATATGCTAACTAATCAGAATTTAAATAAAAAATTGAAAAAAAATTTCTACTAACAATTTAGTAGATTTTAGTTTACTCACACAGTTGTGGAACTATATACCACAATCAGTTTAAGAACTGTTTATCACCCTAACAAGATACTAGATACCCATTAGGAGTACCTTCCCGTTACCCCCTCTTTCAGGCCTGTGTTAGCCAACAATCAACTGTCTGTGGATTTGCCAATCCTGGACATTTCTCATGGGTGGAGTCACACAATATGGTCTTTTGTGACTGGGGTTTCAGAATTAGTATAATGCTTTCAAGTTTCATGTAGTAGGTATATACATCAGTATTTCATTTTTTGTTTTATTGCCCCAAAATACTTCATTGTATAGATATACCACATATTAATTTATCCATTCATCAGTTAATAGACATTTGAGTTGTTTCTACTTTTTTTATTTATTTTTTATAATATTTTTTATTTATTTCTAGGAGAGAGAGAGACAGCGTGAGCAGGGGAGGGTCAGAGAGAGAGGGAGACACAGACTCTGAAACAGGCTCCAGGCTCTGAGCTGGCAGTCAGCACAGAGCCCAAAGAGGGGCTCGAACCCACGAACAGAGAGATCATGACCTAAGCGAAAGTCGGACGCTTAACCGACTAAGCCACCCAGGCGCCCCTCTACTTTTATTTTTACTATTTATTTTTGAGAGAGACAGAGCGCAAGTTGGGGAGGGGAGAGAGAGAGGGAGACACAGGATCGGAGCAGGCTCCAGGCTCTGAGCTGTCCGCACAGAGCCTGACGTGGGGCTCGAACTCACGAACTGTGAGATCATGACCTGAGCCGAAGTCGGACACTCAACCAGCTGAGCCACCCAGGTGCCCCAAAGTTGTTCCTACTTTTTAGCTATTATAAATAGTGCTGCTCTGCACATTTTAAAAAAAGATTTTATTTTTAAGTAATCTCTGCACCCACTGTGGGGCTCAAACCTATAACCCAGAAATCAAGAGTCACTTGCTCTTCCAACTGAGGCCAGCCAGGCATCCCTGCAATGACCAATTTTGTACAAGTTTTTGTGTAGACCAATATTTTCTTTTCTTGAGGTATATACCTAGGAGTGGAATTGCTGGGTCATGCCATAATTCTATGCCTAACTCTTTGTGAAACTGCTAAACTGTTTTCCACAGTAGCTGTACCATTTACATTCCCACCAATGGTATATGAGGGTTTTTCTACATCTTCGTCAGTATTTTTTCTGTCTTTTGATGATAGTTAGCTTAGTAGGTATCAAGTGGTATCTCACTGTGGTTTTGATTTGCATTTTCCTAATGGCTAATGTTGTTGAACATCTTTTCATGAGCTTATTGGCCATTTGTTTATATTCTTTGGAGAAATGTCTATTCATTTCTTTTGTGCATTTATAAAATTGGGTCGGGGCGCTTGGATGGTTCAGTTGGTTGAGTGTCCGACTTCGGCTCAGGTCATGATCTCATGGTTGTGAGATTGAGTCTTGTGTAAGGCTCTGAGCTGGAGTGGAGCCTGCTTAAGATTCTCTCTCTCTTCCTCTCCATCTGCCCCTCCCCTAGTCATTCTGTTTTTATCGAGTGTAGTAGTTCTTTATAGATTCTAGCCCCCTATCAGATATATGACTTGCTAAAAGTGTCTCCTGTTCTGTGGGTTCCATTATTATTTTCTTATTTCTTTGACTATTTTTTCAACTCACCCACATTCTCCTGGGACACTGATGACACAAATATTAGATCTTTGGTTGTAGTCCCACATATCTCTGAGGCTCTGTTTATTTTTTTTCTAGTCTGCTTCCTCTCTGTTGTTCAGTTTGGGTAATTTCTATTGTTTAAGTGCAAACCAACAATAATAGGAGAGGGTAGGGAGGGGTGGGAGGGAAGCATGACAAAGGGCATAAGGAAAGCTTTGGGGGTAATAGATATGACCATTATGGTTGTAGTGATGATTTCATAGTGGTTTCATATACAGATGTCCAAACTTACCATAGTTTGGGTAAGGTTAAGCGTGAGCAGTTATGTTATTTAAACTTCATTGAAACTATTAAAAAGTTATACTTAAAACCACTAGGGGGCAGAGAGAACTCCTCCAAATAGTCCGTGTTTTGTTTATCTAATGAGTGTCTACAACAATGTAGAAATGGACGATTCTAGTAGAAACCCATCTCTGTACTCTCAAAGAAATATTTTGTTGTTAGAAATGCTTGCTTACTACGTACATAAATCATTCCAATTTGCATTGCTAGAGGCAGAATCCCTAGGGGAATGAGGGTATAAACACCTACTAGCAACAAGATTCAAGTTAAGCTTTCAGCTTTGTGCTATAAATACTCTCCTGAAAGAATCACATTTGCTCCTCTACCTCTCATGAGGATATTCATTCTTTCTGCTGGTGATCACTGCATTCACACTAAGGTTCACAAACCCGAAGAGGAAGTCAGGGTTGGGGGGCAGCTGTCGGAAACACAAGGGATCTGGGGACTATAGCCCTTAACCTAAGGTTCATCTTTGGCAATGGTGATTCCTTGGAAAGAAAGCTGCCCCCTTCCTCCTGGGGGTCCATGGAAGGCCAGGAGGCCTCTTTTGTCTCATCATATCCCTGGAGATCAGCTCAATTCATGTCTAGTAAACATAAACTGTCAGATTCTCTCTCTCTCTCTCTCTTTCTTTAAATGTTTGTTTATTTTTGAGAAAGAGAGAACACAAGCAGAAGACAGGCAGAGAGAGAGGGACAGAGGATCTGAAGCGGGCTCCCCACACTGACAGCAGACAGCCTGAGGCAGAGCTCGAACTTGCGAACTATGAGATCATGACCTGAGCCAAAGTGGCATGCTTAACGGACTGAGCCGCCCAGGCACCCTGGGAGATTCTCTTTTTAAGAACATTGCAGCTGTAACTTTAAAAATCAGCAAAAAAAATGTTCATCTTACATCAGAATTGTGGACCCTAGTTCCATGGGGATTCAACTCACCCAAGCTGATATTAAACTCTCTTAAAAGTACGTCATCCAGAGCGCCTGGGTGGCTCAGTCGGTTAAGGGTCAGACTCTTGATTTTGGCTCAGATAACAATCTCACAGTTTCATAGATTTGAGCCCAGTGTAGGGCTCTGTGCTGACAGTGTGGGGCCTGCTTAGGATTCTCCCTCTCTCTCTGTGCCCCTCCCCTGCTGGTGCTCTCTTGGTCTCTCTCAAAATAAATAAGTAAACAAAAAAGAAAAGAAAAGAAGTGTGTCATCCTTGGGGCCCAGGACAGAGGCCCAGCAAATGTTTTCTCTGCCTCCTGAGGCCAGGCCTGGGAGAAGTCTCTTGGGGCAGATGCCAGGGGATACATCAAGGGTAGGGGGGATTGCCATCAGCATGGCCAAGGGCATTCTTGGAAGGCAAACTTACAAACCCATGATTCTCTGTGGCTCTCAGGAGCCCCCTTGGGAGGCCTCTGTCTTTTAAAAGGGGAGTTTAACCTCTCTCAGGCCCTTTGCTGATGCTGGGATCACAGCAGTCTTCAGAGGATACCCCATAGCTGCATCCCTTCCTCATGTCCCCTTGGTGAACAGCAATCTAGCCGCCTGCAGTCTCTTGCTGCCTGATGCCTCCCTGCGCTTTCCAGAGGCCCCACAGAGATGGTGGGGACATATACCCTCTTGGGTTCTAGCCTTCTCCAGGGCAGCAAGTCTCCCCCCCCCAACCTCCAGATGTCCTTCCCTGCTGCCCTGGGGGCTTTATTTCTGCTTACCCCAAGCCTTCAGGCTGTGATCAGGCCTCCAGTAGCCCTTGGCCTCTGCCCCCTGGCTCGGTAGGGCTTCTCTCCTCCTCAGAGTCATTCTGGAAGCCCTCAGAGTGGCCATCCCTACCCCAAAGTTGGTAGCCTTCAACAGCAAGAATCTGCTCCCACCACCGGCCCATCCAGCCCGTTCTTCCACCTCTGTTGAAATAAAACCTGTTGGGGCGCCTGGGTGGCTCAGTTGGTTAAGCATCTGACTTCAACTCAGGTCACAATCTCATAGTTTGTGAGTTCAAGCCCTGCACTGGTCTCTCTGCAGTCAGCACAGAGCCTGCTTTAGATCCTCTGTCCTTCTCTCTCTGCTACCCCTCCCCCACCCCCTCCCCCCCTCCCCCAGCCCCGGCACTTTCTGTCTCTATCAAAATAAATAAATAAACATAGAAAAAAAAAATAAAAGAAATACAACCTGAAGGCATTCCTTGGTATTATGTTGTGCAGGAAGAAGACCGCTTGCAAAGAAACGGCTTCAAAGCACCAGAGTCGGAAAGGATTTTACAGGGTGTGGGAACAGAGGCACCAGGAACAAATGGCAACACTTCTAAGGATGAAAAACAAGAACAAGGTTCTAAGCATTCTGTACTGAAAGTTTTAGCAAAAATAAGTTTACAGGTTTCCCGCTAACGCAAAGCAGAGCATTTCTATGAAAACTTGCGTAAGCCAAAATGGCATCGTTTGAAGAAGTGATTACCATTACTTTTTATGGAAAAAATTCTGAGCAGTCCCATACGCCCAAAATAACTTCTCCTCGGCTATTCTGACAGATCTTGCTAATGTATGCGCAAAATAAGTCGAGATAAAGTACTGATCCAAAGCTCTGGTGGCTGCATGTGGAGGTGCTGAGTGTAGTTCCGGCGCCACTCTCGCTCCCGGCACACACTGCCTCGGTGAGGGCTCTCTAAAAACAAACACTGAACGCTGTTTGTGCCTTTTGCCTTTTTCATAAAAGCAAAATCCTCTTCGGATTTCTTACAGTTGACGGAAATAGGTACTGATGTAGGTCTTAAAAGCAAAGTGGCCTAATGCAAACTTTCAAAAAGTGGGTATACCTGTCTTGGTTGGCAAGGGCATGAGAAAAAGGATCCCTAAAGTTTCCTTGAGAAGGTAGAGGGGCTTATTTCTCAGAAACTGCATTTACTCAGGACCAAATAGAATTCCCCAGCTGGGGTGAATGGGGGGTTTGGAGAAAATGCTGTAAGGACAAGAGGTTTTAAGATAGTTCAGGGAAATGAAGTCTTTTAGCATCCTCCCCTGATGCCCCTCAGATGTCTTGTGTGTTCTCAAGATGGTGGCATTGTCAGGGCTTTTGTGCCCTTGAGAGTCACAGGAACAAAGTCTGATGTCCTCTCAGTAGGAAGCCAGGTAGGAGTTTCAGTGACCATCTGATTTAAGCCTGTGAGTGAATAAGACACTCACCAGGTCACCCCAGATTTATAGCTTTTCCTACCTTGGGAAGGGCCAGTAGGTTCCTACCCTGGTTAGGTAATGAGAGCTTATTCACGGTGCCTTGTAGGTCTTACAGAAGCTTTTGAGGCCTTTAATACATAGATTCTTCCACTCAAAGTTGGAAGGGCTGAGATACTCCCTACGAATCTAAGAGTTAGTCTGAAGTGGGGGAGGGAAGGGGAAAGGAGTCCACTTGGATGGCAGCCATAGTGCCCTCCGCCTCCCCCCTACTACTGTTCTAGAGTCAAATAAACCATTCCATCCCTGGGTCCTGAATCTCCTTTCTAACAGAGCCCTCACTGGGTTGGGATGACTGTCACAGACTGGGATGACTCAAGTCCTGGAGAGCACCCCAGCCAGCTGGTCACCCAAGTGGAGTGGGGGTGGGTGGTGACTGCCTGCCCGGTGGACAGAGCGGCAACCTCCCAGCTGCTGTTAACTCAAAGGATACTGCTGGCTCCAGGAGACCTCTTCCCAGGACTTCCCTGCCTTTCCATGGCTGAAAATCCCTACCTAAAATTTAAATAAAAAATAAAGGGTTCCTGGGTGGCTCAGTCGGTTGAACATCTGACTCTTGATTTTGGCTCAGGTCATGATCTCATGGTTTGTGGGTTTGAGCCCTCTTGGGATTCTCTCTCTCTGCCCTTCACGGTTCATGAGTTTGAGCCCTGAGTTGGGCTCTCCACTCTCAGCACAGAGCCTGTTTCCATCCTGGGGCAACTGGATCAGAATCTCCAGCACTTGGGCTCTGGGTTGTGTTTTATTTAAACTCCCAAGTCTATGCAGTACATGAAAAGAAAACTGTGTCAGTCCCACATATGTATCCCCAATAAATTATGGTATATATAAAGAACATTATATCATTACTATGTTGGGCCCTGCTGAAATGAAGAATTATTCCTTTTTCTGGGTGAATCTTTACTTTGATTCCTTTGATCTCAGGAAGATGAATGAACTTTCAAGACACCAAGAGATGGAGACCAGCTAAAGTGTGCTTATCCCAGCCATTTTTCTATCAAGAGTACAATTTTTCCTGAGCCTGCATGTCCTAGACTCTGGAGCTGGTCACTCACTTGATCCTACAGGTGGACACAGCCAGTCACTGAGGGCATGAGCAGGTGGGTGCGGGGATGTTTTAAATGGCTGCTTATATCCCTTAAAACAGAGACCACAGGTCCGGTTCATAGCCTGGCATGGCTCCATCCTCCTTCAGGACCTGAAGTGTGCAACTCTTCACTGAACAATAAGCAAGCCCATCTCCAAAGACTGGTCAGACAAGAAAAGTATAGATCTACACGATGTTGCTACCTGAGGCTATCTTCCAGTAAGGGGGCTAACAGGTACTGGTGAAACCTGCCTGAGAACGTTGACCCTGGTTTGTTCTCTCTGTCTACTCCCTTGAGAAGGAGAAATGATCACATGGTAGGGTAAAGGTGTCCAGAAGGCTTCCAGAACAATGGCTCCAGAGTTAGCTCAATAATAGTCTACCAGTATAATTTAGTAGAATAACAGTTTAAAGGGGGAAAACCTTGTGATGTCTCCAAGAAAGGCCAAGGAGAACTGATCAAAGTCACACTCACTCTCGATAAAAATCTCTTGGCAAACTGGGAACAGAAGGGAACTTCCTTAATGTGATAAGTGGTACTGACAAGAGTAAACCTGGAACTTAATGGTGAAAACTTAGAAACATTCCTTCCATTCAAAGGTGGGACAGAACATGCGTGCCTGCTCCTCTACCATTCAGTTTTGTCCTGGAAGCTGACCCAGCATAGCAAGACAAGAGAAGGCACAGGAAGGAACAAAATAGTCTTCATTTACAGGGGACATGATCGTCCATCTATATTATCCAAGAGGATCAATGGATAGACAGAGCAAATACAAGTGAGGTTCAAGGTGGCCAGATACAGGCAATCCCATAGGAAATTATTAGGTGGCCAGTGCCTCAGAACAGCCAGTTACTAAAAGTAACATCAAAGAGATTCCAACCATGATAACAACACATTATAAAGAACACAGGAATATGTATAACATATAACAACAAATCTCTACTGAAGGACATAAACATGGTGATCAAATGGAGACACGTGATGCTCATGAATGAGAAGACCTGGTAGGCAATTGTGTACATGGATCTGGAGCTTGGGTGAGAGGCAGATGATAAATAGACTTGGGAGTCATTGGCCTGGGTCTAAGTGATTTTTCCAAGAAAGAATGTGCACAGGGGGATTAGAGAAGATGGCTCCAGTTGGAGTGTTGAAGGTCACCAGCCAGAGAAATAGGTGGGAGACCAGGTCAGTGTGAGGTCACGGAAGTTTAGGAAGGAAGCAGTGTCAAACACGTATAGGAGAATTAGGAGAAACTTAACGGAGGACCGTGGAGGAGAAGAAGGGGGGGAAATGGTGGGGGAGAGGGAGAGAGGCAAACCATGAGAGTCTCTTGAATGCTGAGAACAAACTGAGGACTGATGGGTGTGAGGGGGGCGGGGGGGTGATGGGCATAGAGGAGGGCACTTGTGGGGATGAGCACTGGGTGTTATATGGAAACCAATTTGATAATAAACTATTTGTAAAATAAAATAAAATAAAATACATAAATGAACACCTCAAAAACAAAAGCAAAAACAAAAACAGGGAGGCCCAGGGGTAACAAATGCTATTGAGAGGTCAGGGAAGATAAGGGTTGATTGGTGTCATTGTACTTGGTGAGGAGGAGTTAATTAGTGAGCTAGGAAGGAGCAGCTTTCCGTGAAACGGTTGATCGGAAGCCAGATTGCAGTGTATTGGAAATAAACAAGTCCTTTAGGGGGTAAATATGGCAGATGGAACATACCTATCTACTTAAGTGCTTTCTTGAAACTACACTCAAATGACAGTAAACGTTGTTTTTAAAGTAAAGGCTAAACCTGGGGTGCCTGGGTGACTCAGTCCATTGGACGTCCGACTTCAGCTCAGGTTATCAACTTGCAGTTCATAAGTTTGAGCCCCATGTAGGGCTCTGTGCTGATATCTCAGAGCATGGAGCCTGCTTCAGAGTCTGTGTCTCTCTTTCTCTCTGTGGCTCCCAGCTTGCACTCTGTGTGTTTGTCTGTTTGTCTCTCCCTCCCTCAAATTAAAAAAAAATTAAAAAAAAAAAAAAAAGTAAAGGCATAAACCTACTAACAAGAGAATAAAAAAAAAAACCCCACCAAAACTTTAGAAGCTGGAAATCAGATAGATTGCAACTGGTCTCTCAGACTAAAATTCACCCTGAATCCTGAGAAGGCAGTAGGGAAAGCCTAGAACCAACCCAATCTATAACACAGAATACTCAAAAGGCTCCGGACCTGTTGATGCCATGGAGCTCTAGAGGTTGGGCTGAAGGAGTCTAAACTAAGAACAGTTGGAAGATCTGTTTAATGGGGAGGAAGATCCCCCAAATTCCCTCTTCCACTCCTACAGCTAGATTTCTCTGGAGAGAGGGAAATCAAGTCCTCTCCAGGAGACCCCAACTCTGCCCCGCTCTGAGCTGGGAGATGCCTGAGCCTGGACCACGTGAGGAGGGGCAGGGGCAGGCATGCCATGGAACATTTTTTGTTGGATGTTCCCCTCTGGACTGCCACAGGGCAGGCCACCAGCCTAATCCCTTCCGGCTGGAGAGTGGAACACTCTGCTCTGGGGAATCTGAGAGGCAAGAGGAAGATTAACAGATAGTAGTATTAAAGATTCCTTTACTAAATAGCCCAGGCTCTGAGCTAGCTGTCAGCATAGAGCTGACACGGGGCTTGAACCCATGAACCGTGAGATCATGACCTGAGCCGAAGTCAGACGCTTAACCGACTGAGCCACCCAGGCTTCCCCGAGAACCCATTTTAAATATTCAAAGAAAACTCCAGATTAATTCAATGAAACACTAAAAGAATAAAATAATACCAATCCTACATAAACTCAGAAAATGAAAAAGGAGGGAAAACTTCCCAACTCATTTTATGGGTCCATCATTGCCCTAATATGAAAGCCAGACAAATATATTACAAGGCAAGAAAACTGAAGGCCAATAACCCTTATGAACAAAGACACAAAAAGATTTGGTAAAATATTACAAAGTTGAATCTAGTAATATGTATTTTTATATAAAAACATTTTATTTTATTTTTATTTTTATTTTTTTTACAAATAGTTTATTGTCAAATTAGTTTCCACATAACACTCAGTGCTCATCCCCACAAGTGTCCTCCTCCATGCCCAACCCCCCCCCCCCCACATCCATCAGTCCTCAGTTTTTGTCAGCATTTAAGAGTCTCTCATGGTTTGCCTCTCTCCCTTTCCCCCACCATTTCCCCCCTTTTATATAAAAACATTTTAAAAACACCATGACCAAGTGTTTTCATCCTAGGAAAGCAAAGTTGGTTTAACATTTGAAAATCAAATGATGTAATCCACCATACTAACAGAATGAAGAAAATCCATATGATTATCTCAACAGATACAGAAAAAGCATTTGATAAAATTTGGCAAAATTTAACAACTTTCATGATAAAACCTCTCAGAAAATTAAAATAGAAGGAAATGTCTTCAAACTGATAAAGACCAACTGTGAAAAACCTGCAACAAATATCATATTTAATGGTGAAACACAGAATACTCGCTCTCTCTAAGGTTGGAAACGAAACAAGAATGCTCACTCTTACCACATCTAATCAACATTGTACTGGAGATCCTAGCTAGTGTAATAAGGCAGGAAAAAGAAATAAAAGGCATCTAGATTGAAAAGGAAAAAGTAAAACTGTATTTGCAGCTGATATGATTGTATAGATACAAAATCCTAAGGAATCTATGAAAAACTTCTAAAACTAATAAATGTTTAGCAAGATCATACAAGATCAATACATGAAAATCAAATATATTTATATATAGCATGATAACATTTTAAACTTAAAATTAAAAGCTATATCATCTGCAATAGCATTAAAAAGGAAGAAAATGAATAACGATATGCGCAAGATATGTATCTAGGAAACAACATCACCAAGAGACATTAAAGAGATCAAATAAATAGAAAAGATGGGCCACGTTTAAAAATTAGAAGACTCAGTACTGTTTAGGTGACAGTTCTCCCCAAACTGAGCTGTAGATTCAATGAAATCCCAATCACAGACCCATCAGTCTTTTTTGTTAAAATTGTCAAAACATTTATATGAAAATATGAAGGACATAGAAGAGACAAAACAATTTTGAAAAAGAAGGGGAAAAAAGGGGGCTTATAATACCTGATTTCAAGACTTAATATAAAGATACAATGATTAAAAACTGTGGTATTGTATGGAACCACAAAAGACCCCGAATAGCCAAAGTAATACTAAAGAATAAAACCAAAACATCACCATCCCAGACTTCAGCCTCTACTACAAAGCTGTCGTCATCAAGACAGTATGGTATTGGCACAAAAACAGACACATAGAGCAATGGAACAGATTTGAGAACTCAGAAGTGGACCCAAAAGTATACAGCCAACTCATCTTTGACAAAGCAGGAAAGAATATCCAATGGAAAAAAGACAGCCTCTTTAACAGATGGTGTTGGGAGAACTGGACAGCAACATGCAGAAGAAGGAAACTAGATCAATTTCTCACACCATACACAAAAATAAACTCAAAATGGATAAAGGACCTGAACATGAGACAGGACACTATTAAAGCCCTAGAGGAGAAAGCAGGAAACAACCTCCTTGACCTCCACCGCAGCAACTTCTTACTTGACACATCCCCCAAAGCAAGGGAATCAAGAGGAAAAATAAATGATTGGGACCTCATCAAGATTAAAAGCTTCTGCACAGCTAAGGAAACAATCCATAAAAATAATAGGCAACCAACGGAATGGGAAAAGATAGTTGCAAATGACATATCAGATAAAGGGTTAATATCCAAAATCTATAAGGAACTCACCAAATTCCACACCTGCAAAACAAACAACCCAGTGAAGAAATGGGCAGAAGATATGAACAGACCCTTCTCCAAAGAGGACATCCAGATGGCCAACAGACACATGAAACGATGCTCAGCATCCCTCCTCATCAGGGAAATACAAATCAAAACCACACTGAGATACCACCTCACGCCAGTCAGAGTAGCTAAAATGAGCAAATCAGAAGACTCTAGATGTGGAGAAACGGGTACCTTCCTACACTGTTGGTGGGAATGTAAACTGGTGCAGCCCCTCTGGAAAACAGTGTGGAGGTTTCTCAAAAAGTTAACAATAGAACTCCCCTATGACCCAGCAATAGCACTGCTAGGAATTTACCCAAGGGATACAGGAGTGCTGATGCATAGGAGCACATGTACCCCAATGTTCATAGCAGCACTCTCAACAGTAGCCAAAACATGGAAAGAGCCCAAGTGTCCATCAACAGATGAATGGATCAAGAAGATGTGGTTTATCTATACCATGGAATACTACATGGCAATGAGAAACAATGAAATCTGGCCATGTGTAGCAACATGGATGGACCTTGAGGGTGTTATGCTGAGCGAAATAAGTCAGGCAGAGAAGGACAAATACCATATGTTTGCACGTATAGGAGGATTAGGAGGAACTTAATGGAGGACCGTGGGGGAGAAGAAGCGGGGAAATGGTGGGGGAGAGAGAGAGAGGCAAACCATGAAAGACTCTCGAATACTGAGAACAAACTGAGGACTTATGGGTGTGGGGGGGAGGGGGGAGATGGGCATGGAGGAGGGCACTTGTGGGGATGAGCACTGGGTGTAATATGGAAACCAACTTGACAATAAACTATTTGTAAAAAATAAAAAATTAAAAAAATTTTAAAAAACCCCTGTGGTATTGGCAAAAGGGTAGACACACGGACCAGTGATGCACAAAAGAGAATCTAGAAATAGACCACTAATGTTGATGAAGCCTCCAAGGTAATCCAATGAGGAAAAAGATAGTCTTTTCAACATGCAGTGCTGGGAGCCTTGGATATTCATGTGGGGAAAAAATAAATCTTGACCTTACTTTAGGCTAACCACAAAAATCAACTCAAAATGGATCATAAACTTAAATATAACAGATCAATAAAATTTCTAGAAGGTAATATAGGAAAAATTCTTCAGGACCTTGGGTTAGACAACCACTAATGTATCTGAGACACACAAAAAGCACAAATCAGAAACAAAACAAAACAAAACAAAACACTGAGGGATGCCTGGGTGGCTCAGCCGGTTAAGTGTCCGACTTTGGCTCGGGTCATGATCTCACGGTTCGTGGGTTCAAGCCCCTCATCGGGCTCTGTGCTGACAGCTAGCTCAGAGCCTGGAGACTGCTTCAGATTCTGTGTCTCCCTCTCTCTCTGACCCTCCCCTGCTCACGCTGTCTCTCTTTCTCCCTCAGAAATAAATAAAAAATTAAAAAATTAAAAAAATTGATAAACCAGTCTTCATAAAGTTAAAATCTGCTTTCCAAAGACATGTTATAAACTGGGAGAAAATATTCACAATGCATACATCTGACAAAGGTCTTGTATCCAACTTGGGTCATGTATTCCTCTGAATGTATATACAGTTTCTTCTCATTAATTGTGGATTCCATGCTGCAAATTCACCTACTCACTAAAATTTATTTGTGACCCCAAATTCAATACTTGTGGCACTTTTGCTGTGACTTGTGCCAGAACGATTTGAGTTTCTGGATGGGCACAATCTGGCTGGGGATAAACAAGGTAACGCTCTGCTTGGTGTTTCAGTCCTCATACTGTAATCAAATGTCCTTTTTGTGGTCTGTGACATGCCATGTGTCTTGCAGTTTTGTGCTTTTTGTTAGTGATTTTGCTTTTTAAAATGGTGCCCAACCATAGTGCTGGCTAGTACAAAAACAAAAACAAACAAAAAACAAAACTGGGATGTGCCTTATGGAGAAAATACCTGTGTTAGATAACTTTCATCCAGGAATAAATTATTTTATTTTTATTTTTTTCTTCTATAGTTTATTGTCAAGTTGGTTTCCATATAACACCCGGTGCTCTTCCCAACAAGTGCCCTCCTCCATACCCATCAACATTCAGGAATAAATTATAATGCTGTTGGCTTTGGGTTCAGTCTTAATGAATCAACAAAATGTTGTTGATAAAATAAAGTGTCTTTCAACAGAAACACACATAAAAGAAGTTATGATTTGTCAGCTGATGGAAATGTTGTGACCATAGGCTCATAGAACCTAATCTGGCATTTACCCTAAGAGCAGTAGCTCAGTATTCTCTAAGTCAGTGTTTGTGGTGGCTTTATAGAACATAACTACTGCAAATGAGAATCAAATATATATCTGATACACACACACCCTACACATGCACGCGCACACACACACACACACACACACACACACTGTGCCCAATAGAAAATGTGAAAAAGAATGCAAAACACATTTCACAAAAAAAGATATACAAATGGCCAATAAGCACATGAAATATTGTCTGACATCATTAGTTATTAGGAAAATGCATATTAAAAATCTCACCTACAAGAATGACTAAGATTTAAAAAGACATAATGTCAAGTGTTGGTGGGATGAGGAGGACTGGAACTCTCATACATTTCTGGAGTTGTAAAATAGTACAACCATTTCGGAAAACAAAATGATTTTCCTGTAAACCGAAATATTCACTGACCACATGACCTAGGCTGTATAACAACTAGGTTTTTACCCAAGAATAAAGAAAACGTGTTCACTCAAAGACAAAGCTTTACTGATAATATCTCAAGCTGAACCAACCCACACGTCCATTAACAGATGAGTGGATAAAGAAATTATCATGCAGTGGACTAGTCATGCTAGAAAAAAACGACCATAAAGAGGAATGAATTGCTTAAAGCTCAATAATATGGATGGATTTCATACACATTGTGCTGAGCAAAAGAAACCAGGTATAAAAGAGTACATTCTGTAAGATTCTGTTTAGAGTAAACTTAAGAAATGACAAATGTGTCCACAGAGACAGAAAGCGGATGAGCCATTGCCTGGGGCTGAGGGGTGCGAAGGTAGTGAGGAACCGAAAGAGGCCTGAGGGAACTTTGCTAGGCGTTGAAAATGTTCTACGTTTTGATTGTGGCAATTGTTACATGGGTGTGCATATTGGTCACATTTACTAAAATGTATGTGTATAGTGGGTGCATTTTATTGTATCCAAATTATCCCTCAATAAAGTTGGTCAAATCACTTTACTTGTCTCTGAATGTACAAGGGGGCACCTCCTTCAGAAGTCTGTGAAGTGGAGAAGAGGAGGGATGATGGACAGGTTCGGTTTGGTTTGGTTTCATTTGTGTTATTGGTTTCTTATATTTTAGTTTTGCTTGTTTCTTTGTTCATCGGTTTCAGCTTCCTCTCAGTGTTAATGGTGCCTTGGGAGAGGCAGGTAGGCGAGCATGCGCTGTGGCAGAAGCCCCAGCAGGGAACAGAGCAGCCTGGGAAGGTTAGAGGGGAGGAGCGCCTGGAGGAGGTGTGAGGTCTGGGAGTGTGGGACGGACTGGCCTCGGGCTGGTGAAGGGGGCGTATGTGTCCCCGAGGATGAAGGTAGGTTTGTAGAATAGGAAGGACGGAGCAGGAAGGAGCCCAGAAAGGACAAGGAATGGGGATGTTCCTCTGATGGGCTTCTTTTTCTTTTCTTTATTAATTTATTCATTTACTTGGATGTAAATTTGAGAGAGAAAGAGAGAGTATGTATGCACGTATGAGCAAGGAAGGGGCAGAGAGAAGGAGAGAGAGAATCCCAAGCAGGATCCATGCTGTCAGTGCAGAGCCTGACGTGGGGCTCAAAACTATGAACCATGAGACCATGACCTGAGCTGAAATCAAGAGTCGGAAGCTCAGCTGACTGAGCCACCCAGGCACTCCCTTTTTCCTCCTCTTTAAATTTTTTTTAATGTTTTTTATTATTTATTTCTAGGAGAGAGAGAGACAGCGTGAGCAGGGGAGGGTCAGAGAGAGAGGGAGTCACAGACTGAAACAGGCTCCAGGCTCTGAGCTGGCAGTCAGCACAGAGCCTGACGCGGGGCTCGAACCCACGAACCGCGAGATCATGACCTAAGCGAAAGTCGGACGCTTAACCGACTAAGCCACCCAGGTGTCCCTCTCCTCTTTAAATTTTTGGAAGTAGGAGGTGAGGTCACTCTCTGTTCTGGAAAGGAGTGACAAACAAGGGTTTGAGGAAAGATGTGAAGTTCACATTGTCTCAGGCTGTGGAGGGGCCTCCCTTGCCAGTGGAGGTCCTGCTGGGGTTGGAGGCAGGGAGAGCAGTGGCTGATGCATCAGTTTTGAGAGCCACAGAATGTTCTCAGCACCCTGGGTAGGAGGACAGAAGAAAGAGAGCCATTTCTCCTTGACCAGGGAGGAAGGAAAGGTCCCTGGTGCCCATCCGCTGGCCAGGTGGCAGAAGAGTGATCCGTAGCTGACCTTGGCCCCCATGCTAAAGTAGAGACCTGGAAGGAACCAAGACCACATAGAAATCAGAACATGCCAAACCCACATCTGTTCACGTGGCCACGCCCAAGGAAGAAAGGGATCCCTTTACCCATCCTGTACCGTGCACCTCTCCCGGCCACCTGACAGCTTGCAGACCCAGACGGCATCTGCGGCTGCATCTGTTCTTTCTCTCAGCTGTCTGGGAAATAACTCTTCTTGTTGCTCCTCCAGACTGGGGTGGGATTGTGGTCCCACCCCGGCAGGAAGAACATTCTCATTAGTGGAAAAGTTTTGGGACTTGAAAGAGTGGGCTTGCATGTCATTAAAGCCTTCCTCTCGGATGCTTGCTAAAATGCAAGCATCATCTGGAACAGTAGCCCTTTTAAGCTCCAGGGATGAAAGGGGGCAGCTGAGACCCTGTATCCAGCCAGGCCCTGGGGCTGCGGGACAGTGGGAGAGACGAGTGCTGGAGGGAGGCAGGGGGATGTGGGGGATGCCTTGGTCCACGTGACCCTTCTGCAAGTAAGGCTCCATCTCTGCCTGGGCTCCAGGTTGGCCTGGCCCTGGTTCAAGGCTGGGCTCAGCCTGGGAGTTATTCAGTCAAAGAGCTTGCTTCCTCATCTGCAGAGTGGAAATGGTCATGGCATCTACCTAGTAGATTGTCATGAGGTGACAGCAAAGAACACGTGGGGAACTCAGTACCACTGAGAATGCACTCCAGCCACTGGAGACCCACGTATGTTCATGCAGGAGGGAACAAAGCTGAGCAGATGGTGCGGGGCAGGCAGGATGGGGCCCAACGATGACATGTGGCAGTTCTCTCTATCCCTGCATCACCCCTGTCCCCCTCCCTGCCTGCCTAGTAAGACAAGAAACCACTGCCCCTTCCGTTACAGCAGGGGGCTCTGCCAGAGCGTGGACACCCTATGGGGCTACCCCCAAAAGGTCAACATCGTTTGCCTGTTAGCAGCGGGGGCCAGGAAACTGTCTGACTCAGGTAAGTGGGGTGAAGGGCAGGGCGGCCCTAACAGAGCCTCAGGCTGTTGGGGCCGGCTCACCGGGCACACTGTCTCGGCATGCATTCCGGTCATTGTTTACACAAAGGAGGGCACAGGCTGAGACTGGCGGCCCCAACCCCACGTTTAGATGTAAGAGGTCCATGGAAATATGCTGTCTGTCCACCTGTGCTTCCCTTGCTGCCATCGCTTCCTGGCCTGCATGGTAGGAATGAGTCATAGGAGAGGCCCTCGGGGCCAATTCACTTCCTCCTTCCTCTGCCATTTTTCATCCTGGGAGCTGCATAGAGGCCACAGGTCGTTTTGGCTTCTTTCTATCCTCTTGAGGGGTGGGTACAGGTGAGTATCTGCAGAGAAACTGATCAGGGCATCTGCCTGGGAAGTGGTAACGAAGTGGGGGTGCTTGCAGGCTCAAGTTGCAGAGGCTGGGCTGCCGAGAGCCAAGATATGCAGGAACAGGAGCCAGCTGGGTATGGGGACAGTGCAGCGGAGGACGTGGCATGCCAGCTACGCAGGGTTCAGGCTGGTGGATGACATCATTTCCACCACCGTCACCATCATTGTCATCACTGACATTCATAGTACAATGTGCATAGAGTGTGCTGGGTGCTTTGTGCACGATGTGTGGGGACAGCCACGCCCCTCACTCAAGCCATTGGTGGACGTGTATTCTGTGAGATGCTCAAGATTGTCATCAGGTTTTTTTTTTTTTAACATTTATTTATTTATCTAAAATTTTTTAATGTTTTATATCTTGCTGAGAGAGAGACAGTGTGAGCAGGGGAGGGTCAGAGAGAGAGGTAGACACAGAATCTGAAACAGGCTCCAGGTTCTGAGCTGTCAGCACAGAGCCCGATGTGGGGCTCGAACACAGCAGCCGTGAGATCATGACCTGAGCCGAAGTCGGACGCCCAACTGACTGAGCCACCCAGGCGCCCCTATTTATTTTGAGAGAGGGAAAGCAAGCGTGTGTGTGCATGAGCTGGTGGGGAGGGGGGGAAGGTGGAGAGGAGAGAGAGAATTTCAAATAGTCCCTGTGCTCTTAGTGTAGGGCTCGATCCCACGAACCGTGAGATCAAGGATTGCCATTAGTTCTGTCTAACCCCAGAAACTAAAGGCCACATGGTCTCCTGGTACTGAGCCAGGGTATTTATCCTCACGCTCACAGGGATGGCTTTTCCCTCTACCCCCTTGCCATGTCGTCAGTACAGGTTGCTAGTTTAGCTCCTCTCTGTCCACCTCAGTGCAAGTGACAGAAAGCAGTGGGGTGTCTTAAAAGAACAGGGCATAATGCCCTCGAGGTTCAAATATGTTGTACATGGTAAGATGCCCTTCTTTTTTATGGCTGAATAGTTCCCATTGTGTCTATACACCACATTTCTTTATCCATTCTTTCATCAGTGGACACTTACATTGTTTCCAGGTCTTGGCTGTTGTAAATAATGCTGTTATGAACAGGAGGGTGCAAATATTTCTTTGGGATAGTGACTTCCTTATTCTAAGCAAAATAAGTCAGAGGAAGATAAATACTGTGTGATCTCACTTATGCGTGGAATCTTAAAAAAACCACAAGTGCCTAAAGACAGAATTAGTGGTTGTAAGAGCTAGGGGGTGGGAAGGGGTGGGAGAACTGGGTGACGGTGGTCAAAAAAGTACAGACTTCCAGTTACAAGACAAATAAGTTCAGGGATGGGGCGCCTGGGTGGCTCAGTTGGTTGAGCATCTGACTTCGGCTCAGGTCATGATCTCACGGTTCGTGGGTTTGAGCCCTGCATCGGGCTCTGTGCTGATAGCTCAGAGCCTGGAGCTTGTCTTCGGATTCTGTGTCTCCCTCTTTCTCTGACCGTCCCCTGCTCACGCTCTCTCTCTCTCAGAAATAAATAAAACATTAAAAAATTTTAAAAAATAAGTTCAGAGATGTAATGTACAACAGATGACTAGAGCTAACAACACTATTCTGTATAGTTGAAAGTTGCTTAGAGAGCAAGGCTTAAAAGATCTAAGCACAAGCATAAAAATTTTGTAACCATATGAGATACTGGATATTAGTTAATTAAACTCACTGTGGTAAGCAGTTCACAATATATACATATATTAAATCACTATGTTGTACACCTTAAAGTTGTACAATGTTATACGACAATTGCATCTTACTAAAACTGGGGGAAAGAGGCAGGGGCAGGAAAATGAGGGGGCGGCTGGCAGACAAGGGTACCGGGGGGCCCAAGGCTGAGTGCTATCTCCAGCACTAACTTGCTGGGTGCTGGGTGGACCTCTTGGCCTTTTGGGTCTCCTGTTCTTCATCTGCAACTTCCCCAATCCCTCCAAGCTCTGCTGTTCTGCCTCCCTCCTGAGGTGGGGGTGCTGGGGGCATCGGGCTGCTCAGGCCTGGCTCCTCATGCCCAGGAAACTGAGAGGATGCAAGGGTCATCCAATCAGACCCTCTGGGGCCCTCACGGTGTACTTCATGTAGTAGTCAGAAGCGCTCTGGAGGAAATGGCCTCTTTCCAAGGGACCGAAGTTTGGTTTACTAAATGGGGCTATTTTAAACTATGTCACGGCTAATTAAGTGTTCAGTTCTGTGGGGAAGAGCAAAATATCATTCCAGGTTTATGATGTCAGGAACATGGTTAATCAATAAACACAAGGTGAGAAACCATCATCTACCCAGGTTAGAAACTTTAGGATCATTCTAGACTTTTCCCTTCTTCATTCCCATAACAGTGACCGTTACTGGCACTTCCTCAGGCAGACTGAGGTTGAGAAAGAGGACACACACTTGGGCTGGCTCAGGGATCCAGGCCTTTGGTCACTCTCTTCCACCAGCTCTCAGTCCACCAAAGTCTGGTCAAGTCAATCCCACCTCCCAGGCCCAGCCTGCCTGTCCCACTGCTGCTGTCCAGACCCAAGTATCTCTCACTTGGACAGCTGCCACTGTCCCATAGGTATTCTCCTACTGGTGTGTCTGGGGTAAAAGCCAGGCTTTAGCTTCACCTCCAGGACGACCCCAGGACCTATATCCCTCCCCTCCTCCTCGAGACCTCTCTTTCCCCACCGTGCCTGGTTAGATCACCACCCTGGCTCTGCCCAGGAAAGCCCTCCCTGCCTTCCTTGCCTAACAAAGTCCCCATCATCTCAGAGAACGTCCGAGGAAGGTTGGGCTTCTGGCTGGGTTTGCCTTACACCTTTTGTGTGTGGGTTGGAACCTTCTTATATCTTCTGTCAGTGTTGTAGGTGTGAAGAACTTGCTTAGCATGTCTGTGCTCTCTGCTCCCAGAGGGACACAGGCCCTATAATGGTGAGATGTGGCACATGACAAGTAACTTTGGGACTTTGCAGCTAGACCCTTGGAACTGGAATCACATTTGCTTGCTGTGTGACCTTGGGTAAGTCATTTAACCTCTCTGTGCCTCAGAGGCCTCGTCTAAATGGTATCCACCACATAGGACTGTCATGAGGATTAAGTGGAGAAGTAGCACTTCACACAGCACTGGGCACATGGTGTCACTGGCAGGTCTTCTCTCCCTCCCCCTCTGCTAGGATGTCTATCCTAGCAGACTTCCGTTGACCATGCATTGGCCAAAGAAAGCCCTGGAAGCTGGGCACCCTATGTGCATCGAATCCTTGAGAGGACCATCCGTAGAGCCTGGCACAGTGATTGTCCCCGTGTTACCTGAGAGGGAGCTCTGGCATCTGGCTCCAGCACCGTGGCACCATGGCCGCCATGGCCAAGTGTGATGGGGATGGAATAAGGCCTTGAATCACGCAGAGAGTGAGCAACATCCCTTTAAATCTCTTTCTCCAAATCATGTTATTTTAAATGCCCTAGGCAGATGCCCATGTGTGCAGGGACACTTGGTTGGGCCAGAGGCTCTTTGTCCCCTGAATGGCACCATTGTGACCCCCGAACCGGCGCTGAGTGATTCCCGGAACAACAGGCCCTTGTGTGGGCCCTGAAGGCCTGCTTGCCCTGGCCCTCGGCTGGCAGTGCGAATCCTTGGCCGTCTCTTTAAAGTTGGCATAACGAGGCCTTAATTCCCCATTTGGGTTGCTGCCAGGGTTCTGATACAAATACTTTTTAGAGTTTGGTTCTAGGATGTCAATGAAGCTGAGATCCTAGAAACTGTGCTGTCTCTAGAAGGGCCAATCCAGTGGGCACCTACTGTGAGCAGAATGGGGGGGCAAGAGATTGGTTTGGATAGGAGGACCGTATGCGGGTGGGGCCCTTGTAGTCAGCCTGCCCTGCACAGGGAGAGCCTCCAGGAGAATGCCCCCAGAGTCCTGACAAAGCAAGGGGGCCACGGCCACTGAAGTCTTGGCAGGAGTCTCCGAAATTCCCGGTTGGATTTGCTCCACAGCTGTCTTTTGCCGTTTGCCCTCCCGTGATGCATGCCCTCACCACGCAAGTTTTGGCTCTTGGTCACATCACAGATATCAGCTTCTCAATCCTTTCTTGCATCCATGGAGGGATTCAGCTCTTTGTTCCAGGACCGTGAAAACACCTCGTTGTTTACCTTTTTTACCAAGGATCAGCTGGACTAGGTGGGCCTTTGGCTCTCTGGAGGCTGAAAAGTGGAACTTGGTAGCTGCCTGGATTGGCACTGTCATGACTTTGCAGCTCAGAGCGGTCAGCCCCTTTCAAAAGGACAGCGGAGTCCCTGGACTCAGCCACGTGGCCGCCTGCAGACCCTGCAAGTGATCTGGGCTGTCCTAGATGCCTGCCTCAGCCCCTCAGAAGACCCTTGTGCACTAGGCTGGTAGCAGGTACACTATGAGGTCTTATGTCACTGTCGTTTCCTGAGAGGTGGGAGGAGAGACTTGTACGAGGACAGGTCTGGGCACCCTGGCGCAGTAAGCAAGCACAGGGCTCCGGGCCAGAAGGAACTGGCCAGAAATCCACCTCCAGTTCTCACCGGCTGAGTGAGCCTGTTTCCTCACCTGTAAAAGACCATATCAGCCATCTCCTGTGGCCACCGTGGGAATGACAGGAGGCTATATACATGTAAGGTGCTTATGAAGTGTCTAGTCCAAAGCAAAAGCTCCAAAAATGGGAGGCAAATGGCTACACAGATGCCAATGTGGGTCCTTGGGGCAACTGTGGTTGGGTGTCAGTGCTACCTTACCTTTGGTCCATCAGGGACGCCAAGCAGGCATTATCTAAGGAATGTCCCATCTGCCCTTGGGGTGGAACCAAGATATGCCCAGGAGAAGGACCCCTCCTGCTCAAGACCCAGAGGCATTGAGGCGAGGCGTGTCAGCCACAGGAAGCTCTGGGGAGCAGACACCATTCCACACCTCGAGGGACCAATGGTCCCAGTATATACTCAATGGATGCCCATTCTGTGCGGTCACGTACCATTCGGCTACTGACCAGCAGGCTTCTTAAATGCCCCCTTCCACAGACATCATGGGTTTCTAGAGGATCAGTGGCCTTAGCAGGAAGGTCAGCCCCCCAGCCAGCCTTTGTCCCTGCAAACACTTCCTACACGGCAGGATGCAGACTGAGGGGAGCAATGCAATGCATGAGCAAGGAAACTAGAGTAGGTTTCGGGGTGGGAGGAGGCGGGGTGGGGAGGCGGGTCTGGGTAAGCAGAAAAGCAAGACCAGAAGAAGGCATTTTTGGAAGCTGGCCATCCATTAACATCCAATGAGAACAGGATGCAAGTCAAACGCCAGCCTAACTGCAAATTTTAAAAATTACTCAGGATGGGAGGAATGAGGAAGCTATGTCAGAGAGCCATCTGCAAAGCCTTGGACTAATAAGGGTCTCATCGTTAGACCAATTTGCAACTGAAAAAAAGAGAAAGAGCATATCAAGATTCCTTTGGGGGCACCTGGGTAGCTCCAGTTAAGCATCGACTCTTGATTTCAGCGCAGGTCATGAACTCATGGTTTGTGAGATCGAACTCTGAGTCAGGCTCTGTGCTGATGGCACGGACCTTCTTGGGATTCTCTCTCTCCCTACCTCTCCGCCCCTTCCCTGCTTGTTTGTGCTCTCTCTCTCTCTCTCAAAATAAAAAAATAAAATTTAAAAGAAGTTTCCTTTAAAGAGAGTGATTAAAATTCCAAAACATTGAGAAAACTTCGGGAAATTCAACCAAGCCTTTGGTTTCTCTCTCTCTCTCTCTTTCTTTCCGATGGGGGTCAAAAATGTTCTCCTATTGGCATCATATTGCTGGTTCACCAGCAAACAATCAGGCAGTTTTGTTGAAAAAATGAGACTTCCCTCAATCCACACTTGATTGCAAATTTTGCTAAACACATAAACAAACTTCCTATCATTTCTTAATGATTCTTAACTTGTGCTTTTTTAGGATGAAGCCTCAATCAAACCTTTTGCTCTTAGGGGCGCCTGGGTGGCTCATCCGGTTGTGTCGACTTCAGCTTGGGTCATGATCTCATGGTTCATGGGTTTGAGTCCTGCGTCCGGCTCTATGCTGACAGCTCCGAGCCTGGAGCCTGCTTTGTATTCTATGTCTCCCTCTTGCTCTCCCCCTCCCCCACTTGTACTGCGTCCATCTCTTCAAAAATAAATAATGTCAAAAAAATTTTAAACCCCTTTTGCTCCTAATTTACTATGAAAATTTTACTTTACTTTTGTTTAAAGTGGACTCGCTGAAAGTGGCCTTTTATTTCCATGGCTGGAAGCTGACTGGTGTCCGAGGCACCTATTTTGTGTCCCAGCTGCGGAATATGCTTACACTGTTTGAGCAAAGGGATAACACAGCATGTGAAAATGGAAACTGGGCTTTCAGGATTCCCAAGTGTCCTCCTTCCTAACTGTCCCCTCTCCTTTCAATCCAGGCATCACATACTGGAAACCTGGCACTCAGCACTTGCCATTTCACTTCCTTTCCCTAAGTAGTCGGGTCCCCTTTCTCTCCGAGGGAGTGGCCCGAGGAGATTCTAAAAACAGTTTACTCTCCACATCCCTAGTTAGAACAGAGCCCAAAGCACACTGCCCGGAGAACTTCTGATCAGCTTCACAAAGAGCAAGAAGAAACTTTTGCACCTTGTTTCCTTTTGGCTTAAGGACTTTCTTTGTAATTGAGCACAGACCCCTTTGTCTGGTAGGAAGAAGACGGGTTCCCCTGGGCTGGCACTTGGCAAGTTTCCAGAGAGGGCGAAGCCATGTGACCCGCCTGGTAGCTGGGGCCTGTGTGGAATACCAGCGACGGGCGCTCTGACAGTGCGTTGGCCAAGCATACACAGCTGTCATCTGAACTGCCATTGATGCAGCTTCTAGAGACTCAGTCTTGGCCAAAGGATTCCCCAGAAGGAAAGCTGAAATGATGGTGCTCCTGATACTGGGCAAATAAGAACAAACCCCCAAAAGCACCCCACAAAAGGATTGAACATAAAGGCACTTTATAGAGCATTTCAAAGGTTTATCATCTTCCACCGTGGACATCTGCACATATTTGTTGGGTGAGTTTTACTCCCCATGACAGGAAGACTGTCCATGAAGATTTGGAAACATGCCCCAGGATGGGTGCTCAGAGAAGCTTGTGGAAAATTCCAAAAGACAGTTCAAAAGATCCAGTCCGGGAGTCAGCAAGGGATATTTGTTTCATGGTCACACTCCCCATTTCCCACCCCTGCATCCCCCTTTCCCAAACAGGAAATGACTCTAGAAAGACAGCTCAGTAGTTGGAGATTAAACGTAACAAGCCCCCAACCGTGACATGAAGGCATGTAGGAGAGTAAACATAACACCCACAAGAAACAGAGCGCTGTTTTTGCTTGTTTGTGTGTTTTCTTTTTTCCAGCATCGAGAGTATTTCTGCATCTAAAATGTTATGCTGGAAGGCGGGCTGATCAGGTAACACCATCTGGGGTTTTCCGCAAAAGTTCTGCTGCTTTACGAAGACTTCCATCTGATTAAAGAAAACACCGCATGGACCACGTACAGCAGAGTGGCCACGTAGGCAAACACCTGGAACCAAGATAAATCACCATTAATGGGAGTGAATGGGGAGAGGGCGACGCATGGGCCATCAACACCGACCAGCCGCTTGCATGGCACTTGGCGATGATGGACCGAAAGGGTGTGCTCCACTGCTGCTTCCCATCATTCCCGCAGGATGCTTCCCATCCTTTCCTGCTAAGCCTGTGGCCCCAGAATGCTTTCAGCACAGGGCTCCAAGCGGCTGGATTTGGCGTTGCAAGGTCCATTATCTGTCATCACATATCATCATGCTGGTGCCACCCAACTGGAAATGGGGGCCCTCAGAGTCCCCTCAAATGATACTACTCTTCATGGGAAACTTCCTTCCTCTACGCCAGTAAGGCCAGAACCCACCAGCTGATTCCACTGGCCTTGGCTAAGAGACTATGAACACCTGGGTTGCTGGCTCTGGTTAAGGTCTTGATGCTCCCTGGCCATCCTCAGACTCCTGCTGGAATGTTATTCTAGGAATCTTAATTTCACGAGCTTGGGCGAGGGTGCCAGGCTCACAGAAGTGAGGGACTGGGATGAGGAGGAGGGATTGAGGCTTTTGCAAAAAAGAGGGGGCTTACTGAGAAAGCTGCTAGAAAGATCCAGTTGGTGTTTTGGCCCTGGAAACAGGGTAAACGGTCACTTTGTCCCTGTCAAGGCCCTGACTTGCGGTGTTCACGTGGGCACCATCTATTCCTATCGCCCTATTCTGGGTGGCTGGCCTCCCTGAAGGCTTGCCTGCCCCCAAGTCAAATATCTACACCTGGTTTTGTGACCTTGGTGTTGGGGTCAAGAGTTTCCAACCCAGGCACCACATTAGGGCAGCTACGGTTCCGTGACTCTTAAAAATGCCCATAAACACCAGCAGTCATCATGCCTGCTCTCTCCCTGCCTCCACACATGGGCGAACTCTTCACCCTCATTGGCCAGAGGCACTGAGTAAGCCGAGTTATTTAATAACCAACTTAAGGGAATTCATCCGGGAACCCTTAGCTACCATCTGAGAGGAGCGGTTGTACGTGAGTGAGCAGTACCCCCCAAAAACACCTCTCCCTGTTAGATGGGAGCAATTGATTATCTGGGGAATTCCACACGCAGAGCCTGGACAGATGCACCTCAGATGTCCCCAGCAATAACAGGAAACAGACACTTATTTTCCAAGCAAGGTCGAGCAATGGTACACTGGGGACACTGAGAGCCAGGGAGGTGCATGCATATACTTAGGCCTTCAGAAATCCCTCTCCCTAAATGGCTGCCGTTGTTATTTCAGCTTTCTGCAGAAATTTCTAGCTGCCCTCAGTTAATTCCCACCAATCTCAGGGATCCCTTTGGCACAGACTCTCCGCTGCCAGCAAAGGAAAGAGGGAGAAGCTTAGCTTTTGAGACAGGTCCAGCTAAGTATCACAGAGAGGGGCGAGAGGCAGGGCCACATGCTTTCAAAGGTCAGGGACGTGTGGGAGAAGGTCTCGAGGTGCCTCCCTATTCCCTGGCTGGCTACCCCTAGGAAAGGCACATTGTGGTTGGGCAGGGTCTCCCCGTGGACTCATACAACTGATATTTTGAATAGAAAGATGTGACTTTACATTGAACTGGGCTTATATATCTCCTTCAGCCCAGTACCTTGGCCTGCTGGCAATATTTTGATTCTTGATTCTGGCACTCCTGACCTTGCCTGGGCATGTCCATGTATATCTCCTTCAACTAACAAAAATGGAGGGACGTGATCACTTGTGGAGTGGATAAATCGATGTTGGTATAGCCAATGATGGAATGATATACAGCAGTGAGAATAAACACTCTATCTCTCCACCCAAAAACGTAGATGAACCTCACAAACCTAAGGTTGAAAGAAAAAAGCCAGACATAGGGGCGTCTGGGTGGCTTAGTCGGTTAAGCGTCCGACTTTCGCTTGGGTCATGATCTCACGGTTCGTGGGTTCGAGCCCCGCATCGGGCTCTGTGCTGACTGCCAGCTCAGAGCCTGGAGCCTACTTCAGAGTCTGTATCTCCCTCTCTGACCCTCCCCTGCTCACACTGTTTCTCTCTCTTTCTCTCCTAGAAATAAATAAAAATATTAAAAAAAAAAAAAGAAAAAAGCCAGACATAAAAGAATACACACTCTATAACTCCATTTACATGAAGTTCAAAGGCAGGCAAAACTGAACTAGGCAGCTAGAAATCCTTCGTACGGATGCATGGTCATAGCGGTAGCAGGACAAGGGGACTCTGGGAGCCATTTATGATGTCTTATTTCTCAGTCTGGATGCTTGTGACGCAGAGGAGTTCACTTTATGGAAATTCATCAATCCGTACAGTTGCATCCTACTCACTTCTCTGGATGTATGTTGCGTTTAGGGAGGAAGAAAAAGAGAAAAGTTGGAAGACAGTAGATCACAGTGGTTCTCAACTAGAGATCTGCCCAGTGCGCAGAGGCCTATCGGGGTTGTTTCATCAAGTGCTGACCCACTAGCCATGTTCCATGTGCATTTCACTACTATCTGCAATAATTTTATGGAAACTGTCAAATGCCTTGCTGCTGATGTCTGTTTGGAGAGAAGGCCTCTGGGTTTGGGATAGGGGGAGGTATGAGGCTCTCTTAGGTAACAGGAGATGGAAGAGAGTCATTTGAAGGATGATGGAGGAAGTGGGTTACCAGCCCCCCAAGGGAAGGAAGAACAGCCAAGGTGCTTCCTGGCTGTGTTACTATTTAGAAACCAGCCATCTTGGAAGATGAGCCAATATGGGAGACATTCCCACACTGGGGGACATTTGAAGGGGTGCCAGGGCCCATAAAGTGGCCAAGTTTCTGGAACTGGAGAGTAGGCTGGGAGCTTAAGAGGAGCATGTGGCTTCCCTGGGACAGGGGATGGGCCCATCGGGACCTGATGACAAGGTTTTCAGTAACTTTCTTCCAGACCCCACCCTCTAGGAGCAGGAAGAACACCCCCGCCACACCCCTTCCTGGCGCCCAGCAGTGCCCACCCCTGTGGGTTTCCTCTCAGCCTCTGCTCTACTCTTTCCAAAAAGTGGGGACCATTTTGGCACCTGGAGCTGGCATCTTGTGACCTATCATCACATTTGACCTTGGTTTGTATGGTTCACAGGCTGACCTCTAGAAATGTGAGGAGCACTACCTCCTGAAGCTTTTTTCTGTTTCTTAAACATCACTCATGGCTAGAAATACATCTGATATGGAGAGTTTGCATACTGGTGGGAGCCCACACATGCAGAACTCTGGACAAAGGTTTTATGAATCGAAACATTCTCCTACTCTCTGTCATTCCGATTCATCCCATTAAGAAGAAAATCCATTAAAAAGAAAATTGGTGGACCTTGAGTCCACCAATGTGTCTGGTCCCATAGTTGGAGAACGCTTCTTTTAGAGCGCAGAGGCCCGCACGCGGCCTCCGCCCTGGCCACACACAGCTGGCACCCCTGCTGGTTCTGCTGATGGGGTAAAGGAGGCTTAAGACCCCGGCCCACCCACTGCTCGCTGTGAGGCCTTGGAGGAAGGTGTTCAACATCTCTGTAGTCCTGAGGGAGTTGGACAGGAATTACCATACCATTTCACAGATGAGCAAGCTGAGGCACTTGCTCAAGAAAATGGTGGAGGCGTGAGCTCTGGCCCCTCCCCTTCCAGCAGGTTCTCAGAGCTGCTACGCAGGAGGCATCGGTCAGTCAGAGCTGAAGGCCTAACTGCAGCAACAAACACCCACAGCCGAGGGTTCTGGACATGCTGGGCCCAGAAAGCCTTCTCTCCAGTCCCAGTTCCAGAGCCAGGGCTTGGTGAGACACTGGCTACTAGATTTTCTGTCCCCGACTTCAGTGCTTCCCCGAGCCTGACTGTGTGCTTTGAGGGAGACCCAGGAGACCCAAGTGGCCAAGCTCACTGCTCCAAATAGATGCTAAGAGTGTGGATGGGGGTGCCTGGATGGCTCAGTTGGTCAAGCATCCAACTCTTGACTTCAGCTCAGGTCGTGATCTCACAGTTCTTGAGTTTGAGCCCCGCACTGGGCTGTCAGTGCAGAGCCTGCTTGGGATTCTCTGTCTCCTCTCTCTCTGCCCCTCGCCTGCTCTTTCTCTCTGTCTGTCTCTCAAAAATAAATAAAAACTTAAAAAACAAAAGAGTGTCGCACCTTCCCTGGACACCAATAATTCATGGCCACCTTGGAGCAAGTTATTCACATTCCTGGTGTCCTGGTTCTGCATCTGTGAAATGGGTATAATAAGAGCACCTACATCCTAGTGCTGTTATGAGAGTTAAATAAGATCGGTCACAGAGAGCTCAGAAGTTCCTGGTGCTCATGGTCATTTCCCTTTTGCAAAGGCCAACCAGGCATGGACCCCTGGGCCAGCCCAGGCCTGGGCAGTGCAGCGCTGAGCAGAGGGCCAAGGGGAGTCTTGGACACATCTCCTCCCTTCTCCAAGGCTTCGTTTCTTCAGAAATAAGGGGAAGGTTTAATTCCTTTGAAAGTCAGTGAACTGAAAAACAGAAGGGAGGGTCCAAACAGCCTTCTGCTGACCCTCTATCATGGGCGGTGGGAGTTGGGAACAGGAGCAAATTGACTGGGGGACTCACCACAGCAGAGATGTTTTCATGGTACTGTTTGTACGTGTAGCCTTCCTGCATCCCGATGGTTGCCAAAGCTTCCAAGACAGAGGCGCTGAGGTAAAACAGGGCAGCAATACAGTGATAGGCTGCGTCCTGCAGGGCCAAGAAGGGCCGTCAGAGAGCTGGGCAGCCGCTACCCTCCTTGTCCCCTCCCGGCACCGGCTCAGGTCCTGCCCACCCCCACTCCTGTCCCATCCCCCGTCACCATAGCCCCGCCCCCTCCTCACAGAGCTGGTTTTATCTCACTGGTTTGGGGGCCAGGGGCAGGACTTAGGGGAGAAGGCATGCTGCCTTCCCTCGAGGTGGGATCGAGTAAGAGGTGGGGGTCAGGAGGGGTCTCACAGGTAAACATTGGCTCTGGCCCTGAGCAGTGTCATGTGTGGTCAAGTCTCAGTTTAGATGTGGCCTCGGTGACCAGTGCAGGGTGAGAGGCCCAGGCCATTTCCACTGTGGTTTTGTCTCGTTGTTGTTAGTTTTTTGGGGAGGGAGCGTGGGGGAGCTCCAGGAATGTTTAAAGGCAAGAAAGTACAAGAATGGGGTTTTGAGTAGCTGTAATTTGGAGGCAATTTTGAAAAGTCTAAGTAGGAGGCCTTTTGAGAGTAAAGGCCTGGCCCAATGGCCCTGCCATCTTCCATGGTAAGTAATGGCCAGGTGTCCCATGTATAAATTTTACCCCCCCCCCCCCGCCATGGGCCTCAAGGTAGAGCTTATGCAGAATTATGTCCACGGGCCATCCCTTGCCCATTTCCAAGTCCCTCTCTGGGGACCCTGCTTTAGAAGACCATCACTGGGCGCTGGCCAAGAAGCCTGGCCTCACGCTGGGCAGCCAAGGCCCGCCTCCAGGACGCTGCCTGCCCCTAAGGTGGAAAGCAGCCCTCCTGGACGTTGGGAGATGCCAGCAGGCACCTGGCAGGTGCAAGTGGCATGGGGAGGGGTGGCTGGGCTGCTGGTTATCCATGAGAAAGGCAGTCATGCAGGAGAAAACAGAGCAGGCCCATCGGGCAGCCACAACCAAGCTCTGCCTTCACCCTCTCCTGACCTCCTGGCTGTGCGGAGCCCTCAGAGGGCTGCTGGGGACAGCTCAGAGCCGAAGGGCTGGCCAGCTCAGCCCTGGAACTCCCATGGCTAGGAGACATCTATGGGCAGCCTCACCTAGCACTGGGAACGCAGCCTGCCCGGGGGAGAGGGTCCAGTACCCACCCACCCACATCAGCCATCCCAGGCTGGGACTCACCAGGGTGACCCAGGAAGTCTCCCCGCCGTGGGCACCAATTATGTACAGGACAAGCAGGGCTGTGGTGGCCATGAAGCAGAACACAGACACAAACATCACCCAGCCCTGGACCAGGGGGATGGGCACCAGGGACGAGGCAATGAGGATCCATACCAGGCCCCCGAAGACCTGCAGAGGGAGGGAGGGCAGGGGTGAACGTCAGAGCAGGAGAGCCCACACCCAGGAAGGGCCAGACCTGCAGGTCACACTGGGGCATCAGGGCCAGAAGAACAGGAAGGAGGCAGAGAGGGGCTTTCCAAGCCCCTGCTTGCCTGCCTTTACCCATGTTTTAAATACAATCTTAAATTTTTATTTAACAAAAAGGTCTATCACACTTACATGCCAGGCACTGTCCTAAGCACTTGGCAAACAGTAACTCAGTTAATTCTCACAACCCTAGGAACCAGGTACCAACCCATTTGTCAGATGGGGAAACTGAGGCACATGGGCACTAAGTAATTTGTCATCCCAAGACAGGACTTAGGGCATCCAGCAATATCATTATTCTGAGGTTATGCCCTAGATTAAATCCTAGTATTGTGACATTGAAATATCTTTTCTTTTTACTTTAAAAAAATGTTTATTTAATTTTGAGAGAGGGAGAGACAGAGTGTGAGTGGAAGAGGGGCAGAGAGAGAGGGAGACACAGAATCTGAAGCAGGCCCCAGGCTCTGAGCTGTCAGCACAGAGCCCGATGTGGGGCTCGAACCCATGAACCATGAGATCATGACCTGAGCCGAAGTCAGACATTTAACCAACTAGGCCACCCAGGTGCCCCAAAATATCTTTTCTTTTATGAAAGGTTAGTGACCAGCAGGTTCTTTTGGTCTTTACTTGGCAAAATAGATTGATCACACTATGTCATAAGCATATATATTTTTTTAAACTTGACCCCTTAAATCTCCAAGTCCAGGAAGCGCTCTGATTACTAGGATCAGGGCTGGAGTGCAGAGTCAGGCCACCTCTTCGGGGGGCCTACGGCTGGCACAGGAGAAGTGCTTCCCTGCCGTTATCCGGAAGACGCCCCTGTTGATGTCCAAAGGCTCAGTGAGTCCCATGTTTTCAAAGAGGTTCATAAGGACAGTGTAGAGGTCCTGGCTCTCCAAGGACAAAGGCACACAAACCCAATCTGGGACCTTCTGGACTTCTCTTCCCCTCTCCCTCTTCATTGTAGGGAAGTCAGCCTCATCCACTGTCCCCGAACCAAATAAGGACTGTGCTTGGGGAGGCTGGGACGCAGGTGGAGAGGGCTCTGTAGTCAAAGGTCTCCAAGGTACTTCGCAGCATCTCGGGGCTCTGGACGGGCTGGACTGCCCTCCGAGTCCTGTGTCCCCTCCCTTGTGAACTCAAGCGTACCCTGATTCCATCTCCTGTACCAGCTGCCCACCTGCTACGGAAGAGACCACCGTCCCCACAGGTGTTCTCTGAGCCTCTCAGCTGAGAAGCATCAGGAGAGAATCACATTTGAGAGGAAAAGTCAGAGCAATGAAGAATCTAGAGTTATCAAAACCAAACTGGGCCTGACGAACCCGATATGGGCCTCTCTGACGAGAAAACCTCTTCTACTGTGGAATCTGAGGGTGCCTGAAGGCACTAGCAGAGGCAGCGGGGCATATTTTACAACTTGCAGTCATTGGAGCAAACAGATAAATACAGCGGTTACATAAAAATCCTTAGGCCACCGTAGCATAAGATGTGTGTAGATTTCATCCATCACTTGCCTTTAAGATCACATGGATTACTTGGCCTTTTCCATAATGGGCCCTGACAAAGGGACGTGAATGTGCCGGTGGCTGAGAACTTGGGTGTAGGAGGTGCAAGCGTGGCATGGATAAGTGGGGGAACCGGGCATGCCTGTCTGGAAGGCAGAGGCAAGGACCTGGGATGCTCTTCTCCTGACCATCCAAGGAGGACCAATCTCAGTTAGGTTCCCTATTCATATGGTCTCAGGGAGTCCTGCCCTTCTCCTTTGCAGCGCCCAGCACAAAACAGGTGCACTTGGGAGAATATGGCACTATCCCTGATCATGTGATGGAGAGGGTGAGGTCCCTCTTGCTTACGGCTAACTCCAGGTGTGCAACACCTGCCCAGCTGTGCATCAGTGTCTGAGTTAGTTAACTGGCCTTCAGGGTCACATGTCAGATGGGTATGGGTAAGCTGGAGTGATTTATGCGCCCATCCCAAAGGGACAGTTTGCGTTGCACGTGGAGGGGAGAGTGTGGGGTCAGGGAATCCTGTGAGGGACCCAGTGGGTTGGAGGGGCTTGTACGTGGCCAGTGGACATGGCTTTGAGGAACACTGAATGTCACATCAGGAAATGATTCTTTTTCTTTCTTTTTTAATGTTTATTTTTGAGAGAGAGAGAGAGCACATGAGCAGGGGAGGGGCAGAGAGAGAGGGAGACACAGATCTGAAGCAGGCTCCAGGCTCTGAGCTGTCAGCACAGAGCCCCACATGGGGCTTGAACCCACAGACCATGAGATCATGCCCTGAGCCAAAGTCGGACGCCTAACCAACTGAGCCACCCAGGCGCCCCACACTGTTTTTATTTTTAAGGTAATGATACAGTTATTTTGGACACAATTAACTGTGAAAAGCATATGAGGTAAGTTAATGCACAGGTGGTCCTGAAAATGGCAAAATCTGAGAAGACGGCTCTCAGACTGGTCTGCAGACTCATGTAACTTTACCTTTTTCAGCTAGATTTCTTCCTATGTGACTGGGGAAGGAGGGGGGATCGAAGTCAGAGTGAAGCCACCGCACTGAGTGCCTGCTGGAGAGTCCTGAGTACACACCAGGTAGCCTGGACGCTGAGCTCTGGCACCCAATGCAGAGGGAAGCTTTAAGGTAATCCAGACACTTGAGCTGCTTTGGTGCTCTCTCTCTCTCTCAGACTCCTGGAGACCATGGTAAGAATACCTGTCCATAGGAGCAAAGCCCACCCTGGGTTCAACCCCAGCCCTTGCCCCCTGGTAGACAGACCTCAGGATCCTGTCCTACCTCTGGCACTACCTTGCAAAGGTCCTTTAAAAATTATGCTTTTTATTTCTTTGTGTGGTTTATCTATAGCAGTAAGTTTCAGAGTAAGATGGTGGGAAGCAATTCTCTCTTTTACACAGCTTTAATGAGATATAATTCACGTACTATACAACGCGGCCATTTAAAGTATATGGTTCAATGGTTTGGGGATGTATATACAGACACGTGCAACCATTACCCCTAGACCCAATTTTAGGACATTTTAGTCACCTCAAAAGAAACCCTGTAGGGGTACCTGGGTGGCTCAGTCAGTTAAGCATCCGATTTGATCTCAGCTTAGGTCATGATCTCATGGTTCATGAGATTGAACCCCACACTGGACTCTTGCGTTGACAGTGTGGAGCCTGTTTGGGATTCTCTCTCTCTCCCTCTCTCTCTCTGTCCCTTCCCCCACTCTTTCATAAATAAATAAATATTTAAAAAAAAAAAAGGGTGCCTGGGTGGCTCAGTCCGTAAAGCGTCGGACTTCAGCTCAGGTCATGGACTTCAGCTCAGGTCATGGACTTCAGCTCAGGTCATGATCTCACGGTTTGTGGGTTTAGGCTCCGCATCTGGCTCTGTTGGACAGGTTGGAGCCTGGAGCCTGCTTCGGTTTCTGTGTCTCCCTCTCTCTCCCCCTCCCCTGCTCATGCTCTGTCTCTGTTTCTCAAAAATAAAGAAACATTAAAAAAAGAAAGAAAGAAGGAAGGAAGGAAGGACGGAAGGAAGAGGAAGGAAGGAAGGAAGGAAGGAAGGAAGGAAGGAAGGAAGGAAGGAAGGAAGGAACCCTGTACCCTTTAGCTATTGCTCCCTTCCCTCCCTCTCACCCCTAAGAGGCCATTTCCTGCCTCTGTACATTTCCCTATTCTGAACTTTCATATAAGTTGAATCGTATAGTAAAAGACGGGCTTTTGCAAATGGCTTTTCCTTTAGCATAACGTCTTTCAAGGCGAGCAATTCTCTCTCAAGTTCACCTTTGCAAAACATCTACCATCACAGCACACCCCCCTGGCCCATTGTGACCCCCACCACTTTCGGGGACACTGAGTGAATGTGCCTCGTTTCTCTGGAGCCCCCGAGCCGGAGCCCCCGGAGGAAGCACTGGTTTGCAGGGCAGCTCCGAAAGCAAGCATGCCGCGGTCCTGCCTGTCCCCGGAACGTATTTTCAGTCACACATCGTGCGAAGGTCAGGTCCTCACAGCACAGATGAAGCGATGAGAACGGGGTGGTGGTGGTGGGGGGGGGGAGGGTCTGCCCCCAGAAGACGGGCAGGGACCCGTCCCGCATCCCGCACAGCCCTGCCCCATGGGTGCCCGGGGCGGTGGGGGGGGGGGAGAAATGTGAGGCAGCAGCTGAGGAAGGGGCCGCCATCTGGGAGGGTGCTGGGGTGGAGGCAGAACAATGGTGAGGACAGGAGGGGTACGTGGGAAAAGAGGAGGCTGAGCCGAGGAGGGAGTCTCCTCTCAGCTGCGTGTCTGGGGAAACCTTCCCGCTCTCCTGAGAAGCCCGGTGCGGATGCGCCTGGGAAGCCAACGCAGCTGTAAGAGCTGCGCATGCGTGGAAGCTCCGCCCCTCCCGGGCAGAGCCCGCAGCACCCGCGCCTCGCAGCATTTGCACCCCCAGCGGTGGCTCAGTCGTGAGTCCCCCCACCTGCCGTGGGGCGCTCCACCAAGCCGCTGGAGGAGCTGCAGCACGAGTCAGTCCCTTGGGCTTTCTTGTCTGCAGTTGGCAGTTTGCAGCCGTGTCTCCACATTGCGGGCTGGTGCACGCTGGCTGACACTGCGGGTGTGAGTGTGAAGCTGCTGGCGCTGTGCCCAGCCACAACCCGGGTGAGACGCTGTTCACCCAGGAGGCCAACAGCCCTCAGAGACAGATGCAGAGGCAGCCCGTTTATAGTGCTCGATGACTACCAGCCCCGAGTGGGCAAAGCGGCCTGGACTGGTTGAAGGGAGAGGTGGCCTAACTGGTTAACTGGGTCTAAGGGTCAACAAGGAGTGGCCTTCCGGAGGGAGGAAGTATAATAATATAATTAAAAATATAATATAATATAGTATAGTATAGTATAGTATAGTATAGTATAGTATAATATAATATAATATAATATAATATAATATAATATAATATAATAAATATGTCGAGTCCAGAGGATGCTGAAGGAGCAGTGAGGGCTTCAGAAAACCAGGGAGCTGGGCATAAGGAAGGCAATGAGACAGGGAGAGTGGCTGGAGATGGGGCTCAAGAGGGGTGATGCTCAAGACAGAACTGATTGCCAGGCCCTATTCCATGCAAAGCTGGGGTTCAGTGTGAATCATGGGGCAAAGCCAGTGCCTGCCCCACTTCACCTACTAAGTGTGCAGAGAGCAAACAGAGAGAGCAAGCATAGCACCCACACCCGGGGAGATAAGGCATCCTGGGCAGGGAGCAGTCCACCCCATCCTGGCCTCAGGACCCCACTGGCCAAATATTTGTCAACAGAAAGGGGTAGGTGAAGGTTCAAGCATTTCCCTTTGTAAAGAAAACTCCACGCGGCTCCCAGCTCCCCGGTGGCCAATGCTCAGAAGCAATCATTTTAAAACACAAGTGGAGGCATGACCCGGTTCCATTCGTCTCTGTTAACAGGCCAGACTTCCCAGCACCCCCGAGCTACACCCAGGTCACCGTCCTCTGTAACCAAGATGGTGTAGCTGGCTAGGGTGGTTGCAGAAGACAGTCTATAAATTGGGTGGCCTGAGTGTCATCTGCATTGAGCTCTCTCTGTGGGGCCCAGATCCACAGGCTGGGAAGTGCGGGTGGATCTGGGCTAACACCATGGTTTGCAGCCCTCACTCTACACTAGAATTGCCTGGGACAACCTGACAAAACACTGATGCCCAGGGTCTGACTCAAGTGGAGAGAAGCAGAGTTACAGCACACGCATCAGACATCCCAGGCTGTTTGCCAAAAGCCTTAGAACACATTTCCATAACACAAACCCTTGGATTATGTTCTGGTAATTCCTGTCAGACAGAATACGGCCTGGCGCCTGTCTCCAGCGCCTTGCTTGGCTGTCCGGCGGTGCCACTGAGATACCTCGCCAGTTCCTCACTGGGCTCTTGGTGCAAAGCTCCCTTTCCTCCCCTCTCCTCGAGCTTCAATCCCTGTCTTGCCTCCAATGTGAGATTAGCTCGTCCTTGGGTGTCAGGCAGATGCAGGGACCTCAGTGTCCCTGAATGGGAATGAGCTGGAGGTCTGAGGCCCCTACCCCTGCTGTTTCAAGACAGGAAACCACCTGTCTTTAATTCAGTCCAGTTTTGGATGCTGAGCGGGGTTGAGATTCCCTAAGAACCAGAGGTCATCTAAAAAAACCAAACGAAAAAATTTCAAAGACTTAAAACGAGTTTATAAATCATGGCCTGCCCAGTCCAATGATTTTTGTGGAAAAATATTTCCTCAGGAGACAGTCTTTAGGGGAGCTCTTGTGTAAACTCAGAGAAGCTTCTCAATTTTTCTTTCTGAGTTAATCCACAGGAGGCAGGCTAGCATGGTTAAGAGTGTAAACTTCAGAGACTGATTACCAAGTTTCAATCTCAGCTCTGCCACTTACAACAGGGTGGCCTGTTGTCTCTGGGCAAGTTACTTAACCTCTCTGTTCTCTGTGTGAAAAATAGTGACAACAACCGTGCCCACCATATGGGATGGGTGTGAAAGGGGGTTATGTCTGTGGAGTGCCTGACAGATGGTGAGTGCTCTGAGCGCTCACCGTCTCAATGGCCAGATGATGAGGCAAAGCCTCATCTGTCACCATGTGAAAGACGAGTCTAGGATCCAATAGGTCTAGGATGTCAACATGTACGATTATCCATTCCAAACCCTACTGGGACCCAGAACTTAATAATAACTTCAGAGGCTCCTGGGTAGCTCAGTCGGTTAAGTGTCTGACTCTTGACTTCTGCTCAGGTCATGATCCCAGTGATTTCTGCTCAGGTCATGATCCCAGGGTCGTGCGATCGAGCCCCACATCAGGCTCAGTGCTGAGTATGGAGCCTGCTTGGGATTCCCTCTCTCTCTCTCTCTCTCTCTTTCTCTGGCCTTCTCCCCCACTCGTGCGTGAGCTCTCTCTCTCTCAAATAAAAATAAAATGACTTCAAAACCATTAAAAAGAGAAAAACTGATGATCTTCGAGAAATCTAAAGTTGAGAAAAATGTGTCAGCCTTTGTGGAAGGAAACACAAGGGACACTAAAATATGAGAGCTCCTTCCTTCAAACAATGAGCCTTGGTTCCAAAAGGGGGAAAAAGAATCCTCCAGCACATTCTTGAGATTCGTATGGTGTGTCCATTGCTTGAGCAGAGGTGAAAGAGCTCTGCATCCACAATTGTCCAGTGTTAATGCTGCACAACTGGGATAACCGAAGTCAACTCAGAAGAATTGCTCAAATTCCCGGGATGTTTTTCTGGGATTCCATTTTGCGTTGCCAGGGTTTTCACAAGCGGACGCTTTTCCAGTAACAAGTTAAGGCATGAACTAAAGAGGACTTCCCATTCAGGACTTTCCACACACACACACACACACACACACACACACACACACGCCTTGGAGCCCCGCATCGGGATTCCCAGTGGCTCTGGAGGCATGGTGTGTGTGCCCTGCGGGCACCTGTGGACAGGAGTTTGTAATCTGAACTCTTGAGAAGGAAAGGAAACTGGTTACAGAACACACACTGTGCACCTAACACTAAGTTGTCCTGCCACATTGATCAAGGGGGTCACAAATCCTCTCCCCAGGAAGGGAAAGGAAAGGTAAGGTGGCCACACCAGGGGAGACTGGTCCCAGCCGCTGTGAGCTTCGAGCCCTTTGGAACAGTAACCTCAGTGGGTGTTTCTGGAAAGCTCCATACTCAATGGGACTATTTTAGTAGCCAGGGGTTATTGCAATGCTAGATAGGCATGTTGTGTAGGTGGCCTGACCAGTATAGTAACTGTGTGCTCTAGGAGAGACCCGGCCAGCTCCAGGGTTGGGTGGCTATGAAGATTCATCATTCTGTGAGTTAGAGTAGAGGGTGTGTATGTGTGTGTGCGTAGAGGCTGGTTATGGATGATCTGTTGCGGAGCAGGGAAATGGCAGCAAGGGGAAGTCAAGGGGACATAGGTACCAGGTGGTCGGAGAGTGCACAGAGAAAGGTCAGAGGGAAAGACCAAAACCCCAAGACCCCGAAGCCTTCCCCAAACTTCCCTTGGCTCTTCTCTTCAGAAAACAGGTCTGAGAGGAAGAATGGGGGGCTCCTTTCCTGTTCTGAGAGGTGGAGATGGCAGGAAGCACACATGTGGGGTTTATGCCGGCTTCTTGGGTTCTCCTGTGAGCTCCCCCCACCCCCCGCCTGGTGTCGAGGAACTCAGGCCCCCAGCGTCAAAGGAGAGGCTTCCTGCACTTGCCCAATCACTCATTCATTTATTCATTCATGCATTTAAGAGATGATAAGGGTGCCCCTGACCATGGCCAGTAAGCACTGAGCCAGGTACACCTATGGAGGCAGACCTTATCCAAAGACATGCCCTAAAACAGAGTCCATCTCTCCCTTCCAGTCTTGCTGCCAGGCTCCACTGGAGCAGTTCTGGGTCCACCAAGGACACAGTCAGGTCCTGATAAAAGTACTGCCACACAATGAGGGTGATCAGCTAAATACCTCTGCCTAGAACAGGGACAGAGCCCAATGTGCACAGATCCCTTATTTTAACTCTATAAGGAGGTGTCTGTGGGCAGATCCCTGCCCCCCTATGTCAACTGACAAGGCAGCTTAAGGGGAGTCTGACCTCTGAGGCTACTCCTGAGGCAAACACCGGAAGTGGTGTTGAGGCCGCCTGACTCAGTTTACCTATGCAAGTTGCTCTGTCCTCCTAGCCCCTTCATCAGCAGGCTCATCTGTGCAGAAGGACCCATCATGCCATTACCCTTCCCAAAGTAGGCTTCAATAGTGTCCCTTTATCTAGTCTGGAGGTAAGGCCAGGACTCAGGGGGCCTTGAGTCTGTTTGTGAAGAGGGAGATAGAGACTTGAGATTCAAAGGGATGGGGGTGAGTTCAGGTCGGCCACTGACATTAATACGGTGGGCGTGGACTGAGAAAAGACCCCTGTCTGGGCCTGCAGTCCCCCTTCTCTAAAGTCCCTAGGAGATCTCTTCCACAGTACCTGCCACACCTGTGTTTCAGGCACTGGCCACTGATCACTGATCAGTACTATCTCCCTCCCGACGCAGAGGACAGTCACTCAATCCTGAATGAATGAGACGTTCTCTCAGGTCCACAGAGCTAGGGGCTTTCAGACAAGCATGTTCTCATTTGAATGGAAAAGTTTCCTAACCACATGGGCTTTACCCAGCAGGATAAACAGAAACAAGGAGATTCCATGAAAAATACCAGAAGCCATCTATAAAAGAGCAGCAAATCTGTGGAAATTCTAGACGGATGGGAGTGGCTTCAATGCTAGAAAAACAAAAGGTACTAATGGGGATCACCAAGTAGGATAGTAACACGGTGAGCCACCAAATAAAACAGGTATGTATTATGCATATGTACCACCCATCTGCAGGGCCCAGGGCTTCCTTTCAGGGTCCTGGCGGTTCTTTCTTAGGAATTGGTGGTAACTGTCAGTTTCACCTTCATCTGCCCTTGGAGTCAAGGACTCCTCTTGTGATTCATAAATACTAGCCAGGTGGGAGGTGAGAAGTTAGCCCCTGTCCAACCAATGCATGCTACCAACAAATGCTTCAGAGTGTGCAATCTGTGCTGAGAACACGGACAGACTTAGGGTCCAGGCAGGAGACATACCCAAGCAACAGCCTGCGGTACAGGTGCCAAATGCCAGCAAAGGGGTGGTCTCAGGGTGGGCTTCCAGGTGGGGGTAGTAGTGAAGCCCAGGCCTGAAGGATAGAGGACTTAGTCCCGCCATGTCATCTGCACTAAAGGAAGACCTTGAATGGAGACCAGTGGAGGACTATGGGCTCGTTCTGGAAAGTCCTAGGACAGAGAAGTGAGGTGGAATCTTTCCTGCCAGTCCCCTCTATTCAACTGTGTCTGGCTTATCACCAGCCACCAGGCAGGACGGATGCTTAGGGAAGTGAGGGCACACTTTTGTGCCAGAGGCTGCCTTCTTCCTTAACCAGTGCCCTTCCAGATGGCAATACACTGACTCTGAAGACAAATCATTTTTGGAAGGCTTAATCCCAGGCCCGCTGGCAATTGGTCCCTTCCCCTTGGGCAGACGCAGCAATCTGTGTGGCACTGAGAAGTCACAAAGCTCTCCCCACCCATCTTGGCACCAAGCTGGTGGGGTGGTACATGACAGAGGCTTAAGACATCCCCTTCCTCTGGGGCAGAAGGGTGGCCAGGGGCAGCTCTGAGCAGAGGAGCCAGAAATCATGATGCTGCTGGCTGGGTCCTACAGAGGGTGGTGTCTATGTGGTACCCCAGAGACAAGGCAAGTGGGCCCTCAACAGCCCCACCCACTTTCTTTTTTTTTCCCTTTGTATTGCAAAATTTATTTATTTTTATTTTTTTATTTTTTTACAAATAGTTTATTGTCAAATTAGTTTCCACATAACACCCAGTGCTCATCACCACAAGTGCCCTCCTCCATGCCCATCCCCCCTTCCCCCTACATCCATCAGTTCTCAGTTCTTGTCAGCATTCAAGAGTCTCTCATGGTTTGCCTCTCTCCCTTTCCCCCACCATTTCCCCCCTTCTTCTCCCCCTTGGTCCTCCGTCAAGTTCCTCCTAATCCTCCTATACGTGCAAACATATGATATTTGTCCTTCTCTGCCTGACTTATTTCGCTCAGCATAACACCCTCAAGCTCCATCCATGTTGCTACACATGGCCAGATTTCTTTTCTTTCTTTTTTTTTTTTACAAATAGTTTATTGTCAAATTAGTTTCTACATAGCACTCAGTGCTCATCCCCAAAGTGCCCTCCTCCATACACATGGCCAGATTTCATTCTTTCTCATTGCCATGTAGTATTCCATGGTATAGATAAACCACATCTTCTTGATCCATTCGTCCGTTGATGGACACTTGGGCTCTTTCCATGTTTTGGCTATTGTGGAGAGTGCTGCTATGAACATTGGAGCCCCACCCACTTTCAAACCCAGCACACCTCCTGCCTCTACACTGCCTGATGTGGTGTAGGATGAGTCTTATGGCCCCCACCCTGCAGTCACCCCCTTTCAGCAGGGATTGGCTGCTTGCTCTCGAAACAGTTGTCTGAGTCATTAGTAAATTAATAAAAGTGGTGCTTAATAGCTAGTCAGCAGTAACTACGTGCATCATGTTATTTTAAGAGCTTTGTGCGTAATATTCCTCACATCAATCCTCGAGGTAGGTGCTATTATATCCCCATTTTATTGATGCAGAAACTGAGGTGTGGTCACATGCTCACACCCCCACAGCTGCTGAGTACCAGCTCTGACAGGCTAGTTGAGGAGCCTCGGTCACATCCACCTTGAGTGTGGCAGTTACCCAAGGTCACCCACAAGCAGTTCACCATGAAATCTTCCCCATGTCTAGGGTCGTTTTGGAAATGGTCATGAGAACAGCAATAAGAAGTGACAGGAGACTAGCCCATTAGCCTTCACCCTGCTCCCTCCCAGCAGCCCTGGGTTAGAGAGAATTGTAAAGGAGGTGGCTTCTGGAAGCAGGCTTCCCCTCCCCCACTCCTCTGCCTACTCAATAGGCTCTGTTCTTTCAGAGGAAAAGAATACCAAGGTTTGTGTTTAAGACCAAAAAACAAGCAAAAGGTCAGAACACTGAAGGACATCACTCTCTTCCGCAGGCACAGGCCTGGTGGTTCTCATCCGGGGGCCCAGCAACAGGATGTTGGTCAGGACCCGCACCCCCCACCCCCACTAACAGGTATAGGGATGCCAGCTTCACATTCACCTCCTTCCCCATCTGCTCCGTTCCTGGACTGTCCCCCCGGCTTAAAGCCTGGGTTCTTGGTTCTCTTTGGGCCTTCTTCAAAGCTGGATCCAGGAGTTTCAGGGATACCCTCCTCCTCTCACCCCACTCCCCCTCTTCCTGCACCCTTCCCTCCCAGCCCAACTGCAGTATTCTAACAGGAATCCGGGGCTATGGTGTGGAATTTCAGGTCAGCTGAGCCTGGCCCGTGCCTCTCCCCGCTGCCCGTGCATATCAATGTGTGATGGCTGGTGACAAGGCTTTTCTTTTAGTTCCTACAGATTTTTCTCAGGCCTCAGGGAGTTGTTTTGCCCTCATGTGGGCAGAACATTAGCTATTAATGAGATGGAGTGGTAGAGAGCCTGGAACTAAGCATGGCAGAAAATCAATGCCTGGAAAATAATCATGCTGTTGGTGCCCAGCCAGGAGCGAAGCAGGAGCTAAAGCTTTCCACCAGAGTGTAGAAAGCAAGTCGAGGCCCCACAGTGCAGAGAGTCCAGGAACCTGCTCCAGGACCTCAGGAACAATCTGGAGCCTGTGAGGAGTCAGTCTACACTTGCCCATGGCATTAGTGCTTCAGGGTCGAGGGGTGTCACTCATTCACTCACTCACTGTCCTCACATCCATCAGCGCCGCAAGAGAATACCCACCGGAATATTTTAGTGCCTGCCTCTGGTGGCTTTTGGTCCAACCCACTATGTCCTCTATGTCCAGGGACTGAAACTTGAGAGCCCAGAAGGAAGCCCCAGACAGGCTTGTGTAGAGGGTGGAAGTGGGGCTCAACGATGAGTCCATTAGGACTTAGCCCCTAGCCCGATCCAGATCTCCACTGGCCAGCCCCATGGCACCTCAAGGCAGGCCCCATGTGGTCCAACCCCAGCCCTCCTGCCCCACCCATAGCCCTTCCCTGAGGATGTGCCTAAGCCCAGAACAAAGGCTGTGCAGAACTGGCTTAGGCTGGCAGCACAATGTACCCCTCCACCCTCTGCAGGGTGCGGCAGGTGTAGGTGCAAATAGTTAGCCTTTGTCCCTGGCCTGCCTTGAGTGACCTGGTGAGAGCTGTCCCTCTCCCCTGCAGCAGCATCTGGGATCCTCCTACTCTCCCCTGAAAACACTCAGAGAGAGAGGATGCCTCATGCCACCTGCATGGAAAGCTTAAAGGCAACCTTTCTCAGTGTAGCGTGGTTGTGATGATGTATGCATGACCATGTGGGGGTTGAGCCCCATCATCACCCTAGGCAGTTTCCAGAGAACAGCTCAAAGTCACAGACTCTTGATCAAAGCAGTCCTCTGGTTCTTGAAAAACCAGAAAAGTCACTTCTCAACTCCAAGAACCCCCCCACCCCCCAGAGACCTCTACCTATAATTCTTCCCCTCCCTTTAGAGGGGCCTATCAACAGGCACTCAAAACCTTGCTGAGTCAATAGCTTATCAAATGCAGATTCTTGGGCCCAGCCTCGACCTAGTGACTCAGATCCTTCAGGATCTGTGAGCTGCCCCTTCTCTCCCCCAGGGAATGAGTAAAGGGAAGAAGGGAACCAGGCCTTGCCCAGGGTTGCCAGATGGACAAGGCTGCCCTTTCATGATCCTTTCTGCTGCGGGCAAAACTTCATCGTGGGTGTTTGGGTGAACACAGAAACCTGGATGTGACTTGTTGTCACTACAAAAAGTGCCACCCGGGAGACCGAGTTACCTAGGTAAGCTGCACCCCCCCCCGCCCTCCCCCACAACCCGGTTGGCCCAGCCTCCGTAACCTCCCAGCCCCAACAAATTAGGTTTCTGTGATTCCACATCTCTTATCTCCTGTGAGTTCTCATGCTGTCTTCTCAGTGTAACCAGAAGGTGGACCACCCACCAGAAAACTGCTTCGCCATCCTATCCCCACCCCACCCGCACCACCCAATCCTGGCCGCTGGTCCCCAGGCAGGTGAAAATCTAGGGCAGGTCTCCGGACTTGTCCGGTCACTCTCCAATAATAAAAGTCCCCGTTCACTTTGGGTGAGAGAAACAGCCGCATTTTAGTAGCTGCTGTGTCCAGCTCACTAGAAGAATCGTAACCGCAAGCCCAATCCACGTGCCCCCACGCCCCCCACTCCACCTCCAGCCCACAAAGTGCACCCCAGGAGCGGTGGCTCTCAGTAGTCGACCCTACTTCTCTGAGCTCCCCAAGTCTCTCTTCAGTCCCTGCCATTCTGTCAGCAGCCTTCCTTCTTATAGGCTGGGGAGGAGGGAGCTGAGCTGATGTTTTCTGGCATTTCCTTCAAAAGTTCTGGAAGGGGGGGGGGCTGTTATCTCTCCTGGCACTTCGTAAGAGAAGTTTCCTCTGGCCCTGGCCAGGGCTGAGGCGAAAAGCATCCTTTGTTAACCTTTGTTCCGTGAATGGTGGGCCAAGTGTCACGGAGCCCCTGGCTTAGAAGGGAAGAGGAGGAAGAGGAAACAGAGACTGCGGTCCCCAAAGGAAAAAATCCTCCTTGGGTGAGGACAGGGGAGCAGGCCAGAAGCAAAGCCCTGGCGTGACTTGTTGGGAGAGGGGTCATCCCACCCCGAGCCTGCCCATGTGGGGTACACCAGTGTCCCCGCTGTGTATATCAGCAATACGACGTGTGTGGCTCTGAAGGTGCTTGGTGCTGGGACAGACAGGGTCATGGCACCTGGCCGGGCCTGCCTTCCACTTCCTGTGACGAGCCTGCAGCATTCAGAGGTCTGGGATAGGTGTGCTGGGCCAGGGTAAGGTTGCCATACACCTCACCTACGCCTCCTCTGAGCCACCCCCCTGTGGGCAGTTTCCTTGCTTTGGGAGGGGGTGGAGCTCCACCCAGTTCGCTTTGGACGCTGGCATCTGTGACTCCCAGGCTATTGGGAGGTCAGGCATGGGAGTGTGAACTCTGAGTCATCAGCTCATTGGACTACAGATTTTATGCATTCCCAAGCATTTTACACCCACTGGGTGGGTTTGCAGAAAATGACAAATTCTGATGCTGTCAAGTGTGGCACGGCTGAGGAACAATGGGCACTTGCCTACACTGCTGGCAGAGGCTGGAAGGGTCCAGGTTTAGCTCAAAACTTGTACAATTTGGGGACCTTCTTTATTTTTTTATTTATTTATTTTTAAATGTTTTATTTATTTCTAGGAGAGAGAGAGAGAGACAGCGTGAGCAGGGGAGGGTCAGAGAGAGAGGGAGTCACAGACTGAAACAGGCTCCAGGCTCTGAGCTGGCAGTCAGCACAGAGCCCGACGCGGGGCTCGAACCCACGAACCGCGAGATCATGACCCAAGCGAAAGTCGGACGCTTAACCAACTACGCCACCCGGGCGCCCCGGGGACCTTCTTTATTAAAGAATATGGAATAAGGCAGGGTCTGGGAAGGGGCCGGAACCTAATCATGCTTCATCAGCTTCCGGGTAACTTTGATTCTGGGCTATGTCAACTAGAGTTCCCCCTTTGGACACAGATGCAGTAACATCTGGGAAAACAAAGATGTGCATTCCCTATGAACCAGGAGGTCAAATCCTCCCTCTGTATTCTGGGAAGAAATCCCTAAACATGTAACTAAAGAGGCACGTACAAGAATGTTCTTGGCAACGCAACAGCAGAAAGCAACACGTTGAAAATAGCCAAAATGTCCAAGAACAGCAAGACACAGTGTCAACCTGGGTAAGCCTCAAAACAAATTTGTATGAAAAGTATGTTGCAATGGAATAGGTAATGTGTGTGTGTTACTATTTTCATAAAGTGAAAACATAAAATAATGCCATGCATAGTTCACCTATGTTAGGTAGGTATTCAGTAAAGGTCTAAATAAACCCTGCTCTGGAGTAATGAACACCACATTCAGCTTAGGGATTGTCCTGAGGGTGGAGGGAAGAGAACATAATAGTGGACCTTCAGGTGGGCTGGATAGCATCTGAAAAGCTTTACTTCCCTAATACTAAAAGTAAATAAGGTCAACTATTAAGATTTGACAAAGTGGAGTGATAATTATGCGGGTGCCTTTCCTGTGATATATTTCTTCGCTTTTGTGTTTTAAAAAATGTAAGCCTACATAACACAAAATCAACCATTTTAATATATGTGCTTTTAATTAATTTATTGTTTTTGGGAGAGAGAGAGGCAGAAGACAGAGCATGAGCAGGGGAGGGGCAGAGAGAGAGGGAGACACAGAATTTGAGGCAGTCTCCAGGCTCTGAGCTGTCAGCACAGACACGGGGCTCAAACCCATGAGCCTTGAAATCATGACCTGAGCCACAGTCAGACGCCCAACCGACTGAGCCACCCAGGCGCCCCAAAATTACCCATTTTAAATTGACCAGCTCAGTGGCATTTAATATACTCCTGTTATGCAATCACCACCTCTAACTGCAAAACATTTTCACCACCACAAAAGGAAACCCTGTACCCTATCCCTCTCATCTCAGTCCCTGGAAAACCACCAGCTTGTGCTCTGTCTCTGTGGATTTACCTCTTCTGGATATTTTATATAAATGGAATCATACAATATATGACCTTTTGTGTCCGACTTCTTAGCATAGGGTCAAAATTTATCACTTTTGTAGTATGTATCATTACTTCGTTCCTTTCTATGGTTGAATAATATTCTACTGTATGCATATATCACAATTTGTCTCTCCAGCCATGGCACTGGGGCTATTTCCACCTGTTGGTTATCGTAAACAGTGCTGCTAAGAACATGTGTGTACATGTACCTGTTCAGGTCGCTGCTTTTAATCATCTTGGTTAAAAACCTAGGCATAGAATTGCTGGGTCAAATGGTAATTTTTTTCCCTCAGGAGCTACCAAACTGTTTTCCAGAAGCAGATGAACCACGTTACATTTCCATCAGGAATGTATGAGGGTTCTAATTGCCTCACATCCGGGCCAGCACTTGATATTTTCTATTTTTTTTTTTAAAGGAATAATCACCATAATTTCACATGAAATTGTACCTCATTGTATTTTTTAGCTCATTTTCCTAATGATTAATGATGCTGAGCATCTTTCCATGTGCTCATTGGCCATTTGTACAGCTTCTCTGGAGAAATGGCTACTCAAGTTTGTTGCACATTTTCTAACTGGGTGGTGTGTCTTTTTGGAAAGAGCGTCTGAGAGACAACTGAGGCACCCTAGGTCTCTCAGGAAGTTGGGGGGAAGGGAGGGAGGTGGGGGAGCAGGGTTGAGGTTAACGAGGAAAAAAAATCACTTCTCAGACAGCTGAGAGGAAAGTTCCAAGCAGGAGAGAATTATTTCTTTAGAAGCCCCTACTATGTCAAGTCCCAAAACCGCCGCAGGAGGAGTAAGTTTCCACGAATCCATGGTTCTGAGATTTCCCACACCCAGCTTTCCACTTTCACTTGGTGGGTTTGGGCGGCGGGGTGGGGCGTATCCTCCTGTCCACCCAGCAGATCGCCCAGCTGGGCGGCTCCTACCCTCAGGAGCCTTCCTTCCGCTAATTTGTGATACCAAGAGGAGAGCACTGGGAGGCTTATTCTCTCTGTGAGGCCAGCACCCCCCACCATCACCTGCCCAGGGCAGGAGGAGGAAGGTGCACCAGAGTCTTCTGCCTGGGGCTCAACTAACACATTCTTCCCTGACTCTTGTTTTAAGGCTCCTCAAAGAGCTACAAAGGCAGAATAAGCCACTCATTAGGGCAATTTAAGAGACACTAGGAAGACGTTTTGTTGCTTACATATCTCTCTTGCCCCATCACACCTCAGCATTAGCCCTCATCTCTTTTGGTTATGAAACGTCTGCCTTTGTAAAGAGTAGCCTCTGAAGGAACCACCCGGTACTTATTCCCAAGCCACAGGTCTATACGCTCTTTCCAGAAATCCAGCGCTAGGCAGGCACAGGCTAACTGCTGGTAGAAGCACTCAGATGAGCCATTTGGGAAAAGAAGGCTCCAGTGGATGCAAGTCCGTCCCCTCTGGGCCTGGGTGTCCCTATCCATAAGTGGTAGGACTGGGCTCAGTGGTGTCCAGACTTCCTTCTAGATGCCACTTCCTTGATTCTGGCTAGCTCCAGGTTTTGAAGTCATTCTGGATACATCCAGGTTTTGACTCAACTCACACAGCTTCAGCGATACCGTGCCCCAGGGAACCTCAGCCCCCTTCGCCCTTTCCTCCACAATCTCCATGGAGACCAGAACCTGCTCCCTTTGCCGTTCACACTCCTGCCTCCAATCAGACAGTAAGAAGCCGGGGGGTGCGGGGGTGGGTGGGGGGGAAGGGGGTCCCGTAGTTTTACACAGTCGGGTTGGGACGTTTTCTTTTTCAACCAACTCTCCAGGCGGCCACTTCGGAGGTGGGGGTGCAGGGAAGGAGTCTCTGTGGCTGCAAGGCACCACACCCACCGAATAAATACACCACACCCTCTCCCAAGTTAAGGGTCCGGAGCTCCTGCGGAGTTTAGGCAGAGGGCAGCGGGAAGCTTCCCCACGTAGTGATCACCTTCCCAGAAACCTAGAGCAGGAAGCGCTCTCCCCGGCGGCGGAGGCTGTGCGGCTCCCGCTTAAGGTGGCGGCCGTGGGGTTCCCGCTGCTCAAGGTCAGCCCAGGCACAGGACCGTTCAGGCCAGTCCCTCTCCCCTCCCCCCACCCGCCGCACAGCGCAGAACGACTGAGCAAACGACGACCTGTTTGATTATTTCGCCGATCAAAGGGGTGGCAAGTACGGTCACTCGCCAGAAACTTTCAAAGGCCAGAAGAGAATAATCCAGATTCTACTTCTCCTACGACACCGACCCAATCTCCAAACTTCGGTCGGTAATACGTACTCGGGTTTCTTTTTATTTATTTATTTTTTAAACGAAATCCTAACCCTGGGAAAAGCTGGGCACTTCTACAAGGACGTCGCTCTCCAGTAAAGGCATACTCAGGGCGGCACCTGTGAAGCGAGTTGGGCGCGCAGCTCTGGAACCTGCGCACCACAAGTGAATCCGGGGCCTGTGTCCAACATCTGACCCATACTGGGAATTCGGTTTTTCCACCTAGGTCCTGGGGACTGTTTACCCCATTGCCCTTGTCTAGAGGGGGGCCAAACCACTGGGGGGTGGGGTGGGGGTGGGAGGAGAGAGACTTTCCTCACTGTGGCCCCGCTACCCGGATGCTCCGGGGACCCGTGCAGCCGCCACCCATCCCGCCCCTTCCCTGGCACGGGCGCGGGCGCGCCAGCCACTCACAAACTCGAAGATGAAGAGCAGGTCGGGGAAGGTGGTGAAGACCGCGAAGCCACTGGGCAGGGTACTGCCACCCGACGCCGCTGCGGGGGCCATGCCGGTGTGCTGGCGTCGGCCTCGGGTCTGGACGCGCGCGGCTCCGGCTTCGCACTGACCGCTCGCTCGCTCTGCGGAACCCAGTGGCCCGGGCGCCCCCGCGCGCGGGTTAAGAGTAGGGGAGCCAGGGGCCGAAAAGGGAGGAGCCCTGGTCACCGCCCGCCCCGGCCCCGCCCAGGTCCCCGGTGCGCGCCGCGGGCGCCGCCCTTGACCCACCGGGAGAGTGCGCTGCGGGCTGGCAGAGCGGGAGACGGGAGACTGACTCCTGCGACCGACCTCCGGCGCCGCCTCCCACCCGCAGCGGGACAAAGCCGCTTTGGCGAGGCGCTTCGCACGCTTTGCACGTGATCACCATCCCTTAAGAAACATAACCATCAATAACTACGCCCCGCGAACTCCCCAACGTGACACCCCTAGGGTCACCTTTGCTTTACCTGTTCTTAAGTTGGGTGTCCTTCATCTTTCCCCTGGGCGCGTTGATACGCGCGACCTTCGCGTTCCGGCTCAAGGTGGGAACAGTTACGCTCGGCTGCGGGCTGGCGGTCTGCAGGGCGGCGCCGAGACCAGCTCTGGCCACCCACGCCTTCTTCCGTCTGCTCTCAGCCTTGTGACCCCCCCCCCTCCCCGGGAAAGGCTGGGGGGGGGGGGCTGGGGCAAGTCTGCATGGAATTCAAGGGACAGGGGAAGGGGCACTTTTAGAGCAGATTTATTCCCTTCTCTCAGAGTGGGTATCCGGGGCTCCGTGTGTAGGAGGACTCCTCACCATGTCCTCTGACTGCCTGGATTGTGTGCATGTGTGTGTTTCTGGACTATGATTTTACTTATTCTTTTTTTTTTTTCCTTTATTTTTAAACAGGTATCAGACTCCAGTAGTTGCCCATTTATTTTAATTTAGATACTGAGTTTTCTTCTACAAATCCTAAAGCCCCAAATCTGCTGCCAGTTCAGGGCATGGCCCTGGCTCACACTTCGCAGTGCCTCACCCACAGCAGGTAGCAGGACACAGGGCTCCCTCTCTCCAGTGGGACCCTCAGTCTTTCCCCTCTACACAGCTCTTTTTCTCCCAGTTTCTATGGAGAGAAGTAAATTCTTGGACACATTTTCCAAAGCAAAAGTCCATGCCCATGAGCTGTTCATTCTGACTACTTATGGGGAGAGACCAGGCAATTGAAATGAGAAAATCCCACTGTGCCTCTGTGAGCCTCAGGGCTGCTGGCTTTGGTGGCTTGAGTCCTAGGATGCCACTGTGTCAGGGCCCATTAACCAGGTCCCCAGGGCCAGGACCTCTCCTGGCCAAGGTCAATGGAAGGCTTGTCCCTTGCTCCCTGAACACCTCATCTGACCCATAGTCCTTTGTTTGATGTTCGCTTTCCTGACCACACTCTACCTCTTGCAGGGCGTCCACCACCCCCACCCCCTATCTGCCTGCCTCCTTCCCTGATGTATCATATCTCTGGTGTCTAGCCAAGAACCCAGCCCATGGTAAGCGCCCCAGCCCATGCTGGGATGGACCCAGCCTTGTGTGTGCTGACCGCCCAAGGAGGAAATTAAATGACTCTGAACATAAAGAGTATCAGTAAGAAGAGATGGGTCTGTCTTCATTTTACAGCAGAGCTTTAGGAGGGTGCTCCGAGCCACTTGCAGATGATTTAGGTGGTTCTTATTTATAAGACGCCCAGGACATACTTTGGTTCCCAGCAGGATATGAAAAAACAACCCTGGTCACTAATAACTCACTGCAATGTTTGTGGTCTTCTTAGCACCATAGTGGGTGTGAATGCGGGGGTCAGTCCGGGTAGATCTGGGGCGTCTGTTAAAATAGTAACATGGTGGGTTTCTGCAAAGTAGAAGGTGACCATTGCTATGCCAGCCTGGGGGCACAGGAGGTTACTTCCAGCTCGTGTGCCAGGGGAAGGAATCGGGAAGGAGGTCAGGAACATTTTTAGGGAAACATTCATGGGACAGGACTTGCCAATAAACAATGTGATTTGCTATTGAGGACTTTCACTGATGAGATATGGAGGCTCAGAGAGGTTAATAGTTGCCCAGGGCCACACAGCGGGTGAGAGGTGGAACTTAGCCTTGAACCTGAATAATGCTGTCTCCAATGCTGCAAGCACTTGATTAAGACAATACTTAAGATGGGCAATTGCCAAACAAATGTCATGCTCCATGCAGCCACTCAAATCCAGTCTTAGAGGTCATCTCGAGCACGGCATGGGCACCTATTCCCTGGAGGGGGTCTCTGCCTGTCGGACAGGGCTCTGGACATTTCCTCCCCTGACTGAGTATACAGGAATGGAAATCATCATCCTGGTTTGTAGATGGGAAAGCTGGGTAAAGGTCAGAATTCAGAGAGCTACCCTGGGCCAGCACTTATTTCAAGGGATTTTATTTTCATAGTCACCCCACCGCCCCACATTTCCACCCATGGCATGAAGCAATGAGGACAGCTCCTGGGCAGGTGAATTAATGGCATCACAGCTGCCTTGGCCCCAGGAGAGCAGAGGAGAGCCATCATTGCTGATGGCCTACTAAGCGCCCAGCACCACCATAAGCACTTTGCCCATGTGACCTCAATTTAACCCCACTGAGCCCTTCCAGTAGGTGTCATCCCACTATGAAGGCTCAGAGTGGAGAGGAAATGTGTCCAGACCACACGGAAGGCAACTGGGCCTCCTGACTCTAAAAGGCAGACTGTCCCCACTGCCTCTGTGCCTACTAAATAAAATCCACACATTTAGAAACTAGAGATGGTGGTTGCCCATCAGAGAGCTGTCCCTGTTGCCTCCAGTGGCAACAAATCACTGCCTGTGATCTTTTTCGTTTGTTCCCAACTTTTTCTAGGTCCATGTTTCCTAGTGCCAGGGAGATGTGGTAGTCCCCCACCACCTGAGAGAGGCATCGCCAGGCTCTGAGATTCTGAGCACAAAGCAGGGGCTGGCTTTGTCTAGGTGTCAAGGACACAGGGATGGAGGGTGGAATGTCTTTAAAGTGGGAAGATAGAGGGGCGCCTGGGTGGCTTAGTCAGTTGAGTGTCCAACTTCGGTTCAGGTCATGATCTCATGGTTCATGGGTTCAAGCCCCAAGTCGGGCTCTGTGCTGACAGCTCGGAGCCTGGAGCCTGCTTTGGATTCTGTGTCTCCCTCACTCTCTGCCCTCTCCCTCTGGTGCTCTCTTTCTCAAAAATAAATAAACATTAAAAACATGTATTTAAAAAAAAAGAGGGAAGATAGAGTCCCTGCTCCCTAGGTGACTTCCATCCAAAAGGGACCTCATTCCATTCAAAGTCAATAGGCATCTAGACTGGTCCTGCACTGGGCACCTTCCCTGTCTCTGCAGGCTCAACGCTGAGAGGCGGCACGCTGGCCAGTTGCTCTAAGCACCAGTGCACTGGGTGCACTGAAGATGTAACAGTAAGTGAATAAAGGCCCATACCTTCAGTCGTACCATTAATACCAGTTCAGCAAGCGCAGGGCAACAGGGATAGCATGGGAGCAGGATAGCCATGATCTCTGCCTTTTAGAAGCTTCTGTGGTACAGGGAACAGATCAAACACTGCATAATAAATGCGAAAGGAAGTTTAGGGCTGGAAGGAGAATGCAGGGAGCCCCAAGAGCACATACCAGTGCAGCCTGGCTCGGCCTGGGGGTCAGGGAGCCTCTGAAGGCGTGAGTGAGCAGTGGTTGCCTAGGCGGAGGGGAAGCAACCTTCTCTGCAAAGGAATAGCATGTTCCAGGCCCCTGGCTGTCTCCTGGAGGAGCAGCGGGCCCTACTTTGCACACTGAGAGGGCTGTAGGTATGTATAAAGACAGAAATCCATAATACAAGCCCAAGGTACTGAGGTAGGCACAGGAGGTAGAATGTGAACAGCCATAGGAGTCCAAGACAGAGGGAAATCGGCACAGGCAGCAAGTTCTGGAAGAAGAGGGTGGGACTGAAGACAACAAGGGAGTGAAGAGAGAGCCCATGCGGATAAGAGGGAGAAGCGGGCAGGCTAAGGGAGCATCAAGGATGAGTCCTTTGAGGCCAGCTGAGTCCTTTGATCTCTGTGGGGAGCAGATGGGCTCTTGGGGCAGAGCTGGTAAGGCCAAGGGCGGGCTAGGCATAGGAGAAAAGAGGCAACATTCAAAGGGTAGAAAGCACACATCAAGCTTCCTCATTTCCCCCTTTCAGCCTGGAGAATGACTGGGCTCATTGTCTCTGCCCCTTAGTGGGGCTGGACCCTGGGCGTCTCCACGAGAGCTCACAACCTGCCTGGGGACTTGCTCGCAGAATCTGGCCCACGTTGCCTGAAATATCAGTAAATGTCAGATGCACTGAGCAGGGCTGGGCCAGTGGCTCCTCGGAATGTAGCCTCGGCAGGTTTGGGGCTGGCCTGCTCCCAGGTTAGCACTTTCCTTCGAGGTTCCGCTTGCAATACCCCTCAGATAGCCTTTGCCACACAGTGTGTTTCTCAGAAGGGGAAGCAGTTATTGAGTAAATATCAGGATTGGGCAGATACATCCCAACAACCTTGTTCCCCAGGCTTTTTACTCTCAAACTCACTTCACCCTGGGCCTTTCTCCAAAGTCCTCCCCATGGGAACAGGTCCCCTCCTGGACGACCAGGATCCCGCCTTCTAGAGCAGCCACTTGCCCTCCAGCCTTTGAGACTGTGAAGGAAACCTTTAAGCTCCCACTGGCCATGTCGGTGGGCCTTGACTTGCCACCTCTCTTTAGCATTTCTGTTTTCTGTTGGGAAAAAATATACTTACAGGTAGAAAACACAGAGAAGAGCATTGTACCAGGGCCCCTTGATTTCTTCTAAACCAAGGCAACCGTTTTCATCTCTGCATATTATCTCTTAGAACTCATGAAGAAGTGGACTTTTACCCCTGAAGCTTCTATTTCCATGTAGTGACTTGTCTATTTATCCAGCTTCAAACGTACCTTCCCAGTGAAAGGCTCAAGCGCCTGGGCACAGGTAACCAGGCTGGAAAGGGAGGTAGGTGTGGGAGCCTCAGTGGTAGGGGTGAAGCTAATGTACCTGCAAACCATGAAGGCCTTAGCCAAGGCCAGTGTGAGTTTTCTTCTGGACAAAGAGAGGGGGAGTCCAGCAGGTGCCCTTGAACCTTCAGTGTTTGGAACTTGGTCAGTACCCACTCCTCAGAACAGAGCCAAAAGAAACAGAGGTCTAGGGGCCAACGCAGAGATCTCAGAGTTGGCCTTGGGACCCTGGAGATCTGGACTAGCATGAGATCAGAAAATACGATAAAATCATAAAACCTCAAGGAGACAGAATATGAAGCTTGTGCAAAAGAAGAATGAATATTCTTACGGAGAATAGTAGGAACTTGCAAATTCATCTCTGGGTGCCCAGTGTTTAGTACAGTGCCTGGTGCACGAGAGGAGCAATGAGTGTTTGTTGGCCAGGAAGAGAGGTGGGAGAAGGGGAGAGAAAGAAAGGGAGAGGAAAAACTTGGCATTCGGGCAGGCTTCTGGAAAGTGGGGGAGTCCTTAGCCTCCACTGAGCTCTTTTGCTTGTTCCCAGCTTCTTCTAGGTTCCATTGTTGTTCCATTGGTTTCCTCAACTTGCCAACCTTGACACAAAGTGTGTCCTTTGGGTAAATAGATTCCTATCATGATAAACAGACCTGTTTTTCTAGCTCTTGGCTGCCCTGGGTCTTTATTTAAGACTCAGAGCAGCCAAGACCTTAGAAGGCAGAGAGGGGATCTGCTGCTTCCTCACCCAGATGATAGATGAGGAGGCTCCAGGGAGGTGCATGCCGGGGGTGTGCAGGAAAAACCCTGACTGAAACAGTGGGCAGCAACCACAGCTCATGGGGAGCGAGGCTGGGCCCTTGTCTGACCAGCCCAGCTGGCTTGGAGAGCAATCTTGACCGTGCAGTGCTCGCCATTGCATCTTGGGAAATGGTTCAGACCCCATCATCCTCTCCCCTAAATCCCATAAATGTCAGCCAGACCAGGATCAGGCATTGCCAGTTTGTTTGAGACACAACATCCTCTCCGCACCTCCCCTCACCTCTCATTGGTTACTCAGAGGGGACAGCTTTGTGGGAAAGGATGATCTAGTCTCAAGATATCCACTCAGCATAGGGCAAGTCACCCAGACACACGAGGTCTGTGTTCCCAATGTAGGCTGCCATGCCGGTGCCAGAAAAGAGAGAGTAGGCATCCATGTGCTGACATAGGAAGATGGCCAAGAGAGTCTCTTTTGGAGGTGAAAAGAGGAAATTGCAGACGATGCATAGAGTATAATTCATGTTGTTTCTTTAAGAACATATGAATTTGTAAATGCAGAGATAAATAAGCACTTGGAAAGACAGAAGCTGTACTTTTCATGGTGATTCCTTCTGGGGGCAGAATTAGTGGGTAAGGGAGAGGTGGGGCTGAGGGAGGAGAGAGAAGTCACTTTTTTCTTACGTGATAGATATAGCAAGTCAACTTGTAATTGGAAAACCCATTAAAGGAAAGCACGTCTTAGCTCCAGCCTGTGACATGTGGAAGTCTCTGTGTGGAGGTCTCTGTCACGTTGGGAACTCCTGCATGGTGCAGAGTGAGCTAGCTGAGGGCAGGATCTCAAGGCTCCACGGTTCTAGAATCGTCATCGTTTTTCTCCCTACACTCAAATGGCCTTAACCTCTGACAGGCTAGAGGTGTGGCTGGACCGAGATGGCTGCACACCTGAGGCCAGGGACCGGGAGGCATGCCCTGGAGACCCCTGGCTGATGAATACCCCATGCTCTCGGCTTGCTTGCGCTGCCTCAGGTCATCTGGTCATTACAGCCCTCTTGCCCTGGAGTTTTCTTCCCACAAGAAGAAACTGAACATTCCAACATCCGACCTCCTGAACTTTGGTCTCTGGCTTTCTCTTCTGCATGTTGCCTCCCACAGAGATGGCCACAGCTGGGGTCAGGGCTGTGCCCCTAATTTTATCATAAATGTCATCCTCCCTCTGGTCCCATGTTGAATATACATTTAATGAGAGACCTTGGAGAGCCCTCCGATTCTAGACAGTGAACTTGAGACTTGGGTTAAAAAATCTCTCTTCTGCTATTTTCTCACTGTACAATTTCAGACATATTACTTGATTTCTGTGCCTTGGTTTCCTTGTTTATAAAAAGGCAAGAGTGATCCCTCTCTCACAGAGCTCTGTGTAGATTAAGTGAGATAATGTGTGTCGAGTACTCTCAGTGTCTGTCATGAGATAAACCTGAAGACAGGAAATTTGGTATTAATCTGTGCTCACAAAATCCCTCTGGATTCATCACCAACCTGTGTGTGTCTTTCACACACCTTCACTCTTAGATGTTTTTCCCTCTACTTAGATGCAGATGCCATTAGTGAACATTCTGGCTCACCTCACACACCTGCCTCACTGCCTCATTTCCTGGCGGTCACCTCCCTGGCCTGAGGCAGTTTCTGTTCCTTCTTCTTTCAGCAAGTAGAAGCTTCTGTTTTAGTCCCTGCAGGAGCCACCAACCATGAATTCCTCTAACTCAGAAAACGGGAAGGCCACGAGAGCCAATCCCTCCGTCAGCAGGTGACCAACGAAACCAAAGGATGACAATGTGTGAGTGTCACTGCTGCCTAATTTTGAGCTCTTTTTAAAAAATTTTATGGAGCTCCTGGGTGGCTCAGTTGGTTAAGTGTCCAACTTAAGCCCAGGTCATGATCGCGCAGTTCATGAGTTCGAGCCCCGCATCAGGCTCTGTGCTGACAGCTCAGAGCCTGGAGCCTACTTTGAATTCTATGTCTCCCTCTCTCTCTGCCCCTCCCCTACTAGCACTTTCTTACTCTCTCAGAAGTAAATAAACATTAAAAAAAATTTTTTTTAAATTATTTCTAGAGAGAGAGAGTGTGTGTGTGAGAGAGAGAGAGAGAGAGAGAAAGAGAGTTAGGGAGAGGGGCAGAGGGAAAGACGGAGAATCTTAAGTAGGCTCCACGCTTAGCACAGATCCCGACTCAAGGCTCCATCCCATGACTGTGAGATCATGACCTGAGCCAAAATCAAGAGTCAGATGCTCAACCAACTGAGCCATCCAGATGACCCCAAGGTTGTGAAGCTTTGTCCTATGTTTTCTTCTAAGAGTTTTATGTCTTACATTTAGATCCTTGATCGTTGTGAGTTAATTTTGTGTACAGGGTTAGGTAAGGGTCCACTTTTATTCTTTTGCACACGGGTATCCAGTTTCCCAAGCACTGTTTGTTGAAAAGACTGTCCCTTTCCCATTGAATGGTCTCGGCATTCTTGTAAAATATTATTGGACCATAAATGCGGGGGTTTAAACCTGGGCTCGTATTTCTACCCCATTGGTCTATATGTCACACTGCTTTGATTACTGTAGCTTTGTCGTATGGTAGTAAGCTTTGAAATCAGGGAGTGTGAGAAGTCCTCCAGTTTTGTTCTTTTTCAAGAGAGGATTGGCTATTTGGGGATCCTTGAGATTCTATATGAATTTTAGGGTAGGTGTTTCTGTATCTGTAAAAAACGTCATTGGGATTTTGATAGGAATTGCATGGAATCTGTAAATCCTTTGGGTAGTACTGACGTTTTAACAATATCAAGTCTTCTAATTTATGGACATAGGGTGTGTTTCCATTTATTTATGTCTTTTTTCATTTCTTTCAACCACGTTTATAGTTTTCAATGTGAAAGACTTTTACCTCCTTGGTTAAGTTAATTCCTAAACATTTTATTCTTCTTGACGCTTTTGTAAATGAAATTGCTTTTGTAATTTCCTTTGCAGATTGTTAGTTGTTCGTGTACAGAAATGCAACTGATATCTGTGTGTTGATTTTAGTATCCTGCTACTTTTCTGAATTCATTTTTTTAGTTCTAATCGTTGTTTTTGGTGGAATTTTTAGGGTTTTCAATACATAAGATCACATGGTCTACAGAGATAGGGCTACTTCTTTTTTTTCCAATTTGAATACTATGCTGGTGGTTACTATTTTTTTAAAAAAGTTTTATGTTTTTATTTTATTTTGAGAGACAGAGACAGAGAGCAAGCAGGGGAGGGGCAGAGAGAGAGGGAGACACAGAATCCAAAGCAGGCTCCAGGCTCTGAGGTGTCAGCACAGAGCCCGATGCAGGGCTTGAACCCATGGACTGTGAGATCATGACCTGCGCCGAAGTCAGACACTTAACCAACTGAGCCACCCAGGCGCTCCTGGTGGTTACTATTTTTACAGTTTTGGAAAAGGTCACCACATTACAAGTGCTGTCCTGAGTTTCTCATGTGTTTTAACTGCTACTACATTTGTGTTGATTGCTACAGGCTTAAAGCAATTTTACTGCTTTTTTTTGTTGATTGCTTTGCTCTTATATCAGGGCATATTTCTGCTTTCTGGTCACCAAATTCTTGCACAGGAAAGCAGGAAGAAACCAGGTGGCTGGTCACCAACAACCCTTGGCTCAAAATCCCACAAGTTGGGACCAGAAGAGAAGCTGTATTCTTAGCTCCCGGTTCTGAGTGCTGTCGCCGGGACATCCAGTAGAGGAAAAGACTGACTTGGGTTGTTTACATCAGCCGTGGCCTGATGGACAGGGTTGGTGGCAGACGAGCAAATCTGTGCAGGGCAGTGGGTGGGCGGGACCACAAGGAAAAGAATGCTGGGAAAGGAGAGAGGCTAGAGCCCTAGAAAGCAGAAATGACAGTGAAGCCAGAGCCCTGGGCTTGTGGACACTGGACGGGCAGCCTGATTTCTCTCTCATCAGCTTCATACCAAAGCCCATGAACTCTCCAGAAGGTTTCACCCGTCTGTCATCCTTTTCCACTTCCCCACCTCCCTGGTCCAAACCCGAGGCTTCTCTTGCCATGGCCACTCTGCAGCCTCCTTGCTGGTCTGGAACTTTCTCAGGCCATGGTCAGGACATATCACACCTGTGTTAACAGCCTTCTGGTGGCCTTTCCTCCAAAGTGCTGGCCGGCTGGCCCTTGCGCACCTCAACCTTGTCTCAGTTGTTTGCTAGGGCAGTTCAGGGTCTTACCACCCTTCCTTTCCACTCCTCAAACAGAGGAAGCACGTACCCATGTCAGGGCCTTTGGGTTCCCTCCACTCGGAGGGCTCAGTCCCATGATCTCTTAGACCTTCCCTAGAAGTCGCCCATCCCAGGCGCCCCTTCCTCCCCACATCATGTATTATGCCTCCTTGATCAGGTCTCGTGGCACTTTTTTTTAGCAGAAAATTGTCCAGTAAGTCCTTCTTTAATGAATGCTTGCCCTCTGGAATGCCTGCCTTGTTCTCTGAGCCCAGAATAATGCTGGCGTGGAGAAAGTCTTTAAAAATAGTTGTTGAGCGAGTAAATGGATCCCATAAGGTGATAGAGTGAGACCCTTTGAGAAATAGGAAGCCAGTCTAACTCATCAAGCATTGCTGGTCCTTGTTGTTTCTATGGATGAGAATTAATCTGTGGTTAGCACCTGATGCCAAGCACCCGGAGCCAGTACCGTGGCCGCATCCTGGGATGGGGACCCGTGGGTCTGTGGGCAGGGGCAGGAAGCACCATGTCCTGAGCTGTCTAAGCTCTGGTTCGTGATCTGTGCTGCCTCGGTGATGCTGCCCTACTTTCTCAATTCTCCCATCCATATCCTCATTTTTTTCTATCTCCCATCAATATCCTCATTTTTTCTTCTCCTTCGAGGACCAGTCAGAATTCCCTCAGTCTGCTCTCATGTTGCCCTAGATGTCTGATGTGATGCCCACAGGTCTTTGCACGGTGACCAGAACCTTCCTTGCCCTTCTCTGCCTCTGTGCATTTGCCTTCCACCCTCTCTTCCACTAACGAATCTCGACTCCAGGTACCACTTGCGTAGCCCCCACTACCTCTTCTGCACCCCCTAGGGTGGCTCCTTCCCAGAGCTCTCGTGGTGCTTTTTTCACCCAGCATCTCTCCTACAGTAAGTATTTGTTATCCCATGGAAAGGGCTTGGGAACTTCTCAGGGAAAGAACAATCTTAGTCATCTTTCTTTCCTTAAGGCCTAGAGCATACATGTTAAACGAGTGAATGACTGAGCCTGTGAATGAATGAGTGACTGAGTGAATGAATGACCTGTCCCTCCTGGCTGTCATGATGAGTCTATGCTGGTTGTGACATGGGACTTGCAGGGGATAGATATGAAATGGCTGCAAAGTTTGTCCTTTGTGGCTGGCCTCGGAAGCAGCCTACTCACACTCAGCCCTAACTTGCTTTCTTCTTTATTCGAGACATTGAGTTTAGTGAGGTCCTGGGTCCCCATAAGCTGCATGGGAGCTTCCCAGGACCAGTGCTTCCCAGCCTTTCCTGAGTCAGAAAGTGTTTGGCGTATCGGTTTCTTGGACAATTTACAAATGGTACAGAGCATGGAGCTGAAAGGGCAGTGTTTTGTATCAAAAGCCCACAGGCAACTTCTGGACAGCAGGAGCCGCCCAGAGAGCAGAGAGCGCAGGAGACAGAAGGGGAGGCTGCTAAACTCCTCTAATGAGGGAATTTCTGAGGGCAGTAACAGGAATGCCTGCTGGTTTTCATTTGAATGGCTTTTTAGAAACTTGTTGGTGGAAGCCCCATTTAAGGAGAGCCGATTTGTAAGTAGCAGCATCAGTGAGCTTCAGTAGACCCTGGAAATGAGGTATATGGTTCCCGCAGAACTCAGAAGGGACTACAAGAAGTCAGATGTCCGTCATGAGTGTGCGCCAGCAACTCTCCGTGGAGGAGGATTTTGTCATCAGTGTGAGTCACGGCCACCACAGGCCAAGGTGGATGCAGGTAAGATCTTGCTCGTGAAGACTGCTTGATGGCAGAGCTGCTGCTGTGTCCCATGGGTGTGGACTTGGGTCCCTTCGCAGGGTTTTAAACCGTACATTTTATTATTATTCAGGTACGGCGAGGGCCACAGAAGTGTTTTCAGAGTGCCGTTGAAAAGACAGTTTGCTACTCACGGTTCCCAAGAGAAATTATATAATTTTTCTAAAGGAAATTTTGGATTTTCAATCTAGTCAGATTATGGATCATTGTTTCAACTTAATTGTATATATATGTGTGTGTGTGTGTATGTATATGTGTAAATTTATTATTTAAATTTTAAAAAAATGTTTATTTTTGAAAAACAGGGAGACAGAGTGTGAATGGGGGAGGGGCAGAGAGAGAGAGGGAAGCACAGAATCCAAAGCCAGCTCCAGGCTCTGAGTTAGCTGTCAGCACAGAGCCGGATGCGGGGCTCGAACCCACGAACCGCGAGATCATGACCTGAGCAGAAGTTGGACACTTAAACAACTGAGTCACCCAGGTGCCCCTAAGTGTATAATTTAATCATATAAATATTAGATATTTTTCTCCCTAGATCCAGGCTTCTTTCTTTCTTTCTTTCTTTGGTGGAAGGGGTAGGAAGGGAAATTTCTAGAAGCCTAAAGTGTAGTTTTTGGTTTTTATCTCTGATAACTGATAGTTTGGACCTTCTGGGAGGTTACAGGGAAAGGAGGGGAAGAGGTGTCCCTTCCCAGAGGTCAGGGATTGCATTCAGGAGAGCCTCTCCTTGGGACAGTGCGGTTAGCCGCCACATCCCAGGTATCGGTCCCTCTGCTTGTTAATTGCGGGGATACGTACTCAGGCCCAAGCACACCGGCTAGTGGGCTCACATTATTTAAGCAATTCAGTAACTTCTGCAGGAGTTGGGGGTGGGGAGAGTGTGTGACTCACCACGCCCCTGAGGGCCTGGGGGGCAGGAAGTATGCAGGTGACAGGGAGGTATGCAGCAGCAGAGAAGACTGCACCCCCTCACCCCAGAACAAATCGACAGTGAGACCTGGCATGTGGGCTCTTGTTTTTCTTTCATTTTGTGGGAAGTCCAACCAACAGCTTCTTCCACAGGGTTGCCCGAAACACACAGGCAAGCCAGGGTTCTACCCCAAATACTAATAAAGAAAAGGGACGTTGAAGAAGTGGTGAGCTCCTGGAAAAGGGCCTCCACTAAACACTGGCTGTTCTGGAAACACGCTGGGACCCCCAAGCGGGAAAAGCATGGCTCAGGGGGCCTATTGCCGTACAGCAGCCCCTGCCTGAGGTCGTGTGCAGTCCCCAGAGTTTGGTCCGTTAGCAACATTCGCACGCTGAGGAAATACGGGTAGGGAGAGAGATGCAGCAGCAGGCCACAGGGCTTTCACACAGCCCCAAGTTCTGTCCCAAGCCCCCCTCGCCGAGGTCTGGAACCAAATAATAAACCAAGAGCAAGTCTCCCGACAGAACCACCCAAGGGCCAGCAGCCACGGCCACGCCATCCTGCTCACAGCACCAATTGTTTTCTAAGATGTAAAGGTTCCTTTGATGGGGGACACAACACAAAGGCGCTCACACAGATGAAAGGCGGACTCTGTTACTTTCAGCTTCAAACCAGAGCAAGCGGCCAGGCAGGGCCACACAGGAACTCGCGCCAGGGACGAGGTGATGAAAAGGCAGCGGGGGCTGTAGGGTGCACGGGGGTGTGGCACGCGGGTCTCTCAGGCCCCCTGTGGATTGGCTAACTTGAGTAGTGTCTCAGGCTCTGAGAAGGACAGGCTTCGGGACAGTGGAAGGGCTGCGCCCGGCTGTCTGGTTCGGGCTGGTACATGGACCCCGGAGTGTGAGAGCCCCGTAAGGGAAGTGGTGGGGGCTTGGCGGCTCAAGCAGGGCATCTGACCAGCCTCTACCATGGCCTCCAAACCGTGTCAAGACAGCATTAAAGAAAACAAACTATTGGGGCGCTTGGGTGGCTCAGTCAGTTAAGTGCTCAACTTCGGCTCCGGTCATAATCTCATGGTTCAGGAGTTCTGGGTAATTTTTTTTTCAGTCAGTCATCAGATGTTTATTGAGCCCTTGCTGTGTGCTGAGCATTATGCTTGGTGGGATGGGGGACACTCAGAAGCAGACAGAAGTCTCTGGCTCGAGGAGCTCATAATCTAGTTTGAAAGGAGAGGTGGAAAGATAAGAGTGCAAAGACCATGGCCTCAGCCAAGACTGGGTGACATCCCACGAACGGTGTGGATGCCATGGGAACAGTGGGCTTCAGGTGGAAGAGCCGGAAAGGCAGAGGTGCGGGCCTTGGGCTTGAGCGAGGTGTGCCTCTGGCGAGTGTAGAGAAACCGGCTGAATAGTAGGGCCTGGATGAGGTGTGCAGCTCTAAGGGACGGAGTCACTGAACTTGCCTGAAGTGGCACCATGGACCAAAGGGAGAAAAACTGCACAGTGCGGGAGACCAGGAAGTCTGGGCCCCTAATTCTCCACTGAGGCCCCGGGTGAAAGGTCCAGCTTGTCAATGGCTGAACAATCCACAAAGCCTTGGGGGTAGTTGTTGGCCTGGAATGGGCGCCGCGGGACCTTGGTGATGTGGGTGTTGTCATCACGGACAAGATGTGAGAAGGACATTTTCTGTAGAGAGTCCTGCTGCTTCTCTGTGAAGACCCCAGGGTTTTCCCACCAGACTCTGTCTCCATTACCCCCACGTCAGGCTCTGAGCTATCAGCACTCAGATAGGTCAGAGCCTGGGGCCTGCTTCGGACTCTGTGTCTCCCTCTCTGCCCCTCCCCTGGTCATACTCTGTCTCTATCTCTCAAAAAATGACCAAATGTAAAAAAAAAACACCCTATATTATAACTGGCGTGGGTGGCTGGGGCCTTTTCCAAGGCTGAGGGAGGAATATCTCAGCACCCCTGGGACCTGCTCATTGAAACACACCAGATGGGAACCTCTGGTCCAGGCTCAGTCATGGTAAAGCTATTCCCAGTTATGAGTTCAGGCCTGGGCATGTACCACAACCCTGGGCAATTATAAAATTCATTTGTTCAGTTCATTTATACGTGTATCCCACTGATACTTATGGGGGCCCTCCTCTTTCCCAGGCACTGCTGTGGGCACTGGGAAGTTTTCCCTGGACAGCACAAAATCCCTTCACGGAGCCTGCGCATTAGTGGGAGAGGTCTTCTACAGTGGCGCTGGGTGTTTGGGTCCCTCTGCTCATCTGGTTGGAACTGACACCTAACGTTCAGGGGTGAGCGGGGGCTATGTCGGGCCCCCTCCTTGGGAGGGTTGTTTGGCTCAGAGACCTTATCTATGGAGCAAGAGGGGGGAGCGAGCAGTTAGGCCACTGAAGTCCCTTTCCAGTGTGACCAGATGCCAAGGTGGCCCAAGATAATAGGCCTTAGTTTTAGGCCTTACACTGCAGAAGGATGCTCCTGAGATGTGACCTTTTTCTTTATGTCTTTGGACCTTATTATTGAAGAGACGATGCTTGGGGCTGTGGCAGCCTCCCTGAGATAATGAAGAAAAAGCCACGGAAACAACAGAGGCTGACCTAGGACCCAGCTATGATGGAGCCACAGAATTAATCAACCCTGAGGTGCCATGACTCCGGTCTTTTCATTATGTGAGGAATGGCCCTAAATTCTTACAGTCTGAGCCATTTGGGGTTGGGGATTCTGTTCCTTGCGCTCAGAAGCAGCCCAATTCAGTGTTCATACTACACGATTGCATGCATGTCGGGGGCCCTAACTCTACAGGAACTAATTTAAAGCAGTTGTGGTTTCCTTCTGTCTGTGTGTGTCTGTTGAGCCATTTATATATTAAAAAAAAAAAAAAATCCAAGAAATCCCAATGTCCCATCGGAGGGAACTGGAGGGAAGAAGTCTACTGGGGGGCTACCCAGCTCTGGAGAGCCTAGGTGTGGTCCTCCAGGAAGGATGTCTCCTGTCGGACAGGACTTGGAGGTCAGCAGGGCTAATGTGGGTCACAGGCCATCTGGGCTGTGGGGGACTTTGGACTCCATGACCCACACTTAACCAGACAAGAGGAAACTAGAAGAGGGAGTGTCCTCTCTGCTGTTGCCACTAATGACTTGAAGACCCAAGAAGCACCAATGACTTGACCCCTGGGCCAAGCCCCCAGGAAGAAGGGGAGCTTTTGTGAGGGGTGAGGCTCTGGCAACCTGCCCTAGGGCCAGAGAAAACTTGCCTGTGGGCGGTTGGTGTTTGGGGGCACTCCCTTGCAGCCCATGACTTGCAGGCAAGGTTGTTGGTGCAAGAAGGTGTTATCTAGAGCCATCTCCTACCTCCCCTTCTGAGAATTAGAAGGCGGAAGTGGCTCTTTACTGAGCACATATTAAGGACCTTTTTACCCATGATCGCAAATCTTTATAACCATCCTATGAACAAAGAAAGGGATGTTCAGAGATGCCAGTGTCTTCCTAAGCCCACACACAGGGGGAGACGTGGGGGAGCCTGGTTTAAACCTGTCTGACCCAGAATGCAGGGCCTGCTTCCCACCTCCCCTCACCCCCTGGTTACCATCCTGGGTATCCAAAGCCTTGGGCTGTGGCCACAGTGGCCAGCATGAGGTGATGAGGGCGCGTTCAACCTTTACCTGGCTCCTGAGCCTCAGTCTCCCCATCTGTAAAGTGGGGGTGGCGCACCCCAAGATGGATGTGTCTGGTGCCGGACACAGAGCAACCCTTGACCACTGCATAACCTGCCTCCCAGGGGACTGCCTCTTAAGTTTCCATCCATCAGAAGAAAAAGAGGAGGCAGCACAGATGATGGCATCAGGGAGTCAGGCCCAAGGCCTTCAGGCAAATCACAGATGACTCCATTTTCTTCTTTTCCCCACTGCAAAGCCCAAACAGGAGGCCTCTGGCCTCACGGCCCCCGATATGCTGAGAGCTGGAGTGACTGTGTGCATGTAAGGGTGGGGCTGCCCGCAGCCTTCAGGGTTTATAGCCTGGCGACAGACCCTGGAATGTAATCTGAGTTTCCATCACTCTACAGCTGGAGCAGAACTGGCCATCACCAGCCCATGCTGGCCTGGACTGCCGGTCCCTGGGTACCTTTAATACTCTGTTGGTGCTGGACTGGTAGGCCTGGAGCCCAGGGCACCCACAGCAGGACTGACCAACTCGGGGGAGGGCTGGGTCTCCACCCCTGCAGCTCTGCCGGCTCTAGCAGCACCAGATGAAGTGCTCATGTGAGCACTTTCTAGCTCCCAGCCTCCTGGAATGGTTGGTGTATGTGGTGGCTGAGGGGCAGGGACAAAGGGGGTCCTAGGAATTGGTCCTCAGTGGGCACTGTGAGGCCTTCTGGGTGCCAGGTCATATAGCGTGAGTTCAAGTCCACTTCCGTGGCCCGGAAGCTGTGGCAAGTTATTTCACTCTGCTAAATCTCAGTCGTCCAGTCTGTGCAGTGGGTACGCTAGTGGTACCTCCCCTTAGGGTTGCTGAGGGATTGGACAGGTCTTCCCTGTCTCGTGCCCATACCATAGGATGGCTAGTAAAGGAGAGCCCCAGGCACTAACTATGATCCGGAGGCCCTTCCCATCTCTCCCCGCTCTGTATACCCAACCCAAGCTGCGTTCCCCCGGCCCAGGACAGCTTCTTCTCCACTCCCCAAATCCTGCTTCTCTGGCAAACTCCTCCATGAAGCTTCTAGCCTGCAGGAAGCTCAGGGCGCAGACTGGAGGCACTCATTTGAGACATTGTTTAGCCCAGAGTGGGAGCCAAATGCAGCAGTGTGGAGTCAAAGAGGTCCCATGTGGCATCTGTCTCATGGCTATCGTCTGGGGGCCTCCCGCTTTCTCTCCTTCATGCCTCTGCTCCTTAAAAATCTTGCACCTTGCCATTTACCCTCACTCTCCATGAAGCCGTCTGCTGCCAAGGTGCTACTGAGTGCGTTTTCCCCAAATCCATGTGGCGAAGTCGTAACTCCCACTGCAATGGCATTTGGAGGGGGGACTCTGGTTAGCCGAGGCCATGGGGGTGGGGGCCCACGGTGGGCTTAGTAGCTTTATAAACCAGAGCTTGCACTCTCTCTCTGCCATGTGGGGATGGACAGAGAAGGCAGCTGTCTACAGCCGGGATGAGAGCCCTCTCCAAGGACTGAAACTGCTGGCACCTTGGTCTTGGACTTCCCAGCCCTCCAATTTATTTATTGAGAAATAAACGTGTGCTGGGTGAGCCACCCAGTCTATGCTCTTTGTTTAGCAGCACGAGCTCATTAATAGGCAAGGGGAGCACCTCCACCCTTTGTCTCTGGCTGTGAATCCGCAACGATGTTTAAGCTCTGTCCCGTGGTCTGTGTGCTAAACCCCACTGGCTCTGTCGGGGAAGCATTGCAGGGACGCTCATTGCCCAACGTAAAGATAAGAATTGGAGGCGCAGGAAGACGAGGGGACAGCTGGAAAACAGCAGAAACTAAGATTTGCTCCCGGTTCTCTTGAGCTCCAGGGTCCCTGCCTTTACCACAGACCTATATTGTGCTGCAAACCAGCAAAGTTGTCCCTGTGTCTCAGTAATTCAAATTTAAAACTTATTTGTACACTCGCAGTTTGCCAAATGTACACGACACTCAACTATGCATATTGCCAGGACTGTCTCCCAGGGCAAGGAAGGGCCTGGAAGCCAAAGCTTTGTGGCAAAGCCTCCCCTGCTCGTGCTCTAGGCCATCAAGCCTTACAAATAGCTGAAGAGTAGATTTATTCAATAGCAGGATATTTTGAAATGACAGCCTTCATAATGCAAATTAAGAGCCATATATAAAAATTGTGACTCCTGGGGAGAAATCAGGTCTTATCTTGACTAGACTTTACCTGTTTTAAACATGGCTTTGGGGTCACTCTGGCTCCCTCTGACCAGCCCTCTACAGAAGACCTCCTCTCTGACATGAGGAAGTTTTTGGTGTGAGAAATGTTAGACAGAGGTTACTCTGCTTTAATATACAATTCATTAAACTCACAAAAACCTAGTTTTCATTTAAGCTTTGAATTTTAGCCAACAAATTTAAAAATTTTTTAAGGCTTATTCATTTTTCAGAGACAGAGAGAGATAGATTTATTTATTAAGTTTATTTTATTTATTTATTTTGAGAGAGAGAGTGTGAGCAGGGGAGGGGCAGAGAGAAAGGGAGAGAGAGCATCCCAAGCAGGCTCATGCTGTCAGCGCAGAGCCAGACATGGGGCTCAATCCCATGAACTGTGAGATCATGATCTGAGCCGAAATCAAGAGTTGGATGCTTAATCGACTCAGCAACCCAGGCTCCATAAAGATTTTATTTATTACTAAAAAAACTTTTTTAATGTTTATTTAGTTTTGAAAGAGAGAGAGAGAGACAGAGAATGACTGGGGTAGGGGTAGAGAGAGAGGGGGACACAGAATTCAAAGCAGGCTCCAGGCTCTGGGCTGTCAGCACAGAGCCCAACATGGGGCTCAAACCCACAAACCCCGTGATCATGACCTGAGCCGAAGTCGGGTGCCCAACTGACTGAGCCACCCAGGAGTCCCTAAAGATTTAATTTTTTTAGTGATCTCTACAACTAACGTGGGACTAGAACTCACAACCCTGAGATCAAGAGTCATGTGCTCCCCTGACTGAGCCAGCCAGGTGCCTCAAGTTCTCCCAAACACATTAACATCGTTGGTAAATTTAGGATGTTCTAACTTAAAATCACAGACCTTGATTGATGACACATTTTAAATTTTACTAGCCAGATTCTTTTAGAGTTGACAAGACCCCTAGAACATGGACTATATACAAATTTACATGAGAAATCACTACGAATTTGATTCACTCTTCTTTTCATTCCAAACCCACCTGGGCTGTGGTTGCACAGACAGGGAGGAGCCTGGTAGGCAGAGCAGAGAGGAGGGAGGTGGAAGCAGAGGGCCTTGAGCTAAGCTAGAGGGGCTTTCATCACACCTGCCTCACAGATGCTCTGGGATCTGTGTGTGGAAAGCACAAGGTGAACTGACAGTAGCAGAGAAAGATGCTCAAGGGGTGTGTATAGTAGGAGCCATTTAGCTTCATATGCGAGCAGCAGGTAGTAGCATGGAAATGTCATCGGAGGCACCCATAGACAGGAGGGGCTGGACCCTAAAGCATAGAATGAGGGGCCAAGTGCAATCTTCTAGAAGTTGAGAAGCCTGGTTCTCCACTTGACCATCTGAGGATGTGGAGGATGTCAGGGCACAAGTGGGCAGCTGGCATCAAGTCGAGGGCTTTAAGGAGCCTGCCTGAAGAGTTTTTTTTTAAGTTTATTTATTTATTGTGTGAGAGAGAAAGAGAGTGGATGAGAGCGGGGTAAAGGCAGAGAAAGAGCAGGAGAGAGAGAATCCCAAGCAGGCTCCACGCTGTCAGCACAGAGCCCTTTGTGAGCTGGATGCCATGAACCTTAAGATCACGAACCAAAACCAAGAGTCTATGCTTAACCGGCTTAGCCGCCCAGTCGCCCCCTGCCTGAAGAATTTAACCTGTGACCCGCAGTGTGACGGGCATACAGACTGGTCTCTGATCGAAAACTCCTGAGAGGGAATGGCAGGCTGGCAGCCTGATTTCACGTTGGAGCCCACGTGGGTCATGGCACAGGAGGCCAGAGGGGTTTGCCATGGACCAGACAGGGACTAGGCAGCGAAGGAGGGGGCTGAAGTGGCTTCAGCAAACTTGGAAGAGGACCACACGGAGGGGCTGGGAGTGAGGCTGGTGGCCCGAGTTTCCTTAGAAAGCAGCCAGTGTGGACAGAGCCACATGCTCCTCGGTCAGGGTCTGCAGGCCAAAGGGACACAGCAAAGCGGCTGAAGGGCAGGGAGTGGGGGTGGGGCATCTCCATAGAAATCACGAAAACACCTGTCTGAGAAAGAGGCGGCTTCCCGCCTCTGCTGGTGCCAGATCACACCACAGGACCCGTCCCCTAAAGTCCTTCCCATGGCCATTCTGGCCTCTTTCGTGGGTCAAGCCAGGGCGTGAAGAGTAGGGGAGAAGCCTGACAGGTTGGTCCTCCCAGGCTGCAGCAGGCTGGGGCAGGGGAGGCTGGGGTAGGGGTGAGGTTGGAGCCAGGCTTCATCGTGAAAGAAAGACCGGACACCCTGCTGGGAGTTTTCAACCAGGTATGAACTAGCGCCTAAGAATGAATTAAAGGGACAGAGGGAAATTAAAATGTGGCTGCTCGTCAATTGCTTTGCTCATTTGCTCAGTGAACATCTGTCTGTGGGAAGGGCAGGGCTTGGTAGGAAAAGTAGAGACAACTCTCTTCCTTCTCCTGGCTGCCCCTCCAAATGCCCACACAGCCCTTCCTCCCCACTCCTGGGTGAGTGCTCGGCTTCTCTCCTCCCAGGAGCACCTTCCCAGAGAAAGAGAACGTGAGTTTAAACCCTCCAGTAGCCGCAGGAGAAAAGTAAACGGAACAGGTAGGCTTTATTTATTTATTTATCTATTAAACATTTTGTTTATTTCTGAGAGAGAGAGACAGCATGAGCAGGGGAGGGCCAGAGAGAGAGGGAGACACAGCTACTGAAGCAGGCTCCAGGCTCCGAGCTCGCTGTCAGCACAGAGCCCGACGCGGGGCTCGAACCCACGAACCGTGAGATCATGACCTGAGCCGAAGTCGGCCACCCACCTGACTGAGCCATGCAGGCGCCCCAACTTTATTTTAATAATGTATTCTATTCAACCCAATACATATAACACTTAACATTTAAACATGAAATTAATATGCAAATTATGGAGCTATCTTACACTCTTTTTTCCCCATTCTAAGTCTTTGACATGCAGTGTGTACTTTTTCTCTTATTGCACAAACATCTCTATCCCAACCAGGCTCATTTCGACTGCTTCATAGCGGCAGGTGGCTCTGAGATATCAAGGAATGGTTTCGTTTTCAGGTATTAAGAATGATCCAGTCCAGTTTGGAAGCAAAGCTGCAATCCTTCATCCAATTCAAAACGTCTGCCTCCCCAGCCCAGGCATGACCTGGATGTGGAAACCTGTAGAGTCAGCTGGGGTGGGGGGCGAATGTTCTCACTTCCTCACTTACCTGTTCTTCCACCCGATAGCTGTTCTCTCTGCACCTCCCCCCTCAATCCTCACCCCTTTTCCTCTGCCCAAGACTAGCAGGCCTGGGAAGCAGAGGACAAAGACAGAGTCCTAGGGCCACCAGAGTCCTCTCCATCAGGGTACCACCCCGGGCAGCCGTTCTCTCATTTTATGCTTCTGTGCTGGGGAACTCTAGTTCACCAGTGGGGTTTCCTCTTCAGCTGGTTGTTAGCAAAACTCAGCTCTGGGCTGCTGGCTGTCCATCCACCCTGGGTTCCCCTGGGGGAGGTCACTGTGCCTCTCTGGTCCTCCCTGGCACCTTGGAGATCTCATTCCTGCGGATGCCCCTCATGGTCCCTGCGTTGCTCTCTCCTCCCTCCCTCTGCTGGAGAGGCAGCTCCGCCCACAGCTCTTGCTCTTAGCTTTTTTTTTTTGGCAGGGGGGTGTTGCCTCCCTGGTGCCCACTTCCTCACACTCCAGGGGAAGTTCTGTGGCAACTCTCTCGACACCCCCTTTGTTGGGTTTGAGAGCACCCTCCTCCCTTCCCTTCTATCATCAAAGTGGGCAACAGATCAATAATAGCAGCGGAACTCCTCTTTGATGAGTCCCAACTGGCTGGACTTCCTCTCGTGCCAAGACCCCATTGTCACCCTGTGACATTTACAACATAGCCAGGAAGGGCAAGCCAGCGCCCAAATATTAACATTGGCCACCCTTGGGGAGGAGCAGTCCAGGCGATATTTAATTTCACTTTTTGCATCCTGGAATTCTCTAAAATATTTTTACAATGCCTACAATTTATTGTTTCTAAATGAGAACTTTTTTGGGGGGACAAAACCAATGACTCCTGGGAGTCAAGTAAGGTAAGAATATGACCTTTCTGAAAAAAATTTTTAGTGTTTATTTTTGAAAGAGAGAGAGAGAGAGAGAGCAAGCACACATGTATATGAGTGGGAGAGGGGCAGAGAGAAAGAGAGAATCCTAAGCAGGCTCTGCACAGAGCCTGACACGGGGCTAGATCTCAGAACCCTGGGGTCATCACCTTAGATGAAATCAAGAGTCTGATGTTTAACTGACTGAGCTGTCCGGGCGCCCCAAGAATATGAATATTCTAGAGAACGTATACAGCCAGAGTGAGGTAAACAGCAGGAATGTGTGTGTGCGGTGTGTTTGCACACACACACGTGTAAACGAGATGCTGTGTATTTGGAGACTGAACTTCTCAAACAGCAACTGTCCTGCCCTTCTCTGTTCTGCTCTGTATCATCCCTCAGGCTTTGGTGGTGGTGGTGGTGGTGGTGGAGGGGACCCATCGTTCCCGCCCTCTGCCGGGGAAGTCGTTCTGGCTTCTACAGGCAGCTGTGGGGGCACCAGGGGCTTCGGGTACTTCCACTGCAACACGGTCAGCAGTGATGCCCTCCTGGGCTTCGGGGCCACCCCTTCCCCTCCTGTGCTCTGGCCCTCAGGGCTGTGACCACTTCCTGCAGCTACTAATCTCTGGGTTACCTCTCCTCCCCCTTATTACTCGTCCCGCCCTCCTAACCATTGGTCACAGGTCCCTGGATTCAGTCCCCTCTCTCAGTGAGATACCTAACATGGCTTCTGTTTTCCAAACTGGACTCTGGCCAATTCAGTTAGCCAAGCGCGTTGCCAACACCGGGCTGGCTAGCAACATGGCCACCACAGCCATCTTGTCACCCTCCGCTCTGTGGCTCCTGGCCGGCTCCACCACTGGCTGCGCTCTCTGCCTCCCACGGGGAGCAGCCATGCCAACAGCTGGCCCTAGGCTAGCTTGGCCCTGGGCCAGGACTCCTCGTCTCCAGCACCTCACATCCCGTGCCTTGCCCGGCCCTGAGACCACCCCCCTCACCCCCATGGGGCAGGGCACACCCCGGGAGGCCTGTCTGTGCTGTGCAGCCTCTCATCTGTGGCTCAGGGCACACCGTCTGCACAGCTATGAAGGATATCTCTGGGACATATACACCTGTATCTTCCAGCCAAGGAGCCAACAGTGAAATGGAAGAAAAGAGAAGTGTCCTGCCCGGGGTCACGCAGTGACTGGAAGGAACAGCCTGGCCAGATCTCAGGTCTCCTGTCTCCTGATCCAAAGCACTTCAAAACAAAACAACAACAAAAAACCTTTTAATTTTAGATCATCGTAGATTCCCATGCGGTTGTAAGAAATACTACGGAGAGATCACGCGTGCCCTTTGCCCAGTTTTCCTCAATGAGGTTCACTGCTGTCCGCACGGAGCCTGCTTTGGATCTTCTGTCCCTCTTTCTCTCTGTCCTCCCCTGCTTGCGCTCTCTCAGAAATTAAAAAAAAAAAAAAAAAAAAAAAAGTCAGGCGATTAAGCGACTGAGCCACCCAGGTGCCCCTTTCAATTGTGTCGTCTGAAGCATAAGCTTAAAAATTTCCATCAAGTCTGGGGCGCCTGGGTGGCTTAGTCGGTTGGGCGTCCGACTTTCGCTTGGGTCATGATCTCGTGGTTCGTGGGTTCGGGCCCCGCATCGGGCTCTGTGCTGACTGCCAGCTCAGAGCCTGGAGCCTGTTTCAGTCTGTGACTCCCTCCCTCTCTGACCCTCCCCTGCTCACGCTGTCTCTCTCTCTCTCTCTCTCTCTCTCTCCTAGAAATAAATAAAACATTAAAAAAAAAGAAAATTAAAAAAAAAATTTCCATCAAGTCTAATTTATTTTTTATTATTATCATTATTTTTTGCTTGTGCTTTTGGTGCCACATTGAAGAAGCCATTGCCTAGTCCAAGGTCGTGAACATTAACTCCTATGTTTTCTCATAAGACGACAGTAGTTTTAGCTCTCATATTTAGGTTTTTGACCCATTTGGAGTCAGTTTCTGTATCTGGTATGTGGGTATTTAGTTGTCCCAGCATCTTGTTGAAAAGAGGATTTTGCCCCATTGAATTGCCTTGGCACTTTTATCATAAATCAGTTGACCATAAATGTGAGGTTTTAAGTTTGCATTTTTAATTCCGTTCCTTTCATCTACACGTCTAACCTTTGCCAGCACCCTACTATGTTGATTACTATCTGCTGTAAGGTTTGATATGGGGAAATGGGAGTCCTCCAGCTGTTTTTCTTTTTCACAATTGTTTTGTTTTGTTTATTCTGGGTCCTTTACATTTCCATCTGAACTGGGAGGTCAGCTTGTCAGTTTCTGCAAAAACTGCCATTGGGTTTTTGTCAGGGATTGTGGTGGAATCTGTTGATTAATACGGGGAATATTGTCATTTTAAGAATATTAAATCTCCTCAAGCACCTGGGTGGCTTGGTGGATTGAGCATCCGCCCTTGGTTTCAGCTCAATTTATGATCCCAGGGTCGTGGAATTGAGCCCTGCGTTGGGCTCAGCACTGGGCATGGATCCTGCTTAAAATTCTCTCTCTCCCTCTCTCTCTGAAAAAAAAAAAAAGAATATTAAATCTTCTGACCCACTAAACATGGGATGTCTTTCATTTACTTAGGTTTTAAAATTTTCTTTCAACAATGTTTTATAGGTTTCAGTGTACAAATATATTTTTTTAGTTTATTTACTTATTTAGAGAGAGAGAGAGAGAGGGAACAAGTGGGGGAGCGGCAGAGACAGAGGAAGGGAGAGAATCCCAAGCAGGCTCTGTACCATCAGCGTGAACCTAATGTGGGGTTCAAACTCACGAACCGTGAGATCATGACCTGAGCTGAAGTTGGACACTTAACCGACTGAGCCACCCCGGTGCCCCTAAGTGTACAAACCTTGTACTTTTTAAATTGGCTTTATTCCTAAGTATTTTATTCTTTTTGATACTACTATACATGGAATTGTTTTCTTAATTTTACTTTTAGATTATTTGGTCCTTATGGGCCTTTTGATTAACATTTGACTTCAATTGAAAACTTAGTTAAGGAAACTTAGTTAATACCTTCCAGTATTTTAAACTGTCCTTATAAGCTTAATATACATGTTCTCTTTAAATACTTCAGTGCTCTCATAAAGTCATGTTGAACCTTTTAGTTTCGAATATTGAATCTGACATACGATGAATTTTACATTCTCCTGAATGTTCTGATGCTATTTACAAACTTATATTTCTGCCGAAAACCTCAGGCATAAAGCAGTTCTGCAATTACACATAAGCATCTGAGAATCCCAAATCTCGAATATATCACCTGCACAAAATTCCAGGTATGAGATTCCTTCTTGACACCTAGACCCTAATCACTAAATATTTCTGTACTCGTGTGTAGCCCTTCTGAGATGGGCATTTGGGTGTCCACTGGGAAGGGCAGTCACCTGCAGACCATGGGGACAATTCCATTCACTCAAAGGAAGAATACTCGAAAAGTATTGATGAGGAATTGATAGGAGCCAATTCAAGCAAACAAACTTCCACTGAAAAGCATGGACATAAACGCAAGCATGAATTCTTTTGAAAAGACTGTATTTTGATGCTTTATGCCAATTCCACGTTTAATGTCTTCCCTAATACTTTTAAATTATTTCTATTATAATTAAATGTACATATAAAGATAATGTAATGAGGTTTTTGCTAAGCTGCATGTAGTTTTCCCAGTTTGTCCCGAAGTGCAATAAATTGTATTCTTTTCTGTGTGGCCCATGATGGCAAAAAAAAAAAAAAAAAAAAAAAAAAATTGGGAAATACGATGTAAGCAAGGTCCACTATGTGCCAGGCTGCTGACTCGTGCTCCCTTACTTCATTCTCACAACAGAGGGGCCAGGAGAGTGAACTGCCCAGGTTGAAGCCTCTGACTGCTAGCCAGCTGATTCTCAATAAACATTTGCGAAGAAAGGAATGGCTTGTATTAGCCATTTACACTTTAGCATGAATTTATTTCTAGGGCATTACTTCACCTCTACTTGTGAAATAAAAGGCAAATGTTTCATTTCAACTGCGTCAGTCAGAGATCCTAGGAGTCGGGCTGGTTTTGGCCTCACAAGTGTTTTGACTGGGAGCTATAGAATATTCTGGCCTTCCTGAGCACCGAAAACACAGAAGGTCCGTCAGGAATTGTGACTGTACTTGAGGCCTGAGGGGAGCCAGCCGCTTCCTGCTTCCTGTGGGAAGCTGACAAGGTTCCCCCAGGGCTAGGGCGTTTCACACCTCTGCTGGATTGCGTGGGAGGTGTCACTAGTCCGAGCTCACACAAGCCAAGCTGGCTACTGTTGGCTCCTGAAACTTACACTTCCTTACACCTTTTGCCCTCTCCACATCTTATCCTTTAGAAGTCCAGCCAGGTGACTCTAGGCCAGGGAAGGGTATGTGGTTGGCCACAGATTGTCCTGGTAACTTCCTGGGGCTCCTGTTTCCTAGGAGACCCCTTGTAAATTCCTCCCCTCCACTTCCAGTTGGGGCCAGTGCCCTGTCACCAAAGGACATGAGCCCTCTGGCCCCCTGCCACACCCCACTCCTGAGTTCTTGAGAGCCGGAAGGTTCTGGCCAGGGCCGGTCATGCAGCAGAGGTACAGCAAAAATGCACGTAACAGAACTAAACCTGAATTTTTTGCTGAAAGCAGACATCACGGCTGCACCCAGAAGGCATGTATGTACCTGGCAAGGCTCTGCCCTGGCCCGAAGATCCCAGCTTCTCCCACCTCTGTGTCTCCGGAATCACCAAAGGAGCCTGGCGTGGGGGGACCTCTGGGCGTGACTTGGGCTTCATGACCTGCCCTCTCTATGCAAATGTGGCTTGGGGGTTCTCCCTCCTCAACTTTCCCTTCAACCCTCCCCGTCCCCTTACCTAGGACCAAGTAGTCACTCCAGAGGACCTCCGAGGGCGTCTCTGCATGCCCCTCAGTACAGGAAGTAGACTAAGGCAGGCAGAAGGCACGTGCCTGAGACTGTGGGATTAGTGCACACTGGGGTGGCCCCTTTTTGGATTCAGCTACAGAATGGCAGCAACGGGTAGGGACAAATAGCAAGGTGCAGGCCCTGAACCACCTGCATAAATGTGTTTGTTCAGGAACACTGCAGGGGGAGGCTGGGGTGCTCGGGCAGGCTAGGGGTGCCACTGGCAGCTTCTGGAAACCTGGGCATATACCATATAGACAGACGCTAATTAAAGGAACACGATGGCTTTTAACAATATGAGGACATTGCAATTCTTCTCCGATAAGCCTGACATCTGACATCCTCCCCTCCCCCCTCCCCCTCCCCCCTCCCCCTCCCCCTGCCATGGTAGCTCAGTCCCTGCCTAGCACGTGTCCCTCTGTAGCACAGGTTCACCACCCAAGGGCCCAGGAGGGCTCTGTGCATTCGCTGAAAATAGCAGAGCAAAAAAAGGGTGGAGGGGGTGGTGATGGCCAGGAAGGGCATCAGACAGAAGCCCCTCATTCCTCCTTCCAGGCAGAAGAGACCTTTTCTCATGGCTTGGGCCTAGCCATCATCCCGCCACAGTGACATGGAGGGACAGCCGGGACCTCTGTGCCATACCCACCCTCTTCCCTTCAGCTCTGATTCAACATAAAAACTGCAACATAAAAACGGCCTGTCCCTGGGCCTGTTCCCCCATGTGTGAGGCAGTGGACAAAGCTCTGAAGGGCGGGGACGCCTCTGTGCCACTCCCTGTGCAGGAGAAGCCTTCCCTGGCGACATCTCCAAAGATCCCACCTGGGTGGTGCCACCTGCCACTTCTGATTCTGACCACCTGCTCTCCCCAGGAAGGGCCTCTCTTTGTTCCAGTGGAGCCCACACGCCGCCCAGTGGGGCACTTGGGTAACTGCACTGAGCTCTTTCAGCTTGTTTCCCACCTCAGTCGGGCTCTTTAATGATAATGCATTAAAGGGAGTCTTAACTCTAAAAGGAGACATAGTTCTATGATTTTATTGATGATGAGGTTGTTTTCTATCTTTGCAGAAGGAAGGGACATGATCTCAGGGGTGCCTCAGGGGTTCCTGCCAGATTCGATTAGACAGGTCAGTAATGATTACACATCATAGACTCCCAAGGTCCCATTTACTGCTGACCCTGCTTTTACCTGTGCCTCACAGCTGTACCTTTCCCCTACGTGTGCCTTGATGTACCTTGACATAAATGCACCTTGACATTACTACACTTTGGTACGATCACACCTTAACCTAACAGGACCTGTACCTAACTTCACCTTGGCATGACCTCACCTTGATATATCTCTGTCTCGATGTACTACACCTAGATATTATAGCGTGGGGATACCCATGCGTCCCTATTTACAGACAGAACATATTTTGAAACAGTGGCACGTTTTGCCTGAATTCACAGAAAGATGCGGAAGCAGCGTCCTCTGGACTCTCCTCTCTGACCTCCACGATCTCCCAATTCAGGGTCCGGGGCAAGTAGCCTGCTCGGTGGAATTGGCCTTGAGACAACTGTCCCCTGCATTTCCTTCTTCCTAGAGGACAGAGTGGGTGCCTGTAAGGAAATAGTTTATTATTTTTTTCTTTTTTTTTTAATAGTTTATTGTCAAATTAGTTTCCACATAACACTCAGTGCTCATCCCCACAAGTGTCCTCCTCCATGCCCATCCCCCCTCCCCCCCACATCCATCAGTCCTCAGTTTTTGTCAGCATTCAAGAGTCTCTCATGGTTTGCCTCTCTCCCTTTCCCCCACCATTTCCCCCCTTCTTCTCCCCCTTGTTCCTCCGTCAAGTTCCTCCTAATCCTCCTATACGTGCAAACATATGATATTTGTCCTTCTCTGCCTGACTTATTTCGCTCAGCATAACACCCTCAAGGTCCATCCATGTTGCTACACATGGCCAGATTTCATTGTTTCTCATTGCCCATGGAGCATTCCATGGTATAGATAAACCACATCTTCATGATCCATTCATCTGTTGATGGACACTTAGGCTCTTTTCCATGTTTTAGCTATTGTGGAGAGTGCTGCTATGAACATTGGGGTACACGTGCTCCTATGCCTCAGCATTTCTGTATCCCTTGGGTAAATTCCTAGCAGTGCTACTGCTGGGTCACAGGGGAGTTCTATTGTTAGTTTCCTGAGGAACCTCCACACTGTTTTCCAGAGGGGCTTCACCAGTTTACATTCCCACCAACAGTGTAGGAGGGTGCCCGTTTCTCCACATCCTCGCCAGCACCTAGAGTTCTCTGATTTGCTCATTTTAGGGTGCCTGTAAGGAAATACAGGCACGAGGGAGGAGGCGGCCTGGAGGCCAGCGTTCTCCACGCAGAGAATAAAGAGGACTCCTGCCCAGTCACACTCAAGGCCATGGCTGCCCATCCTGGCCCCCAAATCTACGTGCCTCTCAAGTTTGGCTCATTTTGGAGGCAAGGTTTCAGTAGCTGCTTCAGAAGAGCTCCCTGTTACAGGGGCCTGCAAACCTTTCATCAGCCCTACTCTGTGCTGGACTCAGAACCAGGAGTGGAGGGAAGCAAGGCAGCCGACTCAGGTAGCTCAGGTCATACGTGGTGCCGCCTGCAGCAGGGCCCCACAGGCCACCAGAGCTGGCCTAGGCTTCTAGGACGGCAGAAGCTGAGCTGCCACATGGAGGCCCGGGAGTCAAGGGCCGGGCAGAGAACAGCCTTCTGCTCAGGATATAAGACTGTGGGTTGGAGATGAAGACAGGGAGGGCTCGGCCTTCAGTCCCTGCAGACCGGCTATGGCCTTTGCAAGCCCCCATCCTTGTCAACAGTGTGGGGCAGAGCGCTCAGAACTGAGGCTGGTGAGGCCCGGCCGGGGAGGTCCTGGTGATAATGCACCCAAGAGCCAAACCCCTGCCTGTGAAATCTCATAGTCTAGTCAGGGAGGCCCTGTAGCACACCGGGCAACTCAGTGGCCAGCTGCACATGCCCCTGGTGCAGGGGAGTTGGGATTAACTCCAGGGGATGAGAAAAGTGTCCTGCAAGATTAACAAGGGTTTTCATGTGGACAGGAGGGACAGGACCTTCGTATTCCCAGGAGGAGGGGACAGAATGTCCAGAACACGCGTGGACAGAGCCGGCCACAGCAGCTGCTCTGACACAGGAGCGCCGGGCTGGGGTCGGGCAGGGGAGCAGCTGGACGTGGGGTCAGAGTCAGACCTGCATTCAGGGCCTGGGCAGCCCCTTCCTAAGGGTCTTGGACTTTATTTTTGATAGTAGTGACAGGTTTGGGAGCAGGGAGGGCAAGAATTTGATCTGTGGCTGGAAGACCGGCCGAGTGCTCCTGGAGGCAATGCCTGGCTCTGGGGACCCGGGTCCCGTGATACCCAGTGAAGAGGGACTGGTGAGTCGCTGAGCTTGGGGGGAGACCCTTTACAGACAGGAGAGCCTCCCCCCAAGGCTGGAAGGTAGTGGCAAGCTGGGCCCTGTGGCTGCTGCTGGTGAACTTGGGGGAGTGGGGATCAGGGCCAGGGCCAGTGGCTGTCATGGATGGGTGCCTTGCAGTGTGGCAAGAGAGAAGGGCAGCACTCCATCAGAAAGAGTGAGAACATGAGGCAGAGGGCTGGGTAAGGGGTCCACTCTGCCTGTGGAGGCCTCTTCGCCTCCCAGGCCGAGCTATGCACCTGCAGCTTTGCCCTAGCCATGAGTTTGGTTTCTGGAACGTGCTCTCAAGCTGTCCTTACTAAAGTTGTGATGACATGAGCCCCCAAGCCCTGGAGACAAGCTGGGCCTCCCTTGAAGCTGCCCCAAAGCAAGGCTGGGGGGCTGGGCCTCCAAACGCTCCACCGGGTATGGAATGGATGTGTGGGGTGGTGGCCGGTCCCAGCTGCTAATGTCACGAAAGTGACTATCAATATTTCTTACTGTACAAACAACTTTTATTTGGATATGGCTACTCAGTAAATATTGAACAGTAATCATCCCAGGCAATAAAGTGAGAGATAAATGGTGACGTTTCAGGATATCACAGTGGTGAGAAAGTGAGTGGTCAACGATACTGAAGCTCGAGTGTTCGCTTTGGTGGCTCCCTGTAGCCCCCCATGCCCGCCCCCAGGAGCAGATAAAAGCTGATACAAAACTGCAAACCCTGGAATCGGCTAAGACTAGTCCCTTTCACATAATAATTTATTTCATTTCAAAACAGCACATGCAGTTATGGGGCTGAGCCCAACTCGCCGGGGTCAGGAAACCCAGAGTGGAGACAGAGGGCCGGGGCTTGGACCCCCGCGCATATGAAGATACGTCTGAGAGCACACCTTTCTTCTGAAAAACGTTTACTTTGCAAACAAGCACCTCGATTTCGTGTTTCTGTGTGTATAACGCCAGCCTTTTCGTTGAGAATGGCCCCAAATCACAAATGCCTTTTGCGCGTCCTTCACCGCATGAGGCCCCAGGCCCTGCCCTGCTGGCACCAGTCAAGGGGATGCAGGGGGAGCAGGTGCATGGGGAAGAACACAGACCCTGGGATGGGGGTCCTTTGCGGCCTCCTGAGGTGTCCCACGTGGCGGGATAGAAGCGCACAGAAGAATCCTTGCGAGTAATGGTCCTGCTTCCTTCGTTGATGGTCTTTCCTGATGGAAAGGTGGCTTCTAGTCCTTAGGGGTGGGATTCTGGCACAGGTGTCCTGCGGCCCGGCAGTTTTCTGAAAGCCTGATTATGGAGAAGCAGAAGCAGCCTGCGCCTTCCCCCCTGCACCCACCCCCCCTTCCCCCCTACCAGGTCTGACTGCATAACAATTCTGCAGAGTCAGTCACTTATTTTCCCCCACAAATCTACCCTCAACTTCGCTTTTATGAAGATGGAGAGGAAAGGGAAGGGGAGTGGGGGGCGGGCTCAGTGTGGCTCTTCCTTGTCAGCTTACGGGGTAGAGGGTGGGGGTTTGGACCACGGCTCCAAAGCAAAGGCAGAACCTTGCAAACATCAAAGGTCTGTGGATCTCCAGACCTGAAGGCACTGACGGCACCATTTCGATTTTAAGAAAACAAAGACTGAATGTTCCCGTGAACCTGCTCTTAGGGAACCTCAGGGGCTGAGGCAGAGTCCCCAAGCAGGCGTGACAATGGCAGATCTGGGATTCTCGATGGCAGCGAGGGCTTCGGATATCAGTTTTCCAATAGCGTGAGGTTCCTTGTCAGATGAGACAGTTACTTTCCCAGGCAAAAGCCAAGCCAAACAAACAAACAAGCAAACAACCCCCTCCCCCGGCCTTTTCATATTCACCATAATGAATTACAGTGTCCAAACAGATACTCCAGAGCGCGACTTGGTCACTCAGCCTGAAAAGCTGGTCTGTCCAGCCCACTGAAGTTTTTGTTGATCTTCTGTTTACCATCCAGATGGCGGATGTTGACAACTACTTTTGGGAGCCGATCGTCCAGGTGTTAGTGGGACGTTTCTCCCTGCAGCACGCTCCATGGTTCTTCAGTGGTAATAGATGCTGAAGGCATGGAGGATGTAGAGCAGCGTGGTCATAAAGGCGAAAAACTGGAAAAGGACAGGAGGCTCCGTGTTAGTGAGGCCAGATTGCTGCCCCCGCCCCTTCTTCATTTTTTTTCTTAGTTTATTGTCAAGTTGGTTTCCATATAACACCCAGTGCTCATCCCCACAAGTGCCCTCCTCCATGCCCATCCCCCCCCTCCCCTCTCCTCCACCCCCATCAGCCCTAAGTTTGTTCTCGGCATTCATGGTTTGCCTCCCTCCCTCTCCCCAACTATTTTTCCCTTCTTCTCCCCCATAGTCCTCCATTAAGTTCCTCCTAATCCACCTATGTGTGCAAACATACGGTATCTGTCCCTCTCTGCCTGACTTATTTCGCTCAGCATAACACCCTCGAGTTCCATCCGTGTTGCTACAAATTGCCGCCACCCCTTCTAAGGGCTTCAGCCCTTGTAGGCTGGGAGGTGACGTCTTCTTTTTTTTTTTTTTTTTTTCAAATAGTTTATTGTCAAATTAGTTTCCACATAACACCCAGTGCTCATCCCCAAAGTGCCCTCCTCCATGCCCATCCCCCCTTCCCCCTTCCGCCGTCCACCCTCATCTCCTCCCTACCCTCCACTCTCTCCCTTCGCTTCGCTCTTCCCCTCTTCCCCACCTTTTTTCCCCTTCTTCTCCCCCTTGGTCCTCCGTCAAGTTCCTCCTAGTCCTCCTATACGTGCACACATATGATATTTGTCCTTCTCTGCCTGACTTATTTCGCTCAGCATAACACCCTCAAGGTCCATCCCTGTTGCTACACATGGCCAGATTTCATTGTTTCTCATTGCCATGTAGTATTCCATGGTATAGATAAACCACATCTTCTTGATCCATTCATCTGCTGATGGACACTTAGGCTCTTTCCATGTTTTAGCTATTGTGGAGAGTGCTGCTATGAACACTGGGGTACATGTGCTCCTATGCCTCAGCATTTCTGTATGGGAGGTGACGTCTTCTGACCCCACTTGGCCCCTTGCCTACCCCAGGCCCTGCCACGCAGCCACCACCGGCCCATCGCTCCACCCTCCTTGATGCTTGCCATCCCTGGGCATCGTGAGGCCACAGCCTCCTGGTGTCCCGCTCCGGCTCTCCTCGGTACAGGTGCACTTCTACATCCAGGCACAGAGCGGGCTCGCTCCATCCCTGCCCCGGACCCTGTCTCCCTCTCGCTGTCCCCTTGTCCAGGCCAGTCTGGACTCTGATGACTCCCACAGGTGTGCCTGGTAGCCCAGGACTCCGCCCTGAGCGCCTGCTTGTGAGCTCCTCGTGAACACTTCAGAGGCCCCTGCAGGCCTCAGTGGTCCAGACTAGACTCCCGAGATCTCACCAGCCTCACGAGCCCAGGGGGCTCCAGGACCTTCACCCCCTCCCGCTGCTCAAGCCAGAAACCAGTCTGACTCCTCCTTCCCCCTCCACCAGGTCCAGAGCCATCTCCAAACTCATCTGCGTGTACTGCCTGCCCATCTCTTGGTACGCCCACGACTCCCTTGTCCTTGCCGCCATCCCCCCTCGCTAAGACTTCTTGTGGCCTCAACCTGCCCACTTCTGCTCACTCTTCCCCTCCGATCTGTCCCAGGAGGAAGATGTGGTCATGTTCATGTCATGTGGCGAGTCCTGGCTTCTCAGGATGGAGGCCGCTGCCCCTTCTAGGCCTCCCAGGCCCGGCGACCATTCTGGCCTCACTTTGCCCCACTGTCGGCCCCACTCTGCTCTCGTCCCTTCATTCACTCATTCATTCAGCAAATACCTTTCAAGCACCTGCTATACTTCAGAAAGGACAGTAGCTATAACCGTGAGCAAAACATTCAAAGATTTCTATCCTCATGACGCTTGCATTTTGGTGGCAGAAGCAGAAAAGAAGCGGGAAAAACCAGCAGAGTAGCTGGTTTGATGGGGGGTAAGTGCCCAGGGGAACACAAAGCAGAGAAAATACAGGGCCTGCTGGGGAGGGACGAGGCCAGGCCTCCCCGAGAAGGTGACATGTGAGAAAGAAGCAGAGGAGGGGAGGGATTTGGAGCCAGGGCGGAGGCGAGAGCCAGTAAGGAGGAGCAGCAAGGAGGCCAGGGTGCAGCTGAGGGAGAGAGCGCAGCTGGGTGGGGGGGGAGGGCGGAGGGTGCCGGGCCAGACCGTGGGAGGGCGGTGTGTGGGTGCTGTGAGAGTCAGGAGTCTAAGGGAGTTAAAATAGTTTGAGGAGGAGGGAAAGCAGGCAGACAGGCTGGCAGGGTGACTGGAACACCAGTGCTTGCCTGGCACCCCGTTCTTACAGTGGGGAACAGCACTCCATGACGCTCCCCTTCCTCCTGCCACCTGATCCTTGCAGGAGTCCCCAGACTGACACGGGCCTGGATCTTCCTGGTCACGGCAACTGGTCGATGTTGTGCTCACACTCAGTCTGGGTGTTAGATCCCTTCTAAGAAGCGGTGGAGGCAGGATTAAGGAAGGTTAGGCCACTAGGGGAGAAAGCTGCGGGCTGTGAGCGAGGTGCCAGTTGAGGGCGCCATTCCACAAAGGGAGAAGAGAGGCCCGGGCAGCAAGCAGGTAGGCAAGCAGAGCTGGCTGAGTCTCTGGTCCTAGTGGACCTAAGGTCTTGAGGGCCCCGCTCTTCCCACGACTGGCCGGACCACCTGGCCCTGGATTCTGTCAGCCAACGTGTTAGCCCTGTGGACTTCCGTCACTGAGATAAAAGGACATGGGAATGGTCCGGCCATGCTGAGGAACTTGAGTCCCTTTCCACAAGCGGTGGAAATTCTTCCCATGGAAGACAGAAATATGTTCCAGTTTGTGTTTTAGAAAAAAATTCTGAGGGCAACAGTGGATGTGCAAGTGAGCAAGGCTGAGGTGGGAAGAGCAGAAGAGGTGACATGGCACCTGAACCTGGGCTTGGTACCCTCTGAGCAGGTGCACAGCTGTTTACATGTGCATGTGTGCACACCCACCCAGACACACACAATACACACACCCAGACACACACAACACACACACAACACACATGTACACACACAACACATATAGGTACACACATAACACGTATGCAACACAGAGAGACACAAAACATACACACCCAGACACATACAACATATACACACATAACAACACACACAACACACACACGTACACACACAACACATACAGGTACACATACAACACATATGCAACACACACAACACATACACGTACACACAACACATACACAACACAACCCATATGCAACACACACAATACATACAGACACACACAACACACACAATACATACATACACACAGACACACGCACACACACGTTTCCTCCTTTCCTCCAAGGCCCCTTCAGCCTGAGGCTCAGGGTACCCGTTGCACAGCAGACAGAATCAAGCCCCTGCAGTGTGCCCCTGACAGCTGCTCTGTGTCCTGTGTGGCACTCACCGAGGCTGCAGTGTTTATGTAGTAGTTCTTCACGTCCCCGGTCTCAGAAACGATGGTGGCATTTGCTTGTAAGACGGCGGCACTCATGTACAGGATGCCAGTGGTGCCATGGTACAGGCTGTCCTGGAAAGGCAGAGGAGAGGCCACGGCCATCGTCATGTGGGCACTTCAGCAGGTGCACACATTCCTCTCTGACTAGACGGCTGGGAGGAGTGAGCAAAACAGACAAGCCTGCTCCTTCAACTCCTGCTTTTTTCTCTTGCAGTGTTTCTGATGAACTATCCACACAGTGAACAACAGTGGATTAATAAATGGCAACGGGGGCACCTGGGCTCAGTCCATTAAGCATTCAGCTCTAGATCTCAGCTCAGGTCTGGATATCAGGGTCGTGAGCTCAAGTCCCATGTTGGGCTCCATGCTGGGTGTGGAGCCAACTTTAAAAAAATGGCAACAATAATTTAATACTAGCCGACACTTGGTGAGTGCTTCCTCCAGGCTAAGGCTTTTCCCATTTATCTCATGCAGCCTTGTCAACTATGAGGTAGGTACTATTTATCATTAGTGCCAGTTTGAGGAAATAGAAGCTCAAGGTTAAGGTCAATGAATAAATAGCTGAGTCATGATTTGAACCTAGGCCAGATCAACTCCAAGCCTATGCTCTTAACCTTTAGCGTTATGAAGACCTACTACGTGCTGGCCACTGTCCTAACCATCAATATATGCATGTTATCTCATTTCATTTCCAAAGCGAATTTCATAAGGTTACTGCTATTATTATCTCCAATTTACAGATGGTGAAACTGAGGCTTACTAACACGTGGTGGTCGGTAGAGTTAGGCTTATCTGACTCCAGCCTACAATTTTTGAACCTCTATGCTAAAAGCTCAGTGGTCTTCTTTCTTCACCTCAACTAAAATGTTGGGTATTAAAAATGGTTATGAGTTCTGGAAAGAATGTCGTCATAGGCAAATTGGCATTTTGCAACACTTAATGAGATATTCAACTCAGGAAAACTTATTAGGAGATGAAAAAAGGTTATTAGGGGAAATGCTGATGGGTAAGCCTGTCACATTGGAAGAGGGGCCACCAGTCACCATATGTGATATGACTGGAAACCGGTTAATGAAATGTTGCCAGAAAGGTTTAACCCATCTTCAATTCAGGGACTTGGAGGAGCAAGTCATGAAACAAACAGACAAACCCAAAATGTTGGACCTTCTGTAGGACAGCTGACCCACTTTCTTCAACAAAGTCACTGGCAGGGAGAGCCATTCTCGGTTAAAGTTTCCTGAGAGCCATCACTACCAAGTACAACGCATGGCCCCTGTGAGGATCCTGATCAAACAGGCCAACTGTAAAAAGACATTTCAGGTATAATCGGGGCAATCTGAATAAGGTCTGGGTCTTAGATACTGAGGAATTATTGTTAATAGCTTTATGTAAGGGTGATAATGTAAGAAAAGTTTGCATATTTTTTTGGAGACAAACTGAAGTGTGTAGAATGGAATGACATGTTTTGGATTTGCTTTAAAATTCTTCAGGAAAAAAAAGGCTAGGTGCAGCAAGTGTAGTAAACACTTAATAGTGCAGAAATCTGGGTTATGGTTACTTGAGGGTCCATAATATAATGTTCCCTACTTTTGTATATGTTTGAAATTGTTCAATACAGAAAAATTTTATTTAATTTAAGTGTTTATTTGAGAGAGAGAGAGAGACAGAGACAGAGAGAGACAGAGAGAGAAGGAGACACATAGAGTCTGAAGCAGGCTCCAGGCTCTGAGCTGTCAGCACACTAGCCCGACACAGGGCTCGAACTCAGGACTTTGCCCTGAGCCAAAGTCAGACACTTAACTGACTGAGCCATCCAGATGCCCCAATACAGAAAAAAATTTAAATGGTTATCACGATGATGTGACATGAAAACAATTTAATGACATAATATTAACAAAAGAATGGACATTCAAAATTATTGGTTCAGCATGGTATATATACATTTTACATAAAATTCGCAAGGAATATAGGAGAATGCACTCAGTGATTGTGAGAGAACCGTGGGATTGGGGTGATTGTCCTACTATCATTTTCTTTAATGCTGCTCCCATGATTTAACCATAAATAAAATTTAAAGAGAAATGTACCAGGGTGTGCTTTATATAGAATATGTATATTCCTAACAAGGAAGATGATGGAGGGAAGACTTATATAATGAAATATATAATGAAACATATAATGAAAAACTTACTGTGGCAGAGGAATGCTTTCATTCTGGCTTAATAGTAAATGCAGGAAGGGGCACCTGGGTGGCTTAGTCAGTTAAGCGTCTGACTCCTGATTTCAGCTCAGGTCATGATCTCATGGTTGGCGAGTTTGAGCCTCACATTGGGCTCTCTGCTGTCAGGAGTCTGCTTTGGATCCTCTGTCTCCTCTCTCTGCTCTTCCCCTGCCCCTCCCCTGCTCTCCAGCGTGCTCTCTCTCTCTCTCTCAAAAATGAACATTAAAAAAATTGTAAACATGGGAAGATTGAAGAGTCTTGGGTCCATAGTGACCCAGTCCTGAAAAGGCCTCTGGTCCCTGGTCTCTGCTTCTCAACTGGCATCTGAAATGATTATAATTAGTCATTCTTTGTGTCTTACTTATATACACCCTTTTGGAAGTGGGGGGATCCCCCTTTTTTAATTTAATGTTTTTTATTTATTTCTGAGAGAGACAGAGTGAGCAGGGGGGCGTCGGAGAGAGAGGGAGACACAGAATCTGAAACAGCCTCCAGGCTCTGAGCTAGCTGTCAGCACAGAGCCCGACGCGGGGCTTGAACCCAGGCACCATGAGATCATGACCTGAGCCAAGGTCAGACACTTAACCGACTGAGCCATCCAGGCGCCCTGGATACCCCCTTTTAACAATCCACGCCTCCTCCACGGAGCAATGAAGTCACTTACCTTCCCAGCCTTTCTCCTTCCCCACCCAGAAGGACTTTTGCCCTCACAATACCCAGGACAGACATCAGGAGGAGCCCACGGGTCTGGGTCACCCTCTCTGGTTCTTACCAGGACTCGCCAGGACTCGTATCTTTTGTAAAATCCAAACAAGTAAGACAACAGGAACATCAGGGAGATGAGAAAGGAGGTGAGTGAAACATATATCACCCATCCTTGTAGCAGCGGGTTTGCTACCTGGGTGGCAGCTACCAGCATCCAGACCCAGCACCCAAATATCTGTAAGAAAAAACCATAAAACAAGAGCTTTCATTTGCTTCTGCTGGGCATGGTTCCCTTTTCAGGGCGTCTCTCTTCTCCTCTGTCTTTGGTTAAAAGCTCTTCAGGTGAAGTTAGGTGTGAGTCAAGAGGGAAATGGGGAAGGAAGCCTGGCCCCAATTAAGAGTAGACTCTGTTGAGAATTCAAGTGGTTAACACAGAGGTTACCAGTAGAAGGACTTGGGCAATTTGGCCTGTGGATGTGTCTTCTTGGCTCAGTGTGGACATATATGGTTTTTGAAACATTTCTGAATAAGTTGCCAACATTTAAAATGGGATATTTCACACGAAAAATTTAGATTTTAGACATTTCTTGAGAAATCCATAGTTCTAGCCACAGTTGAACACATTCCCAAGCCAGAGTAGGCTGAAATGAGTTGTGATTGTTTCTTTACAAAGGACCTGGAGTCCTCAGTGGACCACATCCCCTTCACCCCCAACTCCACACCATTGTGCAGCATGTTTTCTGTTGCTCACTTTCACTGTGGAATAGTACTCTCCTTCTCCTGGTTCCCTTCACTCACTCACAGTGCCTTCCTGGCCTGTGTACATTTGATTTGGGCTCCTGAGTTACAGTATCTGACACCCTGTGGTCAGATACCAGGCGGGCAATACCATTCCAGTTTAATCATCTCTCAACGCCATCCAGCCTTTTATTATCCCCTTGGTGGAGAAACCAAATCTTTTCCCTGTTCTCTCTGGACTCTGTCTTTGTTTGCTTTTAGACTGGGTTTATACCCATGTTGGTGAGCCCAGGGAAAGAACCAAATGCCTACTAAACAGCATGTTCAGTTAGAGGCCTGAGGGAAAGGGCGAACATGAGCATCATGTGGTTTTGCTGTTGGTTTTTCTCAGAGTTTCTGTGTTCCTCTCCTCCCTGGGTTCTCTTTAGGATGTCCTTGCGAGCCTCCTTGGTTCTCCTTCTCCTCACTCCTGTTAAATCTGTGCTTCTAAGCATCGTATAGGTTGGTGATCCCAGGCCTCAGTCCCACACATCCACTTGCCACTGGATGTCTCTACTCAGATGTTCCATGGCAGAGGCCAACTCTGTACATGCAGGATCCGAGAGTGAGTGTCTTATTAAATTTTGCACCGTGAGCATCTCATTGGCCCCAACCCAGTCCTAGGTTTGCCCCCTCAAGATCCCCAAATCCAACAGATACAAAATCTGAACTCACGGCCACCTCCCAATTCCCTCAGAACCCACTCTCCTCTGCACCTTCTGAGAATGACCCTTCTGAGAGATAGAGTGATGGGCTTGGGAACGAGCATACCAAGTGATAATGTTCTACTTCTTGTACTGCATAGTGGGCATTTTTTTCTTTTATAAAGTAATAAAAAATAGTTTTTTAAGAAAAGAATGTATTGGACTATGAGATCACTGGAGATTTGGAATGATGAGAGGGAGCCAAGGATGGATCCTAGATTTGAGGTATGGAGGAATCATACTACTAGATTTTAAAACTTTGTATAAAGATACAGTAATCAAAAAGAGTTATCAGTGCAGGTGGCTCACATTTCTGCCCATCTCAGGAGATAACACATCCCTTTCCCTAGTTCTGTTGCCTTCCACACAAATTCTTGAAGTAGATTGTCAATATCTACAATACCCATCTTCTGAGACTTTGTGTTAAATTTATGGATCAATTTGGAGGAGAACTGACATCTTTACTATGATGAATTTTCCAATCCATGAACATGGTATACCTCCCCAGTTACTGAGATGTTTCTATGTCTTCTTTTATCAATATTTCATAGTTTTTAGCATACAGATACCATACACATTTCTTTATATTTATGCCTTGTATTTGTGTGTGTGTGTGTGTGTGTGTGTGTAGCTATTATAAATAGTATTGCTTTTTTAAAATTTCATTTCCTGGGGTGCCTGGGTGGCACAGTCAGTTAAGTGCCTGCTCTTGGACTTCAGCTCACATCATGATCTTGTGGTTTGTGGGATTAAGCTCTGCATTGGGCTCTGGACCAACAGCTGGAGCATATTTGGGATTCTCTCTCTCTGCTTGCATGCACTCTCTTTCTCTCACTCTCAAAATAAATAAATAAACTTAAAAAATAAAAATTTCATTTTCCAGTTGTTCAATGCTAGTATATACAAACATGACTGTTTGTTTTGTGTGCTAACATTGTATCCCACACATTGCTAAATTTGCTTATTGGAAGAAGTTGTTTGGTAGATTCCTTGGAATCTTCTAGGGGTCTCATTAGGTTTTAATTTTTATGATTACAAATAAGATTACTTTCATACATTTCATCTTTTGTAAAATTTTTTATTGGTTCCAAATTTCTTGTGGGTTTGCCTTTTTCTTACTGATTCATAGTAATTCTAATAGTGTAGATCTTGTTGGCTGTTAGAATTATTGCAAATATATTCCTCCAGCATGTGTTTCACACATTTTATGATGCCTTTTAATGAACTGAGTTCATAATTTTAATGTAATTGACTATGGTCACCTTTTCCTTTATAGATTGTGCTTCTTTGGTCATTTTTAAGAAATCCTTCCTTACCTTGAGTCATGAAGATAAATTCCTTCTGGGATCACTTTCTTTCTTCCTGCAGTACAATCATTAGTAGTTTCTTTGGGTCAGTTGGTAGTAGTCAGTTTGATTTGTCAGAAAATGTCCTTATTTGTCCCCCTGACAATTATTTCCTCTCCACCCTTCTAAGATATTTTCTCACTGTGTTCTACCTCTTTCTATATTATTCCATTATATTCCAGCTGCCGTTGTTGATGCTGTCCATTGTACTGCTGTTCACCTGTAGGACTCTGTCTTTGGTATCTGGCGGCTTTGGGAGTCTTCTGTCTTTGGTGTTCAGCAGTTTGTGTTGAAGCATGGGTATCTTTGTACTACTTTTCCTTGGCATTAATTTCATATTTGATATCTGAAATTCCATTTTCTCAGTCTTGGTGACTGATTCTGCAGTTTGTGGCTTCTGTTAACTTTCATTCCTGTTCATTTTTTTCCTCCTATGTTTGATGAATTTTGGTTGTGAACGACTGTGGGGGTAGCTTACTTCTGAATGATGCTATTAGAGAACTTCTGGATTAAACAAGTCCAGTTATTTCTTTCTAGGTCAGCTGAAAGATATGCAACTTTCAATTCTGATTTTCATAACATATCCCTGGCTTCCTGCGACTAGCAGTTCTCACCTTACCAATAAGCAAAACATAGACATGGATATGCCAACTATCCCTGACACAGCTTCCGCTGCTGTTATTCTGGAGAGGAAAAGCACTTTTGGATTTATAGAGAACTTACGAGCTCTTAAGGAGAGAAAAGGAACAGGAGGTGAGAAGCCAAAATAGATTAGGAAGGTGACCGCAAGGCTCTTACTGGGCTGGACGGCACATTCAGAAGCATCGCCTTCATGTAAAGACCAGCTCTGGGAGCACATTTCCCCAGATCTCAACAGTCAGTGTCCACGTGAATTTTGGAAATCTTAGGTTGAGCCCGGGACTGCCTGTGAGTGAGTTGGCTAGCTTGTCCTGAAGACGGGGTGTTGAGGGACAGAAGCTGCTGTCCCCCTTCAGCTGGGCTCTTGCATGTCGATTTCAGTGACAGGGGTCTGCAGGTGCTTTGGGGTACCTGCTAAGCATTCTCTGCACCAAGACTTGGGAAGCGCATAAAAACGCCGGCACCCAGTCAACACCCAAACAATGCTAGCTACTAGTGGGGATGGCATGTGGGATTTAGTGACCACACCAGAACTTGTAAAGTTTTTTTAAAAAAACTTATTTCTGAGAGAGAGAGAGAGAGAGAGAGAGAGAGACAGCATGAGCAGGGGAGGATCAGAGAGAGAGGAAGACACAGAATCTGAAGCAGGCTCCAGGCTCTGAGCTAGCTGTCAGCACAGAGCGCGACACGGGGCTTGAACCCACAAACCGTGAGATCATGACCTGAGCCGAAGTCGGACGCTTAACCAGATGAGCCACCCAGGCACCCCTAGAACTTGTAAAATTTTAGACCCACTTCAGACCTCAGAAGGCAGAGCATGGTGTGTGCCATTCACCGCTGTATTCCTGGTGCCCAGCAGGGGGCCTAATACACAGTGGGTGGGGATGGAGTCAAAGAACATTCTTCAGAATGAATCAATGATGACACTTCATGTTCAATCAGGTGCTTTACAGTTTATAATATGCATTTGCTTAGACAGCCTCATTTAGTCCATACAGCAATTCTGACTCCTTGGACTTTCTGAGACCAGAGAACTGCCACTTCATACCTGCCACTGCTTATTGCCAGTTCACCTCTGCCAGACCTGGGCGGTGTGCCAGGATGCCTCAGCCCCACTGTGCCTATCAGTGCCTGCAGAGGGGCCCGCCCCTGCCCCCTCCTGCCATCAGCGGGTGCCCTGGGCCGACACTGCCAGATACACATCATTCACACATCACACTAAGCTCTCACCACAGTGTGTGAGGTGGTGCCGTATTGGAGGGGACTGAGACCTGAGGTCACACGGGATGTGGGGTAGGACAGCTCTGGATCTCTTCTGACAACCAGTTTGCCCCTGAGCACAGGGGCCTCTGAGTGCTTGGGTATCTATTCAAATTGCTTCTTGAAACGGCTTAAGCGTTGCGTAATCAATGTTACGCAGAGAAATGTTATGTTTTATTTTCACACCCTCTACCTCCTGGACAGAAGAAAGGACCAGGGCCAAGGACAAACTCCAGGTGAATTTAAACCCAGTATTTGTTACCTCGTTTCTGCCTCCAGCGGTCTAGATTGGATTCTTTATAGGTAAGCCAGTTTCGAGTATTTGTCTTTACTTTTTTTTTAAATCTGTATTTAGCTTTCCAAATTTTCTTGGCAGGCTAAACTGCTCTCTTATTTTAACCTTCATTTTGTATTTCCCAAGAGCAGGAGATATTTTTAGATGTTTGGGGCTGGCCCTCAAAGTGGAAGAATATTTGATTATAGTAAGATATTGTGATCGAGTGTATTTCAAGTACAGCTTTGCTCAGAGTCTGTTTCTTATGAACACACACTGGCTACTCATCTATGCATTCTGCAAAGGCTGAACCAAAATCTGAAGAGATCTGTTATGGTAGGATGGAGCGAAACAGTAAGTTTGGTCGCTTATTTCTCCTTTGACCATGGGGAATAACTCCCTCGCGTGTAGAGAGCTGGTTAAAACACTAGAATGTAGAAAAAGAGGAGCCTCACTCAGATTGGCATCTGGGAGAAATGCTGATTCCAGGTCTGCGGCGGCGAAGTTGGGCTCTGAGCATCTTCAGGCTAAGTAACAGTGCCATCAACTGCTGTATTCTTTTGACAATCTCAACCAAAACATTAAATACACGTATTGTTTGATCTAATAATTTCACTTTTTCGAGTCTGTCCTATAAATAATGCACAGGAACAAATTGTTGAAAGTACGAGGTTGTTTATTGGAGCCTTGCTGGTTACGGAAAAGATAAGACACATCCTAAATGTGCACCCAGAGAGGACCAGTCAAAGCAATTATGTCTGCACAGTGGAATTATGTCTCAGCAGCTTTCAAAAAGAATGAAAAAAATCTTTATGTGCCAAATAGAACAAGTTCTAAGAACTGTATGAGGCACAGACCGTCATGCCCAGTGTGCTATGATTTTGTTGAAAAGGAAGAAAATGTATGTGTGTGTGTGTGTGTGTGTGCATTTGTTTGCAGATGCACAGAATATTTCTGGAATGAGACCCCATAAACCAATCAGTGCCCCAGGCTCTCAGGAGAACTGCTTGACAGGGTTTTGAACGTTGAAACAGATTTAAAAAAATTTATATTTACAAAGAAAGAAAGAAGGTGCTGTGCCGGATGATGGCGGCTGGCTTCAAAGGTCAAGACTTTTGGATGGAAGAGATAGGAGCACCACCTGTTCTTTGGGGAGGATGGACTGTCCACCCAAATAGAGCCGCTGGGAGCTGAGGTCTCTGATGGGCAGAGCAGGTGAGCTTCAGGCACTGAGAGGTTCTGAAGATGACGCCCTGGAGATGACCCCATGTGAAAGGCAAAGGAGGAGTCAAAAGGCTGCAGGACTGCCGGGAGGCAGGAGGTGTGGGCTCGGGCGGGGCAGCCAGGGGGTGAGAACCAGGGAGGGGCACTGGGGCAGTGCTTGCTGGCAGGTTTTTCTGCATAGCTGGGCACTACCTCAGCATGGCGGGGCTCACCACCGACGCCCATTCCTTTGCTTACCACTTGTCTTAATTTTCATGAAGCCTTGCCTCTCCGTCCCTTCCCTGGGACTTGGGGGAACGCAGGCTCCACCACAAAGCCTCAGAAACTTCAGGCTGGAGGACAAGGCCCAAATGAAGACAGTGAGGCCCAGGAGGTCAACGGTGCCAAGTGAGCTGGGGGCTCCTGGTCCCACTGATGGCCCAGGGTAGGGGGGTGGGGGGGAGGGAGAGACTCCGTGAAGGACAAGCTCTAGCATTGCCCACTGTGGGAACCCAGCCTCCCAGGAGACTCCCTCAAGATGAGGTAATCCATAGTCCCTCACATTCAGGAACCCCTGGCCCACAAGCTCTAAGTCCAGGGTCTCATGGCCATTGTAGAAAATTTTTAGAAAATTGTATAGGGGCACCTGGGTGGCCTCAATTGGTTAAGCATCTGACTTTGGTTCAGTTCGTGGTCTCACAGTTCGTGTGAGCCCCGTGTCGGGCTCCGTGCTGACAGCTCAGAGCCTGGAGCCTGCTTCAGATTCTGTGTCTCCCTCTGTCTGTTCCTTCCCTGCTCACGCTCTGTCTCCCTCTCTCTCAAAAACAAGTAACCATTAAAAAAAAAAAAAGAAATTCTATGAAATACACAGAACAACATTTACCATCTTAACCATTTTTAACTGGTACAATTCGGTGGTACTAAGTGCATTCACGGTGTTGTGCGACCATGGCCACCATCCACATTTACAACGCTTTTCATCTCGCAAAACTGAAACACTGTACCTGTTCCACACTAACTCTCCCCTCCTCCCCATCCCTGTCCCAGTCTTTTGTTTCTGTGAATCTGGTTACTCGAAGGACATCATGTGAGTGAAATCATATGGGATTTGTCTTTTTGTGACTGGCTCATTTCATGGAGCATAATGGCCTCAAGGTTAATCCACGTTGTGGCCTGTGTCAGATGCTCCTTCCTTCTTAAAGACTGAATAACATTCTGTTACGTGGACATGCCACATATATATCTATATATCTATATCTATATCTATCTATCTATATATATGCTCATCTGTTCCTCCATTGACGGACGCTTGGGCTGCTTCCTCTTTTTGGCTGTTGTGAATAGTGCTGCTATGTGCAGCTATCAGACGCATGTTCTTTAAAGGGGAAAAAATAAGATGAAACTCATCTTGGGGTTGTGCTTCGGACCCCATTATTCTGGTGCAAAATGCTCCTTCAAACAGATCCACTGTGTTTGTGCCACTGTGTTTGTGCTGGAGCACGTGTCCGTCCCTGGGGTTGGGGGATGATGTTGTCAACTCAAAATGCCTTCACTCCAGGGCAGCTGAAATGGCTCCAACCAAACCCACATGGCAGGAAGGAGAGCTGTTATTATTTTTCAATCCTAAGATTTTAAATCGATTATAAAAATGATGCTAACTGTAAAGGAATGTTTTGATATATTAGGTTCCCTTCCAGCCCTAGTGTTCACGTACACGTATTTTCTATAACGTTGTAAATCACGATGGACATACATTTTGTATTCTTTATATATTTTTGGATTGTGCTACACGGCTTGATAATACAAATGATTCTTGTTACTCAAGGTAGTTCTCTTCAGCCGGCCTGAGCACTGGATCTGTGAACACGGAGCCATTTGTTCCCAGGGGAAATGGGTGTTATGTTCCTGCAAAACCCCTGGTCACAATATTTTCATCAATTGATCAACACGTACCTTTATTTCAGGTGTTTCAACCTAACATAAAGGTGTCTGTCTGTATAAAGACACCTTATTTAGTACATGCTGTTGATTCATTAACACTGAACTCGTGGCCAACGGCACTATGAGCTTGTCTAACATGTATTGTCTATGAAAGGCAAGCCACAGGCTTCTCATGCTGAAACCCTAGACACAGCACTTTAGCAGGAACTGAGGGGCTATTTTAAACAGCAAAATCACCAACAAAAAGCACGAAGACATGAAAGACGTGGCCCCAAACAGACTTTGGAAAGGACTCTTGTTTACAGGATGAGAGCTGAGACAAGAAGGCAGAGGGTATCGTCTTGTTCAGCCTCAGGGGGTGGGGGGAACATGCACATGAGACACCCCAAACTTTTTGCTGCTCTGCACAGGCCCACCAGTAACCATGAGAGTGCTCCGAGTATTGATTTGGGGACTGCAAATAAATTGTAGAGAATAGGTAAATTTGCAGATAGAGACTCTGGTAATGAGGACTGACTGTACTTTTCGATGCCACAATTATACCCCATCAAGCTGACAAACGTCATTTACTCAGTTAGACCCCTGCGCCTGCATGTTGGCTGTCTCCAGCTTTCGCCGCTACAGATAATGCCACAGGAAGTAGTGTTGCAGAGACTGTGGTCTTCGTTTCAATGGTTTCCTTCAATTCCCCAACTGGGCTTACTGGTAGGAGACATGGGCAGGGAGGAGATGTTGCTGGTGATTTCCCAACATTCACTGGACTCATCACATGCCCAGGCTGCGACATTGGTGTGACCGAGTCTGGCCCTTCCAGGGAGAAGACTTCAGGGGATTCCTGGGAAGGGGTTCTTCCTGCCTAAGGAGACTGAGACAAGACAGTCTCATTCTTGCTCTGGCCATTGCTGTGTCTGGGCTTGAGCCTGGAGCTAGGAAATGGAAGAGGACTGAGGTGGAGAGACGCAGCTAGGGCCCTGGTGACACAGCTATGCTGCCAAAGAATAAGCCCAGAGGTAGAGCTGGCCGAGGTCTGGACTTCCCAGAACGTGACACAGTTCCCTGCTGTTCAAGCCAGTCTGAGCTGGCGACAGCCCTTGTCACAGCACTGCTGAGGACCAGCTGGGGTGCCTGGGCCCTCACCCCCCTCTTAGAATGCCCTGTTGGCTCCCCAAGACCCGCAGACCAAACCAGGGCAGTGGCCCAGCAAGTCCAGCCTGCCTCACTCTCCCCGCTGCTCTGGGCCAGCTTCGCTGAGCCTCTGTCAGCGCCCCCCCCAGCCCTGGGGTTTCCAATTGTGGGCTCAGATTCATTCACGGGGGGGGGAAACCACTTAGTTCATCACCAACAACATTAAAAGATTAAGTAGGGCTGGACTAGCAAACAGGAGTGCATTACCCATGGGAAAGGGAAACAGTGCTCTGAATCTGTCGTTTCATTGCACACACACATAACACACCACATGTGCACGCATGCACACACGTGTACCAGGTTGCCATAAAAGTATCTCTCTTTTGTGGGCCACACTCAGTGTGTGGAAACCTTGGCTCTAGAATGCCTTCCTTCCTGTAGCCAAGGGCCTCTGCCTGTGCTGGTGTGCACCCCTTCCCACAGTCCTTTCCTCCATGGCCCTGGCCAGGGCAAAGACACGCCTGATGTGGGCCCACAGCAAGGCTGCCGTAGCAGGAGCCCATGGGGGACCTAGGGGCCGCACTGGGGCCCAAGTGGGCAGCGTGAGCCTGGGAGGGGAAGGGAGGGGGAACGAAGCTGACAGAACCCCTGGGTGGGACAGGTGGGCGGGGTCCTGGAGTGTCCCATTATCTGCAGTGACTAGAACTCAGTGTGGATGAGCCAGGGTGGATACAGCTGGTGGTGCCGGCCTCCTCTAGGCCACCAGGGCAGTCCTCACCCAGCTTGGACACCCCAGTGCCCATGCGGGCGCTGTCTACTGCCCACGGGGCAGCTCCCGTTTGGGGCCTGCCAGCCTGCGAAGCTTCTGAACGAGAATCATTACCTCCTTTGTTCAGGGGAGGAAACCAGTTTGGAGAGGCCAAGTGACTCTCCCAAAGCTACTCATGGGAGTGCGCCAGGCCTGGACTGGAATCCAGGGCCCGCACACAGCTAGCATTAGAGGGAAGCGTCCACGATTTACCCTAGGACGCTTCCAAACACCGAGTCACTACCTCCTGATTTAGAGTGAGAGTTTTCTCTGCGGCTTTAAGGGTAGCAGGAAATGGTGGCCCAGGCCCCTTGGCGTCCGCGAGGACCCATGTCTTATCCGGTCCACTCCAGGAACAATAGTGCTGGCCAGAGCTCCAGCCACCACCGCTCCCGGCAGAAGAAGTCATAGAGGGAGGCCTTGGTACCCACAAGGCAAAGGAGGGGCTGGCCGCTGGCCAGGGAAAGGCTGCTCCTACCTTGGGGTGTGTGCCCGGGAGAGGCAGGATGCCGCAGCGCGGGAGGGGCTGGTGAGTCAGAGGGCCTCCTCCGCCTTCCTCCCCTCCCTCCTGGCTTCCTCCCCAGGGGCCGCACCCACCCATTCAGACCGAGGCACCCCCCAATGACCCAACTTTTTATTGACTGAGCAGGACAGATTTACATAAAGTAGGATAATAAAAACATTCTCCTCCATTCAAAGTCTAAAGAGCGTTTCCTTCTTGTCTCTTGTGAAAAAAGAACGAAACAAAAAAACCAAAGAAGCACTTTTAGGACAAAAATGGGTTTTACCCTCCTTTTTTTAAAAAAACTTGTTTTAACCTTAGAAAAGTTAGAAAGTCCAGGAAAAGATGTAAAAGCCAATAAATGCATCCCGCACCCCAAGGCGGCCTGGTGGACAGGCTTCCTCCAACCTCAGTCTCTTTCTCTTTGGCTCCCACTATGGTGTGAGCCTCGTGTGCCTTCACATGTTACCAGAAAGTCAGTGATGAGCCCAGGAGTCGGGCTCAGGGGAGGTTCCCCGCCTCCTCCTTCCCCCGGGAACCCACAGATATTATGTGTCCAATGACCGTGATCCTGTTCTTTGTCAGGCACCGAGGACCCCTAGTGATATCGCTATTCAGTCTAGTCCTGGTTGATTCCTGCTCAGCTCCCCCTCCTCCACCTGTCTGTGACCAGACCTCTGAGAGCAGGACCCAGACCAGGGTCACCTCCTCCAGGAAGCCACTCTTGACTGCCAAGCCCCCAGTGTGTCATGAGGAGTGACCGCCCTCATGGTTATTTTCTCTCTCCACTGCCTCTTCCCCAGGCCCCGGGCTCCTGGATACAGGACTCTGCCCTGTGGTTTTTGTGTCCCCAGTGGGGGGCACGGAGCCTGAATAAAGCAGGTGTTCTGTACATGCTGCTGACTTGAAGAGGAGACAGGAGGTGGGTCGCTGGACCCTCCACTCCCTAGCTGCTCAGTGTCGTCTCCCTGGGCCTGATTACCATGCAGGTGGCACCAGCCGACAGCTTCTGGGCTTGCCACTGTGGCCCAACCACAGACTGGCATTTCTGCCAGAGCCGGGACAGAACGGGGACAAACACCCATTTGTTCCATCCCCACCCGTTTCCTGCTCCATTACCTCACAGGCCCTAGGAATTGTCCAGATCGGGAGCATCTTCCCTCAGAGAGCAGAGGGGACTCCCTGGGGTGTTCTCCCACCCCCTCTGCCTTCACCACCACCCCCGTCCCCAGCTCGTAGGAAGGACTATACAAAAATGTGCTGTCAGAGAGGATGATGTTCAAATAGATGCACCATGCCCTCCCACATCAGTCCAGCACCACCTGGGCGGAGAGAAGGTCCAGATGGGCATGGGGGGCGGGATGGGCTGTGAGCAGCTTGGAAAGCAGGAAAGGCAAAGCTCGGAGATTCTCTACAAGGTGGGGAGCGCAGTGGGGCTTTTTTGATACAGGTCAGAAGACTCTGGGGTCCCAAACCTATGATATCTGGCCCTCCTCTCAGACCCACCTGGAACCTTCTACGTATGGCTTGAGGCGGGAGGGCGGGGACTGCGTCTCAAAGGCTGTGGACCCTGGGTTATCGGCTGGCTCTGTGGCAAGCTCTGTGTAGGCCCCAAGCAGACATCAATTCCGGCCAATTTGGGGAAGGTATGACCACGCGGTGACATCCGAGGGGCGGGGCTGGCAGGCAGGTACTGGACAAGGCAAAGGAGGGGCTGGCAGAGAAGAGACAGGTAAAGGCCAGGGAACCCTGGTGTGGGCCCCTCACCCTTCCCTACTCGGGCCTGCTTCCTGCCACCTGCCAATCTGGCCAATCCTCCAAGAACCTCTCCTGCCTCCCACAGGTCTGCCGTGCCCCAGGGGAAAGTTCTCTAGGCAAAGAGCTCCTGGGAGGGCGCTGGCAGCAGGAGGGGCACTTCTCATTGGGGAGACTTCTTATCTGGGGCTCCCTGCATGCCAGCAGGTCAGAATGCGCCCTGCTACTCTCTGCAGGAGGACCCAGTTATTTCCTTCAGAACACCTGTTAGTTCAGTGAAATCGTCCGGGTGGACTGACCTTCCGGCAGCTGGCTTGGTGCCTGTCTTGTCTGAATTGAGGGAGGCCACCGGTTCAGAGCTGGCCGGACAGCCGGGGCAGTTCCCGATTTGGGCAGAAGGGAGTGTGCAGATGTGGACCGTGCCAGTTAGTTCCGAGGGTCTCTCGGCTCAAGCCCGCCCTTCTGGGGTCTGCTCTGTGATGTGGGCTGGAATCTGCAGGCCACAATGCCCAGCCCCCCTTAGAAGCTGGGGTTTTGCTAGGTTATGGCAGGGGCCTGGAGGGGACCTGGGAGAGGAGGAGGGTGGTCTGGGTCCTGTCACTGTCACTCTGGCAGCAGCAGCAGCAGTTGGCTCCGACCCCAAGGTCCCCGTGCCCCTCCTCAAAGGCCCGGGGGCCAGCCGGGCGGGCTTTCCTCTGGATGTCCGAGCACTGGCCACCCTCTCCGGACTCCAGCCACTTCGGACGCTTATTTCTGGCTGCCTCAGCATCTCCCTTCTGCCCATTCAGCTTTGCAACAACTGCATAAACAATTCCCTGTATCGAATCCCCTCTGTGTGCAGTACCTACTATGGCTTTTGCTTCTTCCTGCACCCTGACAGCAAAGCTCCATTTACCGGGCTCCTTGGCTCGTCTCCCTCTGCCCCGATAGGCATCAAACTCTAGAAGGCAGGGGTCACGTCTGCCTTTGTCATCTTTACATGCCCATGCTTGGCACAGAGTGGGTGCTCAATAAATACTTGTGGAGTGACTACATGGCCTTGAACTGTGGCTGTCCCCTCTTTCCTTACAGTCTGATGGCATGTATTTATTTGTTAACCTCCTGGCCAAGGGAGGTTCACAGTTGTCTGAACAAGCGAACATCTAATCCCTCGATCCAGTCCCTTCTAGAATGCCAAGCCCCTGCCTTGAGTCAGCGCATCCTGACAGCTACCTAGTTCCTACAGCCTTTGGCAATGGGGGCTGTGCACCCTGGCTTGTCTCTCTTTCCTATCCTGGGGTGTGCTCCCCATATTCATGCATGACTCCTTCAAGACAGGGCTCCTCACTTCCCTTACCCCCTTTGTTAATACCTTCTTAGCAAGGTAACATCTCAGTAAATAGCTGTTGGTTCACAGCTGGAAGTTTCTCACAAGAGACTTAGCCTCTACTAAGAGGTCCAGATGACAAACGACAATAAAACACAGGGGCTCACATTTCTGGAGCGGTTGCAGTGTGCTGTTGTCTTCTGTGAATGTCCTTATTGAACCCCCAGAACTGTCTTAGGAGACCTTTACGGTTACTTTCTCCATTGTTGAGGCTCAGAGTGGTTAAGTGATCTGCTCAGGGTCTCGCAGCTATTAAGTCGCACAGCCAGGCTCTCCGCCTTGTTGTGAATGACTCTATTTTACAAAACCTGACCACACTGGGGGCCTCCAGAGTAAGGGTGGGACCGGCCCAGGGAGGCTAAAGCGGGTCTAGGCAACGCAGGGAGGTTGACATCGACCACTTCCCACGTTGCCCCTCCCGTCCTTCCCTCCCAGGGCCTGGCTCTGCCCCAGCCCCACTCCGTAATCCTCCTTCCCCATCCTGGGTTCTCCCTTGCAGGGGGCATCCTGGGGCATTATGGTGGGCGTCAGTGGCACCCTGGGCATGGAGGTCGTTAGCTCCTTCCTCCTGCAGGAGCAGGTTGGGGGAGGCCACATGGTGGTGAGGCAGGGAGTGAAGGGAGGGACAGAGGCGACAAAGATGAAATAAGATGGGTAAAGTGAGCTCACTTTTGGGTAAATTCTCCCCACAGCACGTAGAATTGAAAGGGAAGCACAGAAAAACAAGAGAAAGAATTTCTCCCTTTGAAAACTCAGCTGTAAGGGGATGTCATGACAGAAGGGGAGGGCACCTGCCCTGAGCCAGGCCCGATGTGAGCCCTGATTCCTCCTCTCAGCCTCCGCAGTAACTTCAGTCCGCACAGGAGACCAGAGATTGCTTGGGGGGTCAGGAAGTTTTCAGACAAGCTTTTACATATAAGCAGGCTGAAAGAAGAGGCAGGCTGAAATTACTGTAAAGCTGAGGATTTAATTTAAGCAAGACATAAAGGTGAGCTTCCTCAGCTGGAAGATTCTGGAATGAGCTTCTAGGGGCATCACAGTATTTCCCTCTGGCCACAGTGCAAGGCGAATTAAGGAGCTGGAAACATCAAACACCAGTGTGTCCAAATTGTTTCATGTTTTAACTGGCTGACTCTAGAAATCTTCTTAGCTGTTTCTTTTTTAATTAGTTAAACATCGAATCAATTAAGTTAACTAGTGAAAAGACTTCCTTGGACTCTGTTTCCGAGAATCCTCCCTGGGTTGTAGTCACCTGGGTCAGCTCCTGGCATCCCCCTGTCATCTTGTAAAAAAGTTGATGAGTCAACTCACATCCAGGCAGGTAATCAGGTAATCAGCTCCCCCCCCCCTCCCGCCCCCCAATATGTGTGCGCTGAAGAGCTGGGCCTGGGTCACGGGTTGGGGGGGGGCTGGGGTGTGGGGTGCTGTGAGTCACCTGGTCACCAGCCCCACCCAGCTTTGGCACCAGCAGGCTCACACACTCTCTGAATGAAAGACGGGCGGAGTACACCATGTCCGTCCTCAGCTTGACATGCACTGATTCGCACTTGAAGATCACGTTTTGAAACTGATATTGTTTTCACATGGGAAATCTGAATTCAACGGTAAACCGAACACAACGCGAATTTTAAGGTTAAAAATCTCAAAAAAAAAAAAAAAAAAAGCTCCTCCGTCGCTGGTGGGGATGTAAAATGGTACAGGCACTCCGGAACATAGTTCGTCAGTTTCTTAATGAAAGTAAGCACGCGCTCATTGTACAACCCACAGTCACACTGGGGCATTCTCCCCGAGAGGTGAAGACAACACCCACCCCTGCATGTGAACGTTCATACGGCTTTATTCAGAATAGCTAAACACTGTAAGCAAGCAGCCACAATGGTTCTCCATGGGCCAATGGTTAAAGGAACCGCGGCACATCTCTGCCCTGGAGTACTTCGACCAGCCACAGGAAGGAATAATTGGCACACACTCCGCAACCTGGGTGCACCTCACGGGGGTCGCGCTGCGTGGAAGAGGCCACATAGTCCATGGCTCCATTTATTTGCATAGCTTTCTTTTTTTCTTTTTTTTTAATGATGATTTATTTGGAGAGAGAGAGAGAGACAGAGCACAAACAGGGGAGGGACAGAGACAGGGAGACACAGAATTCAAGGCAGGCTCCAGGCTTTGAGCTGTCAGTACAGAGCCCAACATGGGGCTTGAACCCACGAACCGTGAGATCATGACCTAAGCCAAAGTCGGACGCGTAACTAACTGAGCCACCCAGGTACCCCTGTAACTTTCTATAAATAACAAAATTATAGAATAGAATTAGTGGTTTCCAGGGGTTCTGGGGGGGCAGTGGCGAGGGAGGACGGGGTGGGGGTGGGAGGACTATAAAAAGGAAGCGGGAGGAAGGTCTCTGGTGATGGAGCAGTTTTGTATCTTGGTTGTGGTGGTGACATGAATCCACACGTGAGAAGAAGACTCAGAAGCGTGGACACATTTTACCAACGTCGTTTACCTGGGTTTGATGGGGTCGGTGCTACAAAGGATGTAATCTCCGGGGGGAGCTGGGGGAGACCTCTCTGAGCTCTATCTGTAACTGCCTATGGATCTCTAACTACTGCCAAATAAATGTTTTTAAAATGTGCATTTTAATGTTAAAGAGTCTAAGATAAAGCAACATAGGCAAAGGCTTGTAAGAGCAACCTCCGGCAGTAGAGCTGGTAGGGAACACGGAAAATTCTCTTGGAATTTATGCCACCCTAGTTTGTCATTGTCGTGACTGCAAAGGAGCCCGAGACTACTGCTTGCTGCTGGCAGCCGGGGTGGCAGGGGGCTCTCCGGAGGGGGGGGGTCTCAGAGGAGCTGAGGGGAAGAGCTCGGGTCTCACTGGAGTCCCTCCTTAGTTCTATTCTTGTACTTTTGGCCCCTCATTCCCATGGAAAGACCCTGGGCACGGGCCCTGCCCTCCAGACCTCAGAGCGGGTGTTTAGGAAACAGTGGCTGGAGGAAGTGGGCCGGCAGACACCACTGCCTTCCACCCTGGCCCCCCCACCCCCCCACATCACGGACTACATCTGAATCCAGGTATGGATTTCACTTGCTGGCCCCAGCTCCTGGTTTTAGAATGCACGCTCTGAACTCATGTGCTTAGAAAAATACATGCCTGTCTATGATGCCATAGGCCCCCAGACTGAATATCTGCTGGGGCTCCAAGGCCTGGTGCTCTGTGGTCAGCGCCAGTGTGTGGCAGCAGGCAGCATGCCCAAGTGTCCAGGGACAGAGGGGTTCTGCTCGGCTGACTCTCACCCTCCTCCCCAGCCTGGCATATGCTCTGCTCAACGGGATCAGAACCAACCAACCAACTTGACCTTCTCCCTCCTCTCTCATTTACCTCCCCATCCTTGGCCCCAGATATGAGGCAAGCACACTCGGGTCTACAGTCCATGCTTGGAGGGCTCACTTAAGGAAATGGCAGGTGCAGAATAGCCTGTACAGAATAACCCCATTAAATCCATATATATGCGCATATATAAAAATATACTCATATATATGGATTATATTTATTTCTGCGTTTTCTAACTGTTCCACAATGAAGAAGGATCACTTGTGAACTAAAACTAAAGTTGTTGTGGGGAAACATCAGAAGTGGCCGAGTGAAAGGACATTCACAAAATAATGGACTGGTAGTCTTCAAAAGTGTCAAGACAAAAACAGGAGACAGGGAGGCAAGATAAGCAATGTGGAATCCTGGACTGGATCCTGGACCAGAACAGGGACATGAGTGGAGAAATCCGCCCGGTTTGAATGAGGTTTATTAGAACAGTTGATCAATGAAAGTATCCGTGCTAATTTCCTGATTTTGATAGTTAACTTATGTAAGATGTGGACCTTAAGGGAAGCTGAGTAAAGAGTACATGGGAGTTTTCCGTACTGTTCACATGGCTTTGCTGTAATTCTAAAATTACTTCAAAAGAAAAATAAATGAATAAAATTGAGCCAATGACAATATCCGCCTCCTAAGATACATAAGGCCCCAGAGACCAACATAACCATACAGGAGCCCAGCATCGGGGGGCTGGGTACATGGGAGCCCCCTCTCACCACCACTTCCCCCTGGCTTTCTCTCTAGTTCTATAGGCCCCGTCCCTCTAGCCTCCTGCCTGCCCGTTTTCTCCTGGACTCCAGGCCTTTTTCCTTTTCTTGGCTGCCAGCCTGGAAATCCAGCCTGTCTTTCGAGATCCAAACACCAAAACCACCTCTTCGGTGGTGGGCCTGGACCCCTCCCTGGCTCGCCAAGGTCAGATGGTCCCTCATGCTGGTGCCACAGCCCAAGACAGTCCCGGCCTCAAGCATCCTCTGACTGTGGAGAAGTGCTCGCGAGTCTCTCCAGCAGACAGGGAGCCTGGGAAGGCAGGGCCTTGCAAGATTGACATAAGCTATTCGCTCAGTACAAACTGGTTGACTGAACCACGATCCTGGCAATTTATGTGGTTGTTTTGAGCTGAGGGACACGACTAGGTCCGGGCACAGAGAACTTGCAAGAGCACTAAGATGTCATCAGTCTGGCAGGATGCCCATGCTTATATCCTCCTGGGTGGGGGTGGGGGGAGCTGGCAGAAACCTGCCTCTTGGGTGGGGCCTCAGCCGGAGTCACCCAAATGCTGGGCCTGCCCTGCCTGGCTTTCCTTTCTTGGTGCCACCAATGGGCACGCTTTCACGAGTTTGCCATGGGGCCACTCGATCGCGCCCAGCTTTCAGGCAGATGACAAGTGAGGGCTGGTCAGGTCTGACTGAAAACTGGAACCACTTTCTACCTTCCCCTCCCTGGCCCGGGGTCAGCACTGCCAAATTCAGAGCTGGTAAGAAAATATCGCCCACAAGCTAGATATTTCACAAGGTGTTTGAAAAATGAAACAAACTCCTTTGCCCTGAATTGTTTCCTAGACTTCAGTGTCCCCACAAGCAGAAAGGGGTTGGTGACAGCCGGCTCAGAGAGGACTGGAGTTTGGTGGACACTGTAGGTGGTGTTCTGCTGTCTGGACTGTGTGACCCCCTCCCCCAGCCCCCTGCATGTATTAAGGCCACCATTCAGATGTAGGGCACCTCAGAGAGCAAGTTAAGGGTGACCAGGGCGGCTCGCACAACTGTTTTACGGCAGATGTTGTCAAAAGCTACCTCCTGCGCAGAGTCTACAAGTCAAAGTTCAAAGTCGGCTGACATGACAATTAAGAAAATACTGGAAGACCTCCTCTCAGAAGGAAAGACGGAGTCCCCCCCCTCCCCATTTTGCACTTTAGAAAAGCAGAAACAAGCAAGTAGTTGGAGAAAAGAAACCATATACAAGTCCATTTCCAACATCCTCCCGAGGACTCAGGATATTTTAGCAGCATCCTCTCCCTGTCCCCCCCGACCCCCACCCCAGCCTCTCCAATCACCAAGTAGCCTGCTTGTCACCCGTGGTGGGTTTGTTTTAGAAAGAGGAAACCCACTCACACTGCAGAAGAAGCCAGGGGAGCAGAGGGAAGGATGAGGGACCTTCCGGGCAGAGTCCGAGTTGTGGGGGAGATTGGAGACCACATCAGATCTGGTCCGAGTCCCCTTTCTCCAGGGAGCGCGCTCTAGCCACCGGCCAGCGTCTCCGGACCCTCCCCTCTGCAGGCGGGCCGCGGGGCGCACTCACCAGCTCCGGCAAGAAGAAGGCGTAGGGGATGGTGAGGAACAGCGAGACCCCCAGGGGCACGTCGGGCGGGGCGTAGCTGGTGGCGGGCGGTGGGTCCGGGGAGGCCATCTCGCTCCCAGTGCCTGGTGCCCTTGGCTCCGCAGCAGCTCGCAGGCTCCGCAGGGCCGTCAAATATCACCTCCTGCCCGACACACCCATCAGACGTCGCCTGGGAGGGGAAAAAAAAAAAGTTCCAGCCGAGCAGGTCCTTCCACTGGCTCTGGCCAAAAGACTCCTCAGTGAAATGCGACTGCGGATTCGGATTTGCATTAGATGGGCCTTGGCCCGCTGGGGCAGAGCCGCTGGGCACACTGAGGCAAGGAGGGCAGGAGTCTCTTCCTACATTTTCCTTCCTAAGGAATTTTTGAATCCTGGAGCATGTTACTCCAGGGGATGCCAGCTACAGCCACCACGCCTCAACCCTGTGGCCTGAACACAGGCGAAGGCAACTTGCCATGACAAAGACTGTTTATTGAGGCCCTACTATGAGCTAAGCCGAGCTAAGCAATCTGTAGGCAACTCTGGTTCTGCCCACAGCCATGCACAAGGCTATTTTATCGCCTTCCCAAGTAAGGACACGGCGAATCTGTTAGTTAAGGTCACAGAGCTGGTCACTGACAATGCTGGGTCTTATATCCTTCTGGCCCTGCTGTCTGGGTCCCTTCTTCCCCACTCCTGGGGGGCCGGTCACCCTCCATCTCAAACAGAGGGAGAGGAGCCGCACTCACTTCCAGCTCCTGTCCCCAGGGACTTGGCGTTTGCTTCTCCCTCTGCACCCCCTTCACTGCCCTCCCCTCCGGTTCTCTCTGCTGACAGAGCAGAGGGAGGACTTTACCGAGCAGGGAGAAGTCCACCCCGGCAGGCGTCCCTCGGCAGGCACCGGAGAAGGGCTCAGTTGGCTGGGTGCTGCCTTCCTCCTTCCCTGCAGTGGCCCCCCGCCAGTGTCGCCAGGAGCCGGGCTTGGGGCCAGGCAGTTCCTTCCTGCCTCCCGCCCACCCACTGGCCCATCAGGGGGGCTGTGACCCAGTGGCCAAGCAGCTCCTTGCACTTTAAAGATAGATCCTGGAGGCTTGAGTCCTTTGCTTCTCCACCTTAGAGTTGAGTACTTGCAGAAAGGCTTGGAAACCCAGAGTCTGCTGGGGGTGCTTGGGGTTGGGGTCCCTTCTCCCTGCCCTCCGTGGCCTCAACCTCAGCCCTGGGAGGCCAATCTGGGAGCTGCTCCCTGGGGAGGAAGGGATGTGGGAAGGACAGCCTTGTGTGCTGGGGTAACTAGCAGCCCCCCGCAAGAGGCCAGTGCCTATTCATGAGCAAGAGTGGTGAGTTCCAGGGCCTGCCCTCCTGGGTCAGTGGGACAGCCAGCTGGGCCTTTGCCTGGTTGGGGGACAGCCAGCAGAGAGGGCGGCTTTGGATAAACGAAGCCCAAAGCAAGGCATTGCAAGGAGAGGCAAAGAACAAGCCAAGTAAACCTTAAGCCAGCCTCCTCAGGCCCATGGAGACCCAGGAAGAAAGTGAGGCCCTAATCCCACCTGCCATCTGGCCCCCGCCTTGTTTGCAGGGTGAACTCAAGCTAAGCAGGCATCGCCTCAGGAATCCCACCTCTTGCCACCTCTCCTGAAGGTCATAAGTAAGCCCTGAGCCACTCTTATGGCCTGTAGGATGCTTTGACTTGACCACTGACAGCAGGGCATCATGGGAGCAGTTTAGGGAAAGCAAGAAGGAAAACATGGCCCTCATTTGTCATCTATAAAGCAGAAGTAATAATAGAACCTGGGGCCCCTTAGAGGCTGACAGGTCCTGAGCCACTTACACCTTCTGAGGCAATTAGCCCATTAAGAACCGAAGAAGTGACAAAACAAGTTCATAAACACTTTGGCAAATTTTAAAGAGTTTACGTGTAACGAAGTGATGTCGTGTTATATGTGCCAAAGCATAGGACACTCTACTTAAGCTATTTGTAAGGAAGCTGCAAGGATTCATAATGCATCACAGGTAGTGAGATCCCAGAAAGGGCAGAAGCTCAGAGCTGTTAAGAACAGCTTCAACCGGGGGCGCCTGGGTGGCTCAGTCGGTTAAGCGTCAGACTTCAGCTCAGGTCATGATCTCACGGTTCATGGGTTCGAGCCCCACATCAGGCTCTGTGCTGACAGCTAGCTCAGAGCCTGGAGCCTGCTTCAGATTCTGTGTCTCCCTCCCTCTCTGACCCTCCCCTGCTCATGCTGTCTCTATCTCTCTCTCAAAAGTAAATAACATATTAAAAAAAAAAAAAAAAGAACAGCTTCAACTGGGAAGCGATGGAGAACAGCTCACGCGTTCCTGAAAGGATTCGGAGTTTCGTATCCGTATTCCTGGAGGAGGTGTCAGCAGACCCTCTACGGCGATAGCTGTTCTCATGCACCCTGGCTCCTGCAGAAGGAGATGCTTTCCCAGCTGCATCGGGTCCTGTCGGGTATCTTAATGGACGGCCTCAGATAAACAAACCGCATTTGCAGTGTGATGCCCCCACAGCATCTGCCAAGCTGCGTTTTGGTGGCATCTTCCTCCTGCTGGGTCTTTCCCCCCTTTTTTCTTTTTGGATACAGTTTCATTTTTTTTTACTCTATGTCTCAAGAAACTTACTCCAACACAACTGTTAAACATTCTGTATAAAAAGTTATATTATCTGAAAACATATTAGGAGACGAGTTTTTACTTTTCACAGAAACTCTCAAAGAAAAATGAACGAGCAAAAGGATGCCTCTGCCATGCTTTCCATCCCACACAACAAACTTAGGTTTCGCACAAGGAAATTTTTTTAAGTAAAAAGTAAAATAAAATTTGAAAGCCTAGTCCACGCTCCTCTGGGGCCATGGGTATGAATGCACTTGGAAACAAGGTCAGAAATCTGCTGTGAGGCTGTGGGGAATGCCAGGCCCAGAAGAGGGGCCTTCCAGATTCTTCTGTGAAGGGCCTGCTGGTTTCCACCTCATGGGCTGAGAATGAGAGTTAATCCTGAAAATCATGCAATAGTATCTGAAGCTGCTGATTACAATCGTTGCGTTCGCTGGAGTGGGTTCAGTGGGATAATCCACATGAAACTATTTAGGATGGTTCCGCAGATGCTTCATGAGTACTTGCCTGTTTATCTAATTCTAACCCTGAAATCTCTTCTGGCCCTCTTTCCTTTCTATAACAACAGAACCTCCTCTGTTAGTATTTCCACCCTAATTTAAAAAACTAGTTTCAGGGGCGCCTGGGTGGCTTAGTCGGTTAAGCGTCCGACTTTCGCTTGGGTCATGGTCTCGCGGTTCGTGGGTTCGAGCCCCGCGTCGGGCTCTGTGCTGACTGCCAGCTCAGAGCCTGGAGCCTGTTTCAGTCTGTGACTCCCTCTCTCTCTGACCCTCCCCTGCTCACGCTGTCTCTCTCTCTCTCCTAGAAATAAGTAAAACATTAAAAAAAAATTAAAAAAAAAAAAACTAGTTTCAAAATTGTTTTCATTAATGCATAGTACACTTACAGAAAGAGCACACAAAACATCCAGACCATGAAACTGCGACTCAGAGCACGGAGTGTTGCCAAGCTCCCAGGCATTTTGCCCTCCCTCCTCCCTGATACTTGTTCTCATGATGTCCTAACCCTGTAGGCTGGTTTTGCCTGCTTCTGGATGGATTCCTTTCTGTCTGGCTTCTTTCACTCAACGTGACGGCGTCTGTGAAACTTGTCCATGTCACTGTGGCTTGTAGCTCACTCACTGCCTCAGTGTTCCACCTTAGGAGTGTGAGCCACTTTGTCAATCTGTTGTTTCTGCACATTGGAGTCCTTTCAGTGGGGATTATGATAAAGAACACTACTATGAACTTCTAGAACAGGTGCATCTATGTATGCACTTCTATTGGGAATGTCTTAGGAGTAGAATGGTGGGTCACGTGGTATGTGTTTTTAGCAGATGACGTCAAGCTATTTTACTAAGTGGTTTAAACTTCAGTACAGCCTGGAATTGCAAGTAACTTGTTCTGCGAGTGTTCCGTAAGACGAGCAAACATTTCTAATAAATTTTAACTTGATACACGAGCAATGTTTTGTAATTTGAGTAGTACGTGATGCAGAATATTACATGACCACAACTGAGCCAATGTTTCTCTCTCTCTCTCTTTCTCTCGCTGTGGAATTGTGGATGACTGTCTCCCATGCTCAGATGCTCTGTCTCAGGCCACGGGTGTTTGGCAGGAATCAGTGATTTTTCAGAACACTGGAAACAACTGGCACTAGTGTGTTTTTGTCACTTGAAAGCACCCATGGACTGTCCTTTGTATTTCCATAAAGAGTAAGCTCAGGAATGCTTTGCTTCATTCTGGGTCAGGCTGCCTGCAGATCTAGACCTTTCCTCTGCTGCCTTATTGCCAGTTACATTAAATATAATACATGACAAGAGTATTATTAATACCGTACTGTAGTCACATCCGTGCGAGCATATACAATGGCCTCCATGCAGAAAAAGGTTGAAAAGAAAGGTGGGAAGAAGAAGGAGGTGATTATGGTGGAAGTTAAGAAGGAAATCATCAAGAAGTATGAACAAGGTATGTGAGCGGCTGAAATTGCAAGACTGTATAGGGAGTCTATGTCTGTTTCTTATCTGCAGAGGAGGAAGAGAAAAATGTGGAGGAATCCCTCACTTCAAATGAGATTAGGGAGATGTGTAAAATGTGGGAAACAGTGCAAAATGTGGTAGAAAGGCACCACCCAAATAAGGCTGTAGCAGTGGGAGCAGTGAATCTGTTTAACGATGATGCAAATTACATTTCTGTGAAATCCTCAGAAGGAGCAAAAGCAAGCGTCATTGGATAGGCTCCTCATTAAAGGTGCACGAAAAGAAAAAGATTCCATTGAGCCAATAGAGAGCAGTGATTCTGTTAGTGACAGTGAGAGTCATCCTACACAATAACCCTTCTCTCATCTCCCTCACACCAGCCACGAAGGTTTTCAAAGGTAAGTGCAGGTGAATTTGTTTATTTTTCTTTATATTTTGTATTTTCTTTATTATTTTGTATTATATTACAGTATTCTAATCATTTTTACATGAATATTTTTTTGGGTTGTGGAATGCATCATCTGAGTTTCCATTATTTCTTATGGAGAAATTCACTTTGATATACAAATGCCTTGGATTACAAGCGTGTTTCCGGAACAAATAATACTTGCAAACCAAAGTTTCACTCTATTTATGTTCCCACTAACAATATGTGCAAGTACTGTTGCTTGTGATTGATGTTTGCATGTATATTATATCACATTTGGGGTTGGATTTTTCTACCCCTTAATTTCTTTTAAAAAATTTTTTTGGTTTATTTATTTTTTTAGGGGGGAGGAGGGGCAGAAAGAGAGGGAGACACAGAATCTGAAGCAGGCTCCAGGCATTGAGCTGTCAGCACAGAGCCTGACACAGGGCTCATACCCATGAACTGTGAGGTCATGACCTGAGCTGAAGTCGGACGGTTAATTGACTGAGCCACCCAGGCACCCACCCTTCCATGCCTTTACTTTCAACTTACTTTTATAACTATGTTTACATGGTTTCTTTTTCTGTGATTAGGCTTTAGTTGGGTCTTTTTTCTTTTAAAATTCATGCTGGAGTTTGCTGCCTTTGGCGTGTTTAGAATATTTAGACCGAATGTAATTATTGATAAGTTTGGATTTAGGTCTACCGTTTTATTTTTGTTTTTTATCTGTTTGCTTTGTGTTTCATTTCTTTGTTTCCTCTGTCCTGCATTCTTTTGGATTTTTGGAATATTTTTATTGGCCACTTTGGCTCACGTATTGAGTTTTGACTATGCCCCTTTACTGTTTGTTTAGAAGTCTGCTCTCGGAATTACAACATTCACAATTAACTTTCCGGTCTCCTCAGAATTAATATCTTGCCACTTGCAGTGGAATGCAGAAACCTTAAGACCATGTAGGTACCTTTACCCTCTTGTTTTCCCATCACATTGTCATGTGTATTGTATACACGTAAATTCAAAGCTCACCAGACAATACTATGACTTTTGCTTTCAACTTTCGCACATATTTTAAAGAACTTAAGAGAAAAAGAAACGGAGTCCATTCCATGAATGGTTTCATTTTGGTTACTGGAGTTTTAATTCCCCAAACTTCAATTCCATTCTTCTTGTATTGCCTATTTCTCCATTGAGACGATCTTTCTATTTGTTTCAAGATTTGCCCCTATTTCTTGCAGCATGACTAGAATAGCTGCTTTAAGGTCTCTTAGCTCTTGGGCCACCTCAGAGTTGCCTCTTGATGGTCCCTTTGTCCTTTTCCTTGAGAGATGTGGAGATTTTCCTGGGGCTCCAAATATCCTGTAATTTTGGATTATCTGGACAATGTTAATATTGTGATGCAATTGCGGTCTTGTTTAAATCCTGTAAGAATGGTGATTTCTTTGATATCGGGCAAATGCCTGGTTAGGTTCAGGCTGCGAGCTGCTCCCTAGCATCTCTGGGCTGTAAGCACTGAACACCATCATCATCGGTTACATTCTTAAAGGTTTTGCAGTGCTATTCCAATCTGCTCGGTGTGTGTGTGCCAGTCTGGGACTTGGGACAAGTCTGGGACCCTGGAGCTCAGTGCTAAACCCTTTGGGATGCTGTGTAAGGTCCATCTTCGGGTGAGCTCAGGCATTCATATGCCATTTTAGGGAATCACTTTCTTGAGCTCTCCCCTCTCTGTGAACTCCCCACCACTCTCTACTTTCCAGGACATCCTGCCCCCTTCCCCTCTCACCTTGGTGCTCTGGCTGAAAAGCCAGGAATTTCGTTTCTCCACTCTGCTGTACCAACACACACACACACACACACACACACACACACACACACACCCCCCAAGAGTTACAGGGACAGAGACAGAGAGAAAGGGAGAAAAAGCATCAGGGATATCCCCCATGCTCTTAGGATTCCTGTGGTCAGAGAGAAGAGTTTCCCTCTCGTTACCTGCCTGGCTGCCACTTGCTTTCACCACTACTGTCACAGCTGGGGGCTGGGGCAGGAAAGAATGTGAAAGACAAATAGAAACAGGGGTGTTCTACTCTCTCTTGGACCTGTAGGGGCTCTCTTACCCCTTCCTCAGACCAGAAATAGAGGGCTCCTTTTGGAGAGGATTTTTGGTCTGTATCCTGCGCACAGTGCTGGGTTTCACGTTGTGTCTGACCCAGGCCTGGTGATATCAGAGGACAGAAAATGGGAAACTCACCACTAATCTCTATTTGACTAGAACCAAAACTACACCAGCCTGGTTTGAGTCTCTGAATAGCCCTTATCCACACCTATTTTTCTTGTTTATTGATTCATTTGCATATTGTTGGTCTCCTTACCTGCCCTGACATCCCCCCCCCAACCCCCCGCCAGGATGTTGACTTCAGGACAGCAGTAATTTTGCTCATTTTGAATACTGCCTGGAACACAGTAAGCACTCAATAAATGTTTTCAAATGACTGAATCTATGCTTTCAGTCATAACGACTTTGGAGACAACTGCCCATCTTTTTTTTGACTCCTCTTCCTCAACCTCTCTCCCCACCAATAAACTGCCTCATATGTTTTTCAGAAAAGATTTACTGGTTGCCTGACAAATAAGGTGCAGGCCAGGAGAACGCCACAGATGCCTGGGGAAAGAATAGCCGGTGGTATCCCTTAGGGCTCTCCACATTGCAGGGGTTGGGAGAACCCATTCCAATGTTAACAGTGGAGGGAAGACTGGGGGGCTCAAGTCGGTTACATGTCTGACTTCGGCTCAGGTCATGATCTGGCAGCTTGTGAGTTCGAGCCCCACTTTGGGCTCTGTGCTGAGAGCTCAGAGCCTGGAGCCTGCTTCAGATTCTGTGTCTCTCCCTCTCTCTGTCCCTCCCTTGCCATGCTCTGTCTGTCTCTTAATAATAAATAAACGTAAAAAAACTTTTTTTAATAAAAAAAAAAACCAATGGAGGGAATAGATTGCCTAGGGAAAGTGAGAAGTTCAGAGGGAATTCTGCCTTCAGGTGAGGCTGGATCCAGAGGCTCAAGCAATGCTACTGGGGGTCTAGATCCCCTCTGCCTGTGAGCCCCACCTGTCACTGTCACTGCAGTTGGCTTCATCCTTTTTTTTTTTTTTTTTATTTCTAGGAGAGAGAGAGAGAGAGAGAGAGAGAGAGAGAGAGACAGCATGAGCAGGGGAGGGTCAGAGAGAGAGAGAGAAACAAAAACAGAAAAAGGCTCCAGGCTCTGAGCTGGCAGTCAGCACAGAGCCCGACGTGGGGCTCGAACCCATGAACCGCAAGATCATGACCTAAGCGAAAGTCGGACGCCTAACCGACTAAGCCACCCAGGCGCCCCAACAGTTGGCTTCATCCTTGACCTCAGTCAGGGCAAGCCCCCAATCTCCCCCATAGACACACACTCTAGGCTCTCTCTTCCTGGTGACAATGTCCCTGACATTGTCAGTGATTTCACGTCTCCCACTACACTTGGCAGGGAATGAAAAGTGCTCTGGTAGGAGTAAACCTCCTGGGATTTCCTCTCTGTTGGTCCATTCCCAGGGGCCCCTCACTGAGACAGGGCAATGGGGCATGCTGATGTACCGGGGCCAATCAGGGCCTACCCCTGGAGCTGGGATAAAAGTGTGTGTGTGTGTGTGTGTGTGTGTGTGTGTGCGCGCGCGCGCGTGTGTGTAAGAGGAATAGGAATAAAGCTACCAGGAAAGAAGTAGATGGATGCTGGGCATCAAAAATGCCAGCGGCCACTGAAACAACTTTCTACTGCAGAAAAAGGGGCACAGACAACTCTCCCCCTTTATGCTGCAGGGACACACGTGTCCCAATGGCCCCAGCCTCTCGATTCAGGCACAGCTTGACTGCAGCTACTGCCTCTACAAGTCAAGGTCACCTCGACTCTCAAACCAGGGAGATAAAATGCACACATGGATAGGCACGGGCTCGGGAGGAGGTCGTGGTTCATGCTGTTTTTGAGGCCGTCAGGCAGAACAGAGTCTGGCTCCTGGGCAAACTGTCTCTGGTGCAGACTGTCTCTGGGCAGTCTGTCTCTGGTGTTTGGGCAGGTGCAGAACATTTCAGCCCCAAAGGGTAGCTTCGAGGAAGGAGGAGAGACTTACTGAGATAATGTTTGGGTCGTCCAGAGATAGCTATCTGGAGGAGAGCTCAGAAAGCTTGGAGCCTTTTCCTCTTATCCCCTAAAGTGGCCTCTCCGAAAGGACAAAGTTCTGCAGAGTGAAACTTTGCCAGCAAAGTCTGACACAAGAGAGCAGGTTAAGGTCCAGTCTGTCTCCAGGGTGTGAGAAATGGGCTAAGCAATAGACACACTATCAAAGTCCTGAATTTGAGCTGTATTCCATGCGTGATTTTCATCTTCTATTGCTGTCTGCAGATGGACATGCCCTCTCATCTGGTGTGTCATTGTGGAGTCATAAAGCCCGAGGCCTCCATTTTCCTATGTGGGACTCATGTCTTCACTCATGGCTTCACCCGCCCTCCCCATCCAGATCCGGTGGCGAGTCTGGGTGCTGAGAGATACAAGGTCGTCAGATCCAAGTGTTCCTGAGTTTCAGAGTGAAGGGCGGGAGTTCAGATAGTGAGGCATACATACCTCCAAACATGGGTGGGAAGCTAGTCGGTCCCTGAGGGTCTGATAGAGGAGTTGAGGGAGAGAGGATGCAGATAAGGAGAAATCACTACACCCACTGCTTATGTGCTCCCGCTGCAGTGCTATTAGTATTCCAGGCCCCAGTAGGGTTGGAACGCAGGTAGAATGGCAACAACAAAGGTCTGTGCTCTTCCTTTGTAGTTCTCGTGTTTACTGCTGTCCACCTCGTGCATAGTAAGTTAGGACAGGGCTCATGTGGGGGCTGCTCCCCCTGTGTCCTCAAAGCCGAATGCTGGGCCTGGAGTATAGTAGGTACTCAGCGAATACACGCTGAATGAATAAAGGAACGCACAATGATAAAATTCATGCACGGTGCCTTAAGTAGGTAGGGTTTGGTCTCCGATTCTCTGGTTTGAGCAAACAGAACACAGAGCAGCTAGGTAGACAGCTCGCTCTGATCGCCTCCACGCCGCAAGAGAACTTCCCAACTTGGAATGCTTCCCAGGAGAGGAAGTGAGAGGAAGCAGGGCCATTTCACGGCAAAGGATATCCTCTAATGCTGCAAATTGACAAAGCCTTCGGCTGCTCGATGACACTTCCAGCTCCCTCCCTCTACTGATGGGATTCCCAGATGCTACCAGGTTGGCAAGTTAAACCTGCTCTGTTTGTGTGTGGTTTTATATATTTCAAATGGTTCCTTGTGAGTTGTTCAGGCCTCATCCCTGGCACCCTAAAGAGCACTCAAGCCTAAGATTGCACCATCCAGTCCATGAGGGGAGTGCAACATTCTTCACCTCCAGCGGATCTCATGGATATGACACTCAATCAATTACAAGAGGCTGGGAGGTTGGGGAGGAGAGGACCATGTAGTTTCCAGTTTCACAACCCCTTCCTGCCACCAGTGGTTCTGCTGCGGGGAGTCCCCCTGGCCTCACAGGAAGGCAGCACATTCAGGGTCACTCGGCAAAGGTCTGCTGGTCACCTTGTTGCTGCTCCCCCACTAAGGCACTCACAATTAATTCAGCGTTGCCAAGTCACGCTTCTTGAAACAGACCCCAGGACTCATTTCCAGGATGTTTTTGGCTGCCTGACAACCCCTTCCTGTTTTGGAAGTAGAAAGTGACATTAAAAAAGCCAGGGAGGCTTCATTGTTTTTTTTTTTTTTTTGTATTTTTTTTAAAGATTCCAATGACTGAAGAGTGGAGGCTCTTAATGGCAGAGATGTGCTCGCTTGAGGAACTGTCCTCTCCTCGGAGACTAACTGCCTATTGCTTTGTTTTTTGGCCTAATCCTTTCTGAAACTCTTTTCTCTCATGTTCCCATATTTTCCTCATGTGTCAGAAACTATGAAGTTGCCCACATTTGTTAATCATGACACATTTCAAATGAACACGGAAGACAGCCTGAAAACATCTAGTAAAGAAAGCTTGTGCTCTTCATGGGTACATTTGCTGAAAGGAATTCACCAGCAATATTTTCTTTCATTGAAAATGCCCAACTGCTGGCCTAATACTGAGTGATCAAAAAAAAAAAAAAACCCGAGTAGGATAAGGAATTAAGGATTCTACCAAAAAAATGAACTTCACAATGGTGAGTGACATGGTTTCATGTATCTTCAAATGAGACTGCAAGGGCCTAAGAGGAGGCAACTCAGTGACAGAATGGGGGAAAGTCCCTGCACACATGTTCACTACCTCCATTTAGAAAGGCAGAAACCCCTTTCCCTTGAAGCAGGAGCTGCAGAGGGCCTTGGTCCCTGAGAGAGGGAGACAGCGGCTGGGGAAGAGGTCAGGGCAACTGCATCAGGATGGCCATACGAATGGTGTCTGGACGTTCAGCTGCCCGCATGGCACAGAGGGCAGAGGGAGAGAGGCTCCAGAATATAGCTCTTGGAGATACAGTGAAATCTCCTTGTCAAGGCCAAGTTCCCTTGTCCGATTTGTGGCTGGGAACCCTTACATACCATGTTCATTTTTGAGATGAAGGCCCAAGTGGAGTTTAGATTAATGGTTGCGGGCAAGCTAATTAAGTTGAAGCCGAGGAGTTTCAGAATATGGTGGATCTCTGCAAGTAAGGGCCTGTTTTAAGGCCGCGTGTGGCCTGAAAAAGTACCTCAGTTGGTCCTCTGGCCATGCAGGTTAAACTCTAATTTGATCATGTTTTTCTTCAAATAGCGTTCTCATGTTTTATTTGCACCTGCGATTCCTCAGTGTTTGTTCTGATGAGAGGAATATCTTTGGTTGTGGAAAATTATACATGAGATTGTGGAAAATTATACATGACCTTTACTTGGTATATTGTCTATGCTACTTACTAGCTGTCTTTGGACCAAGTGCTTCACCTGCCTGGCCTGTTTCTTCAGCAATAATACAGGAACAAATCAGTACCTAATTCCCATAGTGGCTGTGGGGACTAACCTAGTTAACTGAAGATATGCATAGGAGGCACTCGATAAATGCCAGCTGTATTATTACTATTAACAGTGAAGTCTTGAGACAATTCACCAGCAGCCACAAGTTTATTTGAATGCAACAAAACCTTTGCTCTCTGACAGAGGGGTAGGTTGACTCATTCCTCGAAGCCTGAAAGGTTTTTGTTTTTTGTTTTTGAAAGAGCACTAATATGGACTTGAAAAGGCAAAACTAGATCCTGCTTTTACTTCTAATTAGGATAAATCACATTCAAATAGTAGACTGAATTGAATGATTCTTAGCATATTTTTTTTCCGATTCCTCCTTCATTTCACAACATAGCTTTTATTAGCAACAATAATATATTTTTATATAGACTATTATTAAGCATATGATTTACAATGATCTTTTCTCATTCTGCAGACTGTATTTTCAATTTCTTTTTTAAAATAATTTTATTTTTTTCATCATGATAAGCATCCTCTTTAATCTCCATCTCCTATTTCCCCCATCTCTCCACTATGGTAACCATCATTTTGTTTCCTATAGTTAAGTCTGTTTCTTGGCTTGTCTTCTTTTCCTTTTGTTCATTTGTTTTCTTAAATTCCATCTATGAGTGAAATCATATGGTATTTGTTTTCCTCTATTTCCCTCAGCATTATACTCTCTAGATCCATCCATGTTGTTGCAAATGTCAAGATTTTGTTTTTTATGGGTGAATAATATTCCACTACATATATATCTTTTATATATCTTATATATATCTTTGATATATATATACGTCTTTTCTAAATGTTTATTTATTTTTGAGAGAGACAGAGCCCAAGCACAAGCAGAGAAGGGGCAGAGAGAGGGAGACACAGAATCCAAGGCAGGCTCCAGGCTCTGAGCTGTCTGCACAAACCCTGATGTAGGGCTTGAACTCATGAACTGTGAGAACATGACCTGAGCTGAAGTCAGACCCTTAACTGACTGAGCCACCCAGGCGCCGCCCCCCCCCCCCCAATCTTCTTTATCCATTTATCCATCAATGGACACTTGGGCGCTTACACAATTTGGCTATTGTGAATAATGCTGTAATAAACATGGGGTGCATGTATCCCTTCAAATTAGTGTTTTTGTATTCTTAGGGAAATCCACAGTAGTAGAATTACTAGATCATAGGGTATTTATGTTTCTAATTTTTTTGAGGAATCTGCATACTGTTTTCACAGTGGCTGCACTAGATTGCATTCCCACCAACAGTGCATGAGGCTTCCTTTTCTCCACATCCTCACCCACACTTGTTTCTTGTGTTTTTGATTTTAGCCATTCTGACAGATGTGACATGATATTTCATCAGTTTTGATTTGCATTTCCCTGATGATCAGTGATGTTGAGCATCTTTTCAAGTGTCTGTTGGCCATCTGTATGTGTTCTTTGGAGAAACGTATGTTCATGTCTCCTGCCCATTTTTGAATTGGATTATTTATTTTGGGGGTATTGAGTTGCATCAGTCCTTTATATGTTTTGGATACTAACCCTTTATCGGACATGTCATTTGCAAATATCTCCTCTCATTCAGTAGGCTGTCTTTTAGGTTTTTTGCTTCCTTCACTGTGCAGAAGCTTTCTATTTTGATGTAGTCCCAATAGTTTATTTGTATTTTCACTTTCTTGAATGATCACAAATTTAGCTTTTGATAAAAATCTTGCTTTTATACCAATACAGTCAACTTAAATTTGTTAGTTGGTTCTTGAAAAAAATTCTCTAAATTTTGATAACACTATTTCCTTATGAAATGTATTTTATTGTATTAACATATATTCAAATTCTCAGGTAAGGACTTTTTATAGAATGTGGTCTGTATAAAAAAGAATAGAGCCTAAGTTACAATGGAATGGTTACTTTTGGTTCTGTCATTTTATTCAGGTATCGAGGAGGGTCCATCGATTCAGTGGGAAGCTGTGGATCAACGGCCACCATTGTCAGGCTGCGTTCTTTCTTATTTCACCCAAGAAGTCATAGGTCTGTTCTGAAATGTCAAAAGGTTTGTGGACTCCATGTGGCGAAAGCAGAGCTTGCAGACCACCCTCGCCGCCTTGGTTTTGCTTAAGGAAGTCCGCGATAACCTTCCACCGGGCAGCCTCTGTCTCCTCTTCTGCCCACCTGTACGGGGGCAGGAGTGTGGAGTGCAGAAGAGGCGCCACACAGCCGTGGTACACCAGGAGGAACATGGCCTTCAGGGACTCTTGGTCTCTCTGGGAAAACAGCAGAAACAACTGTGAGTGGACCTACATCATTCCTTTTTAAGTGTTAAATTCTATGAACTCCGTAAACTAAAATCCACCTAAGGGGTGAGATGGAGGGTGCCATTAGTGCCTGGCAAGTAACTGGCTCTGAATCAGCTACTCAGTGGGGAAACAGTACTCTCTGAGACCAGGGTGTCTCCTAAGCTCCGCTGAGGGGTTCCACACGTGCCATCAAGGACACTGGGGTGCTGAAATCTAATTCTGGTGATAAAGGTGTGGTTCCAGGGCAACATGACTAGAACACAATGTGAAGGTAGCCGTGTCCTCTTAATTAGGTTATAGCACATCAGAGACAATGTTAAGTTGTTACAAAAGAAGGGCAGCATGAAATCCAGAGAAAGGAGACCCAAGGACTAAGAATGTGCAGACCCTCCCCAAATAACAAGAGTACTGCAGTCATAACCAGTCAACCCTGACAGTGACAGGCCAGGGTGGGACTCTCAGGGAGCATGGCAGTCGGGCGGGGGAGATACTATACACATCAGATCTGCACATAAATAGGGTTCCTCCAAGCAACCATGTGTGCGGCAATTTCTACAGGCCTGAGGCCCAGCACCTTGTCCACTGATGTCCTAGAAAGCATTAAATCTGCCAATTTTAGCAAAGGTCAAGTGTAGATGGCACTGGTCAAATGGAAGTTCAACTACAAACACAATGCACTTTACAATACATATAGTGTGTGTATATGTATATATCATATACACAGCATACATATTATATATATTATACATATAGTATATATTATGTAAAATACACAGTGTATGTTTTTAAAAGTTTTTAGGATTTTTCTTTGTTCTCCCATGTTCCTTGCAGATAGTTAACATGTTAGACTTGAAGTACAGAAACCATGTACCATAAGCCAAATGCAGCCCACTGCCTCTGTTTGTAAATAAAGTTTTATAGAAACCCAGCCCCACTCACATGTTTACATGTAGTCTGTAGCTGCCTTTGTGCTACAGTGGTAGAGTAGAGTACTGTAACAGGACCTTACAGCCTGCAAAGCCAAATGTATTTACCATGTGGCTCTTTACAGAAAAAGTTTGTCAGTCCTGGATTAGAGCAGTGGAGCCGTTACTCACTGAGGAATACGAGTTCTGTTTGATAATCACCGATCTTCTATGGTAATGTAAGCATGAGCCATGCAGTTTTAAATGTATTATACAGCTTAGGCCAATTTTCTTTTCCCTTCTCCTTACGTGATATGAACTTTGAGAGCTAGAGGAATTTTTTTCTAAATAAGAGAAACCTGATAGCCAATTGGGAGACTTTGTTTAGAAACTTCTCAAATAACACTCACTGATCTGAAATGATTGTTTTGATCAAGTGTTTCTTTTCACATGAGGACTGCTCCCCCATACCCTGCTTGGAACATGTCTTTGCAACCACGATGACACAGTTTAACTGGTTGGGAGGGATTATGACTACGGCTACTCTGGCTAAGACGGGCATTATTAGCAAGTGTAAGCAAGCAGTGAGCGCCGCAAATGTTCAGTTCAGCGTGGAAAATCACATTACCTTCTCTGATCTTTTTAATGTGCTCTCTTTCTCAGCCCACGAACTCTAAAAAGTAAATCAAAGTATCATATTAATCTGAGTATTCACAAGCCTTTGCCACAGATGAACAGGGTTAAAAACGCTGTACGGACCCTACATGGGTGAGAAGTGGATATGTAGGCGCCTACTGCTAACGAGCTGGAGCCAGACTGACCAGGAGGTGAAAGACGCCTTGGATGCACCATGATTCTTACAAGTCAAAACTAATTTAAGAACGGAATCAGTGAAACACTAACAGATCCTTGCAAAGTGCATAAACATAGCACCTGAGCAATAACATACTATGCAGGTTTTAAGTTCAGATGGTAAACGAAAATAGGAAACTGCCAAATACCATACTTCTTGGCAATCCTGTCTGCCATGATGATGATGGGGATCAGAGGGGGATAAAATGAGGTACAGCTTTGCAAGTAAATACTCCACTCTGTTCACAAAGATTCATACAAGCTTCTTTAAGGAAGTAAAAAACCCAGAATTCAACTAATCCCACAGACACATGAATTGAAGCCTTTCTCAGTGCTAGTTCTGGGCAAACTGTGAGCAAGAGGGATGTGCCCATCCCCGCGGCTGCTTATTCCCCGCCTCTGCTTTGTGCCTGTTTGCAGGTATTCTCCTGCTGGTGCCTGTTTTCATGGATTCCTTGAAAGCACCAGCCCTTATTTCAGTAAGGAGGCCCTGGGGTGGATATGACAGATGGCACCAAGAATGAGATTCTCCATGAAATGAAAGAGAAGTTTCCTACCAAGAGACCACAGGCTGTGCCCCTGATGAGCCAGATCTTGGAATGGTTGTATTTACCCTGACCTGTTACCACGAATGGCCAGTTATTACCATGAAAGAACTACCTTATGAGACTGGGGTCTACCACCCTCATTGACTGCTGCACCTGCAGGCCTTGGGGAGTTTCAAGAGGCCCCTTCAAGAGCTAGGGTGCTTTACTAAACAGGCCAGGTATTATTATTATTATTATTATCATTATTAAAATACCAACAACAAACTAAACTTGGCTAAGTTGACACTAGGAGGCTCACACCCTTCATAATGTGAACCTTAAAAGGTATCTGACTTCACATGACTATCACTTAGCAACTTCAGACATACTGTCTGGAAAAGCTTGCCTGTTGTTTGTTAGTTAGTTGTATCAAGGTCCCATCTCATTTTTCACTGAGCTACCAGCAAGCAGTAGGGTGTATCATTTACGCTAAGTCAGTGGCAAACAGCAAACGTGTGTGTGTGGAGGGCCAGTACTATATACCGAGGCCCACTTCTTCCTTCTGGAGCAAGGAGAAGACTCCATCTCCCAGCTCCCTTGAAGTTAACTGGGGCCATGTGATTGGTTCCAGCCAACGAAACACGAGCAGGAATGGCCTGTGCCACTTCAGGGACAGGTGGTGGAAAGGCCAGGGGCAATCCTCTATTCTCTCTTTTCCTGCAGGTGCAACTGGCAACAGAGGAAGCCGCTTGTTCCAGATGATGCTATAAGAAACGAGCCTCCAACAGCCTGCACCCTTGGATGACTACCTTGGGTCTTCCACTGCTCCATGCTGGACAGGTACCATGAGGGAGAAAGAAACCTGTGTCAGCTCCCGCTGCACAGCCTGGCTGATCCTACGTCATATGGTATGCCGTGAAGACATGGCTCAAGACTGAGGAATAAACCACACTTTTAAATTTTTATTATTTAACTCATGATCCAAAGGTAATCAGTATTGCTTTTCTAGAGTATATCCTTCCAGATATTTTTACAGGCAGATATATAAATGTAAACATATATATATTTAAACATACTTATTACAACTCAAATGTTTTTTTTTTTTTTTTTTCACTTAACAATGTGTATGAACAACCTTATGTGCGTCTTTCCTTGAGTCTGTGGCATGTCTGGACACAGCCAAGGCTGGTCTGCAGGCCACTTCTCTGAGCTAACTGCTCATCAGGAAATGCAGAATTTAGACTAGATCAGCCCTAAGGTTCCTTCCTAACTCCAACACCCAGGTTACGTGACTGCTACACACCTAGACAAGTATGCAGGCACCCAGCACGGTGAATTAGCCTCAGTGCGCTCTCGTAAAATATTTGTTGGATCAATCAATGTACTTGTATTCTGTATAATGAATAAATATTATGATACTATGATACTTTTTTAGGGGAAAAAAGAGAAATTCTGCATTATCTAATGATAGTGCCAAATAAACTTGTCTGGAATTACAGATAATCATATGCCATGAATACTTTCTTAAGCCTTTTTGCTGAAGACTGCATTGTTACAACCCAGCCAAACCATCCCATGAGATCAGCTTTAAAGTCTAATAAAAATTCTTGGTAGGTGATTCCTTCCTCCTTCCATTTCTCTGCCAGGCCCTTACGACCTCTATCCTTATGGACAGGAATCACCTCCTTCCATGTCTCTGTCAGGCCCCTACAACCTCTATCCTTATGGGTAGGAATCACCTCTGAGCACAGCTCGCCTCTCTCCTGCACGTGCACTTTTCTACCCTGTGTGTCAGGAGCTGTCCTACAGCAGAGCCCTGCACAGGTTACCTGCTGCCTTCCATACACACTCTTCACTGGCAATGAGAGACTCAGACCGACCTTGCCCATCTGCAGACACGTTTCACATGCCAAACCGGATCACACACAGAATATTCTCTATTCCTTCATGCTGATCCTTTCTACCTGTAATGTCTTCCCCTTCCATCTCAGCATGTCAAAGTCCAACTTGGCCCCAGCTTTTTATTAGGTCTATGTCACCAAAGACCTGTTCTGGAACAGGTTCCTGGCTCTTCTTTGCTGCTCTCTTTACATCTTCACGGACCTGGATTATACAGTGGCACTTATCATGTTATCTGAGTACTGCTTTGCAGGCATAATGGGACTCCTAATATTTGTTAACTCTGATATGTTAAGTTAAACTTTATGAAACTGTCATTTTGGAAAGCCAAAAAATGGCCAAAAATTTGAGATTTCATATGGTTCAAACTCATATCCAGTTGCTATTTCACATAGCAGGCAGTACATATTTAATTAAAATAAAAATGATATGCATACCTTGATGTGACTGAAAACCCAGTCGATTTTTGCTCTGAGGACATGATCAGTGTCCATCTTAAGTCAAGAAACACACCATAGATGAGAGACTGCAATAGTGTGCACAGCAGGTACTCCACCTGCTCACTGGGTCAGGAAAGGCAGCCCTGGGGAAGCAGCGTTCATACCGAGGAAGGATGAGACCAAGTTAGCTAGACAATGGACAGGGATTGAGAGACATTGCCCAGATAGGAAAAAAAACACCCTAGGGCAGGTGTCAGAACTCACTAATGCGATGTGTTCTACTGCATTCAGAACCCATCAGGTTTCCATCATGATTCATGCTACCCACCCTGAGTGCGTCCATCATGTCAGGCTGCTCCAAGAGCTTGGGGAAGGTGGCCAACAGTGGGTTACTAATTAAGTCTGAAATATGAAAGAACAGAAAGGATTTTATATAAACTTCATCCAATGTATTTGACTGCAACAGACATAAAAACAATCATTCAGATGAAAATTATTGTGCCACATGATTTGTTGATAACACATTCCACATACTTTAACCTCTAGGAGGGCTCAAAGCTGTCTGCTCAATCTCCGTCTGCTGCTATACCCATATGCCAGGGAGTTCTGAAATCAGCCTTGTACCAAGGAGAAAGAGCTTTTAGGGTAGAAGTGGCTTTGAACAGAGTAAGACTAGAAAATTTTGTTCTTCTTTTAATGCTGTTTTCCAACCTCTCTTTCCTTATGTATAACTGTGACATGGTGAAAGGAACCAGTTAGAGAATTTATACAACTCAATACCAAAAAAACAAATAATCCAATTCAATAATGGGAAGAAGACATAAACGGGCATTTTTCCATAGAAGATATACAAATGACCAACAGATACATGAAGAGATGTTTAGTATAACCAATCATTGGGGAAATGCAAATCAAAACTACAATGAGATACCACCTCACACCTGTCAGAGAGGCTAAAATTAAGAACACAAGAAACAACTACTGGGGAGAATGTGGGGAAAATGGAACCCTCCTGCACTGTTCGTGGGAATGTAAACTGGTTCAGACACTGTGGAAAATAGTATGGGGTTTCTTAAAAAAATTAAAAATGGAATTACATATGATCCAGCAATTACACTAGTGAGTACTTACCCAAAGAATGCAAAAACACCAGTTTGAAAAGATATATATGCCCCCATGTTTATTATAGCATTATTCACAATAGTCAAATTATGGAAGCCTCCCAGTGTTCATCAGTAGGTAAATAAATATATATATATACACATATACATATATACACACACATATATGTATAAATATACATATACATGTATATTGGAATATTATTCAGTCATAAAAAAGAATAAATCTTGTCATTTGCAACAACACAGATGGACCTAAGGATATAATGCTAAGTGAAATCAGTCAGAGAAAGACAAATACCATATGATTTCACTCATGTGAAATTTTAAGAAACAAAACAGACAAAAAAAAAAAAAAAAAGACAAACCAAGAAACAGACTCTTAACTATGGAGAACAAGCAGATGATTACGAGAGGAGAGATGAGTGAGGGTATGAGTGAAATAGGTGAAGGAGATTAACAGTACACTTACATGATGAGCACCGAGTAATGTATAGAATTGTTGAATCCCTGGGACACCTGGATGGCTCAGTCTGTTAAGCATCTGACTTTGGCTCAGGTCATGATCAAGCAGTTCAAGAGTCTGAGCCCTGCATGAGGCTCTGTACTGAAATCTGGAGCCTGCCTGCTTTGTATTCTGGGTCTCCCTCTCTGCCCCTAACCCACTTGTACTCTGTCTCTCTCAATATTGTATACCTGAAGCAATATAACACTGTATGTTAACTATCCTGGAAATAAAGAAGGAACCAATTAGGAGGCACCCCTGCTCTTGGAAGGCTGAGTAGGAACCAATAAGCATGAGGGGACAGGAGACACAGGGCAAGCTGCTCGGGCCTGACTCCAGTCCACCAGGGCACTCTTGAAATGGCCTGGGCAATATATTCTACAATCTTATGTCTTCAGTAGAGAGAAATCCTCCCTCTAGGTCCTTATGAGAGAAATCCTCCCTCTAGGTCCTTATTAGGTTTACTCCAAAGGTCAGAATGATGACAACAGTTCTGAGTAACTTCCTTCCCAACAGAAAAGCTAATAAGCTTTATCTTCTCTATGAAGTCATATCATTCAAGAAGTTTTTCTAGAGTCATTGAAATAAACTCTCAGGCAAGTGGTGATGAAAAAGGTTAAACTGTCCTTCCCTTGGAGTTATAACTAATTCCTTGAGAAATGGCGGGACTTCTCTAATTTTGAGTTCCGTTTCAATCTACCTATCCAAGTGCTAAGTCTCTAGGAAAGGACTCCTGTCTAACCATGAACTCCACTTGTCCACGAGAACTAAGCTACCTAGGATCCTTCATCTTGCTCACTCTGCTCTAGTCACACTGGCTTTCAACCGCGATCCCTCCAACACACTTGCATTGTCTTGCTTCAGGTCTTCAGACATGCTGGCCCCTCTGCCCAGACACGCACCTGCCCCACACCTCTAACTCCTCTCTCATGTATTATCTTGACTATTACTCACCCAGAGACTTCCCTAAGATCTTACCAGTTGTATGCTCTTGTTTGCTTCCTTCCTTCCTTTCTTTATTTTTATTTTTTATTTAGAGAGAGAATATGAGCAGGGGGGAGGGGGACAGAGGGAAAGAGAGGGAGAATCCTAAGCAAGCTCCACTCTCACCATGGAGCTCAACGTGGGGCTTGATTCCACAGACCTGGGATCATGACCTCAGCCGAAATCGAGAGTTGGATGCTCAACCAACTGAGCCACCCAGATGCCCTGGCTTTCTTCCTTTAGAAAGATTGAAAAGGATGATTCATGTAATTTTGTGTTTGAAGTCTGTCTGTCCACCAGGGGAGGGATGCTCGCGCCTGTCTCATCCATCACTGGGCTTAGCACAGTGCCTGGCATATAAGAGGCATTCAATACATATCTGCTTATTTATTTACTGAGTTCAAAGACTACTCATTAAAATTAAATTCTTTTTTAGAGGCAATTCTTTTTTTTTTTTTTTACAAATAGTTTATTGTCAAATTAGTTTCCACATAACACTCAGTGCTCATCCCCATAAGTGTCCTCCTCTATGCCCCTCCCCCCCTCCCCCCCACATCCATCAGTCCTCAGTTTTTGTCAGCATTCAAGAGTTTTTAGAGGCAATTCTTATAACACATGTAGATCTCTTTGTAAGTTTAATCATGTGTGATGTCATTGATTTTTTTAAATTTATTTTTTAACATTTTACTAGGAAAAAGTTTCAAGCTTACAAAGAAGATGCAAGAATAAAAACAGAACATTTGAATATCTCTTTCCTGTATTCAATTTTAACTAGTCTGTTGATATTTAAACATTGTGCATTAAGAACCAGTTATTTTGGGTGATTTTGGTCTCTTCCCAAAAAGATAGTGTGCATACCAAACATGTGGTAAAAACAGATTATTCAAAAATGCTGAGGGAAAATGTGATTGTATCTGAGCTTTAGTATCTCAAATCTCCAGAATTTGTAATGTGAAAATACGTTATATTGTAAAGAATTCAGAATATTCTGAACTAACACAGGTGCACAATGGAGTACAATGCTTTGCATGTGAAGTAATTTATTGGCTTTGATATTATTCTAAATATTTTATTCTGAATGCACCTTCAGAAGCAGAAGATAAAAGTTGGCATAGGCCACATTTACTCAAAGCATGATACATTACTGCACATAAGGAAATTGCAAAGACTTCTTACCAGTACTCTGCATGCTCATCCTGTCTTTTAGGAGTACATCTCCAAGAATTTGGCGATAAAATATCAACAAATGAATGGAACACATACTTCCGATTAATGTTTCTGGCAGTAAACTGTTAAAGAAGAAAAACATGTACTCATTAAATAAATCCCTATGATCCAACTTCCAGTGTTTTAAAAATATGTACTTACTACTTTAATGAACAGTACCAAGTTTTGCTTCATTACTGGAAAAACATTTTAACAATTTTAAAGAAAAGTTCCAAAGTTGCCCATAGAAAACTAACATTACACTTTCAAGCTTGAACTCTGTCTTGCCATCCTTGTGTTTCATTTTAGCATTTATACAGTCTTACCTCAACCAACTCAATGACAACAGTCTCAACTTCTCACTACTGCTCTTCTCATATATACCCATGTAAATGTTAAATTAAAAAAAAGTCATCAGTTATATGCTTGGGAAGAAAGGGAGCAGTCAGCTACAAGTTTTGACAAAGCCATGTGGCCACCCCTGTTGATGTGACGAATGAAAAGGAAATATGAGTTCAGACTGTTCATGTTGCTGGGTGGAAGGTGGGAGGGTGTGGGCAGACCAGGACTGAATTCTGACTTTGCTTCTTCCTGCTATATGACTCTGGGTTAGTTAATTATTCTCCTTGTGTTTTGGTTTCCTCACTTGTATAATTCAGATAGTAATACCTCCATTTCAGAAGATTACTAAAAGGATTAAAATGAGACAAATATGATGTGCTTAATGAAATGCCTGGTCCATAGTAAGGGCTCAAAAACAGAAGAAAATTTCAATATTGATGTTAAGTTGGTATCAGTTTAAAAGGGACTGTTATCACTTTAATATGTAATATGTAATCTCCATGGTAACCACAAAGAAAAAGAAATCTATAGAATATACACAAAGGAAAAGGGAATGAAAATATGTCATTACAAAAAAAAATCAAACACAAAGGAAGGCTTAAAGGGAGAAAATGAGGGGCAACCATCTACCCCCAGAAAATTAAAAAAACAAAAACAAAATGTCAATACAAAGTCCTTCCCTATCCGTGATTACTTTAAATATAAATGGATGAAACTCCCTCATAAAAAGACACAGATGGCAGAACTAATAGAAAAACAGGCTCTAACTATATCCTATCTACAAGAGACTCACTTTCGATCTCACATCGATGGATGTTCATAGGTTGAAAATGAAAAGGATAGACAAAGATACTCCATGCAAGTAGTTAACAAAGGAGAGCAGAGGTGGTTATATTAATATCAGAAAAAAACATACTTTAAACCAAAAAACTTAAAAGAGACAAAGAAGGATATTATAGAATGATAAAAGGATCAATGCATCAAGAAGATATAATAATCAGGGGGGAGGGGGAATGGGCATGGAGGAGGACACTTGTGGGGATGAGCACTGAGTGTTATGTGGAAACTAATTTGACAATAAACTATTTGTAAAAAAAAAAAAAAAGAAGATGTAATAATCATAAACATGCAACAAACATTAGAGCTCCTAAGTATAGAAAGCAAACATGAACAAAACTGAAGGGAGAAACAGGTCTACAACCATCGTAGGAGACTTTAATACACCACTTTCAGTAAAGAATAAAACAACTAGACAAAAGATCAATAAGAAAACAGAAGACATAACACTGCAGACCAACTGTAATAAAGACACATATAGAACACTCTGTTCAATAATAACAGAATACAGAATATTTTTCTCAAGTGTACATGGGACATTCTCCAGGACAGATATGTTAGGCTACAATACGAATTTTAATAATTTAAAGGACTGAAATCATACAAAACACCTTTTCTGATCACAATGGAATGAAACTAGAAATCGATAGCAGAAGGAAAACTAGAAAATTTGCAAATACGTGGAGATTAATCATCACACTCTTAACCAATCAGTGGCTCAAAGAACTCACAAGGAAAATTAGAAAGTATCTTGAGACAAATAAAATGAAAGCACATCATATCAAAATTTATAGGATGCAGTGACAACAATGCTAAGCTAAGAGGAAAAGTCTATAGCTATAAATGCTTAAATTAATTAAGAAGGAAGATCTGGGGCGCCTGGGTGGTTTAGTCGGTTAAGCGTCCGACTTTCGCTTAGGTCGTGATCTCGCGGTTCGTGGGTTCAAGCCCCGCGTCGGGCTCTGTGCTGGCTGCCAGCTCAGAGCCTGGAGCCTATTTCAGAGTCTGTATCTCCCTCTCTCTCTGAGCCTCCCTTGCTCACGCTGTCTCTCTCTCTCTCTCCTAGAAATAAATAAAAATATTAAAAAAAAAAAAGAAGAAAGATCTTAAATTAACCACCTACCTTTAAACCTTAAAGAATTAGAAAAGAGAAATAAATGAAGCCCAAAGGTAGCAACAGGAAAGAAGTAATAAAGATTAAAGCAGGGACGAACAAAAAAGAGGAGAGAAAATAACAAAATCAATGAAGCAAGAGTTGGGTTCTTTGCAAAGATCAACAAAATTGACAAACCTTTAGCTAGAGGACTAAGAAAAAGAAGAGAAGATTCAAGTTACAAAATCAGAAATGAAAACAGATCTTACTACTGATTTTACAAAAATAAAAAAGGGATTATAAGACAATACTATGAATAATTGTACATCCATAAGTTGGATAATCTAGATGAAAAGCACAAATTCTTAGAAACACACATCCTACCTGGCTGAATCAAGAATAAATAGAAAATCTAAGACTGAATCAATAATCAAAGACCTCCCAATGAATAAAACCCCAGGATCAGATGGCTTCACTGGTAAATTCTATCAAATATTATTAATACCTATCCTTTTCAAACTCTTCCAAATAACTGAAAAAGAAGGAACACTTCCACACTCATTACCTGAAGCCAGCATTATCCAGATACCAAAGCCAAAGATATACGAGAACTCTAGAGACCTATATCCCTGATGAATACGGATGCAAAAATCCTCAACAAAAACCTAGCAAACAGCATGCTGAAAGGTTTATACACTATGAACAAGTGGGGTTGATTCCTGGAATGCAAGGGTGGGTCAACATTGAAAAGTCAGTCAATGTAATAAACTACACATTAACAGAATGAAGGAAAAACCCACATGATCTTCTCATCTGATGCTGAAAAAGAATTTGACAAAAGTCGGTACCTTTTCATAATCAAAACACTCAACGATCCTAGGAATGGAAGAAAGCTACTTCCACATAATAAAGGCCATAGATGAAAACCCCACAGTTAACATCATATTCAATGGTGAAAGACCAAAACCATTTTCTCTAAGATCAGGAAGAAGGCACGGTGCCATGGTGCCAGTGGTGCCTACTTTCACCACTTTTATTCAGCACAGTGATGGAAGTCCTAGCTAGGGGCCCAGGCAAGAAAAGGGAATAAGAAATATCCAAATTGGAAAGGAAGAAGTCAGATTCTCTCTGTTCACAGACCACACGGTCTTCTATGTAGAAAACCCTAAAGATTTGGCAAAACACTGTTCGAATGAACAGACTCAGCAGTTATAGGATATAAAATCAGCATATATAAATTAGTCATGTTTCCATACATTAACCATGAACAATTTGAAAAGAAAATTAAAGCCAATTCCATATACAACAGCCTCAAAAAGAAGAAAATATTTGTAAAAAATAGAAACACAATTTCAATATTATTTCAAAATAATAATCGGGAAACAGGACACGTGAGTGCTTTATAATCCTGACACATGACACACGCTAAATGCTCACTGGGAATATACTGAGCACAGAGCTAACCTTAGAAGATACTCAAGAAAATGTCTTGAGTCCTTCTAAATATACATTTTCTAAATGTTATTTTTAGAAATACGTGAACTCTGTCACTAAGCATAAAGAATGACCACATAGGTAATCTTGAAAACCTTGCAAACAATGTCCTCTCTTAAGGAGGAAAATATCTTTGGGCTAAGAAGAACCTCCCAAAGTTAAAAAAGAGATTTCAACTTTTGTAAGTTAGTCCTTTTGGTTTCTAGAGTGAGCATTTTAGCAGGAAGTCACATCAATCCCAGTGGTAACACTCGGGCTTCCAGGCTGTTGGAAGAGAACAGAATGAATGTAACCCTGATGGTGGTGCTGGAGCAATGGATTCCCCAGGGGTAGTTGCATGGAATTTAATAAATATCCTCGACTACTTCCTAACCCCTGCATTTCTAGAAACATCCCAAAACGCAAGACAGGTTCTCTTACATTCATATATAGCATTTGCTCTACAAAGCTAGAAACTGTTGTTTTCTGACCCTACTATAATACTGGTCTTGTGTCTGACCTGGATTGCAAAGACCGGCCACAGAGGATTATTTAAGCTGCCTTGACGCCACCACATGCCTTCTCAGTGTTCGGCTGTGATTCCTAAGGGTTGTTCCACATTCTGCCCTCTGGTCTATGGCCCACGTGGGCAGTGTCTCAGCTGCATGCCCAAACCATGTCTCATGCTGAAGAACAGCCATTGATTTTGCTAGAGGAAGGGGTGGAACCTTCCTTCCATTTTTCCCTCTCCTCTCACGGAGCCGCCTGCTCTGTCTGGCTGGCATCGCTTCCGGCCCACAGCAGAGGCCTCTGTTCCTCCCACAGCACAGGCACTCTTTTCCTTCGGGCACCTCCCCACAACCTGAGGCAGCACTGCTGTAGTTGATTAGTTCTCCTTAGGAAAATCCTCTGATTTTCCCAAACCCAAGATGAGCAGAAAGCTCTGAGCTACTAAGGTTGGCTAAGCTGAAGAAGTAAAAAATATACTTCTTTCTAATCTCACAGATACACCAGCCAACTCTGATAGCAGAAGTGCCATGAACGTAATAACAGGGCCCGGGCTAGTAATGCTATTATCTCATTTATTTTTAGGAACAATACAATGGAAGTGAAAGAGGAAAAAACATGGGATATGTCAAAAAGGTAAAGACAAACAAGTTTATAGCGAATTTATACACACGCACACAGCCTACTTCTATAGACTGGTATTTCTTGGTATTCTGAACTCATGCACTGGGAGTCTGGGTCTAAATTCAGGGCTTTCCCTCATCAGGGCCTTTGCCTTTGACCAAATCACATCAAAAGTTAAAGTCCATCGAAAAACAGCTCCAAAATTAGAATGGCAAGTCTTGGTGAAACTGAAGGATCTATTTGCTGCCTCTTTCATCTCATGCTGAGAGGGTCACGATGATTATAGCTGTCCCCACAAAAGGAGTCCCATGGGCAGGATTCGGGTGCTGTTTCTTTGGTAAAGGAGATGAGTCTACATTGATTGATTTGCAGTTTTGCTGACATCCAAAGGTACACATACATAAGACTGCTGGCTGGTGAGAGGGCAGAATGAAGCCGACAGGCAAGGACACTGGGTAAAAATGGGCAGGAAGGCAAAATTCTCACTGGGCTTCCCAACCTTGCTCTGTGTGCTTTGTAGTGTGTCCCTAGGCATAATGTTAAGCAGGGGAGTCCGGCTAAACAAAGGTGAAGTTCATTAAGCACGGGAGGGTGGGACAGAGGTGGGATGTACTTTTGCAGGAGAGGAGGAGGGCTGCTGGCACTACTAATTGCCTTCCTCTCCCATCCACTGAAGATGGCGGTCAGGGAAGGAAAGGGGACTGAGAGGGAACAGTTCCGCCTCGGTCTCCACCCTGCGCAGGCTCAGAGCAGAGATGCCCAAAAGCTCCCATGCTGGTGCCCACTCTCACCACAGACTCCCAGCAGGGCCCTTACGCCACAGCCAGCTGTGGGGCCTCTGGATTCTCTGTGCCGATGGCCCAGTCTCTGTGAGAGTTGGCTGAGCCTGGGCTGCACCAGTGAGCTGCCCCAGCTCACACTTGACAATACTGGGCAAACGTATTTCCGGATCATGCAGAGTGGAGTGGCAATTCAAGACAGTGCTCAGGTCCCTCTCTGGGCTCTGGGAGGAGAGAAGAGAGCACCCAGACAAGGTGGGGGGAGGCTGGGAATAGCAGGAGAAAGAGCAGAGCTCTTGAGAAGTACACTTTTGTACCAGCAGGAAGATTTCTACTTTGAAATTCTTTAGCAAACATTTCTTTAAGCTCCTACTGTGTGCTGAGATCAAACAAGCACCTTAGTTCCTGGGACCTGGAGGGCAAGGACTCAGGACCCTTCTCTGAGAACCAGCAAACAGAAGAACACTCACTGCTTTGGAAGCATGGGCCTGCCTACCTGAACTCTGCATCGCCTGGTCAAATCTGATCTTTAGATTGTAAAAAAGTATCTTGGAACCAGTATTTGGGGCCAAAGCAACACTATTAAGAGGTGTACTTGAAAGATATGCTTGGGAGTGCTTGGGGACTCTTGGAGGCTTACCAACGAGATGAGAAGTGGAAGCAGGAAGAATGAAGCCAAACAGGATTTTGGCTTTTCTTTTACAAAGACTGCTACTGTGCTTTTTTTTTTTTTTTTTTAAATCTTGAAAAATAACAATTTTCCAAGGAAAGAGTGGCCAAAAAAGGGAATCTATGGGCTCTATAAACATCCAGTGGGAAAAAAAGTCAAGAGAATGAATGATATCCATGAACACATTATTAATGGTTATTGAAAGATTTAACCGTTAATAGTAGAATTATAAAACACATTTCAGTATCAGATATAAGAACAAAGAACACTTAAACTAAGGGCATGGTCCAGAATGAGAGAAGCAACAATTCAGAAGGCTATGCCAAATTTTCCTCTATTACTCTGTTTCTTGGTAATCAGCAAGTAAGAAGCAGGGCATGGTGGAACAGGTCAACCTATCAGCTTATGTCCCCAGGCCCTGCTGTTCCCTTCCACCCCTCTTGTCCACCCTGTGCCCTCTGTGTTAAGTTCCCTTTCTCCATAGCTGCACATCTTCATGTGTGCACCTCTCCAATCCTTCAAAGCCTATTTCAACCCCCTCTCTGATCTTACCAGCTATATAGCACATCTTCATTTGAACAAGTTTTATAACATAGTACCATACCTGGCATTATATTTGCATTTATCTATATATATGATAATAATAGTAAATAATTATAGATAATACTTATTGTGTTTTAGTATATGGCATATATTATAAAAACAATCTAGGTGTTTTATTTACTTTCTTTTCATTAAACCTCATTATAGCTTTATGGAGTTGATATTATTATGCCCCTTTAAAAGATGTAGATATGGGGATCCTGAGAGAGATGGTTAAATGACTTGTCCGAGAGGTTACTGAGTTAGAAGGTGGTAGATCTGGGAACCCACTAGTATATAAGCTCCCTGAAATAAGTGAAAGGGACTGAGAGTACACTTGTGATGAACACTGAGTAATGTATGGAATTGTTGAATCATGATATTGTACAACTGACAGTAATATAATACTGTAAGTTAATTATACTGGAATAAAAAATCTAAAGAGAGCTGTATAAACCAATAAAAGAAAATTAACTAAAAAATAAATTAAAAAAGCCTACCTGAAGAAAATGCAAACTAAAATGACCATGAGACACCATTACTTATTAAAATGGCCCAAAATGAAAAAAATTCATAATACCAAAAATATGAGTAATTGGAATTTTTGTATATTGCTGCTGAGAGTATAAACTGCTATAGTCATTTTGGAAGAGTTTGGCAGCTTCTTATAAAATTAAAAAGACACCCAGCCATCCTGTGCCTCATTATTTATTCCTCTGAGAAATAAAGTATATATCCACACATGAAAGCCTCATATGCAAATATTTAGAGTAGCTTTATTCATAAATGCCCAAATTTAGAAACAACCCAGGTGTCTATCAACTAGTGATTGGATAAAATGCATTATGATGTATCCATCAAATGGAATATACTGTTTAGAACAAAAAAGAACAAACTCCTAACACAAACTTCTAATAATATGGATGGCTCTCAAATGCACTATGCGAGGCGAAGGAAGCCAGACTCAGAAGGCTACACACTGACTCCGTTTGTATTACATTCTGGAAAAGGCAAAACTGCTGAGAAAGAAAACAGCTGAGCAGCTGCCTGAGGCTGAGCCTAGGGAGCTGACCACAAAGGAGAGAGCTGTTCAGAGTGACGGGAATATTCTCCACCTTGGTTGTGGTGGTAGTTACATGAAAGTATACATTGGTTAAGACCCAAAGAACTGGAAACCAAAGAAGGTTAATTTTATTGCATATAAATTATACCTCAGCTAACTTGACATTAAAAAGAAGTTCCCTAATGATAGGATCAAGGATGGCAAGCCCCATTTAGCCAAGTTTCTATACTATTTCTGACCAAACACCTCACTTGAGCTACTAGAAAACAAAAAATAAGCTGACTTGAATTTTATTACCATTCTGTTTCCCTACTGATCCTTGACAGACAAATTAATGAGACAAAAATAACCGATGAAAGATGACCAAGCTGGAGAAGCCAACAGTGAGATGGTCTACGAACTCTGAAGGACCTCAAGGTCACTGGCCAGGTGAGTGGGTAAGTGGTACCAACCTTAGTAAGTTTCTTGATCTCCTGTTCGAAGATCTCAGTTTTACTAGGAGTTGAGGCTGCCTTCTCATTGTCATAATCTGATGGAAAACGTTCCCATGTGCTTTAAAAAAAAAACCAAAATAACTGTCAAAACTTTAAGTGCTTAGGGAGGTGAGTATAATAAAACAAAGTACCTTTTAGACTAAAGCAAAAATTTGGGGTAAGAAATAATAATTGTATGAAAACCAGGAGTCCCTCACATACCCTAAATGAGCTGATGAAGAGTGAAAGCATGACGCTGATGCCTACCCACCTCCCTAACAGTACCCAACTGGTCCCTGGAGCTGCCACTACATCAGGGGCTGGGACAGCATCATCGCTGCCAGGGTACAAAGGGAAAAAAGCCACTCTGATCCAGGTAGAACCTACTGTGTCCCAGATCCCAAACTCCTTCCTGTTCCAAGGAGGTGGGGCTGGCATCACCAGGGCAGCAGCAATGCCATGTGGCCTAAGTCATGAAGCCAGGACAGGGAGGTCTGAGAAGCGAAAGGGGAGTTTCATATCTGTCAGGAGCTGAGCTCCATGAGGCAAGGACTGTTACCTGTCTTACTTTTCATTTTCCCATTATCTAGCACGGTGCCCAGTCAACGAATATATTTTAAAAAGTGCTTGATATTTTTGAAAGGCAACTTGGCATGTTATGACCACAATTTGAAATGTCTACATTTTTTAAACTAGCAATAAGGCAAGCTCTGAATTACCCTCTTTCATGAATTCTGTGGTGGTCACAAGTATTAGTCCAGGCTTCAATGAGAAGGCATTAATGAAGGGTCCTCACACTTTCTAATTTCTTACATTAGAGTCTCATATGTGCCACCAAGAAAATAGCACTTAGATCAAAATGATTAGGACCTTACTATCAAATGACTTATTTTTAAAACTGTGAACTCAAGTGAAGAATGCTATGCTTATTAGAATAGAGCTCCTTTTGCTGATGCATCTTCTGTTTACTTTTTAAGGCCAGGAGAGAAAGCGACGCCTAAGAGCTGTACCTCTTCTGGATACTGAAGGGTCCACTTCAACACCTTTCTCATAAGGGGTGCCACCATTCAAGAAGAGTTCATACGTTCTGCAAAAGAATAGTAAGCCACGTGTTTCCATTTTAAAACACTGAAGTTTGCAGTGAAATATTTTTTAGGGCAGATAAATTCACAGACATTTTATTTGTCTCATTGCTAAACGAGAATGAAAGCTGTTGATTCCTCTATAAGGTTTTATCTCAGTAAAATTTCTTTTATTTTTAAAAAATATTTATTTATTTTTTTTTCTTTTAATTTATTTCTAGGAGAGAGAGAGAGACAGCACGAGCAGGGGAGGGCCAGAGAGAGAGGGAGTCACAGACTGAAGCAGGCTCCAGGCTCTGAGCTGGCAGCCAGCACAGAGCCCGACGCGGGGCCCGAACCCACGAACCGCGAGATCATGACCTAAGCGAAAGTCGGACGCTTAACCGACTAAGCCACCCAGTCGGCCCTAAAGATGTTTATTTATTTTTGAGAGAGAGACAGACAGAGCATGAGTGGGGGAGGGTTAGAGAGAGAGAGGGAGACACAGAATCCGAGGCAGACTCCAGGCTCTGAGCTGTCAGCACGGGGCCCGAACTCACGAACTATGAATCATGACCTGAGCCACAGTCAGATGTTTGACCGACTGAGCCACCCAGGTGCCCCAAGGTTCTTTCTTAACTTTGAACTATAGAAAATACATTTTTCCACATTAAAATGAGAAAGATTAATTGATATCATTAAAGTGTCTTGACTTTAATGACTTGTGTTAATGGGTGTATTAATGATATATTTTTAAATGTATTTTTCAAATGTTTATATGGCATAGAAATGAAAAGTAAAGAAACAGAAGAATCTCTCCCTATACTGTCCCCTCTAGTCTGGTAAGGCCCTTGTCCTACTTTTTTCTATGCAAACGCAAACAAATATATATACACAGTAAATCTCAAATCAGACACGCTTCTCTTTAAGTTGCACAACACCTACGTGTGGAAAGTAGAAGATAAAAGCCGGCATTGCCTCCCTAGTACCGCTCCTCAGAGGCAACCTGCCCACATATGCACACAATACAGTTTTCCACAAATAAAAGTGGAGCCACAGTACACATAGTATCCTGCAACTTGCTTTGTCCATATAATGATATATATTCAAAATGTTTCTGTATCAATAGACAGGCTTCTACCTCATTTACAAAATAGCTATAAAAAAAAAAAAGAAAAATAGCTATGACTTCGCTTTAGAAAGATGCGAGTAGCTACACTTTTCCCTTCTAACTAGGTACAACTAAAAACCTTTGACATTCTTTTTATTTTTTAATGTTTCATTTATTCTGAGAGAGAGAGAGAGAGAGAGAGAGAGAGAGAGACAGCATGAGCAGGGGAGGGTCAGAAGAGAGAGGGAGAATCAGAGAATCAGAAGCAGGCTCCAGGCTCTGAGCTAGCTGTCAGCACAGAGCCCGACGCGGGGCTCGAACCCACGAACTGTGAGATCATGACCTGAGCTGAAGTCGGGCACTTAACCGACTGGGCCACCAAGGCGCCCCAAAACCTTTGACGTTCTTTTTTTAAATCATAAGAAGCCTGGGCTCTTACATTCTCTAAGGGGGTGCCCCTCCCCTTATCACTGGGGTGATGTCAGAGAAGTGGAATCTGGACTCTTACCTCTGGCTTGTGGTAAAGAGGCCATGCCCACCCCTGGGTATAGTAGAAGTCACAGGAGGCAGGGAGCATTATCTGAATTAATCCTTATAATAACCCTCTTGCGTAGGAACTATTCTAATCTCCCATTTTAAAGACAGAGGAAATTGAGGTTTGCAGACATTAAAGAACCTGGAGCCTGGCTTACAGTCACACAGACAGCACCAGGATGAGAGCCCTGAATTTTACAATTCCAAACCTTGGATCTTAATCACCATCCTGATGACTGCTGATTTGCATCTCCTCTGTGAATTTCTTGTTTATATTTTAGACTTTGATTTTTTGTGTCCATTTTAAAATTTGAATTGTCTTTCCTACTCATTTTTTAGAGCCCTTTTTATATTAGCGATAATCTGTTATGTATATATTATAAATATTTGGTCTTTTGTTTTTTGGTCTTAAGTTTTAAATTTGGTTATAGTGATTGCCATCATGATTTCAGTGTATTACCTTTAAAATAAAGGTGGGGGCGCCTGGGTGGCTGAGTGAGTTAAGTGTCCGACTTCAGCTCATATCATGATTTCATGATTTGTGAGTTCGAGCCCTGCATCGGACTCTACATGGACAGTGCCGAGCCTGCCTGGAATTCTCTTTCTCTGTCCTTCTCTCTCTGACCCTCCCCACTCATGCTCTCTTTCAAAACTAAATAAACTTAAAAAAAAAAGAAGAAAGGTGGCATCACAGACACCCTGGGGACCCTGGACTTAGCTTTCCCACTCTTTGGAGAGAATTAGGCTCTGTTTCAGCACTGTGAAATGTGCTGATATCATAGAAAATTACTGAAAAAATATTCTCAGCAGAGAGTAAACTTTTTTTTTTTTTTACAAGTTTTTAAATGTTTGTTTATTTTGGGGGGAGAGACAGAGAGTTGGGGAGAGGCAGAGAGAGGGAGATAAATGATCCAAAGCAGGCTCCACACTGACAGCAGAGAGTCTGATGCGAGGCCTGAACTCAAAAAAACGTGAGATCATGACCTGAGCTGAAGTCAGACACTTAATCAACTGAATCACCCAGGAGCCTCTAAACATCTTTTAAAATACTTGTTCTATATGTGGCATTTCTTCCTCTCTAGAATGACCCTGTGCATGTTGTCTTCATATACTACTTCAAAGAATATTAAAATCAACATTAAAAGCCCTCTCCCCACAAATTTTTGAAATGCTAACACAATATACACTCTGTAAACCTGAGGTATGCAGATTCTAAACACTGAATTTCTACAAAATTACTCATTTGGAAGGAATATAGAGCCAACTTACTTTGCTGGAATAGGAATTCCACTGGCATCAAAAAGTTTAAGAAACACCCAGCCACAACTTAATTCTCCTCTTTCACCAGTTGACTAGGAAATTAAAAGGCATACAAAACTTAGCGTCTGAATCAGTCAAATTTAAAAGCACATATTAAGTCCTTTATAGGGAACAAAATTAGCATTCACTTTTAGAAATAAACAATTCCTCCCAAGAAAATAAAGTGAAACACGGTGGGTCCCATTTTCCTTGCAGGCCAGACGGCAGAGGCAGTATGAAAAGTGAAAAGCCTCTCTTGTCAAATCACTTTTGAAAATCCCTGAAGCCTGAAGATGTGGCAACTGTTGCTACTGCTCCTTGAATGATACAAGTATTTTGTGGAATGATCTAAACCACATCACTACCTGGGATCTGAGCTTTGCCTCAGTGAGAGATGAAATACACAAACTCAATCCTTTTTCAGTTTTTAATCATTGGTCAGGATTTTATCTCCACTGTCAACTGCTGGAGGCCTCTGGGGACTTGCTTGGGGGCCCTCCTCCCCTCTCCTGTCCTACTCACCCACAACACATAAGGATGAATTTGCCTTAAAGAACTGCAAGTTTGGTGTAATGTTATTAATATAATAACAGTTGGCTTTCTGAGTTACCTTGAGGCCAATTATATACACTAAGCCTACTGGGTATTATCAGAGTGTGGAGACATTTAAATTACTATCACATGAAATAAGTGAAGGGGCGGAAAAGCACACTTATCGTGATGAGCACTGAACAATGGATAGAAACTGTTGAATCACTATATTGTACACCTAAAACTACTGCAATTAAAATAAAAAATTTAATAGAAAAATAAATTACTATCACAGATCCACACCCACTGGTTCAATCTTTTATGTGATATAAGTTAATCTAATTTCTGTTGTTCTCTTTATAAAAGTTACCACTGACAGGTCCTTTAATGAGGACTGTCAGCCACAAGGCTAAGTGCACCCTGACCCTCTAGGACAGAGGTAAAACACTGCTGGAATGCCACTGAACATCTCTTATCACTTTCTGAAAAGTCTCATCCTTTTCAAACCTTGAGTCCTTAAAAGTACTGGACTTCCCTCAGACTATAAATATAAATAAATACAGTTGTATTGTAAACGCTACTGAAAAAGCAGCACTGTATGTTCATTAGACCCACCATTCCCATTCCTCGAGAGATTAAAATTCTATTACACATAAACGCCTCAATTATTTTACTTGTGAATACAGACTTTTTTTTTTAACTTCTCCTTAACATTAGAAAGCTATATCTTTCAACTGACATACATTGCGAATATAAGAAATTCCAAGTTCAAATAATATTCCAAGATCTGGAGATGAAGAATTGGATCTGATAAAACAATCACCATCAAGCAAGCATGGCAAGATGCCTGTAACCTGAAACAATGAAGAAAACTAAGTTACTCATAAAAATGTTAAATGGGAGGGAGGTTTAAGCTTTATTCATCTGTACATGGTTTATACCTTTGCATCATAATTAACAGTCTTTTAAAGAGAACAAAAAGCAAATGGATTGGACCCATCAAGGATTTCAAGTTAAAAAATTTAATTGCTCTGTTTACTTTCACTTATCCTTTGCTTAGAGTAGAGGCTGCTGTGAAACAAGTACTATGCCTAGCTCCCTCAGAGGTGTTATAATTTGCATATGTAATATTTATACTGACCATTGTTCTTTGTAAACAGAACCAAAATTGAAGACTTCATACACACATTTGCTCAACTTTCCCAAGGTGTGCCTTATAAATTTTCCTTTCCCTTCTTTTTTGCTCATTCCTTTCCCTCTGTCTGGACAACCACATCCCTCTGTCTTGCCTATAAGGTCCTCCCCATCCCTCAAGGCCTAGTTTCTCTTCTACAAAACCTTCCCTGAGCCTAAGGGCTAGAATTAGTGTCCCCCTCCTCTGTGCTTCCACAGTACTTGGAGCCCTATAACCATTACATCCTGTCTTTGCCATAGTTACCCACAGGACCCCACCTCCACAGGGTTACTCTAAGGATTAAATGAGAGAGTGTCCAGGAGGACCTACCACCGTGCCTGGCCCTGGATAGAGCTCCATAAACACTGATTGTGGTTATTATACAATAACAATTGTATAAAGTGTTTCTTTTCTACTAACCTGTAAGTTCCCAAATGCCTAGGAAGAATGGCTCGCACCTAACAGATACTTAATTTCATTCATTCAAATATTTTTATTAATTTCAAGGAACAATTTATTATTCATCCTTCCAAACAGTTTATCTTTATACCCAAAAACATTTAGAAAGTTCTACCTAAATGTTTCATGTACACCAAAATACAAGCAGTGGGGCACTTGGAAAATCAAACTAGACTTTTAGGAGATGTGCTAGAGCCAAGGTTGTGAACCTGCAGCACACAAGCCAGGCGGCTGGGCCTCCCCCACACCCTGTGCCCTCTCCTTGAACCCCTACTGCTTGAAGATCTTTTGATGCGTAAGACAAAGGTTAATGAAGGATTTTTAGGGTGCAGCGCCCCAAGGCAACTAGTTATGGGAAGTAAATACTAAAGTAATGAAACTTTGGAGGTAGAAAAAAAGTAAAGCAAAATAAACTATAGACCATAACAAGAGCATAAATATCTTCATGTTCACTAACATCCATGTCACAGGGATGCGGTGGTTTGAAACCACCTAATGTCATTCCAGTCTTTTTTTTTGTTTGTTTGTTCCAGTCTTGATAGTGCCTGGGTATAATGCACCAGTCCTGGGTGTCACCTTTGATTTTATCTGCAGAAAGCACAGCTCTCATTAACACAGTTGGTTTCATTTGTGGAAAACACTTCCTAAACTTATCTTTTTGTTTTCATTTTCATCAGGGGGCATTTCCTAGAATTGAACCCCACGATCCACTGAATGAGATGATTCATAGGAATTAGAACTCTGATGAGTCAGAAGCAAAAGTAATTTGTATCGACGTCTCCAAAGAACATTTAAAATAACCTAGAGATTCAAATCTGGCCCCATATATTCTGTGCTTCACATAAACACATTATTGCAGAGGTACACGTGGACAGCTTTGCTTAGAAATTAACTGCATAGCACTTAACAGGGAAAAGATGTTCACATTTCATTCCACTCACTGAGCAAATGCCTTACCTGGGGAGAAAAAGTCCATGTGTTAGGCTTTTTAGGTTGCCATGTGGCTCTGACCGTGTGAATGTTGCTCAGAACCTGAAATGGAATTTTCCCAGATGAGAGCACGCTGTAGAAAGTTCTCCCAAACGTTACCACTTCTATGTCCCAAACAGCAAACAGGCAATAGGCTATCCTATGTGGAGCAGAGGGCCTCGTTGGGGGCTCTTACAGTTTTTATGTTGTGCCACTCTGCTTTGTTTTCTTTTTACATTAAGTACACACAGAACTTTAAAAATGATTAACAAAAAACTGTTCCAGCACTAATTTATAAAATAATGAAAGAATGGATAAAATAAATTCAGGCTCAGCCATTTGCTCTAGTAATAAATTATAGTTAAGTAAAATACTATCTGAGACAGGTTTACCAGAAAAGCAGGCGAGATGTCAGGGACAAATGACACGTTATTAAGAGATGTGACCTGTAGGAGCCCATCACCATGCCACTAAGACTGACTATGCTAATAACAGCCAGACACGCAGCCTCAGTTTTCTTCAAGATCGCCAGCCTGTAAATTACATTCTTCCTACAACTCAATCTCTTGTAAAATGCTCCTGCAAGAAGTTAGTCCCACAATGTATATAAAGCAATGAAATACAAAAGAAGCAAAAACGTAGAGGAGGGTTCAAATTCTGTAACGTTATGGCTAAAATTAACATCTTCCGAAGAAATAGATAACATCAAAGTTTTACGTAATTAATTTATTTAAAAGTTTATTCATTTATTTTAAGTAATCTCTACACCCAGTGTGGGGCTCGAACTCACAACTCTGAGATCAAGAGTCACATGCTCCTCTCATTGAGCCATCCAGGTGATCCTAAAATTTTTATTTTAGATAAAAATATTTTAGTAGAGCACTTTTAAAACTAAGCTTTAAAAATAATTAGAAGCTACCCCAAACATGTCCTATGACGTCAGGTTCAATTCACTGCCCTCTATGTCCCTATCTGGGACAACTAGGGTCATCTTATGGGCAGCTGAGCTGTTTTCCACATATACAAAGTCCTCATTTCCTTCAACAACTAATACATAGGAATTTACTTAAACTCTTCCTAAAATAATATATATTCTCGGCCTAAACTCTTTGGATTACAAACTTGTTTTGATGGTTACCTGGTGTTTAATGTAAGACTGCATTTTGTTTATTCTAAGATTCCTCTTAGTTTTTCAAGAGGCGTTTCCCACTTCTACTATCCAAAAAGTCCTTTGCAATCACTGAAATTGAGATCTCATACCATCTCTGCTTTTATCTTTTCAAGTTGGAGAATCCCGATTTTAGTTCAGGAGTAACTTCTTCTGCTTGATAATTTCACAGTCGATTTGTGGACTGAGAGCTAAAAAGGACTTAGTCCAGGAGCACCTGGCTGGCTTAGTCAGTTAAGCGTCCAACTCTTGATTTTGGCTCAGGTCATGATCTCATGGTGCTGGGATGGAGCCCCGGATCAGCAGGGTGGAGCCTGCTTGGGATTCTCTCTCTCCTTCTCCATGCCCCTCCCCCACTCACACTTATTCTCTCTCTCTCTCTAAATATAAACAAACATTTAAAAAAGTACTTAGTCCAAATACCTCATTATACATTTTCAAAACCTGCAGCAAGAGCGGGTGAACAATTGGCTCAGAACTACTCTGTTTTCTGTACAAACCCAGAACACAAGGGATGAAGTAATCAAGGATTTAAAAAGTTTAGAGGCTTCTACTTAGCAGACTGTATTTTTTTTTTCCTGTTTATTTATTTTGAGAGGGAGAGAGAGACAGAGTGTGAGCAGGGGAAGGACAGAGAGAGAGGGGGACTGAGCTGTCAGCACAGAGCCTGACGTGGGTCTTAAACCCATGAACTATGAGATCAGGACCTGAGCTTAAGTCGGATGTTTAACCAACTGAGCCACGCAGGCACCCCAGCAAATTGTATTAAGAATATATATGGATTTCTGCTCAGGATGGCATGTTGAATTTATGCATTAATGTAGTGGATCTGCTCCCAACATAAAGGAGTGATAGTTAAAAAGAGTAGAACTCAAACACAAGATGAATAATTCGGTGCACCATAGATGGAAGGGGAAAGCTGTGAGGAGGGTGGGAGTAAAATCGGGGATCTCCTGGGCTCTGAGTCTAGAAGTAGGAAGTGATGGCAAGGAGCTGGCTTTATCTGTTACAGAGGCTGACAGTACTCAGTACATGACAGACAACAGACAAGACAGCCTTACTGCTCGAAGACAGCAGGATGAAAAAGAAATGGTGGCCAACCTTCCCCCTCATAGGAAGTAGTGAACCTAAGCAGGTGAGAGGAAAATGATAAAGCCATGACACCAGGGTGGGAACCAAGGCAACAAGTGGGCCCTTTAATGAACCTTAGATGAAGAATGCTAAACTCCACTGTGACATCTGGTTCTAGACTGGAGTTGGGGAGGGGGTGGTTGATGGTAGCAACCAAGCACTGTTAGGTAGGAGGGAAAGAGAGTCATATATCTTTCACATAAAATGTGCCTCTAAAGATACACAAAGAAATAAAATACTATAGTAACAAAACAAGAAACAACCCCGAGGATTGAAATTAACAAAATATGTTGTTATATGTAATTATATATTGATTACTTAAAAAAAAAAGCCAGGGGCGCCTGGGTGTCTCAGTTGGTTAAGCGTCTGTTTCAGCTCAAGACATGATATCATGGTTCTGGGTTCGAGCATGGTGTTGGGCTCTGTGCTGACAGTTCGGAGCCTGGAGCCTGCTTTAGATTCTATGTCTCTTCCTCTCTCTGCCCCTTCCTTTCTTTCTGCCTCTCCTCTGCTCACACTCTGTCTCTCTCTCAAAAATAAATAAGCATTAAATTAAAAAAAAAAAAAGCCAGATTTACTCCTCGACAACATTAACAAGATGGGGGCAGGGTATTCACTAGGTAGCGAAAGCATGTTATTAATATCTTTGATGTGTTAAGAAAAAGAAATACAGGATAGTTTTAGATTTGTTTATGAGAATAATTTATAAGTAAGTAGATATGTTAAAAATGGAAAGGTAACCACTTAGATATGGAAATATAATCTACAGATTCCAAATCAAAAGACGAAAAAAATGGGGATGCCTGGGTGGTTCAGTCAGTTAAGCCTCTGACTTCGGCTCAGGTCATGACCTCATGGTTTTGAGTTCAAGCCCTGCGTCAGGCTCTGTGCTGACAGCTCAGAACCTGGAGCCTGCTTTTGATTCTGTATCTCCCTCTCTCTCTGCCCCTCCCCAGCTCATGGTCTGTCTGTCTCTCTCTCTCTTTTTTTTTTTTTTAATGTTTTATTTATTTCTAGGAGAGACAGAGAGAGAGACAGCGTGAGCAGGGGAGGGTCAGAGAGAGAGGGAGTCACAGAGTGAAACAGGCTCCAGGCTCTGAGCTGGCAGTCAGCACAGAGCCCGACGCGGGGCTCGAACCCACGAACCTTGAGATCATGACCTAAGTGAAAGTCGGACGCTTAACCGACTAAGCCACCCAGGCGCCCCTGTCTGTCTCTCTCTCTTAAAAATAAACATAAAAAAATTAAGAAAGAAAAAGCATAAAAAAATGGAATGCAGACAACAATATTTCAATAGGTAACAGTAACGAAAAAAAAGCAAAGATAAAAGATGATAAACAGAAAAGATACAGACACACATATAAGGGAAATAAGTCCAAATATATGCATGTTATAATAAATGAGGTTTATCTCATATTTGCTCAATCCAGATAGAGACACTCCAAAAAAAATCATAAGCCTATTTGGCTTATTAATAGTAACACAAAAATCCGAAACAAAGTTTTGTGAACCTAATTGGCAATGTTTCTTTTTAAGCAAAATAAAAAATTTATGATCAAGAAGAGCTTACCCCATTAAAGGATGTTTCAATATCAGAAAATCTATTATTGTGGTATGTCACCTTAACCAATTAAAGGAATAAAGTCAAATGATCATCTCAATAGATGCAGAAAAGAATTTGCTAAAATTCAATATTTACTTGTAAATATGAAAACTTGGAGCAGAAGAGAATCAACCAAAGAAAAGGTACCCATCAACAAACATCCCATTGGTGAGTCTTCAGAAGCACTGACATCTAAATCAGGAAGAAGACAAGGCAGTCTCTCCTGGCAGTCCTTGGCCAAAACAGTAAGACAGCAAAAAGACATGAAGTATAAAAAGGGGAGAGAAAAAACTGTCTTTATTTGCAGGCAATGCAACTGTACACATTAAAAAATTTGAGACTATGAGAAGTGTGACACTATGTTTTAAAGGTATTAGAAATAATAAGCAATTTCGGGGTCCCTGGGGTTGCTCTGTCGGTGGAGCATCCGACTCTTGATTTCGGCTCAGGTCATGATCTCACAGTTCATGAGATCTCTCTCTCAAAATGAATAAGTAAACTTTAAAAAAAAGAAATAGTAAGCAATTTCAGTAAAGTTTGGGATATAAGATCAACTTCCAGATGACAATAGCTTTCTATGCATCAATCATAACCACTTAGAAAATAAAAGAGGTGGGCGCCTGGGTGGCTCAGTTGGTTAAGCATCCAGCCCTTGACTTCAGCTTCGGTCATGATCTCACGGTTTGTGAAATCAAGCTCAGAACTGGTTCTGAGCTGACAGGGTAGGGCCTGCTTGGGATTCTTTTTGTCCCCTTCTCTCTGCCCCTCCCACGCTTGTGCTCTCTTTCTCAAAAATAAAAGTTAAACAATTTCTAAAAAAAAAAAAAAAAGAACAAAAAAGAAAATATAAGAGGAAAAAGATTCCAATTCATATAGCTACCAAAACTAGCTAATTTTCAGGAATAATAAGGCAGGAGGAAGGTAAATAGAGAAACAAGTTAATGATAATAAAAGGAAGTAAAAAGAAATCTTCCAGAACTGAACTATCCAATAGAGTAGCCACTAGTCGCATGTAGGTATTTAACTTTAATTTTAAATCACTTAAGTTAAATGAAAATTTTAATTATTCAGTCATGCGAGCTATGTGTGAAGCCACATTGGGTTAGTGGTTACCAGGCTGGATAGCACAGACATAGAATATTTCCACACCACAGAAAGTTCTGTTGACAGTGCTACCCCTGAAAGTGAGGCATTCTCTGTGATGGCTGACCCAGTTTCTTCTAAGTTAATGGCACAAAAATTAGAAGGCAGGATAAAGGAGACTGCTGGATTAAAAGGGACTTAAGATACATGACAACCAAATGCAATGTTTGAACTTTGTATGGATCAGAACAACTATACAAAGAAAAACTTTAAAATAACAGGGAAATCTAAATATGGACTGGGTATTAGATGGAAACATGGAATCATTCTTAATATTGCATGGGGGATAATAGTGGTTATGTAAGAAAAGTGGTTATGTGGAGCTCCTGGGTGGCTCAGTTGGTTAAGCCTCCGACTTTGGCTCAGGTCATGATCTCATAGTTTATGGGGTTCAAGCCCCGTGTCCAGCTCTGTGCTGACACTTCAGAGTCTGGAGCCCGCTTTGGATTGTGTATCTCCCTCTCTCTCTGCTCATCCCCCACTCGCTCTCTTTCTCTCTCTCTCAAAAATGAGTGGACATAAACCAAGTGGTTATGTAAGAAAATGTTTATATGTTTATACATGCATAAATGTTGATTCATATACACGGGAGTAAAATGGAACGTCAGAAGTTTTCACTACAATGTTTTTATAAAAAATGAAGAAAAACATTGGGGATAGAATAGCCAGTTAAGCAAAATCTTGATAATTATACTATTCTTTCTACTTTTGTGAATGTTTGGAACATTTCATGATGAAAATTTGATTTTTAAATGAAAAGGGAAAGGCAGACTGGAAACAACCATGTCAATCAATTACCAACGTGACTTTATGCTTTACCATCTTTCTAAAAAGTCATAGTTTCAAACATGTTACTTAATAACATTCTTGATGCAGGGACCCAGGGCTGTCCAATAGAACTCTATTAAAACTTTCTGTGATAATAAATACATTCTGTGTGTGCTATCCAATACGGCAGCCATTAGCCACATATGGCAATCGATCACTTGGTGATACTGAGGAACTAAATGTTAAATTTTATTTAAGTTTTAAATTAATATTAATTTAAAGTTATTTTAAATTTAAGTAAATGATGATTTAAATTTAAATAGTCACATTCAGCTAGTGGCTACTGTATCTGGATTTGGACAATGATCTAATTTGCAATAAATTTGATTATATATTTATCTAAAAATGACAAAAGGTATTTGTGTTTAAATTAAAGAAAAAGTATGCAAGACTTTTATAAAGAAAATTATGAAACATAAAATAAAAATGAAGATCAAAATACATGGAAAGATCATATCATATGTTTAAGGCTATATGGCTTAATACTGTAAAGCTTCTACTAAAATTAATCTAAAAATTCAATGCAATTCTACTAAAAATCCCAACTGGGTTCTAAAATGTAATTTAACAAGCTGATGCTAAAATTCACATGGAACGGGGCACCTTGATGGCTCAGTCAGTTAAGCGTCCAACTTCGGCTCAGGTCATGATCTCACGGTTCGTGGGTTCGAGACCCATGTTGGGCTCTGTGCTGACAGCTAGCTCAGAGCCTGGAGCCTGCTTCGGATTCTGTGTCTCCCTTTCTCTCTGACCCTCCCCTGCTCATGCCGTCTCTCTCTCTCTCAGAAATAAATAAAGCATTAAAAAATTTTTTTGAAAATAAAATTCACATGGAAGAACAAAAAGTCTAGATTAGTTAAGAATAATTTATACAGAAAGCAAACTGAGGGGACTCAGTAATATTATAAAGCCATAGTGATTAAGATTAGCATTGGTCCAGGGAAAGACAAATACAACAGTCGATCAGAACAGAGACCAGAACCTGATCCACATACAGATGAATACTTGTTACATAACAGAGCCACCTTGCAAGTCATGGGGAACAGATGGACTCTTCAATAAATGTTATTGAGACAACTGGCTATAAATATGGAAAAAATAAAACTCTACAAAATACATAGAAATAAATTCTAGGTAGAATCAATACCACAATGAACAGAAATATTTAAAAGAAAATAAGAGAATATCTTTATGATCCTGACATAGGGAAGGATTTCTTAAACAAGACATAAAAAGCATAAACCATAAATAAAAAGACTGATACATCTAACACCCGTGATCTTTAGAACTTCTGTTCTTGGAAGCCAACTTAAACGACCCAGGTCTGCCAACCCACAGACCTGGGGGTGCTTGGAATGCAAATAACCAACAAGATGTCCAGTTTTTATCAAGAATTATAAATCAATTATATTTTTAACATACTTATATTATGTGAAGCTTGAAAATCCAAATGAAAATTCTTAAATCTATAAAAATCCAAAAGAAAAATGAGCAAAAGACACAAAACACAATTCATAAGGATGGAAATCTGATTGGTTAATTAACATAAGAGTCATTTAAAAACACACTAGATATCAGGGAAATGAAAGCCAAGACCACAGCGAGATTCCATGTCATACCCAAAACATTGCTAAGATAATATAGATTGTTAGGATGTGGAGAAACTGGGACTGTGGCCGTATTCCTGGAAGAAGCTCTGTGGAGAGTAATTTGCCATTATCTGACACAGTAATCCACCTCCTCCCAAGTACACTTACACATATTCTAAAGCCCTGTCTCATATGAACACAAATAAACGTGTATAAGAATCTTCACTGAAAGACTGTCATAGTAAAAATGTTCAAGAGAAGAATGGATAAATGGCATATCCATATAATGAAATGCCACTCAACAGTTAAAGAGAATGACCAAGAGCAAATTCCATCAACTTGGACAAAACATAATGTTGAGGGAAAAAAAAGAAAGTTGCAGAAGGTACAAGGATATGATACCATTTTATTTATTTATTTATTTTTTTAAATATTTTTATTTATTTCTAGGAGAGAGAGAGAGAGAGACAGCATGAGCAGGGGAGGGTCAGAGAGAGAGGGAGTCACAGACTGAAACAGGCTCCAGGCTCTGAGCTGGCAGTCAGCACAGAGCCCGACGTGGGGCTCGAACCCACGAACCGCGAGATCATGACCTGAGCGAAAGTCGGACGCTTAACCGACTAAGCCACCCAGGCGCTTTATTTTATAAAGCATGAGAATAGTAAAAATTAGGCTGTATAAAATTAATAAAACGAAATTTAGGATAAAGGTTACCTATATGGAGGGAGGAAAGCACTTGGATGTGGGAGGGGTACACTGGGGACTTCAACCATACTTGCAGTACTTAGTTTTATTTTCATTATTTATTTTTTTAATGTTTATTTTTGAGAGAGAGAGAGAGAGATAGAGAGAGAGAGATAGAGAGAGAGAGATAGAGAGAGACAGAGTGAGTGGGAGAGGGGCAGAGAGAGAGAAGGAGACAGAACTGAAGCAGGCTCCAGGCTCTAAGCTGTCGGCATAGAGCCCGACGCAGGGCTTGAACTCACAAACCTGAGATCATGACCTGAGCTGAAGTTGGACACTTAACCGACAGAGCCACCCAGGCGCCCCTGCAGTATTTATTTTTGAATTAATAGACTATGTTTAATGAGAAGTCTTCGGTTTAGAGAAAAATTGAGCAGAAAGCACTTATTTTTTATTTTAAAAGAAGTCAGAGTACATATTACAAACTGGGAGACTTCAACAGAATTAGGTGGTAAGGCCATGGGTATCTGTTATGTTACTCTCTGCACATTTCTTTTTAAAGTTTATTTATTTATCTTGAGACAGTGTGTGTGAGTGGGGCAGGGGCAGAGAGACAGAATCCCATGCAGTCTGCGCACTGTCACTGCAGAGCCCGCAGCTTGAACTCACAAACCATGAGATCGTGACCTGACTCGAAACCAAGAGTCAAATGCTTGACTTACTAAGCCACTCAGGCATCCCTCTGTACACTTCTATGTTTGAAATGGTTAATATTTTACAAAATATTGTTAATTCCAATAAAAATGAGTATAAAATAGATATAAAAGGAGACAAATAAACAAATTGAAAAATTATAATGTTCCAAGATCTGAAAGATTCTAAATGTGAGATACAGGCTTGCTTTCTATGTCTCTTATTGGCAAAACAGATGGGTAATTAGTTGATGTGTTATTTCTTGTAACGAACTATAGAAATGATCACTGAAAGTATAGTCTTTGATGCATTATTTCTTAATGAGTACTTTACGGTTTTCAATTCATTTTTTTAAAGGGTGAAATATACAATGATGGTAATTCTGAAATGTGTCAAACCCATCAGACAAGTTAAAAGAAACATACAATGAACTCTCATATACTCATCAAATAGAGTCTATCCTTAACATCTTATACTTATCCTTGCTTTATCACATGTATCACCTATCCATCCCTCAATTCATCTTATTTTTTTGATGCACTGCAAACCTGCAGACATTAGTAAACCTTTCTCTAAATTAGCATGCATATCATTAACTAGAGTTCATTTTTTATTCACAATTATTTGTTTGATGTAAAATTTAAGATGATGAAATTTGCAAACCTGATTTTTATTTTATATGTAACGTCAGTGTGGAGACAGTAAAGTGGACCGGCTGGGATCACGGTCCTGAGGCAGGACATAGTGAGTGCTGCCAATGGAGGCCTGGTGAGGAGCGTGAACTTCTATTAGGGCCCCAAGTCAGGAAGCACACTGTCCCCCCAGGGATGTGACTAGAAGCCAAGTGAGGAACCTGGACTTCCATTCTCACCTGCAGTGGTGAGGTGCCACCTACCTTCCCTTGACAGCAGGTGTCAGAGGCTTGCTAAAACAGAAGTTAAAATAAGATCCAGAAACTCATAACACCCCAAGTGGCCAAAATGCATTTGAAAAATAACTCCTCATCCCAAGAACCAGGAAAATCTCAACTTGAATGAGAAAAGACAATCAACAGATGCCAACACTGAGATGACACAAATGTTGAAATTATATGACACTTAAAAATTTTAAAGCAGACACCTAAAAATACTTCAATAAGTAACTATGGCTGTGTTTGAAACAAATTTAATTTTTAAAAATGTTTTATTTACTTCTGAGACAGAGAGAGACACAGCACGAACGGGGAAGGGGCACAGAGAAATGGAGACAGAATTTGAAGCAGGCTCCAGGCTCTGAGCTGTCTGCACAGAGCCTGACATGGGGCTCAAACCCATGAACCAGGTCATGAGATCATGACCTGAGCTGAAGTCGGATGCTTAACCTACTGAGCCACCCAGGCGCCCTGAAACAAATTTAAAATATAGAAAGAAATATAAACTCTCAAGAAAGAAAGAAGGAAATCTCAACAAAGAAATGGACAATAAAAATGAAGACCTGGTGGAAATTCTAGAATTGAAAAATACAATAGCCAAGGTGTGCACAAACACACACAACTCATCAGACAGACTCAAATGTTGAATAAAAAAAGAAAATAATCAGGGAACTTGAAGACAGGAAAATAGAAAGTACGTACTCTGAACAACTAAGATAAAACTGATGGGGAAAAAAAAATAAACAGAGCCTCAGGAACTTGTGGGATTATAACAAAAGATCTCACATTCATGTCCTCGGAGTCCCAGAAGAGAGTCTGGAGCTAGAAAAGTATTTGAGAAAATTATGGCTAAAAATACCCCCAAATTTGGCAAAGGACATAAGCTTACAGTTTAAGCAGCTGAGCAAACCTTAAACAGGACAAACCCAAGAAATCCATGCCCAAGTACATCGTAAATATATAAAAACTAAACCCATATATCTTGAAAGCAGTGAGAAATAACACCTAGATTTACCAATAAGGGAACACCAATTCTAGTGGCAGTAGATTTCCATTGAGAAACCATAGAATGAAGGGGCACAATATTTTTCAAGTGCTAAAATCAAGAAAGAAAGAAAAAATAGCCAAATCAGAATTCCGTATCTAGTGACAATATCCTTCAAGGATGAACAGGAAACAGACATATTTGGATAAAGAAAAACAACAAGAATTTGTAGCCAGCAGAAAGAATGGTTAAAGGAAATTCTCCAAATAGTAAGAACATGTTAAAATCAGGAAACTTTTAACATTAGGAAGGAAGGAAGAACAATGGAAAGAGTAAAAATAAGGGTAAATAAAGTAGATTTTCTCTTGAGTTTTCTAAATTATGCTTGGTGGCTGAAGTAAATATAATACTGTGTGATGCGGTTCCCAATGTATGTAGGGTTTTGATAATAATGTCTTTTATTTGTAAGTAGGGAAGCACTCTCAGGTAAATAGCATGAGTATTTATATAACTATTAAATATCATCTCTAACTTGTCGTTTGAAACTTTGACATAAATTAGTTACATAAATTCACTTCTATTATTTTTAATGAATAACTTCTAATATCTTGATATGTTGTATCAATAAATTCCAGTCTTTAGGTTCTCATTTATGAGCACAAGGAGAGGTAAAGGTAAGTATCAGACCAGATCTCAGCAAAGAAGGCAACTCATCTTTTCTTGGTCACCGGTGACACCTACTGGCTTATGAATGGCAGTGGTTTTGTGCAGAGTGTGTAGTAATGAGGGAAGATGACTATAATGACCTGGTTCATTTATTTATTCCTAGTTCAAAGAGAAATAAAGGCACTGGGAGCTGTAGGTATACTCAGCATGAGTGAAGCTAAATCCACAAACTCCTCCAAACCTGATCAGCTCTCAATGCTCCCTATCTCATTGAGTGTCACCACCATCCACCCAGGTGTGGAAGTCAGAGACCTAGTGTCATGTCCGACACCCCACTCTCCCTCACCCTCCATTTCCAAGCCATCACCAAATTGTGGTTTTTATGGCTTAAGTATCCCTGTAGCCACAGTTCTCCTATCTCCACTTCCCTCGTCTAACTTATCAGCTTCATATCTCATCTAGTCACATCTATGTTCTATGTATAGTCTAAGTGCTTTACCATTATATTAACTCATTTCTTCCTCACATGGACCCTAAGAGATGTGTGCCAGATGAGGAAAGCGGGACAGAGCAAGGCCAAGTAATTTGGTCAGCATCCCACACCACGCTGGTGGAGCCAAGGTTAATCTGGGGCAAATGGCTCCAGGATTTGTTTTCTTGGAGATGCTGCTGGCTGCCCTTCGACCACCACACTGTGCCAAAGACCCCAAATGGTCTACTCATGTCCCTTCTGCACCCCCCCCCCCGTAATTCATCTCCAAAGAAGAGCCAGAGATATTCCCAAAGCATAAATCTAAACTCTCTCAGTTCCTCCAATGACTTTTGCTGTCTTTAGGATAAAGACAAAACTCCCTGGCATGATGGCGTACAATGTCTCACACTGGTCCTTCCTGCCGTCTCCCATTTCATCCCATCCTACACTCCCTCTTGCCTCTTTCCACTCGGCCACACTGGCTTTCCCAAGTCCTGTCCCGCCAGGGCCTTTGCCTGTGATGTTCCTTTGTCCACATTCATCTTTCCTTTTCCCTTTGCCTTCTAAAGGCCTATTCATCCATAGATCTCAACCCGAGAACCCCCTCTCAGGAGGGAGCTGTGACTCTCAATATGAGAATTCTTTTCTAATGCAGCTAGTGCTGTAAATTTCTCCCTAACCATTATTTTAATAACATCTCACAAATTATAAATTCCATCTAAGCACTGTATTTAAGCTGTGCCTCTCAAACAAATCAATTAATGTTTTTAAGAGTCATGGAAAAGGACACAAGGAAACTTTGTAAGGTGATGGCAATGCTCCGTATCTTGATGTGGGTGTTGATTATACAGGTATGAACACTGTAAAAAATGCAATACTCTGTACACTCAAGAGCTGAACTATATACAATACTAGAAGACAGGTGTCAGTACCTTTTTTGCAAGTGAGAAATCTAAGGCTCAGAGTAGCTAACTATGACATACACACCAACATCACACACTTAACAACTGAAAGAATTAAACCTATGCCATCAGAGCCTTTCGGTTTGCATTCTACCACATATTATTTTACATGTACACATACACACACACATACACACACACACACACACACACACACACACACACGGAGAGAGAGAAATTGAGAGAGAGAGACAAAGAGACAGACATACCCAGTGCAGTACATGTTTAATATGCAGCATTAACAAAATATTTTTCCATCTTGACTGAACTGTTTTACTCCTCAGTAAGCTCACCTGATTACCATCAAACAGACAGAGGCGAACATGTCTGCTGAGGACCTGAATGCTCGTTCCTGGAAGAGGAATCATTTTACAGCTCCACAGGGTCAGAATAAATGAAACACGACTTGGTCTTGACTTAATCTGAGAAAAAAATTGGTTATAAAAAAAAAGGCTTAATTTATGACTTATAAGACCAATTCATTTTCAAAGCATTTTTAATAAATGCTTTACATGTACATAGAATAAAAAAGGATGAAAGAAAAAAATTTACACATAAACATATGCACACAAGGAAAGTTTCAATAGTCCACTCCACTTAAATAAAAACCTTAGGCAAAATTTCCATAAATTTTTATGTTTTGAAATATTTGCATTTGGGTGGTAAATTCATAAAAATCATAGTGAAAAAGCAGTACAATCAGGTAAAATGCATGACCTGATCATGGAATCACTGCATTCCAGGATCATTGTTACAATTCACACGTGCATGACGTGGGTAAGTAGAGAAGGTCACCACAGCATAATTACCAGTGACACTGGCATTACTGTCCAGCTGGCTCCTCCTTGTTTTAATTCGAAGCATTTTACCTACATGGTTTCTTGGCTTCTTATAGAGATGTTCTGACAGAATGCACTGGCTGTTGGATATGATTATTCAGTTCTACGTCACAAGCATAGATCAGAATGTCAATAAATAAATTGGCACTCTGGTTTCTTTTTATAGACATCTTTGATTCTTAACATTCTGCTTTATAGTCATGAGCCTTTCCATTTAAATAACTTTTCTTTAATGTTTATTTATTTTAGGAAGAGAGAGAGAGAAAGAGTGCGAGTGGGGGTGGGAAGAAAGAGAGGGAAACACAGAATCCGAAACAGGCTATAGGCTCTGAGCTGTCAGCACAGAGCCGGACACAGGGCTTGAACTCATGAACTGTGAGATCATGACCTGAACCGAAGCCAGATGCTTAACCTATGGAGCCACTCAGGAGCCCCTCATTTAAATAACTTAATATCATTGAAAGAATAAGGTAATATCAAACAGCTTGTCACATTTTCAATTTAAGAAATAAGAGCTGAATATTTAGTTCTCTGGGTACAAGTTCATAAAATTAAATGCCCTTTATTCATGTTCTAGTACACTAAATAGACCAAATACAACATTATTATTGACTTGGAATAAAAGATTATTTATATTAAGGAGGTTCCAGGCAATGTTCAGGTTGAGAGGAGAAAATTCTACACCATTCTCCCCACAAAACCTAACCACACTAGGTCCTCTTATTTTTCCCTTGAGGCTCTGAGAGAGGAAGGGAGAGAAGGCAGAAGGTCCATGGGAAGGGGGGGTGATGTGCTCTAATGTGGTTCAACTCTGCTAAAATGGAGGAAGCTAGAATTAAATATAAAGACTATTTCCCACTTCAAGTACTCAGAATATCAGGAATCCTTTACTCTAAACTCTCTCCCAAAAAAGTATAATCATAAAAGACTTTCAACTTCCTCATTCCAAGTTAATTCAACACTTACTGAGTTATCATGTGCCAGGCACTGTTCTAAGCCCTTCACACATATAATGTAACTCAATAGCCCCATGTTGGAAGTATTATTATTATTCTTCCCTTTTCTACAGATGAAGAAATTGAGGCAAAGAATGATTAAGAGAGATACCTAGCATTATTTCCTTTGTAACAATGGGAGAAGAGAGCAACAGAGAAAAGAGATAAAGTCAAGATAACAAATCCAGGTTTTGTCTTAGCAATGAAGTTATCACTCAGTGTTTAAGAATTAAAATACAGAAACAATTATTTTATTTTCAATAATGCCTTAATCAGTGTACACGTTATTCATATACTTGCAACCATGACAAAATCTGGAAAGGTCTAATTTTATTGATAGCCACCATACTCACAGTGCCTGCTTTAGCGTCCCACATCAGATCTCTGAAGGCCAGCTGCGAAGGAGTGAGCTCTGGCTGTAAGAAGTAACTTGCCTGAAATTGATTTCCTGCAAAACCAATTTTTCCTTTATTTTCTTACAAAGAAAGAAAAATCTATAATGCTATGCCACAAATTTAGGAAACAGACATCCAAAATGCCAAGTTACCTACTAGGAACTTGCTTTCTAAGGCATATACGCCAATGGAGATTTATTGATGTGTAAGAATAACAGTAGAAAAGACAGAAGCACATAAGGGCTCATCTTAAGGCAGTTTTAAGAAAGATCTTAGTGGGTTGGGGGAGATGGGCTAGATGGGTGATAGATGTTAAGAAGGGCACTTGTGGTGAGCACTGGGTGTTTTACGTAAGTGACGACTCACTAAATTCTACTCCTGAAACCAATATTGTACTGCATGTTAACTAAAATTTAAAAAAAAAAAAAAAAGAAAAAAACTCCTGTTACTAGAGTACATCTCTGCAATATATCTGGTTGAAAAGGAGAGCTCCAAAAAACAAAACAAAACAAAAACTTTTAGGCCAATAACATGCTCTGTGATGAAGATGATCCATTCAAATATTTTTGCAAAATGCAGAAAATCCAAGAATACTTTTTAGAAAAATATATAATCATGAATTTCATTTCTTAACATAAGACCATTTTTATACTGTTCTCCCATATATTAGTTGTGAAGAATACTGACTATAAAAATCATTTATTCACTTGAGAAGTCATTTCTGAGTTCCCACTGTGTGCCAAGCACTCTGCTAGGATCTGCAAATACGTATGTGAATCAGAGAAACACAGCGCCTGCCCTCATTAGCTTACAGTGGAGTGGGGGGAAGAATTAAAACAAAATAAGTAGAAGGGATTAAGTAAAATAATTATAGACTAACTTAGATCCATAAAGCATGCTCAAGCGGAAGGCTGTAGGGGAAACCTACATTAGTCAAAGGAGAGTCTGGGAAGATGGAATCACCTCTGGGACGCGAAGGATGGGAAGGAGCTGGGCATTCAGGGATGGCTGAGAAGAGCCTTCCAGCAGAGGAGACTCAAAGCAGCCCTTCGGCAGATAACTCAACAACTCGGGACATACAGGAGACCCTCCCCAACATGATTTCTCTTTAACGAGCTTATGGACAAATGTTGTCAAGGACAGAGAAATCCAAGAACGAATAAGAAAATGGAAATGCAAATGATAATAACTCTTCAGAAAAGTCTTTCTGTGAAGAAAAGGGGAGAAAGGGAGGCTTTGGCTAGAATGAGATAGGGTGAGAAGGGCTAGTTCTTTCTTAAAGGTACAGGTACCAGGCATGCTTTTACTACTAATGAGGGAAGAAGCCCGTGTAGGGAAGGGGGGCGGGCTACAGATACATGTAAGGGCTAACAATTAAGAATCGTTATTTCTGAAATAAAGCAAAGGGGCTAGAACCCAGAGCACAGGTAAATAGGCTGGCGGCTGACAGGGTCAGAGGCCCTTCCTCCACTGTCACAGGAAAGATGAAGGAAAAGACGAGCACCAAAGAGAGGTGATATTCAACATCCTTTTAAACAACTTGTTTTGGCTGAAACCAGAAAAAGACACCTGAACCCTGACTGCTTAACTACAAATCTGTGGCGGCTCACAGACACGCGGTACCTTCCTCCAGAAGCTGGAAGAGCGTGGAAGGCCTGAAGCCTGCAGGAATGGCCCCCATTGTGGTTAGCACATCAACAGTGTTTATCTGCTGGAGACAGTAAAAAAAAAAAAAAGAAGGAAACTCAGTTGCTTGTTTTCATTCATGTCTCTTCACCTCTATAATACTTGCTCTTATCACTATAGCAACTACAACCCAAAGAAGAAAACACAAACATGCAGACTTTAGTGGACAAATATAGCAACTAAGCCCCAGATTCCTGAGGATGCCATCACCGAATCCTGGCCTCTCCCAAGGACCTAAGCCCCAAGCAGTGCCCAGCTCTGAGCTCCAGACCAGCTGCTTCCTGTACATCTTTCATCGAAATCTCCCTACTCCTGTCCCGCTCTACAGTGTGCTGCCACAGAACAGGTGAGTTAACATAGTAAACTGATACGCACTGAAGAATTCATAGCTTTTTTTGTATGTGTATACACACACACACACACACACACATACATACATACACATGGGCACGTCCGTGTGAGTGATAAGTGGTGTAAGAGGTCAGAAAGGACATTTACTTAACTATTAATGATTATTACTTATGGGAGGGAGGGAGTGGATTTTCATTTTGTTAAATAACTTTTTAAAATGATAGGCATATGGGAGACATGTGGGTGGCTCAGTCAGTTGAGTGTCCGACTCGATGTCGGCTCAGGTCACGATCTCACGGTTTTTGAGTGTGAGCCCTGTATCTGACAGCCTGGACCCTGCTTGGGATTCTCTCCCCACTTCTCTCTCTGCCCCTACCCTCCTCACACCTCCTCTCTCTCAAAATAAATAAACTTAAATATTTTTTTAAATGATAAGAATATGGATAAGTTCTTACTTTTTTGAGCTTTTGGGAATTTTTCGTATTAACTGAAATTTAACATCTTTACCCAAACAATAGAAAATTCAGGCAGAATCAATAAGAAATAGTTGCAAGCCCTCAAACCTACTCTTCTTAAAGAAAAGGCCTAAAGAGACCTGTTACATGGCTTATTAAACCAGAACTGTATGTTTTACGCTCTGTACATCTCATGCCCTGTATCCTGTTTAAGATCCAATGCTATCTTCCAAAGTCTCCATCCTGTTTTGATTCTGAACTCTATCAGAACTATTAGGTAACAAAACAAGACATCATTTAACAGGACAGCCAATACCAACCTCTGAGATAGCTTTTCGGACAGCACTCCAAGGAGAATCAGTTCTGGGAGAGATAAAATAGCAAGGTGAACGCACAGAGAGCTCATGACTATTTATTCAATTAGGGAGCACCATTAATCAAAGAATAAAATATTTAGTTGTAAGTTCTAAAAACTTAAGTCTCTAAACAAAACCAAGATAGAGAAATATCACGCACTAAAAATAATCACAAAATTAAAGTCGGACTGAAGCAAATAATAGTATGAAAAGCACGGTTCTCAAACTGCAAATAGTCTCCATTTCAAGAGATTCTTGAATTATTTTATGATAGTAAAAATAAACAAAAAGTTTTTTAAACTCACTTTGATATCCTCTCACACCTTTTACCTTTGTTTAACTTCTGCCCCTTCTGCTGTTTGGTCCCCCACCTCTACATCTTCTTCGCTGCCTTCTTCACTTGAGTTTTGGCCTTCTTCTTTATTATAGGGCTGAAAAATTATTGAAATATGAAGTGCTTTTTACCTAATGCAAAAATTAACCAATAAAAATACTTTCAGAAAGGCTCAACTATTGACAGGAATGTACCCGATGGGAATAATCAAAAATCAGTGGGAAAAATATTTCAACACTTTGTTGATAGCTTCACTATTTGAAAAAATTACAAGGATGGAGGTAGAGAGCAAGTTTAATAAAAACAAATTCCAGATAGAATTTAGTCCAATGGAAAAAAAGAAGACAGAAATAAAAGAACTATAGAAGAAGAAAATAATCTCAAGATGGGGACGTCCTTTCCAATTATAATACCAAAACCAAAAATCATAAATGAAATGAAAACATTGACAGACCAAGCAACATAAAAAAGAAACATGGTTGAAGGTCAACAAAGAAAATATCTGTCACAGGTTTCCAATGGTTAATAGCCTTATCCTGAAAATATTACAGAACTCGTATAAAGCAATACAATTTAAAAAAATCTCTTAGAAAAATGGTCAAAAGAACTACAAAAGGCAATTTATAAAGTAAAAGTAGAAATGGCCGTAAAGCATATGAAATGACGCTCAGTCTCACTGGCAGTACAATGAATGCAAATAAAAAACGAGCCTCTTTTTGCCTACTACACTGGCATAAAGATTGGGGGCAGCCATCACAGGTACATGGGTGGGGACACAAGTACGCTCAGATGCTGGGGACAGAAGTACAAATAGGCATAACTTCTCTGAAGGGCAAAATGGCACATCAAATCAAAGTATAAAGGCATAAACCTTTTGAACCAGCAATGAGCACCTAGGAATTTATCGGAAGGGGATAAATCAGACAAAGATGTCTGTGCAGACTGAACACAACACAGGCTGGCACCTTCTACCACCTAATGTCCACCTCTTTTGTAACAGAATCCCTGATTTTAGCAATGAGCCAGCTAAAAGTCTACATGTTCCAAACACTCCTTGCAGCTAAGTGTTACCAGTAGACTCAATTCTGATCAAGGAGATATCACTGGAAGTTTTTTTGTGTAAATTCCTGGAAACCATCTTTAAAAGATAGCAGCTCTTGTCTTTTTACCTCTTATCTCCCTTTCTTCTTTCACTTCTGGGAATCATTAAAAGATCTAGCAGCCAACTTAAACTAAGAGATAATCCTTGGAAGGGCTGCCTCCCACTTAAGTATACAGAGAGAAATATTAGATGGGGGCTCCCCCATCTTTTGATTGCCGACCTCCACACTTCCATGCATAAGAGAAATATGCTTCTACCTTATTTAAGCCACTATTTGGGGGGGATCTTTTGTATCTCATAGTGGAAGACTAAATAAAACCTCCATAAAAACCCCTAAAGGACAGGGTTTAGGGAGCTTTCCAGGTTGGTGGCCACTTTGAAGTGTTGTACTAGTGGGCAGTGGAAGTCTGGAGGGGGTTGTCCCCAGACCAGAAAGGGTACAGGTAGGAAGATCCAGGTCCCATCCCCTCCATGTCCCAATACCTTGTCTATCCACCCCTTGCATTTTGGCTGTTCCTGAACCGTAGCCTTTATAATAAACTGCTAAACATAAGTAAAGTGTTTTCCTGAGTTCTGTGAGGCCCCTAGCAAATGATCAAACCTGAGGAGGCGTGTATGGGAAGTGAATTTACAGCTGGTCACTCAGAAGTACAGGCCCCTGGGACCTGTGAATGGCATCTGAATTAGGGCAGCTTGTGGGGTGAGCTCTTAACCTGAGGGATCTGTGCTAACTCCACAAGTCAGTGTCAAAACTGAATTGAGTTGTTTGGACAGCTGGTTGGTTTCAGAGAACTAGTGTGGAAAAACACATATTTGGTGTTAGAAAAAAATCACACTAGTAGGGTGATAAATGGCATCAGAAAAAAAGGCATTTCAGTGTAGTTATGAAAAAATATAAAAGTACATTTGTAGTTTGCATTATTTTTCCACTGGACAGCACTGATCCAGACAGATATCTACACATATTGGCACAGAAAATGACCATGCTATATACTGAAATATTAAAAAAGAAACAGGTTGCAAACATACATGTATAGTATGCTTACCTCCTAGGAAAAGGATCGTATATTAGTGGAAGTTAACCCAAAGTTAACGGTGGCTTTGCTTGACAACAAACAATAAAATCCTATTAATTTTTATGATTCGCATTAATCCACAAAGCGCTTTCATTGTGTCATAACCTTCTAGGTCTTACCTGCACAAGGGCACTTCACGGGTCCCCATGACTGTTAATACACAAGACTTTCCCATGCCCTGTCCCTCTGAAATTAAATTCTCTATCTCAACTCATTCACTAGTCACCTGATCAAAGAAGAGGGCTTACTATTTTATTAAAAGTGAAAAAAAAACCGTTTTGAAAAAAGGGAAGAATAAACAAAAAAGACTAACCTCCACGTAGGTTCTGGGAATGAGACCTTTGTTTCCTTTGGCATTCTTAGCTATCCACCAGCCATCAGGCTTTTTTTCCATTATAAGAAGAATTTCCCCTTTCTTAAATCAAAAAAAGTAAAAAATTTTAAATGCAAATTTACCACTAAGTCAGGAATTGTCAACATTGAAACTATTTTCAGAAATAGAATAGCATTTAATTTCACCATTTTACTACCAGGTAAGTCTGACAACATACTCTCACATGACTAATTGCCTGTAAATCATAATTTTTACTATTTTATTAAAATAGATTCAGTCTTTAAAAATGGCATCAGGAATATGTAATATAGGTATACAAAGTTTTCTCATTCTGTCAGGTATGCACACCTATCCTTACGTCACGTTCTAGTCTCGTTTCTACCTTAAATGTAAGGTCCCCAGCTTGCTGAGCAGTAAAATCTCCAACAGCAATGTATTCTTTCCTTGTGGCCTGTTGCTGAGATCCATGTTCCTGTTTCTCTTCCTCTTCCTCTTCTGTTTCTTCTTCCTCCCCACTACTTTCTTCGCTTTCCTCTTCATCATCATCTTCTTCTTCAGCTTCTTCGTCTTCTTCAGTAGAATCGTCATCTTCCTCTCCTTCAGGAAGTGCCCCAATTCTGTGAAAAATAATTCTGTGATAAGGATCACTTGAAGTAACATATAAGAACAGATCAACATAACTTCTATGTATAGAAGATCTTGTCCATATTTGGAAATAAGTGCATAACTCACATCCCTTTCATGTTCTATTGTGTTCTTTGCATTCTTTTTTCTTTTTGTGCATATTTGAGAGGGTTTTTTTTTTTTTTTCTCTTCGGGTTCATTGATCTTTTCCTCTATTGTATCCAATTTTCTTTTAAACCGTTCAGTAATTTTTTTTCATTTCATATTTTATATTTTTTAGTTTCAGAATTTTCATTTGGTTTCTGTTAGTTGCCTTTCTCTGCTTGATTCCTCCCTATCCATCCAAGCTATCCATCTTTTCCAACAAATTCTTTAACAAACTGAAAGTAGTTGTCTTATAGTTCTTATTTGCTAATTTTCACATTTGGGTCATCTGAGCTTCTGCTGATTATTCTGTCTCTTTATTATAAGACATTTTGTACCTTTTAGAATCTGAATCTGTATTTAATCAGACTGAGAAATTTCTCAGCCATTATTTCATCAGATATTTTAACAGTTGTATACTGTTCATTTATTTTCTACATTTGAATAATCTTAAAATACTTTGCTTTTTTTCTATTTCATCCTTATTTTCTTCTATTTTTAAGATATTAATCATTATTTAGAAGTCCTTATCAGCTAATTGTATTATCTAGTTCAGATCTAGGTCTGCTTTTATTTTTTTTATTTTTATTTTTTTTTTGATTTATTTTCTGTGGTTGTTATATTTTATTTTCCAAGTAATACTGATTAAAAATATTTACTTTTAAGTACTTTTAAGTCCACAGTTTAGCACTCTTATTTGTATGGCTTTAAAAGTTATAGCACAAGATCTTTACATTAAGGATCAGGGAAAAAGATTCATTCAAAACGAAGCCTGATATATTATATACATGTTTTTCTCTGTACTTTATTTTAAATACATTAATTTTTAAACGATGCTCCTTTTTTTCATCTGGTGGTAAAATACTAGTGCAACTTTTCATTTAAAAAAAAAAAAGTTTACCACAGATATAAATGAATTTTTCCAATCAGAAATGGCCCTTCAGATACCATTAAATGAAATTTGTCACCTTAACTTAAGTTACCAAGAAAAAGAATTGCTAGTTGCCATTATAAGCAAAAACAAACTACTACAGCATCACCTACATTGCTCCTTACAACACAAACTTTGAAAGAACCGGAGACGTTTTATAGAAGTTTAGTTGGTTTTGAAAAGGCACATGGGTGTGGTTTTGTTTGTTTTTGTTCTTGTTTTTTACATTCTCAAAATTTTGCCACCACCGTTTCTGTTGCAGAGATGACATTTGTGACTATCAGTATAGACAAGAAGTTTGTTCAAACTAAAGAAAGCCAGAAGCCAAAATTTAACTGCACAGTAACAATATACTCTTCTTCATGCAGCCTTGTGTTTCCTATATATTCAATGTTCTAACATGCATTAGAATACACAAATTTGTATTCTAATGATTTTATGTTTGATTTTACAACATGGAAAAAAAAAATCTGAGAAACGACATGACCTGGGAAAGAGAGGAGAACCCTTATCATCACAATGAAAATAGATACATTCGTACCCAACTATATAAGAAGAATATAATCCATTTAAGTTTCCAGAAATAATACTTCTCAAAGCTTCCCATTCACTTATGGGAAAGAGCCCTCCTATCTAGCATTATGTGTGTGTGGGGGGGTGGGGGGACGGGGGGTGAGCGGGGAATCAGTTTGTTTCAATAGAAACAGTTCGGCACAACAGAAAGACTTTAACTTTGGTCCACTTGTCTGTTACCTTAAGGACAGTCACACTGCCCCATCATCAAACACCCAATACATTAATTTAAAAATATATTCGTTATTTCATTCTAAAACAGGCATAGGTGTTCTGTTTTCATTCCCTGCCCTTTCAGCCTGGGAATCCACCGCTGTTCTGGTCTCTAAACTAGCATCTTCGTGATCTTCTCTGGCAGCGTCAGCAGCATCTGCTTGGGTGGGCTCTCTCTCCTCCTGGTTTAGGATTTCAGGGGTCACTTGTTCCAAGTCGGCTTCTAGAAGTTCAGTTTGTACTTCCACTGGCATCTGATTTACCCGTTCAACATGCAGCTCCTCCACATGTACTTCAGTGCCTTCTTCAGTCTGAATTCGACCCACTTCCAGATAACTCACCTGGACCTGCTCTGGAAGCTCACTCATATGTGAATCATGTACTTGGCTGTCCTGGAGCAGATCTGGATGGACCTGTTCCACAGTCACTTGTGCTGAATCCACTTGAACTTGAAGCAATGGTAACACATGCACCTTCCCCACTTGTTCTATAATAGTCATTGAGGTAACAGGTTCAGTTTGCACACGTGTTTCTACTGAAAGAACTTCTTCGGTTACCAGACGCTCTGAAATACTGTGAGTATCACTGAGATGCCTCCTTAATTCATTTCCTTGCATAAACCACAAGTCACATAAAGTACAATGGTTGGGTTTATCTCCAGTGTGTATTACCAAATGATCTTTAAACTGGTCCCAGCTGTTAAACACACTGTTACAGACCTGACATTCATAAAGCTTCTTTCTTCCCTTTTTTGCCCCCACTCCAGTTTGGCACGCAGTCAGGTGACATTTGAAGGTGCTATTTCTAGCAAATCTTTCATGACAATTTGGACATTCAAAAGGTTTTTCACCTGTATGTTTTCGAAGATGCTCTTTAAAATGTCCAAAGTGGTCAAACTGTTTTTCACAGTATTGACATATGTGAATTTTTTTCCCAGTTCTTTGCTTCTTACTGACTCCACCTTCTTCGAGGTGGTAACAGTTGAGGTGCTGTTTCCATGCGCTCTCCCGAAGATACCTTTTATTGCATATTTCACACTTGAAACTCTCAGTGGAGTGTGATTTCATGTGTTCCTTAAAATGGTAAAACAATTTAAATGAACGGTTACATTTCTCACAATGGAACAAGTCCTTCACATGTGACAGCTGAAGTTCCACAATTTCAATACATTCTACCTGTTTGCTTGTGGGGTCAGAGGCACAACCATCTTCTTCTTTGATCTGCCCTTTCCTATCACCTTGTCGGTACTTGCTGGTAATATCTGCCAACAGTGCGAGGGCAGAATCATCAGAGGAACCTGTGCTCTGAATGTACTTTAAGGACTGCTTGGCAGAAGCCACCTCCTCCAATGTTTCGATGCCTTCATCTTCAACTTCGATCGTGCCTTCGGCAATCTCCACCTCAATTTCAACAGGTTCCGACTCTGCAGATGGCAATGACTCCGTGATAACATTTGAAGTTTCTGCAATCTTTCTTTTTTTTGCTTCACTTTTTCCTGTGGTATTTTCCTCTAGTGGAGCCGAGTTTTCTTTGTTCCTGACTTCAAGGGCTTTGATAGCTTCTAGCATTTGTAGAAACTCTGCTGCTTTCCATACATCATTGGCTTCTTCTTCTCCTTGTATCATTAATTTTGCTGTATATGTGAACTCAATTAAATGACGGAAGGCCATTTTACTAACACCTTCTATCTCCACCAAAGGTTCCTGAGTAAACTCCTGAAAGAATTTGTAGAAGAACTTACTGCAAGCAGCCAAAACAGCTTTGTGGGCCTTAAAATGGTGTCCGTCGACAATCAGGGTGATGTCAGTAAACCGATCCTGTTCTCGCTGTTCATTCAATCGGTCCAGGATCATTTTATGATGTTCCGGGAACTCCTGAAGGCATTCCATCGTCTCTTCGGCCTCCATGGCCGTCGGATTGCTCTAGCTCTTGATCTTCCTTCTCTCCTCTCCGGCCCTCAGATCTTCTTCCCCGATTTCCCCTCTCCGGGCGAAACTCGACCCACACTGATCCCTACCCCTAAACAGCGCCTCGCCCTCCATTTCCTCACGATTGCCCGGGCACTGCCTCTGCTGGGTCTGGCCGGCACACGTGCCTCTAGGTCTGCTTTTAATTTTTTTTTTTTTTATTAGTGGACATTGTGGACAAGACATTTCGAGACTTTGGATTATATCATCTTCCTTTACAGAGTGTCGAATTTTGTGCTGTTACACAGCTAACTTATCACGCTCCTGTTAAGGCCTGGCTTTAGGCTTGGAGAAAATCTACTTCAGTTTTGTCTTTATTTCAAATCACAGTTCCCAGTCTTAAGCTATTTTCCTTACTCCTAGGGCATGGGCCTTCTGTGATCTCTACTAAATGCCTGAAGCATTCACCAATGTCTGTACTCTAGCTAGGTACAAACGCCAATATTTTTCCAAGACTGTTTGACTTCCCAAATCTTTTAAGCTCCCAGTGTCCTCGTAGGTGCTTTCTGTCAATGCTTCTAGAATCATGCTCTGTGGAGACCAGGAGTCCATTCAGATTTCTATAGTTGTCTCTTGCAACATCCTCCTCCTTTCCTACAAGTCCCAATGGACTTGGCAACTCCAAAATTGATCTCTGCTTCCTAAGCTCAGTGACACTAGTATTCCCTGTTTAGGATCTACCTTCCTGCACTACAGCCCAAAAACGTTCCCAGGGAGAGGGTCTGGGTAAATATAGGACTCCCTTCTTTTGTTTCCCTGTTATAAGGACATCAGCTATTTTGTACATTTTGTCCAGATTTTATAGTTGTTTATGGTAGGAATTTTAAGTCCAACACCAGCTACTTTGTCATTCTCAGTACTAGAAATCAGTGAAAATTCTAGAATCCTTGTATCTACATCCTTCAGCATTTCCCCCAGGGTATAGTGTAAAAGTATGGGAGCAGCACTTGAAGAGTCTAAATAGTTATTTTTTCCTTTTTGATTTCCACAAATTGGGTTGGTTTGTTTATGCCATCAATTTTCTTTCCACTTTGCAAAAGCTGTTATTAACATCCACTACAGCAGAAAAACAGTATATGATCCTACCTCTAATTTTTAAAGTTTCTGAAAGAAGAAAATATGCAAATAGATTATCCAAATAATTTCTGTTTACATATCAACCCTGACATTAAAGCATCATCCTTATTTTCTAATATTTGTTTATTTAGCTTTTCAGATCTCTCTTTTATCTCCCCAACTAAATTATACATTACCAAAGGGCAAGGATTATGACTTCTACTTCTTTACCTCTCTTATGGGACCTAACACTTCTACTATACACAAGAAATAAATGTCAAATGATTATACTTGTTATCACCATTCATTTATATCTATACTCTTAATAGGTCTTTATTCTGAGTCAAACATGAAAACTACTGGTGATATAATACCCGAAAGAAAGAAAGTAAGGAAAGTGGCATACTCAGTTATATTTTCTCTACTTATGGACACAGCAAGTTCCTGCAGTTGGTGGGTAAGCTTATCCAAAAGACTGTGCTCCTCCTCTTTTTTCTGATTATAGTTCCCGACAGGTGCAGGTTCATCAGCCTATGAGAGAATATAAGTTTATTTCACTGAAAAACTGATTTCAGTTTCCAATTATATTTATTTTAGAAGGGAAAAAAACACTCTAGTAAGTTCTAGAAGGCAAAGTAAATGTCAACATGAGACAAGGCCTCCCTGAGAGAAATAATATTAAGAGAAACGTAGATTATTATGTTGAGATGTAACCCGAAAGAAAAATGATATGACCTGGTTTTGTGCTGTCTTCTTGCTAGCTAATCTGACCCTCAATGGTCAGCAAGAGCGAGGTACCAAACAGAACGTGAGTTTCGGAGTCAAAAAGACAGGTGCCAGTCCCAAGTTCTGCCGTTTAGTGGCAGTGAGACACTGAGGAAACTGCTTCACTTTGGGGAGCCTCAGTTTCCCCACCTGTGAAACAGGATAACTAGACTTTTAAATTTAGGGTCAGCCTGACTCCTAAAACCAAGAGTTTTATGTAACTGGAGAAATCCAGAAGAGGTGCCCAGATGCAGTAAAGGAGAGTGATACACGCGTAGGGAGGTGACTTTTAGATGCCTCCCACTTGACATGCTCCATGAGTATCTGGCCCTGGACACTGAGCTGAAGCTCAGGCTCAGATTGAAAGAAAAAATCCTGAAGGGACTTCCAAGAGTAAATTCTAGTTCCTCCTATTTCTGCAGAGTCACCGATACTAGAGCTGCCATGTGATGCAAGCACTTTAGCACTTACGCTTGGGCCAGATTATGCACCCTCCCCACAGTGTCATTAAAATTAAAACAACCCTAGACTGTAAAGCATAAAACTTACATGATGCAAAAATAAAAATAGCCTCTTCCTGGATTGTCTGAGTCCTCAACGCTGGGTAAGCTCACCAGAGCTGAACTTGCCTCAGCATTTAGAGCCCTGGCTTTTTGGCTCCAGAGCACAGCGTCAGTGTGCCAGGGGCAAGTCAGCACTGGCGGCACTTAGATTTCACCACCTCTAAGGCAAGCCCAGGGATGTAACCACTCTAATGAATTCCCCCTTCCTGAAAATGTCTGTATAAAAACAGATGTTTTGTAATATCATTAACCATAATACTTACTTTGTTCAACTTTTGAAGAGCATTTTTATTTTCATCTATTGCCTGTTTTAATTGGATACACCTAAATTTTCAAAAAGAAAGGAAAAAGTATGAATTTTTCATTGTCAGACTAGACAGTTATTTTATGGAATCATACGTAAATCTTTAAGCAGGCAAGGCAATTAGCTATTACACGAACGATGTTGCAAAATTCACCTGTAACTGCCTTTCTACCCACCAGCTCGGGTGAGACTCACACGCTCTAAGGCACACAGATATGACAGCCAGGGCTCAGAAAGCTTACGTGACTCTGAGCTTCAGTGTCCTATCTCAAAAATTAGGAAAGCACTGGACTTCAAATTACTTCTTCAGCTCTGAAGTCCCATGAACTGAGGACCTAGCCAAGAAAACAAGACTAATGGCGATAGTAACAAAGTTTATTTGTTATAAACACAAATGTGTTTGTGTACAATGGTGTGCATTTCACAAGCACCACCTCACATGAGCCTCATACCAACTCACTCCAGCAGAAGGGAGTGAGGTTCTAAGGAGCGGTTGCAGCTAGTCAATGATGGAGTAACATGTGAGGGCAGAGTTTAGGATTCTACAGCTGGCCTCTGCCCACCACAGCACATTCTCCTTTTGAGTGTGGCCTACCTAGACGGGTACGCTGTTTTACTTATTCCACAGACAGCTCAGGTAGTTTAGCTTAAGTCTTAGACCCAAATAAGAAGGATAAAAATGACTGAATATGGGCTATGTCTAACAGTGATAGTTATCAAAATTCAAATGCTTTCTCAAACAATAACCTACAAGAGTCAATACTTTTTATGCTCTTTGAGTAATTTTTTTTCCTTACAGAAGCTAATGGCATGAAATAAGCAGCAAAAAAGGGGACAAAAATCCTTCATGAAGGAGGCAGAAACGAGAAGTGAAAATTGCAAACTGTGGTTGACCCTGTTAGTTACTTACTCCAAAGCCCTCATGCCACCAGGCTCTATGCTGGTGGGGTCGGTCCCACACTGACACCTAAGCGCTCAGAATCTATTGTGGGTAGGGTGGGTGTGTGGCCCAGCACTGGCCGACGCAACATGAAAGAAATATGTTGGGCACTGCCTCCTATTTTATCCTCCCTGGTGCAACCTGTGAAGAATCCTTCACCCTTTCTGGGTTTTTTTTTTTTTTTTTTTTTTTTAAGTTTATTTTGAGAAAGAGAGAGAACACAAGTGGAGGAGGGTCAGAGAGAAGTAGAGACAGAATCCCAAGCAGGCTCTGCAACATAAGCGCAGAGCCAGAGGCGGGCCGAACCCATAAACCGTGAGATCATGATCTGAGCCGAGATCAAGAGTTGAGATGCTTAATCGACTGTGCCACCCAGGTGCCCCTCCCCCTTCCTGTTTTTAGATGCCGATGCCTGGGGACTCTGTAAAGGTGAAGGGAGCCATCACCAACTAGATAAGGACTGACAGAGCACAATGACAGCAAGAGCTAGGCCTCGAAGACATCAACCGCCACTCATCCACCCTGCAGGAACTTACTTCCAGACTTTTGTGGAATGAGACTGACTGTTGAGCCACTTGGTTTAACAAGTGTCCTGTTATTCAGACCCAAAGAATCCTAACTGAAACCTAGAATTAAAAATTTCACTTAAGGGGTGCCTGGGTGGCTCAGTTGGTTAAGCATCTGACTTCAGCTCAGGTCATGATCTTACGGTTTATAGTTCAAGTGCCACATCGGCCTCTGTGCTCACAACTCAGAGCCTGGAGCCTGTTTCAGATTCTGTATCTCCCTCTCCCTCTCTGCCCTCCCCCACTTGTGCTCTGTCTCTCAAAAATAAATAAATGTTAAAAAAATTTTTTTTTAATTTCACTTAAGAGTAGAAAACTATTTTTATATAATATGCAAATAAAACAAATTATTTATTATAATGATCTCCCTCCTATCTATAAAATTACTGAAATCCTCAAACTGTTCAGATATTTCAAGATTTCGGGATCAGGGTAAAAACTCAAGCACACGTTCATCTTCACCACCTCCTGAAGCCCCACAAAAAAATGATAAAAACATTTTAATAGGTAATAAACCCTGAATGTTGGAGAATGAAAGAAAGATCATCTGTCAACAAGACATTTCAACAAATTTCTGCTCCATGGAAAAGAGATGGAAGCATGTTCTTCTATAAAGAGGAAGAGGTCCCTAAGAGGAACAAAATCTGCCAGGGAGAGACTCCATGATTTGGGTCAGCATGTAGGAAGGGTCCGGGAGTGATGGGTAATTAAGATGTGTCTAAAGGGATATATTATGATTTCTACAGATGAGGACATCCACAGTGGCTGGGATTTGCTTTATACATTAATTACGTGATGATACTTTATATTATGTTATGTCATATTAATTAAATGATATCCATAACATCTAAGCTATAAAAGCAATCAGTCTTTTTTTTAATGTTTATTGTGGGGGGCAGTAACAGGGAGAGGGACAAAGAGAAAGGCAGAGGATCCGAAGAGGGTTCTCTGCTGACAGCAGAGCCTGATGCGGGGCTCAAACTCATGAATCATGAGACTGTGAGATCATAACCTGAGCTGAAGTCAGAAACAACTCACTGAGCCACCCAGGTGCCCCTAAAGGCAATCAGTCTTTAGACAATCTAAAGGCTTTATATTATTTGGGGAGAGAGTAAAGATACTGATTAAGTTTAGATTTAGTTAAGGTCCTTTTATAAGAAGTCTGACTTTTTAAAAAGTCTGTTCACAGAAAATCTGAGCCAGCTAGCTAGCTTCCCCTTTCTCTTATCATACCTCCCTCTGCTGTCCTTCTTTACCAGAGAATTCATCTCTAAAAAATAAAATGAATGGCCTGGGGAGAACTACAGTTGTCAAAGAAGTTTCCTGTACACCAGGGTTAAAGCCCACTCTGCTCTGGCATGGACACTCCTCAGCCTAACAGGTAGTTTCCAGGCCCTGAAAATCCCTGCCCATGCACAAAGAACTTCACTCTTACTCTGGGGATAATACTGTAGGAAAGAGACCTATATATACAACAGTAGAAGAACCCTGGACTGCTCTCTACAATAATCAAACTAGTCCCTCATTTCTTAAATAAAAGTGAATAACCCAAGGACCACCAGATATGTTAAAGAAAACCAGGTGGGGCGCCTGGGTGGCTTAGTTGGTTGAGCGTCCAACTTTCGCTTAGGTCATGATCTCGTGGTTCGTGGGTTTGAGCCCAGCGTCCGGCTCTGTGCTGACTGCCAGCTCAGAGCCTGGAGCCTGTTTCAGTCTGTGACTCCTTCTCTCTCTGACTCTCCCCTGCTCAAGCTGTCTCTTTCTCTCTCTCCTAGAAATAAATAAAAAACATTAAAAAAAAAAAAAGAAAACCAGGGGTGCCTGGGTGGCTCAGTTGGTTAAGCATCCAACTTCAGCTCAGGTCGTGATCTCGCAGTCTGTGAGTTCGAGCCCTACATTGGTCTCTGTGCTGACAGCTTGGAGCTTGGAGCATGGAGCTTGAAGCCTGCTTCAGATTCTGGGTCTCCCTCTCTCTCTCTCTCTGACCATCTCCCACTCATGCCCCGTCTCTCTCTCTCTCAAAAACAAACATGAAAAAATAATAAAAATGATCAGTTTATTAAAATAAAATTTAAAAAAGCCCAGTCTTCCCTGGGACTTCAAAGTCAGCTTATAAATCTTATTCTATTGTAAAATCTAGTAAAGCAAGTATAATCACCTTCACTTTTTCTTTATTATTTGAGTAATTCAATCTGAACTAAATTCCTTAAACAATCAATTCTAATTAATATAGTTAAATTTCCTTCAACATTTAAAAATTCATTTTTAAGAACTTTGAATACCTGAATTAAGTAAAACTTTTTCAAATGATTCAAATGAGTCATTTAAACTAATAAAATGAATTTCAGGTTCTTTTGAATGTTATACACACTTTTAGATACCCAAAGATACACATTATCTTAATGATGTCCTAAAAATGAATACAAAAGTATAAATAGTCTAATTTGACCTAGTTCATCATGTCTATGTAATGTCAAATTTGATTTAATTTTAAACTTCTCCAGGGATTAAAAGAAAAAGTCATAGTAAAACAAAAAACACCCACCAAGAGAACAGTTTTCCCATGTCAAGGGAGTTAAGCAAGGTGGGATTCCTTAATAGAATTTTCTGACCGGGTCCCAGGATCTGAGGTTACAGTAGGCCAAGGATCTACCATAATTCTACCTCAGTCACTATCTTGAATCTGAGCAGTTTTTATAGTTGCTGTCACAACACTAAGTCCATAACTCAGGTTTGGGTTAGTTTTTCTAGATCCAAGTTATACCGTGATCTAATTGTTCCATTTGACAACCTGTATCTCCACTGAGACTTCAGGAATTTCTGACTTGAGTGAATTCTGCATTTCCCAGTGGTCTTCAAACATTTTTACTGTCTGCCCACTTTAACGTCTTATAGCAAAGTAATGTCAGACATACTAACAAAACACTATGAACCTTAATTCTCTCACCTATATTAATGAGTATCTCATGGTATGATTGTGAAAATTAATCAATAAAAAGGTTTTATTGTTAAAAAAATTTTTTTAAACATTTATGCATTTTTGAGAGACAGAGTGGGAGTGGGAGAGGGGCAGAGAAAGAGGGAGACACAGAATCTGAAGCAGGCTCTGGGTTCCGAGCTGTCAGCACAAAGCCCGACATGGGGCTCGAACTCACGGACCACGAGATCATGACCTGAGCTAAAGTCAGATACTTAACCAACTCAGCCACTCAGGCACTCCAGAAAAAGGTTTTAGAGTGTGGACCACACTGCTTGGTCCATATAGAGTACAGAATAAATGTAAGTTGCTGCTTTTTAACATTTGTAATTCTCTATTTAATCTGGCCATTCCAATATCTACAACCTGAGAGATACAGATAACTGCAAGAAATACTTTTAAATACATTTTGAAAAATTTCATGTATAATTTCTTTTATTATTATTTCGACTTTTTAGAAACTGTACAATAAAAAGGGGAAAGAAAGAACACTTCAAACAATTTCTAGGCTATACACATTGCCCAATGAAATGTTAAGTGTGGTTTCCGGAAAGCTTATATAATTTAGTGGGTTTTACCTTTGGTAAATATCTCGCCTTTTACTGGCTTCTAGAGCTCCTTTCAACTGACTCTCAGAAAGCAAGCTATCAACCTACGATAAATAGAGACTGTTAGATTATATTGTTAAATACCGTATGACCACAGGAAATAAAATTTTAATTCTTTGTTCCCAAGATGTCACATTGAACACTTTTAAACATATAATGAAGTTGAAAGAATTTCACAGTGAATCCTCACATACCCCTACCTAGGTTCTACCATTAGTATTTTACTATACCTTTTGATCCAACTAATCATCAATCCATCTTATTTTTTTTAATGTATTTCAAAGTAAGTTGCAGTCATCAATACACTGCCCTGCAAATGATGCACTGTAGGTATCACTAACCAGAGTTCAATGTTTGTTATAAAATTTACATACAGTGAGATGCACAAATCTTATACATTTGCGGAGTTAGGCAAATGCATACGCTCAGGTAACTCTAACCTGTATCAATACATAGAAAATTACCATCACCCCGGAAAGTTCTCAGAAAGAATGTACTTTTTTGTGTCATCCTTTCACACAGCATGTTTTTGAGACACTGCCACATTGTATTATAGTTTATTCCTCCGTTGCTCAATAGTATTGTATGAACATGCCACAGCTTTGTTTACACTCATTCTTATATTCTTACACCTTGACATGGTACTTTCTAAACACTTTGTGTAACTTTGCCCATGTACTGTAACTGTACCCGCAAAAGAGGCACAGATTTCTTTTGGGTTCTCTTTTACACTTGATCTTAGCTAAAAGGCCAAGAAGCGATTTGTGGGTTCTCTTCAAAAGATGATGTGGAGAAGACAAAATGGATGAGAGAAGAGAAATTCGAATTCACTAGCTTCTTGTCTACTCCTCCAATTATGCATCTGAGTGTCAGTTACAAAATTCACAGCTGGTGACAGAGTCCGTCATAACAGGCATGGCCCAGATGGGCTCTTGATTGCTTGTCCATGGACATCAAGTTGGAAATCTGTTCATCTTTTGCTTCAAGTGACCTCTGTGGAGACAGGTGTTCCCTGTCAGAGAGCCCTTCCCAGACACTCAGGCTATCAGAAGATTCCTGGGCCAAGTCTTCTCCAGGTTCACTACTCTTTGTAATTGTTTTGTTTTGTCTTTGTGTTAGTAATAATTTTTTGTACCTTACTTCTGAAACTTCCCTGGTTCTCCCAAGGTCCCACTAAATTGAAAATCAGATACAAAACCATATTAAGCATCTAGCCAAAGCTCAATTTTAGTCAAAGCCTCATCAACTTTTATTTCTACCAGAAGAGCATTTTGTTTCCATCGCAAGACTGTAAATCCAAAAGTCACTTATACCCATCAAATCTTTTGTACTTTTTATTTTGATTTTATTTTTTAAAGTTTATTTATTTAATTCGAAAGAGGGAGAGCAGGGGTGGGGCAGAGAGGGAGGGAGAGAGAATCCTAAGCAGGCTCCGCACTGTCAGGGCAGAGCTCCATGCAGGGCTTGATCTCACGAAGTGTGAGATCATGACCTGAGCCTAAACCAAGAGTCAGATTCTTAACTGAATGAGCCACCAGGCGCCCTTCTTTTGTACTTTTTAAATGAGAGTCCAAAACTGGATCAAGTATGAGCACTCAGTAAATCTCTTATCCGTCAAAGATTGGAAAATAATTTTATTTAGTAATAGATCAAATGAAAAAGAGCAAAATTATCAAAGCAAAATAAGAATTTTTGGAAAATAAATTAACATACCACTAATTACTACTTACTTTTTTATTTTTTATAAAAATGATATACATTTGGTGTTCAAAATTATGAAAATATCAAAAAGTATGAAGAGAAACAAAAATCATCGGCATTCTAGCACACACAGTTACCATCCTGGGATGTTTCCTTCAACCTTTTTTCTTTTGTTAAAGTTTATTATTTGTTTTGAGAGAGAGAGAGAGAGAGAGAAAGTGCAAGCAGGGGAGGGGCAGAAAGAGAGGGAGAGAGAATCTCAAGCAGGCTCTGTGTTGTCAGCTCAGAGCCCTATGTGAGGCTTGAAATCACAAACCATGAGATCAGGGCCTGAGCCGAAATCAAGAGTACGACTCTTAACTGACTGAGTCATCCACATGCCCTTCCTTTAATCTTTTTTCTGTGTATATTATACATAAAATAATTTTATTGAAACACTGTATATTCAATTATATATTTGATCTTTTTTTCTAACTTGACATTTTATCACAAATATTCCCCCTAACACACTAAAATAACAAAATTTTAATCATACGATTACATCCCATCATAAGTTATTTATCCATTCCCCTCTTACTGATCATTTAAGTGATATCCAAGCTAAGTAACACTGTGATAAATACTTTTATACATCAATCTGTGTCCCAATCTTTTTATTATTATGCATGGCAAATCCCTGGAAATGTAATTACTTCACCTAGGAGCATGAATGTTTGCTACATCTTGTCATACTGCTTTCCAGACATGCTGTACTTTATACTCTAGAGCCTTGCATATCAGTGCCTGTTTCATCACACCCTCCTCAGTACTGACTATTGTGATTTTTTAAAAATGTTTGTGATATTTTATTTACTTTGCAGTTACTTGATTATTTTTTAAGTTAACTTTTCTCACGTTTATGGGTTCCTTGTATTTCTTCTTCAGTTCATGTCCTTCACTCGGACATGGGTCCAAGTCGGATCCTAATATTTTCCTTACATATTAGGACTATTCTTTAACATCTATTTCGTTTTGAGTTCATGTCAAGCAAACACAGCTTCCACTGGAAAAAGGCTCAAAGATAAGGAGGCATAGAGAGTGGAGGAAAGCGATGGGCACAGAGATAGTTGGAAATGGTTATTGGTAGGTCTAGATTTGGAAGTGACATTGGTTAAGGGAGTTATTAGGTTGGAGACCGAGATGTTAGGGGGAGGGGTAAGGTGCTAAGTCGATGGTCAAGATTTTCGGGAGTTTCAACTTCCGGGAGTTGGACTAGGAGCAAGAGGGGTTAGAATCGGGGTTTAGCTTCAGGATGCTGGGGTGGGGGAAGGAACGCTACAACTCGGGAAGGTAAGTGGATTGGGGTAGGCTCCTAGGATTAGGGTGCACCCCAGATCTCGCCCGCCGCTAGAGCCCAGGCCCGCGGCCGGACAGCCAGACGATACCTGTAGCTTCAGTTCCTGAGTGCGGCGCTGCAGGGCCTGCAGAGGATTACGCTGCCGCCTAGCCAGCATCTCCGTCGCCTCTGCTCCGGGCGCACTCGGGTCGCCAGGGAAACCACGGCGGCTAGCGGGACGCTGACGCAATCACGGCGCGCCCGCCTCGCAGCCCTGGAACCCGGCCGGAGGGTGGAGGAAGAATGTGGAGGTAGCCGTCCCTCCACGCCGCAGGTCCTGGGCTCTCAGGTTAGGCCCACTGCCCAGCTAGTCCTCTTGTGCTGGCCAGTTCCACAGGACTGGGGTGGAGGTGGCGGAGAATGTTCCACGGCGTCGGAAACTACATGTCCCACAATACCTCAGTGTTACCGCGCCAATGCTGTTGAGGTTGTAGGTGTTACGGCATTTGTTCTCTGTACCAGTTTTGTTGAACTAAATCTTAAGGCAAAATTTAAGCGTCTTAAACACTTAAATTAACTGCAAGGATAGCTTTCCTATGTGGTCTACATGATTTTGTCGCATACTCTGACTTCAAAGGACGGTTTTTAATTCTTTGCCAGTTGGGGTATCGCTGTTTTATTTCACTCTAGTTTTGCACGTTATCACGTTGTCCGTCTTGAGTTCTGTGAGGATGGTGATTTTTGTCTGTCCTGCAGCAGGTATGTGAGCAAATAATGATCTCCATTTTACATGTCCACTCAAGGAGATTGTAATAACCTTTCCCCAGATGGTACTGAATCCTTTGAGTCCAGTTCCCAAACTTTGCACTAACTACCCCGAGTAAGAATGATGATGCTATGAGCTCACTTTGCAAAGGATAAATGCTCTTCAGTACAACGAACAAGTTGATTCCATAGGTCCAGCTACTATGCTGCTTATTTGTGTACTTTTTTTCTTCAAATATACATAGAGAAAAATGACAAAGTGTCCATCACACTGAATTTTCACATTGAACTCGCCCTCACGTAACATCACCCATATAAGGATACAGAACATTACCAGCACCCTATGTAGGCTTCCCTTCCTAATCCCTACCCACCTCCACTGCTGATGTCAAAAGTAAACACTATACTAACTTGTAACAAAAACTTGTTTTGCCTCTTTTGAACTGTACAGTTTAATCATGAAGTGTGTATTGGCATCTTGGTGGGCTTTTTTCACTCACCATGTATTTGTGGGATGCATCTGTAATCATCGTGTGTAGTTGTAATTTGTTCAGTTCTTTTGCTCTCTGGTATTTTATTGTGTGATATGCTCTTAATATTCTCATTCATTCCACTGTTGCTGGACATGTGGGTAGTTTCCAGTTTAGGGCTATTATAAACAGCACTACTACATACGTATATATACGTAGTACAAACATGTATATACAGTGCTGGACCACAGGGTATGTTTCATGCTCAGGTTTAGTAGATACTGCCTGTTTTCCCAAAGTTGTACTAATTTACTCTACCTTTATGGGCTGCTGTTCTTCATATCCTTGACAACATCTGGTATTATCTGCTTTTTTGTGGCTCATGTCTTTAGGTTGAGTTAACTTCTGCATTATGACTCATGATACTTAAAAATTAACATAAATAGCCCAACATAGTATCTTCATTAAAAAGATTTGTTACAGTGCTGGCTTGGGCAACTCGTATACTAAAACTGGAACCATAAAGAGATTAGTATGGCCCCTATGCAAGGATGACATGCAAATTCCTGAAGCGTTCTATATTTAAAGAATTTTTAAAAAATGTTGTTTACTTTTGAGAGAGAGAGAGAGAGGCTGAGCACAGGCAGGGGAGGGGCAGAGAGAGGGAGACATAGAATCCAAAGCAGGCTCAAGGATCTGAGCTGTCAGCACAGAGATGGACGTGGGGCTCAAACCCATGAACTGCGAGATCATGACCCAAGCTGAAGTTGGACGTTTAACTGACTGAGCTACTCAGGCACCCCCTGAAGCGTTCTATATTAAAGCAAAAACGAAAACAGGTTTGTAATAACAAATGAGAAAGGAGTGCTATTGTAAGAAGTAAGCAAAATGTATCATTTATGAAAGCCTTAAATACGTATGTATAAATTAGAAAATGTATATCTGATCTATGAGGATTTCCTTATTTTAAATGGAAAAGTTACAGTCATGAATATGGTATAATTCTGTGTTTGTAAAAATAAACAAATAAACCCCTTACGTGTATGCATATGTGAGCAATGAGGAAGATGCAAAAAAGCCTATTACTCTTGTTCATCTCAAGTGGAAAAATGACTTTAACTTTACACATTTTTTACCATATTCAGAGTTATAACCATTTATTCCTTTGAGTTCTGGGTCGGCATCATCACCATCATCTAGGAGCTTGTTAGAAATGGATATTCTCAGGGCGCCTGGGTGGCTCAGTCGGTTAAGTGGCTGACCTCAGCTCAGGTCATGATCTCGTGGTTCGTGGGTTCGGGCTCCGTGCTGACAGGCAGCTCAGAGCCTGGAGCCTGTTTCAGAGTCTGTTATCTCCCTCTCTCTCTGACCCTCCCCTGCTCACGCTGTCTCTCTCTCAGAAATAAAAAACAGTTTAAAAAATTTAAAAAAAAAGAAATGCATATCCTCAAAAAAGAAAAAGATGCATATCCTCAGGCCACACCACAGACCTACAGAATCAGAACCTCTATTTTAACAATACCTCAGTGTTTCATGTGTACATTTCAAGGTTGAGAAATACTATTTCAATAGTATTTAGTGTGCTATAAGAGATGAGAGTACTCAGCTGCCTTCTTTTTCATTAATTTACATTTCTTTTGATTTGTGATGCTCAGCATAGTCATCTTTGCTTTTCTCTTGTTATCCCTTGATGCCATTATGAAAATCAGAGTAACCTAAAACAAAGTAGTGAGGTTGCCAAAACCAAAGCAAAGTATGATGACTGTTTCTCCTGAGAACAAGCTATTTTATAAAACTCATTATGATTTTATTCCTACTGTGTTAAAATGAATATTGTTTGTATTGCTACCTTACAGGAGACACTGAAAAGGAATTTAATGACTTTTGAGAGGCTCATTATGTACAACTAGCAGAACTAAGTAGTTAGGAACCTACTAAAGAAAGATTACAGCAAAGAGGACAGAGAAAGTTGGCTATTTCAGGCTCTTAAAACAATCCACCTCAAATAAAAGTGTCAAGCATTTATGAGCACCTTGGTGCAAAGCACTGGTTGGGCCTATGGTACAAGATGTTTAAGGCACTGGCCTCAAAGAGCTTATGAGCTAGGGTGGTGGACTAGAATCATGAAGCTGTACCAACTACCAAAGATTGTCATAGAAGTGTCACCTGGCATGCAGAATTTCCTGCCAGGTGAACTGTACACATTGGACTTGAGTTCTCTAATAAAAACACCTGTGAGACACTTGAAAGCGTGAAGCTGGAAATAAAAGGATCAGGTTGGATAGAAATATCTTAGAGAGGGTTCTGCTTGGATGTGATAATGAAGCCTGGAGAGGGGCTTGGTAATCAATGGGAAAGGAAAGAGCAGAGGACTATCCTTGAAGTTTCAGGAACTTGGAAAGGGAAGCAGTAGTAAAAGTTCGGAAATGTGGGTAAGTTTATATTATTAGGGAAGTGTGGGAAGAATAATTTCCAGGGAGAAACTGGCATTATCAAATATTCTGGAGGTGAAAAATAAGAGTTAAGAAATGGCCATTGGATAACAATGGCCCTGGAGCGTGCAGAGGGCAGGCTCCAGCAGGTTAATGAACAAAGCATTTAGGAAGAAAGTAATAGTGGACCACTTTTTCTAATTAGCAAATGATGGCCAACTAAAGATTTTTTTTTTTTAATGTCAAGATCTGTGCGTGTTTGTAACAAGACTTTGGAAAGCAGAGAGACTGCAGGTGCTAAAAATAAACTGTGTTAAGAGAGAACAAGGAAGGGGGCGGAGAGATGCAGAATTCAACTGAGGCCAAAGAGGAGTCAACCTTGGAAGGGATGTGTCTTCTCTTCTGAGAAAGGAAAAGCTGATGAGTTGAAGCCTCGAAACCAGTAGTTTTGAACTTCTGCCAAGCTTCACAATCACCTGGAGAGCTTTAAAAATCCTAAAGCCCAGGCACACCCCAAAGTACCTAAATTGAAATCTGTGGCATACTGATATTTTCAAGGCTCTCTAGATGATTATACTGTGCAGCCCTTTTGAAAAACCACTGCCCTTCGGCAGAGCTATTGAGAGAAAGAACAATGAGGGAATTCCAGCCTATAGGCCTGTCTTCTCATATAGTTGAGAAGCAAACTGCAGCCCAGATGGGATGAGCTCTAAGAACCAACATTTTAGTCCTTGCGTTCACAGAATGAAAACAAGAGTTGGAAGTAATAAAGCATAATGGCTCCAGTACAATGGGAAAAAAAATAAAAGCTTTGTGTGGAAACAACTTTTTTGAAAGTTCTTATGTTAATATGGAGCTGCTGTTAAATGTGCTGAGACACAAAATTAATTCGCAAGGACATTGTTATAGAAAACACCTCTTGTGAATTAAAAATAGACAAGGACTTAGTCACTCTTGATTTTTAGATTTTTAGGTAACAACTAGAATTTATCACTAAGCTCTAGTCAAGAGGGGGTTTCCTTTAATATATAACATAATGACATAAATATGAAGTATTTGCCAGTAAAAGTTGGAGTATGTTGTCACTCTCATAGGTGCAAAAGTCTTACATACTCCACCCTTAACTCAGTTATTTTTACACAGTCCCTTGCTTTACCGCACAGGTCCATTAACAGTTGGGCAAAAGGACTCCTAATGGTCCCTACGCCAACTCTCCTTTGCAGTTGTATCTAGAAACTACCATATACTCCTTAAGAGAGAAGATATCTGCTCAAAAACACTAATAGATGAGTTTTGAGAATCCCGATCTTTTGATGCAGTGAACTGCCTGCCAGGCAAGATACTCCTTTTCCTTTTGATAAAAGACTCGAAGAGGTTTAAATATTTTTTTTATTTTGAAAATAAAATTGACTTCATAAAGTGCAAGGAGAAATTAGATCTGTCCAGTGTTCTGTATCCATCTTCGACAAACTGCTGGAAACAGAAGAGAAACACAATTAGAAATATATAATTGTTAACTTCAAATTATTCTCTTGTGGAGTTAAACTATGAACTGTAAGAACTGATGTTACAGATGAAAATTTGCGTTGCTCTGATGAAAAAGCTACCACGAGACGCAAGGCTCCTAACTTCCAGGCCACTGCTCTTTCCACTTTACTAGGCTGCTAATAACCACAGAATTCAGATTGGAGATTACAAAACAGGAGTGCAAAGATGTACCATGGTCTGTCAAGGATATTATCGAAAATAATGATATGGGGGAAAGGAGGTGGCTGGAATACCTCCACAGTCCGTTTCTTTTTTCCTTTCCTTCTTTCCAGTATTTTACTTTGCAGACGTTTAATGGCAAGGTGCAACAGTATTGCACGTGGTATGACATTCTCACTCAAGGCACGCAGTGAACAGAAATACGACATCACAGTGCAAGTTTGGGGGGAAAACAAAACCTCCTCTTTTCTAGTGTCTGCAGGATAGAGTCCCCTATGAAGTACCCACAGGCGCTCCTGCCCCAAGATACCAGCCCGCGCCCGACGTCTCCGCACCGAAAGAAATGCTCACCGACTCTCCAAAACGGGCGAGGCGCTGCAGGCGAGTGTCAGGAGACCGTGGGTCACGGGTCGGAGCCCCTGCAAGTGCAAGGCGAGGTGGGCGCGCGGGGGCCGACAGCGCGGGGGTCAGGCCAAGTCCAGCTTCTTCTGAGTCACCGCCAGCTTGTCCTGCAGCCTCCGCTTCCTCCAGTCCAGGTAGCGCCTCCGCAGCCGGTTCGCCTGCCAGCCCACGAGCACGCCAGACGCGAAGGCCACCAGCACAGACACCTGAAACGTCCGCTCGGACACATTCGCCATGGCAGCCGGCGGCGTGCAGCCTGACCTACGGCGCGGCGGCGGGGTCAATTGGCGCCGGCGTTTCCGGGCGGAGCGGAGGGCCGGGCGTGCGCAGCGCCCCCTGCGGCGCCTTCGCTCAAAACTCGCGACGTCGTCTGCTCGCCTTCTCTAGTTTGGCCGGCCGGTGGGTGTCCCTTCCCTCCTGGGAACCTCTACAGTAGTTCTTGTTTGGCATTAGTCAGCTATTGTCTTGCCTTCTGAGCTAACTTTGATGGTGTGTCCTTTCAAACGTATTGTAAGCTCAACACCTCCTTGCAGTTTTTCTGAGCGGTGGAATTCGAGCCGTATGTGTAACTCTCAATTGACTGGTAACGCATTAAAAAAAAAAAAAAAAAGAAAGAAAGAGGGGCGCCTGGGTGGCTCAGTCGGTTGTGTCCAACTTCGGCTCAGGTCATGATCTTACGGTTCGTGGGTTCGAGCCCCGCGTCGGGCTCTCTGCTGACAGCTCAGAGCCTGGAGCCTGCGTTCAGATTCTGTGTCTCCCTCTTCTCTGACCCTCTCCTGCTCACTCTGACTCTCCCTCTCTCTCAAAAATAAATAAAACATTACAAAAAATTTTTTAATAAAAAATGAAACACATGAAAATTATTTTAATAATATAATTTGTTTAGCCTAATATATACAGGATGTTATTTCAACATGTAATCACCATAATCACCATAAAATTATTAATGAGGTTTTTTTTTTTGTACTAGGTCTTTGAAATTTGGTGTAGGTGTTATAAGTAACAGCACATCTCAATTTGAACACTAAGTTTTCAGTGGAAATACTTGATCAGTATCCAGACTTCATAAAAGTTAGTTGAAAAATTAGGTATATATACCCAGGTTGTTCCAAAGACACAAAAATTTCTACAATGAGTTGAGTATCATTTTTAAATTTAATTTAAATTCATTACAGTTTTTAAAATGCTTATTTATTTTTGAGAGAGAGAGAATACAAGCCAGGGAGGGACAGAGAGAGAGAGAGGGAGACACAGAATCCAAAGCAGGCTCCAGGCTCTGAGCTGTCAGCACAGAACTGGACACGGGGCTCAACCCCACGAACCGGGAGGTCATGACCTGAGCCGAAGTCAGATGCTTAACTGAGAGAGCCACCCAGGCACCCCTAAATTCATTAAATGTTTAAAGAAGTTCAAAGTTCACTTCTTCTGTCACGCCAGTCACATATGTATTGGCAAATATTTATTGACTGGTGCCATCGTCATTGGGAATGTGGAAATGACTACAGCATGTCTGCCCTCAGCTTAGTGCAGGGTGAAAGAGATGGGAAAAAAAATTAAGACACATTCTGGTGAATTGGAATATTTAGTAGGTATCTAGTGTAGACTTAAAAAAAGAAGGAAACCCTCAGAAACACTCTTTCTCTCTCTTTTTTTAAAATTTATTTCTAGGAGAGAGAGAGAGAGACAGCGTGAGCAGGGGAGGGACAGAGAGAGAGAGGGAGTCACAGACTGAAACAGGCTCCAGGCTCTGAGCTGGCAGTCAGCACAGAGCCCGACGCGGGGCTCGAACCCACGAACCTCGAGATCATGACCTAAGTGAAAGTCGGACGCTTAACTGCTTAACCGACTAAGCCACCCAGGCGCCCCACTCTTTCTCTTTATAGTCCCTCCAGTCTATCAGCTAATTCTGTTGGTTGTATTCTCAAAATACAGGCAGAATTAAATCACTTCTCCCTCCACTGCTACCGTTTGAACCAAGCTGCCATCATCTCCTACCTAAGTTACTGCAATAGCCCCCATCAGGTTTCTGTGCTTCTATCTCTTTCCACCACATTCTATTCTCAGTGAAACAGTCAGAGCGAACCTTGGAGATCAGAAGTCGGATCATCTCACTCTTCCGCTCAAACCGTGCAGTGGATGAAGCCCCAGCAGTGGTCCACAGAGCTCTGTGCGTGATCACTTCCTCTGCATTCCTTCCCCATTACCCGTGTGCTCACCAGGCATGCTCCTTCCTAAGAATATTTGCACGGGCGTTCCCCCTGCCTGGCACAGTCTTCTACACTCTTCTCCCAGGTGCCTGCATAACTAACTTCCTCTCCCCTTTTAGGTTCTTGTCAACTGCCACCTCAACAAGGCCTGTGTGACTATTTAAAAATCACAAACCAAACCAACCCCCACTCTCTGGCCCTCCTGATCTCCTTTTCCACACTCTATTCTACTCCTCCACAGTATTTATAGCCTTCCACCTACTGTAGGATGTACAGTGTCCATTTGTATTTATTATACTTGCTATTTATTGCCTGTCTCCTGCTACAATGTAAGCTATTCAAGGGGAGGGATTTTTTGTCTCAATTGTATACTGGTGGTGCCCGCAGTAGGGGCTGGCACCGAACAGTCAGTAAATATTTGGGGTTGATGACAGCAGGAAGTGGTCAGGGAAGTCTTACGGGTGTGTGGCTGAACTGAATCTTGAAAGATGAGTAGGATGATCAGAAGAAATGAAATTAATTTCTCTGGATCACAGTTTTCTCATTGTAAAATAGTTTGCTATGATTCAGTAGCTCTAAGATGTTTTTAAATCGAGTTTTGGCAGCCTGACGCTGTGTACTCAGGCCACTGGTATTATTGCAAATTTGAACCTCACTTGGAATTCTTAATGCATCCCTAAGTGGCCTTTGGGCTAAAAATAAACCAGATCATGTGCACATGTACACTACAGCAGTAAACCTTAGGTGGATGGAGCTGGGAGAGACCATAGAAATGCCCTTATTTTTGTAGGAGGAAACTCTGGCCAGAGGGAAAATAGAACTGCTGGCAAGAAGGCAGGAGTGTAAGACTTTAAATCCCTCTTACAGAGTCAGTGTGTCCCTGGCTTGAAACTATATTTCCCCCCCAGAGTGCATTATTTCAATGGGGCATTTTAGTAGACTTGATTATGGTCACCCAGCTTTGAGGTGATGATTACATTTGGATTCACAGGCTGAATAGTCAAGTGTAATGAGTTAATTGATTACATGAGTGTCTTTTTTTTTTTTTTTCAAAGTTTATTTACTTATTTTGAGAGAGGGCACTAGTGGGGGAGTGGGAGAGAATCTGAGGCAGCCTCTGCACTGTCAGCACAGATCCCGATGCTGGGCTCCATCTCACGAATGTGAGATCATGACCTGAGCTGAAATCAAGAGTCAGACGTTTGATGGACTGAGCCACCCAGGTACCCCTACATGAGTGTCTTTTGAATGATACATTAACTGCCATTGTTGAGTTTGCTGTTTGAAGTGGTTGCCAAGGGAAAAGATTTTGTCATTTACAGTATTAGACCTCTATTGCTTATAAATTTATTTAAGGTGTATAAATGGAATTGATTTCCTCTGCAGCTCCAGGACCGTAAGCAACAAGGCAGTCATTTTATACCCTAAAGCTTCCATAAAGGGTGAAGCTTTGCCATGAATAACATGGAGCATTCATCTCAATAGGTCCTTGAGTTCTGGCCCAGAAGAACCCAGGCTGGGCCTGTTCCCCTGAACCACAGGTGCAGAGCCCTGTGTGTCAGTTTAAACTTGAAAAAAAATTTTAAATTATTTATTTCTGAGACAGCAAGTCAGAGCACGAGTTGGGGAGGAGCAGAGAGAGAGGGAGACACAGAATCCAAAGCAGGCTCAGGCTCTGAGCTGTCAGCACAGAGCCCAATGTGGGGCTCAAACTCACGAACCGCGAGACCATGACCTGAGCTGAAGTCCGACGCTTCACCAATTGAGCCACCCAGGCGCCCCAACCCCACGTGTCAGTTTTAACTGCCAGATCCTTCGATTCCCATTCTCTTCCTCTGAGTTTTTGGAAATGGGAAGAAAAATTCTTGTGTGATTGAGGGTTGAACTGAATTCACTTACTTTCCTCCACCAGTACACGTTCTAAGAGCCTGGGACTTAGGGAGGTAGGCAAGCAAAGTAAATGACCTGATTGTGTAATTTCCAAGTGTGAAGCATTTCCTCCCTGGTGCGTAGGCAAGCATGAAAGTGATAGGATGGGGAAAGTGGAGTCTTGGTCCTTGTCTTTGGCAGGAGCTATAATGCACTTCTCCAAGTCTGCCTCTGTAGTTTCTAATTCTGGGGACACGCACAGTAGAATGGTCCCCCATAATCCTTTAAGAAAGAACAGGAAAATCCTTCTGTGTTCTCTGTAGATAAGACCCCAGCCTGTCTCCTCATCATTGTGAGGCAAATGATCATCTATAATTCACTCATTATTCCAACAAGTATTTGCTGAGTGCATACTACGTGCCAGAGATTTATTGCTACCTATTCCATGCTGAGCCAGTCTCAAGGATCTACCCTCTAGGAGAAAGAATGACAACAATCAAATCCTCACACAAAGAGATATAGCCTTACAAATCCTGATGAGTGCTTAGATGAAAAAGTACTGTGCACCATGCTTGCGGGAACACAGCAGAACTTAACTGTGTTTGGGAGGATGGGAGTCATCAAGAAAGGCTTCCTATGGACTTTGCAGTTCGGACCTGAAGCGAGACACACAAGTAGGAATGATAGGGAGAGGCCTTCTCTTGGCCGGGAGGATGCACTTGTGAATGTTGTGCAAAGAGCGAACTCAGCGGAAACGGGAGGGGCAGGAGTGCAAGAGAGGTAGCAAAAGTGGATAGGGCTTGCAGGCCACGCATGTCAAGGGCTTTGGACTTATTCAGAGTGAAGGAGGCTGCCATTTTTGTGGGCAGGGGAGTTGCATGGTTCTGTTTGCAGATTAATATTTTTCTAATTGCATGCAGAATCTCAAACAAATCTATATTCTCGACCACTAGGTATTTTAACAGTGAAGCAGATGTATTCCATGAACTGGTACGAGGCAGGATTAGTTGGTTACTGTCTTGCCCACCAGCACCTGGTCTCAGGTTTAGCTGGGCAGTCCTATTCAGGACCTGGAATAGCCCCCGCGTGGAGCTGGGTTCTCTAAGGATGGAGGTCCAGACCTGGCAGTCAGGTGTTCTCTTTAGCAGTAGTCTCACAGCTGTGCACAGAACAGTCCAAGTGGAAGATTAAATGTGAGAGAATGAGATCACAAAGGTGGGTGTGAGAACCAAGCTCATGTCCTGACCAGGAACAAATATCCTGCCCATGGTTCTGCAGTCACACCTCCAGGGCCACAAGTCTCAGTCACAAGTCATGACACTCAGGGAAGCCCAGAGCCATGGCTTCCTGCCGGGCGCTTACACACCATTCATGGTCCTTGTAATCCAGAAGCACTTTACCAATCCAGGCTCATTTTTATCACAAAGAGTGTAGACACTCCAGCTCTGTGAGGTTTCTAGAAAGTTAACCCAAGGTCCATTTTGCCTATACACAGGATTTTTGTTAACCTTTTGCTCACAGGTACAGTTGGCGTAAGATCTTTCTTTGCTTCAGCTTTTACAGGATACTAACATAGAACAGAATAAATTCCAGAAATAGACCCACAAAAATATAGTGAATTGATTTTTGACCAGGATGGGAAGCAGTTCAATAGGTATAGGAAAGTCTTCAACAAATGATGCTGGATAATTGGACATCCATAAGTAGAATATGAACCTTGAACCTCAACTCATACTGTATATAAAATTAATTCAAAATGTATCATAAGTCTAAATACAAACCATAACGTTATAGACTTTTAGAAGAAAACATAACAGAGAATCTTCATGAACTTAGATTAGGCAAAGATACCAAAAGCACAACTATTAATTGAACTTGCTCAAAATGACACAACTTTGCTCTGCCAAAGATATCACTAAGACAATAAACAGACAGGCCAAAGACTGGGGAAAATATTTAAAAATCACATATCCAATGAAAACCATATGCAGAATACAGAAAGAACTCTCAAAACTCAACACTAGACAACGAACAGACATAAAAAATTGGGAAGGAATTTAACAGACACTTTCCCAGAGGGGCTATACAAGAGACAGGTGCATGAAATAATGTGTGATGTCATTAGGAACATGCGAAGGACACGATGAGATACACTGCTAAGAACAGCTCAGACATTTTTCAAATGACAATACCAAGCATATTGGCAGGGCTTCTGAGAAATGGAAACCCTTACACATCATTGCCAGTGGGAATGCAAGATGGTACAGTGACTCTGAGAACAGTTTATCAATCTTTTGTAAAGGTTAACAGGCACTGACCAGGTGACCAGCAATTCCATTCCTAGGTATTTGCCTTAGAGAAATGAAAATTTATATTTACCCAAAATCTGTACATTAATGTTTTAGCACCTTTAATTCATAATAGCCAAAAATTGGAAAAGACCCACATGTCCTCTCATGGGCAAATGGATGAATAAACTATGGTGCATCCATACAACCCAACAACACCTGGCAGTATAAAGGAATTACTAGATGCACGCAGCAATAGGGATGAATCGCTAAAGCATTGGGTGATGTGAAAGAAACCAGACTCAAAGCTATATGATTTTATGTGTATGACATTCTGGAAAAGGCAAAACTATAGACTGGAGAACATATCAGTGGTTGCTGAGGGTTCTGGAAGGAGAAGGGCTTGACTTTTGACTACACAAAGAGGTAACACAAGGGAGATTTTTAGGGTCATGGAACTTTCTGTATCCCAGTTGTAGTGGTGGTTACTCAAATCTGTATGTGTGTTCGAACTTATAGAATTACAAACTTTTTTTTTATGATTTTTTTAATTTTTTTATTTATTTATAGTAGAGAGAGAGACAGCGTGAGCAGGGGAGGGTCAGAGAGAGAGGGAGTCACAGAGTGAAACAGGCTCCAGGGTCCGAGCTGGCAGTCAGCACAGAGCCCAACGCGGGGCTCGAACCCACGAACCGCGAGATCATGACCTAAGCGAAAGCCGGACGCTTAACCGACTAAGCCACCCAGGCGCCCCTAGAATTACAAACTTTTTAAAGTAAAATTTATATGTTAACTTAAAAGTAAAAAATGACAGATAAACCCAACTGATTTAAAATGATGTCCACATAAAGTCTGCACATGAATGTTTATAGCAGCCTTGTTAATTGCTGCCAAAACTTCGAAACAACTGATGTGTCCTTTAATAAGTCAAAGGATATGCGAGCTATGCTCCATCCATACAATGGAATATTATTTAGCAATAAAAAGAAATGAGCTGTCAAGCCATGAAAAGACATGGATTGACCTTAAGTGCTTACTGCTAAGTGCAAGATGCTTCTCTGAAAGGCTGCATACTGCCTGATTCCGGCTACACAGCATTCTGGGAAAGGCAAAACTATAGAGATGGTAAGACATCAGTGGTTACCATGGGTTTGTGGGGACGGAGAAGTGTTGAGTAGGTGACACATAGTGTATTTTTTAGGGCGATAAAGCAAAGTGGATTTTTTAGGGTGATAAAATTATTCCATGTGATATGATAAGTAATGATGGATACAAGACATTATGCATTTTTCAAGACCCATAGATTTAACAGCACAAAGACTGAAACTGATGTAGGTAATATTTCTGAAATTTTTATTGTGGTAAAATGTATATAACATTAAATTTACCATTTTGACCATTTTTAAGTGGCAGTGAGTACAGTCACAATGTTGTATAGCCATTCCAACTCCCATTTCCAGATCTGTTCCATCATCCCAAACAGAAACTCTGTTCCCATTGAATAACTCTCCCTTCTCCCTTCACTCCAGCAACTAATAGTCTCGATTATACTTTCTATCTCTATGAATTTACTTATTCTAGGTACCTCATATAAGTGGAATCATACAGTATTTGTCCTTTTGTCTCTGGCTTATTTCATGTAACATGATATTTTTAAGGTTTATTCGTATTGTAGCATGGTTCAGAATTTAATCCCTTTTTATAGCTATATAATATTCTATAGTATATGTAAATACCACATTTTATTCATTCGACAGATGAGTTGTTTCCACCTTTTGGCTATTATGAATACTACTGTTGTGAACATTGGTATCCAAGTATATGTTAGAGTCCTGCTTTGAGATCTTTTGGGCATAAATCTAGAAGTGGAATTGCTGGATCGTATGGTAACTCTGTTTAGCTTTTTGAGAAACCCCCACTGTGTTTTCCACAGAGGTTGCCCCATTTTACATTCCCACTAGCAATGCACCGTTACTCCAATTTCTCCACTTCCTTCCCAACACTGTTTGTTTATTTGCTTGTTTGTTTGTTTCTTTCCCCTTCCTTCCTTCCTTCCTTCCTTCCTTCCTTCCTTCCTTCCTTCCTTCCTTCCTTCCCTCCCTCCCTCCCTCCTTCCCTCCCTCCTTCCTTCCTTCCCTCCTTCCTTCCTTCCTTCCTTCCTTCCTTCCTTCCTTCCTTGTAATAGCCATCCTAATGGGTATGAGGTGGTATCTCATTGTGGTTCTAATGTGCATTTCCCTGTTAATGATGTTGAACATATTTGCATGTGCTTATTGGCCATTTGTACGTCTTCTTTGAAGAAAAGTCTATTCAAGTTTTTTTTTTTTTTTTTTTTTTTGCCGATTTTTGTATTGGGTTGGTTGTTGTTGTTGAATTTAATAGCTCTTTATATATTTTGGATATGAACCCCTTGTCAGATATACACTTTGCATATATCTTCTCCCATTCTGGGGGTTATATTTTTGCAATCTTATTAATATCCTTTGAGGCACAAAAGTTTTACATTTTGTCCAATTTACCTGTTTTTGTTGTTGCCTGAGCTTTTGGTGTCATATCCATGACCTTATTGCAAATCTAATATCATAAAGATGTTCCCCTGTGTTCTTCTCTAAAAATTTTATAGTTTTATCTCTTACATTTAGGTTTTTGATCCATTTTGTGTTAATTTTCATTCATTCATTCATTTATTTTTTTAAAATTTTTTGTAATGTTTACTTATTTTTGGGAGAAAGAAAGAGAGACAGAGTGTGAGTGGGGAGGAGCAGAGAGAGTGGGAGACAGAGCTGTCAGCACAGAGCCTGACACGGGGCTTGAACCTGCAACCTGTGAGATCATGACTTGAGCCAAAGTTGGATGCTTAACCAACTGAGCTACCCAGGTGCCCCATGTTAAATTTTATATATGGTATGAGGTAAGGATCCAACGTCATTCTTTTGCATGTGGATATCCAGTTGTCCCAGCACCACTTGTTGAGAAGACTGTCCTCTCTCATTGAATGGTCTTGACCCTTGCTGAAAATGAATTGATCATATATGCAAGAGTCTATTTCCAGACTTTGTACTCTATTCTTTGTATCTATCTTTCTATCCTTATGCTAGTACCACACTGATTAATGTTTCTTTGTAGTAAGTTTAAAAGTCAAGAAATGTGAGTCCTCCAACTTTGTTCTATTTTTTTGTTTTGTTTTGTTTTGTCATGGATAGCCTCCTGAATGTGAAGTGGTATATCATTGTGATTTTGTTTTGCATTTTCCTAATGATGAATAATATTGAATATTTTCATGTGCTTATGGCCATTTCTTGATCTTTGGAAAAAAGTCCTTTCCCCATTTGAAAAAATTGGGTTCCTGTTTTTTTTTTTTTAATTGATGAGTTGTAAGAGTTCTCTATATGTTTTGAATACTAGACCCTTATCAGATACAGGTTTCCCCACTATCCAAAAGCAGAACATTCCTACGAAAACTAAATTGGTGTAAAGTGAAGAAGCAGTTACTATCAATTTATAGTAGACCCCTGAGCAACATGGAGGTGAGGAGTGCCAATCCCCCATGTAGTCAAAAATCCACGTATAACTTTTGGCCCTGAAAACATAAGTAAGAGCCTACTGTTGACTGGAAGCCTTAGCTTCCAACATAAAAATTTGATTAACACATATTTTGCATGTTATATGTATTATATACTATATGCTTACAATAAAGTGATCTAGAAACAAACAAATGTTAAGAAAAGTTATAAGAGAAAATACATTTACAGTACTATGCTGTATTTATCCCCCCCCCAAATCTGTGTATAAATGGGCCCACACAGTTCAAACCCATATTGTTCAAAAGTCAATTTATATGGAAGAAGTTTTGAGTGTTTCTGGGCCCCAAAATAACCTCTTAGGCTTTTCAGATACCTTAAGACACGTCTCGCTAATGGATGCACAAAGTAAATTGAGATAAAGCACATATGTTCAAAGAAAGAGTTCATAACTATGGTGGTCGGATGCTGAGATGCCGAATGTAGTTCCCAGGGAAGGAGTTTGATAGCGACACCCTCGCTGCTGGGCTCTGTGCTGCCTCTACAACAGCTCATTGCAAAACCAAAGCTGAATGCTATTTTTGCTTTTCATCTCTTCCATAAAAATGAAAATCCTCTTCAGTTAGTGAAAACAAGTACTAATGTAGGTCTTTCAAAAAAGCTAAATGGCCTGGGGGCACCTGGGTGGCTCAGTCAGTTAAGCAGGTGACTTCAGCTCAGATTCATAAGCTCCAGCCCCGCATCGGGCTCTGTGCTGACAGCTCGGAGCCTGGAGCCTGCTTCGGATTCTGTGTCTCCCTCTCCCTCTGCCTCTCCCCAGCTCACACTCTGTCTCTCTCTGTTTCTCAAAAAATTAATAAGTGTTAAAAAAAAAAAGCTAAGTGACCTGATAACAACATTCAAAAAGCAGAGGACATCTGTATATGATTTCAGATACAGTATTTGCTTCCATTCTATGGGGTGCCTTTTCACTCACTGAATAATGCTCTTTCATGCACAAAAGTTTTTCATTTTGATGAAGCCTTATTTATCTATTTTTTCTTTGGTTGTTGGTGCTTTTGGTGTCATATTAAAGGACCCACTTGCCAAATTCAAGGTCCTAAAGATTTGCCCTTATGTCTTCCTTCTAAGAGTTTTATAGCTTCGGCTTTTTAATTTAAGTCTTTGATTTATTTTGAGATAATGTTTATATATACAGTGAATTAAGTGTCTACTTTTATTCTCTTATTTTATTTTATTTATTTATTTATTTTTTTTTAAATTTTTTTAATGTTTTATTTATTTCTAGGAGAGAGAGACAGCGTGAGCAGGGGAGGGTCAGAGAGAGAGGGAGTCACAGACTGAAACAGGCTCCAGGCTCTGAGCTGGCAGTCAGCACAGAGCCCGACGCGGGGCTCAAACCCACGAACCGCGAGATCATGACCCAAGCGAAAGTCGGACGCTTAACCGACTAAGCCACCCAGGCGCCCCTTTATTTTTTATTTCAGAGAGAGAGAGGGTTAGGGAGAGAGAGAGAGGGAGAGGGAGAGAGAGAGGGAGAGAGAGAGAGAGAGAGAGAAAGAAACAGCACATGTGAAAGCAAGGGAGAGGGGCAGAGGGAGAGACAGAGAATCTCAAGTAGGCTCTATGCTTGGCGTGGAGCCCAACGCAGGGCTCAATCCCACGACCCTGAGATCATGACCTGAACTGAAATCAAGAGTCGGATGCTTAACCATCTGAGCCTCCCCTACTCCCTCCCCCTACTTTCATTCTTTTACATGTAGATATTCACTTGTTCCAGCCCATTTGTTAAAGTGAGCCGTCTTCCCCCCACTTACCGGTCTTGATACCCTTATTGAAAATCAATCTTCTTTAAATTTTTTTTCAATAAAGCTTTATTGCTTTCTGTGAAGAGTCCTTGCATGTATTTGTTAGGTATATTTTATTTTTAAATTTTCAATGTGGAAAATTTCAAATATATACAAAACCACATAGGTGTACTCATCACTCATTCTCAACAGCTCATGGTCAATCCTGTTACATCTTATTCTTACACAATGCTCCACCTCCATATTGTCTTTGTAAGTCAAATTTAGTGAAGCACACATGACATACAGTAAAATTTACCCTTTTTATAATTCAATAAGATGTGACCAATGTATACACTCATGTAAGCCGGCATATTCAAGATACAGAATATCTCCAACACCCTGCAAGTTTATGACCCCTTTGTAGCCAAATTCCTTCCTTCCAATCCCAGCTTCCTGGAAAAGACTGATTAGATTTCTGTCCCTATAGTTTTTTCTCTTCTAGTACTGGCCCTCAATTTATAAAATTGTCAATTTTTAACAAACCAGCATTTTAGGCTGCAGACATTATGTTTGGAGTCTCTCATGTTTTCAAGGCTACAATAGCTAGGTTAGGCTGGAGCTCTGGCCACAGCCCTTCTGCTTGAGGGAAAGTTAACAAGTGACCCTCTCCCCATCAGGCTGGCTGTAAGGTGCTTGCCAGGGGTGGTGGGGAAATGCGTGTTTTTTATATGACATTCATAGGACAAGGGAAGGGAAGAGAGAGAAAGAAGTGTCACCTTGGGAGCCATAGCTTCTTTTTAGCCAGGCTTAGCTAATTTGAGTCACATATTTCCCTGAGATCGATAACTGTTGCCAGGAAAACACCCTGTGTAGATTGGCCTAAACCAAACAGGATCATCCTCTAGTGGGAGATGGGGTGGAGGCCTGACCGAGTCTGGGTTCCTGGGTCGGCAGATAGTAGGTCGGGGGTCAGCAGTGTGTTCAGGGTAGGAGTCATTTCATTTGCACAGAGCTGCACACAAGCATGTTCAAGTGTACACAGGTAAAGAGAGATGTAGAGAGGGATGTTCACCCAAACTGGCTAATAATGGTTATCTTTGATTAGTTGTTTCAACTCTTTACAATGAATACATTTACATTATATACAAAAAAATATGGCCATTTTACAGGCCATCAGTCACCTCTTAGAATAGAAATAGAATAATTGTGGGGCGCCTGGGTGGCTTAGTCGGTTGAGCGTCCGACTTTCGCTTGGGTCATGATCTCGCGGTTCGTGGGTTCGAGCCCCGCGTCGGGCTCTGTGCTGACTGCCAGCTCAGAGCCTGGAGCCTGTTTCAGTCTGTGGCTCCCTCTCTCTCTGACCCTCCCCTGCTCACGCTGTCTCTCTCTCTCTCCTAGAAATAAATAAAACATTAAAAAAAAAAAAAGAAAAAAAAATAGAATAGTTGTCTTTTCTCAAGAGCATGCAGAGTTTTATGGTGATCCTCACAATGAACATTATAAGAACAATTTCAGATATCCTGTAGACATGGGTCATTGGTGACAAGCTGGTGTGAATTCTGCTTTGGCATTTCCCCTACTTACCATAAGCCTGTTCAGGAGATGGGGATTAAAAGATGAAAGTTTTCTGCCCCCCTCCTCGGCCAGGTGCTTGTGGCTTAGTGGGGTGGGATAGTAAGACTAGAAGAACTGAGGCACCCTGTGGTTGTTTTCATGAAGAGCAGGAGACCACAGAGAGGAAGTGACCCATTGGCTGGGAGAAGCGGAGGAAGGGCTTGCAGAGGATGTGATATTAGAACTGTGTGAGAACAATCAGAGAGGTGGGTGGTGGCAAACAGTGCCTGGCATCCCCAGGAAGGGACGGGGACTGCATGGTATTCTCATTGCAGGCCAGCCTCATGGCTGGAACTGGACTCTGGCACTGAAATGCAGGCTGGTGTCCTGCATTCATTTTCTATTGTGGTGCCACAAATTTAGGAGCTTAAAGCAACATCGTTTTATTACACATCCTCATAATCTGCAGGTCAGAAGTCCAGCAAGGCATGGCTGGACTCTATGCCGCGAGTCTCATGTGGCTGAAATAAAGGAGTGGGCTGGGCTGTTCCTTTCCGGAGGTTGTGGGGGAAGAATTTGCTTCCAGGTTCATTCAGAGCGTTGGCAGAATTCAGTTCCTTGAAGTTCCCCCTCTGTCTTCAAGGTCGTAGCATCCTGGCCAGGCACAATGAGCCCTTCCTGGGTTTCCTTCCAATCTCTCACCTCCCCTTCTGCTTTTCTCTTATGCTTTTAAGGGCTCATGTGATTCCATTGGACCAACCTAGATAATCCAGGATAATCTCTGTATTTTAAGGTCAACTGATTAGTGACCTGAATTACATGTTCAGAATCTCTTTTTAGGAGTAAAGTAACAGTTCCAGGGATTAGGACGTGGAATCTTTGGGGGGCGGGGGGTGCAGTGGGAATGGGACATAAATCTGCAGGCTGCAGTTTCCGAGCTGGACCTCGGCAGCCATCAATAGCCCAGAGTCCTGATGAACCACTTAGGAGGTTTCCAGGCTTCCTGCTGGGTGACTAGGGCCAGTCTCAGCCCTGCCAGGCTTCTCTGAGAAGTGTCAGTGGAGTCGGTTGGTACTGGGTACAGAGCCACCTGCCCTGCTGGCCAAGGCTCACCCAAGAATTGGCCTCAAGCAGTTTATATGTACTATTATAATAAATTCACGACCAACATTAAAAAAATCAGGAACAGTCTCATGAAAATCTGCATTTTTTTCTTTCTCTGGAAAGTTCATCAGCTCTGACAACGCTGAGTTCCCGGCCAAGCTGGAACTAGGGGCACCCTGGGGGAAGGGAGGAGGGTCTGTGCCCGCTCCGGGGAAGTGTGTGCCCTGGGTGGCCCCACGGAGACCACACCCAGTTTTGCCGGGGTCTCCACGAGGGCGGGAAGGGAGGGAATCCACGTTGACTGGGCTCTCGCCCGTGGCGGCCACTGACTCTGTATTAATTCATTTACTTCTCCAAACAACTATTTTACTGGTGCGCCCACGGCGCACGGTTGGGGCCTTATGCCAGGGTGGCCTCCAGCCCGCGCCGCCAGCAGCCGGAGCTCGTCCCCGGCGCCCCCTCGGCCGCCCGCCCCCGGCCGCCCCCGCCCCCGCCCGCGCCGGCTCCGCGTCCCCGCCCCTGGCTCCGGAGCGCGGCCGGGAGGCCGGGCGGGGAAGGGGCCGGAGCCTGGAAGCCCGCCGCGCCCGCCGCCGCCGGTCCTTCGCCCTCGGGGCCGCCGCGGGCCGTCCCCGCCGTGGTCACGTGAAGGGCCGAGCGGAGCGCGCCCAGCCCGGGCCTCCGGGAGCCCGAGGACAGAGTCCGCCGCGGCGGCCCCGACGCTCCCGGAGCCCGGCCCGCCGCGCCGTCGCCGCCGAGATGCCCGGGGCCGGCCGCGCCGCGGGCATGCGCCGCCTGCGCCCGCAGCCCTCCGAGGAGCCGCCCGCGCAGGAGGTAAGGGGGCGCCGGCCGCCGCGCTCGCGGGGCGCCCCGAGGGCTGGCGGCGCGCGCCGACGGCGCAGTCCCCGGCCCCGAGGTTCCCCTCCCCGCGCGGCCACCCCCGGAGCTCCCGGGTGGAGCGCGACCCGGCGCGAAGCCGGCGCCGGCCGCCGGGAAGGAGGGCCCCCTGTGGGGCTGCGGGCGAGGAGCCCCTCCGCCCCGGGGCTCACTCCGCGCCCTGGGCCGCGGGAGCCCTGGCAGCCGGGACTGCCCCGCTGGAAAGCGCACGGGCGGCCGCAGCCCTCGGATCCGCGCCGGAGTCGGTACGAGGGCTGTGAAGCCCGCGCCGCCTTAGCCCACCGGGGCCGCCTCCGCCGGACGGGGCCCGAGCTGGGACCCGCGCCCGGGCTCCGTGTTGGGGTCCTGTGCCCCTGAAGCGCGTCCCCGAGCTCGCCGCACTGGGCTCCATGGCGGCAGGAAAACATCGAGGGCGCCGAGGCAGGGAAACGCCCGGGAGGAAGGCTGCAGGATGTGGGTCCGGGAGTGCTGATGCAGCCCCGGCTCTTCTGATCCCCGCGGGGCGAAGCAGATGTGCTCAGCTCTGCACTCCTTTGGAAGACGTGGAACTTCCCAGCAGTCATTCCTGGACTGTTTGCTTTCTCTGGACAAGAACTCAGAGCGGAGAGGGAGGCAGGCAGAGCTCCAGGGATAGGAGCCGCTGCTCTGATTCAGAAAACCCTAACTGTGAATTACAAGATGAGGGGGCCCACGATCTGGCGGAGCCTCTGGTTTCCCCCTCTGTAAGGTGGGATGGTAATTCACACCCACCTCAGAGGAGTGTGAAGACCGCGTCTGTCAGGCTCAGGGCACTGTGCCCGCCCCACAGTCATGACAGCCAGGCTTCTCTGGGAACACTCACACGTGCTGCGTTTCCTTCTGGTTGTGCAAGTGTGTGGGAGGTGAAGGGTGTTTTAGTCCCTTCTCCTCGTTCAGCTGGCCCCTTCAGCTCTGGGCTGTCCTGGTATAGCCCCCGCCTCTCCTCACTGGGCTCCTGTCCCCTGCTCTAGAGGGTCTCTCTGGTGTAGGATTTCAAAGCCCCACCTGGTGCATTGGCCTCCCTCTTTGGCCTGCGGGTGTCTCAGAGAGTTCTGGCCACTTATAGCAGGTGAATTCTGCCGTGTCCCCTTAAGACAACAGGTGGAGGAAGGCAGGCCAAGGAGAAAGAGGAAGGGAAGAATTATTGCTTGACCCAAAGGGCCCTGCCCCTCTCATTCTGCACAATGACGGACCTGTGATCGCCAGAATTTTCTGTAGCGAGAACATCTAGCCTGAGATTGTCCATATCCTCCCTCTGTGTATTTAATGTTTCTTTGTCTAAATAAGAGAAGAATGTAAAACAAAAAACAAAAAATAAATAATTTGAGACCTCAAGAAATGCAAGGAGGGCTGAAAACAGCCCAGGGGAGCAGGCAGAAAAAGTGGGGAGCCTGGGTCCAACTGGTAATTCTCAGCAGAAGCTCACTTTCTGAGATAACAGCGATGAGTGAGTCATTAAGCCAAGGCTCTGATCTGAGACACTTGGTAGCTACGATGGTACGATTAGTTTTGGGTCACTCAATAAAAAACCGCCTAGTCATCTGAAATGCCATTTCCACCCTCTCCTCTCAAGCAGTTTTTTTAGAAGCTTTTTCTGCCTGGTGTTTCTTTTGGCAGATTCTAAGATGGGAATCCACTCCTTTGGTACTTTTACCAACACTTTCAGCTGTGAAATTGAAATAATCCAGTACTAGTGATTCTCAGCCTTACTGTTGGTTAGAATTACCTGGGGGAGTTTTTAGAAATGTGTCTGGGTTCAAGCAGGCCCTACCCTGGAGATTCTGATTTAATCGGTCTGAGTGTGGTCTGGGTAACAGTAACTTTAAATCTACCAAGTATTGAAAGTGCAGCCAAGGCTGAGAGCCCATGTCCTGTATGCTGTTACTTTGTGACCTATGTGATTACCTCATAGTATCTTATGGGGTTCTCTCTCTCTCTCTTTTTTTTTTTTTTAATTTTTTTTAATTTTTTTTTTTTTTTTTTTATTTCTAGGAGAGAGAGAGAGAGACAGCGTGAGCAGGGGAGGGTCAGAGAGAGAGGGAGTCACAGACTGAAACAGGCTCCAGGCTCTGAGCTGGCAGTCAGCACAGAGCCCGACGCGGGGCTCGAACCCATGAACCGCGAGATCATGACCTAAGCGAAAGTCGAACGCTTAACCGACTAAGCCACCCAGGCGCCCCTAAAAAAATTTTTTTTATGTTTATTTGTTTTTGAGAAAGAGAGAGACAGAGACAGAGACAGAGCACACCAGGGAAGGGTCAGAGAGAGAGGGGGACACAGAATCCAAAGCAGGTTCCAGGCTCTGAGCTGTCAGCACAGAGCCCGACGCCGGGCTCGAACCCATGAACTGCAAGATCATAACCTGAGCAAAGTCGGATGCTTAACTGACAGAGCCCCCCCAGGGACCCCATCGTCTTCTTTCTTAATAACTGATTTCTACTTGAACTTCACTACAGCCAGATGTAATACTCAATGAGATTTCAATCTTTGGACATTTGTTGAGATTTACTTTATTTTNGAGAGAGAGAGACAGTGTGAGCAGGGGAGGGTCAGAGAGAGAGGGAGATACAGAATCTGAAACAGGCTCCAGGCTCTGAGCTAGCTGTCAGCACAGAGCCTGACGTGGGGCTCAAACCCACGAACCTTGAGATCATGACCTGAGCCAAAGTCGGACGCTTAACTGATTGAGCCACCCAGGTGCCCCTTATGTGTTTCTCTTTGAATGTTCTTATTAAACCTTTTCATTCAAGTCTTAGATTACCCTGTTTTCAGGCTCTGGTCTTCCGGTGTTGTTTTATAGTGATTTGCAGAGAAGTTTTTTTTGCAGGAGGAAAATGGGAATAACCAGGAAGGCTTGGGAGAATATTAGTTAAATCAGGTAGTCTTAAACTGAAGTGCCCACAGGGGCCAGAGAGGAACATAAAACCAGTGGCATAGGTGGGAATGATTCAGCTGTGGAGGAAAGTGGGGCTTGTGGTGACATGGAGAGCATGTTTTTTGCCCAAAGAAGACCATGGTTATCCAATTCCATTTGGCTGTGGCTGCATGGCCTATCATAGATTGCAAAAATGGCCCCAAGCTCTTCCCATCCTGGATACAGCCTCATTTGCAATGAGCCTTTGCAACTCCTTAGGAAGTGGAGTCATACATGAGACTTGCTTTGGCCAATGAGACATGAGCAGATGTGATGCACGCAGAGGTATGAAAAACACTTGAGCATTGGTGCTTGCCGCCTGATGCTCCTGGGAATCCTTTGAGCACCGACGTGTGGAAGAGCCCTGGCCAGCCTGCTGCCTGGCGCACGTGGCCAAGACACGTGAGCGCGGCTGTCCTGGACCGTCCCCTCCAGATGACCACACGGATCAGCTAAGTTGACCTGGACCAGAAGGACTGCCTGGCTGACCCACCGAATTTGGAAAAAATAATGAGTATTTATTCAGGTGACCTGAGTATCAGGCTGGGTAGCAAAAGCGTACTGAAATAGAGCCCAGCGCTGCCAGATGTTATGACCTTTCAAAGAGAAACCAGAAGTTCAAATTTTTGTGTACGCTCCAGTTTTTCTTTAAAAAATTTGAATTAGTAGCCAGCATCCATAAAGCACTCTCTGGGCCAAACAAAACACATCTTTAGGCTGCCCTTGCCTGCAGGTTGTGGGTCTTTCTGCACAGAGGGACATGAGGTGTTTATACTAACAGCTAATTGCCACCTGTTCTCTCACCCATCTTGCCGTGGCTCCTATGCCCCAGCTTACCCTTAGCAGCTAGCTGTTTGTTTATATGAAATGACCACAACATACTTCACAGCCCCGGCTTCTCCTGGCAGTCTTTCCACTTGGAAATGGAAACTGCTAGTATTTCCAGCTGTCATAGAGGAAGTGAGATTTGAGATGGGCCTCCAAAGGAAGAAAGTTCTAGAAAGGATACTCCCAGTTTTTAGGTGAACAAGAGATTGGGTGTGGAAGTGGGGGTGGGGGTGGGGGCAGTGGACAGCGCACCTGCTAGTGTGGCCAGAGAAGAGGGTTTCTGTAGGGAATTGAGGGTGACCAAGTTGGAGAGAGGAGAGATTGTGGAGCCCCTAAATGCCCAGCCAGAGATTTTACATTTGATTCTGCGCACACTCCACGTAAAGAGAAGTCACTAGAAGCTTTTGAATGGGGGTTGGATGGGAGAGCAGTGATCACCTCTCTTCCAGGCATCCGCGTGCTTGTAACCTATAGGGGGAAAGAAGGGAGGCAGAGAGAAAGACAAAGTACAGCGTATGTATTGACAGAGAGAAAAATTGAGATGAGAGAGAACTTTTCTTAAAATTCACGGTAACTGTGTTTTACCTTAGGTTGTAGTTCGTTAGGTTAAATTTCTTATATATCTAAACAAGGCATATCGGCTTTTTTTAAAAGCACTTCTGTTAACAACTTCATCAAGGTTCTTGTTTGACTTAAAGGTATCTGGAGCTTACAGTTTATTCCTACGCTGGGGGCTTAGCAAAGGAACTTCCTTGCCCTCTACTGCGAGCTTCTGGAAATGATCATTCCCTCCCCCACCTCCCTACCCTGCCCTGCACGCTCTTCCCTTTCTCCCTAAGGGATTCCAAGTTATCCACCTTTCCTCAGAATGAAGGCTTACAGGGTTGAGAGGGCGAGAGGAGAAAACACAAAAATCTTAAACACATTTTAAAATCTTGGGGACAGGAAGGGAAATGTCACAGCTACGAGAAGAGGAGAAACAGAAAATCAAGAGAAGCCCGTTATCGCCACGGCGCCACAAAGATACAAAACATAGAAGAAGCAGTAGTAAAATGGCCCTGTTTAGACCGGTGGTTTTTTTCCATCTTGACTGCATGTTGGAATCTCCTGGGAATTTTACAAATTCATCCTGGGTCTCACCTCCTTGAGATTCTGATGCGGTTGGCCTGGGCAACAAGAGTTTTACAAGCAAAGCTCTGAAGGTGGCGGTCTGTGCCGTGGGAGTTCCAGAACTGCTGCCCTGGCACTCACTGGTGCCTTCCCTAGGCGAGGGATGCTGCTTTGAGGTGCAAAACCATCTATTAGCTGCATTGGGGGTGACATTGCTATTTGGTTTGCTGTTTTCATGGTAGATATGGACAGTGGTTGCCATGTGACCTTGAAGTATGCAGTTTTGAAAGAGCATGTCTAACACAAACCACATTCTTGGGTTGGATGAAAGTGATTTGTTTTATGGAAAGATACCAGTGACCTTAATACCAATGAGAATGCTCATTACAGTAAGGTTGCCTGCTAAGAGCACTTCTTCCCAAGCAGAGATGGGCAGGACCCTTAGAAGGTGCACACCAACAGGATGGAGAGAGCAAAGACAGGTAGCAGAAGATGGAGCAGATGAGATTTTAAAAAGAGACAGGTGTCAGAAATGTAATAGCTAAGAATGGGAAAACTCTGGAACGGTATAAAGGTAAAGTTGCTGTTGTGAAAGTGTCAGCATATTTAAATGTAACAGGCGTGTGTCCAGATGGCAAAGGGTGGGGGTGGTTGGAAGAGGCGTCATGATGCTTCTATCATTCGTGCAGTGTGAGCAGCCTGGGTGATGACTGATGGAGGTGACCCCCAGGGCCGGGCTGTGAGGAATTGCTGGTGAGCATCTATTTTCTATTTTCAACCTGGAGGCCATGTGGAGGGTGTGGTTCAAATCCACGATTGTCAAACTCCTCTTGTGTGGACAAACTGTTTCGCTGGGACTGAAAGAATGTTAGTAGCATCATCTTTTTTTTTTTTAATTAAAAGAAAAATTTTTTATAGAGAGAGATAGAGATAGAGTGTGAGTTGGGGAGGAGCAGAGAGAGAGGGAAACACAGAATGTGAGCTGTCAGCACAGAGCCCCACGAGGGGTTTGAACCCATGAATGATGAGATCATGACCTGAAGTGAAGTTGGATGTTTAACCAACTGAGCCACCCAGGCGTCCCAGTAGCATCATCTTTTTAAATTGGGAACAGTAGGGGCGCCTGGGTGGCTCAGTTGGTTAAGCATACAACTTTGGCTCAGGTGGTGATCTCATGGTTCGTGGGTTCAAGCCCCGCGTTGGTCTCTGTGCTGACAGTTCAGAGTCTGGAGTCTGTTTCAGATTCTGTGTCTCCCTCTCTCTCTGCCCCTTCCCTGCTCATGCTCTCTCTCTCAGAAATAAATAAACCATTAAAAGAAAACAACCCAATGTGTTAACCTTTAAAAAAATACAAATAAATTGGGAACAGTAGTGGCTTTAAGAGATATTGCATTATGTATATAAATATATACTTATATATATGTATATACGTATACATATACATATACATATACATATACATATACATATACATATACATATACATATACATACATGTGGGGCTTGATCATGACTTGAGCTGCAATTAAGAGTTGGATGCTTAACTGACTGAACCACCCAGGTGCCCCTGAATATATTTTTTAAAGGAAGGCCTTAATATCATAATTCTTTGCTGTCCCAGTATGACCTTTATGAGGCTTAATGGAACTTCCTTAAAATTGATGTGCCTTCATTTTAAAAAATAAAGTCTTGTCGATGCTAACCATTTTATATCTAAAATAGATTTCTGAGCATATCCTGGGGGGAGTCTAGTGTTCCTCGGTGTTCATGATGTTCAATGAAAAAATAATTGGTATTAAGAGATTGCCTACTAGCAGTTTTTTAATATGTAAAAGAAAAATGTGTGGTAAGTGTTTAATACACTTATATGGTGCTTTTTAATAACCTCCTTTTAAGAATTGCTGTACCAGTCCTGAGAATGCACATGACTCAGAAGGTGATGGGCTCTTATAGCAGTTAATTCATCTTTGAGGTTGTTTCCTACACCTATTTTTAATCAAAACATTTATCTTTGTTTTGGGGCAATTTTTAACAGCTTTATTGCGCCATAATGGATATACATTAAACTACACTTATTTGAAGTGTGCAGTTTGATGAGCCTTGGTGTAGGAAAACACTTGTGAAAGTAATAACCATATTCAAGGTAATGAATACATCTGTCACCCCTACAGATTTCCTCATGCCTGTTTGCAGTCTACCCCTCTCTCCATCCCCTCCTCCCCCTGTCCCCAGGCAACTGATCTGGTGTCTGCCATTACAGATTCATTTGCATATTCTAGAGTTTTATATACTCATGTAGTAGGTGTTCCTTTGGGAGGGTAGGAGTTAACTTCTTTCACTCAGCAAAATTATTCTGAGATTCATCTATTATGTTGTGTTTATCCAGTAATTCATTCCTTTTTATTGCGGAGTCGTCTCCATGGCATAGATAGATCACATTTTGTTTATCCATACACGTATCTGTGGACAGTTTGGTTGTTTCTAGTTTTCAACTACGAAGTTTCTAGTTTTCAACTATTTCGAATATTTGCATACAAACACAACTTGGGAATGGTGTTCTAACATAAGCCACATTCTTGGGTTGGCTGTAAAGTCTTTGCATAGACACATACTTGCTTTCTCTTTGGTAAATACTTAGGAACGGAATGGCCCCAAAACTAACAAGCTGTTTTCTAAAGTAAACGTAGCATTTTCCATTCTTACCAATAATGTGTGAGAGTTCCAGTTGCTTTACCTCCATGTCAAGTCAGTCTCTAGTTTTAGACATTGTTTAGATTTAGTGGAAGTGTAGTGGTATCTCATTGTGGTTAAAATATGTATTTCTCTAATGACTAATGATTGTTTTATAATGTGCTTATTTGCCGTGCATACATATATCTTCTTTGGTGAAATGCCTTTTAAAAGATCTGTCATAGTAACTAATGTTTGTGGTTTTTAATGCAATATAACTTATTTTTTTAAAGTGTTGCGATATGCAATAAATTTATGAAATGCAGTTCTACTGTGTCTACAAATATTGATTTTTGTCTAAAGTTTGGAATCTTTTGATCTCTCTGAATACTAGATGCGTTTGCAAAATTGACTTGCTTGGCCAATGATAGGTCTCCATTCCAATCCATACAGGAGGATGTCCTGAATTTTGAGGACATAACTCTGGTAATTGAATGGATAACCAGGTTGCTTTCCTCCTGGAGGTCATAGGAAGGTGTAAATAGCTAGTCTGTTTGTGTGTGTTCTTTATCTCTTTTATACAGAATCAGAAATGTGAGTCATCACAGATGGGGCTCAGCTGTACTGGTCAGGAGGTAGTGTAAAGTCAAATCTCAAGATGCCCCTCTGGCTGGTTGAATATTATCAATCATTTTAAATGATAAGAATGTTGATGAGAAACGGGAAAACATGGCGCTCGTGTACTATGTAGAGTCATATCAAAGATGTAACTTTGGGGGAAACAATTTGGTGGTATCTGTCAAAACAAAAAATGCAAATACCTTTCATTCACAAGTTCAACTCTATCCTAGAAAAACACTCATATGGCACAAAGATATGCATGTGTGTCTGTGTGTCATACATATTTAAAAAAATTCAATGTAATTGTGATCAAAATAGAAAGAAAAGGGAGATACTACCTAAATGAAGAGGCATTTGTTGAAAAGAATGGGGTATGTATCACCATGAAAAAAATGTCCAGAATATATTGAGTGATAAAAATATGCTTTGGATCATATGAAAAGAATTTTATTTTTAAATTATGTGTCTATAAAGAGTGGGGTCACACCTTGAGAAGGAATTAGCTTCAAAAGTCATCAAGAAAGGCAATAATTTATTTATTTATTACCCTTGAAAAACACCCTAACCACTCATCAAGTACCCTAAATATAGTTTTGTGTTTTTATATATTTGTGTGTATATGGCCCTATATATGTTTGTATAAACTTACCATTTAAGTACGTTTATATGTATTATTTGATAGTGCTTTCTTGTTTCTTCCTCTGAGCGCACACATTACAAAGCACACCTTTTGAATTCAGGAAGGTTAAGCACACCCGTGTCTCAGCCCCACCACAGGGTTCCCAATGCCCAGGAAAGCATATACAGTGCTCTGAATGTTGACTACCTCCGGTGAGAGTGGACTGTGGGGGGAGAGAGGGAGGAGGCTTTCCTTTTGTACTTGTACATGAAAAAGAGAAGTGTCCTTTCCTATTCCGATTGTTGTTTTCTCCTTACTTTTTCCCAAGGAGGACCAGAACCTTCTCCTGGCAGCTGCCTATGTTTCCGATGCCCAGTACAACAGAAATGTTCCATTTGAAACATCTCCTCGGGCCATCAGGTAAGTAAAGTGTTAAACCGTCTTATAGAGCAAGCCGTTCTTCAGTACTTAACAGTCTTGCCGTTGAACCCAAACTGAAGACATTGTCTTCACAAACTTTGAGAAGCCTGTAGGATAAGGCCTAGAGATCTGGATAAAATCCTAATATCCAGTGCTTTTTTTTTTTTAAGTTATAAGAGCATGGTGCCTCACACATAGGGAAGCGTTCAATAGGTACATTAAGGACAGATAAATGAGTACATGAGTAACATATAGAGCAGGAGACAGGGCATCCAGAGGAAAACACATCACCTTTTCCTTGTAGACGAGGTTGTCCACTTAGAGCCATTTAGATGAAAAGACTTGTTTTTTTTCTTTCTGGCGCCTTCTGAGGCAATCCATGTATTTGTTCTTTTCATAAGAATCATACCTGTTCTCTCCCACCCCCTGAATGTGGAACTAAGACCAAGGAGTTGACTCAAAACAAGGAAAAAACATTTCCTATCACCGGGGCTCAGTGCCAGTGCCTCCAAAGCCACGAACGCCTCATTCCTGGAAGCTTCGAGCACGTTGGGGGGACTGTCCCCCACCCCTAGGAAGAGAACTGTGTGACCACAAGAGCTCTCTGAATCTGCCATGTTGAGATGGGGTGATGCACATTTTAAATTGGCTAGGCCACCATGTGACCATAATAGGTCATAATAAGTTAACTCTGCACCAGTCACTGTTCAAAGTCCTCTAAAAGTATCCTTTTATTATTGTCACAAGCACTCTGCAGAAGGTGCTAATCACAGCTTGAGCCTGTTAAGAGACTGTGGTTTGAGATACGAAAATATTGTCGTTTTGTTTTTTTCTGATAGTGTCTTGTAATGTGTGCTCAATTCAGTACTGTCCCTTGTGCCCTAACATTTAAAGGAAATGTGGCCAGAGCCCTACTTTGTATTTTACCTACCATTCGTCTTCCAGTGGGAAGTGTGAGTGCTGTTTAACGCCTGCTCCTTGTTTAGAAACACCTTTATCCTTTTCGTCCTCAGACTTTACTATTTTTATAACCACTGGACAATGCAAGTAGCCATCTACTTCTTTATTTGCATAGACCTCTCTCTCGCGCTGTTTGAAGAACCGGCACTGTTTCCACTGCCTTTCTTGGTAAGGATTAAAAACAAAATGGCTAACTACACTTTATCCTTGATGGGTTGGACCCCACGCCTCTCCTTATTTTTTTCAAATTTCAATAAATATGAATGTGGTTTTCTTTTATAATTTTTTAATGTTTATTCTGAGAGAGAGAGTGAGTGTGCGCCTGCGCCTGCATGTGCACAGGAGAGGGGCAAAGAGAGAGGGAGACAGAGAATCCCAAGCAAGTCCCTCACTGGCAGAGCGGAGCCTGACTCTGGGCTCAAACTCAAACTCATGAACTGTGGGATCATGACCTGAGCCCATATCTAGAGTTGGATGCTTAACTGACCTGAGCCGCATGGGCGCCCTGGATGCGGTTTTATTTTTATTGCTGGGGATTGGAAGAATTCTGCCTACTCACTGAACTGCTGCTCCAGTCTCAATCATAAGGCATTCTAAATGGAGTAGAGGTTTTTGTCTTCTGTGTATGCAGGGATGAATTGGATAGACAAAGGATATTTTCAAAGCACGTCCATTAAAGGGCAAGTAGACACTGTCATAACGTAGTGTGATATACAACTTGTTGTCCTTGCCACATTGCCAGCTTTTGTCATAGTCCTAAATCACTATCTATTGGTTCTTAGTAGCTGATCACGTTTGATTTTGAGTAATACATCAAATTCACCAACTTGGCCTAAGTAATTAACTCTAGATCGGTCCAAGTAATAAACTGATGATCTACTGATGTTAATTCCCGACTTGATGCTGCCCCTGCCTCTGAAGGTGGTTGGAACAGAGACTGGATGACTCACAGGGCCCAGAATATTCTCCTGTCTGGTCCTTTAACAGATAAAGTTCACTGACCCCTATCTTTATTACCTCCCATGACTCTGTGGGTAACTGGGCCCAACTGGAAGGGTTTCCGGCTCCTGTGTCGTTAGCTGAGGTAGTAGATACCCAGAAGCTTTGTGCAGCTCTGGAGGCTGGCAGGGGCTGCTGGCCGTGAGCGGGAGCTTGGCTGGCTGGAGCCGTGGACCAGAGTGCCCTGCTCTCTCTTTTTTTTTTTTTTAATGTTTTTTATTTATTTCTAGGAGAGAGAGAGAGAGAGACAGCGTGAGCAGGGGAGGGTCAGAGAGAGAGGGAGTCACAGACCGAAACAGGCTCCAGGCTCTGAGCTGGCAGTCAGCACAGAGCCCGACGCGGGGCTCGAACCCACGAACCGTGAGATCATGACCTAAGCGAAAGTCGGACGCTTAACCGACTAAGCCACCCAGGCGCCCCAGTGCCCTGCTCTCTTATGCAGCGGCTGCACTGCAGCCCCTTCTCCCGGTGGGGGAGGAGCAGGCCGAAGCAGGCACGCCCGAGTGTACAAGCACACTCTCAAGCCTCCATTCCCATCATGCTTGCTGATGTCCTGTTGGCCAAAGCCCATCAGAGCCCTGGGAGTATGCCGCACACAGGGCTGAACGCTGGGAGCATGATTCACTGGGGGGTGGGGGTGGGGGGGCACCAGAGTGACTGTGTAACCCGCTTCTGTATGATTAAGATGCTACAATTAATGAAGTCTCTGGATAGAAAACTTGTAGCCCAGGGACCACTGAAACAAACACAGAGTTGGAAGAAGCAGAGCTGTGTGTTCCGAGACCAGACAGTCAGTCCCTCCCTAGCACAGCCCTCTCTGGACACGACGAGACTTCCCTGGGGTTGTCTTCTCAGCCTCTTGGCCTCTCTTCCTGAGTCCTGATCCTTCCGTTCGTTGTTGGTCACGTACAGCTCCAGGTGGGCTGTCTGAGTTTCAAGTGCTCCTTCAGCCAACGTTTGTACCTCTGGTCTCTGGAATATCTGGAATAGAATGTGTCATGGGGGCGGAGGGGGGGCGCGGGGGGGGGGGAGGCTTTGGCCCAGATGCAGCATTACCAGCCACACCTTATTTTGAGCAAAGGTGTCCTGGAATTGCCCCAGGCCCTTTTGCTAGCCTGGCCTTGGCAGTGAGTCTCTAGAGTCTTTCGAGGATGAATAGGCTGAGGGCTAGAAGGTTTGCAAGGAGCTGTAGCCCATGTCCACGCCCGGGACCCATGAAGGCTGGGGTGGGGACGGGAAGACTGTGTCAACTGCTGCTGTCAGGGCCCAGAGCCAGCCCCTTCTGTCCTGTCCCCTAGGGAATCTATTCCTTCCAGCCCTCACCCCAGACCTTTCTGTCTTCCTAGCCTAGCCAGCTTGCCTTTTCCCCATCTTTCTGTACTGTGCCACCCTCCTCACCCCCTGATGAAGGCAAGGGGAGGAGCTACTGCCTCAGGGCAATTACAGGAAAGCCTGGGCTGCATCACAGGCTGCCAGTCTAGCTGCCTGTAGGGAGTTTGGAGCTGGTGTCCTGTAACCTACAGAAGAGACGGTCAGGACTTGGCATTGGGTCCCGGTGGCCTCCATTCTTTCCTCTAAACCAGCCACACAAAGGAAGAGGGCAGCAGTGTGGCACTGATGGCTAAGGAATGACCCATATTTCAAAACATGTCTTTGGGAGGTTACTCTATTGTTAGAGAAACTGAACTTCTAGATTCCTTCTCTAAATATGAACATGAAATTGGGGAGCACAGAAGATGCCAGTGTCTGCCGTCCCAGAACTCCCCTTTTCCAGGGAAATGCCTTCTGGGTCCTCTGCCTGCTGACTCAGCCCCTCCCAAGAAGCCCTGACTGTTGGGTCATGGGATTCATGACTCAAGGACAGGTTTCCTCTTAAGAGGAAGAAACCATTCCGACTAGCAAAGAATTTGACTGCAATGTGCTGCCCTCAAAAGGGACAGTGCCATTTCTCAGAGAGTGGCATCAAGGTGGCTTGGGGGGCTGGGAGGGTTACGAGAAAGTGAAAGCTGAGGGGCGCCTGGGTGGCTCAGTGGGCTGAGTGTCCGACTTCGGCTCAGGTCATGATCTTGCGGTTCGTGGGTTCGGGCCCCGCGTCGGGCTCTGTGCTGACAGCCAGCTCAGAGCCTGGAGCCTGTTTCGGATTCTGTGTCTCCCTCTCTTTCTGACCCTCCTCTGCTCATGCTCGCACTCTCTCTCTCTCTCTCACTCTCTCTCTCAGAAATAAATTTAAAAAACACTAAAAAAAAAACAAACAAACGAAAGCTGAGCCTCCAAGTGGCAGGGCACTGTGTTTAGTCTCTGTTTTCTGCATGCAGGCTACCTCGCTAGCAGAAGTACTCTGTCTGACTGCATTCTTTGGGAGACTTGTACATTTTGCAAAAGTCACTCCTCAGATGGTTTTCTGGAAGGATACGAAAAACATCTGCATCATGGTAACCATAGTGGTGAGTGCTCATTATAGGACCCTGAAGATTTTGTGGTTAAAGGCAGAAACTATGAAGACAAAAGGCTGAATTGACTTGACCTGGTTAAAGCAACAATGACAGACTTCGGCACAGCAGACACCATTAGCGTGAGTGCAGGCGAGCCCCAAATGAAGAACAAAGAGGGCAACGTATGACAGTGTGAGTGCTGTATAGTAACATAGCAAGAGCACTTGCAAATTAAAAGGAAAAAGAAAAAAGAGACTCCAACAGGGCTGAAAATAGGTGAAAGCATCTCATAAAAGAAAAGTTTAAATAATGATAGATAATGAAAAAATGTGCAACTTCACTAATTCAGAAATATATATTAAAACAACAACAAAATGCCATGTGTTTGCCCATAACACAGCGTTGGCAAGATTGAGAGAAAACAGGGACAAATAAGCTGTCTTTCTGGAAGGCTGATTGGCAGTTCTTTCAAAAGCCTTAAAAGTGTCTACACTTGGATTGTACACAGGAGTTCCACTCCTGGGACTTTATCTTTAGGAAAGAAGGATGCGTTCAAAGGTTTAGCCACGAGATTGGTCCATGGCTAAACTGTCCCTAATACTGGAAACACTGGCAACAACACTGAATGTTACACATTCACAGAGAAATCCAAAAGGATATCTGCTAAGCAGTCAGGCCAAGCGGAGGAGGGTAAGGTGTACGTTTGCCTGTGCGTGGTGCCTTACGTCCCAACACCCAGTACCACGTCTTCCGAGTCAGCATCCTCCCTTCTCTATTGCATCCGGCCTCCCCAGAGCCCCTCAGGACGCCTCTTGCCCTGTGTCACTCTCCCCACTTGGACTATTGCAGTTGTCTCTAATGTGGCCACGTGTTGTCTTTTTGCTGCATGCCATTCTGTTCCCACGACGCGGCGTAGGCCCTGGTCACCCCTTTCGGGAACTGCCGTGGTCACCTCAACCTCAGATTCCCCGATACATCCATTCTAGATGCTGCTGCTGGATCAATTCTCTGGGAGCACGTGTCAGATCACTTTGCTCCCTTGCTCAAAAACGTCTGTGAGTCCCCAGACTATTCAGTGCCCCCCAGTCCTGCAAATGTGCTTCACAGGGACCTCTTCACTCTAGCTGGAGCGAGGTGCCTGCTGCCTCCTGCACGTACCACTCGCTCCTCCTCAGTCTGGGGTGGCTCTTTTGCCTGGAATGCCCACTGTCCTTTCTCGCCTTGCTCTAAATACTTGACTTCCCTTCACACATCTGCTGAACCCTCAGAATCTGCAGACTACCTATCTGTGCTTTTCTTTTTAGAAATATCTTCATTTTCTACTACTGAAAAAGAAATGCAGGCGCACTCAGTCTGGGAGGGGTACCTGGGGGCACAGGCTCGGTCGGGTTCAGTCTATAACACCACCCTGCCTGAGGCAGGATGGCCGAGGATGGAGTGGGAGGGGAAGGAGGAGGCTATTTTTGGAAAAGAAATCCAAACAATACAGGCTCTATACAACAGAGGAAGACACTCCTGCTAATCTCCAAGGAGACCGTGTGCTTCGTCCATGACCCTGTCTGCGGCATGGCCCCTTACTAGGCCAGGGGGGAAGGCACCGCTTCGTCTCCTAAAACTCCTAGCCAGTGCTCAAGTACGGTGGGCACACAGGCACTCTTAAAGTCACATCACGGGGTCCCCTGCCTTGAATCATCCGATGCTTTTCATCTCACGTCACAGAGAAGCCAGTCCTTACTGTGGCGTAGGCTCTGTGGCCCCCCGTCACTCTGGCCCACCCCCTTCCACCCTCCTCCTCTCCTGCTCTCTCCACGCGTGCTGGGCTGCTTCAGGCCTCCCTTTGCCTCATCTGGGTTTTCCCCAGAGCATGGACCGCCACCTGCCGCAGAGTGTGTTTATCATCAGCTCCGTTCTTTCCTGCCGGAATGTGCGCTTTGTGAGGGCAGGCGCTTTCCACCCAGCTCTTGCTCTGCCTCCAGAGCTACAGTGACGGCCTGCACGAAGAGGCGCTCTGTACTGCGAGTTTGGAGTGAACTGGGTGAGGATGCACTCTTGCCTTGCCCGAGTCTGCCCTACAGCTGTTACTGGGGCGATTCACGCCTTTGCCCTCGTTGCCCGTACTTGAAAGACTTCCTGTGTTCTCCAGGCCCTCGGAATAAGACCTCCCTTTTCAGCCTGGTTCTCAAAGCCACAAGTGAGTCCTTGTCACTTCCTGCTTCCTCTGCCCCCACCTTCGGGATCCTCAGCTCCCCAGATGCACCAGGACAGCTCCTCCCTGAGAGTCCCTTTACTATGTCTTCCTGCTGTGGCTCTTGACTTTTCTGAGTTTTATTCTTTCATTTTATTTTGTACCTTTTTAAAATGTTTATTTATTTATTTTGAGGGGAGGTTCAGAGGGAGAGGAGAGAGAATCCCGCGCGGGCTCCCTGCTGTCAGCACAGAGCCCAATGCGTGACTCCATCTCATGAACCGAGAGACCATGAACTGCAATGAAATTGAGTCAGCCTGAGCCACCCAGGTGCCCCCTGAGTTTTGTTCTTTTAAAACTCTGTCTTTGGGGTGCCTGGGTGGCTCAGTTAAGAGGCCGACTCTTGATATTGGTGCAGGTCATGATCTCATAGTTCATGAGTTCAAGCCCCAGGTTGGACTCCAGGCTGACAGTGTGGAGCCTGCTTGGGATTTTCTCTTCCTCTCTCTGTGCCTCTTCCCCTGCTCTCTCTCTCTCTCAAAAATGACAATAAATAAACAAACAAAAAAAAACCCCTCTATCTTTGCTTTAAGATTATATCAGGGAGTGCTTGCTCATGAAGCCTCCTCCAACACCGTAAACTTTGGTGGTCTGCCTGTCCCCACCCTCCCCGGGACAGCCACGATGGCTCCCTCCTGCAGCGCCCAGGGCAGCAGTCAGCACCTGCTTCCTTCCATGTCTGCATCCCGTCTCCATCCCCGTGTTGGATCTCACCTGGTCCCCTGTGGCTTGCTGAATTAACACTTTTGATGATGTAGACTATTCTTTTCTACTTACATTTTCTTAAAATACACTGGGTTCTTCTTTTGCCCTGTTCCCAGGTGATTGCAAACCTGACAATAAGAATCAGGATTTTCCTACCTCTGTCACTAGGTTAGACAACCTCTCTTTTATATGTCAAATTGAAGACAAGTTAAAGCTAATCAGGATGTTGTGTGGAAGATTGTAACTGTGCAAATAACTGCATGGGCTCTAATGTCAGACCGTGTGGGTTCCAGAGGCCGCTCTGCCCCCTACTAGCTGTGTGACCAGGGCCACATGCTCACCCTCTCTGCGCCTCCAGTGTCTCCATCCAGGAATAGTGCCCACCTTAGGGGTGTGGTGACGATAACATAGAATAATCATGGAAGGTACTTTTTAAACTTCACGGCACATAATAAATATACAACAACAGCTACTTTTAATGTTACATCACAAAACTAGAATTGTACTGTTTATGGGACTTGCATGTGACCCTCCTTCTGGGGTCAGTGAACATGCATCCCCACCATCACTTCCTCTGCCCTGGAGCAGTGTGACACTGACATCTCTGTCCCGTGTTTCTCACAGCTGACCTTGATTGATCTGATTATCTATGGGTCCCTGAAAGCTGTTAACATCCGCAGCGTTCGATGGTCAAGGGCCTTAAGGCCAGTCTTCCTAATTAACTTCCCTGAAAGTCGTCAGGTAAGTATATACTTTAGGATGCACAAGGGCTTCGCTTTTGTTTTTGCAGAAAATTAGCTGATTTCTTGTAAATGAAATGAAATTTTGTCATCACAGATCCGAAGAACTTTCAGAAGCATCCGGAACACTCTGCCCGATATTCTCTACGTCTTCCTCTTGTTTATGTTCAGTGTGCTGATATTCTCCCTTATGGCCTTGAAGCTTTTTGGGGATAGGTGAGCACACTGCTCTGGAAGTTTCTGCCTGTGAACCTCCCCCATCCCCCCTTCGGGTTCAGCCTGTTGGTGGCAGAATCTGTCACGGGGTGCCATCTTTCTTGCTCAGACACTCCAGGAGTGCTTCTGAAAGGGGAAAAGTGTATCAGAAACCACAAGTTCATTTGTGTGTGGGGGTTTTCACTTTGTGTTTTTGGTTCCTCTTTAGGGGTCTTAAAACAGTGGAAGGTTTGCCCTACTTCACAAACATCCTGGATATAGTGTTTGAGCTCTACGTGCTGGTCACTACCGCCAACAGCCCCGATGTCATGTACGTTCATCTTGGCTCATGGTCATGGACGGACACCTGTTACCAGGACGGAATTCATTTTGCTAAAGGCAGCTGCCTCCAAACACCAGCAGGGCTGAGAGAGGAGACCTAGTGATTTTCCGTTTATTCATGTTCATTGTAAAAATGTTTGAAGAATGCAAAATGTTTACACTAACAATAGCCTACCCTGTCTATTTAAAACTAAATTCAGGTGATTTTTTTTTTTTTTAAACTGAAAGCAACAGGAGATATCTCTTGAGATACAACTCTTTTTTTAATTTTTAAAAATATTTTAATTTATTTTTGAGAGACAGAGAGAGAGCATGAGTCGGGAGGGGCAGAGAGAGAGGGAGACACAGAATTTGAAGCAGGCTCTGGGCTCTGAGCCATTAGCACAAAGCCTGACGTGGGGCTCCAACTCGTGAACCGCGAGATCATGACCTGAGCTGAAGTCGGATGCTTCACTGACTGAGCCACCCAGGCGCCCCTTGAGAGATGACTCTTAAATATTGGAGCCTACTTTCTATTAGGGATTTTTTTTTTTTTTTTTTTTGCACCTTGAAGTTAAACAGCTAAGCCATCTTTCGAAAGGAATCATGGCTTGTTCTCCTAAGCATTGATGCACCTTTGTAGTTAGATGAGACAGGAAAGAAATGTAAAGGTTAGTAGTTGTGGCCTGCCCCTTCAAAAGGCCAGTTCTCCACACGCGTGGTCTTCACTTAGGAGGAAATCATTGTGCATTTTCTTTCTTAATATCCTTCATATTCTGGATTAAGCTTGTTTGGGGACACAAAATTATTAAACATGCTACACTGAGTAGACATCCCTTTGGGTCTAGGACATGGACAGGGCTCTAACTGCAAATGTCAGTCCCAACACAGTCCATATTGCACTTTGGGCAGGGCACGTTTTCTGTCCTCTAGTTCTGTGTGGGACCATCATATCACCTTGCTCTGGCTTCTTGCTCACTCTTGGGCCTGGCTTGGGCAAAACGTACACAAGGTGAAGTCCTGGCCCTCCTTGTGTGCTCCTGGATCTTTCTCTCGGACTCTTGCACATCCAACACCCCCTCCTGTATGAAATCCAGTTTCCAAAAGTGTGGAGTTTCCTCAAAAAGTTGACAGTAGAACTACCCTATGACCCAGCAATAGCACTGCTAGGAATTTACCCAAGGGAGACAGGAGTCTAATGCATAGGGGCACATGTACCCCAATGTTCATAGCAGCACTCTCAACAATAGCCAAATCATGGAAAGAGCCTAAGTGTCCATCAGCTGATGAATGGATCAAGAAGATGTGGTTTATCTATACAATGGAATACACGGCAATGAGAAACAATGAAATCTGGCCATGTGTAGCAACATGGATGGAACTCGAGGGTGTTATGCTGAGTGAAATAAGTCAGGCAGAGAAGGACAGATACCACATGTTTGCACATATAGATGGATTAGGAGGAACTTAATGGAGGACCATGGGGGAGAAGGGGAAAAATAGTTGGGGAGAGGGAGGGAGGCAAACTATGAGAGACTCTTGAATGCTGAGAACAAACTGAAGGCTGATGGGGGTCAGGGAGAGGGAAAGGGAGGTGATGGGCATGGAGGAGGGCACTTGTGGGGATGAGCACTGGTTGTTATATGGAAACCAACTTGACAGTAAACTATTTAAGAAAAAAAAAAAAAAGAAATCCAGTTTCCACTGGAGGTGGAGTGAGCACACACCCTGATTTATGCCTCTCACCTGGTGCCATTATTATTGGTGCTCCATTCTTTCTCATGGTCCCAGACTGGCTAGAAAATTATCTGTGCCCTTGCCCCCCAACAAGGCAGTCGGGTGTCCCTGAAGAGCCTTGAGTATAAACCCAAGCCACGCTTCGATTCCTTCTGTAGTCCTGGGGAAATTGGTCTCCTTTTAGGCTTCGAGTGTGAGGCCACAGTGAGTCCTCCCTCATTGTGAAGGGAGGGAAGGGGATTGGAGGATCTCCGACGTCCTACTTGTTTTGAAAGCTGTCACCTCTAAAAGGCATGAAGACATTCAGAAGGCAAGTTTAGGGCCAGCTGTTTGGCATTAGGGGTGGTGATGGCTTTGCTACACAATCGCATGGCACCGCACCATATAGGGGAGAGTCAGAGTGAGAGGAGCTTTTGCTGTGCCTTGTGCCCATGGATTGTCCATGTGGGATGGCTCCTGAGGTCAGCCTTTTATGCACTAAGGACCTAGGCTATGAAAAACCGTGCACCATAATTCTTTCCTTCTAGGATGCCTGCCTATAACTTCAACTGGTGGTATTCTCTGTACTTTATAACCTACACCATCATCAATACCTACATCTTCATGTCCGTCTTTCTGGCTGTGGTCTACAACAATTATAGGAAGCACTTAAAGGTAAGGTGCATGAGTGGAAGGGGGGTGGGGGCGGGGTAGGATAGGCACACGGGCAGGCTGCTATGGAAGGGAGGCTGGCAAATGCATTGGCTCAATATTTGAAAGTGTTCTTTTTCTTTTTGCTTTGGCCAATCTGAAGATTTATTTGGTGTCTTGCTCTATTCTTTACCAGTCTCTGCAATGGGTCTAACAGTGTGTCTGAACATTGTGGACAGTGCTAGGCCCTTGCTTGGCTCATTACTCCTCAGGCATTCAGTTGCTCATGGTTCCTTGAAAGGTTTTACTAAGAATGGGGGTTGAGGATATTCTCCAAGCTTCCATTCCTTTTCCCCTCTCCAGCAAAAGCAGAAACTTCTCGAAGCCAGCAGTTTCTGCCCTGGTGCCTGCCTGTTAGTTAGATTTACGTCCAGAGAATTCCTGGAGGTGTCGGGTGGGCAGAGGCTTCTGAGTACCTGGGGTGGAGGATGTTTTGTTTACAGCCTGGAACCCACCAGGCGGTCTCAGCCACATCAGCCGGCTGCCCTCCACGGCACACATCTTTGCTGGCTGGTTTTCTCTTGTCATAAAACTAGGTGGACAGAGAGGCTTTTCACCGAAGGATGATTTCCTTAAGGGAAGACATTGGCTTTTGGTTTTTGATGCTTTTGGTTGTGTTCTGAGTTTTTCATTGCACAGGGATGGTCCCACCAGGGAGCAAGGAGAAAGTCGGGGAGAACTTAAGTGTGTGCATCTTTGGAGAAGCAGGTGGCGGGGCTGTGTCTGAGATTTGGCCAAAATGGCCTTTGAAGGTGTCTGGCTTGCCCAGGTCCTGAGCTGTCTGTGTACTGCGGGGACTTGAGCTGCTCCTCCCCCAGAGGCCAGTCCTCCCAAAGACCCTCCTCTTCCAACTTCCTCCTTCTGGGTGGAAGGAGGCTGTCTCAGAGAGTCTGGTATGTTTCTCCTCTTTTCCACTGCTGGACACAACTGTTGCTGTACCTCCCCCGGCCCCAAGGAGGTGTTTCTTTGGGTAATCTTGTGCAACGGGGATCAGTCAGCAAACATCTTAAATATGCTTTAGGTGCTCAGCACCATACATCATTCTGAGAAGTCAAAAATTATTTAGACATAGCCCACACCCCTTAAACATTTATAGTCTAGGGGAGCCTGTGTGGCTTTGTTAGTTAAGCGTCCAACTTAGGCCCAGGTTATGATCTCATGGCTCGTGAGTTCAAGCCCTGCATTGGGCTCTGTGCTAACAGGTCAAAGACTGTTTTGGATTCTGTTTCCCCCTCACTCTGCTCCTCCCTGCTTGCACTCTGTCTCTCTCTCAAAAATGAATAAACATCAAAAAAATAAAAAAAAAAATTCTTTTAGAGTCTAGTTGTGTAATGAATTAAGTGATGACAGTATTACAGGAAGCAGTAGGAGTGGGGCATCAGGTGGCTGATTGTAACCCAAGGAGGGCTGTTCAGCCTCCCTGTTTCTGGAAGATTCTCTGTGTTCAGACCAGATGGCAGCTCCAGACAGGCCCAGCTGTCTTTCCTGCCTTGGACTCTTCCTTCCGGACCACTTCTAGCCTAGTTTCACTTCCCCAACTTTTCTCCTCTTCCTTCTCTTTCTTGATTGAGTTAATGGTAGATCTGTCTTCTCCCTCTCTGGGCTCTCCCTGTGTCTCAGCAGCACACCTGATCTCCTTCCTTTCTGGAAGCTTCCTTCCTCCTGGGCAGAGGGGAGTTGAGGCCAGTCTGCCTCCTGCAGCTTTCTCACCGCACAGATTATCCTTCCCGGGCTCCCTCATTTGAACTTGGTAAGATGAGTTCTGTTTCTGCAGATGGGTCAGCTGTGTGTGCCTGCAGCCGGGGAGGGATTATGTACCTAGTTTGTTAAGAGACCCAATGGTGCCTTCTCTTTGGCTGCTCAATTACCTTGAAATGTTTCAGGTAAAGAAATGAGGCTTTCTTGAACCTTTCTCTTAAAAAACACAATTATGTTTTTTAAAGAATGAGATTCGCAAACTGGTGTACCTGAAACGTCACAAAATGATAGAGGCGTTCAACATTCTGAAAGTCAAGGTGGGCTCAGAGTATGTGGTTACGGAGGCCCAGTGGAGGCGGCTGGCCAAGGTCGTGGCGCCACACATCAGCAGTCCCCACCTGGAGCTCCTCTTGAGGATCTCCGACGAGGGACAGAAGGGGCACGTGGGTAAGAAGGCTTGGCCACTGACATTCCTCTTGGCTGTGTGTTCAGAAGTGGGCAACTCCTGGGGCGCCTGGGTGGCTCAGTTGGTTGAGTGTCTGACTCCTGATTTCGGCTCAGGTCACGATGCCAAGGTTGTGGGATCGAGCCCCACATCAGGCTCTGCACTGAACATGGAGCCTGCTTGAGGTTCTCTTTCTCTCCCTTGCTCGTGCTCTCTCTTTCTCTAAAATAAGAAATAAATTTTTAAAAAAGTGGGCGGTTCCTAAAAGTGATTCCCAAAACAACAATACTTCTTAAATTTGCAAATAAAAATGTATATTGGCATTCCCTGCTGGCAATAATCCAGGTCCTCCAGCTGTGGTCTGAGGGTCATCCCTGTTGGGAATTGTCCACATGGGCCATCCCAAAGCCCTTTTCTGTAACAGTTATTCCGCCGCTGATTCTGCTTTAGGAACATAATCTAAAATCCGAAGAGAGCTATAGAAATAAACATCTACATTGCATTCCATATTTGAAAGTAAAAAGTTGAAAGTGACTTAAAATTCATGTATTAATGGTTGGTGGCCTTTATGAATAACGCTTTGTATCTGTGGCACGCTTATCATGTGTGAGCTGTTGTCGGGACTGTGTCCTGCATGTGGTATGTATGTACACGATCGTCCTTCGCCCTGACTCACTGAGGTGGGGATTTTTGTTATCCTCATTGGTGAATATGGAGACTGAGACTGGGAGAGGTTAAGTAGTTTGCCCAAGGCCACGCAGTTGCAAAGTGATAGAGGCCATCTGACTCCAAGGCCCGTGCTTTATACCATTGTGCTAAACTGCCCTAAATTCTGATAGTCACATAATGGGAAATTTTGGTGACATTAACAATGACTGTGAAGATAAGATAGCAATTCAAAAAGATGCAAGGTGACTGAAATACATCCCAAACTGTAAAACACCCTCATTTCACCTGTTTCAAGAAAAGTCTAGATGGAAACACACCCAAAGGGAGTGGTAGGTGTGACAGGATGCAAGTTTATATGAGATAAGGATGCTCAAACTAGTCCCAGCCTAGTCCCTAGGCCTCATTAGGGCTCCGTGCATGTGTGAGAAGGAAAGAACAGTGACTCCATGAAAAAACGAGAGTGAAAAGAAATGGACAGTAGGACACTGCTAAGTGGGGGGTGTCCATGTCTTCCAGGGAGAGTTTTGGGCCCAGGATGGGGGAAGGCCTTTGCCCTCTTGAATTAGCAGGATTTGGCTTCCTGAGCCCTGAACATGTCTCCTCAGCCCCTGATTCGATGTTGTGGCTCCGAGTGTCTGGTCCGGAGCCAGGCTTCTCAGAGCCTGAATGGCTGGCTTGGTGCCCCCATTAGGGAGCATTGGGGGTTGCTGGTGCCCTTAAGCATGCCGGGCTTAGGGTTCTGCTAATGGTGGAGAAGGGCGACGGGTGCCTGGGAACCCCTGAGCACAGTGCTTCCTAAGCTGTGAGGTCGTGAAGTGTTTTCATTTCCAACCGGTCATAGATGAATACTTTGGTAAAATAAGGCAAAAATCAATACTCAGAAGAATGCAAATAAAAAGTGTAAAATCCAAGTCCCATTTTTTTTCATCATTAGAGTCTGTTGACAAGACCCTGGCAACTATTCTACAAGTTTCTGTATTCGGCACTTATCCCACAGAGGGCGGGGAAGACACGGACAGGACCCGCTGTGGTCCAGGAACATCTGTTTGAGGACCACTGCTCTTGAACTTAGAGGAGAGGGTTGGGACTTGGGTTCCCTTGGATGTCCGTCCCCAGAATCGGGGTGAAGTGGCTGGTCATTTCAGTCCAGGTGTTCCCAGACTTTGGCCCCTCTGGTTTTGAGAATTCTGCTTTGACGGTTTAGTACGTCTTCTGCTTCTAGATGGTTGGGACTCTGAACATGTTGATGAATCTTTAGGGCTTTATCAACTTTCTTTGTAATTCCTTCTGTAAAATGAATTCCTGGATTGTTATTAAAAGGTGAGGGGGCGCCTGGGTAGCTTAGTCGGTTGAGCGTCTGACTTTCGCTTAGGTCATGATCTCGCAGTTCGTGGGTTTGAGCCCCGCGTCGGGCTCTGTGCTGACTGCCGGCTCAGAGCCTGGAGCCTGTTTCAGAGTCTGTGACTCCCTCTCTCTCTGACCCTCCCCTGCTCATGCTGTCTCTCTCTCCTAGAAATAAAGAAAAAAAAAGAAAAAAAAAAAAGGTGAGATGTTTCAAAACTAGGGATGGAGGCTTTTCAGACTCTTTGTCAGGCATGGGGAGGCCCACACACTTGGGTACCTCTTGCTCATCCAGAGAAGATACGCAGGATCCCCAGGACATACTCACATGGATGTTTCTTTGTTGATAAGGTCAGTCCAACTCTTGATGGTTGTTTCCCAAGTGGGAGCATGAACTGCCTTTTTTTTGGTCTTGACAGCTTCTTCCATGTTCTGGGCTGTAAGTAGGGTGGATTTTCAACGATATCGTTCAGTTGTGGCAGGGTAAATATGGAGGGCACCAAACACATCCAAGTTCTCCTGGCACCCCTACTCGTTTGGATGTAACATTCCATGAATTACATGAGGAAGAGGAGGGAGATGTTCTTTGATGCTACCGCAAAACTTTCTGGAGAATGCCAGTGGAGATCTGGGTGCAAAACACCACCACCACCATGTGCCCATCTGCAGAGGCTCTTTTCCGAATGTGGGTTGTGATCTTGCACAGGGTGAGGTCTATAAGGGTTACCAAGGGAGGCTGGCCAGTGACAAAAGGGAGCAGAGGAGCATGAGAACGAGGCACGGCCAAAGTCGACTCTGCTGTAGAATGTTTTCACGCTGCCAGGAACAGCCATAGCAAGAGGAATGTGTAGACCAGTTGACATTATAACTGTTCCAGAAGTGAGAGGCCTCACGTGGAGGAGCATTAAATCGATTTGGATTAAAATTTTAAATTACCTTAATTTGATTAATGAAGTAATTTTATAATGTTTTAAGTTTTGGTCAAATGTCTTTAGATTTAAACTTTTTAACCAGATCTTTAAAATGAATCTTTTTTAAATTAAAAAAAAACAAATAAATTATTAAAAAATAAAATAAAAATAAATAAAATGTATATTTTTACAAAAAAATAATTAAGGTTATTACCCCCTCTCCCCACCAATGGACTCTCTGCAATTACTAATTGTGGCTCTATTGTTAAGTGCATGTCTTTGTAAAAAAATTTCTTAACTAGGTGCAGGCGATAATAGTAAATAAAGTTAGATGGTTTCCATCCAATTTTCTTAAAAACTTACAGAAATGCTATTGAAGTTTGTTGTTTTATATCTTTCATAATCATAGGGGCCAGACTTTATAAACCAATTTGTTAGTTCAAGGTTTTATTTGGAAGGCAAGTGTGTCAAACAGAAAATCATTTTAAGATTGATCCACATAACATTTAATTTCTTTACCACTTTTAATATGTGTGTGCAAGCTAAGAGTTTGTCACAGCCTTTGTTAAAAGAAGAAAAAGCAATCGTTGAGCTTGAAATTCCTTTTTTTCCCCCACCCTGGTGGGTATTTTTGTTTATTAGTTTTGTTTATTTTTTTATAGGATGGCACATTTAAAGTATAAAGAATTTTTCATCAATCTCTTAACTTGGGGAGAATTTTTAGGGCTCCATTCAGAATTTAAGGAATGAAGTGTTTGCTTTAAGACAACGAAATTAACAGTTCGTTGAGAGATACTGCCCTGCTGTACCGGTTTGCCAGGCCTGCCAGAACACGGTACCGCACACTGGGTGGCTTAAACAACAGAAATTTATTTTCTCACAAGTCTGGAGGCCAGAAGTCCAAGATCAACTTGTCAGCAGGATAGGGCTCTCCCCTTGGCTTGCAAACGATTGCCTTTCTGTGGCTTCACGTGGTCTTCCCTCGGTGTGTGTCTGTGTCCTAATCACCTCCTTTCTCGTGAGGACACCAGTCATACTGGATTGGAGTCCACCCAGTGACCTCGCTTTAAGTTACCTCTTTAGAAGAGGCCCCTCGCCAAACGGAGTCACTCCCTGGGGCCCTTGGCAGTAAGGTTTCGACATACTAATTTTGAGGGGACACAGTTCCGCTCATAACACCTATGTTTCTGGTTCTGGCCATAGATTGTTACGCTCCTTGAGAACTTTCTTCTGTCTAGGGTTAACTTCCCTCACCCCTCCACACAGCTAATCTTTGAAACCTTGAGTCATACTGTCACTTTGTCAAAATCTTAGACTTGAGAGCATTTGCTCCTGGAAGACAGAACCGCAGTGGTTTTCTCTCATCTGCTGCAGACTTTCCTGTTCATGCCATGTGACCCCTTCGTCCAAGGCTCCAGGGCCGCAGATGGCACCGCATTAACTCACCTGAATGTAATGCTCTTCTTTTCTCATGGCCCTGCAGACATTCAGCAGAAGTAGCTCATGCCCTTTTGAGCAGGTTAGAGGCAGGTGGAGGAGGTAGGCATACACCCTCGAGGCCACCCACAGGACCCTGCTCTCTATTGGCTGCCTCATGATTTGGAGCCAGCAAGAGGTCTGGGTCCTCAGCCCTTAGTTCTGAGCACTTCAGAGATGTGGCAAAAACAAAGTGCCAATGAGCTTATGGCTCAACAGACTTCCCAGTATTTTACGTTTTACCAAACAGCGGTGTTGATGTAAATATTGTTACCATGGGGTTGCACCTGGGTGGCCCAGTTGGTTAAGCATCTGACTTCAGCTCAGGTCACAATCTCATGGTTCTTGGGTTTGAGTCCTGCATCGGGCTCTGTGCTGACAGCTCAGAGCCTGGAGCCTGCTTTGGATTCTGTGTCTCCCTCTCTATCTGCCCCTTCCCTGCTCATGCTCTGTCTTGCTTTCTTTCTCAAAAATAAACATTTAAAAAATTAAACATTTTTACCAAGGCAAACACACCTTTATAGAAGACAGACAATAAGATCTATTGGCTTTTAAGGATCATAGGTTGTATTTTACAGGATATAGCAGTAATTTCTAATGTCTCGTCCAAAAGACTCCTGTGTTTAACTAACACTTTCAAACACAGTTTTATTTGTTTTTATTTATTAAAATTTTTTTTTAGTGTTTATTTTTTTGAGAGAGAGACAGTGTGAGCAGGGGAGGAGCAGAGAGAGAGGGAGACACCAAATCGGAAGCAGGCTCCGGCTCTGACCTGTCAGCACAGAGCCCCATGCGGGGCCCGAACTTGTGAACCACAAGATCATGACCTGAGCCGAAGTTGGGCGCTCTACTGACTGGGTCACCCAGGTGCCCCTCAAAGACAGTTTTAATAATAGAAAGTTGACAGAGTTACATGCTTCACAGTGATCTCCAGTACTTCTGTGAACATTCTCACTCTCCCCCTTGGTCAGGAGTTATGAGCATTGTGGTTTCTAAGGCTAAACACTGGAATTTTATTAGTACTCAAAGTGTTAAAACTTAATCCAGTATTAAACTTACAAAGCTTACATATATGGGAAGAAAACAAAGAAAATATGGAGAGAATAACATAGCTACAGCAGGGTTGGAAGACTATGGTCCACAGGCTAAGTATGGCCCACCACCTGTTTCTGTAAATAAAGTTTTATTGGAACACAGCCAGGCTCATTCATTTATGTATTGTTTATGGCTACTTTCATGCTACTCAGCAGAATTGAGTAGTTAAAACAGAGATCATTTGACCTATAAACCTCACCTAATTACTGTCTGGCCCTTTACAGAAAAAGTTAGCTGACTTCTGATCTCCAACATCGAATGTCAGATGGTTAGAAGTTCCTTCTTAACACAAAATTACTATGATTTTGATTCTCTTTGTTTTTTCTTGTTCTACTGAATCTTCCGGATTAAAAGATGTGAACCCAGTGAGACATAGATTCCCTTTTGGTATAAGTTATTTAGTGAATGATGTTTTGGCTGGATTCCCTGTCTGTAGGTCATCCATCTCCTACCCAGGCCTGTCATGTCATTGTTCCCCTAACCGCTGGTGGTAGAGCTCATGCAGCCCAGGTCCCTAGATCCAAGCTACCCTGGCACATAATTCCCCAAGGCTACATTTCTGCTTGAACAGGTGTTACATGCTTTTGGCTATTAAGACATGTATGTATATTTTCTTTCTCCTGAAGAGCCAGGAGCTTGAATATCCTAAGATATCTGTGTGTGTCTTTTCATCTAACTTGATGGGCTCCTGTTCTTTCGTGTTCTTAGGATCATAAAACTGTTAGGGAAAATAGCAACATGAGTGTGTAACGTCACTCAAGGCTGTGTCTGATTCAGGCTCCTCACTCAGATGAGGCTACACTTATGATAGGGCTGAAGGCTGGGTTTCTGCTGACGGCAGTTCCTTGTCGTCTTTCTTGCATAAGCCACACTGTGGTGACAGGTGTATAGCCATCATTCATCGTTTACTCCCGAAAATTGGCATGGAGATGCGGACATCTGCCAGGCTCTCTGAATGAGAAGCCTCCCGGGACTTAAAAACACCTGCCCCAACTTTGCCCGTTGTCTCAGCTGGACCCAGTCTGCACCAGCAATTTATATTAGCAGCTTTTGGTAAATTTTCCAAACGTCGACTTCGTTTCTAAACTCCAACTTTGTTTTCGAAGAAAACTTGGAAGGAAGTTGTAAGAAGTTATAGGAAGAAGCAGCAACATTCTTTATGTGCCCTGATTTGATCTGTTGATGTGATATTCTTTAGGTTGTACGGAGCAGGAGGTCATCCATGAGCAGGGTTGACAACCAGCCCAGTTGACTCGTGGCCGGCATCTGACCTGTCTGGTTGGGGAGAGGTGTGTGGGGTGGTGGAAAAGAGCCTGCTGGCCCTGGGCATTCGGTGGGTCTGGAGAACACCAGCTCAGCAGTTGCACGGGGCCAGGCCGGTCAAGAAAGCCCCAGTGAATCTTGGCCTAGCTGGTGAGCCAACTTGTGGAGAAAGCTGTTGATTTGAGGGAATCCCCGAGAAGGGGCAGAGAAGAGTAGGGGCGTGAGGTGAAGGGTGTGGATTATGCCTACCTTAGAGGCTTGGTGGAGGGAGAGGGGAAGTGGAGTTGAGGCTGGATAGGCAAGTCAGGAAGATGCTGAAAGCAGGGGTGGCCCACGTGAGGAGGAAAGTGGGTGGAAGGCAGGGCGTGAGGTCGCGGCATCGGTGAACTGGCGAAATCACATGCTCCGGTTGGGTGGCTTGGGTTGGTTGCAGGTCTGAGTGAGGACAGGTGGGGGGGCTCTGCACTTGCTGGCCCCTTGGCCTTGGCCCTTCACCCTTTTGAGCTTCAGATCTTCACCTAGGAAATACAGATCTAAGAGTCTGTGCTGATTTGGCATCACCCTTTGAACCTTAGCGACACGGTGGCTGTGTATTGGGGATCTTTTTTTTTTTTTTTCCATTGCAGACAAAGTGAACTTTCTGCGCTTGCCTGATCTCCTCAACATTCAGGTGGTCACCATCAACATCAAGAGACACCCACTGGAAGACTGGATGCCTCGGGTATACCAGTCGTCTGCAAGCCTCTTGGTCCAGAGGATGGTTCGGCACAGGCAAGTGAGATGGGGCCAGTTTTCTCCCAAGTTCCTTTCAAAATGGGGGAGTTTGCAAATGCTGTCTGGGCTGAATACGTTTCATTATTGAAGTTATAAATCCGCCCCCTGCTTGCTGCTTTTGGTTTCTCAGGGAGGCTTCCAGATGTGTTTCATCAAAAGGACAGGCTTCTCGATTATGCTTCCTTCTGCCCTATTTCCTAAGATGCCTGAGGGCCACAGACTAGATGTGCTTTCTGAGCCAGAGAAACTGACCGCTCTCTGAAATCAGAAGATTCTAGCCCCATTCAGAGTCATTAGGAAGTTGATGTCAGATACGTCACTTTGACTTTGTAAAGTATGTGGTAAGAACTCATGAATCAGGGTTATCGGAACGGTTGTTAAGAAGACCGTTAATTCTTTTATTCTCAAGCAAATGGACTCCAGAAAAAGGGATTCATTCTGGTTGCAGATATTATATTTCAAATGCGTGGCCTAGAGTACCCTTCTCATCAGAGGCTCTTTGAATGTAATGTTTCATAGAAGAGAATGGTTCAGAAGTCCCTGACAGTGTCTCAGCCTGTGACGTCTCCCTTGTAGCTGCCCGTATTTGATATTTCTCAAAGCCCTTTATGTAGAGGTTTCTTCCCATTACTCCCAGCCTTGAATTGCTGATGTGCTTCATGCACTGGATGTTTGTGTGTCCACGTGTGGTATTCTAGGTCTAGAGCTTCACGGAGAACAGTGTGGTAGGAGCCCCTCTTGACTTCCCAAGGGGTCACCCAGGGTTCCCTGAGTCACAGGGACAGGTGCCTGAGTAAAGCAACCTGCTCCATAATTGAAAAGTTGGGTCAGAGCCCAGCTGTCATACTTTTTAACCCATCTGTTCCCAGACTTGGCGAGCAAGATGGGCATGTCGGTCCGCTGGAAGGCTGTGCGCATGAGGTGTGAAGCGGCTCCCAGAAGCTTTCTTAGTTAAGGATGCTAATTTTCGAGGGACAAGTACTTGAGGTGTAATGATCCCATGTGAAGCCCTAAGCCCTCTCCTTGCACCAGTTCTGCCTAAGCTTTCACCGAACCCAGGGATCATGCCCTTAGAGGGGAACCTGGGAAAACCATGCCTCTATCCCCCCTGCTTGCTAAGTCTTCATTTTCTCCTCGGCTGTAAGGGCTACACCAGTGTTAGGGGGAGGCAGGGGAATTTCAGCACTCTGGCTGTGCCGGAACCTTGACTTACTTGAGGCACAAATGTGCACTTGTGTGTGTGTGCGTGCATTGGCAGGATGGGGCTTGAGGGGCATCTCATTTTCATCGCACTGCTGGGGAACAAAGTAGCCCCTGCAAGGCTCTGAACATGCTCCTGTTACTGAAATGTGTGATGACAGGGTCTCTTCTTCCCTCACGGCAGGATTTTTGTCTGGGTTTATGATGTCATCATTCTAATAAATGCCATATTCATTGCTCTGGACGAGAAAAACCCCTTCATTTCCTACGCAGAATGGCTCTTCCTTTCTCTCTATGTTATTGAAATTCTCCTGAAACTGTACACATATGAGCCCAGAGCCTATTTTGGCAGAAAGCAGTTCTGGAACTGGTGAGCACATGTGTTCTGGGGTGGCGGGGGTGTGGGGGGTGGGGGTGCAGAGGCCGCCGGCGACGAAAGGGGGCTTTCTGTCAGTGTGGGGAACATTGTTGTAGTTTTCCAAGCACTAGCTGCCTAGTTTGGGGGCATCTTATAATGAAATCTTGGGGCTGTGGAAAATTCTGGTTCAGGCAAAGCTGTTATTTATGACGTCCATTTGACTCTAGCTAAAATTAGAATCCCAGCTCACGGCATCCTGGATTTGGAAAGGATCTTAGAACATCTACCCAATGAGGCAATTACTTCCATAGCTCCCTCGGCCCACTCCCTGGGCTTTTTATCAGAGAAGCTTGCGGGTGTGGCTGGACAGCGTGACCATTAGCAAGCTTTTCCCCCACATGGGATGTGTCACCTGGAGCCTTTTCTTCTCCAGGCTGTGTACCTCTGGGTCTTGAACCATCACCCACACGCTGCAGACCATCTCAAAGGCCACCGTGTGTTAGGAATTACAGGACACAAAGATACAAGGCACACGCCTATCTTAAGTAGGGCACAGCTTGGCGGGGTTGGATCTCAGTGGTCACCGCTCTCGGCACCCGGAAACTCACTGGGATGCACGTGTGGCCAGAGAGGAACTAGTTATTCTTGTCCAGTGTTTTGGCAGGGCTGTCCTTCGATACTGTCGTCAGGAAAAAAAGTAACAGTGTGATGAATTTCCCCTTTAATTAAAAAGTTACAATGCACTCAGTAAAATTAATACTAAGAAAGATTATGCTATGTGTTCTGAAAACGTGTAAAGTATTCTTGGAAGGACACAGTAGAGCCCTGGATGGTGAGTTACTTGTTCTGGAGTGTTCTGCAAGATGAGCATACATTTCTGATAAATTTTAACTTGATAAATGAGAGATGTCTTGCAATACAAGTAGTATGTGATGCCGAATATCACGTGATCACAACTGAACAAATGGTTCTTGAAACTCACTTTGATATCCAAGTGCTTTGGATCACAAACATGTTTCTGGAATGAATTGTGCTCACAAACCAGGGTTTTACTGTACATCGTTATTTGTTAAGACAAAGTGATAGGAATTGGTTGGTTGCTATGAATTCCCTTGGGTGGTTCATTGGAGCAGCCGGTGAATGGTCATTGGATCATTTAAATGTAGTATTTCTTGCTTCATCTCCACTATTCTAAAAATTATGGAAATCAGTTTCCTGGCTGGATCACTGCTCTGCATGAGACCGGATTTAAAGTTTTCTTGGGGTCAGTTGTGTCCTGACAGGCCTTTCCCTTGTCCTTCACCAACTTTGCTTCTGCACCGTTAGGTTTGATATGCTGATCATCATCGCGGCCCTGGTGGCCACTGTGGCCAACACCACCATTCAGTCAGGTCAGTGCCATGGGCTATCGGCTTCACCACCTCCTGGGATCGTGCCTTCAATTAGTAGACTTTGTGGAACATCCACCGTGCACCATTGAGGTGTTTGGGATGAGGCGGCGGAGGCACAAGAGAATTTGTAAAAGTGTTCCATGTTCCGAGAGGGATGGTAGCTTTGTTTGTGGTTAGCTGTATATTAGAGATTTCATTTGTATACGTCCATCATACCAGATACCAATCTGGTCACTTCCTCTCCAAAACCGCCCTCGGTCTCATGGCTTAACCTCCATGCCTATGACCCCCTGCCCGTCTTGGCCCCCTCCCAGGGTCCAGCTGTAGCTGGAACTCTGCATCGTCCCTTGCCCACTGCTCTCTTGTGTCTGCACGCATATTCCACCACCACTGTGCACACGCCTGTCCTGTGCTGTCCTGTGGACGGCAGAGGGGTTATTTAGAGACAGTGCAACTTCCCGTCGTCGTCGTCTTTCTTCTTCTCCTTGTTCTCCTCCTCCTCCTCCTTCTTTTCTTTTTCCTTTTCCTTCTCCTCCTCCCCCTCCCCCTCCTCCTCTTCCTTTTTCTTCTCCTCCTCCTCCTCCTCCTCCTTCTTTTCCTTTTCGTTCTCCTTCTTATCCATCTTCTTCTCCTTGTTGTTGTTCTTGTTCCTGTCTGCTGCTTCTTTTTCTTTTTCTTCTTTGTCTCCGTCTCCATCTCTGTCTCCTTCTCAAGTTTATTTATTTAGTTTAAAAGGAGAAAGAGAGGTGGAGAGAGAGGCAGACAGAGAATCCCAAGCGGGCTCTGTGCTGAGCCCAACCCCCACCCACCAAAACAGGGCTCAATCTAACAAACCGTGAGATCATGACCGGAGCCGAGATCGAGATTCAGACGCTTAACCTACTGAGCCACCCAGGTGCCCCAGGATGGTGCAGCTTCTCAACATAACTCTATGAAATGAATATTGGGGAAGGAAGGGCTTGTTGAAATGTGTTCTGTAGAACCTGAACCACAGTCATTTCTTAAAGGCGATGTGAAGTCTACACCTACTCTCCTGATTCCCCAGCTCCAGGGATGAAAGGAAAGGCCTGGTGTGGCTTGGCTTTGCTGGGGGAGTGAGTGATTCAAGACAGCACTTCCTTCCTCATTTTCAGAGCCACAGTTCTGTTCTTGAAGCCGCATCTCTGCCCACTACCTACACTCTCAGACCTCACTGAATAAAAGAGACGAGCCAGGGGCACTCGCAAGACGGAATGTTAAATGATTGTGTTTTTTTTTTTTTTTTAATTTCCTAGCAAGAAAATACAACAGTCAGCAGATACTGGATATTGTCTTGATCTTGAGGATACTCCGGCTCTTAAGGATCATTGTCAGCATTCAGAGGTAAAGATGGAGTGACACGCACTCTGGTGGCTCCCACACTGGAGCCTGCTGGAAAGCACTCCTGCCTCGGAACTCTCACCACACCCCATTACAAAGCCGGAATGTAACCTGTATGGACCTGGCATTCCCTTGGCGCGGTGGGGCAGGGAGGGAAGTCTGAGGATGGCGACGCACGCTCACCCAGCAGCTCCCAGAAGGCAGGCCACTAGCCTGGCATCAGTTTCACTTTGCGGCTTCCCTTGTCCCGCCCTGTGCCAGAGACTTTGTTTTATCCTAGGTTCCGGGTTATCGTGACGACCTTAATTAACATTGGGCCCACGATACTGACGTTTGGCGGACTCGTGTTGGTAAGTGGCTTGTTCTTGGTGCTGTTCTACGTGAAGTACGTGGTAAGATGCTCATTCTTGGCCACTCTCTGTAAGCCTTATTTTAAGTGAGGATAAGAAAGGGAGATTAAGCAAATGAGACTCCCTGGTTTCGAGTAGTCCTTTTTAGAAATATCCGGTGCCTGCCAACACTGGGCAAACACCAGTTAGGGCACACCGGCTACCGTGACAGACACCAGCGCATTAACACAGTCATAGTTACTCTCTCGCGCACACTCTAGGTGGGTCTTCCTGGCCAGCAGGTGCTTCTCAGGGATGCAGGCTCCTTCTGGCTCATGGCTGTGCCCCAACCCCACCTCCCCTCAGGGCTCAGATCCTTCTTTGTTCTGCTTGGGGATACAGCCCGCCTGCTCCTCAGATCTCCAGTGGTGACAACACAGGCACATCAGGGGTGCCGGTGGGGGGTGTCTCCCGTCCAAGAGAGGTTCTGCACCATGAACAGGGGGGCTCGGATACTGGTGGACACTTGTAATTTTCGTTTCTGTTATCACAGTGAGAAATCCTGTTAATAGAATAGAATGAAAGATAGACTTCCAGTCACCCATTTCCATACCCCACATGCCTCTTTCCCAGATACAACCCTTATTAAACGTTTCTTGTTACTCTTCCTCAATATCTCGAGGTCTGCAACAAGCATATCATAGGCAGGCATGTCTGTATCTAGGTTATTGTTCCGTCTAATGGAATAATCCACAAAACGTTGCACAACTTTCCTCCTTCTAATATCTTTGTCATATGTCCTGGAGGACACGTGAGTCTGTGTAGGCTCTGTTGTGATCAAGTGTCCCGCTGAGGGAAGACTCCGGAACACATCTGACCAGCCCCTCTACTGACAGACTACTAGGTGGTCTCACCTTTTTGCCGTCACAGCCGATGTGGTCAGGGCCATCCTTGTACACACCTTAGGGTGCATCTGTGCCTATCGGGTGTGTTCTTGGATGTAGATCTGCTAGGTCAACAGGTAAATGTGTTCACACTTTGGATAGATGTGGCTGTTGCCTTCCAGAGGCGTGCTCCCTGTGTATCCCAAACGACAGTGCGTGACAGCCAGTTTCTCAACACCCTTCGCAGACAGGGTTTATTAAACACTGCCCTGTCTTCCAGTCTGCCAGGGGAGAAGGTGCCACCGTGGTGCTTTGATATTCATTTCTGTCACATTTCATGAGGCTGAGAACTTTCTCCATGTTCTTTTGGACACTTTTGCTTATTTTACTGTATGCACCGTGTTTGTATCTTTGGTCCACTCTTCAATTAGTTCTTAAATATGATTTGCAGGAGTGTTTTGCCGATCAAAGAAATCGGCTATTGGTAAGTTGTTCATAGTGTAATTACTTTTCCTTCTTTGTCACTTGTGTTTTGAGTTTTTCTTTCTTACATAAATGTTTTTTGGGTATATTATATATTTAGTATGTTTTGTTGCCTATTTTGGGGGCTGTATAAAAATTTAAATTAATTATATAGTCATATTTGTTAGTCTCTTATTTTACAGTATCTCATTTTTATATCATGCGTAGGGGGGCCTTTTCCTACTCATATTTTTTTTTCCAGTTCCTTCATGGTTCGTTTTTTACATTTGACCCTTTGGAATTTATTTTGGTGTAAAAAAACAGGGTAAAGACACGATGGTTTTATTTTTTCCTGGGGGACCAAGCATTATTTATTGAGGATTTAACCCACTAACTTGCTAGCAGCTTTGGTTTTGACGTTGTGTACCCATGGGAGAGATCACGGTGTGGCCTAGTGGCGGTGTGTCCCTCCCCTGTCCCTCCACGGACAGCTCAGTCTTCTCCAGCAGAATAGCCGATCGGTCCCCCCCCCCCCCCCCCCCCCGCCATCCCACCCCCACCCTGTCACTGCTCGGGACTCGATGGAGAGGGCAGCCCTATCTGCTGGGCGGACGGACCAGCCCTGCCCGCACCTGCCTGTCCCCCACGCCCCTCGCGCCGCGATTCTGCAGCTCGGTGCGCCCCCTGGTGACCCGGACTGCGGTCCTAGGTGGTCTACTACGTGTTCGCTGTCATCGGGATGGAAGCGTTCCACGGCAAAGTCCGGTTCTTGGACCCGAATTTCACCAGTCCTGATGCTCTGGTGTGTGGGAACCCAGCCTTGAAAGATTCGGCATTTGCGCGAGACAGGTACTGCAAGAACAACTTCAACGACCTGGCCTCCTCGTTCATCTTGCTGATGGAGCTCACGGTGGTTAACCAGTGGCACAATATCCTTTCTGCCTCGCGGGGGCGCTGCCTGCTCCCTGGGGTGGGGCGGTGTGGGCGCCGAAAGGGACTTCCGGGGGCATCCGGGGCACCCGCTGAGTTCCCTGAAGGTTGACGTCCTTAGCCTCCTACTCCTCGCAGGCGGCTTTGCCCTCGTGACTCACCAGGCGGCAAAGCTGTACTTCATCGGCTTCCACATCGTGGTCGTCATCCTCATCGTTAAGTGAGTTTGCTCCGCGTGTTGGCGATTCCTCATCTCCGCCCTGAGAACATGTGACCGCTTGACCTCCCTTCTCCCGTGTTCCATCCACCTGCTACACGTTGTGGGTAGGCACTGGGAGGAAGGAGTCCTACGTGTGTCCACATTTGTGTTCCTCATTGCCTGCCAGTGCCGCGCACCCCTGTGCACAACAAGCGTCTCATAGTCTCAGAGGTGATTTGGGTCAGAAGGACTCTGGGGTCCTGGCCGGTCTCCCTCCCCTTCCCGCCCAGACTGAATCCCTTTAGAGCATCCCTGTGAAGGCCCATTACCCTCGGCTCCAATCCACCCATCCGCTGGCTCCTTCAAGCCTCGGAGTCTGTTCCCTTGTGCAGCTCTGGTCCCTTGCTGCCCTGGCGTGGGTACAACGGAACTGTGTCCCCTTATACTGACCCTTCGTTGGTCCCAGTTCTGGTCCTGGCCCCTCTTCCAGGAGAGAACTCAGCCACTCCAGAGGGTTTCCGTTCCAGCTTCTGTTCGTGCTTAACAATCTCTGGTTCTAGCTCCTTGGTTCCTTGTGGGGCCTGGAGCTGAGTCCCCTTGCTCACGGGAATTCTCTTCCAGAGAGGTTTCCTGACGGCCGTACCCCTCCCACAGTCTGGGGGCCTGCAGTCCTTGAGGTGACCTCCCAGCACCAGCACCTTCCTTGTCACAGCAGGCCTGCTTTGGCCAGCCACCAGTTTACGGACTTTGGCTCAGGAACGACTCAAGAATCCTGGCCGAGGGAGGCGAGGGGAAGAAGCCCCGTGGGTGGCTCTGATCAGAACTGCTCATCCTTACACAGCCTGAATGGAATACATAGTGGGAACGAGAGAAACACCTCTCTGGGTGGCTCGTACAGAGGTCGCTGGAGCTCTGGGACCCAGTAGGGCCAACAGCGTGAAAGGCCACAGGGATATTGCTGCTCCTCTCCTCCCAAAAGTATGTGGGTGCTGTGGGAGCTGTGGGCTCCATCATCACCACTGTTAAGTCAGAAATGGTGAAGGGTCTGCAGTGCCTCCCTGCTTGCAAGCCAGCAGGTCAATCTGTGTGTATGTGCCACGTGTACATACCAGTAGGAGCTACGGTGCCTTGGGTCAGAGACAAAGATGCTTTATTACTCATGGCAAAAGCAGCAGTAGAGCAATATCATGTTCCCAGAGCCTTCGTCTGCACTGAGCAGTGTGGTGAGCTGGGGTAGGAATGCAGGAAGGAGAAATGAGGAAACTGGTCCTACGTAGGGCTGCTGGGGGACCTGCCCACCCTCTCCTCTGGAGAGGAAGAAAGGGACTTTAGTTTCACCTGGAATGGAAGCAGATTCCCAGAGAGGGCAAGGTGAGTCTTTGCTGCCCTGGGATGTCTCTGGCAGGAGGCATTGTTAAGCTTTATATCCTGGAATGTCTCTGCAGATAAATAATTCCTTAATTGACCCTCCGTGCCTTTGCTCAGACAGCCCAGACTATGCAGCAACTTGAGATATTCATAGAGAACTGTCTAGCAACAATTATTTGGCCTAAGCTTCCCTAGAAACAAATCCATTTTCTTTTTAATATTCACTGTTTAAAGAAGAAGGATTTTCCAAATGAATGAAAGTTGTACCCAATCCTCAAGAGATGTTGTGTTTGTCACTCCTCCCTTCTCTGTTTTCTTTGCAACAATTGTCTGCCTTTTTATTGAGGCTCATACACTCTTTGAGTCACCTGTCACCTAGACCTCAGCTAATGCCCTCTACCTCTTCCTCTTTCCCAGTATTTTCATAGCATTCATCTTGGAGGCATTTTTTGTGGCATATTCCTTAGAGAAAAGTGAAGTAGAAACTGCTATCGAGAAGAAGATTCAAGAGCTCGGAGTGGGAATCCAAGAGTGAGTAGTGTGTTCCCCTTCATGTAGCTCACAGACCTTTAGAAGTGGACTGACCACGTTTAATCTCGAAGTGTCCCGTGGCACCCAGCCTGGGTCCTGTGGGCCAGTTCTGGACCTTCACTGACCAGAGCCCTGGATGTGGCTGGACAGTAAACCTGGGGCTTCTGCTGGGAGGACACGTGAGGGACTCAGCTGAGGGACCTGACCTTGTTCATGTCTCTTCCTTCTTGAAGAGAAGAAATGCAGGATGGGAAGCTCATTGATAACGTGGATGCCAAGGACAGTGGCTTCAGTGGGGAAGATGGAGACAACAAAAGGAAGGACTTGAAAGGCTTGTACTTCAGAATTGCATCGAAAAGTAAGTTTTAGGGGCGCCTAGGTGGCTCGTTGGTTAAGCATCTGACTTTTGATTTCGGTTCAGGTCATGACCTCATAGTTCGTGAGTTCGAGATCCACATTGGGCTCCATGCTCTTATTGCAGATCCTCTCTCTGTGCCCCTCCCCTATTTATGCTCTCTTTCTCTCTCAAAATAAACTTTTTTAAAAAAGTAAGTTTTAACCCAATGCAAAACTTCCTCCAGTCCATGCTCCTCAATGCAGCCAGTGAGATGTTTCCCACATGCAAATCTGACCTTCGGTGGCTTAAGGATAAAGATAAGGTCAAGGGGTGCCTGGATGGCTCAGTCTGTTGGGCGTCCAACTTTGGCTCAGGTCATGATCTTGTGGTTCATGAGTTTGAGCCCCGAGTTCAGCTCTGTGCTGACAGCTCAGAGCCTGGAGCCTGCTTCAGATGTGTGTCTGCCTCTCTGCCCCTCCCCTGCTTGCACTTTCTCTCTTTCTCTCTCTCTCTCAAGAATAAATAAATATTAAAACTTCAAAAAAACAAAACAAAACAGACAAGGTCTCCTGTCATGGCCTCTGCAGCCCGTGTGCCTGGTCTCTCTTTCTCCCTCAGCCTTTCTTCCTTCCCTCTGTGACTCGCCACGCTGGCTGCATGCCATTGATCACTGAGTGACTGTTGGATCACCCTCTGTCTTCCTTATAGACCCAAAGTGTCCCGTGTGCAGGGCCAGGCCTTTTTGCTCTCCGTTGTATCCCCAGGGCCTCACAATGTGCCCGGGTCGTGGGGGCCTTAACAACCATTTCTTTAGCCACTTTACTCTCAGTGAATTAGCGGTTCGCTGGGTGACCCAGTGCAACCTGAACGTCAGTTTGCTCTTTGGCTGAGGTGCCTTCAGTAACCTCCGAGTGAGGAGCGCAGCACGGCTCGCGGGGGCAGTGGCGAGAGCAGGGCGCCCTTCCCAGGCGCCACCCTCCTCCGTCCTTCAGGGAGCACCTTCTCCTCGGTCTCTAGAGCATTGGACAGCTCAGGAGCCCGTGGGGTCTGCACCAGCAGAGATGAGTGATTCTTTCCTGACTTTTTCATCCTTTAGAGTGTTGGGCTAGCCACGCTAGCCTCGTCTTCGACTCAGGGGCCGTCCTTCTGGAAAGCCCAGCTCTGCCCTGGGGTTAGATTTTCCCCCTCCGGCCCCAACACATGCCAGTTCCATGTGCCTTTCTCCTTTGTCCTAGAGTACAGGACCGTGGACGCCTTGCTGCAGCAGATGTTTGAGTCTGAAATCGCTCCAGAGGAGGAAGGCCCTTCCTTGGATGAGATTCTGAACTTCTCACCCGGTGACATCTATCCCAAGAATCCCAACTTCGAAAACAGTGCGTGATCCTGGGCCTGTAAGGGCCGCATGTGGAAACCAAGCTAGGCTGCTGTCCTGTCTCGCTTATTCTGTCTGAGGTGATTTTCCTGGCCCGGGTCGCTCCGTGCTCTGACCCGCCTGCGCCTCGGCCCCGCGTGCCCCGAACCGTCAGCTGAAAGGTGTGGAAAGGCTGCTTCCGAGTGCCCCGCCTGCCGTTGTTCTGAGGTCTGATCAGAGCAGTAAGGAGGGGGAAATCTCTGAAGAGATTTTGAGGGGCACTTTTCATACACATGGACATATGTGTGTGAAGTCTCTTCAGGGGGCGTATAAAAGCTTTTCATTTATTTTTATACAACATATTGCTGTTCCATTAAATCCCATGCTACAGTGTTACGTGAATGAACTTCGAATATTTAAATACAATAAAGGAATATATCTAATATAGCAGCTTTTAGATGCGGTGTTTATTCAAAATGAGGGAAAACATGAACGTGAAAATAAAATTCTCTCTAAGCTGCTGCTTTTTCCAGGGAAGGCTATCAAAGCTTCTTAATGTTTATTTATTTTTGAGAGACAGAGAGACAGAGCATGAGCAGGGGAGGGGCAGAGAGAGAGGGAGACACAGAATCTGAAGCAGGCTCCAGGCTCCGAGCTGTCAGCACAGAGCCTGATGTGGGGCTTGAACACATAAACCGCGATATCATGACCTGAGCCGAAGTCGGACGCTTCAACGACGGAGCCACCCAGGCACCCCTCTCAAAGCTTCTTTAATGAAATCACATCGAGCTAGATTTTGAGTAAGTCAGTCTCCGAGGTCACTTTCTTCAGCTGGAAGTCCCCCAGTGCGGTGACACACTCCTTCTGGGAAATGAAAAGGGATTTATTTATTAATGGAATTTCTAACTGTGGTAAAATACTTGTAATATAAAGTGACCATCATAACCATTCTAAGCATATATAGTTCAGTAGTTTTAAGTACATTGACACTGTTGTGCAACAGATCTGCAGAACTTGTCTTCCCAAATGCGACTGCAACCGGGCAACCCTAACCCCCTCTTCCCGCTCCCCTCCCCGCCCCCCAGATGCTGGCAGCCACTATTCTACCTTCCGTCTCTAGGCGGCGCAACTGCGTTTTGAGCGAGCGTAACCCTTTGTGAGTTGTCAGGGTGTGACTCATTCTCCTGTGCCTTGTCACGGGCCCCACTATAAAGGGGTCCGTGACCTGAGATCCCTGAATGCAGTGAGGCCTGAGTCCTTGTCACGTCAGGGTGACATCTGAAGCTAGCTTGGGAGGGACTTTTTGTCCTCGCTTCTGAGGGTGACCTCCCGGTGTAGGAGCAGAGCCAAGGTCTCCAGCACCCACTCTGGGGCCAGATCGCCTGGCGTCATAGCCCGGCTCCCCACTGACAGTGACACCTCATTTCTCTTTGCCCCATTTGCTCACGTGCAGTTGAGGGAATGGTACCTCCGTCCCAAGACCGTAGGACTGAAGAAGGATGAGGACCAGTGGACCGCTGACCCGGCCGCTGCAGGGTTTGCTGTTCCCGGTTTAAAGCCACGCATAGGGGCCAGCATTGGTGCTTTAGAGTTTTCTTACCATGACGCACCCCAGGAGGTGGGGCATTGCCGACCCTCTTATTTCTTTGTATATCTAACATTTATTGTTATGTAAAGTATTATACTAACTGTAGTGAGTGGCAACTTAATTTTTCTAGCTTGAAAACATCCTGGGCATTTTTCAGTTACAAACTATGCAGTCATTGTAGGGAAAAAAACCAAAACCCAATGCAGAAATACAGTAAAAAGTCAAAAGTTGCTCCTTCCTCTTCCTTTTCCTGACACCCACCTCCCCTTCATTCTCGCACTGACAATCTGACGCCCCCTTCCCAGGGGTGATGCTGAGTTTGTTGTGTACCCTTCTGGAAACAAATCTACCCATTTACAGCCATGTATATCATGCATATGAATATGTGACATACAGCTGATCCTTGAGCAACACGAGGGGGTAGGGTTGCAAGTCCGCATACTTTTGACTCGCCCCCCAACCAGACTGTGCTGATAGCATACTGTTGACCAGAAAAGCCTTACCAATAACATAAACAGTTGATTAACACACAATTTGCATGTTATGTGTATTATATACTATATTCTTGCAATAAAGTAAGCTGGAGGAAAGAAAATGTTAGGGAAGTCATAAGGAAGGGGCGCCTGGCTGGCTCAGTGGGTGGAGCATGGGACTTGATCTTGGAGTCGTGAGTTCAAGGCCCACATTGGGTGTAGAGATTAAGTAAATAAATCTTAAAAAAAAAAGCCGTAAGGAAAATACATTTACAGTACTGTACTGTTATTATAAAAAATCTACTTATGGGTGTATTTGCACAGTTCAAATTCATGTTGCTCAAGGGTCAAATGTAATTGCACTTTTTATTCTAAGTGGGATGTCATGACGTTTTTCATACATATTGTTCAAGAATCATTTTTCTTACAGTATTTTTTTATCTTGAGATATATACATGTTTGTGTGTACACACACACACACAGAATGCTACCAAGTGTTCCGTACCATCAGTGTTTCGTGACTTATTGAAAACTTTCCTTATTCATGGACCTATATGTCGTTCCACGTGTTCAACATTAAACAGTAAGAGTAAACCATGTCATGTTATTTTCTTCATGTGTGATCCCTTAGGTAGGAGAGACTGGATCCAATTACTATGGACTTGCAGCAGCCCCCATGGCCACCAGGGGGCCCCACTGCCCCCGCCTCTGTGAACAGTCGGGGGCCGGGGGTGGGGTGGGGGGGGAGATAGGAAGGAGTTGTGGCTGTGATTGACATCTCTCTCCAGGTCTTTCTTCTGCCTTTCAGTGAACTTGTTAGCCCCATATTTTGGCACACGGTCTCCCAGCTGGATACTTCATTCCTGTCCCCCTGGCAGGGGAATGGGGTGACATGATTGTATCAGACCTGTGGGCCTTAAGCCCAGCTGGGGTCTGCACCTCACAGGTCTTGCCCTAGGGAGCAGTCTCTATGTCTTCTCCACGACCGAGAATGGCAACAATCAGAACATCCTGGAAACCTTCTGTGGAGAATGGCAGGGTCAGTGCCAGCACGGTATCACTTACCCCCAGATGGTAACAGGAACTTGAAATCACTCTGTCTTCTCTAAACTGTCTGTGGGTTTTCTGTTACAGCACCTTGGCCCGCCTATAGCCTAACCAGCCCAGAAATGGGTTTGTCTGAAATATTCCGGAATGGAACCGATGGACAGATGGATTGACTTAAGGGATCAGGGAAATGGAGGACCAAGGACAATGACTCCTGGGATGAGTGGCAGAGAAAGGCATAGTGATAGCTTTTCAGGTGAACTTAGACTGAGCCACGGGCCTGGCTGTTGAGGAGCTCTTACTTCAGATAGGCAGGGGTTATGCGTGTCGTTTCTTCATGCCTTAGGAAAAATAAATTTTAGAATCGTTGCGTTAGACCACAGATATTATCCAGAGGGAAAAGGCATGGGTAACAGTAATCCCAGAATTTCCCAAGTGACCAGGTTTATTCTTAGTTCGAACTTAGAATGTGGAGCACGGGGCCAAGAATGAATAGGACATGCCTTGACTCAAGACAGATAATAAATCTGAATGTACGTTGAGTGTAGCCAGAGTTTGAGCGCTTAGGATGACTGGCACCCCTGCTTAGCTTTTCAGGAGACACAGATGAATAAGACCCAGGCCTATCCTTAGGGAAACTTTGGGCTCGTTAGTGGAGTGAGCTCAGTTTCCTCCCTCCCAGTGCTGACTTCTGATGCATCATCCATTTCAGTTGTCCTTTAGATACACAGCTTGTTTCCTTGTGCAGATAAACACTGTGTGTGTGCGCGCGCGCACGCGATTCAGACAATATATAATTAAATGAAGAAGTTGTTTGTACTAGGTAATGGACAAAACAAAACAAAAACTATTTGGCTGCAGGGCTTAAAGTAACTTACTTTGTTCCAATTGAGCCTTTCTCCCTAGATACAAGGCTGTTGCTAGGAAATCAGGCTGTGAAGTTTATTTAAGTAAAGCCCTTGGCATAGATTAGACACCAGATGGGCGACAGCAGTGCTGAGACGACACTGTGGTCACGTTGAGGTTGTTGGTGTGAATAACATGGAGGATATTTGGAGGAGGATATTTTGATAGAAGCTGACAGTCCAGTAACAGCAAATGGGTGGATGGGAACAAAGGACATGTCAATAGGGGCTAGACACCAGGGTGCCCGGGTGGCTCAGTTGGTTGAGCATCCAACTTCGGTTTAGGTCATGATTTTGTGGTTTTTGAGTTCAAGCCCTGCGTCGGGCTCTGTGCTGACAGCTCAGAGCCGGGAGCCTGCTTCTGATTCTGTGTCTCCCTCTCTCGCTGCCCCTCCCTGCTCACACTCTAGTCAGTCTCTCGCTCAAAAATAAGTGAACATTAAAAAAATTTTTTTTTTTTTTTTTTTTATAAAATTTTTTTTACATTTATTTCTAGGAGAGAGAGAGAGACAGTGTGAGGAGGGGAGGGTCTGAGAGAGAGGGAGACACAGACTCTGAAATAGGCTCCAGGCTCTGAGCTGGCAGTCAGCACAGAGCCCGACGCGGGGCTCGAACCCACGAATCGCGAGATCATGACCTAAGTGAAAGTCGGACGCTTAACCGACTAAGCCACCCAGGCGCCCCAAAAAATTTTTTTTACATAGGGGCTGGCCACTAAGTGTCCTCCCTGCCCAAGACTGAAGGCATCCACAGCTGCCTTTCCCAGATGGACACGCTTTGCTCTTAGTTCATAGCACCCTTATCTTCTCTTGTCTTGGTTTCCTTTGAAAACATTTTTGAAAGAAAAAAATCCACAATCTTGGCTTTATCAGTGCTCGGTTGTTTTGACACTCTAAGAATAAATTTAATGTTAGTTTGTCTGATGAGGTCTGTCCCTGGGTCATTTTCAACTTTCTTCCAAATTGAGTGTGTGTATAATCAGTCATGTAGATGACATTTTTTATTTTCAAAATAAAACATATTTTGGAATCCCATTCTATTAACTTATCCTGCAGACACATTTGCACATGCGCTTACTTTTTTGTAGCAATAAAACCATGAAACCAATTGTCTCTAAACTGGATTGGTTAAATAAATAAATTCACATAGGGGAATGGCAGAGAGCTGGACCAATACAGATGGAAAGATGGGCAAGAAAACTGTAAAAGTGTTCCTAATACACATGTGCAAGAAGAAATGGACAGGTACTTGTTCAACGTGACTAAAAATGCCTACCGCAGGCCAGCCTCGTGAGCTCACTGGATAAGCAGGAGAAGAGCTCTGCTAAAGCAGGAAGCGGGGCCGCCCAGCACCACCACTGCTTAGCTCTTTTCTTGTAGTCCTAGGCCAGAAATCGCCAGTGAAAAATTGGGAAAGGCATAAACATGATTTTCATACGGGGCGCCTGGGTGGTCATGATCTCATGGCTCGTGGGTTTGAGCCCCGCGTTGGGCTGTGTGCTGACCTGGGGTCTGCTTCAGATTCTGGTTCTCCCTCTCTCTGCCTGCCCTGCCCCCCTCTTCCACCGTGTGCACTGTCTCTCTCTCTCAAATATAAATAGACATTAAAAAAAGTTAAAAACTTCATGATTTTCATAGTGATGACTAGTTAATGGGAAACTTCAAAAGAATCATCTGAAAAGCTTTTAAAAGAGACCAGTACGGTTCATATATTTAAATTATCACGTAGAAAAAATAGGAAACTAGATCGGATTTAAGCAGCCAAAAGTTTAGTCTTAAGTATTTATTTTAAATATTTTAAAATGTTTTTTACTTATATCATGAGAGAGAGCGTGGGCAGGGGAGGGGCAGAGAGAAGAGAGACAGAACTCCAAGCAGGCTCCATGCTGTCAGCACAGAGCCCGACGTGGGGCTCGACTCACTAACCGTGAGATCATGAGCTGAGCCCACACCAAGAGTGGGACGCCTAACCACCCGAGCCACCCAGGCGCCCCTAGTCTTAAGTATTTAAATTAGTACTAGTATCAAACAATGAGAGGGCTTTTTCCTTATTTCTCAATTGAGAATGGCATTTTGACACACAAAAGCCAAAAAGGCCCTTTGAAATTTTATAAATCAGAGTATAAAACCAAAATTTTTTAAATTTGTGGAAACAGAACTCACGAGTTTGAAGACAGATGACAAACTGGGACAAATATTTGTATCTCATATACAAAGGGCTCCTTCAAGTTCACCTGAAAAAGAACAATCAAAATGAAAAGGGGACAAAGAAGAGAGAGTTCACAGAAAACGAACGCACATAGCTCGAATATATTTGGCCTACCTTCAGAAGAGAATGCAAATGGACAGAGTGAGGAGATAACCATTTTTCATGGCAGAGCAGCAAATGTCGGGAGCCTGATCCCTGCGTTTAGTGCAGGCGAAGAGGAATGGATGCTGAGATGTGCTGGCTCGGCCCGTATGGGGGTTATTTGCAGATCCTGACACAAAAGTTTAAATGCACTCACCTTTGGGGCACTTGGGTGGCTCAGTCAGTTAAGCGTCCGACTTCGGCTCAGGTCATGACCTCACGGTTTGAGCCCCATGTCGGGCTCTGTGCTGACAGCTAGCTCAGAGCCTGGAGCCTGCTTCAGATTCTGTATCTCCCTCTCTCTCTGACCCTTCCTTGCTCACGCTGTCTCTCTTCCTCTGTCTCTCAGAAGTAAATAAAACATAAAAAAAAATAAATGTACTCACCTTTGACGCAGCAATTTCGTTCCTAGGAATTTATAGATACATCATATAATGAAATATTACACAGTCCTTAACAAAAACAAGACCATCCTCTATGTAGTAAATACACTCCATACATTAGATTAAAAACATAAGAACACCTAATTATGCTAGTTGTATGAAAAATATACAGAAATATGCTTAGAATCATTTTTGGGAATATTTAAAAGGGAGTCATGGCTGCCTCTGGAATGGGATCCCAGGTAGGTGGGAGTAAGGGAGGTGGAGGAAGCAGTTCACTCTGTGCTCCTGAACTGGGTGTTGCCTCTAATTTCTTTACCTCATAATGCTAAGGAAAGAAGGAGGGAGGCATGGAGGAAGGCTGTTCAGTTGTTTATAGGACCTTTCCAGCTCTAAATGTCAATAAATGCTAAGTTGGCTGTTTTATACAGCTTATAAGACTATTTTCAAGATGGGAGATACTCCTTTGAATGGTACTTTCAAAAACACATGCTAAGATTGATACCTATGTTTTTCCTATGGGCAGCACTGAAGAACAGGTGCCATAAAGAACAGGCAAACTTTATTCACAAACACTTGAAGTCCTTTGAATAGCATTTGGAGAATTTTTGTTTATTTTAGACAAATATAAACCCTCAACTTAGAAGAAAGCTGTCTTGGGGCGCCTGGGTGGCTCAGTCGATTAAGTGTCCGACTCAGGTCATGATCTCATGGTTCATGAGTTTGAGCCCCACATCGGGCTCCGTGATGACAGCTCAGGGCCTGGAGCCCGCTTTGGGTTCTGTGTCTCCCTCTATCTCTGTTCCTCCTCTGCTTGCACTCTGTCTCTGTCTCAAAAATAAACATTAAAATAATAATTTAAAAAAATCTGTCTTGCCCCTTTTTTGGATTGAAGCGAACAGACTGGTGTTAAAGTGACTTTAGAGAATGTTCACATCCAATGATTTACATGAAGGCCTGAATCCCAAGAGCCGTCCGCCCCATCAGCCTGCTATACTTGGTTGAAATATCAGTAACAACGAAGTCACATGGATGTATGTTGTGGACTTTATTTTTAAGAAACACTTACATAAACAATAAATGTGGAAAACATCAAGGGTCAAAGCGAGCAGGCCAGCATTTACAAAGTGAATTTTAGGGGATCTCCGTGTATTATTTTCGAGAACGCTTATATTCTAGGAGCAGTACAATCAGCCTATTACGTAGGGTCTTAATCTTGTTTGTATAGTGTTGCTGAAATATTTTCTTCAGCTTTTGCCTTAACAAATCCAAAGATGGAAGATGATGACAATCTGGTATATTCAACATGATGTGAAAAAACTCACTCCACATGTCCAGATGAGGAAGCCTGGAGAGACAGACAGTGCATGAATACAAGATAAAATGCTGCGCCCAGCACGTGGGGCAGCCTCACTCCTGCCCCTGGCTTCTAATGTGCTTGGAGAGCCGAACAGAACTTCATCTAAATACATCATAATGCATCAAGCAATGGAATCTATTATAAATAAGAGAAATCAGAGATCTAATTAAATGTCTGTACACACCTTACTCCAAAAAAAAATGACTTTAGTTTAGAAATAATACCTCTTCAGTGGGAGAACTTTGTCTTTTATTTATTTATCTATTTAAGAAAATCGCTCTGGTTTTGGCTAGCATTATAAACCTTATGGCCAGAATCTGTTAATGTGGCTGCACGGTTCTGATGGGCCTCAATGTGTTCGTGCTGGGACCAGGAGACAGGCTGGACTGCCCAGAATAGAGTTCACACTCAGAGTTCCAATTACTGGAGTCATTAAAAAGAACTGCAAAAACCCCACAGCATGGAGATGAGGCCCCGGGGAGAAAGCAGAATACAACTAGATTTGAGTTTCAGACAGAATATTTAGCCCACTACTATCAGGCCTGCTGAGGGTTAAGACTTTTCTTTACACTGGTGGTCAGAGATGGAGGGCTTTTGGATAACCCTCTAGTCCTTTGATTATGAGCAAGAGAAGGAATACAGTATTTACTGAATTTGATGATTTATTATGCAGGATAAATCATAGCTGTTATAGGTTCTCCTTCAGGGCCTGAATCTGATCTTATTTATAAACAGACACTACATTTTGTAATATGTTTTTGGTCGAGGAGTGTGGGTGTGGGTGGGAGGGCTGGGGGAGGTCCTAGCCTAAATTTCTTCAAGATATAAACATGTAAAATGTCATTAGACGTTTTGCACACTAAAGGTGACTGTACTTTCTGCATGTTTTTAGACTTCAAAAAAAGTTATTGTTAAACAGCTCGTTTCCATGACACTGTGTTAAGAGAGCCACCTGTGTTGATAGGAAGAGCTCCAGTCAAGTCATTAATTTTCACCATGACTTTATAGATGGGAAAACAGTCTTACAAAAACCGAAATCACACAAGGATGGGACCTAAAAGCCTATCCTGTGACAGACAGCTGTCTCATCATATGACTTCATAATTTGCAGAGCACTTTCACATACGTGATTTCCTTTGCTTCTTAAAAGAAACATCTTAGGAGGGGCACCTGGGTGGCTCAGTCGGTTAAGTGTCTGACTTCGGCTCAGGTCATGATCTCCCAGTTCATGTATTTGAGGTCAGAGCCTGGAGCCTGCTTTTGATTCTGTGTCTCCCTCTCTCTCTCTGCCCCTCCCCTGCTCATACTCTCTCTCTCTCTCAAAAATAAACACTAAAAAAAATAAAAAAAATAAAAATAAAAAAAAAGAAACACCTTGGGAAAGTACGCTCAGCATTATTCCCATTGACAAAGGCAAGAAGACCAGCAAAAGTGTGAGGCTCAGTGACACGGGGTGGTCTCTCTAACCGGTAAAGAGGCCGACCGTGTGGCTAGTAGCTTTCGCTGGTTCTGGGACGGCATTGGCTGCCCCACTGTCTGGGGTCTGGGGACTGTAGGGGGCTTCGGACCTCGCTCACTGTGCCCAGTGTCCAGGACTGTGCTGCCTCCCCGCGCCGCCCAAGGCGGGGCTCTTCCAGGCAGCGGCGGAGATCTGTCTTCCCCCCCGAGGGAACCCCACACTCCACCGCTCGTGATCCTGCACTGCGGCACCCATGCAAACGCTCACCTCCTGAAAAGAACTTCGGGCTTCCAAACTCCTCCTTCGTTTTTCACTTTCATGTAAGTGCCGAAAAGCATGCAGTACACTGTTGCAGCGACTCCGAAGTAATCAATCTACGAAGGAAACGTCAGGGTATGTGACGACATGGTAATGCACACAGGAGTACCTGAAGAAGGCTCGCTAATTTGTGCAGCAAAAACCACAGGATTTTACTTGCAAATAATTTTGGAAGCTGATTGTTCAAGCCCCCACTGATATGCCCTGCTCAGTAATTCCTGTCTGGGCCTCGCTGGAGGCTTCCCGGCCAAGGTCTCTTGAGGCAGCCTTGGAGAAAGCCATTCTTCCACACGTACGTGTGTTCTGTCCAGGGGCCAATGCAGCACTCCGGCCTGTCTTCTGCATGGGCAGCTTGGGAGTGCTCGCCCCGCCCTCCCCTGCAGCCTGGTGGCTGGTCTCTGCCTGTCCTCCAAGCCCCTCACATGCGACTGTGACTGAAAACAACACTTGAGCATGGTCGTCACTCCCAGCGCAGGAGAGGACGAGGCCAGCCAGAACTCACTAGATCCCCAAGTTCATTTGTAAAATATAGGAAGTATGACGAAGGAAACCATTCTTAACTGTCTCACATTAGTTCCGTACCTGGTAGTTCCACGGCTTGTTACTGAGCATCTCAACACACTGAAAACCAGACGTTTCGCACCTCCCTGTAAACACAGTTCCTTTCGGAAAAAGTTTCATATCTATACTCTGACCCAGATCGATCAATGCCAAGCCAGCAGATGCATCATCAGCATCACCATCCTGTTCCAAAAACCTGTATTAAACACGAACAAGGGCCAGGTGGCATGAGCACAAACAGCAGAAGGCTGCTGGGGAAGCAGTAAGACCTGCATTAAAAGTGCCGCACTTGCCTGTTTCCAAGTATGAAATTGTCCGGCTTAATGTCTCCATGAATAATTTCACAGCTGTGCACTTGTTCAACCATGTCGAGCATCCTGATCGCAAAAGAGAGGACTAGAGCTTGAGGCATCACCTTTTCAGGGGTACTTTTATAGAGGTTGATTGCATTCTAGAAGCAACAGAGAGTAGAATCCTGAATTGGTTGCACAGGATTAATGCAATTTCAAGAGCTCTGCACCCACCGACCACTCCAACTACAAAAGGTATGAGCAGGGCACCGGCCAAAGATGTACTTCCGATTCAGGTTCACATCATACCGATGAACACACTCACCAGCAATGTCCCATAGCTGTAGAGATCGCCCACCAATATGCTGCCATTCTGGAATAAGTGGGCGGAGTAGAATTTGATGAACATGTGCCGCACGCTTGGCTTTAGTCGCTCCATCAGCTGGGTCCCAATGTAGAATTCCCAGGGGTTGGGAGGCTTCTGGACCTGCAAGTCAGGTATGTGACATTCACATCTGGTATCACATTCTGGAAAGCGACAGCCAGAAAGCAACATGTACCCCAACAAACGACGTGGGGTAGAAGGTGATGACAAGCTATGGACTGTCGCTGAAGTGCGGGGTCTACTGTGAGGTCATCTGCGGCAAATTCATCCCGAATCCTTGCCAGACAGTTTGTGTTTCTTAATTGTGGACTACAGACCCAAGTGAAGTAACTGTTGTCTTGAAAGAGAAAAAGGGGGCTGACAAACTCAGGTTCTAAAAATGCACTTGTACACCACATAAAAAACTGCTCATCTAGATTATTTACCTTTAAGACAAATTTCTGTTTATTTTTGGTATCATTCACATCTCCATGGGTGACTTCATAGACTTGGGCAAAGGCCCCTTCTCCAAGAAGGTGATCGATGTACACCAGCAAAGAACCTTAGAAGACAGATGTGTCAAAGGGAAGAAGAGAAGGTTCAAAGCATTATTTTTGGTCAATTGTGTATTTGTAGAATTTTCTTGGTGCTTGTTTGCCTTCATATGTAAAAATGGATATAGCTCCCTCAGGAAAGTTTCCCCTTGTGTTAAAAGTTAAACACCTGCCACAAGACAGCCTCCCTTTTTACATGGCATGTGGGGGGACCAAAGGCAGCACTACTGGGTGCTGCACCTGCCACTTTATGGCAGGAATGGGCAGACATCCTCCCTTCACCCATATTCTCAGATTTAAAGGGGTGATGCCTGCGCTGCGTACTTGGCAGGACTGTTGATTCTGTAACTGAATAAAGGTCTACCATAGGCCTTTGAGAAACCCAAGTGTTTTACACTTGGACACAAAGGGCAAAGTATGATTGTCCTAATATTTCTAATAGAGTAATTAAAATTTTTTATTAAAGTAAAAATTTTATCTTAGGTAGTTTTCAATGTACAGAAAAGTTGCAAAGATAGTTGTTTCTGTTTGCTCTGCACTCGGTTTCCTCTGCTGTTAACTTTCGGTAGGCATGATACGTTCATCACAAATATAGAACCCACACTGATATGTTACTAAACCCATGAATTAGCTGCATTTCACTAGTTTTTCCTTGATGTTCCAGGACTCCTCAGCCTCTGACAGGCTGTGACAGCTTCAAACTTTTTGTTTTAGATGACCAGCACACTTCCAAGGAGTACTGGTCACATAAACTGTAGAATGTCCTTCAAATTGGATTGGTCTTGCTATTTTTAATAACACTGGGGTTACTGGTTTGGGGAGGAAAACTACCAAGGTAAAGTTGCAATAGATTTTCAAAGTAATTGAAAAAAATCCACGTGTTACAAATCAAATATAAAAAATAGACTTCCAGTTTCTAATGTTGCTCTTGAAGGAGCATGGAAGTCATTACTCCACCCTCACAATAGAAAACAAAAAAGCTACACAAACTGAAAATTGACAACTCTTCTTAAATCCATTAAAGAACTGAGGTCACAGGGCACTGCCCAAAACTGGGGAGACAAACTGGTGGATACAGAGAACGACAGTTCACGGGAGCAGAAAGCACCACTGGAGCCAGCAGCTGGGGGTTACAGCACAACTGGTGTTTCAGCCCTTATTTAAGCACAAGTCTCGGGGCGCCTGGGTGGCTCAGTCGGACACTTTGGCTCAAGTCATGATCTCATAGTGAGTTCAAGCCCTGCATCGGGCTCTGTGCTGACAGCATAGAACCTGGAGCCTGCTTTGAGTTCTGTGTCTCCCTCTCTCTCTGCCCCTCCCCTACTCATGCTCTCTCTCTCTCTCTCTCTCAAAAAATTAAATTAAAAAATTTAGAAAAGCATTAAAAAAAAAAAAAAAGAACAAGTCTCAGGGGAAACCCTAAGCCAGCAGGAAAGACAGAAATAAGGACACAAATGAGAACTTTAGTTTCTATGGTGGCAACAAACAGTAAAGGCAGCCTAATCCCAAGACAGAGAAGCAGAAATCTTACAGTAAAGGCCTATTTTATCTCAGTTACTTTTACCCAGTACATCAGGCCTGGCTGCTAACAAAAATTACAAGCACACTAAAAGACAAAAACACAGCTTGAAGACACAGAGTAAGTATCAGAGCCAGACAAGCATACAGCAAAGATTTTGGAATTCTAAGACCAGGAATTAAAAAAAAATTATGATTAATACACTAAACTATAATGAAAAAAAAAGAGAGATAATATGCAAAAACATATGGGAAATGTAAGCAAATAGAAACTCTGAGAAAGAATCAAAAGGAAGTACTAGGAAAAAAACCCATTATAACAGAAATAAAGACTTTTTGATGGGCTCATCAATACAGTGTTCATGGCTGGGAAAAGAGTCAGTCAGTTTGCAGGTATGTCAATAGAAACTTCCAAACCTGATTTGCAAAGAGAAAAAAAAAACTTAAAAGATAGAAAAGAATGTTCAAGAATTGTGGGACAAATACCATAGGTATAACATATGTGTAATGGGAATATTAGAAGGCAGAAGAAAAAGAGGAAGGAAGAGAGAAAATATTTAGAGTCGAAATGGCTGAGAAATTCCCAAAATTAATGACAGACACTAAGTCCGGGATCTAGGAATCTCAGAGAACACAAGGCAGGAAAAATACCAAAAAGTCTGCACCTACACAAGTTGTATTCAAACTGCAGAAAATCAGACAAGGAGGAGGTCTCGAAAGAAGCCAGAGGGATAAAAGCACCTACTTACAGAACAGCAAGGATAAGAATTACATGGAATTTTCTTCGGAGACCATACAAGCAAGAAGAGAGTGGAGAAAGTGTTAAAAGAAAAACCACCAAATCAAAAATTCTGTATCCAGTGAATTTATCCCTTCAAAAGTGAAGAAATAAAGACTTGTTTACACAAGGATTAAGGGACTCTGTCACCAGTAAACCTGCCTTGCAAGAAATGTTAAAAGAAGTTTTTCAGAGAAAAGGGAGAGGAAATAGGTCAGAAACTCAGATCAGAAGAGTGTAGGAAAAGGAATAAATGAAGATAAAAGAAAATCTTTTATTTCTCTTATTCTTAGTTGATCTAGCAGATAACTGATCAAAATAATTGCTACAATGTATACAGTAAGTACAGCTTAGGATAAGTGAAATGAGTGACAGTACTGTTATAAGGGACAGGAGGGAAGATTTGGTAATATTCTGTTATAAGGTACCTGGCACTATACCTGTGAACTGGTAATAATGTTCACTGAAGGTGGGCTTGGATTAGTTTAAATGTATATTGCAAACTCTAGGGCAACCACTAAAAATGAAATATAACTGATATACTAACTGAGAAAACAAAATTACAGAAATATCCAAATAAAACCAGAGAAGGCAGAAAGAAGACAAAAAAAGGAAACAAAGAACAAGGGCAGTGAATAGATATTAGCAATAAACATAGTAGACATTAATCCCACTATATCAACAATCTTTTTAATGATCAATAGACTAAATATACCAGTGAAAAGAGAAACTATCACAGAAGATAAAAATATAAGACCCAGCTAGATGTTGTGAGAAAAACATGTCAAATACAGATAGATTAAAAGTGAAGGGATAGAGAAAGATATGCCATGCTAACATTAATAAACAGAAGGCTGGGGTAGCTATTCTAATTTCAGACAGAGCAGACTTCAGAGCAAGGAAAATGATGAGGCATTAAAAGGGGCATTAGATAATGATAAAGGACCAATTTTCCAAGAAGACATAATTCCTTAATGTGTATGTATCTGACAACAGAGCCTCAAAATAGTGAGGCAAAAATTGACAAAACTGTAGGGAGAACAGATGAATTCACTATTCTAGTTGGAGATTTCTAGATGCCTCTATCCATAATCAACAGATCCAACGGGCAGAAAATCAGTAAGGGCATGATTGCCTTGAACAGCAGCATCAATCAACTGGGTCCAATTCACATTTATAGAATACTTCATCTACCAACAGCAGACTATACATTCTTCACAAGCTCACACAGAATGTTTTCCAAGACAGACCATTCTGGGCTGTAAAACACACCTTTACCAAATTAAAACAACAAAAACAACAACGAAATCATACAATGTGCTCCAACCACAGTAGAAATGAACTAGTAATCAATAAGAAAAGATAGCTGGAAAGCCCCAAAACAGTTGAGAGATTAAACAACACATAAATCAAAGAAAAATCTCAAGTGAAATTTTAAAATATTTTGAACTATAAGAAAATGAAAACACCATTTATTAAAATTGTGGGATATAGCAAAAGCAATGCTTAGAGGGAAATTTATAGGATTAAATGTGTATGTTTAAAAAGAAAGATCTAAAATCAATAAGTTTAGTTTCCACTCTAGAAAACTAGAAAAGAACAAATTAAATCCAAAGTAGAAGAAAAAAATAACTAGAGCAGGTATCAATGAAATTGAAAACAGAACATCAACAGAGGATATCGATAAAACAAAAAGCTGATTCTTTGAAAAGATCAATAAAACCCATAACCCCTACCAGATTATCTAAGGAAAAAAAAAAAAGGGAAAGGACACAAAATGCTAATATCAGAAATGAAAGAGGGGACATCACATAGATCCCATGAATTAAAAAGATAATAAAGGAATACTATGAACAACTCTGTGCCCACAAATTTGATCACCTGGATGAAACGTCTTTACACAGGAAGAAACAGACAAGAAATTCAATCAATAATTAATAGCTTTTCCAAAACAGACAGCACCAGGACCGGATGGCTCCACTGGTAAATTCTACCAAACATGTAAGGAAGAAATTATAGCAATTCTCTACAGCCTCTTTCAGAGGATAGAAGCAGAAAGAATACTTTCTAATCCCTTCGATGAGGCCAGCATTACTCTAATACCAGAAACAGACAGTTACAGTACAAGAAAACTACAGAACAGTATCTCTTATGAACATAGATATAAAATTCCTCAACAAAGTATTAGCAAATGAAATCCAAAAAAAAGTATACAAAGAATTATTTATCACGACCAAGTGGAATTTAATCCAGGTAGGTATGCAAGGCTGGGTCAATATTAAAAAATCAATGAATAAATCTGTTATAGCAACAGACTAAAAAGTCACATGATTCTATCATAAAAACAGAAAAAGTGTTTGATAAAATCCAACACCCATTCATGATGAATGGCTCTCTGCAAACTAGGAATAGCAGGAAACTTCCTCAACTTAGTAATAAAAACATCTAGGAAAAAACCCTACTGCTAAAATCATACTTAATGGTAGAAATGGATAAATGTTTTGCCATTAAGATCAGGAACAAGACAAGAATTTCTCCTCTTACTACTTCTATTCAACATTATACTGGAAGTCCTAGCTAATGCAATCAAACAAGAAAATAAAATAAAAGGTATATACCTTTTAGGTATATTGGGGAGGAATAAAACAGTTCTAGTACACAGATGACAGCATCATCTAGCTGGAAAATCCCAAAGAATCAACAAAAAAATCTCCTGTAACTAACACATGACTATAGCAAGGTTGCAGGATACAAGGTTAACATAGAAGTCAATTCCTTTCCTATGTACTAGAAATTAGTAAGTGGAATTTGCAATTTAAAAAAACACAACACTTTAGCATCTTCCAAAATGAAATAACTTGGGTATTAACCTAACAAAATATGTACAAGATCTATATAAGGAAAACTATAAAACTTTGATTTAAAAAAAAACAAAGAAGATCTAAATAAACAGAGATATTCTATGTACATGGATAGGACTGTCAGGATGTCATCTCTTCCCAACTTGATCTATAGTACAAGGCAATACCAATGAAAATCCCTGCAAAGTATTTTGTGGCTACTGACATAGAGATTCTAAAGTTTATGTGGAAAGAGAAAGGCCCAGACAGTGAACACGAAGAACAATTTGGAGGCTGACACTACCCAACATCAAGACTTACTATAAAAGCTAGAGTAATCAGAGCAGTGTGGTGTAGACAAAGAGATCAATGGAATAGAAAAGAGTTCAGAAACACAGCCGAACTAATATACTACACTGATCACTGACAGAGCAAAGACAATTTAATTATGAAAGGAAAGCCTTTTCAATAAATGGTGACGGAACAAATGGACATCAACATGCAAAAATGAATCTAGACACAGAACTTCTACTTTCATAAACATTTACTCAAAATGAATCATGCACATAAATGTAAAACATAACACTATAACATTCCTAGAAGGTAACACAGGAGAATAGGTAGGTGACCTTGGGTTTATTGATGACCTCTTTCACACAACACCAAAGGGATGGTCCATGAAAGAAATAAATTGATAAACTAGACAAAATTTAAAAACTTCTGCTCTGCACAAGACACAGTTAATAGAATGAAAAGACAATCCAGAGACTGAGAGAATACCTTTGCAAAAACAAGTACTTATCTGATAATGGTTATTCAAAATACACAACTCTTAAAACTCAGTTAAGAAAATGGGGGGAAAAATAAGAAAATGAACCACCTGATTTTTAAAAAATGGGCAAAAGATCTGCACATACAGATCACCAAAGAAGATATACAGATGGCAAGTAAACATATGAAAAAATGTGCAACATCATTATGTAATGAGGGAATTGCAAATGAAAAATAATGAAATGCTTTTCAATGCACATCTGTTAGAATGGCCAAATCCCAAACTACTGACACCACCAAATGGTGGTGAGGATATGGAGCAGCAGAACTCTCATTCACTGCTGGTGAGAATACAATATAGTACAAACTCCATTTGAAGGCAGGTTGGCAGTTTCTTACAGAAGTAAACATACTCTTACCACATGTTCTAGCAATCACAACTCATTGGAATTTACCCAAATGAACTGAACTCTTATGTCCATACAAAAACTGCCTATTAGTGTTTACAACAGTTTTGTTCATAATTACCCAAACTTGGAAGCAGCCAAGATGTCCTTCAATAGGTGAATAGATAAATAAACTATGGCCCATTCACATAAACTCAGTGATTGTAAAGAAAGAACTGTCATGGAAAGATCAAGGAACCTTAATTGCATATGGCTAAGTGAAAGAAGCCAATCCAAAAAGCTTGCATACTGTATGATTACAACTATCTGACATTCTGGAAAAGGCAAAAACTATGGAGACAATAGTAAAAAGATTAGTGTTTGCCAGGGTTTCTGGTGGAGGCAAGAGATGATGCATACATGGAACATAGGGGATTTTGGAGGCAGTGAAACTATTCTTTATGATACAATAATGATGGATACATGTGATTAAACATTTGCCAAAGCCCATAGACTGTACAACACAAAGAATGAACCCTAATGTAAACTATGGACTTTGGTTAATAATAGTCTATTAACATTGGCTCATCAACTTTAACAAATGTACCACACTAATACAAGATGTTAACAAGGAAATCTGTATGTGTGTGTGTGTGTATGTGTAAAGTATATTGTGAGAAGTCTTGCTCCCATTGCTGTCCATATCCACTCCGTTAACCAATTCTGTTAGTTTTGAGTATGTTTCAAGGGTTCTCTGGAAATAATATCCAATATGAATATCTTTCCCCTTTCTAAGAAATGAAAGGCAGCATCTAATACTAGTTTGTACTTTCACTTAACAGCATGCTTTGGACATCATGTCCTATCAGTACAGAGTGAGCTATATTCTCCCGTAGAATTGTCCCATAATTTATTTAAGCAGTCCACAAGGACACCTGTGTTGTTTCCAATCTGTTGTTTTTATACGCACACGTCATTCTGAATGTATGCAAGCATATCTGTGGAAATTCTTCAAAGGGAATTTCTAAAAGTATATGCATTTTCTACTTTGACAGATATTGCCAAATTGCCCTCTGTAAATTATAGTCCCAATAGCAATCAAAATCCTACAGTTATGGGTTAATAAAATGTTCTCAGCTTTATACTATAGATAAAACTAGTGGAAGTGGGGATTGGGGGGTAGGGCTAGGGGTGGTACCAGAAGGGGAATCACACATGTTATCATCAGCTTCCCAGACAAAAACAAGAGTTTAAAGTTTTATTACCCACAAAGTCCTTACCCAGTTGAAACTCAGTCTTGGGCTTGATGGCTGGAAGTTTACATTGCCATTCATAAGTATTTGGATAGGATCTCACTGGCTTAGAAAGCCCAGATAAAAGTTTGAGAATCAACTTATCATCCCATGGATTCTCAACAGTCAAGTCTTAGAAGGAATGGGAACAAAAAAAGAAAATGAATTCAGTACCCAAGAATTTTCCCAAAGAAACTATAGATAAAGACATTCATTAAAAAAGCTTTCAAAAGCTTCATTATTAAGAGAGCATTGATTTAAATAATAACCATTCTCAAATACTGAAACAGCTAGTTCTGCATAGTTCATTATTTGTTATTTTAGGTCTACAGATTTAGATCAATATTTAGTTGTGACAAAGGAAGTGAGCCCCAAGGGCATCTGTTCCACTTGCCTGGAACTACTAGACTCTGCCTTTACCATAATTATGTGTTAAAGGCCGACCCAGATCTTAGTTACTTCTAACATGCTCAGATATATATTCTTGACTTGCTTTCCCACTTGTATCTACAAAACACAGTGCCTTTCAATACTTACAAGATCTATGAGCAATTTCCATGGAAGAGATGTACTTTGGATTCATAAAAGAGAAACAATTTCTAAAGGGCAGAATAAAGTTTCTGTCCAATTTATAATGCTATAAAAATTCTTTCAGTGGTAGTTTCAGAGACCAATCCAGCATGACTACCATTTACTTAGTGCTAAGCATAAGTAGGGCCCTGTTCTGAGTACTTTAGGCTTAGTAGTTCACTTGGTCCTTCTAAGACTCTGAAGTAGAACCATCACATCCACTTTGCAGAATAGGAAAGAGGGCCACAGAGAACTGAAATGATCTTGAAAAGATCACATGACAGCCTAAGAGGGGGAGCTAGGACTAGAACCTAATCAGTCTTAGCCACTATGCAAGACTATCCAAGACTGTTTCTGTGTAACCGGGGGAAAGGAGTTAAGCACCGAGCCTGTTTACATTTCTGTGAAACAGGGATACCAGTCTTAAATGCCCGGCACAGAATAGACCCTCCAATTCCAAGTCCCTCTTCCAACAGTATTTATTTTGATACCTTCTAAAATTAAAACAGATTCAGTTGCCCTTCAAGTATGCAACTATTGCAGTGCACTGCAACACAGTATGCAAGTTCTGTCTGAGCTTGTGGTCTACTCAGTGACATTCAGGTCCCTGCTCTTTGAGCTTCTTTCATGGAACAGCTTTCACCAGGCTATTGTCCTTATTCAGGGACACAGTTAGGACTGAAGGTGTGTTCATACTTGGAGCGTCAACATTCCCAAGTGAATCAGTCCGCATCCATTCCACTGGGCACCCAGCACTGGCATCCGATGGATCTTTTTCAACGGCAAGGTCAGCGTCTATGAGTTTACAAGCCTCAAGGCTCTGCTCTACCTCACTGGTCAGCACACCACCTGCAGCAGGCTGTCTCACACGGAGCACGGATGCTGAAGATACATCTGTAGGCAACGCTGGTTTTGGGCTTTTCTCTTGAATGGGACTGAATGTGTTAAAGAGATAGGCAAGAGGAAACAAAACACCACATGATTACAAGACTATTGGATTTGATCACACAGAAAGTCCCACAGAATAGTTCCCTTTCTATTCTAGGAATCACTTTTCAAAACTGCTTCACGAAGAGTTGATTAAAGCATTTTCCTCAGATAAATACTTGCGAATACACAGCTAGTACAATATGAACAGAAATAAAATCAAAAGACATGGAAATAATTTCAATAAGCAGGTGAGGGAATACACTGCATATTCTTCAGTGGGAAACACTTGGAGGGATGGGAGGGATGGGTTTATTTCCCCAAGCTGGCATCTAAGCACCACGACTGTGATCAAGACTATTTAACTTTGGGGCGCCTGGGTGGCTCAGTTGGTTAAGCGTCTGACTTCGGCTCAGGTCATGATCTCACGGTTCGTGGGTTTGAGCCCCGCATCAGGCTATGTGCTGACAGCTAGTTCAGAGCCTGGAGCCTGCTTCAGATTCTGGGTCTCCCTCTCTCTCTGACCCTCCCCTGCTCATGCTGTCTCTATCTCTCTCTCAAAAAAAAAGACTATTTAACTTCATCCCCAAATGGCTTCTTTCACAGCACTGAAACGAACAGAAAATGTCATAATCCAACAACCTAACACCAGTATCTTTCTTTACACACACACACACACACACACACACACAGTTAATCTGAATTATTCATGGGTTCCGTATTTGTGAATTCACCTACATGCTAAATTTCATTGGCAAACCCCAAGTCAATATTCATGGTGCTTTTGCAGACATTCAGAGTGATGAAAAATTTTAGTCACCCAACACACGTGTTCCCAGGGGATGTGAAATAAGGCAACGCTCTGTGTTCTTGTCTCAGCTCTCACACTATAAAACAAGTGCCCTTGTGTGGTATACTTAGTAATGTGATTTTCTGTGTTTTTATTGGTGATTTCTGTTTAAAATGTTCCCCAAGTGCAGCACTAAAGTGTTGTCCAGTGTTCCTACGTGCAAGAAGGCTGTGGTGTGTCTTGTGGAGAAAATATGTGTTAGTATAAGCCATGTTCATGTAGGAGTTCTAGCGCTATGGGCTCTGAGTTCAATGTTAATGAATCAACATGTTTATTAAATAAGGTGTCTGTAAACAAAACATTGTGAACAGAGGCTCATAGGAACCTAACTGTATATCCCCTATGAATAACGAATGGTTCAGTGTTGGATAATTCAGAGTTTCCAGTGACTTTATACAAAAGAACCCATGCAAATAAGAATCGACTGTGTATGTATTTCTACACACACAATTCTCCTCCACCTTTACATCCACATATGCACAAACACATGTATATTTTTAGAAAAAGAACTTTATACATGCAACTTCATGTTGCATTCTTACTTTTTTATTTTTTAATTTTGGGAGAGTGAATGAAAGCAGGGGAAAGGCAGAGAGACAGAGAGAGACAGAGAAAGAGAGAGAGAGAGAGAGAGAGAGAGAATTCCAAGCAGGCTCTGCACTGTCACTGCGGAGACTGATGAGGGGCTCGAATCCACAAACTGTGAGATCATGACCTGAGCCAAAATCAAGAGTTGGACACATAATCGACTGGGCCACCTAGGCACCCCTTCATTCTTACTTCTTGACATGCATTTTTCTTACTATGAATTTTCAGGCATTTTTCCTACTATGAATTTTTTAAAAAAGAAAATAATTTTATTTTAGAAAAAATTTTTTTTAAACATTTATTCATTTTTGAGAGACAGAGACAGAGTACCAGTGGGGGAGAAGCAGAGAGAGAGGGAGACACACAATCTGAAGCAGGCTCCAGGCTCTGAACAATCAGCACAGAACCCGATGCAGGGCTCGAACTTACTGACCGTGAGATCATGACCTGAGCTGAAGTTGGACACTTAACTGACTAGGCCACCCAGGCGCCCCAAAAAGAACCTAATTTTAGAATAATTTTCAATTTAAAGAAATGTTGCAAGGATAATAAAGAATTCCCATATACTCCTCATCAAGTATATGAGGAGGCTCCTCTGTCAAAACCAATAAACCAACATTTGTTACACTATTAAAAAAATGTTGTTTTTAATGTTTATTTTTGAGACAGACAGAGCATGAGTGGAGGAGGGGCAGAGAGAGAGGGAGACACAGAATCTGAAGCAGGATCCAGGCACTGAGCTGCCAGCACAGAGCCTGATGTAGGGCTCGAACTCATAAATCATGAGATCATGACCTGAGCTAAAGTCGGGCGCTTAACCGACTGAGCCACCCAGGTGCCCCAACCATTTGTTATATTAATTAACCTCCAAGCTTCATTTGGGTTTTGCCAGTTTTCCACAGGGCCCTTTATTTGCTCCTGGACCTGATCATGGGCACCATGTTGTATTTAGTTGTCCCGTGTCCTTACTCCCTTCTCATCTGTCACAGTTCCTTAGTGTTTCCTACTTTCCCAAGACCTTGTCCATTTTCAGGAGGACTGGTCAGGTATTTTGTAGAGTGTTCCTTGGAGATTTTCCTCATGACTAGACTGCAAGTACTGGTTTTAGGGAAGAATACTCCAGAGGTAAGAGTACCCTTCTCATTGTGAGACTACCATGAACTATCACTTGTGAAATTAACCTTGATCATTTGGTAAAGGCGGTATCTTCCAAGTTTCTCCACAGTCCTGGCATGGATATATATATATATCCATATGTATATATAAATAAATAATATATATATTATATATATATATTATTCATTTATTCATTCCCTAGCATGGATTTTAATCACCACACAGCTTCTAATCCAGTGGGTATATGCCAGAATAGAACAAGTCCCTGGTCCTTAGATAGTGAAAATATTGCCAGTGTTTTATTTTAATTAATTAATTTTCTGTTCAGCCATTTCATATAGAAGGAGGACACAAATAAATCCTCCCTCTTCAGATCATGGCAATTTTCATCTATCCCATAAGCATAGCCACCAAAATCTATTATTGGGAGAAAATGTGGTAGTCAAATGGGAGTATTTCCAACATTTTATATTACAACAAAACAGATATTAGAGGTACTCATGCACACAGAAAAAGTTGCTTCCAAACCCATATGTATTGCTAGTAGTTATGTGAGTACCCAATTACTATGGCTGATAACCATTGATAAGTTATCAATATAAGTTGATAAGCTTAAGTTGATAAGAATGTTTTCCCTTCTCCATGAGAATTTGAACTCTGGTTAACTTTCTAGCTCTTCTCCCCTGAAAACTGAAAAAGTAAGAGTATCACTGTCAATAATGCTTATGGTAAAAAATAACCATTACTGGCAACTGTATTCTAGACTGAGAGAATTAGAAATATATGCTGGGAATCCACAGCTTCAGGCTTCTGGTATGATGACTCTTGTAATAGGCTGTCACTTGTGGGGACTCTGGAATCTACATCTAGAGTGTTGCAAGAGCCACTGACACACTAACGCCCATGGAAACAAGGCTTCTAAGCTAGGGAACATCTGTACCTTACTCTTAAGTGTTTCCTCGCAACTTAATTGTCTCACGGGGGCCAAAGACATTATTCCCCTGACAACTGATTTTTGCCCTGTATAGGTCTATGTTACACCAAGTGTGGCTGACGGCAGTCTCGTGAATCAAAAGTTCAGTTGCAGGTAGGAAGATTGCTTGTGGGCAGGAACAGGCTATGCCTGTCGAGCAGAATTTTAAATTAAAAGGCAAGATCTGTTAATTTGCATTTATTTTATTATTAGTGAGTTAACCATTTTCTCCATGTTTATTTATTTTTTTTCTTTTGTAAATTCTGCTCATGTCTTTTTCTAATTTATTGGAGTCTTAGTTTAAGAAGAGGTTTTTTAATGACAAGAGGCGGCACATATAATAGCGAGAGCAAGGCTTCTGAAATTAGAGAAACGGGTTCAAATTCCAGTGCTGCAAATTACAAGCTGTATAATTGCAGGTTATTTATTTGCTTGTTTGTTTGTTTATTTTTAACTCTCTAGACCTGCTTTCCTCATCTCTAATGGTGAAAAGAATAGTTCCTACAACTCAACTTACTGTAAGGATTAACTAAAGGATACAGTACATAAAAAGTATCAGCATTATACTGGAATATAATACTCAAAATTTGCAGCTACTTTTAGTGCCTATTACATTTGCCAGACTATTCAAAACCAGTGGAATTTCACTTCCGGAAAGCACTAGTGCATGCTACATCTGCATTCTGTACCAAACCTAGGAGACCTAAACATTCCATCTTCCTCCTCTGGAAAGGAAGTTACGCCTTTCTCAGAATGTGTTTGCTCAGCTCTGCGTAGTCTCCATGTGCCAGGGTGTCTTGCTGGGAAGGGTATGTAGGGCTCTGCTCTCAAAAGGGGTAGAAGTCAGTCACAGGAGCTGCTCCCATAGAGACTCTCTGATGCTCCAGCCGCTCCTCCCCTCCCCCCCCGCCCCGCCCTGTGCGTCCAGCACGCTGTGTACAGACACAGTATCTCCTGGCTTATACCTGCGAGTTAATGAAATCTCTGTTTGCCTCGAAGGGTTGGAATTAGGTATTCAGCTACATCCTAAAAGTAAAGCTAGAGTGACAGTGCGATGACAGAGGCACATGTGCCCTCCCAGTACCTGAACTTTCTGTCTTTTGAGGGTTCCACCATGTGTTTTTCACAAGAATCCAGAGTCACGTGGGGGCACTGCTCTGCTACCACATTTTCTGCAATGTGTAGAAAATTAGAGAAAGACGTTATGCATGCATGTGTCCATACGATCTTACATAGTTATCAAGTTGAGGGTTCCTTTTTACACCAATTTTCATTATAACTTCAAAATAGTGTTCCATGGTAAAATGTTCCATAATTTTTAAAAATGGGGAAAAAAGAATCACTAAAAATTTTTTTTACTACTACTATTTGTGAGCATTTCAACTCTATACAATCTTTCAAGGGAAAAGGGTCCGAAGGGTGGCAAGTCAGCTCTGGGCGGGATGCCTGTGGAGGCTACTGGTACGGCAGAGGGCACAACCCACTTCAGGAGAACCTGATGACAAGGACACGGAGAGCAAAATGCTGCGATGCTTCAGGGGAGGGGGTGGGGGGGGCAGAGATATCCGTGTCCTTCTGTCCAACTGCTTCAATTAGTATGTTAGTGTTTAGTTGATTAAACTGATTTAGAGTGTTTGTATCTGGAAGCTACCTGGCAATACTTACCATCACTCCCTTTAACTAAAAACACACAAATAAAACCTGTCTATGGAAAGACAGGCTAGGGAGGCAGCTACTGCTACATACAGCCAAGTATTACACTGCCCTAAACATAGCAGATGCTGCCTCCCCAGACAGGTGGTAGTCCTTTCTAGAACTAGAACACTAGCTTCTACTTATCTAACTAAAGTGCAAATACTGCAAGGACAGGCAATATTGACTTTCTGAAAGACTCTACTGATTAAACTAGTTTTCCAAAATGGAAAACACTTGAAAAAAATTTTTTTTATTAAAGTGGCAAGCTTGTGACGGCACTTGGCAATTGTCCAAATTTCGACTGACCTCTCCTTCAAAATTCAGAAAAGAAGTGTAACATACTGGGTTAGTACTATGAGAAACTTTTTAGTCTTTAGTTCAAATGTTTAGGTCTATAGGCTCAGACTTTACAGTGAAATATACTTCCACGAAGGGGAATGAAATCCTTTGAAACTTCTTCCATTATTGGTTTGGGGAACAATTACCATTTTTAATGAAAGTGACAGCAGTGGGGCACCTGGGTGGCTCAGTTGGTTGAGCGTCCGATTTCAGATCAGGTCATGATCTCACAGCTCGTGGGTTCGAGCCCTGCATTGGGCTCTGTGCTGACAGCTCAGAGCCTGGAGCCTGCTTTGGATACTGTCTCCCTCTCTCTCTGCCCCTCTCCCACTCACATTCTCTCTCTCAAAAATAAACAAACATTTAAAAAAATTTTTTTAAAAAGTGTCAGCATTAATTGGAGTTTGGCTAGTAGATTAGCATAGTAAATTAGTAGTCATCAAAAATGGTAAAGTGGTCCCAGACCTTATTGTATATATTTTATAGGTTGGTATTTAATTTTAATAGGTTGGTAATAATGAATTATTTGTGCTTAATGCAAATGTCTTATATGAAGGTTCAATTCAGATGAAAATCTTTGATACAGGAGGAGTGTTATGTTTAGGGGAAATAAGAACTGTGAATTTTACTATTACTCTCATGAGGTCAGTCATTAACAAAAAATTTTCATTTTCCTGAGTGTAGCACTTGGCTACAACTCTAACGTAAAATCTGTAGACACTTACCAAGGACTAAAATTTGCTATTTGCTACCCTTAAAATAGACCTGTCTGCAGGGGCCATTTTGTTTGCAGTAAACATAACATAAACCTAAATCCTGCACAAATGGGTTGGACTTTGCATATCTACGTTTAAATGCTTCTATAGGTATTTCTCCTGTACTACCTATAATCTAAGTTATTAAATTTCTAAAATGCACAGACTTTAAGGAAACAATACGCCAAAAGGAAAACTCACATAGGGAATAATACAGTAACTGGATTTGAAGCTTCCTCTTTATGATTTTTAAACTTCCATTTAGAATTTCCAAGAAGAAAACTAGTTGTGCAAGAACCGAAGCTGGCCGAAGACAAGACGCTGAAGTAGTGCGACACACACCTTTATCTTCCAGAGCGTGCACCGAATCCCCTGGTGGCCTGTGGAAAGGAGTGGACGCAAGCTGCGCAGCAGAGGTAAAGGCTCCTGGGCTCTTAGGGCTGGGCGCCAGGGTTTTGTTGCAGCGGATGCCCCATACGGTTGAATCATCTGAGAACTCTTCAGCATGAGGTACTTCCTGCAACAAAAGATGAACTGAGAAAAAAAAGCAGCAATCTCCCTCTTTTGCCCACAAAATGTAACACATTCATACTTTTTAAAATTCCAAAAATGAGGAATTAAAGAGGAAATACATGTCGCCCCTGGCTAACACAAAGTCAAGGACATCGTAGTTCTGTTCTCCCCGAAGTGGGACACCTCATTTTTGACACCCCCCAGTGGAGTCACACTGCATTGAAGGGTCACATTTTATTTTCTAATTTTTACCTTTTTTTTTTTTTTATTATTATTTTGAAAAGTCTGGATTTATATAAGGGTTACAAAGACAGTACAGAAATCCCATGTGCACTTCATCAAACTTCCTCTGATGCTGACATCTTATAGAATCCTGGTACATTTGTAAAAACTACTCTACTACTATAGATGTTATTTGGATTTCATCATTTTTTCCACTAATGTCCCCTCTCTGTTCCAAGGTCCAGTCCAGGACACATGTGACATATATAGTTGTCATGTCTCCTCTTATCTGTGTCAGTGTATTAGCCTGTTTCAGTCTTTCTTACACGGACACTTGAATACTGGGCAGGAGCTGTATACAATGTCCCTCCCATTTGGGTTTAAATTTGGCCTTTTCACATGTTTAGACTGGGGTTATATTGATTTTGGGGAAGAGTATCAGGGTTAAAGTACCCTTTTCTATTACATCATATTAGGGGATATATGATATCAACACAACTTATTACTGGTGAGGTTAGCCAATCACCTGGTGAAGGTGGTGTCCACCAGGTTTCTGCTCTGCAAGAAACTATTTTCCCCTTTCCCGACCCTTATTTGTTATAGTAAATCATAGTCCGCCTACACTTTAAACGAGATGGGGTGCCTGGGTGGCTCAGTCAGTCAAACATCTGACTCTTGATTGTGGCTCAGGTCATGATCTCATGGTTCCTGAGATGAAGCCCTACGTTGGGCTCTACACTGACAGTGCAGAGCCTGCATGGGATTCTCTCTCTCTGTCTCTTCTACACGCACACAAGCTCTCTCTCTAAAAATAAATAAATAAACTTAAAAAAAAAAAAAAGGTAAACGAAGATCCACCTCCTGGAGGGAGGGATATCAAAGAATTTGTGGACAGATGTCAAAACAACCACATTGATAATGTGGGTGAGATACTGCAAGGCTGTACAAATATCTTGTTTCTTCTGAAAGTTTCACTCACTAATTTTAGTATTCATTTGTGGATCCAGCCTGGAACAATGATTACTGTGGTGTTCTAATGGCTACTTTCTATTATCACTCATTCCTTCTACATTTATTACTTCTAATTTTTTACTCATTAATTTAATGAAGTTTTATCTTCTCTCCCATTTTATATCAATGTTGATATTTATTTTATTTCTTGGGTTATAATCCAATGTTACCATATTCTACTTATTTTCTTGTTCAAATTGTGCCAGGTTTGGCCATTGGCTTATTCAGGTTGGCTCCTGAGTTCTTTTGTTATGCTGTCAGTTTTTTTAAAGCGCTTCCTTACTTTTTTGGCACTACAAGATGCTCCAGGCTCATCTTGTATTTTCTTCCTTCAGCCCCAGAATTAGCTATTTGTCCAAAAATGCAATGGTCAAGTTTTAGAGTCTGTACACAAAGAGAAGCTGCAGAGTCAGAATTACACTTGGCAAAGCCCTTTACTTGCCAATAAAAGGCCACCCATGGTTTTACTATGTAGTGCACAGATTTTACATAGCCACCCTCTCTCTCCCAACGCTGGAGAAAGCACTGGCTGGCTGTTTCTTCAGGTGGACACAGGATAAGACAATTGGCTTGTGGTTAGGGACAGGATACAAAAAATTCATCATGGATTTTTTTTTGGCCAAAACACATGTGGGCTGAATAGTACAGTGAAATGCATCTATGAATTGATACCACTATATTTGAAATCCAGTCCATTATTTGGAAGTTTTTTAGAAGGTGAAAAAGTTCATCAGAAGGATTAGTGAACGGACTGATAATTTGTTCAGGAGAAAACAGTGGAGGCACCTGGGTGGCTTAGTCGGTTAAGCGTCCAACTCTTGATTTTGGCTCAGGTCATGATCTTATGGGTTTGTGAAATCAAGCCCCATGTTGGGCCTGTGCTGAGAGCATGGAGCCTGCTTGGGATTCTCTCTCTCTTAAAAAAAAAAAAAAAAGAGTTCACTATGGAATTAGAACTGTGAACCAGGGTTTAGCACGGCTTTTCAGCACTATGCTCAGACACATCACAGCCAGAGGGCTGGGCTGGGGTGAATGGAGAAAAGCACAGCACCCACATGACACAGGCAGAGTGAGCGCAGAAGCGGCGTATGGGCTGGGCACAATCGCTGCTCTGACAGAAGGATGCTGGTGCTTGTCTGCTGAGTTACACTGATGACGGACCCTCCAGTTTAATTCGCGCTTGAGTTTTCTAATATTCCACTGGAGGCCCTACTTCTTGGGTCTAGGGAAAAAATCTATCTCCTACTGGTTCCTCCTGCCAAAGGAAAGGCTCTTTGAGGGCAAGGAGCATATCACTTTTCCATTTCTATATCTATCACAGTGCTTGATACATAGCAGATACTTCAATAATTGTAGAATAACCTTCCAACCCACTCTTCATATAACACTCTATTTTTCAGGATGGTTTTTGTATATACTATCTCATCTGATTGACATAATAATTTGGTAAAATGAAGGGCAAAGAGTTGTAAGACTAATTTCATGGATGAGGTAGTGATTTACTTACATTTGGTTTTGAAGGAAATCTGCTTATAGAGCGTTCTCCAAAGGTCCTGGCTCCTGTGGGTTTATTTTTAGGCTGTGGTAAGCTAAGGGAAGATTTATAAAATTATAAATTGTAAAATATGCTATAGGAGATACTACCACGTAAGTAAGACTGTTAAACATTTTCTACTTATCCTATTTGATTAGTTAATATTTATATACACAATCCTTACTTTTACAGTAGTTGTAGGAAAACTGAGTGCAAACTGAATTAACTTGACTGTGCATATAAACATAGATCTACAGTGACTTAAGAGAGGTGGAAAATATAAAACCACTACTACACTGAATTATAAATAGAACAAAAAGAGAGGTCGGGCTATGGCCAATAGAATGTCATGGATGGCATACATTTTATTTCTTATTTCTAACACTAGGTCTAGCTATGGAACTTCCCTCTGAGTTGGTCAGACTGTTTCCTTTCTGCCTCAATATGAATCTTTTCAACACCATGATAAACTTAATTCACATTGACATCCCTCTTTCTATGATTTAAGCTGAAAATTCCTGGAGCTACCAGCTTCTACTCCTACACATAGCTCCCTGATGATCTTTCAACTTAAAACATCTCTTTGTAGCATGACCCAATTTAAGCCACCTCCTTTTCTGCTTTATCAGTCCTGCAAATATAAACAGAGCATGTATGGATACCTGTGCTGGTAAAATCATTCACACCTAATACAATTTCAAATCTATAGAATCCTTCAGTTCTCTGATAATCTGTAACCATACTCTTTTCCTGTCAACACATGTTTTTGCTGTGGGAGGTCTGTTTTCTTGTAACTCTTGTGTACAGTGCAGATCTGGAGAACTTTAGCAAGAATCTTCCGGTCATGTGGTTAAAATGCTCGCCATTGGCAGAGCTGGCATGGGTACCCAGACCATTTGATCAGCGAGCCACGTTTTCTCACTAGCCCGCTTCCCAGAGGAACCTCTGCCAGCACCTGTCACTGTGACAACACCGATCTCCCCAGTCCACTGCATCTCTTCCAACCCCGGCGAAAAACTGGCTGGTTGTTTCCTCACGTGAACACAAGAAAAAGCAATAATTAAATGTTTCTTTACCCATAATTTTCTTTGTTTCCATCCTCGAACACGGGAAAAGCAGATGACAAAGAAGAGATGATCTTATTGACTCCCCAGGCCCCCGAAGAACTTGCATTTTCTGCATTGGAGTAAAAAGTAGTATCTTATTATTGTATTAGGAAAAAACATTTATACTTGATGCTAAACTTCACCCACAAATAAAATGGACTAACAGCTTACAGAAAAGAACTGACACAGTTTTCGAATACTAGGTAACAAGATAAGTCACTTTGTAGTGAGATGAAGTGACTTAACCGTGGTCACAGGGTTTAACACTCGAGCCTGTAGGCCTTGAGTTCCTGCTACATGCAAGGCACGGTCTTCATCATTCTCCTAAAACATTGCTCTGGTCACCTGACTCGTTGAGAAAAGCTCTCTGTGGTTTTTCTTTCCATTTCCTGTAAGAGATAATTGACTTAACTTTAAATTCTAATGCCTCCCGAGACTAATGATCCTATTTATCTTCATGATGATCTTGGTCTGGCTTCCAGCATTAAACCTGGGACAACAAATGTGGGCTCCAGCACTCCACCCAGGCTATTCATTCCTTGAGTCAGGCAAGGCTCAAGTCATACTTAAGTACTCAGCTTTTCCTGGCCATTCCTTACTCACCAGGATTTTGTCCTTCTATTATTTTTTAAGAAATAAAACAAACCTATGACATATATTTAGTACTTTTTCAAACACTATCACATTTTTTTATTTCATGCATTTCCTGCCCTTATGGGACAAGCTAATCAAGGGAAGGGTAATTTCTTGTACATTCCTTGATACTTCCTGTGGCAACCACCCACAATGCCTGCACTTAGTAGAGTTTAACAAATTATTACTTTGAAACTGGGCCTCAAAAGCATCTTCATTTTGATCTAGAGGTGGCCATTCATCTTTGTCATCAGAAATATCAGGAAGTGTAGGAGCCTGAAACATATTCATGATGAAACCTTAGAAGAATAAAAAGAGCAACTGTAAACATGATTGAAAAAGAGTTTTCACTAATTTGTTGCCAGATGCCACATGTTCAAACAAAAGGCTTTACCTAATGCTTCTTTTGTGTGCACGGTGGGTGAGGGCTGCGCCTTGGAAGGGGTTGCCTGAACCGTTCCCAGTGAGGTGTTTGGAGTTGTGTGAAAAGAACTTGTGTTAATAACCTTATGTGTTTCAGACCCTATGAAGGAAATGTGACAAAATGCATTACCAGCAGAGAAATCAGAATAATTTAGAAAGCACCAAATTTAAGAAACATTACAATGAAAACATTTTATTATTGCTGATAATTACCGCTAAGGACGTCTATTATTATAGTGCTTGCATATCTTTCATTTTTATTTTTATAATAGTCCCATGAGGCAGGTAAGGCAAGAATTATCCTTTTATAGAAAAAGAAATGAAAGTTCTAGGAGGTGAAGTGGCTTGGTCTAAGATCACATCAAATTAGGAGCCTTACATTAATAGCACCCTTCGCTCCACTGTATCCTAAGAAATACATGTCAATTGTCACACAGTGAATCTTAAAACTGGCTTTCTGTCTTACTCAGCTGGAGCCCAGACCATGGCATACAAGGCCCTGCAAAACCTGGGCCCTGTTCACTCAGACCTCATCTTCCTCCTTCTCCTCTGACTCACTCCAGCCACCTCAGCCTCCTCACTGTGCATAGAAACCATCAGGGATATTTCTCATCTCAGGGCTCCGCACTCACTGTTCTCTCTGCCTGAAACAGGCTTTCCAAGCCAGCTGCATGGGCAGCTCCCTCCTTTGGGATTTTACCCAAAATATCACTCTCTTTGTGAACATCTTTCCTGGTCACCTCTGACGTTTCAGTCCCTTCCTCCTAATGCTCACTTTCCCCTTCTGCGCAGGCGGGGGGTTTTGTCCTTTCTATTCATAACCCCACCCCTAACTATCTGGAACAGTGCCTGGCATCTGGCAGGTGCTCAGGAAGTCTTGGTGCAATGCAGGTGTTGCTAGCTGTTTCGAGTAGCTTTGCTCCCCACTGAACCGTCACTCCAGGGATTACTAGTCACAGAGGGCAAGTGAATGCACAATTGGTGTATCTTGTTCTGTTCACAAAACTTACATTTTATGCAAATGCCTAACAAAGTAGTACCAAACAGAAGTAAACACTCCGAATTAAACTTTTATTTTCCTTTCCTACCTCACAATATATTGAAGGTGACTCTTGTTTTAGATAAATCTGCCAAGAAATTTAATAAAAAAGGTTTCATAAAATCAAGTTTCCAAAGGATTCTACCTAATAAGATATGACTAAGAAGTAGATTTCTACCTTTACTTGAGATGGTCGTGGGCTTCTCTTGCCCCTAAATTCTAAGAATTGGAAAGTGAACATCCCAGTTCAGTAAGGTTTGAAGTCTTCACAAGCCACAGCCACCCAACAGACCTCTAGTGACCTGGAGAAGTCTGGGTAGAGGTCAGAAACCAATTTAATACAATTAAACATTACCTTCTTTTATCTCTGCTCCACTCAGTGGTTTGAATTCATGAGTACTTCTAGTCACACATCTGAAAGAGAAAACCCTTGAGACAAACGGACTCCCAAAAATGAATGATAAAAAATGTCAGCAATTATAAGCCTGTTCGTAAAATATGGACAGAAGTGTTTACGTCTATACTGCAAATACATAAACTGTTTTATTTCTTCTTGCATTTCCTTTTGAAGAAAAAAATTCTTATAGATAAAGGTCAGGTACTACATGTTGGCTTGACACAATGGGCCTGTATTCTAACGCCATGATAATCATTCCTATACGTGATAGGGCCGGAAAGTTGCCTCTAATTCAAGTGACCCCATTTATTACACAGGTTAAAGGGCTCACACCCAGGTCCAGGCGTTGGTGACCAATGCAGCTAGCCACAGCCATGCTATGGGAAGCACTGCAATGCTTTAACTGTGATGATGAGCCAGTAGCCACATAGCACGTTTCTTCCGACTTTAAGAGCTCTCAAGAAATAAAAAAGATGGCACACAAGACATATATATCTCACTTTAAGTATAGTCACCACAGTGGACCTCATTTGTCTATTCAACATTGCTAGAATGCCCTTAGCAGGGACCATGTTAGGGTGTAAGGAAAAAGTACAACACACTTAGTTTCACAAATCCTCACTAAACTATCTTAAAAACATGAGTTTTTATATATGATTCCAGACAAAGGCCTCTTTTCTCTGCCACAGTAAGTTGTCCTGGCTAGTGAGAGTACCAATGGGGTCCATTCAAACCTTTGCCTGGGTCGGGGTCAGGGTCAAGCTCAAGTGTCTGACTAAGAGCTAAATGTTCATTAGGTTAGTTTCACAATTTTATAGGGACAGCTTGACTGGCTCCTCCAGCCTCATTGACTCTGTCTCTGCTGGGGCAGAGGGACATGCAACATCTCTTCGGGTCTGCCATTGCTCTCCTGTTTTTATCATTTTATAGCTAAGTTAACAATGAAGAACTAAAGAGGTCAGAGCCCCCAACAACACAACAGTTCTTTTTCTACATACACGGTATGACACAGGACACAGGTCTGTATTATTAATCTAATGTGAATTAAAAAGCATTTTAAATATTAATTCCAGGAGAAATCATGGATAAAATTAACCTCAGATATTAAGAAGAACCCGTCCTTATGAACCATAATCTGTGCTAACAGTTTAGCCTAACGGAAGGGTACGAGTTACACTGTTGCTCTCATTTTTTCTAACAGATCAATAAAACTGTTATATGTAAAAAGAGAGAAACAGCGTGCCGAAGTCATGGGAGATAAAAATTTAAACAAAGCAAATTATTGTTTATAAATTATAATTTCTGAAATCTAGGAAAATCCCTCAGAACTGGAGGAAAAAACCTCCAAAGCAGTGTACAGATAGATTTTGGCATATTGTGTAATGGATATGAATCCTAAATTACTCTTGGTGGGAAGACAGAACGATTAGGAGAACCCAAGTGCAGAACACATGTCTGGACAGTAAAAGTCACTACATGTATTCAAGGCCAGTAAGAAAGGCAATTTCACTTTAATTACAGTTTAATAGCTGCATATTCTTCAGTTACCAAAAAAAAAACAAAACCCAAAAATGGTGAGTTTCAGGGTACTGAATATCTTTAATTGAAGAGAGAAGTACAAAATGAAATAAATACTCAAAAAGGAAAATAGAGTAATAAATCTCAAAGATTTGGGACGATTTTGGTAACTTTTTCAACAATATGCCCATCTAAAAATTACTTTAAAAACAGGAATCATTGATCTTTTACATACTCTTCTTGAAACGGCAGGACATGTAGAGAAGCTGACAAATGCCACTCTTTATCACCATCGCCTCTAGGACTACCTCTGCCTTACCCGTCATCTTTTCTGGCTGCTGTGAACATGGAGTCTGTCGCTGGCTGGGCCGTCAAAGGAACAGGAACAGCTATGCTCTGGCTGACGGCCGGGCACACCAAAGTGGCAGTGACAGCATCTGCCACAGGAGGAGCAACAGGTGTTGGCTCTTTGGGTCTCTCCCCAATGTTCTTTGAGGTCTGCTGATTAACGGCCGGAAGACTCAGAGCTCTCGGTTCCTGCCAGGAGCCTGCACTTGGCCCCATACATGCTGGGTTAACCTTTCATGTTAAGCAAACAAACAAAAACAAAGCCATGAAGTCCTAGTACTACTCATGAGTTACTACAGTTTTTCAAAGAATGGCATCTGTCTTCTGGAGTCCCCTCCCCTCGTGGCATCCCCACACCCCTTCAGGTACAGCCAACAACAACAAGGACCACTGTACATGACGGATGCTTTTGTACCTTCTTGACCACAGATAAATTGGCAGCTCCTATTTCTAATCACTGAAATAACGAGTCCCTGCAGTTTTATCAGTATTTAAGAACTGTCTTATTTTTCTTAATTTTGAGAAAGGACTAACAAATCAATGCCCTTTCGTTAATGGTATTCCTTTCATTAAAATACGCTTGGTAGGGATACAGGAGTGCTGATACATAGGGGCACATGTACCCCAATGTTCATAGCAGCACTCTCAACAGTAGCCAAAACATGGAAAGAGACTAAGTGTCCATCAACTGACGAATGGATCGAGAAGATGTGGTTTATCTATATAATGGAATACTACATGGCAATGAGAAAGAATGAAATCTGGCCATGTGTAGCAACATGGATGGACCTTGAGGGTGTTATGCTGAGCGAAATAAGTCAGGCAGAGAAGGACAAATACCATATGCTTCCACTTACAAGAAGATTAGGAGAAACTTAACGGAGGACCATGGGGGAGAAGAAGGTGGGAAATAGTGGGGGAGAAGAAGGTGGGAATTAGTGGGGGAGAGGGAGGGAGGAAAACCATGAGAGACTCTTGAATGCTGAGAACAAACTGAGGGCTGATGGGGGGTGGGGAGGAGGGGGGTGATGGGCATGGGGGAGGGCACTTGTGGGGATGAGCACTGGGTATTATATGGAAAACAACTTGACAATAAACCATTTAAAAAAAATACGCTTGGTAGCCATCTTCTCTCTAACGAGGATAAAATGTGAATCTAACTTGCAATAATAGCTGCCACAAAAACATGGCTCACAGTGGGAAGGCTGACAAGCTCTCGACTTGAAACCTTTGTTTTTCGACTCGTGCACTTAGACTGTCACTACACACTCTCATGTTAAAAAGTTAAAAGACAGTAGAATTCTTCACCATATAAAAGTATTCTCACAAATTGTTAAAAAAAAAAAGCACCAACATCTATAGCAAGAGTAGTTAGTTCACAAACAAATGGATAAAATATAAAAAGTTCATTTTCACTAGTCATCAAAAAAAAGCAATAAAAAATGACCTATACCATTTTCTCCCCTATCAAACTAAAAAAAGATCAAAATTAATAATATTCAATTCTGAAGACAGGTTTTGAAAAGGAATAATCAGACTTTCTATATCAGATATCAAAACTTACAATAAAGCTATGGTAAATATACAATATGGAATGATCAAGAAGAAACCTACTAACCAAAACAAAGGTACATTTTAGAAACAGATCTTGTATATTAAAAATGTATGCGATAATGATCTTTTAAATCAAAGGGGAAAGGCTGAGTAGCTCAATAAATGATTTAGGGGCAAGTGACAGTCTATTTGGGAAATATTTCCTTATGCTATCCCAATGCCAGCACAAAATCCCAGCACAAAAGCAAACTCCATAAAGAAGGCTTCCAGTTAAAGACAGAGGCTTAAACATGTGCTTTATCATCTACTCCCTCCAGAACCTCAACAAAAGGTTGGTAGAGTAATTCTAATACCTAAAATAACAGTTGGAAGAGGCTGATCAGGAGAAACATTCAGACATTTAGATACATCTCATAATGGAAGTGAAAGTGGAGCTGAGAGTATGAACACTAAAACAATCCTGAAGGAACATGATTCCCCTTCAAGAACATAGCGCCCAGCCAAATGATCACCCGTGTGTGAGGGTACAAGAAAGATGCTTTTAAGACGTGCAAGAAGTCTCAAAAAATTAATCACTCATATGTGCTTTTAAAAAAAAAAAGCTCCTTGAGACTGTGTGCCACCAAAATGGGGCTGTTAAAAGGAAATGATGCTGTAAGAACTAGAAAATAAGCAGGGACACACCACCAAGAAGAGTCGGGGAGGCCAGTGTGGAGGAGGCAGGCAGATGGTTCTGGGAGGCATGTGACCAAGAGAAGTGAAACTAAGAGCGTACCTGATGCGCTTGAAATTAATGAAAGCATATTTCTAGTTTCTCCCAAGAGTTTAGAGAGAAATAAGTGATAAGTACCACAAAAATATAGCACAGGAGAATAATGAAACAATTATTTTAATAATTTCTTGGAATTATCTAGGGAAAACAAATTGTACAAGAAAGGAAATCCAACTAAATAAGAAAAATATGCAACAATCCAATAGAAAAATTAACAAAGTCAAAGTAAAAAAATTAATTTTAAGAAAAAAGATAAATTAAAAAGTTAATTTTAAGAAAAAAAGACAAACAGCAACGAAATGTATTTTTAAAAGTCCAAATTTACCTGTGATTAGGAAAAAACATATCAGATGGTTAAAATATTTAAGACAGCTAATGTTAGCCAAGCATATACAAAAAACACATACTTTTAGTCACTATTGTGTGAGTGTAAGATGGTAAATTTTTGGAGGACAGATGGACAGTATTTTAGGTGCACAAACTTCAGCAGCAATTCTATTTTTCTGCATCTTTCCTAGAGTAATAATCTCATCTATACAAGAATGCTCTCTGCAGCATGGTTTGTAACAGTTTCCACATGACACATGCCCTACCTAAAAGGTATGACAGTAGACTGTGCTGCTATTAAAACGAGTTTGATTTCTGGGTAATAGCAAGGAAAGATCTGCAAGATGGGTTAGGTAGAAAAAGCACAAAGCCTTATACAGAAACTTCAATTGTATACATATTTATGTGTTCATGCATAGTAAACTACATAGTTAGCAATGAAGGATGGCATTCGTTTGTATATGTGTAACTACACACACACATGCACATCCACATATATACACATCCTTGCTTTTATAAAATCGTATAGTCATGCATTTTTATAATTTTCAAAATATGTAAGACATTAAAGTGTTACTAGACGGTCACATGTAAAAGAATAAAGCTGGACCGCTTTCTTACATAACCATCCATCAACGTAGACTCAAAATGGAATAAAGACCTAAATGTGAGACCTGAAACCATACAAATTCTAGAACGGAACACAGATAGTAATTTCTGACACTGGTCATAGCAATATTTCTCTAACTATGTCTTCTGAGGCAAGGGAAACAAAAATAAACTATTGAGACAACATTAAAATAAAAATCTTTCACAGCAAAAAAAAAAAAAAAAAAAAAAAAAAGTAACAAAAAAAAAAGGCAAAATACTGGGAGAAGATACTTGCAAATAACATATCCAATAAGGGGTTAGTATCCAAAATAAATAAAGAGCACCACTCAACACCAAAAAACCCACAATAANGACCTGAAACCATACAAATTCTAGAACGGAACACAGATAGTAATTTCTGACACTGGTCATAGCAATATTTCTCTAACTATGTCTTCTGAGGCAAGAAAAAAAAAAAAAAAAAAAAAAAAAAAAAAAAAAAAAAAAAAAAAAAAAAAAAAAAAAAAAAAAAAAAAAAAAAGCCTGTAACAAAACAAAAAGGCAACCTACTGGGAGAAGATACTTGCAAATAACATATCCAATAAGGGGTTAGTATCCAAAATAAATAAAGAGCACCACTCAACACCAAAAAACCCACAATAACAAACAATCCAATTAAAAAATGGGAATGGGACCTGACTAGATATTTTTTCCAAAGAAGATATCCAGATGGCCAACAGACAAATGAAAAGATGCTCAGCACCACTCATCATCAGGGGAATACAAATCAAAACCACTCTGAGCTATCACCTAACACCTGTCAGATTGGCTAAAATGACAGCCAGGAGGGGGTGCCTGGGTGGCTCAGTTGGTTAAGTGTCTTACTCTTGGTTTCAGCTCAGGTCATGATTTCAGGGTTCATGAGTTCGAGCCCCATGTCGGGCTCTCCACTGCCAGTGTGGAGCCTGCTTGGGATTCTCTCTCTCTGTCCCGCTCTCTCTCTCTCTCCAAATAAATGAATGAACTTTAAAAAAATAAGTTAAATTAAATTTTAAAAAGGAGTCAGAAAACAGCAAGTGTTGGAGAGTGCACTGCTGGTGGGAATGTAAATGGGTGCAGCCACTGTGGAAAGCAGTATGGAGGTTCCTCAAAAAATTGAAAATAGAAATATCATGTAGTCCAGTAATCTCACTACCGGGTATTTATTCAAAGAAAACACAAACACTAATTTGAAAAAATATACACACCCCTATGTTTACTGCAGCATTATTTATAACAGCCAAGATATGGATACAACCTAAGTGTCCCTTGATAGATGAACAGATAAGGAAGATATAATATGTGTGTGTGTATATATATGTATATAATATTCCACACATACACACAATGGAATACTATGCTGCCAGGAAAAGGATGAGATCGTGTCACCTGCAGCAACATGGATGAGCCCAGAAAACATTGTACTAACTGAAATAAATCAGAGAAAGGCAAATACCATATGATTTCACTCATATTTAGGATTATAAAACCAAAACAAATTACTAAAGAAACAAATGACTAAACAAAAAGCAGAATCAGAACTATACAAAGAACAAACTTATGGTTGCCAAAGGGGAGGGAGGTAGGGGGATGGGCAAAATGAGTGAAGGGGAGTAGGATATAGGCTTTCACTTATGGAATGAATAAACCACAGGAATAAAAGGTACAGTAGAGGAAATATAGTCAATGGCATTTTAATAGCATTGTAAGGTAAAGGATGGTAGCTACACGTGTGGTGAATATAGTGGAACACATAGAGAAGGTGAATCACTATGTTGCACACCTGAAACTAATGTAATATTGTGTGTCAACTATACTCAAAACAAAAACAAAACAAAACAAAACAAAACAAAATAAAACAAAAAGGAACAAAAAAGGAGAAAGGATGTAGGTCTGGAATTCATCAGGAAGCAAAACAAACGCAGCATGACTTTCTAAGAACGAAGAGGTAAGAAAACTTTTGGCATGATGTATATGTTCACTATCTTGATTGTGAGGATAGTTTTATTGGTGTATAAACATGTCAAAACTTAGCAAATTTTACACTTTTAATATGTGTAATTTATTGTATGTCATGTATACCTCTATAAAGCTCTAAACTAAAAAGAAAAAAAATCTAATAAAAAAAATAAGGGTGTTTATCTTCATTGTATCCTATATCACAGGCAGACTATACTATGCAATCACTTAAGCAGCCATTATGTAGCTTAAATTTATTCTCAGTCAACCCCATTCCTTAAATATTTTAAGAAAATATACGTGACTCTAACATACTTGTCACCTCTCTACTCTTCCAACATGAAACAATAGCAAGCAAAATATAACTAGACAAATAATGAAATTATTGAATTCATATTCTTATCATATAATTATGTCACTGTATAAAAAATCCAAAAGACTACATATATAAACACATACATAGGCGCACACACACACGCACACACACTTATAAAAACATATACTCTTTGTAACTTCCTTTTCTCATTTTACATTTTGAATTCCTTTCTGTGTCCAATTCTAAAAATTTGGAAAGCTGGTACCTAAATTAACATCAGAGTTAACTCTAAAAATATGGCACAGAAAGGAGAAGTAAAAACAGAATTCAGCGTTACTGGGTACGGAAAGCACTGGGCGAAGAGCACGCACATACCTCAGACCTTCCCTGGAAAGGAGGTAGGTTCTCCTGGGGCGTCTCCTCCACCTGATGCAACTTCTTATGAAGTTCATCCATTTTCTGTTTTAATAGTTGTTCTTCAAAAGCATTTGCTTCTTTTCTTTTCATATAATGTCTATCTTCATTTACTTTAGGAAGGAAAAAATGGTTTCCATGCAAGTTTAAATTCAAGTCATCAGAGGAATACAAAATAATGAGTGAAAGATTATTTTTGAGGTAGTAATTTTTTTTACTAGTCTTTTCCATGTATATTAGGTTATTAGCACCAAAAGGTGTCTTACCTTTTAATTATAATTTTTACCTGCCTTTGGTATGGTTGTTTTTAAGTTCAGGGCACGTAAGGTAAAAATTTGCATGTTGACCAGTAAAAATATTTGATAATAGCACAATGATAATAATCACTTTTTATAAAAGTCATGATTCTGCATATCATTTGAAAGTGGAACAGGTAAAAAAAATATCTAAATCTCTAGGTGCTTTCTGAGAAGAAACAGGAGTCAAGTGCACTGAAAGGTCAGTGCCTCATGTGTACTGCAGTTAGTTTCACTTGCAATAACTGGTTTACATTACCATATCCTATTCAAATCTGATCCTTTGGCTAAGACTTTACGTCATAGAGCGTGAAAGAAAAATGCATCTGCGCGTGGCACACAATGGGACCTCCATGAGTGTTAACTGCTTCTCTCAATTGTTGAACAAATGAGAAATGATAAACAAACAAACAAACAAAACAGGACAACAGAGCAGTTCTCATCCACATGACTTCGGTGGTGTAAAAGCCCTGAGTGGAACAAAGTTCCACTTTCCTCTCTAACGTCCACATTGTTCTAGCAAGGACAAGCACATACTTTGGTGTTAACACTCCTGGTTTTCCCCGTGAGGAACAAAACTTGACCTACTAAGTAGCCATAAATAACATGGCACTTTGATCAGAGGGCTCCTTCTGAATGTGTTTGTTGTTCTTGCAGATTTTAGGAGCTCTCTTCTCAATTCCAGTTCCTAACCTAATCCTTTCAGAGTACAAATAACTGACCTACAGGTTTAAAATTGCCATATACAGAAGTTCAAATCCAGACAGACAATAGTTAAAAGCTTAAAATATCACTAAAAGCAAAGCCAACACTGGTCTATCTACTTAACCTACGTTAGTGCTGTGTCAACTTGAGCTTTGTTGTCAAGACATTAGTTTGGTCCCTGGACAAATGTGGCTGCTACCCTTGTACTTAACAAAGATTTCCAGGCTTCTGATAGCTGAGCTAGACACCATTTTGCAGATTCTTTCAGCATAGTCAATTACCTATTTAAAAAGGTAATGACTCAAAAGTTATTATTTTAAGTGACTAGAGTATCTCAGATCACAAGACTGCAAGTACCCCATTGTTCATGCTTTCTCCGTTGATTATATTTCTGGGCTCTCAGCTCTTCAAAGGAAAATTCAGATTCTCCCCGAATAAGCTTCTCCTTGCAATACATAACGACCTGCTCAACATCAGCTTTGGCCGCTAAAGACGGTTGTGCAGAGTATCCTGATTTGGAAATCATGATCACCCTTTGCTCCCTATAAAGGGGAAAAACGTAATATTACAACAGTGTACTAAAACAGCTCTTGAATGAAACTAAGTAATAGATTATCGCACTGATTATACTTGCATTTTCGACTCTTTATCGCAAGCTGAAGATATTAGCCCAGAAACTTCCGAACCCTAAAAAGATAGAAAGGGAACATCAGCCTTCACTTATCTGAAAAGAAAGTGGCATCCAAATTATTTCACAAAACAATATGAAAGTGTTAGAGGGGCTCTGTAACTAGATTTACATATATGTTCTTTAAAATTATAATTAATTTAATCATAATTATTATTAACTTATAACTTCTGTAACTAAAAGTCCAATAGGAAAGTGATTTAAAAAATTTCTACTTGGCAATAAAGAAGGGCACTTATTTCCCTCCAATCAATAGACAAGAAGCTGGGCCACAGTGCTCATGTGTTATGGGATTCATATTCTACAATTCTATATTAATAAAAAAAAATCGTATAAATTTCCTTCTGGTACTATTCTGTTCTCAGGAGTTCCCAATGAATCACTAAACAAATATTTATTGAACGTCTCATACATGTCCTATCCTGAGCTAGATCCTGGAAATGTGACCATAAGACTTATCTCTCTTCCTAAAAATTTACATAGTTGGGGCGCCTGGGTGGCTCAGTTGGCTAAGCGTCCAACTTCAGCTAAGGTCATGATCTCACAGTTCATGGGTTTAAGCCCTGCATCGAGTTCTGTGTTGACAGCTCAGAACCTGGAGCCTGCTTTGTATTGTGTCTCCCTCTCTCCCTTCCCCACGCCACCCTCCCATCCCCTGCCCCAGCTCACATTCTGTCTCTCTCTCAAAAATAAATAAGAATTAAAAAAAAATTAGGGGCGCCTGGGTGGCTTAGTTGGTTAAGCATTCGACTTTCGCTTAGGTCATGATCTCGCGGTTCATGGGTTCAAGCCCCGTGTCGGGCTCTGTGCTGACTGCCAGCTCAGAGCCTGGAGCCTATTTAGGAGTCTGTGTCTCCCTCTCTCTCTGACCCTCCCCTGCTCATGCTGTCTCTCTCTCTCTCTCTCTCCTAGAAATAAATAAAAATTTAAAAAAAATGAGTAAACCTTAAAAAAAAAAAAGAACTAAAAAAAATTAAAAAATTACATAGTTGGGGCAATAGGAAGCAATGGGGCTGGCAAACATGTAGAATGTAAAATGAGAGGGACACCTGAGTGGCTCAGTAGGTTGAGCATCTGACTTTGGCTCAGGTCATGATCTCAGTTTGTGGGTTCAAGCTCCACATCAGGCTCTGTGCTAACAGCTCAGAGCCTAGAGCCTGCTTCAGATTCTGTGTCTCCCTCTCTCTCTCTCTCTGAGCTTCCCCTGCTCATGCTCTGTCTCTCAAAAATAAACATTAAAAATAAATAAATAAAATGAGATAGCAATGTGTTACAGAAATAAAACTTGTAATGTGCACTAAGAACAGAGGCCTTTCTGTTGGAGTTAGCTTAAAGGAAGTCTTTAGCAAACTGAAAGAGAAATTGTAGTACGAAGAGGAAAAATGCTGGGAAACAGGCTAGGGGAAGCAAAGACTTGAACAGAAGAGATCTCAACAGGGTAAAAATCTCATCAATGAATGAAAAGCACAAGTGGAAGACCACCTTTCCCAACTGTGATGGTAGGGAGGGATGCAGTCACATTTACTGTTTGGTGGCAGAAAACTGACACATATCATCTAATGGCTTTTGTCGTCTCATTAAAATAGTATTTTTCTCAGTTCCCAAGGGAGAGGTTAGAGACAGCTAGGTCCCAAGTTTGGGTTTAAAATCACTACAATGTGGCCTTAGGCAGTGAAATGGGCTGCACAGGAAATACATAAAACATCAAGTGAGCCAGGAAACAGGAAACATAATTTCAGTGGAGTAGAGCCCTGGTTGAGGTTATAGGTATCACTGTTCCTAACTCCTGAGTTTGTTTTTTTTTAAGTTTATTTTTATTTATTTTGAGAGAGAGTACATGTGTGAGCAGGGGAGGGACAGAGAGAGGGAGAAAGAATTCCAAGCAGGCTCTGAGCTGTCAGCAGGTGGCTGACAGAGAGGTTAGAGTCACAGGGACACAGGGACAAGGTCAAACAAAGGAGATGTCAAAGTGGATGTAAAAGGCAGCCGGATACCCATTCAATGTCATTCCCAGTTTCCACACAACCCACAAATGTCACTATTACCTGATTCTTAGAAATGCAGGCTGCGTTGTTTCCTGGATTTGATTTTGATGTTATCATTTGATTTAAAATCTGAGCATTATGGAGAGGTTCTAAGGTTCTAGCTATGTGAGGAAGGATGAAATAAAGAGAAACAAAGATAAAACCATATTAAGTAAAATTATTACAAATATATTCCCCAGTTCTTTCAATGCATTTCTTTAAAAGTTGCATTAAACACATTTGATTCCATTCAGAACAGATGGACTCTAAAGTAAGCCTGGACTCTATTTTGGCCAATTTTGATTATTTTTAAAAAATAAATCCTAAGAATCCCAAAATAGAATGAATTTTTATTAAATTTTTAAATTAAAAATCCTAAAAATATAATGAATTCAAGTTTTCTTTTGGGTTTGCTCTTTTAAATTGCTAAGACAGAGCTCTGGTCTCCAGGGAGAGTGTTTTCACCATCACCTAAGGCAATACAATCAATAAATACTGGATGAATTATTTTCTTAGGGAAAAAAGGCAGTACAAATCAGAGACACTATTACCAATTAGACATTTTCAGAAAGCACTGCTTTACCTTGAGTTGGCAAATGGGTTTCAGCGAGGCGTGCCTGAAATAACCTAAATGACAGGAGTAAAGGCATCAACATAGATTATAAACTTACAGCAAAAACTAAATCAATCTATCCATCTAGATCAATCTAGATCTATCAAGACAGCTTATTGTAAGCTAGTAAAGGCCCAGAGAGAATGTAAAGTTGAATTTTAGAATTGCTTTAAAATTAAAAAAAATTCTGGAATTTTCTTCAAACCCAATATACTGTATTAAAAAATTCCCCCTTCTGTCTAGTTTATGTCAGTATTTCTCAAACTCATATAATAAACGTACCCTCTTTCTCTGTGTATCGTCTGCAAATGTTACAACATGGGGTGTCTGAACTCCTTATCTGAGGCATTCTACACATCTGGACCATAATGAATATAATATTAAGAAGAGAGAAGTTTAAATCTTAGACCACCACTCCAAATGGCAGATATATTATAGTTCATGCTGTGAGAACTTTTAAAATATGTCATTTTGTGGCAGCTTTGCACACCAAATCACCTGCTGAGTAATATACAACTTCCAAACCTGACATTTTTGGGTGATATCAGCAAAAATATAGAGTATAAAGAGAGTAAGAGATGTACAACCAAATGCCAAATCTTGTGACTCTTAATTCAAACAAACCAGTGGTAAAAAAAAAAATCCAAAATAACAAAAAAAAATGTTACAATGTTTTACATAATGAGGAATAACTGAAAACTAGAGAATATTAAGGAATTACAGTTAAAATCTATTAGGTGTGAAAATGGCCTAAGGTTCTATACAAAAAAATCTCTTTCTAGAGATGTTTATGTATTTGGGATAAAATATTTCGCTGTCTTGGATTTGCTTTAAATTCTTCAGCATAGAAAAAACATGATAAAGTGTTAATAATTATTAAAAGTACATGATAGGTAAATGGGAGGTTCATTATATCTTTTAATGCAAACTTGAAAATTATCTCTATAAAGTTTAAAAAGAACATGGACGCTGTAGCAAAGTTGAAAACAATGAGTATATTAAATCCGGCAAGGGGTACAGTGAGATAAGTGATCTCAGATGCTATTGGAGAGGGGCCAGCTGGTTTAACCTTCCGAGCAGGGACTGAGTTTATATGTACCACAAAGCTTAGAAACTCTTCACATACCTTTTGACTACACAGTTTCAATTCTGAGAATCTATCAGAAGGAAAGAGATAAAAATAGGAGATCTATTGGGAGCTAATGCTATGATAAAGGAAAAAGACCTTGACACAAAGCTGGAGATGAAAAGCATGCCTGTAAATCCTATAATGAGCAGAGAAAAACATGTCAACTAAAATGCCAGGTTTCTTCTGCTATTTTCAACATTTCCTAAATGATGTATATTTAATCATAGGAAAAAAACGTTGTGAAAAATAGATATTAAGATATTCATTATGTTGTTCTTTATAAAAATCAAAATGTTGGAAACACCTTCAATGTTCAATGTTCCTTTGGAAAACACTTAAATTATGACATAACTCTGACAGATTTCACAACTGCTTTATAATATAAAAGTTTATGATTTCTTAAGGGCAATATCAAGGCCAGTATAGACATAACAGTACGATTTACTGTTAAAATATACAAATATAAGGACACGCACACAGGGATAGGAAAAGATACTGGAAGGCAACACGCCAAAATGTTGCCAGTAATATTTCTGGGCAATTTCCTTTCCTTTATTAACTATTGTGTACTACCCACATTTTCACAATGAGAAAGATTTCCCTGTACAAACAGATAGCAGTAAAAAGTTTTAGGAACAAACATTAGACTTCAAAGTAGGGAATAGTATGCAGTTTTATTCTCAAACTACCTATAGTGTTGTTGCAGCTGCTCTCTTGGTTCGGCCTGGTTTTGAAGTCCTCTCCGAAAAACGGCGCTGGCATGCTGCAGCTCCCCCTGGCCTTCTAGATGTTCGGCCCAGGCTATGTACAGAGGCGATGACATGGTCCCGATCCCATGATTGTACAGAAACTCAAAAAACTGATGAAGATCACTGTTGTACTCAGCCTACGAAAACCCAAAGTGAACAGATGTAAGAACAAAGGAACTGCTGGTCTAGGTATGGCTCAGAGCCTGGCTCCCTTCAATGTTACTTTTTTTTTTTTTTTTTTTTTAATGTTTATTCATTTTTGAGAGAGAGAGACTGAGTATAAGTGGGAGAGGAGCAGAGAGAGAGGGAGACACAGAATCCAAAGCAGGCTCCAGGCTGTCAGCACAGAGTCCGATGGGGGGGCTCGAACTTAAGAACTGCGAGATCATGACTTGAGCCGAAGTCAGACGCTTAACCGCCTGAGCCACCCAGGCGCCCCCAATGTTTGCTCTCCATAGAGGCTTCAGGATACACTCTGTAGGGCAGGCTTGTGTGGCCTCTGACAGCAAACCTAAAAATTAAGCTCATCCCTTTCCTTACCCGCACTGTTTCCCAGGATAGTGGCTTCCATAAGGACTCACGCTGTGTTACAGTTGTCTTACTCTGAGCTTGCCCAAATGCCACAGGGTGCCTCTAATCCTACTATCTTGTAATTTAGTGAACAATCTATTTTAACTCTATCCATCATGATTACTAGAACCTGTGCCCCCAAAGCCTTTATTTCAGACTGTAAAGACACAACCGTTTAAAGCCTAACGGGAGGCAGCCTGTTCCTAGGGCAGTACCAGTACTAAATTTAGTTCCTGAGAGTTAATATTTTCTTAATTTTTCACAATGAATTTCATTTACTCCCAGGGACCCTCTGAGTACCCGGCAGTGCCCGCTTATCCTTCCCTCTCCAAACACACCTCTCATCCAACCGACCTTTTAATTTAGTGGTTTCTATCCCATGTCATAACACTTACTGACTTGATAGGCAGAGGAAGGTCTTCAAATTAAATGACTGACTCCATAATACAAAAGCCAAAATGTTCTAAAATACAAGTCTCTGGCCATACAACTTTTAAAAATTTATGACTGGAAGCAGAGGAATTAAAATAAGACAGTCTAAAATGATCTTAGAATCTGGGGAAAAAAAAATAAAAATACAATATGATTACAGATTTGATTATACATCTGAAAGTATACTTACAAATTTTAAACAATAATTGATGAATCTTGGATCATTGTGGTATTTCTTCTTATCTAAAAATTCTTTCATTAAATGTTCTAATAAAGTTGTCAAGTAGTTCTTATTCTCAGGAAAGTTCTCTTCTACCCACCGCATGTAACTAGAAAAATATGGATAATATTAATTTTTAGGGCAGCATATAGTTTGTTTGAGAGAAGGAGCGAGCATGAGCTGGGGAGAGGGACTTTTTTTTTTGAGAGAGAGTGCGTGAGCGAGCGTGCGTGTGCAGGGCAGAAGGGGAGAGAGGGAGAAAGAGAGAAAAAGAGAGAGCGAGAGCAAGAGAGACAGAGACAGAGAGAGGGAAAGAGAATCTCAAGCAGGCTCCACACTCAGCACGGAGCCCCATGAGGGGTTCAGTCTCACAACTATGAGATCACGACTTGAGCCAAAATCAAGAGTCAGATGCTTAACCAACTGAGCTGCTCAGGTGCCCCAGAGAAAGAGGGAATCTTTAGGCAAGATCTGCGCTCAGCGTAGAGGCTGATGTGGGGCTCAATCAATCCCACGACCCTGGGATCATGACCTGAGCCAAAATCAATAGTCAGTAGCTCAGCCAATTGAGCTGCCCAGGTGCCCCGGCACAGTTTGTTTAAAGGAAAAAAATAAAAAATACGCTAACCTTTCCCATTCACCGAGTGGGTCATCCCCCTTGTAGCTCTGCATATGGGCTTCAAACATTCTAGAACAGAGAAAAATATGCACGTGACTTATTAGGGATAATTCCTAAAAGCAAAAGATATATTTTATTTTATGTGTATCATTTACAAACCTCAAAATTGAAATCTTAAATATCAGTTCAAATGCTATATTAAAAATTAAAAGATTATTCACTTGGAAGTTGTCACAAAACTTGGACGCAGTGTTTTTCCAGAAGAAAGCAAAACCCAAGACCCTGAAGTTAGCCCTTATGAAAGAGATGGTTGGAAGAGGGTCCCAGACTCTATGTTTAGGCCCTAAAAGTCTCCTCCTGTCATGGATGCCTCATGTCACTACCATCCTGAAGGGCAGAGTCCAGAAGTTTGCTATTCCTCTAATGGTGGGACCCCCTCCTCTTGCGCCCAGGAGCTTGGTGGAGACTTGGCTAGATGGAGACCGGAAGGGGGCCTGTGAGTGGGCATAGGAGTATAGGGTATGACCAACCAGGTTTCCAGATACAGTGTGCTTTCTGGGCCTCAACCAACATGGCATCCCTGAGGAAGAACATGTAATGGCAACATTTGTATATCAGTGACTATAGCTCCCAGAGAACTCTGCTTGTTGCTACTTCGCATACTCAACCACAGCTTAAAAGAAAAAAATCAGCTGGGCAAAGCAATGTTCTCTAAGGGAACTTAGGCGCTTGGGGGGTAAACAAACAAATACCTAAAATAAAGTCAGGTGACATTAGCACTTTGGAAAAAAAAAACAAAACCAAACAAAATGGGACATGAGGTAAGAGTGTGACAAGAGTTAGAAGTTTTAGAGTGGTCAGGGAAGGCCATTCTCTGAGAGAATGACACTAGCTAGATATGAGAGCCAGAGAGCCAGCCAAGCAGCTGAGCTAGAAGGGTGGGGTGACAAAATGTAATTTGCATTTTAAAATGTCCATTCTGCTGGTCCAAGCCAAGGTGGGTGGAATGGAACAGAAGTGGGAAACCAGTTAGGAAGGAAGCTACTACTGTCCCAGTGGGTGGTGAGCTGGACCAGGGTAGGAACAGTGCAAGTATGGATCTGGGGTGTTTTGGAGAAAGACAATGAGACTTGCTGGGTGTGAGTGAGAGTCAAGCTAAGAAAGAGTCTCGGGTTTTCTGTTGGAGAAATTACACGATTTTTGGAAAAAAGGATTTGAAAGCAATACTTTCCTCAAGCTATCATTTCAGTATACCAATGAAATCAATGTTTTTTAGGACTCAAAATCTGGAAGCCACAAAAGAAAAGCTAGATAAAGTAAACTGTATATAAATAAAAAGCTTCTACATGCAAATAAAATATTAAATAGAACCAAAAGAGAAATGATAAACTGGGATAACAAAACAGAGCTTCTAAAAATTAGGGGGAAAAAGAAGACATCCAGATGGCCAACAGACACATGAAATGATGCTCAGTGTCCCTCATCATCAGGGAAACACAAATCAAAACCACACTGAGACACCACCTCACGCCGGTCAGAGTGGCTAAAATTAACAATTCAGGAAACAACAGACACTGGTGAGGATGTGGAGAAATGGGCACCCTCCGACACTAGTGGTGGGAATGTAAACTGGTACAGCCCCTCTGGAAAACAGTGTGGAGGTTCCTCAGGAAACTAACAATAGAACTCCCCTAGGACCCAGCAATAGCACTGCTAGGAATTTACCCAAGGGATACAGGAATGCTGATGCATAGGAGCACATGGACCCCAATGTTCATAGCAGCACTTTCAATAATAGCCAAAACATGGAAAGAGCCTAAATGTCCATCAACTGAGAAATGGATAAAGAAGATGTGGTTTCTATATTCAATGGAATACTACATGGCAATGAGAAAGAATGAAATCATGCCGTTTGCCGCAACGTGAATGGAACTGGAGGGTATTATGCTGAGTGAAATAAGTCCGTGAGAGAAAGATAGATACCGTATGTTTTTACTCATATGTGGATCAGGAGAAACTTAACAGAGGACCATGGGGGAGTGGTAGGGGGAAAATAATTAGAGAGGGAGGGAGGCAAACCATAAGAGACTATTAAATAGAGGGAACAAACTGAGGGTTACTTGGGGGGAGAGGGGGGAGTGGGTGATGGGCGTGGAGGAGGGCACTTGTTGGGATGAGCACTGGGTGTTGTATGGAAGTCAATTTGACAATAAATTATATTCAAAAAAAGAAATTGAGGGAAAAACAATAAAAAAATTAAAGGCATTCCACAGGAAATGGACCCCCCAAGTGCCACCGTGGCCGCAGCTCTGAGGAAAAGGACCCGGGTCTCTGCAGACAGCTCCAGTTACACCGTCCGGGTCCTTTCCAGGACCACGAGTGTGACCCACAGCCTAGCTGGGTGGGAGTGAGGGCAGGGAGGTGACAAACCACAGCCCAGGAAAGGGGCGGGAGGGACAAAAGGAGGCAGGACTGTGGCCTGCGGGCCGAGGAACTTCAGACCCCGAATCTTAGGTGTCGCAGCCCACTCCTCGGCCCGCAGCCCGGGACTGGGCCCCCGCCTCGCCCCCATCCCACCAGACCAACACTTACTGAAAGACATTTTCGGGGCTATCCATGGCGAGAGGACACGGACCAGCAGAGACACAGCGGCGCCTCCAGCGAGGAACCGCCGACGATTTGAATCTCCCGCGCAGCCGCACTTGGCGCAACAAGCGTTTGCAAGAGGCCTGTCCATTGGTCTGGGCTCTAGACGGGATGGCCAATCGCCGGGGCCGTTGCCCGGAGACCGTTATCCCGCCTCCCTCCCGAACGCCTCGAGTTCCTTCCACTTCCCCGCTCTTCCGGATTGAACCGAAAGCTCCGAGCCCGCAATGTGGGTTGAGTTTTGCGATGCCGCACAGCCCTAGGATTTTTGCTTAGGAAACTGCAATGTGAGGGCACGTCGGTAGGCACTTCAGAGCTGTTTTAATAGATTATATATGGCATATGAAGATGATGGGTTAGTACCCTTGGAGACCACTGGGCTTGATTTAACTGATGGGGTGCCCCAGAGCGTGGGAGGGCTAGGTTCTGCGGACTCTGCCTGCATCCGAATGGTAATTATAATGAGAACGGAAGAGTTTGGATAGATTATAGACTGCCAACCAGGAAACTTTCAACATCTGTGGAAATAGGAGCTCCGGGGACTCAAGACCTCTTTGTAAAGGAGCCAGATGTCTAAGAAGAAGTACGTAATATGCTGATTTATAGTACGTCCCATTCTACCTCTCCAGGTTGTTTCAAAAACCACTTGACAATGCAAGTAAAATACAGAGAGCTATTCATGTGATTACTTTCCTTTTACAGAAACTCTGTGGGTGTTTGCTCTCTTAGAGCCCTTAAGTTAAATACCTTAAAAAAAAATAGCAGCTTTTGGATGCTCTCACCGTCCAGAATTCCTTCGATGGTTTTGATCAACTTGGATGTACACAAGAATCCGATTTGTGGCATTTAAAACACAGAGGGTGCTCATTCTGGGAACTTTAGACCAATGTTAGATTCTGCTAACCATCACAGGAATTAATAGATTGTTGCACATATGCAGCTTTTCAGCTGCGTCTGATAGTGGCTCAGTCATCAATTAGGAAATGTTGATTGAGCAGCCATCATCATATACCAGGTGCCATTGGATTTATACCCAATTGCAACCTTGTCTAACCCAAACAGATCCTTTTGTGATCTAAGACTAGTGGCTTTGTCTGGGGGATGAAGACGCAGTCATAGAAAACCATTTAAAGGTGGCATACACATGTATTAAGTACCATATTAGGGTTCAGATTATCTGGTAGGGGTTCCAGAGGAGGGAGGGGAAATGGACCTTTCTGTCTTCATAGGGAAGGTGGGGCTTGAATTGGGCCTTGAAGAGGAGTGGATCTCTCCTTCACTATAGTAGCATTTTTTTAAAAAGTGACTTTGGTAGTTTCTCATGACACCTGCACACAAGGTATAGGGTTATTGTTGGGTTAGACTTTTGCCTTCCACAGTGGCAATCTGCCCAGAGAGATTCTATTACAAAGAATAAACAAGAGCTCTGAGAGCCTCACAAATTGCCCAAATCCCCCTAAACTGCCACGTTAGCTATAGCCCAGCCAAGGAGGGCCAGGGTGTCAGCGGAGAGCACAGGCTACATGGTCAGGGGCCCTTCTTCCACTCAGGTGTGGCCCACAGCCTAGTTGGGGTAGGGTGAGGGTGAGGTGGGGACAAACTTCAAAACCAACAAAAGGGGCAGGAGGGGCAAAAGGAGGCAGGATTGGGGGAGATCCTGGAGGAGGTCATTCTTGGTGTAGACCAGGGTTATTAAAGGATCATCCTTGGGGCGCCTGGGTGGCTCAGTTGGTTAAGCGTCCAACTTTGGCTCAGGTCATGATCTCACAGTTCGTGGGTTCGAGCCCCGTGTTAGTCTCTGTGCTTACAGCTAGCTCAGAGCCTGGAGCCTGCTTCAGATTCTGTATCTCCCTCTCTCTCTGGCCCTCCCCTGCTCACGCTGTCTCTATCTCTCAGAAATAAATAAAACAAAAAAAAAAAAAGGATCATCCTTGAGGACTCCTTTTTATGAGTAGTGGAGATTCTTTTTGAAAGGCTAGTTTGATAATTTGATATTAAATCTTGAATGCTAGATTAAGGAGTTTGTACTTGATCATGACAGTAATTGGTCCTTTTGGGAGCAGGAGGTCTGGTTATGTGTAAAGTACACATTTCCCACTTCAGGGGCAGACATGTGTAGTTACAACTTTCTCTTTCTTTAAAACTCTGATAATTTCAGTATTAAATTACTAACTATATTAGTAAGGTTCTCTAAATTTTTAGGAATACCAATAGTTAAAGTATTTGTATTTGGGTTTTCAGTGACTTGTTATTTCAAACAATAATCTCCATACTTACTGGAGGAAGGACGCCAGGCCACACCACAGGATAAGCTCCAACCTCAACTTTCCCAAGGAGCAGCCAATGGGCAAATGACTCACATTCTTCATCTGGCTCCCAGTTTCCTGATCTGTAAGATGAAAAAAGCAATCTGCCTCCTTGTCTTCCTGTTTCTCCGACTTCTGCCATCCTATAATCTCATAAGGTTTTTCACTTAATTCCTGAACTCTCTTGGCTTGTCACATGATATCAAAGTTAGCGGTCTATTTAGAAAAGAAAAACTGATTATTTTTCTCCAGGTTTTGCCTCTTTGACATATGCATATAGCACAGAGACACATATATCTTCCTTCTCCTGGGAATCTAGAGCAATTTAGAGTAGCGGTATTAGATGTGTTGCTGAAACATCATATAAGATTGGAGATTTATAATTAGAATAGTTACAGAAAACTGACGAGTGTTTTAAGGGACTATGGGATATTAAGGCCTCTGTGGTCAAATATATATATATGTACACACACATACATGTATACACATATATACACACATGTATACATATATACTTGTATGCACACACACACACACACACACATATATATATATGTACTTCTCATATATGTTTGGTCTTCCTCTGCAGTTTCTGGCTTTCAGTTCACAAAACCTTTGCAGTTTCATTGAGAAAATGAGGAGGATATTAAAGGTATCTTTTGTTATGTTAATGCTGTGGCTTTTGGAAAGCACCTAAGTATGGGAGCTGGTTGTGAAGGCCAACTATGTGATTGGAGGGTTGGAACTTTCAGTCCACCCCACCATCACCCATAAGCCCCAACCTCAGGAGAGGGGAGGGGCTGAAGGTTGAGAGTCAATGACTAAAGACTTAGTCAATCAAGACTATGCAATGAAGCTTCCATATAAACCCAAGAGGGCAAGCTTTTTGGTCTTTTTTGTTTTTCAGAGAGCATCCACACTTGGGGAACCAGACTGCTTCCACGTGCAGCCAAATGACACCAAGCTCCATGAGGACAGAAGCTCCTTTGTTTGGAACCTTGCTCTCTGTATCCCTTCATCTGGCTGTTGATTCATATCCTTTAATAAACTGGTAAATGTAAGTAAATGTTTCCTTGAGTTCTGTGAGCTGCTCTAGCAAATTAATCAAGCCCAAGGAGGAGGTGGTTGGAACCTGCAATCTGTAGCTGGTTGGTTAGAAGCATGGGTAACAACCTGGGGCTTGTGGCTGGTACCTGAAGTGGGTGTAGAGTACAGTCTTGTAGGACTGAACCTTTAACCTCTGGAACCTGATGCCACATCTGGGTAGATAGTGTTAAGATTTAAGTTGAATTTTCTGATATCCTGCTGGATGCCCTGCTGGTGTCTGGAAAGTGCTTGGTGTTGTGGTAGAAGGTGGGGGGAGTGATCCCCCCTTGCCATGTTGGAATTGGATCCAGAAACCTTAAAACACTATAATACTACTGTTACTTCAGATGCCAGCCACACTTCTGACTGACTGGCTACAAATTCAGGGGTTCCTACAACCTTCTCCAGGCTTGATAATTCATTAGAATGACTCACAGAACTCAGGAAGCTTACAATTACAGTTTTATCATATTTTTTTTGAGAGAGAGATAGAATGAGCTGGGGAGGGGCAGAGAGAGAGGGAGACACAGACTCCAAAGCAGGCTCCAGGCTCTGAGCTGACTGTCAGCCCAGAACCCGATGTGGGGCCGAAACCCAGGAACCATGAGATCATGACCTGAACTGAAGTCAGATGCTTAACTGACTAAGCCACCCAGGCGCCCCAGAACATGAGACTTTGAATGTTAGGTTTGGGTTGGTGGATGTAATCTCCCTGAATTGATAATGCCTGGTGTACGGAGGAAGGTACTGTTACTAAACATACATTAACTTGAAGTGGCTACTCAGCCTTTGCAGCATTTACCTAAGTTATATTTCTATCCCATGAAGCTTTCTGCCTGGCCTTCTACTGTTGAGGTCACTGTTCCTACTGTCACCCTTGTACTGTCATCTTGTATCCTTGTATCTTTGCAGTCCCTTTGCTTTTGCATGTCGATGCACTACGTCACTAACCCCTGTGTTGTTTAAGGCTCAACTGTAGTTCTTTTGCCTTTATTGGGCTATATTCCTAGTGGGCTCTACAGTCAAAGTAATGAATTTAAGGTCTGAAATAATTTTGCTCTTGTGGTTACGCCACAATGGAATTGCATACATTTGTTTCAGTTTGCTTCTTGATTTTTAGGGACTGTTTTTTTTTTCCTGTTAGATTTAATGTTTTTTTAAAATGTTTATTTTGAGAGAGAAAGAGAGAGCATGTGAGTGGAGGATGGGCGGAGAGAGAGAGAGAGGAGAGAGAGAGACTCCAAGCAGGCTTCATGCTGTCAGTGCAGAGCCCAATGTGGGACTCTGTCTCATCGACTGTGAGATCATGACTTGAGCCGAAATCAAGAGTCAGACGTTTAACTGACTGAGCCACCCAGGCGCCCTTAGATTTAATATTTTCAAGTTATGTAAAAATTTACCAAGTTCCAAAGTCAAAATTATAAAACAAGGTGTATTCAGCGAGGTTTACCTTCCACCTCCATTCCCTCCCTCCTTCTACAGGCAACATCTACAACATCTTATTAGCTTTTGGTTTATCCTTATTTCTTTTTGAAAATGTAAATGTACAATATACACATTCCTCCTAGTATACAAATGATGGCAGATTTTACACATTGTTCCTCACTTGCTTTCTAATCAGTAGTGCATCTGGCCATCCTTTGCTTGTCAACATACAGAGAAAATCCTCAGAGTGGGATCCATGGACTTCACAGAGGGAAGCTCTCCCTGCCTTGGACCAGGAATTTGTCTCTTGCAGGAGGGATAGGACAAATCCAACTTGGCCTCAAAACTGGCTGGTCTTGCTCTGGGGAGCCAGGGAAAGGCACCATGATGGTTTACAGCTTGATTGCTTCCAAAAGTGAGGATCCATGGGAATCAAGCCCAGAGCCCCTGATGTCAGACTGCCTGCTGTGGGCGCTCCCAGCATGCACTACTGGGCCTGGCAAGGCGGTGAAGCCTGTGGTAAGCCCACTGAGTCTGTTTGCAGACTTCATCCTGGGGGAAAAGGAGGCAGGCTCATCAGAGGTGAGCCTGTAATGAAGCCATGGGTCTTGAGAAGGGAGGGCACTCCTGAGGACAGGGCGGTGGCTCTGTCTCGTCTCTTCCCTACTCCTGGACACATGTCTAGCTCCCGAGGCAGGAGAAGCAGTAAGTAAAAGCTGCCAGTTTCCCCATTGCAGGCTATGCTTGGGACCTAAAGGGAACCCATGTCACCTGGGTCCCTTCTCCACACACCACTCTGGGGCTCCATGTGGGGTCAGAGAGTGTCCCATGGGGGAGGCAGCACGCTCCTGGTCACATGGGAGAGACTCCTCAATGTTCCCAGAACATAGGCAACATAGGAGGAAGGGGCTTATGAAGGAGTCAAGGTTCTGCATAGGTAGGTGAGGCAAGGGCCAGGTAAATCTGAGCTGTTACCGTTACTGGATTTCCTGAAGTCCTCAGACTGGGGACTTCTATGGGGTACTGCATGGGGGACACTATAAAGCAGCTTTCCATTTCCCTCCTCAAACCTTAGCAAAGTGGCCAGACTAGGCCATTAGAAGCCATGCCCTGCAGGGTCCTCGTCTAAAAAGAGTGGACTGTCTGGACAAGATCCAAGGTGCCCCCGGTACTGACACTTTATGGTTCCATGATTTCTGTAAAACAAACTGAAGTCCCCTGAGAACAGTCCGTGCCTCCCCTGAACCCTGGATTGTAAAGTTCTTGCCCCGGGTGTCCATAAAAGCAGTGTCCATAAAGTTCCCCGAGGCCCCGGGGTGAGTGCTGCCTGAGTAATGTGACATAGGGTACGTCTATGATCCCTGGGTCCTCTGCCGGGGAGAGCAGCGTGCCCTTGGGCAAGTTGGCTAACATTATAGTCACTCCTCTGTAGAAGAACTAAAGGAAACATGGCTCTGTCAAGAACCAAGGAGCCACCACATGTGGGAATGCTCTTGAAATGTTCTAGCTGAGGGCCCACCTCTCAAACAAGGGCCAAGGGTCTGGGGGCAGCGCGAAGTACAGTCAGCAGCAATGTATGGCCTCCGTCTTGCATGGAGGGTCTAGGGCTAGAGGGCAGCCCCCGGGCACAACCCCAGATGCCATCCCCAGTCCACTGTGGACCAGGGCATCTGAGAGGGCTGTGCCACTGGGTTCTTTCATTTCCATCTGAGGCCCAGCTGTGGGGACCCTGGCTCTTGCCTCAGCCTTCTTCTGCCTGATAAGGACTCAGCTGCCCTGTGGAGTGGGCTGCAGTGGAGGGGGAGGTGGGGAGAGGAAGAAGGAGAAGAGAACACTGGTGGACTTGGAGTAGCTGGTGCCAGCTGTTTCTGATCCTGCCCTTCCCCAGTTAGGATGTCCAAGCCTTCCTTAAATTTTGTGAATGAATGCATTCCATTTTGCTGAAGAGAGTTCAAATTGGGATTTATTACTTATAAGTGAGGAAGTCTTGGTTCGTGTAGACAGTCCGAGGGTGCCCTATTTTTTTTTTTCATCCTGATATGCTCTTTAGTCCTCTTTCCCCGTTTCCCCCACCTCCCTACGCACCTCCCCTCTGGAAACCATCAGTTTGTTCTTTATAGTTAAGAGTCTGCTTTTTGGTTTCTCTGTCTCTTTTTTTCCCTTTGCTCACTTGTTTCTTAAATTCCACATATGAGTGAGATCATACAATATTTATTTTTCTCTGACTTATTTTGCTCAGCATTATACTCTAGGGGGACAACATTTTATGTCTTCTCCCTCCCTCCCCTCCTCTCTCTCTCTTTGTGTGTGTAAGTACCTACATATACACATGTGTGTTTATATAATTTTTACATAGTTTTTTCCTTGATATCTAGAGAAAGTTGTGCTTTTACCTCTAAATACTTCAATTTGCATTCCTTTTTTAAAATTTATTTATTTTTAGAGAGAGAGTGTGTGTGTGCAAGTATGGAAGGGGGGGGAGAGAGAGAGAGAGAGAGAGAGAGAGAGAGAGAGAGAGAGAGAGAAAATCCCAAGCAGGCTCCACACCATTAACTCAGAGTCTGACATGGAACTGGAAAACTCTCACAGACTGTGAGATCATGACCTGAGCTGAAATCAAGAGTCAGATGCTTAACAAACTGAGCCTCCCAGGTGCTCCCAATTTCCATGCTTAAAAAATAAGAACATTTCTGGGGCACCTGGGTGGTTCAGTTGGTTAAGTGTCCAACTTCGGCTCAGGTCATGATCTCACGGTTTGTGAGTTCCAGCCCTGGGTTGGGCTCTGTGCTGACAGCTTGGAGCCTAGAGCCTGCTTCAGATTCTGTGTCTCCCTCGCTCTCTGCCCCTCCCCCTCTCACACTCTGTCTTTCTTTCTCAAAAAATAAATAAACATTAAAAAAATTAAAAAACAAGACCATTCACTTATATATCTAAAGTACAATTAGCAAAATCAGGAAATTAACAATGATACAAGAGTATTTAATCTACCTTGTTTAATTTTCCCCAATTGTCCTAATCATGTAACAGTCTGCTGTGCAGCAAGGCTGTGAACCACCAATTTAAGCCAATGGCTCCACATTAGAATCACCTTTGGGGCAGAGGTTTGAAAATACAGATGCCTAGGCTCTACCTCTAGAAATTGGATTTATTTATTTATTTAGTGTGTGTGCACCACTGAGCAATTTTTAAAAACCCAAGGTCACTCTAATGTGCAGCCAATGTTCTAAACAGTTCTTTGAGCCGATAGCGGTCATTTCCTTCCATTGCTTTATCATGTTTCTAGTGATTGGTTTTTGAGGGGTATGCCAGCTTGAATAGTGCTCCTTGAGTTCATGTCCACCTGGAAACTCAGAATGTGACCTTATTTGGAAATAGGGTCTTTGCAGATGTAGTCAAGGTAAGATGAGGTCATACTGGATTAGGGTGGGCCCTAACTGGTGTCCTCAATAAGGAGAGGGAGATTTGGAGACACGGGGAAGAAGATCATGTGACCGTGGAGGCAGCTATAAGCCAAGGCGCACCAAGGACTGCCAGGAGCCACCAGAATCTAGCAAGAGGCAAGGAAGGATTCTTTCCTGGAGTCTTCAGAAGGAACAGGGCACGTTGCTGACACCTTGATTTCCAACTACTGGCTTCCAGGACCATGAAAGAATAAGAAAAAAATATCTGTTGTTTTCAGCCACCCAGTTCATGGTAATTTGTTAAGGCAGCCATGGCAACCTTAATACAGTGGACATTGGGCCTAGTTAAGGCCAGGAGGCCTAAGGGCAATTCTACTGGGTCATTTCTTTGACAACCTTTCCTGCAAAATTCCTTCCCAGATTCACAGTTTCCTTGAAAGATTCCTTAGGGCTGGTTGGCAAGTACTGTTGATTCTCCCCACTTTGGGCACCTGGGAGGGTAACAGTCTTCTGTCCCCTGGAGCAGGTGTGCCATGTGAACAAACTGGTACTCATCACTTCTGGGGCACCCGTGAGCAATCGGACCTACTCTCGTATCCTGATGCCACGCTAGTGATTCTTCAGATGGGGGCTGCTTGGTCCCAAAGGCCCCAGAGTGACAGGGGACTTGCTAGGAATCCCCAAAATCCATCCAGAGGTCTTAACAGGGGGTAGGTCAGCCTCTTGCCACAAGGGGCAAAGGGGTAGAACTAGAGTTTCCCGAGTTCTAATTGGCTTTTGTTGCTCAAAACCCTTCTGCTGTATCTTTTACTGATAGGACTTGGAGAGCCTTTGTCTCCTCCAACTCCGAATGTCCTTGGATTTGTGGACTCTCTGCTCCCTTTCATCTCTGCTTGCAAACTGCTCAGTTCTTTCTGAGTTCATCTCTTTCTTATTATAGCTTGTCAAACACAGCCAACAGCAGCCAGCATGCAATGCTAGCATTGTCTTTTTAGCATCTTCTCCTCCTGGAGCAATGAGGGTGTTGGTGATATTGTCTGTTGGGCACAGTTTTATCAAATGTTTGCCACTTCGTGTGTGACATGAACTTCCTTCTGTTCAGCTTTGGTTAACAGCATCCTCACTGCCCCTCCCAGTCCCTAAGTCAGTGTGTGTGTGTGTGTGTGTGCGCGCGCGCGCATGCGGGTGTATTTGTATGCATATGTGTGTGTGTGTGTATAATTTATTTATTTTATTTTGCTATTTCAGTAGCAACATTCTTCCAGTAGCTTTGAAGATAGACTAGGTTGTAGTCTCACCCACGTAACAAACAGTGCTCCAAAAAATCTTAGTGGCTTACAACACTAAGCCAAAACAAACAAACCACAAAGGTTTTTTTTCTCCCCCACCCTCCCGCAACTCAATCTACATGCATTTAGTAACATGTTTTTAGCTTATATCTCTGAATCAAGAGGAACCACACCCTGACTTGATGGAGTCACTATGCGTCCCCTACTGGCCCTGAACTTGATGTTGTGACAAAATGGGAATGTGGTTGCCTCCTTTAAGGAGTAGAGAGTGTATTTTACCTGTGGAAGGAAGAGTGAGACAAATATTTAGCTAGATTTAGTAGTCCCTAGTGGGCAGAAAGGGTAGATTTAGTAGTTATTAGTGCTGCTTGCAGATTATTTTGGGTGTTGGCTTTCTGAGCATGGCCAGAATGGTACTTATTTCTCCTATACAGTTAGAATGAACTGCATTGGGCAATGGATTGTGAGTGCAAGTTACACATGTCCTTAACTGCTGGAAGCTCTAAGAGCCTATGTGGCCATACCATGGTGGCTGTTGTGTCTGCTGGGATCTGCCATGAGGGAACATGGAACAGAACCCTCATGTGGCATGGGTGAGAAATAAACACTTATCTTTATAAACCCTAAAGTTTGGGGATGGTTTGTGACCACTGCATACCTGGAAGAGTTTGGGGGTTGTTTCTTACTACTGTCCTATCCTGACTGATATAAAAGGAAACACCCCCTTCCCCCAACTTCTGCTTGGCACCATGTGTTGCTTGGAGCTGCTACATCCATCTTATGACTGAGAGGAGATTAGTGTAAAAAAAAAAGAAAGATAAAGATAACACACTGAAAAAGGATAGTAGAACAGAAAGATGAAAAGAAAACGTGGTCCCTGAGTAGAGCTACTGAACTAGCCCTTGGCACTCTCCTACCTCCAGACCTTCCATTATATGAGAAAGCAATGCCTTATTCATCACATTTGCTTGGGTATTATTACTTGGGGCTGCACAGGTGTTGTGTCGGACAGAATAAAGGCCCATTAGGGGCACCTGGGTGGCTCAGTCGGTTAAGCGTCCAACTCTTGATTTTGGCTCAGGTCGTGATCTCTTGACGACAGCACAAAGATTGCTTGGGATTCTCTCTCTTCCTCTCTCTCTGGCATCCCCCACCCCCCACTCGAACACTCTCTCTCCAAATAAATAAATAAACTTAAAAAAATTTTAGGCCACCTGGGTGGCTCAGTCAGTTAAGGTCGGACTTCAGCTCAGGTCATGATCTCATGGTTTGTGAGTTCAAGACCCACATTGGACTCTGTGCTGACAACTCAGAGCCTGGAGCCTATTTCAGATTTTGTGTCTCTGTCTCTCTCTGCCCCTCCCCTGCTTGCACTCTGTCTCTTTCTCTCTTTCTCTCAAAAATAAAACATTAAAAGCTTTTTTTTAGCAAAAAAAAAAAAAAAAAGGCCCACCAAAGATGTTCATGTCCTAATCCTCAGAACCTGTATACTATCTCACATGGGAATGGGGTGCTACAGCTGTGATTAAGTTTTTTACTTTGAGATAGAAATTATCTTCATTCGATTATTTGGGTGGGCTCAATGCAGTCCCAGCTGCTCTGGACTACAGCGGCTGCGGGCTGGCTACCTCCAGATCACAGTCATATTAAAGGTCACTATAATCCCCATTTGGGGGCCGAGGGGGGTCGGGCAGAGGTTTGAGCTGAGCTGCAGCCGAGTTGGGGCCAGAGGCGGACCAGACCCTCTTGGATCGGGAGAGCCTGGCAGAGGTTGGCACGCAAGGTCGGATGAGTGAAACGCCCCCGCTCTGAGCGGCCGGTCCACCTGACCAACTCCCTCTCTAGGGTTCTAATACTTGCTTTTTCTGGTGCGTCCACAGACTGGAGGGACAATTGAGTAGACGGCATGGGTGGTAGAAACGGACGCCCCAGGGCAAGGCGGTGGGATTTGAGCTTCCCAAGGAGGGCTAGAGGACACGCCACCGTAGGAGCCCTGCCTTCCTGGACAGCTTGTCCCTCGTGCCTAGGGAGCCGAGTCCCGGGAAGGCCGGCTGTGAAGGGGTGGGGCAGGGGGAGGGGACAAGAAGAAGGGGCGGGAGGAGACCGCCCCCCGGGCGGTGCGGATAAGAGGGCGTGCGCTCGCGGGCCGCACGTGCGGGCCTCTCGGAGGAGGCGCGGAGGGGAACTGGCCCAGCGCTGCCCGCGGCAAAGCCCGAAGCCGGGCGGCGCGATGGAGCCGGCTCCGGACCCGGGGCTCGGGGACTCGTCCCTGCACCGCTACCTGGACGGCGAGTTCTGGAGCCTCAAGAACGAACTCCGCAGGCTCCTGGGAGGCAGCCCGCTCTTCCGCCACAGGTACTGTGCAGCCGCGGGGGGCCGGCTGGCAGTGTCCCCTCGGTCTCCGCGAGCCCCCGGGGGGCACCGTCCGGCGTGCTCCCGGCCAGGGCGAGGCATCACCCTCCTACCCTGTGCGGGTGATAGGCTCTCCCCCCGAGAGGTGCGGGCGCCGCAGACGGCTGCCGACCTCACGGGCCCGCAGGGAGGGTGGCCTCCGCCTGCCGAGCTCGCGTGTAAGCGAAGAGTCCGAAGAGACCGGGTGAAGGGGTGGGCCCGCAGCGGCAGGCGCGGTGCTCCGCTGAGAGTCGCGGCTGGAAGGTTTGGCGCGGCTGGAAGGTTCGGCGCGGCTTCTGTATCTCAGTTGCTTGAATGCCCGCCCCTCTTGTCCCACTCCGGGTGGTGGGAGAAGAGGCAGAAAAGCCGGGGTGTGGTGTGCGTGGACCGCGCCCAGGGCGATCGTGCCTCGGTGTACGCAACAGGTGCGCCCGACCAGGTGCGCAGGAACCGGGCAGGACAGCTTAGGCTCTGGGTGGTGTCTGCCTGGAAGAGAGGGACTTTTATTTGCACCGGAATGGACTGGCCCTGCACAGGGCATATCTGGGCGTCTGGGATGGGGCGGACTCCCAGGAGCCTAGTACTTTGGTTCTAAGGGGGAGGGGGTTCAAGTCCACGAGGTCATTCGATGCCAGGACAGCCCTGAGAAGTGGACAGGGAGGCTGTGCTGCTCAAGTTCTTCTCATGGAGAAAACTCGGTGGCAGGCAGTCAGAACCAGAACTCAGCACGTGTGTCCCCTTGTGGGCTCTTCCTCCTGTGCTGGGCAGCTCACCCCTTCACAGACAGTCTGAAAAGCCCACTCTTAGAACCAGGCTCTGGAGTTGTAGCTTAAGGAAGCCCTTAATAAAAACGCCAGTATGTTGCGAAGGACGATTAACTAGTTGGCTGGGCCAGTCCACCCACTTTTAGCTTCTGTCTTAAGAATCAGCTGGGCTGAGGGGCGCCTGGGTGGCTCAGTCGTTAAGCCTCCAACTTTGGCTCAGGTCATGATCTCACAGTTCCTGAGTTCCAGTCCCATTTCCTCTCTGTGCTGACAGCTCCGAGCCTGGAGCCTGCTTCAGACTCTGTGTCTCCCTCTTTCTGCCCCTCCCCTGCTCACACTCTCTCTGTCTCTCGAAAATAAACATTAGAAAAAAAAAAAGAATAAGTTAGGCTGAGGTGGAAGCAGGTGCCTTGCCCTTGGAGAAGAAGCTGGGGGTTTCCGCATTGGAAGGGGGTGGACTTAGGGAAGATGAAATGTGAGTGTGTCCTGGAGTGTTTTCCCGCTTTCTCTTTATGTCATGGTTTTCAAAGTGTGGTCCAGGGGTACCGAAGATCATTTCATGAGATTCAAAGGTAAAACCAATTTTATAATAATACTAAGATGTTATTAGCCTTTCATTCTCATTTTCTCACAATGTTCAGTGGTGGCTTCCAGAGACTACATTAAGCATAATATCCCAACAGATGAAATGCAGAAGCAGATATGAGAATCCCGCTATCTTCTATCAATCCCTTCCATTAAAGGGATTTGTAAAAATGCAAAAAAAGCGCCTCATTACTAATTTTTTGGGGGGTTAGACAATAATAGTTTTTTCATTAAAAGTTTAATGAGTTTAATACTATTTTCTTTTTCTTAAAATTTTTAAATGTTTTTTTTTTAAATTTATTTTTGAGAGAGAGAGAGACAGCATGAGCAGGGGAGGGTCAGAGAGAGAGGGAGACACAGAATCAGAAACAGGCTCCAGGCTCTGAGCTGGCTGTCAGCACAGAGCCTGATGTGGGGCTTGAACCCACAAACTGTGAGATCATGACCTGAGCCAAAGTTGGACGCTTAACCGACTGAGCCACCCAGGTGCCCCTCTTTTTCTTAAATTTTTAATGTTTATTTATTTTTGAGAGAGAGTGAGAGAGAAAGGGAGAAGACACAGAATCCCTCAGACAGAGAGAGAGAGAGAGAGAGAGAGAGAAAGGGAGACACAGAATCTGAAGCAGTCTCCAGACTCTGAGCTATCAGCACAGGGGCTGATGTCGGGCTCGAACCCATGAACTATGAGATCATGACAAGAGCCAAAGTCAGATACTCAACCGACTGAGCCACCCAGGCACCCTTTCAAATGATTTACTGTTACTTTCAAATGATTTAATATATATTCAAATATTTTTCTGTCACAATTTCTAATATGGTAAGAATAAATATTTGAGGGTCTCAATAATTTTTTAAGATTTTATTTTTCTTCTAGAGCAGTTTTAGATTTACAACAATATTGAAAGAGAGATACAGAGATTTTCTGTATATTGTCAAACTCCACACATGCATAGTCTCCCCATTATCAGTGTCACCCACCAGAATGATACATTTTGTTTTTTAACCAAGATTGAACATCGTGATCACCCCAAGTCCATGGCTTATGTTAGGACTTACTCTTAGCATTTATATTCTGTGGGTTGGGCAAATATATAATGCTATGCATTTATCATTATGGTTTATTATACAGAATATTTTCACTGCCCTAAAGATCCTCTGTGCTTTGCCTTTTTGTTTCTCCCCACAAACCACCCCTGGCAACCAGTGAACTTTTTACTCCATAGTTTTGCCTTTTCCAGAATGTCATGTGGTTGAAGTCATATGTGATTAGCTTCTTTAATTTAGAACTATGCATTGAAGCTTCCTCCATGCCTTTCCATGACTTGATAGCTCATTTCTTTTTAGTGCTGAATAATATTTCATTGTCTGCATGAGCCACAGTTTGTTTATCCATTCACCTACAAAAGGGCATCTTGGCTGCTTCCAAGTTTTGGCAGTTAGGAATAAAGCTACTGTGTGCAGGGTTTTTCTTTTAAATTTTTTAATTTTAGAGAGAGAGCCACGTGCACATGAGCTGGGGAGAGGGCCAGAGGGAGAAAGAGAATCTTAAGCAGGCTCCACATTCAGTGCAGAGCCCAACACGAGGCTGGATCCCACCTCCCTGGGATCATGACCTGAGCCAAAATCAAGAGTCAGACCCTCAACTGACTAAGCCACCCATGTGCCCTTGTATGCAGGTTTTTGTGGGAAGGCCCCAACAATTTCTAAGAGTACAAAGAGGTCCTTTCAGTCATACTTGCCCTGCTACAGCCCTGTCCACACACGTCCACACGTCTCTGTTCCTGTACTCCTCAGTCTTCTCAGTGTCACTCCTAGGCTGTCATCTCTTTGCCTTTTTCAATTTAGGAACTGCAGTTTTTTATTAAAAAATTTTTTTAATGTTTATTTATTCTTGAGAAGAGAGAGAGAGAGCAGGGGAAGGGCAGAGAGAGAGAGGGAGACACAGAATCGGAGGCAGGCTCCAGGCTCTGAGCTGTCAGGCATCCTAGGAACTGCAGTTAAAATTTTTTTTTTAATGTTTTATTTATTTCTAGGAGAGAGAGAGAGAGAGACAGCGTGAGCAGGGGAGGGTCAGAGAGAGAGGGAGACACAGACTCTGAAATAAGCTCCAGGCTCTGAGCTGGCAGTTAGCACAGAGCCCAACGCGGGCCTCGAACCCACAAACCGCGAGATCATGACCTAAGCGAAAGTCGGACGCTTAACCAACTAAGCCACCCAGGTGCCCCAGAACTGCAGTTTAAAATATGGAACAAGAGGCATCTGAATGGCTCAGTGGGTTAAGCATCCAACTTCAGCTCAGGTCATGAGCTCACGGTTCCAGGGTCTGAGCCCTGCATTGGGCTCTGAGCTGACAGTGTGGAGCCTGCTTGGAAATCTCTCTTCCTCTCTCTCTGCCCCTCCCTCACTTGTGCTCTCTCCCCTTCTCTCTTTCTCTCTCTCCAAAATAAAAAAAAAATTAAAACAAATAAAATATGGAACAAAATTCTCATACTCAAACTGCTGACTTGGGCCAAGGAGAAGTACTTCCTTGAGATTGTACAACCAGCTTAGGGATGGAGGGAAAGACACCCCAGCGGGTCAGAAAGCCAGCAGGCAGCTTATTTCCCAGTCTGACCATCATCAAGTGATTTTACCTTATTGAGCTGACATTTGCTCATCCACAGAATGGGGATGATACGTGTGCCACTGGGTTGTTATGTTGCTCAGTCGAGAAACTGATGAATAGGTGTTCAGTGATGCTGGCTGTGGTGTGATACCAAAGCCCCCCACCCCATAAAAAAACCCACCAAAAGATAACACCAGAAAAGAAAAAGATTAGAACACCATTATCCTAACAAACACTTTTCTATTCTTGGCAGTTCTTGTTGATTGACTTCATAATTTTGGAGTTCTGGTAAGAGCATAGACTAAATTTATACTGTTTTTCCCAAGTGATTGCCCAAGTGCTTCAAGATTCTGATATCTATTGGTCACACTGTACTATCAGATTTGATCTTATCATGTGTTAGAAGACAGCGATCTTGATTTCTTGATGTTTTAACATTCCACTAAGATAGAATGCTCCAGAGGAGACCAGAAATAAAACTTCTCTAGTCATTGATTCGCTGGGCAATGTTGCATCTCCTGCGCCTGGGTCTCCTCCCCTGGCCTTTGAAGTTAAAATGGGTGTTGGAGGTGGGGTGGGGTTTGTGGCCGCAAGGTTCCCTGAGTGCTGCGTGTGTACAGTGGGACATTTGTACAGGCTCAGGCACTCCCAGGACACAAGAGGCCGGGAAATAGTTTGCCTCCAAAAGAGCAGGGGTTGTGTGATTTCCTGGGCACATAGCGGCCACCCTCCTCAGCACTGGGGTTCACCTCCTTCACTCTGCTCCCAGATGAGGTGTGGGTGCAGCCCGGGCTCCCCTCCTAAGGAATGGCTTACCCTCTTTCCCAAATACTGGCTTGTCAGGCTGACTCCACGCTGTCCCACTCCAGAGAGTCCCCCAGACCCTGGGACTGTGCCATGGCTGCCCTGTGACAGCATGCTGTTTATTTCGACAGCGGGAGGATTGGGGGAGACTCGAGGTTCCTCACTGGGGTTTGCAGGGAATGTTTAAAAGCAACATATGAAATGAGTTAAGCTTTTTACATGTTTTTGAGTTAGTTTCTCAGCAAACTGGAGCTCTTGCCTGAGGGCCAGGCTGGTGAGTGGGTGTGCACATGTGTGGGTATGCGCACATCCCTCTTGAAAACAACCTACAAAGCCCCACTAGATGTTGCTGGTCTCCTAAAACCTTTTACCCGCCCTTCCGCAGGGTTCCCCTCCCTGGTGTCAGTGTGCCGGCTCCCCTCACCCCTTCTTTCTCTCTACTCCCTTGACTTCCCTTTCCTAGAACAATGCACCTATCTCTTCCTAACTGTTGAAAATTTCCCCCCTAAGTCTTCTTAAGATATGCAAGTATACGTGAAGACAGTCTCATTGTGAAAAGCCAAATAATATAGAACACTTGCAAGTTTCCTAAACTGTCCCCTCCTCCAACTACTTTTTTCATTGTAGTAAAATACACATAAAATCAAACTTACCGCTTTTTAAAAAAGACTTATTTATTGGGGCGCCTGGGTGGCTCAGTCGGTTAAGTGTCCGACTTCAGCTCAGGTCATGATCCTGTGGTCCAGGAGTTTGAGCCCTGCATCAAGCTCCGTGCTAACAGCTCAGAGCCTAGAGCCTGCTTTGGATTCTGTGTCTCCTACTCTTTCTGCTCCTCCCCTGCTCATGCTTGTACTCTCTCAAGATAAACATTAAAAAAAATTTTTTTTTAAGATTTATGTATTTATCTTTGAGAGAGAGAGGGAAATTGCAAGTGGAAGAGGGACAGAGAGAGAGGGATAGAGAATCCCAAACAGGCTCTGTACTGTCAGTGTGGACCCTGATGCAGGGCTCAACATGGGGCTTGAACCCACAGCCATGAGATCATGACCTGAGCTGAAGGCGAACATTCAACCCGCTGAACAGCCCAGGTGCCCCAAATTTATCATTTTAATAATTGTTAAGTGTATAGCTCCATGACATTAAGTCCATTCATGTTTCTGTGTAACCACCACCACCACCTCCTGAACTTGTTCATCTTCCAAGTAGAACTTCTGTGCCCATTAAACAACAGGCATTATTCCTCCCCGGGAATTGTCCTCCATTCGCCTCTCCCTGCCAGCCTCTGGCAGCCACCAATCCTGCTTTCTGTCTCTTCACCGTTCCAGGAACCTCATATAAGTCAAATCACACATTTTCCTTCAGTGTTTGGCTTATTTCGCTTAGGGTAATATTCTCAAAGTTTATCTGTGTCGTAGCATGTGTCAGAATCTCCTTCCTTTTTTTTTTTTTTTAAATGTTTTATTAATTTCTAGGAGAGAGAGAGAGAGACAGCATGAGCAGGGGAGGGTCAGAGAGAGAGGGAGTCACAGACTGAAACAGGCTCCAGGCTCTGAGCTGGCAGTCAGCACAGAGCCCGACGCGGGGCTCGAACCCACGAACCGTGAGATCATGACCTAAGCGAAAGTCGGACGCTTAACCGACTAAGCCACCCAGGTGCCCCAGAATCTCCTTCCTTTTTGAGGCTGAATGACATTCCATTGCAGGGATATAGCATGTTTTGTTAGTCCATTCACTCATAGATGGACATCTGATGCCCCAACCACTTCTAGTACTTTCGCGTATGGTAGGGTTTTTCTGCTTCTCCTTGTTTTTCTATGAGTTCATATACACATAAACAGTACGTTCTTCTATAAGCAAGATCGTGCTATATGATGTATTTTACAGCTTGCTCTTTTATAATTTAATTCTTATTTTCATTGTGTGATGTAGGAACATTTTTTTTAACTAAAGCAGTTGACAATTTTATTTTCACGTTTCACAATACAAATGAAAATTGCTTTTTTTTTTTTTTTAATTTTTTGGTCTCACTACTCCCCTGCCAAAACTATTCTCTCTTTGATAAGAAGGGGGAACAAGGCTTCCTCGTGCTGTTGGAAACCACCCACAGTCACAGCACCATGATCTCCTGGTGAAGTAGAACAAGGAATATAAAATGAGTATAAAGAGGCTCCCATCTCTCCTTATCTGTCTGGTTGAGTCATTCCTGGCCAATGGGGCACCACTGTGGGACAGGTGAGAGGTCTCATCATTGGGGGTCCGGGCATCGTTGCTCTGTGGCCTCTGATAGGTGGTCTCATTCCAGGTGCAGTTCCCACTGGTATCATCCCAGGAGGAGGAATGCCCCCCATATGGGGTGCTGGCATCATACCAGGGCGAGGGGGACCCTGGAGACCGGGGGTGGGGTGGGGAAGTGGGATCATTGTCCTGCAGGAAGAGGAACAGAGAATGGAGGAAGAGGTATCTTTGCTTGTTGAAATACTACAGTTGTTCTGTGGATAAGGCTCTGAGCCTACTCTCCCATCGATTTCTGATAGTCTTTCACATTCTCTTTGCGTTTCCTACCATTTCAGTGTGTCTTCCTCGTGGATGGCGAGTCATGGCTGAAGTATATGTCTTAGTAATCACAATAGAACGTAGGTTTCCTGCTCTGCAGGCCAGTGGCTCTCTGTCCCGTGCCATGTATGAATATTCTTAATGCAAAGGGTACAACGAGATTTGTAATGGAAAACAGCCATCCCTACCCCATCTGCTTCTGTCCGTCATTCCTTTCTGCTTTGACAGCCCCACCCAGTTCTTTCACCGGCTTCTTATGTTATTGACCTCCATATTCCTAAACAACATGCTTAAACCACCACTTCCTGAGTGTAAAGTGACTATTACAGAAAATGAAGATTCTCAGTGCTGCACCATTTTCTTTGTCTATGCTCCAAAAATCACCATGTCACCATTTTTATTTAAATCACTATCCAGTATTCACACTGACATGACTACATAAATATTATTCCCAGCCGTGCCCCATGGTGCATCATATTTCATTTCCTTTCTTTTATAACTGTTTATTTCTTTGGAGATATCAGTTTTCCCTTTATTCGTTTGCTTACTTTTCTATAACCCATGAGTCCTTGACTCCACAGTTTGGTATAGAATGGTTACAGTCCTCTCAACTTGGTCAAACCTATCAGGTAATTGGCAATTCCATTCCTCCAGTGCCTGAGGACACATCTCTCCTGGATGTCCCATTTGTCTGGACTGGCTTTCTACATGTCTCTTCAGTATTAGGAATTGCCTTTGCATCTTCTCTGTTCCCCAGGCTTTCTCTTTTTAGCCCTTTATGGAGTATGGCTGCAAATTCCTTAATGCTACTCCCACTAAGAGGTGTGCTTATGTCCCCTCCCCCTTAAATCTGGGTGGCTTTGTGACTGCTTTGGCTTGCAGAGTATGGCTGAAGTGACAATGTGCTAGTTGCTGGGCTCGGGCCTGAAGAGACTGATACCTTTCACTTCCTGTCTCTTCACTCCTGAGCATCCATATAAGAAGGTCTGTTAGCCTGTAGCTGGTCCATGGAGAAAGGCTGCAGGAAGAGAGGTAAAGAGTTGCTAACCCTTCCCAACTGCTCCAGCTCTCAGCTCTTGAAGTCATCTGAGCTGGGGCTCCAGACATTGTGAAGCAGAGACAAGCCATCCCTACTTGTTCCTGTGTGTCCAAACTCCTGATAGAAAGCAGAGAGAGAGAACACTGATGCATTGCTGTTTTAAGCCACTAAGTTTTGGGGTACACTGTTACACAGCTATGGGTAACCAGAACAGTCTTTCATCTAATAGCTTCCTGAGAAAGAATATAAAGAGAAGTAACTTTTTGAGATTTTTGAGATTTTTATGTCTGAAAATATTCACTGTCTAATTGAATGTTGTTCTGGGTATAGAATTCTAGGCTGGGAATAAAATTTCCCCCAGATTTTTTTTTTTTTTTTTACAAATAGTTTATTGTCAAATTAGTTTTTACATAACACTCAGTGCTCATCCCCAAAGTGCCCTCCTTCATGCCCATCCCCCCCTCCCCCCCACATCCATCAGTCCTCAGTTTTTGTCAGCATTCAAGAGTCTCTCATGGTTTGCCTCTCTCCCTTTCCCCCACCATTTCCGCCCTTCTTCTCCCCCTTGGTCCTCCGTCAAGTTCCTCCTAATCCTCCTATACGTGCAAACATATGGTATTTGTCCTTCTCTGCCTGACTTATTTCGCTCAGCATAACACCCTCAAGGTCCATCCATGTTGCTACACATGGCCAGATTTCATTGTTTCTCATTGCCATGTAGTATTCCATGGTATAGATAAACCACATCTTCTTGATCCATTCATCTGTTGATGGACACTTAGGCTCTTTCCATGTTTTAGCTATTGTGGAGAGTGCTGCTATGAACATTGGGGTACATGTGCTCCTATGCCTCAGCATTTCTGTATCCCTTGGGTAAATTCCTAGCAGTGCTATTGCTGGGTCATAAGGGAGTTCTATTGTTAGTTTCCTGAGGAACCTCCACACTGTTTTCCAGAGGGGCTGTACCAGTTTACATTCCCACCAACAGTGTAGGAGGGTGCCCGTTTCTCCACATCCTCGCCAGCATCTAGAGTTCTCTGATTTGCTCATTTTAGCCACTCTGACTGGCGTGAGGTGGTATCTCAGTGTGGTTTTGATTTGTATTTCCCTGATGAGGAGGGATGCTGAGCATCGTTTCATGTGTCTGTTGGCCATCTGGATGTCCTCTTTGGAGAAGTGTCTGTTCATGTCTTCTGCCCATTTCTTCACTGGGTTGTTTGTTTTTCGGGTGTGGAGTTTGGTGAGTTCCTTATAGATTCTGGATATTAACCCTTTATCTGATATGTCATTTGTCCCCCAGATTTTTAAAAGCATCATACCATTGTTTGCTAGTATCCAGCATTGCTATTAAAAGATCTTACCCCTTCTGCACCCTGACCTTTTATAAATGGCTTATTTTTCTTCCTTCTGGAAGCCACACCATTATGAGGATTCTTCTTTAGCATAGCACTGTTGTTACATCATTTACGGAGTGATCTGATGTGGTTCTCTTTTTCTTTCAGTGTGTTGGGCATATAATGGGCTCTTTAATCTAGAAACTAATGTTCTTCAGTTATTTACACCATTACCTGGAACTGTTTTTGTTTAGATACTGGATTTCCTGACCTTGTCCTTTGATTTTCTTATCCTTCCTTCATCCTTATTTTCCATTTATTTATTTATTTACTTACTTACTTACTTTTGTTCTACCTCCTGGGAGATTTTCTTTACTTCCAACACTTCCTGAGTTAAAAATATCTACTGTCATATTATTTTTTTAAAAATTCTGTAAATTCCTTGTTCCTTTTTAAAAAAATATATTTATTTTTGAGAGAGAGAGAGAGAGAGACAGAGTTTGAGCAGAGGAGGAACCTAGAAAGAGGGAGACACAGAATCTGAAGCAGGCTTCAGGCTCTGAGCTGTCAGCACAGAGCCCAATGAGGGGCTTGAACTCACGAACTGCAAGATCATGATCTGAGCCAAAGTCGGACGCTTAACCGACTGAGCCACCCAGGCACTCCTCTTTGTTCCTTTTTTTGATAACACCTGTTATTGTCTTCTGACTGTAAAATCTCTTCTATTTTTAGATGTTCCTTTTTATTCTCTGCTTTGTCTCTGTTTCCTTTTTTCAATTTGTAACTTTGACCTCTGTTTTTTGTGTTTGAAGCTTTCCTTAAATGCCTAGTCCATCTTGTGTGTTTGCTCACAATAGGAGCAAAATAAAAAATATAAAGAAAATTCTTATTGTGAACAGGCAGGGTTGCTGGCCACAGGCTTTCCTGATCACAGAGTAGCCTTTTTTCAGTGACAGATCAGTTTTGTTTTGGATGGAGTTCCTTTCTCCAGGGAGGACTCTTTTCATTTTCTGAGGACTGATGGGTAGAGGATGAGGACACACAGGCCATACTCCTGGCTGCCTAAAGTGACCGTGAACAGGGCTCCTCCCTATGTGACTTTACCCCAACCAGCAAATGCTCTTCTCCTAAGACTTTTGACTTCTGTTTGCTGGAAAATGCTTGTTAGCTCTGAATTGGTTAGAACAAGTCACTTTACAGCCATCTGCTGGGAAGTTGTCCAAGCTGCCCATGATGTACAGGCCATTCCCAATTTTTGGTTATGTCCTAAGTGTTGGCGAGTGGGGCCTCTGGCTGAGGGGTCTCCCCCTGGCCCCACTGTTCTCACTGTGGGTCTTCTCTGTTGCCCTCTCACATCTCCTTCTCCTGACAGTGAACCTTCAGGCTTTGATGAGCTTGGGGAGAGGACTTGGAGCTGTCAGAGGTGCCTGGAGCCTCCAGTTCCCAAGCCTTAGTGGAGCTCAGTCGCACCAGCCGGTTGACTTAACTTAGCATTAACTTAGCATTCTCTGTTCTGCGAAATCTGCTCCCTGTTCACTTGCCTGTTCACTTTCCAGCTGCCAATATGTTGGTGCTGTCCTTTGTCTGCTGGCACTTTCTCTTCCATTCTTGGTTGGCCCGTATGGATAGTCACTCTTGTTTCAGTTGGAGGGGTGGAAACACAGCTCACATTGGTTTCAGGCACAGAGGCGGGAATTCAGGTGCATGAGTGATGCTGTCAGGAGCCCAAGCATTGGGCTCTGATTACCTGTCTTCCTGTTCATGATGATGGCTTTATGGAGCGTGTGCAAACCTCTGTTTGTTTTGAAACTATCTGTAGGCTTACTAAGGGCACTGCAGACCCACTGAGTGCTCTCCTCACCTCCCCCTTGGCTGCCGTGGGAGAGTATTGATTCAACCTCTTCTTGACCCTTGAGGGATCTCAGGCCTTGAAGTCCAGGTTGTAATTAGCCCCCAAGGGAATTTCCATGTCCATCTTTCTAGTTCCCATTTACTTTTTTTAATGTTTTTATTTTATTTCTGAGGGAGAAAGAGAGAGCGAGCGAGGAAGCCAGGCCAGCACAAGTGGGGGAGGGGCAGAGAGGGAGACACAAAGCAGACAAAGAATACAAAGCAGGTTCCACGCTCTAAGCTGTCAGCACAGAGCCCAACGTGGGGCTCGAGCTCATGAACTGCTCGAGATCATGACCTGGGCCGAAGTCAGATGCTTAACCGACTTAGCCACTTAGGCGCCCCAGTTCCTATTTACTTGTAAATGGACAGGTAGGTGGACAGATGGCTCTCACGGTTCAGCAGGGGACCCTGGCTCCCGTGCATGTTGCTTGACCCACTGAGGGTGCTTCCTACATAGCTGTTGAATGGGTTGTTGTTGAAGGTGAGGGATTTCCACTCTAGAGGCCTGCAGAATATGAGTACCATAATATTCCACCCAAAGCATCCTTCAGGTGACCAAGAGTGTCCCTATGGCTAGAAACACAAAGCCTGATAAGCTAGCAGACTCCAGCATTCCATGGGCAGAGCACAGCCCTAGGAGCGAGTCGAGGCCTGGTTATACCTGTAAACCACAGCTCTAGCCATCCGCCAATACACTGAGTTAAGTGGTGCTACCCACCCATTTCTGTTCTCTCAACCAGCCTCTCTTGTGTCACTCCAGCCTCTGCACCACTTACATACACGGCCCAAAATAACCCTCTTTGCTTGAGATTTCAAGTTTCCTTTCTAAGCCAGACGCTGTCCTGGAGGTTGGGATCACTGTGATAGCCTGTATCAGGCGTCACCCTCAGGCTGAGCTGATGCAGCACCTCGGGATCGTGGTGGGCCAGGAAGAGCCAGGAGCACTATCTGGCACCCGAGCTTTTACCTAGTGGGGAAGCCTGCCTGAGTTTGTTGAAACCTTGTATTGCTGTCCTGGGTGGTTGTACCTGTTCCTGTCTTCTGTTCATTTGGTCATACATCTCCCTTCACTTCCTTCCTGCTCCCTTCCAACCCTTTCCCCCTTACGTCCCCTTCCTGCTCCCTCCCTCCTGGGGACTTCCTCTCTCAGCCCACAGACACCCCACTTCTCAGCAGATCTTGCAGAAACACCAGGCTTTTGCTCCTCTGCCTTCTCACTGTCCCGGCAGCTCCTCCTGACAGAACTAAGCAAAGGTAAGTGCTAAACTGAAAACTTTCTGCTCCAGAAAACAACGCTGCCATCGCTGGGGAGGCAGTAACAGCCCTCTGGCCGCTTGAGGTCTAAAGAGAATGTGTGAAAGTATGTCACACTGTTTGGGGACCCTCCTTCTACTCCTGTGTCTTCCAGTCTAGAGTCTGAGCTCCTTCAGGGTAGGGACAGGTCTGGCCTGTTTTGAGTTCCTTGTGTTAACTGTGGTGCAGACGCTTACCGAAAGCTCGGGAAGGGAGGCCCGAAGGAAGGATGGTGAGGGAACATCTCTTCTCCCACAGTCTCTTCTCCCACAGTCACTGGCTGGCAAGCCTGGGCTGCGGGAATGTGGATTGGCAATGCCTTCTGTCAGGGATTCTCATCACATTTTTGTCTCTGGCTGCAAGGGTCTTTTCTTCGTCCTCCTTCCTTTCTCTCTATCTCCATGCTTTCTTTCTGCTAGTTTCGTAGACTTTGCCAACCGGCAAGTGTACTTACTTCTCTGTGGTTGAGTGAACCTCACAGCTACAATTAAACCGCAGTGCTTAGAAAACCCTTCCCGTAGCCTTTTCTGTCACCCTTGTTGGTTCAGGGCCTTGGTCTTTGACAGTTACCACAGGATGGTTTAACGGTTTCTGTTTCCATTCAGGGTCAGGGCATCCAGGCTGTGCGAGGGCTCACAGAGGGGTGGGTGGAGGCTTTGGAAGGTGGAAGGTCAGGTTGTGAGGTAGCTGTGGTATTTACTAGAAGACCGAGGGTTTCTCTTCTCGCTGCCTCTGGGGATCTGTTGTTCATTGCGGCCTTTCATGTGTGTATAGGCTTGGCAGTGAGTTCCTCCTCATTTCCTAAGGGAGACGGAGCATTTTGATTTTTGCCAAGCAAAAAAAAAAAAATCTCTCAGGGTCAGAGAGAGAGAGGGAGATAGAGAATCTGGAGCAGGCTATCAGCACAGAGCCTGACGTGGGGCTCCAACCCACGAACTGTGGGATCATGACCTGAGCCGAGGTTGGACGTTTAACCAACTGAGCTACCCAGGTGCCCCCACAACCACTTTAAAAAAATTTTTTTTAATGTTTGTTTATTTTTGAGATAGAGAGAGAGAGACAGGGAACACCACCAGGGAGGAGCAGAGAGAGAGGGAGACACAGAATCCAAGGCAGGCTCCAGGCTCTGAACTGTCAGCACAGCGCCTGATACGGGGCTTGAACCTACAAACTGCGAGATCATGACCTGAGCTGAAGTTGGACATTCAGCCAACTGAGCCACCCAGGTACCCCCAGAACTGCTTTTTTAAAAAGTTGTTTTTGGTTTGTTGGGTTTTTAAACGGTTTTTAAAAAAATGCACAAAAAAATTTTTTGTTGTTATTATTGCCTCGTTCCTTGTCTCTTTTCAAAATGGACTTAATTTTGGAATAATTTTCAATTTTTAGAAAAATTGTAAAGAAAATACAGAGTTCCCACATACCCGTCAGCAAGTTTCCACTATTGTTAACATCTGACACAACCACAGTACATTTGTCAAAACCAAGAAAGCAGCACTGGTGCATCACTATTACCGAAATTCTAGACTGCATTAGAGTTTTCTAACTTTTTCCACCAGTGTCCCATTTCCATTCCAGGATCCCATTCAAGATGCCACACTGTGTTTTGTTGTCTTGTTTCTTCAGTGTCCTCTCATCTGGGACAGATCCTTAGTCTTCCTGTGCTTTCCATGATCTTGACACTTTTGAAAAGTATTGGTCATGTATTTTGTTGAATACCCTCAGTTTGGTTGGTCTGATGCCTTTCTCATGTCTAGATGGAGGTTATGGGCTTTTGGGAAGAGTATGAGGGCAAATGCCCTTCTTGTCATTCATAACAGGGGGTACGTTCTATCAACATGGCTCGTCAGTGGTGATGTTAACCTTGACCACCCGGGCAGGGAAGCATTTATCATATGTTTTCATTGTAAAATGAAATTTCCCCCTCTGCAAGCAGGTCCCTACGTGCAGTCAACGCTCATGGGACAGTGGTGGTGTGGAGACAGGTAAGCTCTACCTGCTAGAGGGGAGAGTAGCTGCACAAATTATTTATTATAGGCGATTCATCTCTTTTCCTTATGTATTTATTTAACTACTTATATCAGTATGGACTCCTGTATATTTATTTTATGATTGTGTTATAGTCATTTACTTTGTCCAAATTTTTCCAGCATTCCCAGGGGGCTCTTTCAGTCATCTCCTGTGTCCCTTTGACATGCCCCCGTCCTTTGGGGCGTTTTTTTTTTTTTTTTAAATTTTTAATGTTTTATTTATTTCTAGGAGAGAGAGAGAGAGAGACAGCATGAGCAGGGGAGGGTCAGAGAGAGAGGGGGTGACAGACTCTGAAACAGGCTCCAGGCTCTAAGCTGGCAGTCAGCACAAAGCCCGACGTGGGGCTCGAACCCACGAACCGCGAGATCATGACCCAAGCGAAAGTCGGACGCTTAACCCACTAAGCCACCCAGGAGCCCCATTTGGGGCGTTTTTTTGAAGGACTTCTTTACTTTCTAATACTGCAAGGTGTTCCGGGCTCATCTTGTATTTTCTCTGCCTATTTCTGCAGCAAACCTGTGTTCCTTTTATTTGAGAATAGTTTTTAGAAACCAAGATCTGTACTTGAAGGTCTCATTTTTACATAAGGAAATGATGCCCTACCATAATTTCCCTTCTGGTCATCTACTTTTGTCCAATATTTTATATTGAAAAAATTTAAACATATAACGGAATTGAAAGACTATAACATTGAGTTCTGTATACTCACCACCTAGATTCTACCATTAATAACCTATTACTGTATTTGCTCTATTACATATTTATTCATTTATACATCCCTCTATCCATCATATTTCATTTTTTTGGATGCATTTCAATGCCTTCCCCCACCAAATAATTCAGTGTGCATATCATGAACAAGACTTCAAAATGTGTTCGGGTTTTTGTTTTGTTTTGTTTTGCTGTAAAATGCAATGCAAAAATCTTCAATGTACACTCTCAGAATTTTGACACCAGCATACACCTATGTAACTCAAACCTCTATCAAAATATTGAGCATTACTATCACCCCAGAAATTTCCCTCATGCCCTTTCCACTCAATCCTTACTCTTATTTCCCCAGAGGTAACCACTGTTCTGGTTCCCCCTGCCCCTACTGTGTTTGAATTTTGTCTGTTTTAGAATTAAATGTAAGTGGAGTCACACAGTATGTTCGCTCAGCATATTTTTGGTGGTATATTAATTCAATGTAATCCTGTATAGCAGTGATAATGAATGAGCTGCCGCTACAGGAGATACCAAAGATAAATCTTATCAGCCATGTTGAGCAAAAAAAAAAGAGACACAACAGAACACATAGAGTCTAATCTCATTTCCGTAATATTCAGAAGCAGTCAAAAATAATTTATGGAGTTACAAGTCAGGAGCACAGCTCGCAGTGGGCAGGAGAGAGGGAGTGATGATTGAGAGGGAGATTGCGAGGAGATTCTGCATGCTGGTGATGTAATGTGATTTTCTTTGACTCAGATGAGGATTATATAGGTGTGTTTTCTTTGTGATAATTCATTAGGCTATAATTTTATGACTTATGTCTTATTCCTGGTATATTACATATTATTGACGTGTTTTAAAAATAAGATACTAGTTCGTGCCCATCAGTCGTGTGTGTTGTGTGTGTGTATGACAATGCTATGTGTATTAGTTGTCTATTGATATGTAACAAATTACCTCAAAACTTAGCATCCTAAAAGGTAATATGTATGACCTCACCTGGATGCCGTGGGTCGGGGATTTCAGAGCATCTTGTCAGGGTGGCTCTGGGTCTGTCATGAGGTTGCACGTAGGACTTCAGATCTGAAGTCCTATAAAGGTTTGACTGGGGCTGGGCTCTCAAGATGGTCCACCCACATGACTATTGGCAGGAGGCCTCAGTTTCTCCCATATGGAACTTTCCATAAAGCTGCTCGAGCATCCTCACATCGAGGCCTCACATCTGCAGCTGGCTTCCTGCAGAGCAAGTGATTCAAGAGAGCTCAGCATAATGTTTTCTAAGTTAATACATGTCACGTATGTGTATCAGCAGTATGTTCCTTTTTATTGCTAAGCAGTATTCCATTCCATGACTAAATCACAGTTATTTCTCTGTTCTCTTAGCGATGGAAACTTGGGCTGTTTCCAGTTTGGGGCTATTACGAATAAAGCTGATATGAACATTCTTCTACAAGAATTTTGTGAGCATTTGGTTTCTCTTGGGTAAATGTCCAGGGGTCTAATTGTTAAGTCATAAGGTAGATATATGTTTAACTTTACGAGAAGTTGACAGACCTTTTCCCAAAATGGTTGTATCTTTATATATTTGCACAACAAAGTATGAGAGTTTCAGTTGCTCAACATCCTTGTTAGCATTTCATCTTGCTTTAATTTTTTTTTAAGGCCGGTGTATAGTGGTATTTCATTATGGTTTTAATTTCCATTTCCATGGTGACCAGTGTTGTTGAGTGCTTTCCTGTGTGCTTACTGGCCATTTGTGTATCTTCTTTTATTTGTCATCTTTTATAATTTTTCTTTTTAAAAGAATTTATTTATTTTGAAAGAGAAAGAATATAAGCAGAGGAGGGGCAGAGAGAGAGAGAAGGAGAGAGAGAATCCCAAGCAGGCTCCACACTTTCAGTGCAGAGCCCGATGTGGGGCTCCATCTCACAAACTATGAGATCATGATCTGAGCCAAAATCAAGATTTGGATGCGTAACCAACTAAGCCACCCAGGCACCCCTCCTTTAATTAAAAAAAAAAAAAGTTTATTTTTGAGAGAAAGAAAGAGAGCACACAAATAACAGAAGGGCAGAGAGAGAGAGGGGGACAGAGGATCTGAAGTGGGCTTTGCACTGACAGCAGTGAGCCCAATGTAGGGCTCAAACCCATAAACCCACAAGATCACAACCCGAAGTGAGGTCAGATACTCAACTGACTGAGCCACCCAGGCACCCGCCTCTATTTCTCCTTTAGAGTTAGATTCTTCCTGTAACTCTGTCCCCTGACAGCCACCGATCTATTCTTTAACACTATAATTTGTCATTTTGAGAATGTTATAAAATTGGAACCACATAGTATATGACTTTTTTTTTTTTCCACTCAACACAGTGCCTTTGAGATCCATTTGAGTCGTCGTGTGTACCAGTAGTTCACTCCTTTTTATCACTCAGTACCACTTCGTAAAGTTGTACCTTTAGTCCCCAGTTGAGGGACATTTGGATTGTTTCTAGTTTTTGGCGACTGCAAATAAAGTTGCTATAGACATTCATGTGTAAGTGTTTGTGTAAATGAAGGATTTCATTTCTTTTGGGTAAATACCCTGGGATGGGATTGCTGAGTTCCATAAGTGTACGTTTAGCTTCATAAGGCACTGTCAGACTCTTCCAGAGTGGCTATACCATTTCTTACTCCCACCACCAGCAAAAGGAGAGGTCCAGATGCTCTGCATTCATCTTAACACTGGATATTGTCAGTATTATTTATTTCAGCCATTCTAATAGGTGTTTATGATTTGATTTGATTTGATTTTTTATTTTTACTTTGTGCCTTGTGGTTTGGTCTTGATGCCACACGTGAGACTTCCCAGACAGGAATCTTACTCATGCTGGGTATCTACCCCCTCGCACCTCGCTGATGGGAGATGAAATTGGTTATCTTTTGTTTTAGTTCTTGCAGGTGGCATATCCTACTTCACAGGTTTTCAAGCTTGTTCTCAGTAATGGCACTGTTTTTTTTTTTTTTTTTCTCCCCAAGCTAAATCCTACACAGAACACCAATAGGTGAGTCAGATGATGGTGGAGCTGCTAGGAGCAGAGCTGGGCCCCCTCTGTACCCCACAGCTGTCCTCACGGTGTCCCACAGTTCCTAATCTTGACACCAATGCCATCCACCCAGGGCCTGCCAAGGCTCTTAATTCCACAGGGCCTCTGTCCACAGTCTGAGGCATAGAGAACAATATTTTCCATATTCGTATCTTATAGATTCAAGAATGAGAAATTATATATGCCAAATTACCAAAAAAATAATTCCTGTTTATGATTTACACCTCATTCTTTTTTTTTTTAATTTTTAATGTTTATTTTTGAGAGAGGGAGAGACATATAGTGTGAGCAGGGGAAGGACGGAGAGAGAGGGAGACACAGAATCCGAAGCAGGCTCCAGGCTGTCAGCACAGAGCCTGACATGGGGCTCAAACCCACAAACTGTGAGGTCATGATGTGTGCCAAAGTTGGATGCTTAACTGACTGAGCCACCCAGGTGCCCCTATATCCCATTCTTATACAAATGGCATTTGAGGTGGCCTATTAAAATTGTTAGGTGTGGCGATTGATATATAAAGACAGAAAACACACAGATATTCATATTGTGTAGGAATTTGGAGAGTTCAGGATGGGTAGTATTCTAAAAATCCTGATTTTTTCCATTGCAAAGACTGTTACTTTTTTTATTGAAAAGTGTTAGGAATTTAGGTATTCTTATTAAGATAATCAGCTGCTCAAGCTTTCAGGCAGTTTCTTTTTTTTTTTTTTTTTTTTGAGAAACATATTGATAATATTTATTATGTGACAGCATATCAACATTCCAGAAAATCTTCCCATACCTTGGGGATCAATTTACCTTTGTTTCTTTTTTTTTTTATTTTTTTACAAATAGTTTATTGTCAAATTAGTTTCTACATAACACTCAGTGCTCATCCCCACAAGTGCCCTCCTCCATGCCCATCCCCCCCTCCCCCCCACATCCATCAGTCCTCAGTTTTTGTCAGCATTCAAGAGTCTCTCATGGTTTGCCTCTCTCCCTTTCCCCCACCATTTCCGCCCTTCTTCTCCCCCTTGTTCCTCCGTCAAGTTCCTCCTAATCCTCCTATACGTGCAAACATATGATATTTGTCCTTCTCTGCCTGACTTATTTCGCTCAGCATAACACCCTCAAGCTCCATCCGTGTTGCTACACATGGCCAGATTTCATTGTTTCTCATTGCCATGTAGTATTCCATGGTATAGATAAACCACATCTTCTTGATCCAATCATCTGTTGATGGACACTTAGGCTCTTTCCATGTTTTAGCTATTGTGGAGAGTGCTGCTATGAACATTGGGGTACATGTGCTCCTATGCATCAGCATTTCTGTATCCCTTGGGCAAATTCCTAGCAGTGCTATTGCTGGGTCATAAGGGAGTTCTATTGTTAGTTTCCTGAGGAACCTCCACACTGTTTTCCAGAGGGGCTGTACCAGTTTACATTCCCACCAACAGTGTAGGAGGGTGCCCGTTTCTCCACATCCTCGCCAGCATCTCGAGTTCTCTGATTTGCTCATTTTAGCCACTCTGACTGGCGTGAGGTGGTATCTCAGTGTGGTTTTGATTTGTATTTCCCTGATGAGGAGGGATGCTGAGCATCGTGCTTTCAGGCAGTTTCTAAGACTTCTTCATCCAGCTTTAATTGCTGTATAAATGCCTTGTGACATTTCAAATGAAGGACAATCGCCATCTAGTGGTCATTTTAAGCGTACAAGTAAAAAAATTAATCTATATTTAAAGAATCCTTTTTTTATCTTTGCTTCCCTCCTGCGTTTTTGGTGGGTTTTTTTTTTTGGTTTCTTTTTTTAAATATTTTTGAGAGAAAGCACAGGGGAGAAAGGGAGGGAGGGAGAGAGAGAGAATTCCAAGCAGGCTCGGAACTGTCAGCATGGAGCCCAGTGTTGGGGGATCGAACTCACGAACCATGAGATGATGACATGAGCTGAAATCAAGAGTCAGATGCTTAACCAGCTGAGCGACCCAGGCACCCCTAAAATATTTTAAGTGTTTTTTTAAAGATATTTTAATATGATTCAAAAGTCAGAGCACATAAAAGGTAGAGTACTATTTCCCATTTGCCCCATTTGCCAAGTTTCCCCCACTTCCACCCCACATACAAAAAGGTAAACACTGCTAGTAGTTTTAGGGTGTCCTCTAAGAGAGTAAAAAAATAGGAACAATATATATGCGAGCAAATACGTAGTGTTCTTCCCCACCCACCCCTGGCGCTTCTTAACAGTAAAAGTAATATATTCACTTGTTTGCACCTTGCTTTTTTCATTGAAAGAGTATCTTGATGGAGGTGTCTGGGTGGCTCAGTCGGTTGGCATCTTCGGCTCACGTCATGATCTTGCATTCGTGGGTTTGAGCCCCGTGTTGGGCTCTGTGCTGACAGCTCAGAGACCGGAGCCTGTTTGGTTTCTGTCTCCCCCTCTCTCTACCCCTCCCCTGCTCATGCTCTCTCTGTCTCTCAAAAAATAAAATAAAAACATTAAAAAAAATTTTTAAACCTATCTTGACAACTTCCTTATATTGGCATATGCGAGATCTCTGTATCTCATTATATGGATGTTCTGTTCTTTTTGCTCAGTCACTCATCTTTTAGATGCTTGCAGTGTTGTGATGTTGAACAGCTGTTTTGGCCCATGTACCATCATACACATGTCTGGTAGCGCATTTTGGGAGTGCCATTTGGGCAAGGGAATGGGGGTAGACCTCTAATTAAAATGTCTAACATATCTTTATTGAGAAATGTTCTTTAATGTCTCTAGATCCACATTTTTCCTTTTTGAGTACAGAATTTCTTTAACTTGAATTTTAATAGTTGAGAACTATTTAAGAGTAACCCAGTTTTCTTGAGGTCTCTTTATTTTATAGTTTTTAGTAATTTGTCAGGTCCTTTGGTCAGTGTGTGTATTATCTGTGCATTAACCTTCCTCCCCTGATCTTGGAGTATGTTTTATTTTTCTGCACAGATTGACATAAAATCATTACTAAAACTTGACTATTATGAGATGCTTGGTGTTAGTATGAGCAGGAAGCTTAATTTAACGTGAGAATAGATGTGAATTAAAAATTTTTTTTGAGAAAGAGAGCGAGAGAGAGCATGAGTTGGGGATAGGCAAAGGGAAGTGTGAGGAAGGAGCAGAGGGAGAGGGACAGAATGTTAAGCAGGCTCCATGCCCAGTGTGGAGCCCAAGTGGGGCTCTGTCTCAGGATGATGACATCACGACTTGAGCCGAAATCAAGAGTCAGATGCACAACAGCATCTGAGCCACCCAGGTACTCCTAAAATTTTAAAATAGATGAATAATGACCATTTAATCAAAAAGTTACTGGAATGAAAATGTGAAGAAAATAGTTAATAACTTATGTTTTAGAATCTTGTCTGTATAACACACTTCTGGCATTCCCATAGATTTATTGTTTGGTCTTTGTAGTTAGAAATGTCACTTGTTCCACGTTTTTCTTTTCTTTTCTTTTTTTTTTTTTTTTTGATTACAGAATTTGTAATTAATAAATACTAAAGTTTATTAAAGAAGAGGCTTTGTAGCTTATATTATTCTATAACTTACATATACTCCTCACATGTGTAATGACATCCAAAGGATAAGTTTCTAGAAGGGGAATTGCTGAGTCAAAAAGTAGGTACGTTTGTACTTTTGATAAATATTGTCTAATTGCCGTACATATAAATTATACCAATTTATAACTCCCTCTCTTCCTCCCATCGGCTAGCTCATAAGAGCTTTTGCTCTTCATAACCTTACCAACACAGTGTGCTACCACACTGTCTGGATTTGTTCACATAATAGGTAACAATTGAGATTTCAGTGTAGTTTTAATTTGTGCTTCTTTTGTTACATATGACAGCAGAGATTTAAAAATATATTTCTGTCATTTGTATTTCTTATTCTGTGGGCCATCTGTTCAAATAATTCACCTACTTGTTGGTCTGTTTTTAATGAATTATATAGAAGCTCTTTAATTAGGGTTATTGGCCCTTTGCAATGACATTGGTAATAAATATTTTGTTCCATTTTGTCGTTTGCCTTTTGACTATTCTTACAGTGTTTTGTCATGCAAAAGTTTTTATTATTATTATGTAGCCACATTTATCATTGTTTTGTCTTTTAGGTTTTTATTTATTTATTTTGAGAGAGACAGAGAGAGAGTACATGCAAGCTGGGGAAGGGTAGAGAGAGAGATGGAGAGAGAGAATCCCAAGCAGGCTTCTCACTGTTAGTGTGGACTTTGCTGTGTGGCTTGATCTCACCAATCATGAAATCATGACCTGAGCTGCAATTAAGAGTCAGATACTTAACTGGCTAAGCCACCTAGGGACCCCTACATTTATCATTATTTTCCTTGTGGGTTCTAAATATTACATTATATTAGAACGGGGTGGTGTTGTTTTTTTGCATTGTAATTATAAAGAAATTCATGCTTTTTAATGCAATTTTATTTTTATTTTTTTAATTAATTTATTTTTTTTACAAATAGTTTATTGTCAAGTTGGTTTCCATATAACACCCAGTGCTCATCCCCACAAGTGTCCCCTCCATGCCCATCTCCCCCCTCCCCCCCCACACCCATCAGTCCTCAGTTTTTGTCAGCATTCAAGAGTCTCTCATGGTTTGCCTCTCTCCCTTTCCCCCACCATTTCCCCCCTTCTTCTCCCCCATGGTCCTCCATTAAGTTCCTCCTAATCCTCCCATACGTGCAAACATATGATATTTGTCCTTCTCTGCCTTATTTAAAGAAATTCATGTTTTATTGTAATATTCTGTGGTTTTGTTTTCCCCCATGCGAATCACTGATCTACTATAGTTGGAATTTATTTTAGAGATGGTGTGAGATAGGAATCTAACTTTATTTTTTCCCCTATTGGCCACCTAACTGGAACATCTCAATGTGTTGTTTTTTTATATGGCTTGATATCCCAGCTTTGTCTTACATATATTAAATTTCCATATGTATTTACTTCTGTTTCTTGACATTCTATTTCCTTCCACTCATCTATCTTCCTATTTTGCATTTGTTGAATTACTGAATCCTTATCACACATTTTATTTGATAGAGATCTTGGCTCCTCATTCAGAGTTTTTCTGGATATTTTTGTTTTATATATATACTTCAAATCCCTTGTTAGCATTTTTTATTTAGATCATATGAAAATATAAATTAACTTAGGAAGAAGTGATTTCTTTATGATATTGTCTTCCTATTAAAACACACGGTGTGTATTTCTTTTTGTTCAAGTCCTTTCTTCTGTCCTTCAGGAATGTTTCACAGTTTTGTTCGTAGAAGTACATCGAAAAAGTTTATTGCTAAGTATATTTTTCTTTTGTTTTATAACTTTTCAAGTGGAATCTTTTCTTCCATGTATTTCTAATTGATTGCTTATATATCTGTATGAAAGCTACTGACTTTTGTTAATTGGGTTTTCTGACAACTCTTCTTGTTTGTAGTTGGTTGAGGCCTTCAGGGATACAGTCATATGGTATCAGTTTTACTATGGTGTAAAGCATAGTGGTTCAAAACAATAAATGCTTATTATTGATCCTGAGTTTGTGGGTGGCTGAGAGGTTCTTTGAGTCTTGGCCAGGCTCATTTACGAATCTGTAGTATGCTGTTGGTTGGATAGGCAGCTCTTTTGATCTTGACCAGGCTATTCCAGTTTGGGGGTTGTTGGAGGTAAGCTGATCTAGAATGGCCTTGGCTGAGACAGCCTCGCCTCGCACGTCTCTTAGTTTATACCTTGCCTCCACATGGCAAGCTAGCCCAGGCATGTTCTTAGATTAGCTCAGTCATATTCCCATGGGATTACAGAGGCGCAAGGGAGGAAGAGGAATGTACTAGCTCTTTTTTAAGCCTTTGCTTTATTCAAGTCTACCAGTATCTGAATGACCAAAGCAAATCACATGGCCAAGCTCAGATTCAAGGGGTGGGGAAGTATACTCTGCCTCTTGAGGAGAACTGCAGTGTCAAAGGACAGGGATCAGAGGAGATCTGGCAAAGGGGCCATTAAAACAGTCAATCTAACCTGTGTATAACCTGTATACACAGTTTTGCCTGTTTCTTTCAAATTTCAATTTCTCTAATTTCTTTCCCTTGTCAAATTGCATTGGCTAATACTGCCAGAGTAACGTTTAACAACAGCCTCTCATGGGTTTTTTCAAGGCCCAGATTTTGGACTTATTAGTTATTAGTTTTTCTGTTTTCTAACTGGTTACTTTTCTACTTTTATTTTAATAATTTATTTTTTCTCCTTTCTTTTAGTTAATTATTTTTTTCTAATTCCTGAGTCAGCTGCTTAGCATTTGCTGTTAGTATCCTACCCTCATCCCTTCACCAAACCTGTACACGCATCTCCTAGCTACTGTCAGTGTTGACTGGCATCAACTCATAGCTGGACTTCCTGGGAATTGTCCTTGACTTATGGGAATTACTTTCCCAGGAAATTCTTGAGGTTATGCTTTCTGCCCATGATTGAAGGGCAGGACGGGACAACTCCATGGTGCCATTTATATTCCAGAGTGTCCCACCAAATCAGGCTAAGGCTAGACTTCTGCTGAGCCCACATTTTTGCAAGCTCCCTATGCTTGGTGTGCTCTGAAGGCCTGTCCTCACTGATGCCTAGAACACCACTGGCACCCACACTGCCATTTGCCCACGGCTTCCTTCCCCCACCTGCGTTCCTAAAGATAGTCTAATATTTGCGCAGCAACTCTAGACCCTTTTCACATCCTGCAGCTAGGGAGAACAGGCTTTTCTTGGAGTATTTTATGTCTCTGCCTGCTGGAAACTCTGGGTTAGAAGATTCTAAAGCATATATGGGAAGCAATGAGGAAACTCAGAGAATTCTCTGGCATGTCATTCCTCAAGCTCTGAGTGACCCCCAGGTGGCCTGCCTTTTTCTTTGCACCTATCAGAATCTTATGTTTGTTGATTGTGTACTGTTCGTGGGTTTTTTTCTTCGTACGAGGGAGAATCTGGAAGAAAGAATAGTGCTGTTGCATCCTGGCAGAACCAGAAGCCCTTCATTATGTAGAATTTCCACCAACAGACATAAATAACCTGAAGCACATAGATTATAGTAAAATATAACACAACAATTAGGAAGTGATGAGTTTGAGCATTTATTACCTTTATTTAAAAATATGATTTATTAAAGTGTAACTTCATATAGGTTAATTTTTGAATTCACAAACCAGTTCACAAAAATTCACAAAACATCTAACAGCTGCATCCCATGAACTGATTTAAGCTGGCTTTACTACACCACTGTTTTCACTTAACATACAGATAGTATTTGGTCACAATTTTTTGACCAGGCCTTTATTCTGGTAGTGTTTTGGCTTATTAATGGATTTGATGCTCTTTTTCTCCATTTTTCTTATAGGATCATTGTATCAATTATATGCTAGTATCTTTTTATTACTTATAATTGACTGACTTGAATATAATTGATTGATTTCTGGCCTGGCTTTTCTTTTCTTTTTTTTTTAAGTTTATTTAATTTGAGAGAGAGAGCACGAGTAGGGGAGGGGCAGAGAGAGAGAGGGAGAGACGGAGAATCCCAAGCAGGCCCCACATAGTCGGTGCGCAGAGCCCAATGTGGGGCTTGAACCCACAAAACCATGAGATCGTGACCTGAGCTGCAATCAAGAGTCAGATGTTTAACTGATTGAGCCACCCCAGTGCTCCTTGCCTGGTTTTTCTAAGAGGTTTCAGGGTTGGGGAGCAGGAGAAGCTGGGATAGTGGTTCAGGGTAATCCCTTTTCATAATATAGAACTTTTTCCCTTCCTTGCTGCCACAGAGATAGACTGCTTCTTTCAAACATGGCCTGTTCGTGTGATTCTGCATGTTGCCCTGACCTTAAACCTGGCTCAGACACCAGCGAGCCTTCTTACCTGCTAGCTCATTGCCATTCTTACCTTGCGATTGAAGATTCAAGCTACAAGTTATACATCTCAGTGTGTACATCTTATATTAGGAGGCAAATTTTTGTCAATGTTTATTGAGATTTGCCACCATTTGACCCTTATGCTGTGATGTCTCTTTCTGTGGTTCTTCTTTCCACCTCCTCCTGCCCATATCCTGCATCAACCCAGATGCTTTAGCAGCTTTTATCTCTGTGTTAGCATCTGGAGATTTTTCCTGACTGCTAGTTTCATTGGAAATGGAATTTGTTTTCTGTTCTCCTGAGGGAAAACGCTGATTTTATGCAGTCATGTTTATACTGAAATCCCCACTAGTGGTTCTCAGATCAGGTCTGCTATCTGACTCATAAAGAGAAAAAGAGCAAGATTCTCCTGTGGAGGAGTTTCTGTTTCCATCTGGCATTCCAGGGGGGTGAGTGTTGGGATTTATTTTGCATTCCAGGATGAATGGTGGATCCCCTTGAATTTTTTGTTACCTGTCAGTTGAATGGATGAGGGAAAGTCAGGATAGTCAGATTGGTTCTTCTTTGGCCTGAGGCAATCATCCAGCAGGTATTTAGGAAAAATGTTTAAATGGGAGACACTTTGCTGGGTCAGAGGGGCTAGACAGACCAAGGCTTGGACTCTGCACCCATGCAGTTTCTATGTCTTGTTAGGAATGAATTTTAGATAGGGATAGTATGTGGAGTTGGCATGTCTTTTGGGACCTACATGGGAATGCTGTCTCCAGGATCTGGTCATGAAACTATAGGAAGTAAATAAGTTTAATGGGGCATACTGTGGCCAGGCCTTGGGTTGAGACTGTAAAAATGGATCTAACACAGGTCCTTGAGGAGGAGGAGGAGGAAGGGTAACTAAGGGTGTGTATGGAGGTTAATACTATTGAGCGTTTACTGTATATATGCAAACACTGGGATGAGGATTTGAGGTGACAGTCCTCTGAGTTATGTGCGGTTATCATTCCCATCTTACAGATGAGAGGAAGGAGGTACTGGGAAGCCAGGCCACTTGATATTGGTCACACAGAGCCAAGAGTCAAACCTGAATGTGGTTTCTTCCAGGCTCAGATTAGGCTTTCCATTTAAACATTTTAGATGGAAGAGTGGAATCTCCCCTCCTGTGTCAGTTTAGGTTTGTTGAGAAGCAACTGCCAGGATGGGACTAGATGAGCAGGTGACTTAGTGGAGGGGGCGGAGTCTGTGAAGGATAATGTGAGGGAGCTGGGGGGAGGTGGGGAGAAGCTTCAGAGCACGTGCAGGCAGGGCTGACATTGTGAAATGAGAGAGAAGGGCACAGTGCATTCATAAAAAGTCTCAGCGGGCCAGTGGCAGAAGGGGTTTCCTGGCATAAGTTCCTTGTTGTGCAGTAATGGCCTTGATTTAGAACCTTACCCTACTCAATCACAGCTAGGAGCAGGCAACAGGAAAGTAGCTTGGGGTGAATGCCACCATTAATTCAAGGTATGGCAGCTGGAGGTTGTTTGGAAACTGCTCCTGACTCTGGATTCTCTTGAAGGAAAATCTTAAGTGACAGTCTTCATGGCCAGTACAGTCCACCCCTTGTACCATACAGGTCACTCTCTTCTCCCTTCTCCCCCTGTCTCCCTAGTAGCTGCTCTTGAGTTATTTTGGGTACATGAAAATCTTTTGCACCTACAGATGGGGATGTTGGAGTCTTGTTTTAAGGTCACCTTGTCAGGAAATCCTTCCATCGTTCCTTCCATTTTTACCCCACTCTATTGAACACATAGTCTTTGTTACACACAGAGCTGGCCTCCTTTGATCCACAGCATCACATAAGAGAGGGAAGAGATGTAACAAAGCTGTCTGCTCTGTCAGATACCTTGGTCCAAAGGCTCTGCTCGGAGTCACCAAGTCAATGCCTTAACACTCATTTTGTATCTATTCTTCACAGGTATGATTTAAGTCTGGATGAAATGAGAGCTTTGACGTTTCAGAGAGTGCAGTTTATCATGGGTCTACCTCTGTTAAAACGTGCAATTCAGGAACAGGTAAGTTTCATTGTTATTTTGCTGTGATGTATATATGAGTGAGAGACACAGAGAGAGAAAGAAACATATTTTTAGTTCTGGTGTTTTCTTTTGTGACTTGTGGAAGAACATTTATTTTGTCCCAGGGAAACCTGTCATTGGTATGGGGAAATTCCTTCTTCAGCCCCTTCTTTCTTTCTCCTTCCTTCCTTCCTTCCTTCCTTCCTTCCTTCCTTCCTTCCTTCCTTCCTTCCTTCTTTCCTTCCTTAATTTTTTTAAAATTTATTTTTGAGAGGGAGAAAGTGGGAGTGGGAAGAGGCAGAGTGAGAGGGAGACAGCACATCTGAAGCAGACTCCACACTGTTAGCACAGAGCCCAACACAGGCTTGATCTCATGATCCATGAGATCATGACCTGAGCTTAAGTCAGACATGTAACCAACTGAGCCATCCAGGGGCTCTTTCAACCCCTTTATTTCTGCCCCACTCCCACATTACCTAATTGATCTTCCCTTGGCCCATACATTCACATCTCCCAAGATCACAGACTAAGGAATAGGAGAATCAGCAGAAGTAATGACATATCTGTTTGCAAAACAAATATAATTTGGGGCATAAAATATCTGAGAAATGTAATGAATTAATTTGATAAGCTTTTAAAGTATTTAGACCTGTCCAAAATGTATGAGTCTTGTTTGTCTAAACATTGCCATTCTAAACTCAGTTAAATTATTTTAGTTGATTTAGCCTCATTAAAAAGAAAGAAGGAAATAAAGAATATGTGATTAGAGAACTCCTTCATGAAGTGAACATTAGGAACTATATGTTTTAGCTGAGTTTAAATTGATTTCTAGGGGTGCCTGAGTGGCTCAGTCAGTTAAGTGTCTAACTTCGGCTCAGGTCATGACCTCATGGTTCATGAATTCAAGCCCTGCGGTGGGCTCTGTGTTGACAGCTCAGAGCCTGGAACCTGCTTTGGATTCTGTGTCTTCCTCTCTCTCTGCCCCTTCCCTGCTTACACTCTGTCTCTGTCTCTGTTTCTATCTCATTCTCTGTCAAAAATAAAACGATCATTAAAAAATTAAAAATAAATAGATAGATAGATAGATAGATTTTCAGGGGCACCTGGGTGGCTTAGTCAGTTAAGGATCTGAATGGCTCAGGTCATGATCTCACAGTTCACGAGTTTAAGCCCCAAGTGGGGCTCTCTACTGTCATTGCAGATCCCACTTCTTTGGATCCTTGGTCTCCCTCTCTGTCTGCCTCTCTCCCCACTTGCATGGTCTCTCAAAAAAAAAAAAAATAAACTTAAAATTTGATTTGCATTTCATCCAACTCCATAGCTTCCTTAAACTTAAACCTTTCGTTAAACAAAACAAAATAACACTTTTTGTGAGACCCTAGGAGAGGGGTTTGAATCAGGGATAAGCTTCAGTAACCCATCCTGCATTGAGCCTGGCTCTTTCCTGCCCACTGCAGGCCCTGGACGGGGAGTCTGAGGACTGAGGGGGTGGGCGTCTTCCCCAATCTGGAGGCCATTGAAGACTTGTTTCTGTGGAATGTGGATCAGAGCCAGTGGGGGACCTGAGGTAAATAGATCACCACCCTGCCACCCCTTGTGGTTGGCTGTCCTGAGGAAGGGCAGACCCAGGATCATCTTGTCCAAAGGTGGAGCTTTGGCACCTCCTGTGGGAGTATGCAGCCACCTCCAAGGTGACAAGGGCACACTTAGAAGGACAGCATGTGGAAGGAAAATGGCCACGTAACAGAGGGAAGCATGCTTGCAAAGCCTGAAAAATCATTTCATACCAAGCAGTTTGGCAAAGTGCATTTTAAGCTAGTAAACTGCCTTTCCATAGAGCATACATTGAGAGCTGTGAATACAACCAGTAAAGAAAAAAGACAAGAAGCAAAAGACCGCAACCCTCTTTGATTTCAGCCACTGTATGAGAGTCTGGTCTCCAGTGCGCCTGGCATGGGGCTAGATGGAAGGTGAAGGTCAGTCTTGTGGTCAGTCTTCTCTTAATCAGTCCAATATGTCTATTGCCTCATTTAGTGTCAGTATTCAAGACTGGATGTGAGGGTTGATCCCTTAATGAAGTTTACTAATTGCGGCTCATCCCACTGAGGCTGAAGGATTAGCCACTGTAATCTTGCTCCTGCCGAAGCTGTTGATCCCTGCATCCAATTATCTTCCTGTTTCAGTGGCTCCCTCCATGATCTTAGGCAGCCTGGACAACCCTGTCCTGGATGATTAAGTTTATTCCTCCAGGAGCCACAGGATTGGTCTGGGACAATCCCTCCAGTTCATGTCTGTGACTTACTTCAGCCCATTTGGCGCTTCTCTCTGCGCGAATTTGCAAAAGCCAATGAACCTGAATGCCAGTGAACCTAGTCGGTCATCAGCGCAGCAGGCTCATCTCTTTGGGTGGATGTCATGGAACTCAGCAGCACATCTGTGTTTGAAGGCTCTCAAATTCCACCCTGTAGACAGCTGGAGGAGCTGTCCATGTCCAGTAACTCTAGAAGGAGTGTTACATGATTCATTCTGCCTCTTAATAAAAATATTGAGTCATGGCTGTACTGCCTGCTCAGAGAGCTTTCCAGGTCTTTCCATCCTTCCCTGGCCCCCGTTTCGTGTCGCCGTTAACTTTTGTGGATGATCCGATGAGCTCCAAGGGAGAATGCCGTGTGGAATGTGTAATGATGATGTTCTCGAGGACAAATGAGGAGTGAGGCTCATTCATTCCAGGTCTCTATGGACAGTCCACAGGCCAAGAATAAGCCATTAAAATATTTCCACTCTGTGTTTTCCCCTCTGCCATCCGCAGTAGATTTGAGACAGTCTAATAATTTCAAAAGGAAAAAAACAATATCTGAATCTGCCTACAGAGTTATATGCACACATGTGTGAGCACACATGCAGTGTGAACATCATTGCACCTCGCTGACTTCTCATGCACCTGTTTCCAGTGATATCACATTTGTGCCCCTCGGCCAGCTGTCCTCTTCTTCCCCTGTGGAAATCCTGGGTGGATGAAGTCACCGACTCCCTGTATTGGGGAGTCAGAACCTAGGCGGGAGATCTACTTTGTGGGAGCATTGGAACTGGAGTTGCCTGAGACTAACAACCTACACCCAAATCACCATAACCAGTATTGACAGCTCAGACTTATTGAGTACACATTTTATATCGGTCACAGCTCTAAGAACTTTAAATGGATGATCTCATTTAATATTCACAACATCCATGATGGTATTCCCATTTTACAGATGAGTAAATTGAAGATGAGTAATTGGCCTGAGGTTATACAACTAGGAAGTTGTATATGTAACGAGCAGAACACAGATTTAAACCCAGCTGGTCTGGGTTTGAGCCCACTTAAATCTGGTGGTTTTTACCACTGGCTGCATATTAGAATTGCTTGGGGGAACTTTCCAAACTCCTGCTGTCTGGGCTTTCACTCACTCAATCAGTATTGAAATTTCCCAAGTGACCCAGTGTATATCCTGGCTTGAGTATTGCTCTCTTCTCCTTCTTTTCCAAGACTCTGCTGCCCAAATCGTTCCCATTCGACATTTGGTCTCTGCCAATCATGGCTGAGGGCTGACTTATAGGAATGCTCTGTCCCAATATTTCTTTTCCCCAGGAGGAAGACAGTTGAGATCAGGGTGTTCCTGGCTAACAGAAGTGAGGAGTGAGGGCAGATACTTGAATAATGAAGCACCCATTCCATGACTGCACCCCTCCACCTACCATCTCCTCTCTCACCCTGAGTTCTGCTTGTCCTCATCCCCATGATCCACATGGGTGTTGGGCATGGTGGCATCATTATTACTTAAACCAGTGGCTCTCAAAGTATGGCCTGAGGACCCTGGGGGTGCCCGAGACCCTTGCAGGTACCGCCTGAAAAGTAGATGTGCAACTACGTGTGTGTGACACCAGATTTTCATCTTAAGCTTCATCCAAAACAACATATGGCAACAGACTGAACGCAGAAGTAAATATGAGAGTTTAGTTGTCTTTTATTAAGCCAGATGCTAAAATAATTTGTAAAAATATAAAGCAATGTCATTCTTCTCACTGATTTTTTTTGGTTTGGGAATGATATATATTTTTAAAGGTATTTTTCTTTCTTTCTTTTTTTTTAAAGTTATTATTTATTTAGGAGAGAGAGAGATTGAACAGGGGAGGGTCAGAGAGAGAGAGAATCCCAAGATCCCAAGCAGGCTCCACACTGTCAGCATAGAGCCCAATGTGGGGCTTGAACTTATGAATCGTGACATCATGACCTGAGCTGAAACTAACAGTCAGGAGTTTAACTGACTGGCGGCCCTTTTTAAAGGTTAAAAAAAAATGTTTATTTTTTTGAGACAGACAGAGATTATGAGCAAGGAAGGGACATAGAGAGAGGGAGACAGAGCCCCAAGCACTAACAGTGTGGACCTGTACTGGGGGCTCTATCCCATGAACCACGAGATCATGACCTGGGCTAAAATCAAGAATCGGATGCTCAACTGACTGAGCCACCCAGGTGTCCCAGTTATGGTTATTTTTCATAAGAATTATGTCAATTACATGTAATGGGTATAGTATTATTATTTTTAAATGAATAAAAAATTTTTTAATTCTCAGTTTTAATTACTAGTATGGTAAATTGATAGACATAACCTGCATAAGTGAAAGCTCTTTGGAATCCTCAATAATTTTTAAGACCGTAAAGGGGTCCAGAGACCATAAAGTTTGCGAACCACTGATCTAAAGCATCCACTGCTTTCTCAGGAAGTCCACTCTCAGATCAGCTTGAAGGGGAACTGGCAGGAGATTGGTGTCTTTACATTTGTATTATATTTATTATAGTATAATTATTATTTTGATCGGAATTTTAGTCTCTGTTCAGGATGGTTTTTGTTTTTGTATTTAAAGAAATACCGTGTGGGTGCTCATATCTAAAATGGAATAAGCTCACCTCAGAAGGTATTTGGGACTGGGAAGAGTGATTGCATTCCTAATTAACCCCTAAGAAAAAGAGTAGCCTTTCCCAGGAAGTTACCTAGACCCCACAGGTGTGTTGTGGAAAAAGAGCTCAGTAGAGAATATGCCAAAAGGGTGAGGATGTCTACTCTGCCACAGGCCCTTTACACCAGCCCATCCTACTCAGTCCTGCCCTGCTGCTCACAAACAGCCCTGATAGTTCCTGAAGACCATGACCAAATACACCCCCTGCACCCCCACTCCATCCCTGTACTTGTTCTTGACCTACTTTGAACTCTTGGCTCTAGCACCCGAGCCTTAGCTCTGCCCTTGGCCCTCTGGCTTCTGTTTGTCCTGGAACCCAGGCTTTTCCTAGTGGGCTGTGACAGGCTGCCCCTGGCTCTCAGTCTTGCGTGCTGCCTTTGGCAGGAGGCCCTGTCCCAGTTCCAGCTCTACACACTTGGACCCTGGCCACTTGGCCGGCACTCTGGCCAGGCCAGCCCTGCCACAAGGGATGCCGTGGAGGCTTTGAGCAGAGATGACAAGACAGAGTGGCCTGTTTACAGAAGTTCCTCTGTGTAGACTGGCATTTAAAGTGCGTTGTCATCTCTGATGGCCACAGGAATTACTTGAGAGAATGCCAGGGAGTGAGTTGGCTCTGGTGCAGCTGGAATCCTGGTGTTCTTTATTTATTGCACTGTAAACAGTTTGGCATAATGAAAACAACTTATTTTGAGGCTTAATTATTATTCTTGCAGTGACATATTATGTGAAAATAACAATAATTATTACCTGCTGTAATTTGCTAAGTCACTTCTATGTGGCAGGTGAGGTGACTCACTCGTTTTACAACTATTTATTGAACACCTACTATGAGCCAGGCATTGTTCAAGAGGCAGTGAAGAAAGCAGACAAAACTTGTTTTTATGGAGCTTGTATTTTAGTCTGGGAGGAGGCAGCCAATAAAAGAATAAACAAGTAAATTTATGGTATGTCGGATGGTTGTAGACACTGCAGATAAAAGTCAAACATGGTGGATAATAAAATGATTGGGAACATTAAAAAAAAATCAAACATGGTAAACTGGAAAAAGAAGTAAAACTGTCTCTCTTTCCAGACAACATAATCTTATGTGTTGAAAGCATGTACAAAACCCTTTAATGCTAAAATTAATGTAAAATATAAAAGAACTTTCCATTAATGTAAAAGTAAACTCGTGCGTTTTAAGCAGGTCGTCAGTATGACACATTCATCATTACATGCTGTCAATGCTGATAAATGATGTGATAATATTAATAATAAAATTTCCAAAGCAGCTAGGAATTTGGTAAGGAAGCGCGTGCTGCCAAGAGAAGAGGTATTAAATTTAACGCAAGAATTTGGAAAATCCTAAACTGTCAGAGTACGACACTGCTGTTGTTGTGAAAGGAGATAAATACCCTTAGACAGAGCCACGGGAACGTCACCTTTCATTGTTCTTGATATTGGGCTTTCCTGGAGTAGTCAAGGCCCCTGGGAAGAACACAAGTACAATGGTTACATACAGCCTTTGTTTCAGAATTCTCCCCGCATTCTGCTTGGAGTTCTACTGTGGCTCTCAGCAGAGAATCAGCGGAGAATAAGGAACCAGCAGAGAATAAGAAAAGCCAGATGGGGAGGCCATGGTTAGAAGTTTGGATTTTCTTCCAAAAGTAACTGGCATCATTGGAGGGTTTTCATCATGTTGGGTGAGAGGTGGGGGGAGGAGGTGGGGTCAGCACCACATGATGCTTATTTTTAAAATAGTATAGTGTCTTGATCAAAATTTACAAGTTGATTCAAAAATCATATATGGAAATGCAAAAGACCTGTAATCATTAAAGCAATTCTGAAAAAGGGCTTTGGAGGACTTTCATTACATATTTCAAGATGTATTATAAAGCTACTCAAGATTGTGTGGTATTGGCGTAAGGACAAAAAGATTAGTGGGACATTATGGAGAGTCTTGAAATAAACCCATACATATACGATCAATTGATTTTTTAACAGTGTTGTCAAGGCAATTCAAGGGGAAAAGAAAAGTCTTTTCAGTAAATGGTGCTGGAAGAGGTATATAAATATGTAGAAAAAAGTTTACCTTGATCCCTATCTCATAGTATACGCAAAAGTAATTTGAGATGTGTTAGACACCTAAACAAAACTTCTAAAATTACAGAGTTTGTAGACGAACAAAGGAGAATGTCCTTCTGACTCTAGGGTGGGCAGAGGTTTCTTAGAGAGGACCCCCCAAATGCTAAACATGTCAAGGAAAATACTGATAAATTGGTCTTTATCAAAATTGAAAACTGTTTTTCATCAGAAGACATCATTAAGAGAATAAAAGGGCAATCCCCAAATTAGGAAAAACTATCTGCAATGCATATGTCTGAAAAAATTATGTCCAGATACAAAGGATTTGTACCTGTATTACAGAAAGAATTCCTAGAGCTCAGTAATGAAAAGACAAACAATCCAATTTAATTTTTTAAATGTTTGTTTATTTTTGAGAGAGAGAGCCGCATGAGCACCAGTGGGCGAGGGGCAGAGACAGAGGGAGACATAAAATCAAAAGCAGGCTTCAGGCTCTGAGCTGTTAGCACAGAGCCCGACACAGGGCTCAAACACATGACCTGTGAGATCATGACCTGAGCTGAAGTCAGATTCTTAACAGACTGAGCCACCCAGGTGCCCCAACTATGTAAATTTTTAGACACTAGAGATTGGTCTTATTTATGGTCACATTTCCAGGACCTAGTTTAGGACATGACATGTCTGACATGTTCAATAAATATTTGTTTAGTGAATCAGTCCTAGCATTGGGAACTTCTGAGGATAGAATAGTACTGAGGATAGAAGGAAATTTTTATGTTTTTATTATGGTTAAACAAAGGAAATATAACCTGATAATTTCAAAATATTTGCTGTTTTCGGGCCACCTGGGTGGCTCAGTTGGTTAAGTGTCTGACTTCGCCTCAGGTCATGATCTTGAGGTTTGTGAGTTCAAGACACAGCAGGGGAGAGACAAAGAGGGAGAAGACAGAGAATCCTAAGCAGGTTCCACATTGTCAACACAGAGCCTGATCCAGGGCTCGAAGTCACAAACTATGGGTTCATGATCTGATCCAAAGTCAGATGCTTAACCAACTGAAGCACCCAAGAACCCCCAGACAACCCAGTTTAAAAAATGGGCAAAGGACTTGAATAGACACTTTATAGAAGTATACAGATGACTAATAAGCTTGTATAAATATGCTCAAGATCTGTACTCATCTGAGAAATGTATTTTTAAGCCATAATGCGACAACATTCCATTCCCTCCAGAATAGCTAAAAATGGAAAAGATACACAGTACTGATGAGGATGTGCAGAAACCAGAAGTCTCCTATATTGTTGATAGCAGTGTAAAGTGGTATAACTGTTTTTAAAAAACTGTTTGGTATCTATTACAATATTAAATACAACCCTACTCTTTAACCCAGCAATTGCGTTCCTGGGAATTTACAAGAGAAACAGGAACATATGTCTCCAAAAAGACTTTCACAAGACTTTTACAGTTTGAATAACCTCAAACTGTAAAGAACACGAAAGTTCATCAATAAGGGATTGGACAAACTGTGGAATATTCATAGATGGAAAACTATTGAGCTATAAGAAAGAACTACTGACACACAAACATAGATGCCTTATTTGCATGAAAGAAGTCAGACAGAAAGAGGTACATCCTGTAAGATTCAATTTATGGAAATTAAAGAACAGCAAGGTTAATGGCTAAGGATAGCATGAGAACAGTGGTTGCCTGTGGGGGTAGGAACTCTGAAAAGGGTCACGAGGGCAATTTCTGGGGGAGATGGAAATATTCTATAATTTTAATTGGTGTGATGGTTAGATAGGTAGGTAATTGACCAGAACTCATGTGCTCAGGCTCCGGGCATTTCACTATATGTAAATTTTACCTTAATAATAAAAAAAGATCGTAACATGTGAATAAAGAATAGACGCAGGGAAGCCAACTGGAGAGCTTTTACGATAGTCCAGGCACAAGATGGTGATGGGAGATGAAAGAAGTGGCCAAACTCGGGATCTCTTTTCAAAGGAGGGTCAAGGTCCGGTTAGCCCAGTAGGTAAGAGTCTCATTTAGAACGGGTCCCAGATGATTGAATCCCTGAAGCTCATTTATTTATTTTGTTTGTACATTTTACTGTAACCCTTTCTCTTTCTAAAACAATTCAAGGCTGATTATAACAAAGGACATGTATTCAATAAGACTGAGAAGACATAACTAAAATAGAAAATTGAAACCAGAAGGTAGAAGAAGCAAATATACCAGTTTGGGCACTGATAATAGAAAACTAATGTCAGGAACCACTTTCTGTCCAGTACCCTTGACTGGGCACCTAACTGGGGTTGCAGATGCATTATAAAGGGGGTGATGAGGGTCTTTTAATATCAGGGAAAAGGCAACTCAAGCAGTGCTGAATCAAGCTGATTTTAGTTGAAGAAGAATATCTGTCTTTTAGAGACTGGGCTTATAAAGCCAAAAATGTACATTTTTGTGGAACATGATTTATAGCAGAATATTGCATCATAAAGGACTGATACATCAGGTGCTCTACAAAGAAATGGGGAGTATTTTAGTGGAAACTACCATCTTTCCATTTGAGATAATCTGTTATGCAGAAATGTAAATCGCATAGGGTGTAATTTAGGATAAAATACAAGCTTGACAATATTCTCCATACATTTATGGAATCATTATCATAAAATTAATAGACACATTCTGATATGGGAAATGAGTTTGGTTTGAATATATCGAGTCTAAACGAAGGCAGCTGTTGATATAGTAGAAATACTGCAAAAATGTGTGTCAAGAACACGTCATTTATATATATACTTATTAAGTTTATTTTTTTTTTTTGAGACACAGAGAGAGAAGGGGCAGGGGAGTGGCAGAGAGACGAAGAGACAAAATCCCAAGTATGCTTCACACTATCAGTGCAGAGCCCAACATGGGGCTCGAACCCACAAACCATGAGATTGTGACCAGAGCCAAGATGAAGAGTTGGACGCTTAACTGACTCAGCCACCCGGGTGCCCCACATGTTGATTATTTATTGATCATTATCAGTACAGACAATTCATTATGTTGTCAATCGAATGAGAGGGGAGCCTTCTCTGTATTAGGCCTTCTTTAATTAAGAACACTAAATGAATCAGAAATGAAAGAATTAAAGAAAAGAAAGAATTTATGTGTGGAAAGGATGTTTAAAACATATGCCAGCGAGGCAGTCAATCAAATTAAGCCTAGTCTTAGTTCTGGAACTTTTGCCTGATGTCTTAAAATAGACCAATCCAAAAGAATGCTTAAATCACTGTCTCTGGATTAATGGCAAACTCCTATTGGCATTGCCCATCAGATCTAATAGCAAAGATTGCTGACTCGTGCGGAGACTGAGGAAGGAAAATAATCATCATAATTAAATCATAATGCACTAAAATGGCTAAGTTTGGGGTTATTCTTTAGCAAACGTGATTGAACTGATTTCAAACCAGTGAGTAAAAATGGCCACTTGGACAGCATTAGTGACAAAGTCATGCTCTTGCATCAACAGTATAAATGGAGGGAATGAAATATGAAGAAAACTGTGAACAGTTGGAGATTCTGAGGGGTTTGCTTGCTCCTGATGGTTTAGGTTTGGCTATAATAGAGCAGGTGGGTTAAGGTGAGGAAGGGTTTGTCGTAATGACAGAGGGTGGGGTGACTCTCAGGAAGATCACCTGGGCATGTGAGGTGCCTTCTGGGGAAATGCTGGTGGTACGACATAGGGGTGCACTGGCAGTAAAGTCTGGGCCACCCGAGTCCTGGGGCTTCTATAAGCTTAATAAGTGAGGGGTGGGAGCCAGTTGTTCACATGAGGAATCTGAAAGTCTTGTTTCTGGCTCTTGCTTTCCTGCTTGCTAGGTGACCCTGGTTGGACAAGTCTCTTGACCTCCTGAGCCTAGACTTTCCTGTCTGTTGACATGAGCTCTGTACTTCCTGTCTTTCTTAGCCTCTTATGGAGAGTTGTGAAGATCCACAGGATGGAGGATACATGGGCCCTTCGGAAAAGTCCACAAATAACTGCCACAGTTTTGTTTTGTTTTTTTAAATTTTTTATTTGCTGGTAATTAACTCTCCACTGTGAACTGAAGCTGGAGCCACGCAATGGTTCACGCGCACGAGCCTGGAGATATTTTAAGACATAATCAGTACAAGATGCATTGGGTTGGAGCCAGTGTCCAAGTCATAAATTTTGACAGTCTGCTCGATAAAATTAATAATGCTCGAGAGAAACCTTGTCAAAAGCTACAAGAGGGGAAAAACCTAGTGTGTTTTGGGGGAAGAACTTAAGCCATTGTGGAACTGAGAGTCACCCTAGGAAGCTTGGTTGTCATCCTGATGATGGTGGGGCAGCGTCCACACAGGCACGCATGCACACGGGCACACAGCACACACGTGTACACACATGTGCACAATAAACAACAAGCTCCAGTGCTCTTGGTTGGGTCTCAGGAGAGACTGGCGAATGAAGGAAGGCTAGCATTAATTTCAACAATGGATAATTGCAATATGCACACTCCTTGCTTCAATGTGCCCACCACCTTCTATGGAAATGCTGTCTGCTTCTGCATTTTTTTTTAAAGTTTAATTTTACTTATTTTGAGAGAGAGAGCAAGCAGGGGAGGGGCAGAGAGAGGAGACAAAATCCCAAGCAGGCTCTGGGCTGTCAGCACCCACAAACCTTGAGTTCATGACCTGAGCAGAAACCAAGAGTCTGGTGCTTAACCGACTGAGCCACCCAGGGCCCCCTGAATTTGAAAAATAAGACAGCAACAGGGGTTTTGCCCTGTCTCATTTCTCGCCGGTGAAGGGTGTGTTCATGGAGCTTTGGATTTGTGGCTGTTGTGTACAGCGAGAAAGGAGGGCAGTGAAGGGGGACGGGGACCTCATTGTGTTGAATTTTCAAAGCCCTGAGAAGATCTAGAAAGGAAAGTGAAGAATATTGCTTTTCCTGTGTCCTGCGCGTTGCTAGGCAGAACACTGTTGCTAGGCAGAAGCGTGGGGCGGAGGGGCGGGGTGTGTGTGTCAGGCTCCGGAGAGCCGCGAGGGACAAATTTGGTTTAGGCAGCACGAGGCCTGAGCGCAGTCTGTTAGTAGCCTGGCCTCCATGCGGGTGCAGTCGACTCTGCTGCGATGTGGTCAGAGACCAGGCGGCCACATTAAGAAATTGGATGAAAACATTTATTTCAGTCGGATCATGGGAAGTATTCTTAATTTAAAAATTGCTTTTATTGTGTTGAATTTTTATTATAGAAGTAACATACGTTTATTGTAAAAAATAATTTAATTAGTTTTAAATCATAAGGAAACCTTGACATTGGGTCTGTCATGTTTTCAGGCAGAGAAAACAAAGAGTTTTGTCAGTCGGAGCCTGGTTATAGGAGAAGTCCTCTCCATGGCGGACATGGCCACAGCAGTAAAGGTGAGAGGCCCTGGGCACCCTGCCCTTGGTGAGCTGATACCTAGTTTTGAACAGCAGGGGTACCAAGTGGAACCGCACAGGTATCAGTGTATTCACTGAAATAGATGTAACATGGTACACCTTACAACCCGTCGCCCTCACCTACTCTCTACCCGCTGTAGTCAACCTCATATTTGTTTTTTCTTTCTTTCTTGTTTGTTTAGTTTTATTGCACTGTGTCAGTTTTTTTCATTTGTTTTCATTTTATAAAATTAAATTTTCATAACCACGCATGATTCTTCACTTAGATATTGTCACTAAGATTGATCCGTATTGTAGCGTGACACTGCAGTCATATTTTTTTTTAATTTTTTTTATTTTGAAATAATAATGCTCACAGGAAGTTACAAAAATAAGAGCCTAGAGTTATAAGAACTCTTCACCCAGTTTTTCTCCATGGTGACATCTTCTATAGCTGTAATCCGATGTAAAAGCAGGAAATCAACACTGCTACAGAACTGTATTCCTATCGTACTAGCCTACAGACCTTACTCAGATTTCACTAGCTTTTAAGTACCCTCGTGTGTGTGTGTGTGTGTGTGTGTGTGTGTGTGTGTGTATGTGTAGTTCTGTGCCGTTTGGTCCCATCTATGGATTCATGCAACCACCACCACCATAATCAAGATCTGATACTCTTTCATCACCGTAAAGAAACGTATAGTGCTACCCATTTGTGGTTGCTCCCAGTCTCTACCCCATCCCTGTCCTTTGGCTACTACTAATCTATTCTCTGTCTCTATAGTTTTGCCATTTTGAGAATGATGTACAGATGGAAGTTCATTCATTTTTCCTGTTCCTTTGTGTGAATATACGGCAACACTTGGAATTCTTAGACTTCTCCAATTTTACCGATCAGATGGGTATAAAATGGCATTAAGCTGTGGGCTTGCTTTGCATGTCCTCAGGTCATGAAGGTGAACAGAATAATGTAGTAGGTGTGATGGCCGTGGCTCCTCATGGTACCCTAATCCCCAGCAGGGGGTCATCTGTGTGGCATATGCATATGCTCTCCTTTCTCTCCCTGGACACCACTGTACCTCCAAATAGGTCCTTGCTTCCAAAAATTCAGTCCTGATGTCCCCAAAGGGGAGCAATAACCAGAACATGAAGAAAGAAAAAACAGAGAGGAAGCCAGGCCAATCATTGTTGAGTCCAAAATGGCAGTTATTTTTGTTTTGCAGTATAGACATTTAAAAATGGGTAGGACTTATTTTATTTTTAATTTTTGAAAAATTTTTATGTTTTAAAGTAATCTCTACACCCAACATGGGGCTTGAGCTCACAACTCCAAGATCAAGAGTTGCATAGATCTTTGACTGAGCCAGCCAGATGCCCCTAAAAATGGGTGGGAATTAAAAACAAAGAAATTTGTGAGGGCCATCTGTGGTGAAGGCACCCACTGTTAGGTCCTTGGGGAGAGAATGGCTTCCCTGTGATTTCAGCCAGGCAGGGTCTCTTCCCTCCTGGGTGGGTTGGCTGTTTCTTCCAGACAGAAGAAATTCAGCTGAGATACAACAGATAGATCTCCCTCTCAGAAATACTAGAGGACCCTGGTCTAGACTTATGATCCCCAGTTTGTGTTTTTACCGTATTTCCCCTTACCTGCCATCTTTTCAGCAAGCCTGTGGTGAGGTGTGCCCATGCACGAATCACCATTGATTTCGGCATTCTAGGTGGGGAGCCCTCTCCGTGGCATCTTTAGGGACTTGTACTGATCCTAGTGCATAGTATTGCACAGGGAATGTTTGCATAACTAAAGGGGGTCACAGCCTATGGTTTAAGAAACATTTCAACCACTTGCAATATTTGGATGTTTTTTGGATTCTGCTTGAAACTTAAAAAAATCTATTTGTCAGTTGGGGAAACTAGAATTTTGGGTATTTGGTGATATTAAAGAATTATTGTTATTGTATTTTTACATGGGTAATGGTTTTGGGTTACAATAATAATAATTGTTATTATATTTTTAGGTGGGTAATGGTTTTAGGTTACATTTTCAGTAAGAGTCTCCTTTATAAAGGTGTGGGTTATATTTAGGGATGAAATGACAGGATGTCTGAGATAAGCTTTCAAGATTACCTAGGGCATAGCATGGGAAAGTGGATTGGGGAAAAGATGAAGCAAGATAAACCATGAGCTGGTCATTGTTGAGTTCATTATACTCGTGTATTTTGGTTAAGATTTTCTAAAATAAAAGGCTTTTAAAAAAGTTTTTCTCCTGGGGTGCCTGGGTGGCTCAGTTGGTTAAGCGTCCGACTCTTGATTTTGGCTCAGGTCGTGATCTCACAGTTTGTGGGTTTGATACCCGCATGGGGCTCTGTGCTGACAGTGGGGAGCCTGCCTGAGATTTGATCTCCCTCTTTCTCTGAGCCTCCCTGCTCGTACTCCCTTTCTCTCAAAAATAAACACACACACAAGTTTTGTTTCTGAGTATCCTGGATGAAAATTTGAATAGATTTAAAAAAATAGGTCTTTAGAAATGCCTCTCTGATCATGCCACTCCTCTGCTTAAAACTTCTTCCCCTAATGCTTTAGAGAAGCCCTCTTATTTTTAATATGGCCCATGGGTCTTTATGTGCTTTGACCCTACTCACTTCTCCAGACACCTTCTGTCTCACTTTGTCCTCCTCCCTAGGAGCCCTGACATACTGACCTTCTCTTGTTCCTGTTACCCACCTTTGGACCACTGTTGGCACCATCCTAGAATAGATTTTTTCCCCTTCCTTCACCTGCCTGACACCTGTTCCTTCTTCAAGCCCCGGCCCACGTGTCCTCTGCTCAGGGAAGCTCCCTTCAAGCCTGCAGTTTAATTCCCTCTACTTCTTGCCATCTGTATTCATACCTTTGTACCTTACAGCTTCTCTGTCACAGCATGTGCCCACTTTGAATGTACCCATTTATCTGTGTGTCTAATTGCTGGATGTCTCTTAGCACCCCTAGAGGGCAAACTCCTTGAAGACGCTCATCCCCTACATTCTTGTTATGTAGTAGCAGGATGTGAGAATGAAATGAATACAGAATACATAGAATCAGAATGGTTACTGGGAAGGTTAAATGTAGACTTATCACATGACTCAAGAAATCCTTCCTAGGTGTACGCCCCAAAGAATCGAAAGTAGGGACTCAAACAGATACTTGATGCCAGTGTTCATCACGGCATTACTCATAACAGCTAAAAGGGTAGAAACAAACCAAGTGTCTGTTATCAGATGGATGGATAGGCAACATGTGGCGCATGCATACGATGGACTATTATTCAGCCATAAAAAGGGATGAAGTTCTGGTACATATTACAGCCTGGATGAACTTTGAAAATGTGATGCTACATGAAGCCAGACACAATGGGACAAATATTGTATGTTTTCACTGACATGAAGTTTCTCGAATAGGCAAATTCATAGAGACAGAAAGTAGATTATGGGTTACCAGAAGCTGGAGGAACAGGAAAATGGGGAGTCCATCGGCCCGGAGTTTCTGTTTGGGGTGATGAAAAGTTATGGAGATAGATATTGGTGATGGTGACACAACAGTGTGAATCTAGTTAATACCACTGAACTGTATACTTAAAAATGACTAAAATGCAAACTTTATATTAAATGCATTGTACCACAATAAAAAAAACCCTTAAATATTTAACAAAAGTTCTCCTTTAACCCTGTTTACCTTTCTACATGTCAGTCATTGCATAGGACTTGTTTTTCTTGTGCTTGGGTATCACGGGCAGCCACAGAAACGTGTAGACTGCACCCCTGAGTCCAGCCCAGAAGGTCCAGGCTGTCTTTCTTTCTTTCTTTTTTTTTTATTTTATTTTTTATTTTATTTATTTATTTATTTTTTTTACAAATAGTTTATTGTCAAATTAGTTTCCACATAACACTCAGTGCTCATCCCCAAAGTGCCCTCCTCCATGCCCCTCCCCTCTCCCCCCCACATCCATCAGTCCTCAGTTTTTGTCAGCATTCAAGAGTCTCTCATGGTTTGCCTCTCTCCCTTTCCCCCACCATTTCCGCCCTTCTTCTCCCCCTTGTTCCTCAGTTAAGTTCCTCCTAATCCTCCTATATGTGCAAACATATGATATTTGTCCTTCTCTGCCTGACTTATTTCGCTCAGCATAACACCCTCAAGCTCCATCCATGTTGCTACACATGGCCAGATTTCATTGTTTCTCATTGCCATGTAGTATTCCATGGTATAGATAAACCACATCTTCTTGATCCAATCATCTGTTGATGGACACTTAGGCTCTTTCCATGTTTTAGCTATTGTGGAGAGTGCTGCTGTGAACATTGGGGTCCATGTGCTCCTATGCCTCAGCATTTCTGTATCCCTTGGGTAAATTCCTAGCAGTGCTATTGCTGGGTCATAGGGGAGTTCTATTGTTAGTTTCCTGAGGAACCTCCACACTGTTTTCCAGAGGGGCTGTACCAGTTTACATTCCCACCAACAGTGTAGGAGGGTGCCCGTTTCTCCACATCCTCGCCAGCATCTAGAGTGCTCCGATTTGCTCATTTTAGCCACTCTGACTGGCGTGAGGTGGTATCTCAGTGTGGTTTTGATTTGTATATCCCTGATGAGGAGGGATGCTGAGCATTGTTTCATGTGTCTGTTGGCCATCTGGATGTCCTCTTTGGAGAAGTCCAGGCTGTCTTTCTTGTGGGCAGTGGAGGGAGATGTGATGTGCTGGAAATAGTTCCTGTGAGCCCTGGGCTGGGCAGGGCATCCCCAGATCTCACTGCCAGCCCAAGGGCAGCTGCTGGCCTCTGCCTGCTTTCCTTTTACACCTTCACATGAGCAAACTGTCAACCTGACATCAAGGGCATGCCGGCATCAATTCATCTAAGTCATCTGTGCCCCACGGCCTGGGCCCCTTTTCTCTCTCCCTCCATGTCTGTGCTAGCTAAAGGTTCTAGGTGTCCCTGAGCACTTTGGACAAACATAGTTGGACTAACATAGCCAAGTGTTAGCAGGGCCAGGGGCTGGCTCTGAGAGTGACTCACAGCGAGGGGGGTGGGAAAGTGAGAGGTGCCAGGGAAAGACTTCCTTTTCTCAGGGCTCTGAACCCCTGCTTTAGCTTGGGAGCCAGCCCAAGGTCTTCTACCAGACACACTGATGCAATCTGGAAGGCTTCTAGGGCCCAGAGAAATGTGACATGCTTCCTTTTCTTCTTCTTCCCCATGACTGTTCCCCTTTTTCCTTATTGGAGCCGCCCCACTATCTGTCTTAGTTTGCTTGGGCTGCCATGAGAAAACATATAGATCATGGAGCTTAAACCACAGAAATGTATTTTGTCATAGTTCTGGATGCTGGCAAGATCAACGTCCAGATGATTCAATTCCTGGTGAGGACTCTCTCCCGATAGATGGCTGCCTTCTTGCTGTATCTTTGCATTGGAACTGGACAGAGAGAGAGAGAGAGAGAGAGAGAGAGAGAGAGAAAGAGAGAGAACATACTCTCTGGCATCTTTTATAAGGGCATTAATCCCATCATGAAGGCCCCACTGTCATGACTTTATTTAAACTTAATTGTTCCCCAAAGATCCTATATCCTGATGCCATCACATTGAGGGTTAAGGCTTCAGCACATGAATTCTGGGGAGAACCTAATGCAGTCCATATAGCACTATCCATTCTGGAGTCACCATTGTCTCAAAAAAACACCTGCAGGGCCTCATTTGCTCTGGAATGAAAAGAAACTGAATGCACTAGAAGGTTCTTTAGGAAACCCACTGTTGGAGTACTGTGTAGGAAGGGCCTAGCCTAATCACGGCTGTAGCACTAGCAGACTTCCTGGCATGCATGACAGACCTGCCTGGTCCATCGTGGCAGGGAGACAATAGAATGACGTGGGTTTACCTTCTGTCTCTGGGACTTCTCAGTCACAGTTCACGCATGCTCCTTCTACATCTAAGTTCATGATGGGCAACCTTGGGTTTCTCTCCTATGAAGATGGTACTGCTAATGCCCATTCATAGGCTGTGTTCAGATTTAAATTGATGATGCCTCTGAGGAGCTCCATGCCATGGCTGGCAGGTAGCAGGAGCTTGATAAGTGGTGGCGACTGTACCACTCAAGATGTGACCCAGAGTCCTTCCCGTTGGTCTTCTAGGTAGTGGCTCGGTTAGTGGATTGAGGTGAAATCAACCTGCATCCTCGCTCTGGCCCACTAGCTTTCCCTGCCGTGGTGGGGCATACTTCTTGGTAGTCATCATTTGGAGATTGAGAAGCCCCATTCTGGAACCCCGTCAGCCTGTCTTCACTGCAGTTCCCAGCCCTCAGGAAGCTCTTGACTGTGGCCTCCAGAGGCCGCTGCCAGCCATTGCTGCACAAGTTGTGGTCATGACCTCATGCACCTGCTGTAGCTAGCTGTCCTTTTCCTCCTCCAGATAAGTGAGAAAGGAGAAGAGGGAGCTTTCCCAAACGATACAAGGTGCACACAGATTTAGAGTTTTTGTTAGATGTCCTCCCCTTTTTCTCATTTTCTTGCCACTGCTTTCTTTGGTCTTCTCAGAACAAATGGAGTTCTTTGGGTCCTGTCCACTGAGGTGAGCCAGAGGCCAAGGTGCCCACTAGCATGATGACAGCAGCGGACACAGTGCTCTCTGAGAAGGACAGTTTGCCCTGCCGCCCTCACAATGGTTTAGTGCCCGTCTTCATTCAGTCTCTGTGCCCCTATCTTAGCGAATCCATCGCCTCCTCCCTGGCTTCTCCTGCAAGCACCCCCACTCCTGCAAGCAGTGAATGGGCCTCCATCCATCTGGAGGCTCAGGACAAAAACCTGGGTGTCACCTGGAGCCCTCTCTTACCTTCTTCGCCCAAATCCAACCCATCAGCTCTGTCTCCTGAATCTACCTTGACTGCCTCTGCTTCTCACCCCCTTCGTCACCACAGTCTGACCACTGCTCATGGGCTCACCTTAGTGGCTGCAGTGTGGGCACCTCCTTCTGGCTGACTGGGCTGGGATCCATGCCACTCACAAGAGGCACCTGCTGAAAGCTTGTCTTAGGCCAGGGAGTCATCTGCTTAGAGCCCTCAGGTGCTCCACCTGCACTGGCCCCATTTGGTCAGATTGTTTGCGCTTCAGAGAATGTGGCTTTGGCAACACACTGTCCTGCACATGAGGGAAAATCCCCCCATTTTAAGTGACTGTGTGGTTTGGGGACATGCAGACGCAACCTCTGTTAACTGGTGGTTTCTGCAAATCTACAGGTTTCAGTTACCAGTACAGTGCTCCTACTAATGGCATTTAATGAGTGGAAGTTTTCAAAATGTGGATGAAATATTCTCCTCAACTCCCTTTTCTAAAGAGGAAGAAAGGATTTAAAATCTAGAAAAGGAATATTTTGTAAAGAATGCATTAGCCACTAGCCAGAGTGATTTAGGGGTAGGGAATTCAATCTGTTTTAGTTTTGGAAAAACACTTTTCTTTAACTTGATTTCCAAGATGGCTTATGGGGGAAGCATTACTATTTGGATTGATTGCATCTTCCCAGGCTGGAATTAGCTGTGCGTCACAGTGATTCTGTGGAGAGGGTGCTGAGCCATAGAGTGTTGAGCATTTTCCGAGGATACTTTATGATTCCACGAATGAAAGCACCTCATATGTCAGATGCTATTAATGACATTTGTCTGTCATGATGTCAGAGCATTTCAGCTGGTCAGGCTGTTAGAGCTGCAGAGCCCTTTCAGACAGTGAGTGCCAGGCTGACCACACTTGTGGCATGCAGAGACTGGTTCTTCCTAGAGGCAGGTGACAGTTCTCAGACAGGAGCATCGAAAGATTCCGTTCCTGCCATTTCCCTTCCCACAAGGTCTTCCTTGGGGTTCCTTTGTCTGCAAAGGCTCATTCAATTGTAGTGGCCCCAGGAAAACAGTGCACCTCTAGGTCGTTGTATTTGAAGAGTCCAGAGTACAGCAGAGTTCTCCTTCTCCCCACCTTGACCCCATGTGTTGGTTTCATATACCAGCCCTTATGATGGCAAGAGGAGCCAGCAGCTCTGGGCCTCCGTTCTTCCAGGTCCATTGCATTGAAAAGGAGACAGCTGCTTCTGCCTATTAGCTCACCCATGTGTCCCAGAGCCCACTCTGCTTGGATCCACCCAGATCATGGGTCTGTGCTGAAGCCATCCCCTAGGGCCATGATATTGTGCAGATTGGCCAGTCCTGGGTTCCAGGTTTATCCTAGAGCTAAGGGTGGAGGTCAGCATCAGCCACAAACCACTTGGACTGATTGTGGGAGAGGCGGGCTCCCCAGAGGAAAGTCGGGACTGTGTGGTTGGGGCAGGAGAAGGCATGCTAACCTGCAAACACAGCCATGGTCTATATACTTGAACTCTTCTGTCTTTGTCATCATTCCCCTGCTCCTTTCGAATGGCCTCCCTCCAGTCACCCTTCCTTCTCATCTTCCTCCTCATCTTTCCTCTCCTTCACTTCCTTCTTGCCAGCAACTTTTCCAGGGTTTATGCAAGACCAAAGTACTTGGCAGTTGACCATCACTGAATTCTTGCAGCAACCTTATGAAGTGCTATTAGGCATTAGGCAGCTTGGTTTGGACCCCAGCCCTGCTCACCCATCTCAGGGTGCAGCCTTGGGCAGGTCACTCCCCTCTCTGGAACCTCAGTGTCCTCATCTGTCAAGTGGGGGTGATGATGTGATTTTCCCAGGGTGGTTGTGAGAATCAGTGAGCTTGTATGTGTGAAGCTCAGTGCTTGGAAGGGTGAGTGCTCAGGAAGAGTGGGGGCATTCATCACTCACTGCTTTTGTCGGATGTGGAAACTAAGGATTGCCATTCGTTCAAGGTTCCACAGCCAGTGGGTAGCTGAGCTGGGCTTTGAGCCCAAGCTGTCTCATCTCATCTCAGGCTGAGTTCCTTCTTGTTTTGCAGCATTGCATCTTCCATCAGCTTTTGTTTCTCATGGCTGGGCTCACCTCTGCAGACTGGGCAAGTGCCTGGGATTAGTGCACAAATACTTTGTTGTATGTCTTCTTCTTACCAGGCACTAAGCTAGCCCCTGAGCAGACAAGGCAGACTGAACATTCAGAAGTGTCATTTGAAAGATAGAAAAAACTGGTGGTGTCACAATTCCAGATTTCAAATTATGTTACAAAGCAGTAGTAATTAAAACAGTATAGTACTGGCATAAAAATAGAGATGTAGGTCAGTGGGATGGAACAGAAAATCCCCCAAATAAACAATTATATGATCAATTAATATTTGACAAAGGAGGAATGAATATACAATGGGAAAAAGTCTCTTCAACAAATGGGGTTTGGAAAACTGGACAGCAACATGAAAAAGAATGAAACTGGACCATTTTCTTTCACCATACACAAAATAAACTCAAAATGGATTAAAGACCTAAGTGTGAGAGCTGAAACCATAAAAATCCTAGAAGAGAGCAGGCAGTAATCTCTCTGACATTTGGTGTGACAAGGTTTTTCTAGATCTATCTCCTGAGGCAAAGGAAACAAAAGCAAAAATAAACGATTGGGACAGCATCAAAGCAAAATGTTTCTGCACAATTAACAAAGGACACAATCAACCAAACTAAAGTCAACCTACTGAATGGGAAAAGTTAGTTTTCAAATGGCATATTCAATAAAGGATTAGTATCCAAAATATATAAAGAACTGATACGACTCAATACCCCAAAAACAAATAATCAAATTAAAAAATGGGCAGAAGACATGAATAGACATTTCCAAAGAAGACATACAGATGGCCAACAGACACATGAAAAGAGGCTCAACGTCACTCATCATCAGGGAAATGGAAATCAAAAGTATGAGATATCGCCTCACACCTGTCAGAATGGCTAAAATCAAAACCACAAGAAACAAGTGTTAGTGAGGATGTGGAGAAAAAGGAACCTTCTTACACTGTTGGTGTGAATGTAAATTGGTGTAGCCACTGTGGAAAACAGTATAGAGGTTCCTCAAAAAGTTAAAAATAGAACTACCCTGTGGCACCTGGGTGGCTTAGTCGGTTAAGAATTCGACTTTGGCTCAGGTCATGATCTTATGGTTTGTGAGTTCGAGCCCCGCGTCAGGCTCTGTGATGACAGCTCAAAACCTGGAGCCTGCTTTGAATTCTGTGCCTCCCTCTCTGTCTACCCTTCCCCCACTCATGGTCTATCTCCCTCTTTCTCTCAAAAAGAAATAAACTTTAAAAAATAATTAAAAATAAAACTACCCTACTATCCAGGCATTGCCCTACTGGGTATTTACCCAAAGAAAACAAAAACATGAATTCAAAGGGATACGTGCTCCCTTATATTTATTGCAGCATTATTCACCATAGCCAAACTATGGAAGCAACTCAAATGCCCATCAGTAGATGAATGGATAAAGAAGATGTGGTATGTATATATAATGGAATATTATTCAGCAATAAAAAAGAATGAAATGTTGCATTTGCAACAACGTGGATAGAGCTAGAGAGTATAACACTAAGCCAAATAAGTCAGACAGAGAAAGACAAATACCATATGATCTCACTCATATGTGGAATTTAAGACACAAAACAAATGAGCAGAGAGAGAGAGAGAGAGAGAGAGGACAAACCAAGAAACAGACTCTTAACTATAGGTAACACACTGATAGTTACCAGAGGGGAGAAGGGTGAGAAGATGGGGGAAGGCGGGAATGGGGATAACAAGTATATTCATCATGATGAAATAAAAGAAAATAAAGTTAAAAAAAACCCCAGAGAGTCATTTGATGGGCTGAACTGGGCAGCCCTGAGGATGGAGAACTGACACTTTGTGGTGCTGGGGCATCCTCTCCAAGAGAGATAACCATGGGCTATATCTGCAGAGAGTCACTGGAGCTTTCCAGGCAATGAAGGGAAGGGCGTGGATGCCTTGTATGGGGCTTATATAAAGCTTGATGAGCTGAACGGATGCTCCTTGAATGGCATTCGACCAGGGGTTTAGTTGTCATCAAATTGTTGACTGTTGTTAACAGCGGCCTATGTTGTCCTTGTTTTCAGTGTGGAATAATTTATTGGCTATTTGGTGGTGCAGTCAGGAATCTTGGAAGCCCGGGGCATGTGACTAAGTGGCTTCAGCCACTCCAGGTATGGCATGTACCTTAACAGGTGTGTTCTATGTAGAGCCTTAAAAGTTCATAGTAGCTAGATGTATGCATGTGCATGTTTGCAGAAAAAGAAAATAAATCAGAGAATTAGTGTCAGCAAGAATCTTGCTCAGAATGAGAATTTCAATACTGGCTTTTACAAATGGTCATATTGTTATCGCATTAGCTTTCACCAGGCTGAATTCTTGCAGTTATCTCCAATTCACCTCTCCCTCTCTCATCCACATTCTTTTTTTTTTTTTTTTTTAACGTTTATTTATTTTTGAAACAGAGAGAGCTTGAGCGGGGGAGGGGCAGAGAGAGAGGGAGACAGAATCCAAAGCAGGCTCCAGACTCTGAGTTGTCAGCACAGAGCCCAACGTGGGGGTCGAACCCACAGACTTCGAGATCATGACCTGAGCCGAAGTTGGGCACTTAACTGACTGAGCCACCCAGGCCCACTTCTCACCCATATTCTTGATGACCAGAGAAGTCTGTAGTGAGAACAACCATCTGACTAGCTAATTCCCTTATACTGTCTGGTAAACTCCAGGAGCAGAGATACACGGGGATGTTCGCAATGACGGAGAGGGGTCACGGGAGCAATGTGAGAGGGATCCAGACCCAAGCCACCTTTGACTTCTGCACGCAGGTGAGGATTCTGCCCATCATTCTGCAATTCAGGGCGTCAGGTCGAACCAGACTGTCCTTCTGAGCGCCTTCAGAGACAGTCCTCTCTGGGCCAAGGTGCTCAGATTTAGAACAAACAGCTAAGTGCTTTCGTGGAGGTGGGCATATGCTCAGCCTTCGTGTGTCTGATATCAGCCAACACATTCACAGCCCACACTCTGCGTGGACACGGCTCATGTGCCATACATGCACTCGTTAACTGGATGCCTTGTGACAACTCTGTGAGAACAGTACCGGAGCCATTTTGTGGTCCTTCCCATCAGCAGCAGGTAAATGACTGGAAGAGATGCTTTTGTTCGCACTCCCCTTTGCACGGTGTGGCAGGAGAGTGCTGTGTGTGCCGAGGTGTCCTTACTGGGAGCCATGCCCTCACTATTGGCATTAGGCAGCGTTTTTAACCGTGACCTACATGACATGGTTAATTCACATGACAACCAAAACAGAATTTCACAAAATGATCTTAACTTTTACTGTGTTTACTGCATGTGATGAACGTTAATAGTTTTCCTTCTGTTCTCATTTATAAAACACAGTCTGTCAGAACTCTCTAAACTGATCTCTCTCCACTGATGCAAGGTGAAAACCCTGCTGTGTAAATCTAAAGATATCACTATTTCTTTAGCTCCTGCTCCCCCCAAATAAAGAAAGTAACTGTTCACTTATTTCACTCCCCTTCATAGTTTCTTATTTCATTTTAAGCTTTACTAAGAGCTACAAAGGAATACATAAATTCTGCAGTTCTTTCTGGTACTGAGTTTGGGTCAATCTATGTGTGCAAATATGGTGCATGAGCATAGGTGTGGCTACTCAGTCTGTTCTTAATTTTTTCTGAGTTTGACCTTCAGAATCTGAATTTCTGTTAGCAGGTTTTCCTGGCCCACAAATGCTAGTTAGAGGTGATCAGAGTTTAGAATGACAGATTCAGATGAGGGTTGTTTTGGAATATGTTCATCCTGTCCTTCTGCCCAGGTGATAGTTCTCTGCAATAGCTGATGATGTCCAAGGTCCTAGTAAGATTAAGGACTGACAGTTATTGAATGCTTGCTACTTGCCAGGCTCGGCATCAAACCCCTTCAGTTTGGTTTACTGTATTCTCTCGTAGTAACCATCCCATAAACATAATGGTAAGCCACTTCTGGTAATGTAGCACATGTGTGCTAGACCTCAGGCTAAGCACTCTACACCTACATTGGTTAAATATCCTATAGTTTTATAGGAAGATATTATTGTCCCTCTTTTCTAGCTGGAGAAACTGAGGCTCGCAGAGGTTAGGAAATGGGGGCTCTGCGAACGCAGTTAATGAGCATGTCTGGTTCAAGTGGGACTGCCCTTAATGAGCTCAGCTTTTCTGCATCATGTGTGGCATGATGCTGACCACAAGTCTTTTGGGTTTTTGGTTGGTCAGTTTTTTCTCTTCCTAAACCATGGTACTGAGGTCACTTTGCTGTTGTTAAAGGGGGGAGGCGGGGGGAACCCTTCCCAGAACTCTTATTTGTTTGTTTCATTTTACAATTATTGTTTTTTTTTCCCTACAAAAATCACTTCCCCATGTGGGTCCCCTTCTCCCCAAGCAGCATAAATGATTTAGCTACCTGGTGGGCCTCGGCAGCTGCTGCTTCCTGCAGGCGAGTTGCAAAGTTGAAATCCTAATGATGAGGGCACTCCGGAGAGCTCTCTGCCTCCGGTAGGACCCACAGAGAGAAAAAGCCCATCATAAACTCAGGCCGCTGAGGATTGACAGAGCAGGGAATGTGTTTCTCCTTCATCGCTTTCTGCGTTTCCCCCCTCATTTCCCTTTTAAAATGTTAGAGCATATCAAATGAGCCCTCTCTCCCTCAAGGACTATTTCAGTCTCTTACATTTTCTTGGTTATTCTTCTCTGTGGGTTGGTTGGCTTGGCTGTTTTATTTTTATTTTGGGGGCACTGGTGAGGTTAGTGGTACGGATAATTAACAAGTAAGGGAGAGAGTTTTATTTTTACATTTTATGCTAAGTAGCAAAAATGAATTAGGCTAAGAGCTCTCTGGTCAAAGACTTTTTTTTTTTTTTTTTTTTTTTTTTAGCGCTTACAGTACTGACCAATTGGTTGGCCTTCAACAACTAATTATGGTAGGAACCGACACACATGGTGTGCATTATTTAGATCCCGCTTCAGTGCCAGCATTTTGGCTTATGCAAACTTTCCAAATCAAGCGTTTTTGCCAGAAGTGACAAACCTCCTTTCCCAGAGTATATCTGATGTGTGCAGGGATGGATGCATCCCCCTGCCTCTTCCCCAGCTCACCAGGTCTTTCCTGCCAGGACAGTGTCACTACTACTTACTTTCCTACCCTCCAGAAGTAAGCATCTCTTCACTGCATGGGGTTTTGTGGGTTGTTGTGTGTGTGTGTGTGTGTTTGTGGTGTTTTCGTTGTTGTTGTTACTGCACCCAGCCTCAAATAATCCCTTTCTTTAAGAAGTCCCGGCTGACCTGATAAGACAAGGGCATTCTCCAGAGACTTCTTTTAAAGAAAAATTCAGCTTGTCCATTTATGTTTCTGAAAAGCGCTTGCACATGTTAAAAGCTTCCCTGTGCAAACGTATGTCAGAGAATGTTTTCTTAGGCTTCAAGAATATATTTCTTGGCCAGTGGGAAAGTGTAGTCTACGTCCCTGAAAATCTAAACTCTGAGATAATCTTTACATGATCAGTCACGTGTTGGTTTAGTTCAGCCACACCTTTGATATTGTCAGCTCCAATTCAACGTGTAGTTCTGCCCTTTCCCCTGGATTCTCCGACCTGTCCCAGGTACCCTGCCTTCAGAGTTGACAGTTATTGTCTGTCCCTCCTTGTCAAGAGGTTGAAGGGTAACTTGGGTGGTGAGCAGAATTAGAGGTGAAGGAGAGCATTTCCATTGGGATTCTGTACTGGCTTCCGGAGGGAAGAAGACGACCGAGGTTGAGCAGAGCCTGAAAACAAAAGTCCTACATCTTATTTTTGACCAAAGATTATTTCAGACTCTCTGGGCCTGGAGTCCTCGGTCATATTATGGAGACAAACTGGGTGGCATATTGTAAGATTCTTTTCCTTATAAGACAGAGAATTCTTTACAAATGCTTCAGTTTAAGGGCTTATGCATTTTGGAGGAACTTTTAATTATTACATTCCTTGATCAGGAAGATGGAGAGGCAGCTTCTGAAACAATCATCCTAAGGGTCCAATGAGGGTTTTTCTTTTTATAAAAATCAGAATTGTGTGGGCTGAGAGTCTAAGCAATGGTGGGAATAGGTCACGGTTGCCTATTAGGCTTGCTCGCATCCCGGCATAGGGTTTTGGCCTTCAGTTAGTTGCTATTTAAATAAAAGACTCATATCAACGAGGTAGGGATTTTTAAGGCCTGGGCAAGAGTGGAGGGCATGAGGAACCAAGTCATTTGTCCAGAAGGGGTGATGCCCAGCAGACAAAATAAAACATAGATGTGGGCTTATCCAGCTAGGGGCCCCAGGTCATTAGATGTCTCGTCCTTCCTTGTGAGCCTTGCCAGTGGGGTGTTTGGGAATGAGAGCTGAGTGTATATCACCAGGGGTTGGGGGAGTTTGTCTGCTTCTCTGCTGTGAGATCACCTGAACGCGTCCTGCTACTGATGTGGATCTATTTCAGTCTCTACTGCACTGAGCCAAGGGGTTGAAATGAGCCATAAGAAAGGAGAAACTCGAATGCCCTTTTTCTGTGTAGGAGTTCGTAATTGACACGCCATGTGAAAATGCTGAGAAGATGTACATTGGAAACGCGATGTATGGGAATTACGCGGCGGTCTTTGCCCAGCTCATCATAAAGGGAAGATCTCAAGGTTTGTTGGTGGCGCAGAAAGCTAGAATAATTCTCTTTACAATTACTATTTTCCAGTGAGTGCTTTACCCTGAAAGTGCATTTTACAGCCTGTTTTTGGCTTGTATAAAATTCAATACCAATTTTATCTCTTAAATATATATGATGACAAAATTTATGATTACATTTTGGCACAGCACTATTTCCCCTCCCCCCCATCCACAGTTTTGTTTTCTGCGGTTTTGGTTACCTGCAGTCAGCTGTGGTCTGGAAAGAGATGATCCTTCTTCTGACGTGAGGTCAGAGGGTCATTAGTAGTGTGACTCAGCATCCCAATGCCTACCTCATTCCCCGTGCATCTCATCATGTAGGCATTTTAACATCTCATATCATCACGAGAAGGGGGAGTGTGATGCAAGAAGATATTCTGAGAGAGAGAGAGAACACAGTCATGTATGCTCTTTTTAAGAAATGTTTATTTTTGAGAGAGCACAAGCGGTGGAGGGGCAGAGGGGGATGGAGGATCCAAAGCGGGTTTTCTGCTGACAGCTGAGAGCCCCATGTGGGGCTCAAACTCATGAACTGTGAGGTCATGACCTGAGCTGAAGTTGGTCACTCAACTAACTGAGCCACCCAGGTGCCCCCACGTAACTCTTATTATAGCATATTGTTATAATTGTTCTATTTTATTATTAGTTATTGTTGTTAATCTCTTAACCATGCCTTACACCTAAATTAAACATCATCCTAGGTGTGTATGTATAGGAAAGCACATGGCATGTAGAGGGTTCGGTATTATCTACGGTTTCAGGCATTCACTGGGTTCTTGGAACATATTCTTGGAACATATCCCTCTGAACAAGGGGGGACTGCTGTATAAGATTCAGTCATAGAACTCTCTGAATTTCAGGATCAGCACAATTGTATACTGTCCCAGGAAATCAGTAAAGCTTTAATTGTATCTTTAGAAAAGAGAGTTTATCTTTTTTAAATGTTTGTTTATCTATTTTTGAGAGAAAGAGGTAGAGAGCAAGCCGGGGACAGAGAGAGACGAAGACAGAATCCCAAGAAGATTCCACACTGTCAGTGCAAAGCCTGTTGCGGGGTTTGATCTCACAAACCACGAGATCGTGACCTGAGCTGAAATCTAGAGTTGGATGCTTAACTGACTGAGCCACTCAGGCACCCTGAAAAGAGAGTTTAGCACTATCTCTTTGCCTTCCTTAGGGCCCCACTGTTTCATTGTTCCTGTCCGCGATGAAAATGGAAGCTTGTACCCAGGAGTGACGGCCGTTGATATGATGTACAAAGAAGGTGAGTCCCCAGGTGACCCCTCTCCTACCCTTGTCTGCATCTTCTGCTGCTCCCTGCCCCCCACCCGCCACCCCAGGGAGAATCTAACTTACTTCATCAAAACAGTGAAGGCACAGAAGACTGATTTTGAAGCCCGATGAGAGTCTTTTATGTGAGAACTGTTGGGGAATGTTGGGGATTGTCATTTATGAATATGCATTGGTCTCATTTTCTCCCAGCCTCTGGTACTTTCTAGTCATGAGGCAGCTTTGCCTTGAGTAATTTTGCCTCCTCTTCTCTTCTTGGACCTGTGGGTTGAAGCGCTCTTTCCTGTCCCTAAGCCACAGCCTGGTGTTGGTGCCTAGGGGACCCCTGATAAATCCTAAGGACCGACTCAGTGGACTAGTTTGCCTGGGCGGCTGTACCACAGGCTGAGTGTCATAAACAACAGCACTATATTGTCTCACAGCTCTGGAGGCTACAAGTCCAAGGTCAAGGTGCTGGCAGGGTTGGTTCCTTCTGAGGGCTGGGAGGGGGAATCCGCGCCAGGCCTCTCTCCTTGGCTTGTCTGTGACCATCTCCATGCTTACCTGTGTTCTCCGTCTTCATGTGTGTCTCTGTTCAGATTTCCGCTTTTAATAAGGACACAGGTCCCTTGGATTAGGGCAACCCTAATGACCTTTTCTTAACTTGATTACCTCTGTAAAGACCCTGTCTGCAAACAAAGTCACATTCATAAGTACTGGAGGTTAGAACTGGAATGTGTGAATTTTGAGGGGGCAGGGGGCACAATTCAATTTATAACACTTGGTGAGAGCAGGCCATGCCTGTGGGCTCCACTGGTTGTCCCCAGCCAAGGCCAAACCAAGCCAAAGAAACAGGTGGGGGAGGAGGAAAAAGGAAAGAAGAAAGAGAAAAGAGGGAGAAGAAGATGATCCTTTGGAGGAGGGGTAGTCCCACCTTGGCCCGTTAGTGTTTTCTGACCGCCGCTGTGGCTGCTGCAATGGGCTTCAGGTGGGGTTGTGAGTGCTCTAATTGTATCTCTCAGGGGTGACTGAGGCCCTTGCTGTCCTTGCCCCTTGAAAGCGCCTCTTGAGCAGAGGACCCAGCTCTTGTGAAGTAATGCTAGACATTCAAAACACGGACAACTTCAGAGAGTCTGCTTTGGTTTCCTTATAAGCTCCTACATGCAACCGTCTCCTTGTCAAGGGGTGATGTTCTAAATAAAGACATTCGCTAAGTGAAGATTTTCTTTCCTCTCAGATTAAGTCTTCCTAAGTACGGAATGAACTAAAAGTAGACCCCAGACTCTGCTAGGTATCACTAGGAAAAGGGTCCAGGGGCTTTCGGGAGCCTTCTGGGGAGTTGGATCACCCCAGCCACCCATGGCTGTTCTTGTGGCCATTTTCTCTTGTCTTTTTAGACATTTGGCTTCACACATGCACCTCTTTGTGCTGGGAAGGAAGCACTGGGAAAGAGGAGAAATTTGACTTCTGTATTGCTGGGGGGCGGAGGGGGGGTAAGCGGCTTTCCTGCCTTCTCTGAGTTCAGCCTGACATTCCTTCTGTTGCCCAGAGCTCTTCCTTTCCAAGTCACAGCACCAAGACCCTCCACCTGAGCCCAGGGACCCAGAAGGCACCGATCCTCAATGAAACAGAGAGCGTCCCCACCCCCACCCCAAAGAGAGAAACATCGGCCATTCTGTGGGTAAAATAAAGGGTCCTAAGTTTTAGTGGAGACAGGCCTGGGAAGTAGCAGGGGTAGTGGCTCTGATGCCAGCCCAGATTTGGCCCCTGCAGCTCTCTTCTGCTCTCTCTAGGTCTGCATGGTGTGGATAACGGGATTTTAATATTCCACAAGGTTCGGATACCAAGGGAGAACCTGCTGGATAAGTGAGTAGCTTCCTCTTTAACTCGGATTGACTGTGTGTACGATCTCATTGCTCTCCCCGACTGGGCCTGGTGTCTGGGTCTCGTGGGCTGCGTGTTCAGGCCATCTTCGAGCCACTCCCAGAAGTTTACTGGGCACCCACTGGAAAATATAGAAAAGTAAATAGACATCATGCTGTTCCCCAGACTTAATGATTGTTGCACACACTTTCATGTATAACTCTCTAGACATTTTTCCACGCTAATGTACCAACAGGGAGACGTATGTTTAATTTTTACTGAATGAAATCCACTTATAAATTCTATTTTTCATAACGTTTAGTTTCCGTTTAACATTATGTCAAGTGTTTTTATGCAGCATTAATTACGTATATCCATTATCATTTTCAATATTGCCATAACAGACTATTAAATAAGTGAGCTATAATTTATGCAATCCATCCCTTATTGTTGGGCATTTAGGTTGTTTCCTTAAAAATAAGTTTTTTTTCTATTATACACCAGGTAGTGTTCTGTCTTCTTTGTAGGTGGCAGGAGATAAGGTACCACCTTTTAGCTTAATAGGCTGTTGTAACCAATACTACTTGGGCAGATAATGTCAGAGATGTTCAGTGTCCTTTCCCACCATCTCACTGGTGTCAGGGGTGGGCTGAATGATGAGGTGAAGGCTTCTTCTTCAGGTGCACTTTGGGGATGGAGCTCTAGGGGTTCATATTACTCTTTGCCGAGGCCAAGAAACACCAATTACCTTTATTTTTCTCTACAGCATTTCATGTATCCAGTAAAAATCCTGACCTATTGTCCTCTTGAAATCTGTGAAAAAGCCATCAATCAAGCTTTGCATAATCAGCAGTCTCCCTGTTTTATGATAAATTTTCCTTTAATACTTTACTCCCTTTCATTTCCTGCAAGCTCTTGCCAGCAGATAGATGTCATAGATGCCAAAAGTTTAAGAAAAATGTGTGGGAAGTGAACTTTAAAAGGACCAGATTCTGTTGACTTCTCCCCTCCCCCACCGTGAAGTGGTAGGAAATAAAACGGAAACAACGGAAGCATCTTCACAGTGATTGTGATGTGTGCTGAAACCCGTAGGCCCCCTCAGGAGCCATCAGTGCCCGTGACAGCAGGTCTGAGGGCCGGCAGCCTTCCCCCGAGGTGCCTGCACATTTCCTGGCTACTTCCCAGCCGCTCTCCACTCTGGGAGATGGGGAGGAGGGAGGGAAAGCCACACATGTGGAACTCCCCATACCTCGCCCACTCTAATGAGATCTCAATGGCCTGGCCAGTCTATCAGAAGCTGGACCCATTGGCTCAGCACTCATCCAATGCACTCGAGATTAGAAAGTTAGATTTATCCAGAAAGAAAAGTAATAGTGAGCCAAATGATCTGTAGAAGGTATGAGACTATATAGAATTTTTTTGATAGGCAAGGTTTTATTTTATATAAATATATATATCATAATAAATATATCATTTATTTATTTATTTTATATTTAAAATTTATTTATATTTAAATTATTTTAAATTTTAAAATTTAAATTATATTTAAAATTTATTTATTTACTTTCAGAGAGAGAGAGAAAGAGAGAATGCAAGAGAAAGCACCCACACAAGTGGGGGAGGGGCAGAGAGTGAGAGAATCCCAAGCAGGCTCTGGGCTGTGAGCGTAGAACTCGACTCAGGGCTTGATGACTCTTGATTTTGACTCAGGTTATGATCCCACAAACCATGAGATCATGAACTGAGCCCAAATCATGAGTAGCACACTTAACCAACTAAGCCATCCACGCGCGCCAAACAAGATTTGATTTTAAAGCCATTCCATTGGCACTTAAGCTGCCTCCAGTATACCAGAGAACAGCAGTCGCAACACAGGTATTTTGAAGGAGGAGCCCCATTTTTTCAGTGTTGATAAAAAGTAGGCCAGGGGCGCCTGGGTGGCTCAGTCAGTTAAGTGTCCGACTTCAGGTCATGATCACATGGTTCGTGGGTTCGAGCCCCGCATTGGGCTCTGTGCTGACAGCTAGCTCCGAGCCTGGAGCCTGCTTCAGATTCTGTGTCTCCCTCTCTCTCTGCCCTTCCCCTGACTCATGCTCTGTCTCTCTTTGTCTCAAAAATAAATAAGCTATAAAAAAATTAAAAAAAAAAAGTAGGCCAATAAATAGATGTTCAGATTCCTTGGCATCCCTATCAAAATCCTAGTTGCCTTTTTTTTTTGCAGAAATTAAGAAACTGATCCTACAATTTATATGGCAACACAAGAGATTCAGAATAGCCAAAACAATCTTGCTAAAGAAGAACAAATTAGGAGGTTCACACTTCTGATCTGAAAATTTATTACAAAACTATAGTAATTGAGGCAATGTGGTATTACAGTGGATCCCCAGAAAGCAGGTGGGAGGCGAAAAAGAAAAAACAACCCACTGTGATATTGGCATAAGTATAGATATATGGACAATGAAATAGAATGGAGAGTAAAGGAATAAATTCTTACATTTATGGTAAGTTAATATTGAACAAGGGTGATAAGACAGTTTAATGGGGAAAGAATAGTCTTTTCAACAAATAGTGCAGGATAACTGGATAGTCACATGCAAAAGCCTGAAGTTAGATTCTTATCTCATCCTATATATAAAAATTAACTCAAAATGGATCACAGATAGAGGCGCCCAGGTGGCTCAGTTGGTTGAGTGTCCTGAGTATCCAGCTCTTGAGTTCAGCTCAGGTCACAATCCTAGAATTGTGGGATTGAGCCCCACAATTGGCTTCTGAGGGTGGGCCTGCTAGAGATTCTCTCTTTCTCCCTCTGCCCCTCTCCCTGGCTTGTGCTCTCTCACTCTTTCTCCCTCTCTCTCTCTCAAAAAAAAAAAAAAATCACAGATATAAATGTAAGGGCCCAAACTGTAAAGCTCTTAGAAGAAAACCAAATCTTTGTGACCTCAATTTAAGCACCAAAGCACAATCAAACAAAAACAGAGATAAATTAGACTTCATCAAAATTAAAAAACTTTTGCAACTCAAAGGACACTATGAAAAAAGTGAAAAGAACGGAAGAAAATATTTGGAAATCACATATACCGTAATATTTATGATACATGTATATCATGTAGGTCATTTGCAAATCATACATACATAGTATCCAGAATACGAAAGGAACTATTAGTGTTCAAGGCTAAAAAGACAATGACCCAGTTGAAAAATGAGCAAAAATCTGAGTAGACATTTGTCTGAAGAAGATATGCAAATGGCTAATGAGCGCATGAAAAGATGCTCAACATCATTGTCATTAGGGAAATGACAATGATGATACCAATTTGCACCTGCTCGGATAACTATACTAAAAGAGACCAGCAGTAATAAGGAGAATGTTGGTGGGGATGTAAGTGGTGTTACTGATTTGGAAAAGAATTTGGCACTTCTTCAAAAGTTTAAAATTTTTGTAGGAGCCAGCAGCAATTCTGTTCCTGGGTATGTGTGGAAACATTGTTCACAAGAGAATTGAAAACATGTCCACCCCAAAACTTGTACACAATGTGCATAGCATAAATATTCATAATAGCCATAAAAGGGGAAATAACCCAAATATCCATCAGTGGATGAATGGATAAGCAAAATACGGTGAATCCATACAATGGAATATCATTGGCCCATGAAAAGGAATGAAGTACTGATACATGCTAAAACATGCATGAACCTTGAACACAATGAACTGAGTGAATGGAGACAGACACAAAAGCCACACATTGTATAATTCCACCTATGGGAAACGTCCAGAATAGACAAACCCACAGAGATAGAAAGTAGCTTCCTGGTTTCCAGGGCCTGGAGTATGATGAGTATGGGGAGTGATTGCTAATTGTATGAGGTTCCTTTTTGGTGAAAGGTTTGGAATTGGATAGTAGTTATGGTTGTACAAGTTTGTGAAGGTACTAGAATTCATTGAATTGCACACTTTAAAAGGGGGGGGGGTTTATGGTATTTGAATTCTATTTCAACCACAAAAAAGTGGATTGATGAGGGGCGCCTGGGTGGCTCAGTCGGTTAAGCAGCCGACTTCGGCTCAGGTCATGATCTCACGATTCATCGGTTCGAGCCCTATGTAAGGCTCTATGCTGACAGCGAGCTCAGAGCCTGGAGCCTGTCTTCGAATTCTATGTCTCCCTCTCTCTCTGACCCTCCCTTGCTCATGCTGTCTCTATCTCTCTCTCAAAAATAAATAAAACATTTAAAAAAAAAAGTGGATTGATGTGTGGTCTTCACACTCAGGCTCCACTGTTGGCTTAACAAGGGTGGTCTTCATGTGTCTTTCTCCTAGAGGCCATTGCCGAGTCGCAGGCTGATGGTGACAGGAAAACTGCTTGTCCTTTTCATGGGTCAAGCCTTTGTCAGAATTTCCTGAGGAGATACTCCCCCTAGGCCCGACTCTGATATCTCATGAGGGTGGTTCCTGAATCTGGAAACCTGTGAGACAGCCCTCTGTGTGCATGTGGTATCATTTCTAGGGGTGCCAAGCTCTTCTTTTTTGTTAACCCTGCCCCTCTTTTCCACCTGCCTCTTCCCTACCTTAGGTTTGGTGCTGTGGCTCCAGATGGGCGGTACCATTCCCCTATTAAGAACAAGAGTGCAAGATTCAACGCGATGCTGGCAGCACTGACCCCTTCAAGATTAGCTGTGACTTTCCAGGCTATGGGTGCCATGAAGGTAGTTGACTCTGATTTTGATTTATACCACTGTTTTATTCTCTGCTTATTCCAGGGATGGGTAACAGTTTTGGGAACTGAGTTTCCTGAGACACAGTTGGTGTAATGTGGCTAAGGTTAATGATTAGATGCTAAGAAGTCCCAGTTGGCCATACCCAGAGAACATTTCTGTGCCCTTCTTTTCATGGGATCCTGTGCATCTGCATCTTAGATGTGCTGCTGATTCTGGTGGGTGGAACACAGGCACTGCAAAAGAGACACAGACTTTGACCCCGGGAAGGGGGGAATGGGTCATTCAGAACAAATGCATCTGCTGGAAAAGCAGCTAAGAGCTGACACATGAGGAAAGGCTGGCATGTCTCAGCTGAGTTCATTGGGGAGCTTTGATGGGCATGTGGCTGTTTGGGCTGTGGCATTCAGCATCCCAGGTGGGAGTCCATGAAGCCAGACCCCCAGAAGGCAGCTCTACCTCACCTTCTCCCAAACCTTCCCATATACTAGTTTGGAAAGAGCATCCAGGAAAGGAAAGTTCTGGAAGGCTCCTCTTCCTCCTACCCCTCAAGGCTTAGCATCGTCTGTTCTCTGTGCCCTTTTCATCTCTTTGCATGAGGGAAAAGCCTGCTTTAAGCTACATGGAGCTTGGTGAAGCTGGAAGAAAAATTAAGAAACCCATGAATATACATTGTGGCTTGAATCCAGCTTTTCCATCAAGAAGGAATATATTTCATTCATCTGACGTCAGCACATAGTCGTCTGACTAGCGGGAAAATCCTTTACTCATTTCCACTGGGTTGGTCCTGCTTCCCAGGAAGCCTGCCTGACAGGAGTTTCCCTGGGCTTTGCATTTCCTGTCTGCTGGTACACCTGTGATGCCGTGAATACCCACACTCCGAACTGAGGCAGTGATGTCATGCCTGCCCTTGGGCACTACCTCCTGCCCTTGTTTTCCAGTGGTCCTTAAAGGGTGTTCAGTTCTGAAATTCTACATCAGGAGTGGCTCAGCTGGTTGGTCCCCTTAGCCGAGTCATCTGACAAATCAGTGAGGCCCCAGGGAGCCTTGTGAAGAGGGTGCAGAGGTAGGGCCAGGACTCTAACACAGCATCAGGGTAGAATGCTGCATAGAAACCATTGCGGCCATTTCGAGACTCTAGAAAGAGGTGGAAGGAAAGGGGAGAAGCCAGTGAGTTGAGAATTACATTGTAGAGACTATCGGACAAAAATCGGATTCAAGATTAGCTGGTGGCAGGATCTGCATACTGTCCCCTCTGATGGCGGTGGCCTTGGGGTCTCTCTGCGGAGAGTGCTCAGTGGACATGAAAGCACCTGCTGGCTCCTGGCTAGAAAGGCCGTGCAGAAAGCCTGTGCTTTACGTTTCCGAGTGGGCGATGGGGTGTAAAGGACGCCCACACTGCCAGCAGCCCCGATAGCTCATCCAGCCTGGTGCTAGAGCGCTGAGAGGCAGGAGCAGGGCACCGGAGTCGGGGAAGTGGGAGGCCTGCTGGAAAAGACTTGATTTTAAGTATCACCAGGTCTGGAGCAAAGAAGATGGGAGAGAAGAGACAGATACAGTGGATGATTCTTTTTGTTTGTTTATTTGTTTTTGAGAGAGAGACAGAGAGTGACAGCATGAGCAGGGGAGGGGCAGAGAGAGGGGGAGAAAGAGAGAGACAGAGAGAGTCCTAAGTAGGCTCTGCACTGTCAGTGGGGAGCCCGATGCAGGGCTGAATCTCATGAATCTTGAGATCATGACCTGAGCCAAAATCAAGAGTCAGACGCTTAACCCGCTGAGCCGCCCAGATGCCCCTAGAGTGGCTGAGTTTAAAAAGGTTTGAGTTCTCCAGTCTACTGAATGTTGGCACCGTAGAGGCATTATCCTGACCAGGGGCTCTGAAGTCAGAGAACTGAGGGCTCTGGTCTCAGCCTGGACATGACCAGCAGTGGGGTCGTGGGCAGATCGGGAGCCCTCCTTCAGCCTTAGTTTCTTTGTAAAACAGGCCTTGTGGTAACGGTGAGGCACCAGTGAGTGGAGGTGTGTGCGGAGCTGGCACCACAGATGTTCAATTGCTCAGAGCCGTCGCTGACGTGCTGCCTGCTGCCAGTGCGGCTGTTACTGGGAAGATAGCAGCTGGCTGTAAGAAAGGAATAAATAGGCTTTTCCGGGAAACAGATGCCTGGAATCCTGGCTTCCAGGTAACAAGGCAGTCTGAGATGTTTTGCAGAAGTGCATAATTTCCTGTGGATTCCTATGTATCTGCAGCAAAACGCAGTGGCGGGGAGTCAGCGCCTGCTCTGTCCGGGAGGCAGGTCTACTCCGTGGTGGGGAGACCCCCTCACGGAGCCTGCGAGCCCGGGACTCTGCACGGTTCGGGTGCCGCGGCTGTGGTGGGCCCTGACGGACAGCGACCTTGGCCACTGTGATCTCATCGCGAGCGTCTCGGGCGAGGATGATCTCATCCGTCTTTGGCAGCTCCTCCTCTCCTAGGGCTCAAACACATGACAGATGTTTTCTTGGCTGAAACCTAAGACGGCCCTGCTTGTTCTGCTCTCGCTGATGAGTGGAAAAATGGATCCTTTTCTCCTAGGTGCATTCCTCATGTATTAGGAAACTCACCGTGGCCCCCCGTGGTGACATTTTGCTCAAGGCTGAGCATGCCCCGTACTTTTAAACTTTGCCCAGATGTCTTATTCTTCATGGTCATCTCTCATTTCCATGGTTTCTCAGCACTTTCAGATTTTCTCTTAAAGGCTTTGCCTTAATAGCCTTCCTCCGATTTGCGTCCAGAGTGCTGTGCCGGATTAAGTGATTAGCAGAACAAAAGGAAAAGGAAACTACGACGTTTGGCAGGGGTAGGAGGTGGGGGCTTGGGAGAGCTCGTAGCTGGGGCGGGGAGGCCGGGAAGACTTTCCAGAAGGAGGGGAGAAGCAGGGGGAAGTCACTGTGAATTTGGAGGCGGAAGTAGAGGGAGTGTGAAATGTGAAGGAGGTCTAGCCCATCGTTTTGGGTTGATTTTTTGTGGAAGTAGATATTTCGGCCTAGACAGACTGGTCCCCACTCTCCAAAGGGCCTCCCTAGTCTTTTAACAAAATGTTTGTTTATTTTTGAGAGAGAGAGACAGACAGAGGGCAAGTGGGGAGGGACAGAGAGAGAGAGAGAGAGAGGGAACACAGAATCAGAAGCAGGCTTTAGGCTCCAAACTGACAGCGCAGAGCCCAACACAGCTCCAACTGACGAACTGCTAGATCATGACCTGAGCCAAAGTCGGACACTTAACCGACTGAGCCACCCAGGCGCCCCTCTATAGTCTTTTATTATTATTATTATTATTATTATTTTTAAATGTTTTGTTTATTTCTGAGAGAGAGAGAGAGACAGCATGAGCAGGGGAGGGTCAGAGAGAGAGGGAGATACAGAATCTGAAACAGGCTCCAGGCTCTGAGCTGGCAGTCAGCACAGAGCCCGACGCGGGGCTCGAACCCATGAACTGTGAAATCATGACCTGAGCCAAAGTCGAGTGCTTCGGGCCACCCAGGCACCCCCTCTCTAGTCTTTTAAAGTAGGTATTCCTCCGTAGCGAGGTCTCTCTCCGAGGGTCTTGAGCCGCTCTGGGAGGGGCTGATGAGTCTGCATTTGCAGCAGGTTCCCAGGTGATGGTGCTGTTACTGGTTGGGCACCACGCTTGGAGAACCCCAGTGCAGAGCAGATGCATACAGTCATGACTTTCCAGCCCCATCCCAGCCTCCTTGTCACCCTGCCGGCCTCCCCCGGCCCCCAGGATCATGGCCCAAGTTCTCTTCCCATCTCTAGCGCCTTGCATGACCTCTCCCCCCACCTCCTTCTCACAAGCTGTTGTGCTGCCTAGCAAGCCCACCCCCACTTTTCACATGGTGCGTTTTCATGCACATGTCAGAGCTCAGGCAAGTGTCCCTTCTTCAGAAAAGTCACAGCCCACGTGTGGTCCCTCTGTCATGTGCCCAAGGCACTGCTCTCCCCCTTGTTATTATGGTTACGACCAGCTAAAGACATGACAGGCTGTCTCTGTGTCCTGGCTAGCCTCAAAGCTCTGTGCAGTCAGGGCCCTGCTGCCTTCATTCGCTGCTGAGTGTTCAGCTTCCCACGTGGTAGGGCACATGGTAGGAACGCAGCGAGGGGGAGTTGACAGAATGAAGAAGAATGAATCAGAATTCGCAAACAGAGCACCTGATGTCGTTCTTAGGAGAACTAAGCATTCAACATGGGCTTATTCTCATGCTCCTTGCCCCAACCCCTCAGCCCATTCCAGGATGGCAGGGAAGAAGGATGGTGCTACGCCTTCCTTCGGACTTTACATGTAATACATGCTTTACAGGTGTTAATTTGTTTCTCCTCATAACAGTGGGTTCCATTGGTATATGGGGAAAATGAGGCATGAGGAGGTTAAGGGAATTTCCCAAGATGGGCACTGAATATACACAGGTTGACTCTGCTGATCTCTGGTAAGAAAGATGGAGAGAAGGTCATACATAGCACGTTGTGTAGGTAAGATTGCCATGTAGAGACTATTGAAAGATATAGTTGAATTCATTGGGAACGGGGACAGCCCAAATGCACTACATGAAAACTAAGAGACTGGAGGTGCTTGGGCATGTTCGTGATCTGCTGAATTAGCTGAGTTACAGCTTTGGGCCACAGAAGGCTGTGACTGGCCTGCGAGCTGGTGGGTGAGGAAGACCCTCACCACAGCTGTTAACCAGGTCTGCAGCTGGTGGGAGCCGGCTTCCTTCTCACCTCATCCTAGCGCCAGTGCTGAGGCGGCCAGAGGGAAGATGTCCCATATCAAGTTGCTTGGTTGAGATATGTGGGATTGACATGCGTGGAAACAGCTGGAATGTTGTGCTTACTCTAGGGGCCACTAACAGCATGGCCTCTGGAACCAGCCTCTTCGGTTTGCAGCTTGCCTCCTCATGACCTTGACAAGTCACTGAGCCTCTCCACGCCTCTAAAAATAATGACGGCACTCCCTCGTAGAGCTATTGTAAGACCTGAGTGGGTCAGTGCCTGGAAAGTGCTTCTACAGGGCATGCCTACACTACATTGTCAATACACAGAGGCTACTATTATTATTATAAGCGATGTGGGAGCTTATGTGATCAAGTTCAGGAATATGGATCATGAAAATGACATCTGAGGTTGTGAGGATTCCGAATTGGGTTTGTAACACATGCTCAGCCCTCTGTGGTAGTGGTGCTTGAGCTGATAGTGGAAAATTCTGAGGCCGAAGCTGGATGTGGCTGAAAAATGTCTGTGGTCATGGCTGTCTGTGAATATGAGATGGGGAGGTCCGTGTCATCTGACTATCTTCCTGGGGTGCAACGAAGGACACATGGTCTTGAGAGAAGAGCGGAGGGAGTGAATGGCCATCTGTGAGTCATAAAAGGTTGCGGTATGTATGGTGGTAGATAGTTTTCCCCTGAAAACTGGGGTTGAAGGGAGAGCAAAGGGAAGAAATTGGTTTTCATGTGGGAGGCTCAGAACTTGTGATGGGAACATGATCTTTTCTGACAGTGAGCCTTGTTGGACATGAATAAAGGGCCTGAGGAAGGAGGTAGGGTCCACGTTTTCAAGAGAGTCTCTCTCCCCTATTGATAGGAGTGTGGGGATGTTGTGGCCTTGAGTAACCTTTTCAAGACCTCGGGCTGTAAGGTTTCATGGAGAATTAGAACAACAAAGAAGAGGAGGTAGGGGGTATCTGAGTTGTCTGAGTCAAAGTGGGCTCTGTAAACCACAAGGGACGTGATGGTGCTTTGGGTGAGTGCAGATCAGAGCAGGCTGCCTGTTCCTGCTGTTCTCTTGTCTTGCCTGGTGGCTTCCCCTTCACCCAGGCTTTGACACATCCACAGAGACGTCTGGGATGTGAGGGTTCTCACCCTGGCATCTGGCTCCTGCGTCTGGCTCTGCAGGGCCAGGCCTGTGTACTTTAGTCACTGGCTGATGCTGGGGCTGGGCAGCTCTTGTCACAGTGTGACAGTCTGCCTGCCCTGACAACCATGAGCCAGATGCTGTGACCTTTTTCCCCGAGCTGAAGCCCACTCAGTCCCCTGAAATTAATAACCTCCATTTCTGTGGCTACCGCTACTATACTATCAAGTTTTTGTCTGTTTAATTCTTGCTAGGAGGTCATCTACTTTAGTTTTCTTCTGCAATAATTTTATGTTTACCTCTCCTCTTGGCACTTAGTTTCATCTTATTTTTATCGTTATTAAAAGAACATTTAGTGGACAGAGAACATGTGTTTTTATTCAGCTTTAGTGTAGGTCCCAGTAGAGCACTAAATGTCATGCAGTCTTTTATCTTTCCTTCCTCCCTCCCTCCTTCCCTTCTTTCCTTCCTTCCTTCCAACCATCCATCTATCCATCCATCCATCCATCCATCCATCCATCCATCCATCCATCCATCCACTCATTGATCTGCCTGTCAATCTACACACTCATAGACCCACCTGTCCATTCATCCATCGGTCTGTCCATCTATCTGTCCATCCAGCTCACCCATTCATCTGTCCATTTATCCACTGATCCACTCACCTATCCATCCATCCACCCACCCATCTATCCACCTATCCCACTACAAAGACTTCTGAACACAAGAGTGATCCATTCATGAATGATTTCATAGTTAATGGGGAGCTATGGAATGTTCTAAAGAAAAGCAGTCACCTTTCTAATGGACACCGTATTTTACGAAAAAAACTCCCTAGGCAAGAGTGTGTAAGGAGGAGCCAGAGGCATACACTATCCTCCAGAGCCTGGCCCTCACCCAGCACTAAGAACTGACTAAGAAGCATCTCTGTAGGATCTTGTGCCCATGAGGGCTTGGGGTGAGGAGTAAACTGAATGGGAATTGGATGGAAATGGAAGTACTCTGACAGTGACCACACTGAGACTTCTGCACTGTCAAGAGGCATGACATGATGGAGGGTAGGGTGAGGGGGGCTATAGGTTCCCTAGAGTAATGGCTTTACAATGTATGATACAAACAAGTGTGTATATCATTGAAATTGAGGAGGCAAGTTGACTGATGTTTATTCTGTTGATGCTTTTGTAAAGTGGCCAGTCATTGTTATCACAGAGAGTTGGAGAACTGAAAATGGAGCTCATCCTCTGCCAGCTGTATGCTTGTCTCTTTAGGTGTATATGCTTTGAGGAAGCAGGTTCACATAGCTCATCTTGTTCCACTCAGGTTAGCATTATTCTTTCTGTAGCATCCTCACACATACATACACAGGTGTAAGGGGCAGAGTAGCAGGACTTGTTCCGATGCTGGGGAAGACCCATGGGACAAAGGGTTTCATCTGGATGATCCTCGGAGGGGCCATCTGTGAAATATAGTTTCCAGTTTTCTGGTGTAGAAACTTCCCCAGGTTGACCACCAGAGGGTAGCAAATACCAATGATGATTTGCAGATTATTTTTCTTTTCTATTTATTTGCTTTTATATGTAAGAAAAGGCTGGGATTTTGTTGTTCTCGTCAGTTTAGCATCTTGTCAGCTATGAGTGCTGATTATTACAAAGTGGTCAATATAAGGCGAAGGGGGAGTGCATCAGCTGAGTATTTAGTTGTCCGGCTCAAGACCAAGATTGTACATAGGATGCAATTATCTGGATGACCCTTCGGGATATAATTTGACTCACACATTATAAGAAAATAAATTTTCAAGACAATAAGTTTGCAGCATTTGGGGTGGGTGTGAAAACCGTTAAAAACTTTACTTGTGGTGTTTCCATGGCAGTTTACATTTTTAACAACTGAAATTTAAACATTTATTTTTTAAAAGGTGCCTCTGCTTCCTTTTCCCCCAAAGAGCAAAGAGCTAGAGATCCAGTACAACTACAGATAAGTAGCACCTGACATGAATGTTTGAAATGGTTCTTTTAAAGAGTTACCATTTTGAACTTACTTCACTTCTGTGAGCACACATTGGATGAGACGCTGGGGGCAGTGGGCAGAGATGAGCGGGAGCAGGTGTGTGCTCTCCGGTAGCTCATGGTGTATCCAGGTAGCTGAGATACTTCAGCGCTGTGAGGGGCCCCACTGTGAGGAGGCCGCCAGGAAGGAAAAGGGGATGGCGGTGGTCTGGAGAGTAACCCTTTATAAAGAGAGAGCCCTGAGACTTTTATGGTTGGAAGAGATCTCAGAGATAAGAGTCCAGTGCAGACATTTCTAAATGAGGTCTCTGGGTCTCTCAGGCGCGAGGACCTAGAAGCTGACCTCCAGCCCTTCGGCACTGAGCGAAGTCTCCAGGTCACATCTGCAGATGGACAGCCCAAGAGCTCAGGTGGCGTATGGAGATTCTCTGTGCCGTAGGAGAGGAAAGCCTTGGGCATCCCTCCCCCTTTGATGTGGCCCAGGAATGTGAGATGTTTGTGACTATGATAACGTTTCAAGGAACAGAGCTCTCTTGAACTAAGTCATCAGAGGCTGAGAAAACCTTGTAGGAAACCCCAGTCTCGTCAAGCCCTGCATTGTGGCCGTGGCTGCTCTGAGTGTGTCATCGATGGTATTGCCTGTGTAGACTACTTCCAAGCTGCTCTGAGCCCACGGCCTGCCTAGAAGGGGGCTTGCCTTCCTGGACTCTAGCAGACTGCTCACCAAAGGCAGGTAGACAGGGTGCCCAGGCTGCAGCTGTGAGAAGCTCCATTGGCCCTGTTGCCCGTCTCTGGGGAGCATCACTCGCACCACCCGGGAGGTCAAGTATGGATGATTAATGGCTGGCTTGCTGTCCTTAGGAGTTTTTCTGCCTGAAACTTGATATTGCATGTAGCACAAGTGCCCGTACAGGCCTCCGTACCTTTTCCTTACTCCACGTTTTATTAACTCCATTCTTCTGTTCCTGCGGATGAATCTGTCCGTTGGTAGGTTCTCAGAGAAAGGTGACAGGAGCTCAAGCCATCACCAAATGATAACTCCATGCACTGAGTGCTTCTCTGAGCATTTTATATGTAATCACTCCTTTAATTGGGTGAGATGGGTGCTATCACCATCCCCATTTTCCAGATGAGAAAACGAAGACATGGAAAAATCTTAACAGGTTGCACTGGGCCCACCAGCCTCACAGGGCGGCAGCCCGGCACCGGGGTCCTGCCCTTTCCCATGCTGGGATGGCTTTTGGCAGTCCTCAGCAAGGAGTTCCGTGAGTCCGGCACAGACCCTGCTCACCCATACTCTTGAACCACTTTGGAGCAGGATTATATTTGCTTTGGTTAACTTAACCAAACCAAAAATTAAAAAAAAAAAAAAAAAAAGTTTTGTCTACATTTAAAAACGTGGCGATTCCACTCATACTGGGATTTTGGCAGATGCTGGATGGTTAGTGGCTGGGCCAGAATCCCGGCTTCCTTCTCCACTGTGATTTGTGGGCCTGATTTGTTGTTCAGTGGCACTGCCGACTTTGCATGACCACCATGTGTCACAGCGGTCCTGAGCATCTGTCTGTCTGTGTGCTGGGAGCAGGACGGGGGAGGGGAGACTGGCTTGGTCCAGCCTTTATATTGAATGACCTTTTATGGGGTAAAGGTCCATTTATACTGAAGATTCGTTGAGTGGGTACAACTCTGAGCTCAGTTCAGTGGAATGATTTTCATTTTTAAAAAGTTTTTATTTAAAAAATTTTTAAATATTTATAGTTTTGAGAGGGGGGAGAGAGAGTGAGAGAGAGAGAGAGAGAGAGAGAAAGCATGAGCAGGGGAGGGGCAGAGAGAGAGAGGGAGACAGAGAGTCTGGAGTAGGCTCCAGGCTCTGAGCTGTCAGCACAGAGCTCGACGTGGAGCTTGAACTCATGAACTGTGAGATCATGACCTGAGCTGAAGTTGGACGCTGAATCGACTGAGCCACCTGGGTGTCCCTGGGATGATTTTGAATACTTCTGCTTACTCACATCAGGTTTGCTAGTGGAAAGTCATAAATCCCTTGGATGAGACCCACACTTTTATCTCTGGAAGTGGTTTGGCTTTGGTATGTGGAAATTTCTTAGTAATGTGTCCAAATCTGATCTTTCATTTTATCCTATGTGGCACTTGGTAGGCTCTTTCAATCCCAAAACTCTTTGCATTCTAGGAAAATTTCTTCTACTAGTTGTCTGGTAATTCTTTTTTTCCCCAGAACTCATATTGTTTGAAGGTTGGAATTTTTGTCTTGATTGCCTCTCTCTTACTTTTCCCCTCATATTTCTCAGTAGGATTTGCTTTACGTTTTGGGGTTTTCCCTATTATACATTTTTATTTGTATAATTATTTTTAAACTTTTTGTTTCATGTTTATTTATTTATTATTTTTAAAAAAAATTTTAATGTTTTTATTTATTTCTGAGAGAGAGAGAGAGAGAGGGAGAGAGACAGAGAGAGAGAGATCGTGAGCAGGAGAAGGTCAGACAGAGAGGGAGATATAGAATCTGAAACAGGCTCCAGGCTCTGAGCTAGCTGTCAGCACAGAGCTCAACGCGGGGCTCGATCCCACGAACCATGAGATCATGACCTGAACCGAAGTCAGGCGCTTAACTGACTGAGCCACCTAGGCGCCCCTCATGTTTATTTATTTTTGAGAGAGAGAGAGAGAGAGAGAGAGCGAGAGCGAGAGCGAGTGAGTGCGCAGGGGAGGAGCAGAGAGAGAGGGAGATACAGAATCTCAAGCAGGCTCCAGGCTCTGAGCTGTCAGCACAGAGCCCGATGCAGAGCTTGAACCCATGAACTACAAGATCATGACCTGAGCCGAAGTCAGACGCTTACCTGACTGAGCCAGTCAGGTGCCCCTGTATAATTAATTTTGAAGAGTTCTTTCTCTTAACTATTCCTTTTCTGTAGCTGTATGTTTTTGTTTTTTAGATGCAGTAGTTCTGTAATCTCTCTACAGAGATCAGTTAGAGATTTTTTTCAGGGTTCTATTCTCTAAATTATCTTTTTTCCCCCCTGTCGGGTCAGTTGGGGTCAATTAGAGAGGGGTGGGGGCTGTAAGGCAGAGCGACTGGAACCCATCAATTACAATCAGTGTGAGGTTAGTGTTAAGATGGGGTTATTAGCAGGACCAGGCCAAGGGCCAGCAGGATTAGTGTAAGCCATTCAGAGGAGTGTTCCCCCAAAGACTTTACACTGACTTTTCAAGGATAAGTAGAAATTGGGAAGTAAAGTGGAGGAAGAACATTCTAGGCAGAGGGGAGACTATGCATGAAAGGACAGGGGGGCAAATCAATGAAGCCCACTGTGGTTGAATGGAAGGCTGCGTGTGGCCAGAGTTTCTGTGGCCTTCTTGAGAAGTCATGGTGGTTACCCACCCCCCTGACCAAGCTGGTAGGTAAGTCAGGGCCATAATGGAAAAGGACCCATGAGCCTTGGAGAACCTGCAAAGGAAGGGTTGCGTGCAGGGTCCCGATGGGACCACAACTGCATTTTAGATAGACTGTCATGGCAGATGGGTGGGAGATAGAGGGTGAAGGGTAGGCAATGGGCCTGGGATAGTGGTCCAAGTAAGATATGATACACAGTTGGTGTAGAAGGGGTGGGGAAAGAATACAGTGTTTATAGGAAGGACAGAATGGAGAGAATATTGGGACTAATTGGATGTGAGAGACCAAGGATGACAGCAGGTCTGGTTTTGGTGACTGCGTGACTTGAGCTCATTCAGGGAGTTAAGGAGGGGTTGCCTCCTCTGCTTTTACCGATAGAAATTTTCCTTTAAATAGTCAACTGGCTTGACTCTACCCTTTACTTACACGACCGCAGGGGCTGTGCAGTGACCTGCCTCACTGGGAAGCTGGAGATCAAGACCTTGGGGCTTTTGGAGGCCTGCTGTTCCCCTCCCCCCTTCCTCAAGGAGTCAGTGTTGAGGGCTGGCCCTCTCTCATGGGGAGGCCTCCCTGTCCAGTGCTGCCAGGACTGCACGACCAAGTGTGTCTAAGGCTGGACTGTGGTATTAGCGAGTCCCCTTCCACTAGCCTGGCTTGAATCAATAACAAAGGTGACATGTTGGCCTGTGTCCTCTGTTCCTTGGTTTATTTTTCAATTAGTATAAGAGCCAGGTGGGGGTGCCTTGTAAAGCCCAATGTAAGGACCATGAAAGGAGGGGATGTTGTTCATATTTAAAATGTATGTGCTCCTGCATGCCTGATGAGAAGCACAGTCCCCTGCTCCCGTGAGGATGCGTGGCCCTACTATGTTATTACACGGTTTAGGGAATAACCTGCCTGCATTGTAGGGAATCCCTTTGGGTCAGACTTGACCAGAGTTTGGAGAGGCTGTGGCTGGCACAGGAAGACATAACTGAGGAATGGACACTCCCTGCCTGCAAGGTTGGCCCTGGGTGGAGTGCCTAAGGGCTTCTGTGGAATCACCTCTGTTTGCAGCTCAGAAAACTCAGAAGCAAGTAGGTCTTGCCTGGTGTGCCTGACCTACGTGGCCAGTCCTTGGGAATGTCAGCTTCAAGAGAGGAGGATCTGTGTCTTCGTGCTTGCTGTTGTCCCCTCTGAACTTAGAACAGGGCTTGACACTTAGTAAGCACTTAATGAATGAATGCATGGGGGGATGAATAGATGGATGGATGAATGGTTGGATACAGGGATGAAGGGAAGGCTTCTTTGATGGAGAAGAAGTCAGTCCAGATCACAGCTCCAGGGAGATCGGATGTATGTCATTTGGTGGCATTTAAAACGAATTAAGGGCAGTGAACCCCGATCGGAATCTTGAAAAAATTAAAAGCAAATATTCTCCATTTCTTCTGTGTGTATCCACCCTTTCATTTTGTAGCGTTGGAGCTTGCCCACATCAGGGTGTATTCGGTCCATGGAGGCATCTATACAGGCAGAGACTATTTTGTTTTTTTGTATTTTCTGCAGAGCTCACTTGCTCCCTGGCTCACCCTTGCAGATTGCTCATGGGTGAGCCTCATGGGTCTGACGACATTGTCAGTGTGACTGGAGTGCTATTCCGGGCAGATGACACACAGGTCTGGGGACAGTCTCTCGTTTTCCAGAGATGGCTGTGTAATAGGATTAAAGCTTCGGAGCACAGCCCCGGTCCCAGACAGGAGGAGCTGGGTTAAGGGGGATTCTTTCTGGGGAAACAGAAGTGATCTCATACTCAGCAATACAGATCCGATTGCACACCTTGTCACATTTGGGCTCTGCCCATGACTTCCCCATTTTCTTTCCCATTCACCCACTCTGTCCCAGGATAGCTCTTCTTCCCTCAGGAAACTTCCCCGCCCTTGCAGCTGCCCTTCCTGCAGGGAGCTCTCACGGCACTTTGCTGTGGGGCCCCAGGTGTCGAAGGTTGCCTGCTTCTCTGTCAGACTGTTAGACTGGCAGCTGCTAGAGGACAGCACCAGACACAGAGGAGGCCCTCGATAAATATCTGTGAACTGATTCAGCCCTGGGGACTTCCCAGCCCCTCACCAGCATCTTTGGTCTAAGGAAGTCCAAGAGCAGGGAAAGGGAGCTGCCGTGTGCTGACTGCTCACTGACGGGCCAGATGTGCGATGCTCTGTGTGCATTTTCTCACCCAGTGCTCATGACAGCTCTACCCTGGTTCCCATTTTGCACATGAGAAGACAGAGGCTCTGGGAGGTAAGGTAGTTTGGCAAGGGCACACGGCTCATGTGGCGCAAGGCAGTGTTGTGCCCACCTCGCCCTGGAATGACTTGAGGGTCTCCCTCAAACAGCTCTTGTCAAAGACCCCTTTTTAAAAATCGTTTTCTTTTTACCTGAAGTCTAGTTGACATAGAATATTATGTTAGTTTTAGGTGTACAACACAGTGACTTGACATTTATATCCATTAGCGCTCACCATAAGTGTGGCTACTACCTGTCTCCATACAGTTATTACAATATCATTGACCATACTCTCTATGCTGTACTTTTCATCCCTGAGACTTGTTTCTAACTGGAATTTTGTATCTTTTAATCCCCCTCACCTGCTTCACTCATGCCTCCATACCCCTCCTCTGGCAACCACCAGTTTGTTCTCTGTATTTATGAGTCTTTCTGGTTTTTGTTCATTTGTTTTGGTTTTTATATCCCATATGTAAGTGAAATAAGATGCTATTTGTTTTTCTCTGTCTGACTTATTTCACTTAGCATAGTACCCCCTACGTCCATCCACGTCATGAATCGCAAGCTTTCATTCTTTTTATGGTTGAATCCGTCATGATGTTTATATGCTACATCTTCTTTTCCTATTCATCTATCAGTGGACACTTAGGTTACATCCATATCTTGGCTATTATAAAAAAATGCTATAATAATAGCTTATGTCTTTTTGACATATTAGTGTTTTTGTTTTCTTCCAGTAAATACTCAAAAGTGGAATTACTGGGTCGCACATATTACTGTTTTTAATTTTTTTGAGGAACCCCTATACTGTTTTCCATAGTGACTATACCAGTTTGCATAAGGGTTCCATTTTCTCCACATCCTTGCAAACAGTTATTGATTTATTTATTTTTTGTCTTTTTGATCCTAGCCATTTTGACTGGTGTGAGATGATAATCTCATTTTGGGTTTGATTTGTATTTCCCTGATGATGAGCAAGTGTAGCATCTTTCCATGTTTTTGTTGGCCATCTGCATGTCTTCTTTGGAGAAATGTCTATTCAGGCTTCTGCCCATTTTTAAATCAGATTGTTTGTTTTCTTTGGTGTTGAGTTGTGTGAATTCTTTATATGCTTTGGATATTAACCCCTTATCAGAAATATCATTTGCACATGGCCTCTCCCATTCAGTAGGTTGCCTTTTTGTCTGGCTGATGGTTTCCTTTGCCGTGCAAAATCTTTTTAGTTTGATGCAGTCCCAGTTATTTTTGTTTTTGTTGCCCTTGTCTGAGGAAACAGATGCAAAATAAATATTGTTAAGACCAATGTCCAACAGTTTAGTACCTATGTTTTGCTTCAGGAAATTTATAATTTAGGTCTCACATTTAGGTCTCTATCCATTTTATTTTTGTGTATGGTATAAGAAAGGGGGCTAGTTTCATTCTTTTGCATGTAGCTGTCCAGTTTTCCCAATGCCATTTATTAAAGATAGTGTTTTCCTCACTGTATATTCTTTTTTTAAAAGTTTATTTATTTTGAGAGAGAGAGAGAGAGAGAGCTCAAGCAGAGGAGGAGCAGGGAGAGGGAAAGAGAAGATCCCAAGCAGGCTTCGCACTGCCAGTCCAGATCCCGACATGGGGCGTCCAGATCCCGACATGGGGCTCGAACTCATGAACCATGAGATCATGACCTGAGGTGAAACCAAGAGTTGAACACTTAAGCAACTGAGCCACACAGGTCCCCCTTCCCATTCTATACTCTTGCTTCTTTATTGTAGATCATTTGAATGTATAAGTGTGGGTTGATTTTCAGTTCTCTGTTCTGTTCTATTGATTTAAGTGCTAGTACCACACTGTTTTGATTACTATAGCTTCGTAGTATTGTTTGAAGTCTGGGATTGTGATATCTCCAGCTTTGTTCTTCTTTTTTTCGAGATTGCTCTGGCTGTTTGGGGTCTTTCCTGGTTGCATACAAATCTTAGAATATTGGTTCTACTTCTGTGAAAAATACTATGGCTATTTTGATAGGGATTGCATTGAATCTGTAGATTGCTTTGGGTAGTATGGATATTTTCACAACATTAATTCTTTCATTCTATGGGCCTGGTATATTGTTCCATTTACTTATGTCCTCTTCAGTTTGTTTCATCAGTGTCTTACAGTTTTCAGAAGACATGTCTCTCACCTCCTTAAATTTATTTTTTAAATGAAATTTATTCCTAGATATTTTATTCTTTTTGTTGCATTTGTAAATGGGATTGTTTTATTAATTTCTCTCTCTGCTAGGTTGTTATTAGTGTAGAGAAACACCATACACAGAAGTTTCTGTATATTAATTTTGTATCCTTTAACTGTACTGAAATCATGTATTAGTTCTGATAGTTTTTTGGTGGAGTCTTTAGGGTTTTCTATATGTGGTATCATGTCATCTGCAGATAATGACTATTTTACTTCTTCCTTACCAATTTGGATGCCTTTTCATTTCTTTTTCTTGTCTTATGGCTGGGTCTAGGACTTCAAGTACTACGTTGAATAAAAGTAATGAGAGTGGACAACCTTGTCTTGTTTCTGGTTTTAGAAAAAAATCTTTTGGCTTTATACCTTTGAGTATTATGTTACTGTGGATTTGTCATATATGGCCTTTAGTATGTTGAAGTGTGTTTCTTCTATATCCCCCCCCTTTTTTTTTTAAAGATTTTTATTTTTTTAAGTAACTTCTACACCAAGTGTGGGGCTTGAATCCATGACCCTGAGATTAAGAGTCACATGCTCCACTGACTGAACCAGCCAGGTGCCTGTATGCCCACTTTGTTGGGAGTTTTTTATTTTATTTTATTTTTTAAATCATGAATGGATGTTCAATCTTGTCAAATGTGTTTTGTTTCTTCTCCTGTGTCTATTGAGATTATATGATTTTTATCCTTCATTTTGTTAATGTGGTATATATCATATTGACTTTTTTGCAGATATTGAATCATCATTGCCTGTCCTGAATAAATATCACTTGATTGTGGTCAATGCTCCCTTGAATGTATGTTGAATTAAGTTTGCTAATATTTTGTTGATGACTTTTGCATCTACGATCATCACGGATATTAGGCTATAATTTTCGTTTGCATTTTTTTTTTTCTTGTCATGTCTCTGTCTGATTTTGTTATCAAAGTAATGCTGGTGTTGTACAATGCATTTTGAAGCATTCCTCCCTCTTCAATTCATTAAATCTTAAAATATTTGATAGAATTTACTTGTGAGGCCATCTGGTCCTGGACTTTTGCTTGTTGGGAGTGTTGTGATTATTGATTAAATTTCATTACTAGTAATTGGTCTATTCAGATTTTCTCTTTCTTCTTTATTCTGCCTTGGAAGATTTATGTTCTTAGGAATTTTTCCATTTCTTCTAGGTTGTCCGGTTTGTTAGTGTAAACCTTTTTGTAGCTGTCTCTTTAAATCTTTTGTTTTGTTTTTGTTTTTTTATTTATTTATTTTTTACAAATAGTTTATTGTCAAGTTGGTTTCCATATAACACCCAGTGCTCCATGTACCCCAATGTTCATAGCAGCACTCTCCACAATAGCTAAAACATGGAAAGAGCCTAAGTGTCCATCAACAGATGAATGGATCAAGAAGATGTGGTTTATCTATACCATGGAATACTACATGGCAATGAGAAACAATGAAATCTGGCCATGTGTAGCAACATGGATGGACCTTGAGGGTGTTATGCTGAGCGAAATAAGTCAGGCAGAGAAGGACAAATATCATATGTTTGCACGTATAGGAGGATTAGGAGGAACTTGACGGAGGAACAAGGGGGAGAAGAAGGGCGGAAATGGTGGGGGAAAGGGAGAGAGGCAAACCATGAGAGACTCTTGAATGCTGACAAAAACTGAGGACTGATGGATGTGGGGGGGAGGGGGGGATGGGCATGGAGGAGGGCACTTTGGGGATGAGCACTGAGTGTTATGTGGAAACTAATTTGACAATAAACTATTTGTAAAAAAAAAAACAAAAAAAAAAAAACACCCAGTGCTCATCCCCACAAGTGCCCTCCTCCATGCCCATCACCCTCCTTCCCCTCTCCCCCACCCCCCTCAGCCCTCAGTTTGTTCTCAGCATTCAAGAGTCTCTCATGGCTTGCCTCCCTCCCTCTCCCCAACTATTTTCCCCCATCTTCTCCCCCATGGACCTCCATTAAGTTCCTCCTAATGCACCTATATGTGCAAACATATGGTATCTGTCCTTCTCTGCCTGACTTATTTCGCTCAGCATAACATCCTCTAGTTCCATCCACATTGGTACACATGGCCAGATTTCATTCTTTCTCATTGCTGTGTAGTATTCCATTGTGTAAATAAACCACATCTTCCTGATCCATTCGTCAGTTGATGGAAACTTAGGCTCTTTCCATGTTTTAGCTCTTGTCGAGAGTGCTGCTATGAACATTGGGGTACATGTGTCCCTATGCATCAGCACTCCGGTGTCCCTTGGGTAAATTCCTAGCAGTGCTATTGCTGGGTCATAGGGGAGTTCTATTGTTAATTTTTTGAGGAACCTCCACACTGTTTTCCGAAGGGGCTACACCAGTTTACATTGCCACCAGCAGTGTAGGAGGGTGCCCATTTCTCCACATCCTCGCTAGCATCTAGAGTCTTCTGATTTGTTCTTTTCCAGTGTCAGTTGTAACTTCTTTTTTTAGCCCTGATTTTATTTATTTGCATCCTCTCTCTTTTCTTATTGAGGAGTCTTGCTAATGGTTTATCAATTTTTTTTTTATCTTTTCAAAGAACCAGCTCTTAGTTTCATTGATTTTTTCCTACTTTTTTTTCAGTCTCTGTTTAATTGATTTTCACTCTAATCTTTATTATTTCCTTGCTTTTACTAACTGAGACCTTTGTTGCTCTTTTTCTAGTTCCTTTAGGTGTAAGGTTAGATTGTTTATTTGATCTGTGTTTCTTGAGACAGGCCTGTGTTGCTATAAATTTTCCTCTTAGAGCTGCTTTTGTTACATTCCACAGATTTTGAACCATTATGTTTTCATTTTCATTTGTCTCAAAGGCTTTTTTTATTCCTCTCTGATTTCTTCATTGACCTATTAGTTGTTTAGTAGCATGTTTTTTAATCTGCATATGTTTGTGCCTTTTCCAGTTTATTTCTTGTAATTGCTTTGTAGTTCTATACTGTTGTGGTTAGAAATGATGCTTGATATGATTTCAGTCTTTTTAAATTTATCGAGACTTGTTTTGTGGCCCAGCATGTGATCTGTCCTGGAGAATGTTACATGTGTATTTGAAAAGAATGTATATATTCTTCTATTTTTGCATGGAATGTTTTGTGTATATCTATTAAGGTCATCTAGTCTAATGTGTCGTTCAAAGCCACTGGCTTTCTGTCTGGATACTCTATCCCTTGATTTAAGTAGGGTGTTAAAGTCCCTACTATTATTATATTACTGTCAATTTCTCCCTTGATGTCTGTGAGTATTCACTATGTATATTTAGGTGCTCCTAACTGAGTGCATAGATATTTACAATTATTATATTCTCTTGTTGGACTGATCCCTTTATCATTAGCAATGCCCTTTACCTCTTTTTACAGTCTTTATTTTAAAGTCTGTTTTGTCTAGTATGTGTTGCTGCCCCAGCCTTTTTTTTTTTTCTTTTTTGGCACACATTTGCATGGAATATCTTTTTCTATCCCTTTACCTTAAGTATGTATCCGTCTTTAGGTCTGAAGTGGGCAGCATATACATAGATCTTGTTTTTCTATCCATTCAGTCACTACTTGAAAGATCCTCTATTTGAGGCTGCACTGGAGAAGGAGTATTGGACAAGGGGACCCAAAGTGTGGCATCTTAGGGCACCTGGGTGGCTCAGTCGGTTAAGCATCTGACTTTGGCTCAGATCATGATCTCACGGTTTGTGACTTTGAGTCCCACATCAGGTGAGCACAGGTCCATCTTTGAGTGAACACAAGCCGCACTTCTGATAAGATCCACTTCTCTCTCTATCTTTTTCTCTCCCTTTCTCTCTCCACCCTCGCTCACTTGCAGCCTCTCTTTCTCTCAGTAAATACACACACACACACACACACACACACACACACACACAGTATGGCATCTTAGATTTCTGGAAACTTTCGTGCCTTTTGCTTGGATTAACTCTGACCTTTGAGCCCACTTGGCCCATGTGATATTCTGAGGATTAGATCCTATCTATCTCTGGGTTTTTGGGAATGACCTTAGACTCAAACTTGATTTTTGTTCGCAGGGACATCATAGGTCAGGCAGTCAGGGTGATGGGCATTAGCACCAGAGCGACCCTACTGGGCCATGATTTCTTTATTAATTTTCATTTGATGAGAATGTGGTGGGGAGTAGACTTTTTAAAAATATTTGCATATCTCATTTCTTGGTCTAATTAACATTGTAAGAATAATGTCCCAGTTTTCATGCTTGAATAAATAACTGTCATGGTGTAAGGCGCTAAGGGGCTGGTTCGCTGCAGCGCTTTCCCTTTCTTGCATTTGGCATCTCATCTAAGCTTTGTTTCAGTGCACACTCCAGACATTTCTTTTAAAAGAACTAATCTTGTCAGCCAAATAATACCTTCTACTGCCATGAGCGATCTCCTAAATTTAGAGGACATTTTTGTCATTGTTGCGGCATGACTCTGAGCATCAGATCACAAGAGATGCCTAATACAAAAGTATACTCTGTGCCTATACTCCGTTTTTAAAGTAAGCGGAATTTAAAAATGGGGGAGTAAGTTTAAGTATGGCCTTTCTTTTGACGTGACCCCACTTTTATATATGACCTTACAAATTGTATGGTTTATTTGCTTTAGTCCACTACACAGGCTAAAGACATGACCACATGGTACATTTTGGAGGATAGAACATAGATAAAAGTCCTTGCACTTAAGGGGTTTTCAGTCATGTTGGAAGAGCAGAGTGGAGACCTGAAAGGATCCTATACCACCATTGGTGTCCTGGGAGCATGTGGAAGCTTGTAATGAGCACAGGCACCTCAGCTACTATGCTGCAGTTAGGGGCCAGCTGGGTGGGCATGAAGAGGGCACACGGTGTTTGAAGAAGCACAAGTTTCTGAACCCTGCGAGGGGATAGTTCTGCTCAGTACCTGGAGTACTGTTGATTTCTGGGCTTTGTTTATAAATCAAGACCTAAGTCTGGAGATGATACCCAGTAAAAAGCTTTGATACCATGCCATGTTAGGAACTACTGGAACATCTCGAGGCATTTAGCTGGGCAAAGAGGAGGTCTTGGGAGGGGAGGCAAGATAACAACCATCTAATAAACTGGGGCTGTTGGAGGCAGCCGGGAAGCAGGTTTGGATCAGATGATGGAGGGCTTTTCTTAGTTTGTTAAAGATTTTGCATTTTATTCTTTTGGCATTGGGGGTCCACTGATGGTTCATAAGGAAGGAAGGGATGAGAATTAGCTCATAGTTCAGGGAACACCTTGGTCTGGAATGAAGAACACAAAGGAGGAATAGGTGTAGGGAAGAAAGCGTGAGTTTGCAGAAGCATCAGGCAGGAGTGTGGAGGCTCTGGGGTGCACTGGCCGAAGCTGGGAAGAGTAGGTGACATCGTGCAGGAAGAAATAGTTATGAGGGACTCTGGGCAAGCCTCCATTTAAAGGATAAGCTAAAGGGCATGGTGGGGGAATGCAAGAGATTGGTCAGGGAAGTGGGAAGTCATTTGTTGAATGACGCTCATGCGTTGAGTGCCAGCCATTTTGCCTAATGTTCTGCATACGTCATTTCCTTTAATTCTCACAGGACTTCCACAAGGGAGGCAGGAATGATGATATTCTACAGCTAAGGGACTGAGGACCAGGGTATTAGGCTTCATGGGAGACAGAATGTGGGCTTTAGTGTGAGACAAGCTGAGTTTGAGTTCCACCTCTGCTTTTATTAGCTGTGCTTACTTGTACAGATTACTTGGTTTTTCTTCTCTAAACAAAATATAATGGCCCAGGTTCCTGAGGATGTGTATGGGATTCCATAAGCTATTGTCTTATTTTTAATGAAGTCCTTTGCATGTTGCCCAACATGCAAGAGTCCCTCCATAGGCTTTAGCCTGGCCTTGGTTATTTCCCAATGTTACCTAGCTGGTAAGTGGTGGAGCTGAATTTGAACCCATGTCTGTGTGGGACCATACCCTGTGTCATGCCTTCAAATAAGGGAGGTTATAAGGGACCAGAGTTTAAATGCCTGTAGGATGGAGGAATGGTGTTTTAGAAGTAGGAATAGCTTGACCATGTCTGAACCCAGAAGGGAAAGAGGAATTAGGAAGGGAGAGAATAATGTGCCAGAGAGAGGGGGATTACCTGGTGGGAAGGTCACAGGGAGACACTGACAAGCCATTAATACACAGATGGAGGAATGACCCTGAAACCAAAGCAGTTGTTTCTTCTTCAGAGACAGGAGGGACAGAAAGTCTGAAGAGAGGAGGAGACAAAGAATTTTCAAGCAGGGGCAAGAAAATGGAGAACACTCTAGCCAACTATTTCTGTTGTCTCAGTAATGCAGAGTTAGGTCAAAATATGAGGAAGGGGAGTGGGGGTGGGTCAGAAACTTTGCGCGAAGATGCTCAGTGTTTACAGCGCTAGAAGGTGATAGGGTGGGAAGGAGAGAGGCAAAAAAGAAGAGGGATTGTGGAGATTGTTGAAGACCCCGTCTGAGTGACTTGCTGTGATATAATACATTTGTGACCACTGTGTGATGATGTAGGTAGTATATAGGGCGGTGGTAGGGAGATGAGATTGTTGGATCGGTCCAGATTTGGAAATTGCGTTGAAGAAATACAGAGTGTAGCAGTGAGATGATGGCTGCTGGGAAGGTGTGAAACAAGGGAGCCCAGGAGATGAGGGTGAGAGGGAATGGGATGAAGGGGAGCTGGGGTCTAAGGGAAAATTTTCCTCCTTCTGCTGTTGTCAAATACGCAGAGTATGTTAGGAACTTACAGTGAATAACATATATGATTCACTTTCACATCTCATTTTCAAAAAAAGTGTAAGGCATCTGTATGGAACATTTTATGGAAAAAATGGCTGTCATACCTCCTAAGCTGGATTTTACTCAGACTGTTAGGCCAAGTGCAATGTGTTAAACCTGGGTTCTCAAAACCCCTGGTGGCATGGTCATGTACCCCAGTCCTATGATCAGTCATTTTTCAAGAACCCCTGGTTCCTTTTATTGGAGAATGGTTTTAGAAACCAAGATTTGGGTGCTAAGTGTTTTTGCTGCTACTAGCGTGTTGTTACATCTAGGCTCTCTCAGTTGATAGCGTTGGGGGATCCAGTTTTATACTAACCTGTGTGTGTACAGATATCTCTAAATATGTATTCGTTTGTATCTGTATGGAGCTAAGAGTGAGTTCATATTGATGTCTCAGCTCTAATGCATTACCACGTGGATCATTCTAAGCTTTTCTTCTAGATTGTCTGTAACCTCCTGATTCAATAGTGAGAAACCTAGCTTCAGCCATTTGCCATCCGTTCATTTAATTGTTCAATTCCAGTATACATGTCTGGTGGTTTCAGAATTGCTAACTCATTCACCCGTGGGAAACAATTTTATCATCCAGAGTACAGTGCTTATGTTCAGTTTATTTTGCTTTTAGTTTTACATTCTACACTCAGTTCCAAAGTTGCTTATTTCTGTACCTTTATCTCCCACTCCCTTCAGTGAGGTCGTTTAGTACCTTTATCTCCCAGCTGCTTCAGTGAGGTCGTTTTCTACATTTGTGATAGATTCTTTTGTCACAGTCTGGTTTTTCGTATATGTTTTTATTTATTTTTGAGAGAGAGAGAGCGTGCGCAGGGGAGAGTCAGAGGGAGACAGAGAATCCAATGACAGGCTCTAGGCTCTGAGCTAACTGTCAGCACAGAGCCTGATGCGGGGCTCAAACCCATGAACTGCGAGATCATGACCTGAGCCGAAGTTGGACACTTAACAGACTGAGCCACCCAGGCACCCCTGCATGATTTTTTAAAAATCACTACTTTCAGTTTTATTTTTTGTGCTGTAAAGTTTTATGGGTTTTGACAAATAGGCAGTTTCATGTACCTACCATTACAGTATCATACAGAATGGTTTCACCACCCCCAAATAATAATACCCTGTGCTTCACCTGCTTGGTTCTCTTCCCTCCTCAGACCTCTGGCAACCACTAATCTGATTACCAACTATAGTTTTATCTTTTCCAGGATGTCATGTGAATATAATCATACAGCATATAGCCTTTTCAGATTGGCTTCTTTCACTTGGTGATATGCATTTAAGATTCATCTATGTTCTTGCATGGCTTTTATTGTTGAATACTGTTCTACCATATAAAGGTACCACAGGTTTTTTTTCAATGTTTATTTATTATTTTTGAGAGAGAGACAGAGTGCAAGCGGGGGAGGGGCAGAGCAAGAAGGAGACACCGAATCCAAAGCAGGATCCAGGCTCTGAGCTGTCAGCAAGAGCCCGATGCAGGGCTCAAACTCATGAACTGTGAGATCGTGAACTGAGCCAAAGTTGGACACTTAACCAAATGAGCCACCTGGTCCCTCCTAAAGGTACCACAGTTTTTTTTTATCCATTTACCCATTGAAGGACATCTTGGTTGCTTCTAGTTTTTGGTAATTATAAATAAAGCTGCTATAAACATTTACATGCAGATTCTTGTGTGGATGTTTTCAAGTCATTTGGGTAAATACCTAGGAGTGCTGTTGCTGGATTATATGATAAAACTATGTTTAATTTTGTAAGATACTGCTAAACAGTCTTCCAAAGTGGTTCTATCAATTTGTATTCCCACTAGCAATAAATGAGAAAGTTCCTATTGCTCTGCATTTTTGCCAGTTATTGTCAGTGTTTTGGATTTTAGCCATTCTAATAGGTGTGTAGTTCTATCTAATTGTTGTGTTTTTTAAAAAATTTTTTAAATGTATTATTTATTTCTAGGAGAGAGAGAGAGACAGCGTGAGCAGGGGAGGGTCAGAGAGAGAGGGAGACACAGACTCCGAAACAGGCTCCAGGCTCTGAGCTGGCAGTCAGCACAGAGCCCGACGCGGGGCTTGAACCCACGAACCGCGAGATCATAACCTAAGCGAAAGTCGGACGCTTAACCGACTAAGCCACCCAGGTGCCCCTCTAATTGTTGTTTTCATTGGCATTTCCCTGATGACACAGAAGTTGAGAATCTTTTCTTATGCTTATTTGCTCTATTTTTTTTGGTGAAGTGTCTATTTATATCTTTGGCCCATTTTTAAGTTGAGTTGTTTGTTTTATTGTTGAGTTTTAGAGTTCTTTGGGTATTTTGGATATCAATCCATTATCATATATGTGTTTTGCAAAGATTTCCTCCTAATTTATGGTTTTAATTCTCTTAACAAAGTATCTTTGATACAGGAGAAGTTTTAAATTTTAATGAAGTTCAATTGATTTATTTTTTCTTTTATGGATTGTGTTTTTGTTGGTGTGTCTAAAAGTCAACATAAACCCAAAGTCATGTAGATTTTCTCCTATGTTTTCTTCCATTAATTTTGTGGGTTTGTGTTTTACATTTAAATTTTGTGATCCATTTTAAGTTAATTTTGTTTAAGATGTAAGATATGTGTCTTTTTTTTTTGGCATATATGGATGCCCAACTGTTCAGCATCATTTACCATAAAAGGTGGTCCTTTCTCAGTTGAATTGCCTTTGGAGCTTTATTAGAATTTAGCTGACTATATTTATGTGGGGCTATTTATAGGCTCCCTATTCAGTTCCACTGATCTACGTATCTGCTTTTTCTCCAATACACGCTGTCTTAATTACTGGAGTCTTGAAATTAGATAGTATGAGTTCTTCAACTTTATTGTTCTTCCTCATTGTTTTTGGCTCTTCTAGGTCCCATGCTTTTTTATATAATTTTTAGAATCAATTTGTCAACATCTATAAAATAATTTCTTGGGAACCTGATTGAGATTGTATTGGGATCTTAAGAATAGACAGATTGGGGCACTTGGGTGGCTCAGTTGGTTAAGTGTCCAACTTCGGCTCAGGTCATGATCTCATGGTTCATGAGGTCAAGCCCCGCATCAGACTCTGTGCTGACAGCTCAGAGCCTGGAGCCTGCTTCAGATTCTGTCTCCCTCTCCCTGCCCCTCCTCTTCTGTGTGCTCTCTCTCTCTCTCTCTCAAAGATAAATAAAACATTAAAAAAAATGGACAGATTAACAATATTGAGTCTTGATATATGAACATAGATTCTCACTCCATTTCTTTATATCTTCTTTGATGTTCCTTTTTTAAAATCTTTTTTCCCTTTCATTTGCATAGCTTATATTAAGCTATCTTCAAGCTTGCTGACTCTTTCTTTAGGCATTTCCTTTCTGCTGTTAAGTCTACTCATAAGCCTGTTTTATTTTCAGATGTTGTTACTCCCTACCAAAATTTTCATTTGTTTTTTGTTTTTATCATTCATTTCTCTGCTGAAATTTCCTACATTTTCATTAATTAGAGCATATTTTCTTTGACCTCATGGAATATGGCTATCAAGTTGACTCTTGAACAACATGGGTTTGAACAGATCTACTTATACATGGATTAAAAAGATAAATATGGTACAGTACTGCAAATGTATTTTCTCTTCCTTATGATTTCCTTAACATTTTCTTTTCTCTAGTGCACTTTGTTATAAGAATACTATATATAATGCCTATGACATACAAGATATGTGTTAATTGACTGTTTATGTTTGGTAAGGCTTTCAGTTAACAGTAACCTATTAGTAGTTTAATCTTTGGGGAGTCAAAAGTTATATGTGGATTTTCAGCTGTGCAGGGGGTTGGTGCCCTTAACCCCTGCATTATTCAGGATCAACTGAATATTTTCTTGAAAGCCCTTATCTGATAACTTCAATATCTGGATCATTTTAGGGTAGGCATTTATTGAAAGACAGATATTCCTGGTTCTTCATAAAATGTGTAACTTTGGATTATATTCTGAATTCTGAATTATGTTATATTCTTTTTTTCCCCAAATGTTATATTCTTCGGAGGAAAGTTGGTGGTTTATTTTAGGAGACCATTAACTTGGTTAGACTCAAGGCCCAACATTGAGCTTTGTCTTATCTTCTGCGGGTTTCTCAGTTTAATTCTTTAAGCCTTGGCTGCGCTGCTCTGTCCCTCCAGTGGTGCTGGCTTAGTGGTCAGCCTGACATTCACCCAGAGTCCACGCACAGCCTCAGGGGATCCCCTTCTTCTACTCTTGCCTCTTCTCTGAGGATTCCTCCTCAGACTCTTGTGACAATAGTTGATGTTTTTTGGCTTTGCTTATTTTCCTAGTTCCTCTAACCAGAAAGCTAACAGGTTTTCTCTCAGTTTTAGCCACCCATGCTGCACTGCTCTTCACCCGTGACCTGCTTTCAGGGGGAAAAAAATTCGGGAAATTCACCCTGTGCCAGTTGCTACTCTATAATCTATCTGTTTGTTTTCTACTCTCCAGAATTCGCAGTAGCTGTTTTCTGTATTTTGCCTAAAGTTTATAGCTGTGATCTGTGGGAGAGCTGATCTGGAGAGTGCTTACATTGCCATATTAGAAGTGAGTTTTTGGGATGCCTGGGTGGCTCAGTTGGTTAAGAGTCTAACTCTTGATTTTGGCTCAGGTCGTGATCTCATGGTTCGTGGGATTGAGCCCCCGCATATGCAATGAGAGCATGGAATCTTCTTGAGATTCCCTCTCTCCCTCCCCCCCTCCCTCTGTCTCTGTCTCTGTCTCTCTCTCTCTCTACTCGTGCTCTCAAAAATAAATTATTCTCTCAAAAATAAAGATTAAAAAAAAAGGAAATGAATTTCTGCCTGCTTTTTTCACCCTAACATTATTTCTTGGAGACCTTTCCAAGTGAGCATATAGATAACTTCCTCAATCTTTTTAATAGTGCCTAGTGGTTCACTATAACCTGACCCCTCCTGGTGGACATTTATGTTGTTTCCAAAGTTTTGCTTTTGGAGATAATGCTGCAACAGATGTCCTTGTACCCCTCTACATTGCTCTGAGGTCATGATGGAGAAATGTCTTGGGCTCTCAGCTAAGGTTTTTCTTGGAATCTTGAAAAACATTCATCCCCTTGGTAGCAGTGTGATTTCTGTTCCCTCCTATGGTTGACTGAAGCCTGGGCCGTGTTTCTGGGCATATCCAGTGGCAGGAAGATGTGGAGAAGAGGAAGGATAATGGGGAATGCCAAGTATTCCAGAAGTCTTTGAGATTGCTCCAGAATTCTCAGCCGTGAAGAATTAGGGAAGTCTGATGGAAAAGGACAGTGACGTCTCTATCTCATCCCCACACACCTGGGTGTTTTATTTAATTTACCATTTCCGAGTTGGTTGTTCAGCAACAAAGGATAAAAGGCATCTTTGGACAAAAATATAGCACATTAAGGCAAAGCTTTCTCTCCCCGTCTCTCTCTCCTCCAACCTCCAATTCCTCTTATGCAAAGGCCAAGGCGAATCTTTCAGAAGCATAACAGAGTCTATCCCTACTTCGTTCAGCACTTCTTGATCATTTCCAGGATCACGTTCTCACTGTTTAGCGTTGTACTCAAGACTATCATCCTCCATTCCTAAATATCCCCAGGCGTCCGATCACCTTGTAGCTGTGTGACCTTAGGCAAAGTAGGATACTCTCTGCATCTCCCTTTCCCCATCCAAAAATGGGAATAGTCATGCTTTTTCTCAGAGTTGTTGATAGACATAGATGAAGCGATATTTCTGGCACCATATTTGATTTGTGGAAAGTACTCAGTGGATGTCAACCAAAGGTGTACAATTGCCCAAACTTCCTGCCCAACTCAGATTCCTTACTACTAAGCTATTGCCAATGCTGAGGTCCCCACATGATGCCCTTCCTGTCCCATAGCTAACTGAATCCTGCCAATCCCTTGAGCCCCAGCTTAAGCCCCAGCTCCTTTGTGAAGGTTTCTTGAGCAACCTCTCTCACGGCCAGATTACCCTCCTGTGACCTCCTGGACTCTGGCACTTTACACAGTGGGTAACGAGGCTATTTTCTTGGTTTATATTATGCTTTCTGAGCTCAGGGACCACGCCATGTACCTTTTTATGCCCTTCTTGGTGTCTTGTACACAATGGGCTTTTTATAAACATTGATGATGGGTTGGAACCCTGTATTTCACATGCGTTAAATGGGCAGTTTCCCCACAGAGAGAAACATAATACAACTTTGTCACTGGTGGCCATTGAACCAAAACAATGCAATGGTCACACTGGTGTTACAAACATGTCAGAGTGAAGTTTGAAGACATCCAAATAGTCTTCTGAGTTTGGGGGATGTTGTTTTGCTCTTTTCTCTCTTGACTTTTTAAAAATAGCAATTAGGCTCTTCGGTGTACGGTTTATCCTGTAATCTTTTCTCAGGTTCTCAGAAAAACAACCCAGCTGGGTGGGTGCCTTCTACAGACATGTCCCCCTCACCACAGTGAGCAAGCAGAATGTTCTTGGCTGTGGTGTGGCTGTACTAGAACATGGAGGCCACTGGGAGGGCTGTTCTGTTGTCTGTCCGAGGCAAGGGGGAAAATACAGACTTATGTGTATTATGGGCACAGACAACTGTATATCCACATTAAAGAAAAGAAACAAATACAAAACCCACACTTCCAGCAAACGTTCATTGAACTCATACCATGTATCTGGTAGTGGATAGGTACTGCGTGGAAGATAAACACCCACCCTCCAAGAGAGATAGCACGTATGCCATGCAGAAGTAGCTAGACGAGGGGCTGATAAAAGCAGAGTGGGGCACAGAAGCCACCTAGGGGGCATGGTGTCTGAGGGATTGTGTAGAAGAGTGAGAGTTTCAGAGGTGAATGAGGAGAGACGAGCACTGAGGGAGACGGGATGGGGTCTGAAGGAAGTGGACCAGTACTCTGTGTTTGGGAATCTGGCATAATTTGATATCCTGGGAGTAGGGAAAGGGGTGGAATGGATGAAAAGGGGGCAGAAAGGCAGGTAAGGTAGCCTTAGGGTCTTGGCTTTATCACATGGCCCCTGGGGGCCCCAGATGAGTCTTTCATGAGATTCAGTGGTGTGATCAACACTGATTTTTCAGCTGAAGAAAAGCAACCCCTTAAAAAGCTCTTGCTTATTCTTCCTGTCAGAAAAGGTGACATTTTCTTTTCTTTTTTTTTGATATTTTAATATGTCATTTCTTTTTTTTTCTTTTATTTACAAATAGTTTATTGTCAAGTTGGATTCCATATAACACCCAGTGCTCATCCCCACAAGAGAAAAGGTGACATTTTCAAGGCGGTGGCATGGGGCTAATGGGAAGGGACAAGGCCTAGAGCAATGCATTTGGAGATTTTTTTTTTTTGTTTGTTTTCATCTGGAGATATTGACTGGGGCTCCCGAGTGGTTGGGTGAGTGAGCCAAGGGGGAGGAGGAGTCATGTGTTTTTACTTTTTTATGTGGTTTTAACCTCAGTGTTGAAATGCCTATTGCTTATGTCCTGCCTCTTTCATATTGCATCCGGAGCTCATATCCCTTGTTGCTAGCTGCTTTTAATTGTGTTTTTGTACATAAGACTTTAGTGTACATCTTTGGGTTTTCTCTTTTATGCTATTTCCTTAGGGACAATCTAAATGTATTAATGTGTCATGAGTTCTTGATACATTTTGTCAAATTGTTTTCCAAGTGGGTTATGCCAACAGGTGTAAATGTGCTCCTTCCACTTCTGGTGCTTGTTATTACCAAACTGTTTTTTTCCAGCTCTTGTAACTATCAGCGATGACTAACCATCAATGAATGCTCATTGAGTGCTAACACTGTGGAGCACTTTGAGTGCGTCATCTCACTCAGCCTTTTTTACAAAGCTGGGAGAGAGTAGCAATAGGTATCCCCAAGTTCGAGCAAGGAAACTGAGGCACAGAGACATTGAGTCATTTGCCCAAGGTCACATGGTTCAGAAATGCTGGACGTGGAGTTGGAATTCAGATAGGGTCTCTGGGGAGACCTTACCAAGAGTAATCACCAACTTGTACTGTCCCACTGTTTAAATTTCCATTTGGGGGATTTCTGATGAGGTTGAGTATTTTTGCGTATGTTTAGTATTCGTTATATTATTTAGTGACTTTCTCTTCTATGTTCTTCACAGTTTTTTACTTACTAAACACTTCATATTCCAACTCTGTCCCAATTTGGAGTGCCAGTGCATTATAGTCTAAGTAGCACCCACTTCAAGTGGTGGGTTTGTGTTTTGGGGTCTTTGTTGGGTCAAGGTGGCAGTCAGCACTGGTCTTGCACCTCACTGATAGCCATGGGGGATGTGTTGGTCTCCCCTTAGCTGTGTCGCTTGGACTTGGTTACCCCTTGAGAAGTTTGCTCTTTCTCCTCAGAGGAAGAGAAAGCACCCTGGAGAATTGTTCTGGAAATATTGAGAAAACTCAGAATGTTTCTTCTATCTCCTGAGGAGGCAGTGATGGGTCAGAGCAAGATCTATAAACCAGTGGAGGTGGTTTTGCTTTTGTGTCTTCTGCTGCATTTCTTCTCCATGATCACATGATCACACTTCAGTGGGGCTATCTATGTCTGGCTGTGTCCTTCCGTTAACCCGGTCTGAGGCAGAGGAAGAAGAATAAAGATGTCTTTTCCCCACTCTGCTAGGTGCGTGGGTGCAGGCAGACTAGTCCCTGCCTCTCTCACATCCATCACTTTAGATAAATTCACTTCTCTCACATCAAAGTCTGAAGTGAGACTTCTACAGGGGGTAACCTGTAGATTGTACAGACCTAAAAATTCAAATCATGACATGGAAACTTTGTGAGAATTTGTTTGGGGTGGGAGTGGCAGACTTATTTCCAAGAGATGGTAGCCTTGTTCTTTTACCTCCTTTTTTGAGTCTTTGTTTTGAATTTTTGTCCTGGTGGGACATGGTTTAATAATACCTCTCTGCCAAAGCATTCGTGGTTTAGGCTGACAAAGGCAGCATCCTGAGATACACATTGCATTCGGGTATTCGAAAGTGTATATGGTTCATAGCATTTTGTAGTGTAATTTTTCCCCATATTTTTTCTTTATTAAATGTTTTTTGAAACTTAACATTCACTATTAGCTTATGTTAAAACATTCAGATTACACATTGAACAAGAGTATAAAAGAATAAAGGTCCTTTTCTACCCCATTCCTTCCCACCCCACAATTTGGTAGTCTTCCACATGTCTCTCCTTATAATTATGTAAATAATTATCTAATATCAAATATCACCTCAATACATGTCACATACATCTACATTCTATTTGCAATTTTCTTTTTGCTTAAAAATATTGTTGTGTCTCTTCACAGTGAACCTACTGCACTCTTTTCTTTTAAGTTTATTTATTTATTTTTGAGGGAGAGAGAGGGAGAGAGAACAGAAGCAAGGGAGGGGCAGAGAGAGAAGGAGAGAGAGAATCCCAAGCTGGTTCCCTGTTGTCAGTGCGGAGCCTAACATGGGGTCGATCCCACAAACTGTGAGATCATGACCTGAGCCAACACCAAGTTTCAAACACTCAACCAACTGAACCACTCAGGCACCCCTGCGCTCTTTTAAAAAATTTTTTTTAATGTTTTATTTATTTTTGAGAGAGAGATAGAGACAGCATGAGCAGGGGAGGGTCAGAGAGAGAGGGAGACACAGAATCCGAAGACAGCTCCAGGCTCTGAGCTGTCAGCACAGAGCCTGACATGGGGCTCAAACCCACGAACCGTGAGATCATGACCTGCGCTGAAGTCAGACGCTTAGCTGACTGAGCCACCCAGGCGCCCCTCCTGTGCTCTTTTTTAATAGCTGTGATCATGTTTTATGGAAAGCCTGATCTTAGCCTATGTTCTATAAACCTGGACAAAGAACCTATTTTTTAAATTTGTTTTATGTAATTTTTTTTTTTGGTAAAAAGTAAACAGAAGAGAAGATATGGGGTAGTTATAAGGAAGATAAGTGTTTTAAAATGAGCATTTAGCAAAATTCAACATTCATTCATGATAAGAACGCTCAGAAAAATAAGAATAGAAGGGAACTTTAACATGATAAAAAGCATCTACAAAAGAAACTATAGATACTATCATCCTTAATGGGAAAGACTAAATACTTTCTCCCTAAACTTGGGAACAAGGCAAGGATGTCTGTTCTCACTACTCTTACACAGCATAGTTCTGAGATTTCTAGTCATTGCAAAACAAAACAAAACAAAACAAAACAAAACAAAACAAAACAAAACAACAACAACCAAGGGAGTAAAAGGTGTATAGATAAGAACGAAAGAAGTAAAACTGACTCCATTTGCAGATGACATGATTGTCTATATACAAGCCCATGGAGCCTATAACAAAAATTCCTGGAACTAAGAAGTGAATTGAACAATATTGTAGGATACAAGGTAAACATACAGAAATCAGTTGCATTTCTATATATTAAAAACAAATATATGAAAACTGAAAAAACCAATACACTTTACAATTGCTGGAAAAAAATGCTTAGGAGTAAATCTAACAAGACATATGTAGGGATTACATGGCACTTGTGTTCAGAAATGAAAACTTATATTCAAATACCTGTGCACAAATGTGTATAGCAGCTTTATTTACAATAGGCCCAAACTGCAAATAACCATATGTCCTTCAACAGACTAATGGACTGTGGTACATCTATACCATGGAGTACTATTCAGCAATCAAAAGGAATGAGTTATTGGTGCATGTAACAACCTGGATGAATCTGCAGAGAATTATGCTGAATGAAAAGATCTAATCCCAAAGGGTTACATACTGTATGATTCCATTCTTGAAATGACACATTCAGGAATGGAGAACAGATTGATGACTGCCAGGGGCTAAAACAGTGAGTGAGTGTGGGAGGAAAGTGGATGCATTTATAAGGACAACACAAGGGATCTTTATGGTGACAGAAATGTTCTATAGCCTGATTGTATTGATGTCAATATACTCATTGTGATATTGTAGTGTAGTTATGTGAGATGTTACCATTGGAGAAAACTGAATAAAATATACATGGGAACTCTCTATATTATTTCTTTATATAATTCCTAACGCTTGCATATGAATCTACAATTATCTCATACTAAGAAGTTTAATTTAAAACTAGGGGCTCCTGGGTAGCTCAGTGGGTTAAGCATCAGACTCTTGATTTTGGCTCAGGTTTGAGCCCCACTTTGGGCTCTGCACTGGCAGTGCAGAGCCTGCTTGGGATTCTCTCTCCTTTTCTCTCTGCCTCTCCTCTGCTTTCTCTCTCTCAAAATAAATAAACTTTAAAAAAAATAAAAATATGTTTCTTCAATAACTGTTCTACAGTTATTTTAAAATTTAAAATATGTTTAAAAATATTTAAAAATGTTTTTATTTCTGAGAGAGAGAAAGATAGCGTGAGCAGGGGAGGATCAGAGAGAGAGGGAGATACAGGAATCTGAAGCAGGCTCCAGGCTCTGAGCTGTCAGCACAGAGCCCGATGTGGGACTCAAACCCATGAACTGTGAGATCATGACCTGAGCTGAAGTCGGACACTTAACTGACTGAGCCACCCAGGAGCCCCGCTAACATATTGTTTTTAACAGTTGCTGACATATTTCATCAAATGCCTTGTTTTAGCCTATATCCTATAAGCCTGGGTGAAGAGATTTTGTTTACATGTTTTGTGTAAATTTTTGGGGGGGGGGGGTAAAAATTAGAAGAGAACATAGGTAAAAACTAGAAGGAGGAAAAGTGTTTTTCTTTCTTTGAAACGAGTTCCCTAAAACTAATTTTGTGTTTTACATTAAAAAGAGATATACTTTCCTGAGAGTTTTACTCTTGACTCTGATGGGGGCCTGGGGTTCAGAATGGGTCAACAAGCCGTGGTAGGGTCTCTAAGCTGCTGTGATGGCTAGAAGGGCCTTTCATTTTCTTGTATTTAACGGCCCCAAATCCACCTTAGAAATGCCCTCAAATACTTTTGTTATTGTCTGCATTTGAGGGCATCACCTATTTTTTCCCTTTAGTCCTGTACATTTCCTTTTCTTCTCTTCAGCCTCTTCCTCCTCCCCTGGCTGACTCTTTGACTTAATAATCAAATTTTCACTTAAGAGGTATTTGCACTGAAAGTTCCAGAGTGTTCTGGGTTAGGTATTCTGTGTTGGTAGCTGCACACAGAATCCAAGTCCATTGTCATGCTGATTTCTTTTAAACAGAAGTTAGGCTTTCTAGGAAAAAAGGGTGTGGTTTATGACATTATCGAATACCCAACCGTTCATATCAAGAGAAGCAAAGAAACCAAAATCCACGATTATTTTGTTTGAAACCTAAAACTTGAAAAATACATTCATGAACAAACTAAGCATCAGAGGAACCACCTGGAGTGAATTCAGTAGTCCGTGAACTATTTGGCAGCTCCGTTTGTCCATCTCTGGGGACCAGGCACACAAAGATGAGGAACCAGGCCCTGCCACACCCTCACTGTGCTGTGTCATGGGTGGACAGACCGTGGCCACTTAATGACATTGACAAAGACAGTAGCTGGCCTCCTGAAGCCCTTACCTTTGCCAGGCAGTGAGAGCTTCCTCCCCTGTGGCTCCTGGGGACGGCATTTATTTCACCTCTCTGTAGGAGGGCACTGAGGGGGAGAGCAGGGCCATCCTTCCACTGCCAGAGCCCCACAGTTCCTGGGGCCTGGCCCCTGGAAAATGCCTAGCAGCATGGGTACAAGGTGCCGTAACTGTGGGGTAGCCACTCAGAACTAACAAATGTTTTCATTTTGGGTGAATCGGTGGGCAAGGCAAGTCCTTGTGAAAACCTGTCTACACGTGTTTAAAGCGGTGTTGGAATGTTCAATCCCAAAAGATAGTGTCTGGCCCAGGTTCTTGGGGACGGCGGTGAGGAACTGCACCATCATTGGTCTTACCTTTTTAGTCACCTGGGGCTTAGAGGCTTAAAAAAACAACCTGTTTTCTTTGGTTGGTTAAACAACCACTGCCTACATTTCAATACTCGTTCAGTGTTAATTTCCATTAGTAAGAGTCACCCATGCCCAGCACAATGCTACCTTCTTTCCATACATCATCTCATTCAATGGTTCTAAACCACCACCCCCCCCCCCCCCCCCCCCCCCGCCCCGACCATGGATGAATGGCTAAAACACCCCAGAGTTCCTGATTCAGTAGCATTAGGGCCAAAACGTTTGCATTTCTCACAAGTTCCCAGGAGGCGTGGATACTTGCTGGTCCACACCTCTGAGGTTTAAGTCAATCTGTCTAAAACAATCCCCATTTGACATTGAGGAAACGGCAAGAAGTGTCAGGGAGCTTGACCACAAAGCTCACTGCTACTGACCGTAAGCATCTGTTCATCCAGCATGGTTAATTTTTCAGAGGAAGTAGCAAGCGCCTAAGAAAGCCTTAGATGGATGCCAAGGCCGCAGACTAGTGAGCTGTGGCACGTGTGGCAAGGGTTTGAGAGTCAGGCATGGGGGGGAGGGCGGGAATATCTAGGGTGATGCCTCGGGGAGGAGCAGCCCTGGAGGGTGCCGGGTGGGGAGCGTGGGGTCTGTTCTTGTCCGGGGAGAACAGTGCTGGAAGGACAGCAGGGAAGGGGTTAAAGGCCCACTCGGTGGATCACTTTCTTCCGCCGCTGGCTTCCTGGTGTCTGCACCTGCGGGCTGGGTTTGTGCAGGCTTCTGTCTACACCGTGCCTCTTCTTCTCTCCTTCAGGCTCCTTTCCCATGTTTCGCATAAAAGGGAGAGGAATAGCTGAAAAGTGCAGGACGAAAATAAACAACAGGCTTTTCTTTCTGAATTTGTTTTGTGATGGTATAAATCTTTGGACCGTTGAAATTAAAAAAAATAAATAAAAGGAAACTAAAGAAAAAGCTTCACATAATTAGAGGAAAGGGAAAGAAGAGTCATGCATGACGCGAAAGCTATGTCTAGATTTGTCGCAAACACACTCAGATTTTAAAATTTGAAAACCCAAGGAGAGGCTTGGCGGTGTGGAGAGGTGTAAAGTGAGGTTGGAGACCTGGTGGCCCCCTGGCCAAATTCCACTGACATGTTTTGTTTGGCTCACACAGTATTCGAAAAATATTCAAATCGGTTTAAAATGTGGGCGTCTTCACACTCTAGCCCCTGGTTTCCGGCTTTTCTTGAGGACTGGGGAGTGCTAGCTTCGGGCCTGTGAAAGGGCATGGCTCCTGGTCAGAGCGCCTGCCAGCACATCACCCCATCTAGAAGGTTCTGGGCCCAGACTTGGAGCACCACCACTCACCTGCCGGGCCACTTTGGGGCTGGCATTTAACGGACTCTTCCTCCTCACCCGCCCCTGCCCCCGGCTGTCTCGTGTGTGTGACAGCCCATCATAAACACGAAACACAGGGGACCTGTAAGGAGGGGGTTCCCAACCACACAGGCAACCCCTGGGCAAGCGGGCATTAGGAAGAGACACTTCACGACAGCTCACGGACAGGGAGGGAAGCCCACGTAAGGGAAGCGCTCCGCCAAGTGTCACCCATTCCTCTCCTTAGAAAAAATTTTAAAGGTGTTTAAAAACTGTGTTTTCTAAAATTATTATGATTATTTTACAAGATCCATGCAGTCTACATGGTGCTTTATAGGGCGTATCCGGCTACAGCTGGCGCACGTCGGGGGGTTTTATGGCAAATTATTCTCGGATTACTCTTTAATGCAGCAAGGTCTGCCTGTTGTCTGAGCTCCCTGGGTCATACAGAAAACCCTCAGACTTGATACAAAACAGCTGCCTTAGTCAGCTGTTCCAAAAAAGGAGCAGTTTTAGGCCGAAGCAGCAGGAGAGGGGTTTTTGTAGCTGATAGAGATTTTGAAAAATGTTGAATTACTCTTTCCTCGCCATTAAAGTGTGATTTAATTTTGTTTCTAACAAATTGTGTAAGTCGAAAAAGAAGTACCCTGAGTAGGAGTGTGGTAAGTGCATTCTGGCAATACTTTACAGCATGTCCTGGGGGGCTGTTCCCCTGGGAGGGCAGCGGGCACAAAACTCCAGCTGACCTCCGCATCCCTGGGCCTCAGCCCTGGCTGGGCTGGGGTCAGGGGGCCAACCCCTAGGCCTCCCTCCTCTCTCTCCTCTGGCTTCCTGCTGAGACCAGCCACAAAAGGGTCAATTGTCTGAGGCCTCGCTTTGTCTCAGGGGGCTCTCTGGGCCTCTCTGAGTGCCAAAGTGTCTCTGTGCACGTGGGGAAGTGCCTGTCTATATGGATGTGTGAATGTGCATGCGTGCCAGTGCACACATATGTCTGCCTCTGGGTATTGTGTAAGCATGCGTGTGCATGTGTGCACTTACGAACACATGCTTGTTGGTATATGTGCACACACGAGTGGTGTACACGTGCATGCATATGTGTGACTGTGGGCATGTATGCAGGCATAAGTGTGCACGCACACACGTGTGACTTGGGTCTGAGCGTGCATGTATGCATACATGCATGTGTAAATTGGGCACAAAGTGTGCACCTGCACGTGGATGCATGTGTGTCTGTGCAGACAGAAGCAGTGGTGAGACTTGGTTAACGCAGTTCTGAGTTGCTGATGCTTCTTAGCAGGGCGAGGGTTTATAGAGGCTGACTGGCCCATGGGGGTTCCTAATGCCAGGACGGAAGACTATCTCTGCCCCATCTCTCAGTAGATTACAAGTTGCCGTTGGTATTTGCTATGGTACAGAAACCTCGGGGAATTTTCTACCTTCCCTGCCTTCTCTGGGGTCAGATAATATGTAGGAGGGTGGAGGAGTGGACAGAAAGACTGTCCTCTGAACTCATGTTCCCACCTGGGCTTCATGGCAAGCTCTACATGGAATTTTCTACAGTGTTGCAGCATCTGGGCAGGGCTGCCTAATTGGATCCAGTGCGTCTGTGTGGAGCGTACACCGTGTTTCCAGGACGGCTGTGTGATGCTCTGTCCCAATGTGCCACGTGGACTGGGGACGACCCATGCAGCTCCGGGGCCTGTACAGGGGTTTGGATCATCTGATCCCTAGCATGTTGTTACCTGGCCTGCGAGACGTGCCGCAGCTGTTCTGTGTGGTTCCATGATTTGCACTTTTCTTCCTTCACAAAGACGTCCTTTGTAGAATGACAACGAAAACATATTTGAGAAGTCAGGAAAAGGCAAATAAAAGTGCTTAATTGAAATTCATCTCTGTGCAGGATTGATCTCCCAGCCCCTTTTAACCAGCACGGCTACCACTGAACAACTTCCTCTGCTTTTTAAATTCTCGTTGTCCCTCCCACGCCCATTTTCTCTCCCTGCTCCAGCAATAGGCGTATCTTTCAACTGTGGAAAAGCCACCAATGAAGCAGAACTCTAAAGCTTATCAACACATTCAGTTGGTGAAATTATCTTCTAATAAGCCTAACTGTAAGCCAGAGCTTTTTAACTCCAGGAAATGTAAAGTTACGCGACATGGGAAATCTGCAAATTGCTCATCCTGACCTTTGGGCTGTCGTTTCTGTTTTTATTTTCTTCCTTAAATAATTTCCTCCTTGTTCTTTAAATTCTTGATTGTCCCTGAGGCCTCTTCTTCTGGTCCACTTAAATCTCAAAAAAAACAAAGAAACAAACAAACAAAACACCCTCCTGGTTTGTGTGATACGGAATCGGCTGGATGCTATATATTTCACACCCTCACTTTTAGGTGATCTTTTTGTAAAAGGAAGCCTATCTTCCCTGAGCCCTAATGGCCCGCCGCTGTCAGTTCTGCATTTGGCATGTGCACTGATGATGACACATGGCCGGATCATTCCGGAGCGGAGCTGTGCAAACAGTAGCTGGGGGTATTCTGCAGTGTGTCAAGCTGGACAGGTGTTGGGCTTTCTTTCCTTTTTAAAAAAGAATTCTAATTGAGTATGGTTGACATATTATATTCATCTCAGTGGTTTTACTTCTCCTAACTCTCCATCTCCTTGCTTCTTCCTTACCCCTTCTGCCCTCCCACTGCCCGTGGACCCTTGGGTCATCTGGTAGCATCCCAGAGAGCCCACGTAAGTGACCCCCCTTCCTTCCCCCCCCCCCACCCTGCCCACTGTTGCCCACCGCCACTGGGGCTAATGTCAGGGAAACTGGCAGTGATCAGTTTGGGGATGTTAAGGTTCGATGTAGGCAGACTTTGTGGGCAGAAATGATATTATAGATAATACTTGGATTTTTAGCTGCTGTGGTTTCTTAAACTAGTGCAGCCACAAGTGGACTGTCAAGACTTTTATAGGCATGCTTGAGGCTCATCATCATTTTCACATAATGAAATACTTTCCAAGTTCCAAAAGCTAGCTTAAAAATTAAATTTTGGGAAATGAAAACATTTTCATAAATGAGGCACCGCCTATATATAGTGGCAGTAGTGGTAGTTACTATTTATAGACTTTTTCCTACCTATCCGGCAGCACACACACACATGTGTGCACACAGATACAAACACAAAAGTAGAAAAATTGCTCCATCCTTGCGTGAGAAAATAATTCTTTGCCCATTATATAGAGGCAGACACGGTGGCTCTGAGAGTTTATATAACGTGATGCCCATGTAGTCAGCAGTTGAACTCATATGGCCTGACCCTTCTGGAACCCGTGAGCTAGCTGAGGCCCATGCCATATGATTTGACCCCATCTCATGCTTGAGAGCATTCCATGACATCCCCAGAGTGAACAGGAAATCACAGTGCCACCTTGGCCTCTACTTGTTGCTATGTGCAGCGACTGTGTACACTCTCTCTTGAGTTCACTCACGTACAGCAGGCTCAATCTCTTTGCTGCCCTTAGAGGCGCACCTTGTCGGCCTTGAGCTTATGTGTGAAGGTTGTGCAGTATGAAGGTTGTGCCGATCCTGCCAGCCAGACTCTGGCCCGGGTGGCCAGTCCTCTTCATGGCCTGGACTCTGCTCGGCACCCCTGGGGCAAGTGCGAGTAGGGAAGGAGCTCTTCCCAGGACCGGGATATGGCAAACCTCAGAATCAGCCACACTCTGAATCCCGTCCTTTGACGGCTTTGTCTCAGAGCTGAAAGAGCCCTGTTTTGCTCATACAGAGAGTAGAATGGTGGTTGCCAGGGGTTGGGGGTGGGGCGATGTTGGTCAGAGGGTATAAACTTTTAGTTGTAAGATGAATAAGCTCTGGAGAGTTAATGCACCACATGGTGACTACGGTTAACAGTAGTGTATTGTGTACTTGAAATTTTCTATCTCACCAACAAAAGGGAAAACAAGGCATTTATGTGAAGTGATGGATGTGTTAATTAATGGGATAACATATGGTAATAATTTCACAATGTGGATGCATATCAAATCATCACTGTAAATATTAAATATATACAATTTATTTGTCAATTATACCTCAATGAAAAAATTTAAAAAATTAAATTTTAAAGAAAATGGAAGGAAAAAGAAAAGCAAACCACCAACAAAAAGTCTCTGTTATGAAAGGTCTTTCCAGACAAGACAGATGAGAGACACATGTCTAATTCACAATGAAATATTTTGGGTGTCTCTAAGACCCTTTCAAAATCTGACTAGTCTTTAAGAATGACGTTGAAACTAAAGATCTATCATTAAAAGGTGGTATTTATGAAACATAAGCAGTAGGAGATTTTAGGAAATGTTTAAAAAGTAATGGACCATCTTAAGTTAATTTTCTTATGAACCTAGCAATCTCTTCATATTATTTAATATGTATTTTTCTCTTTTTTTAATTACAGCTTGGGTTGACGATAGCCATTCGCTATAGCCACAGGTAAAGTTAAATTTTTTTTTTCCTCTTGAGAGATACCCTTCCTGGTTTATAGCTTTGGGTTTAATCAAATCTGTGGGTTTTTGAGCTAAATTTTGACGGCTCCTCTACCTATAATATCAGTTCACAGCAATTTGAATTGTTCCAGTTGCTTCATTGGTGAGGGCTACTATTTGGAGGAATATTCCTCTATTTGGAGGAATAGAGCTTTTACTTAAAGGTGGTGGCAGGTAGCACATTTCTTTTAAAACAAAAAATGTATTGCTCTGGGGCAGGGACGTGAGTGATTTCTGGGTCGTGTATTCTGTCTAGGGGTAAGAGCAGAAATCAGGGATGTCCCGCATGAGCGGTGAGGCTGGAAACGGAAAGCTGAGTGAAGCCCCTGTCCCTTCCATGCCCCACCCCCTTGTCTTAAGTATATCTGAGAATGGCTAAAAGTGACTTTTTTTTGGGTCTTGTTTCATGATTTCTGCCTTTTTCTCAAGTGCATCATATTTATGAAAAACATTGGTATCTTGTACTAGTATCCAAGTACATGCATCCCCTCATGCACATCAAAATGTAGTAAGATGTTGAGTTTGTTAAAGATCCAGTCTCAGTGGAAGGGTAATAATAAGCAGTGTCCCTCCTGCCCTTGCACACACTGTGCTCATAGCCTCCTCAAAGTGCCACCCTCAGGTCAGCTCAGGACACCTGGCCAACTCTCCACAAACAAGCCATAGTTACTGCAAAGGAGATCGCCTTCTAAATATGCTTGTTACAGGTTGTATATACTTGTTTGCAGTTAACTGTGGCTTGATCAACACAGTGGGCAATCGCAGAAGTGTGAAAAGCTGTTGGTGCACCATGAGGGGTAGAGCAGGAAGAAGGCAGGACTGGGTTAGAACCTCTTGGAACTAGGAGTGCGTGTGTGCGGAGAAAGATGTTTCTGGATACTCTTGAGGAAAGCTGCTACAGAGAAGTTCATGATTACCTTTTGGTGTGTGTGAGGGTGGTGGGGAATTTTCCCTTTCCATTATTTTTTTTAATAAGTGCTTATTTGTTTTTGATAGAGAAAGAGAGCGAGCGAGCACGTGGTAGTGTGAGCAGGGGAGGGGCAGAGAGAGAGGGAGACAGAGGATCCGAAGACAGGCTCCAGGCTCCAGGCTCTGAATTAGCTGTCAGCACAGAGCCCAATGTGGGGCTCGAACCCACAAAACGTGAGATCATGACCTGAGCCGAAGTCGGACGCTTAACCGACTGAGCCACCCGAGTGCCCCTGCCCTTTCCATTCTTTTCCTTTGGTGGAACCTTCCTCATATTCGAGTCCTGCTTATCAAGACTGTTTTCTGCATGAGAGCTAAAGGGGCCTCCTTAAGAAAGCTAAGGTCTTGCTCTAGTCAGGAGAGCAACCATGTGCTCATTCCTGCAGTGGTAAGGATTACTCTGTGGCTCTGTGGAGAGTTCTAACTTGTGCAGAGGCTCAGATCTATATGGAACCTGACCAAAAAATATCTTTCTTTTTAATACTTTGTGAGCCTGAGGGACTTTTGCCAACTATCAACCTTTTTGAATCAGGGAATCAGGTAAGATAGCAGAGCAGGAGAGACCTGATGGAGGTCCCCCAGTTGGATGGTGCCTTTGTCCCCATGCTTATCAGAGGGCCCAGGCCTGTTTCGTGGAAAAGATTCCTGGATGGCCTGCCCGGGGCCATGGCGGGCCCCTGGCATCCTTCTGTATGGTTCCCAACACCATACAGAAGGTGGAGACTGTCGTCTGAGCTGAACATCTTCTTCATTTGGGAAGGGAAAATGTCTTCTTACCCTTGATTGGGTAGCGATTTAGATATGCCAGCTTTCCTGTGGGGTTGGCAGCAGGGGGTGCTCTCTGGGAGGAAGCGCTTTGCTTGGATTACGAATGACCTCTCCCTTTGGTTCCCCCTTCCCTAAAGCAGCCCAGTCTGGCGGAAGAAGTGTGGTTAGTAGACAGTGGTTATGCAGCTGAATAGAGACGTGGGCACCCTGAGCCGTGGTCCTACAGGAGCTAAGGAAAGGGGTTCCGTTGTGGAGAAGGAAAGAATGAGGCTGGGGCAGGTGAGAGAAGTCCATTTTAGAGAAGAAAGAGCTTTGGAATCACTCATCCCATGGCACATTTATGGAAAGCCCGTTCCCGTGGCCGCCTGAGGTCACTGAGCTACCAGTGTTCATGCTGGCAGCGCTCTGTGAGACGGGTTTGGAAAGACGGTGAAAGATGGCTTGACTCTGCTTCTGGAGCCCTCCGCTGGAGGGCTCAGGGCGGAGGACAGAGGCATCTGAAGGCTCATTCATTTCTGTGTCTATCTGTTCCTCTCCACACGGGTGTCCGTGTGGACTCCACGTGGGCTCATTTGGGCTTCCTCACAGCATGGTAGTGGCTCTCTCTGAGTGAGCATCCTGGAAAGGGAGAGCCAGGTAGAAGCTGTCTCCTTTCTGTCATCCAGCCTGGGAAGTCACGTAGCATCACTTCCACCTTATTCTGTTGGGGCGGTCACAGCCCCCTGCTGGCATTCAGAGGGAGGAAGCAGTCACCCCACCTTGCAGTGGAAGGAGGGTTGGTCTTATTGTAACAAGGGCATGAGAAGGGGGAACATCTTCATGTGGCCGTTTTGGGAAAATGGTGTCTGCTGCAGAGCCCAGCTGAATGAGAGGGTACTTATTTAAAGCCCTTGCAAAAGGAAATTTAAGACACTGTCCTGGCAATAGGGCACTTATGAGCCGGGGAAACACAATGAGTGTGTGAGAAGAAGACTTAAGGATAGACACACATTTTATAGGAGGAGGTAAATGAAAGACGGCTTCTTAGAGGAAGCGAATCTTAAACCATCCTCATGGAAGGTAGACTCAGTGGGCTCAGACAAGTGTGCTGCAGGCTGAGAATGCAAGTTCCTGAGCATAAATACAGGGACACTGTGGAGACTTTTTTGGGGTGAGACTGTGACAGGTGTAAATGCCCTATTCACATGTCCCATTCACCCAAGCCTAGATGAGGTTACTGAGGAGCATTTGACCTGTCCATGTACCAACATCTCAGATGCAGTTGGAAATTCAGAAAGCATTATCAGAGGTTGTACTTTCCAGAAATGATTTCTGAAATGTAAGGAATTGTTATGGAAAAGTTCCAGGAAGCACAACAGTGTCTGTAAATCTGTGGTGGGAAAGAAACCATCTTCTGGGAAGCCCCCAGTCTCCAGGAACCAAGGACTCTTAAAATTTTTTTAAATGTTTATTTATTTTGAAGGAGAGAGAGAGAGCGTGAGCAGGGGAGGGGCAGAGAGAGAGAGGGAGACAGAATCTGAAGCAGGCTCCAGGCTCTGAGCTGTCAGCACAGAGCCTGATGCGGGACTTGAACTCATGAGTGGTGAGATCATGACCTGAGCTGAAGTCAGACGCTTAACTGAACTGACTGAGCCACTAGGTATCCTCTGCAGGAACCAATGACTCTTAATAAGGTGTCGTGAAGAGCCGTTTGCAGGTCACTCTCTGTACCACCTTCCTTCACCCCACCTTCTTTGTCCTGTCTCTGGGGTCAGTGGGCACAGGAGGAATTAGCCTTTCCTCTCAGAAGCCTGCATGTCATTGGGTTGCCCGATGGTAGCTCTTCTGTCCCTCTGCTGCCTGTCACCCACTTCTATCCTCAGAGGAGAGGAAGAGGATGAAGGGTATGGGTTTCTGGTTAGGTGTCCTCTTTAAAAAAAAAATCCTGCTAGCTTATTTAAATTAATTGAGGCTTTGATCCTTTTGTTGATTGCTTTTTTTTCCCTTTTTGGTAAAATATACCTAACATAAAATTTACTATTTCAATCCTTAAACAAAGGTTAAAAAATGTACAGTTCAGTGAAATTAAGTATATTCACATTCTTGTGCAACTATCACTTCATCCATCTCTAGAACTTTTTAATCTTCCCAAACTAAAACTCTACACTCATTGAACACTAACTCCTCATCCTCTCCCGCCCTGCCTCCAGTCCTTGGTAACCCCCCCTTCTACTTTCTGTCACTGAGTTTGACTAGTGTAGGAACCTCATGTAAGTGGCATCATCATCCAGCGTCTGGCTTCTTTCACTTAGCAGAATGTCCTCAGGGCTCATCCATGTTGTAGCATGTGTCAGATTTCCTTCCTTTTTAAGGCTGAGTAAAATTCTTGTGTGTGTGTGTGTGTGTGTGTGTGTGTGTGTGTGTGTGCGCGCGCGCGCACGCGTGCACGTGTGTGCACGCACACACACAATTATCTATCAGTAGATATTTGGGGTGTTTCTTCCTCTGGGCTATTGTTAATGATGCTGCTATATACACGAGTGTACACAAATCTCTTTGAAACCTTGTTTTCACATCTTTTGGGTTAAATACCCAGAAGTGTAATTGCTGGAACAGATGGTAATTGTCTTTTAAGGTATTTTTGAGGAATCGCCGTACTGTTCTTCTGTCGATTACTTTTTAAAGTAGTAGTGTATCCTACATGTATGTAGGTCTGGGTCCACTGCAAAGGCTCACAGTTGTTTACCCAGGACCAGATGCTGGGATCGAGAGCTTCCTGGGTCCTCTTCATGTGCATCAGGATGCTTCTGGAAGCAAGGTTTGGGACTTGAGGTTCTCATCACCAGGTCTGTCTCCCAAAGTCTGAGGGAGGGGCAGGGCCAAGAGCGGACTGTGATAGGCTCCTGCGGTGGACGGGGGTGTGACGGAGGGAAGGGAGGTGGTGGGTGGGGCTTCAGACTGCTGTAATCTGGAAGACGGGCTCCTTCAGGAGTGGGCTGGACGTGAGTGTGCAGAGGAGAGGAGGAATCACTAAATCCTGTAAACTTGGTGGGCAGGCTGTGCCTCTTAGGCTGCCATGGACACATGGGGCAGCCTGGAGCAGGGGTCCCTTGTGTGGCAAAAGAGGGGCATAAGGCCCGAGGGATGCCCGGTTTTGTTTTAACGCATCTGCGTTTTGGCTTCGGCCATCAAATCTCCCTTGTTAGGGCGAGCAGTGTTAGAATGTCCTTTCCCCCGATTTCCGTACTAACACATGCACACCCCAACTGCTCCCACTCCTGACCTCAGACGTGCTGGTTCAGCCTCCAACTCTTGCTAGACCGGTAATTCCACACCGGGCGGTATGGTCTGGGAGAGCGTGTGGGTGTGGGTATGTGTGTGTGCGAGACGTCATGTGGGGTCAGGTGCTGAGGGGTCAGGAAGTAGAGAATGACACAGTCATATTCTGATGGGACAGATATACAGGCAAGGAGGAGCCTCTACCGTGACCGACTGTGCATTTAACAACAGCTTCTGTACATATTTCATTTATCCTCATGGCGTTTTAATTTATTTTTGTAAAGTCAAGGCGTTTTCACAGAGTGGAAAATTGTCTCTTGATGTTCATTCCCCACTGCTTGGCTTGAGGTTTTCGAGTGGAATCCACACGGTGGTGACAGCTGGGTAACCCCCAGAAGTGCCCTTTGCAGATAACAGCTCTTGGGGCCCCACCACCCACACAGTGGGGAAATTGTTCCCCACTGTGTGGGTGTTTTGTTTTTTTCTTTCTCTATAAGTTTGAAAGAGAGTTTAGATGCTCTTCCCGCCTGTCACAGTGCAGCAGCCCGAAGCCTGCTTCCTCCCGGCGGGAGCTCCTGGGCAAAGACAAAGCGGCTTCAAAGTGAGCATCTCGCCTCTAGCTCTCGTTTCTCTGATACGACGGACAGGCCATGTAACTAACAGCGTGGCATTTTTGCACATGGCCATGTTTCTAAGAATAGACCATGGAAGCAGGGTGGGCGAGCGGTGAACTAGCTCCCGGCAGAGTTGTGTTTTCTTTCTGTTGATTGTCTTTATTGAGTAAATTGGGACGGAAGCAAAAATTCCACTTGGCTCTGTTATAGTTAAATGGAAGTTCTCAGAGGTTTGGCTTTTCAATGAAGCCTAAAGATGTTTCTTTCCCACAACGGACTCTTTCTATCAGTTTCTTACAGGCTCTAACAAAGGCCGGATTTGGTACCCTGTTCAGGCCTGTGCCCTAACCCTAATTCTGGAGTTACAGGTGCCAACCCCCTAAAAGGCTTTGGTGTTCCCTAAGGGGTGACGAAGGGGCGGGAGCACTGGGGAGCTTGTGTGCGATCAGCCCCAGACAAATTGACAGTTTGACAGCCCCTGTGTTGGCCTTTGGAGGGCATGACCTTACACTGAAAATGCAGACCTCGTGATTAAATCTCATTCTGAGACCGCCTTCGAGTGTTTGCTTTGAACGAGCCAGAGGGCCTAGCAAGTACATGGTCATGTACTTCTGTGTTCTGATTTAGATTAGAAGTGGAGTTTGAAGTTCACAGATGAATCAGAATGCTTATTGAATGGACAGGCTACATCAATGAACAAATGAAATTGTCATCTTGAAATACAAAGGGAGGAAAAGACAAGAAACAGGGCCATCAGGCCTACTGGACTTTGATTCCAAGTGTTGGCAAATACCTAGCATCTCCCATTTGGAGCTGGTTTGATCTTGTGGAGACAGCTGGGGGACACTGTTGTTCTCCACATTTTGTAAAAATAAACAAAGATGCCTTTCTGCCCTTTTTTCCCCTTCCAGGGAATAGTTGTTTCTGTCACTGGAGCTTTCTGGCCGACTGCTCCATCTGTCTGTTTTTCAGACTTCACAGTGAGGCCCCGACCAGATTCATACATGAGGTTGCCAAGAAATGTATCCAACCCCAGTAGTACAATCTTAAAAGCAAAGCCATCTTGTGGAAGGTTGCGTTTTTAAGATAACCTTAACACAAAGTATTGCCCCTAAAAAGCAGAATGTGAATACTCACACAGTTTCTGAATTATATGTTCTTACTCAGTGAGGTCCTTCAAGGCCACACATGTGCTCTCATGGCAGAGCTTGGCCTGGGGCTGTGGAAGTGCCTGGAGAGTGGTGGATGCTTTTCAGGGTCTGGGGGCATCGTGGGGTGGGGGTGGGGTAGATAGATGTGTCTTCCTGTGCCTCTCCCGTCCCCTTCAACCTCATTTGGTGGCCTTGTTTTCCAAAGACATTCTGGTCCAGACTCTCAGCCATTTCCCCAGTCACACCTGCTCATCACATGTCTGTTGCCGTACCCCCAGGGTGATCTCTGGGGGTATATTTTGCCTGCCAGTTAGAGGATCTTTCTCAAACACAGATCTGATTATGCCCTTCCCACTCAAAAGCTCCCATGGGTTCCATGCTAAGGAAACAGAATTCTGACCCCAGACTTCATCTCCAACCCTGTCTCCTCAAATTTTGCACTTCTGAGCTTCCTGCCTACTCCACCCCTTGCTCTTACTATTTCCTTTGAGGAATTAACTCCTCTCTTCTCTTCTGCATTAGTGAACTACTACTCATCCTCTAATGGCCCCTGGGGTGGAAAAGATGTCACCTCATTTTCAAAAATTTGTCAAGCAACCATGCTCCTTTCTGTTGTTAGGGCTCAGGGCTGACCTCAACTTTGTGCCTTTCTTTTCCTTCCTGTATCAGGGAGCAGGTTGGAGAGACACACTACATTCCTGCCCCCCTCACACATGCCCCTCCACCTCAGAACGCTTGAATTCCACAACCCAGCCCTTACAGTCAAGGCCATTTGGCAAAGCCATTCTGTGTGGGTGAGTTTGGAAGGAACTGGTCAGTCTTTCTTCTATGACATCTCTGAGGGATGACCATCGCTCACTCCCTTACTTTTAAAAGGATAAGGCACCTAACTTAAATTGATCCAGAGATTTGACGAAACCCCAGTTAAAACATAGAAACATAAATATAAATATTTTGCAGAATGATAAGCTAATTCAAAAAATGACAAGCTAATTAAAAATGTATGGATAAAGGCAAAAGACCTAGATTAGCCAAAGCACAAGAGTTGGAAGACTGACACTACCAATTTCAAGATTTACTATAAAGCTATAGGAATCAAGACAGTGTGGTACTGGTGAAAGGAAATATAGATAGAATGAAGAGTTTAGAAGCAGACCCACACATAAGTCATCAGATGATTTTCAGTAGAAGGGCCAAGATAATTCGATGGAGAAAGGATGTAAATGGTATTAGAACAATTGGATATCTTTTAAAGAGAAACCCCCAAGCCCTCAACCCATACCTTACGACATGTACAACAATGAACAAAAGTGGGTCATGTGTGTAAAGTAAAACCTAAACGTGAAAACTTTATAGAAGAAAACCTAGCTGCAAATCTTTGTGACCTTGGGCAAGGCAAAGACTGCTTGGACACAGAGAGCATAAACTGTGAAAGGAAAAGTTGGTAAAATGGATTTTATCAAAATTAAAAACATCTGCTCTGTGAAAACCACTGCCTAGAAACTAAAAGACAAGCCACAAACCAGGAGAAAATATTTTCAAAACACATATCTGATAAAGGACTTGTATTCAGAATGTGCAGAGAACCCTTACAGCCCTTTAACAAGAAAACAATTTAATAAATGGGCAAAAATTCTTGAACTGATACTTTACTGAAGAAGAAACACAAATGGGATGGCAAAAGAGAAAGAAAAGAAATGGCAAATAAGCACATGAAGGGATGCTTGACCTTGTTAGTCATTGAGGAAATGTAAATTAAGACCACAATGAGATACCATTATACATATATCAGAATGGCTTAAACATCCCCTCCGCCCCGAAATCCCCCTAAAACAACAAAACACAGACCCACAAAATCCTGACAATATAGTAAGAAGTTGTGAAGTAACTATAGTTCTTCTACATTGTTGGTGGGAAAGCAAAATAGTGTGGCCACTTGGGAAGATACTTTGCAAGTTTCTTATAATGTTGAACATAACCTTACCATATGACCCAGTGCCCCCACTCCCAGGGAGTACTGACATGGGAGAAATGAAAACATTTGCCCATACAAAGACTTTATGCAAAGACCTTTAGCGGTTCTGTTCATAATAGCCAGAAAGTGAAAACAATAAGAGGGTAAACAGACTGTGGCCCATCTGCCCAGGGAAATATTACTCAGCAAATAAAAGGAATCATGTTGAGTGAAAGAACCCAGACTTCAGAGTGCATATGCTGTATGATTCCATTTGCATGACATTCTAGAAAAGGGAGAACTACAGGGAAGAAAGTGGGCCAAGGAGGGGTTAACTAGAAAGTGTCATGAAGAATTGGGGAGGGGGCACATGTTTTTTTTCCCAAACTTGTAGAACCCTAACACCTGAAACAGGTGAATTTTACCGTAATTGAAGTATACCTCTGTGAACTTGAATTAAAGAGAGCTAACACAGGGGAGAGCCTGGGGCACTCTGGTGTGAGACCACCTTGCCTGAGTCCTATGTCCAGGGGCACTTGGGTGGCTCCGTCGGTCAAACATCTGACTCTTGATTTCAGCTCATGTCATAATTTTGCAGTTTGTGGAATCAAGCCCTGCGTCGGGATTCTCTCTCTCTGCCCCTTCCCCGCTCACTTGCTCTCTCTCAAAATATTTAAATAAACATTAAAAAAATAGTCCTGTGTCCAGGTGCTTCAGGGTATGGAATTATGTTGTTTTTGGGATGCCTGGTCATGGTTTTGCCCACTTGATTGTTTTCAGTGAAGGTGAGTTGTTGGATGTGTAACTAACACACGCCTGAAGTTTAACTCACCCTCTTTCTAAGGCTTTCCATGGAAACCAGTTGCCAGGTGTGGTCAGAACTGTTGTCAACTGGATTTTTCATATGGAAAGGTGCTCTAGCCAGGCTCTCTTCTTGGTCAGTTCAGCCTGAGGCCATTGGGTTTGACCTTATTCTTCACTCACGAGGCTGTTGCCGGGGTGGAGGCCTTGGAAGGGCTCCAGGGGGCCACCAGAGCCAGTTCTCCATTCTGTGGTTCACTGGGCCTGTAGGGGGTGCTGGGATGACACACCAGGCTTGACTTGCTCCCCTCCATGGAGCGGAGGTCCCCAGTGTGGGGGCCTGAGGTCACGTTCCAGGAGGCACTGCTCATCTCATCCATCTGGAAAACTCATCGGCGGGCCGGTCTCTCCCCAGAGACTGGGGGAATGGGGTACAGCTGTTTCCAGATCTCACCAGTGAGAGAGTAGTGAGAAAGCAGCTCTGCACTCCACCCCCTGGCTTCCGAGGCAAATGTGGCAGGTGTCACCCCAACTCCCACTTGGTTGATTGCCACTAAGCACCGGGCAGGGGGCGGGGCCCCAGGCACCCAGTAAACGGGCGGTACAGTGCACCGGGGCGAAGGGGAGACAGGGAAAGCAGCCTGGACGAAGATCACCAACACACTCCTCATTGTGCTGAAGGGAGCTGCCATTCTGCCAGGGCCCGGGAGGCCAGCTCACAGACCACGGTCGAGGCTAGAGTTTATAACAGCCAAGCTGGGTGGGGGGGCCTGCAGGGTCCTTCTCTGTATTCCCGTGACTGGTGCCAGAATGCCCTAGTCCAGCGGGCCACTTATAGTGAACATGCAATGGGCCTTCACTCATTTTATGGAAGGAGAGTTTACTAAGACCCTGGTTGTGTTTTCCTTAAGTGGGAGAGGACAGAGGGAGTTCTCTGATCAGCCTCATGTGTTGGGGGGCCCAGTTCTCAGGCCAATTGTCTAAGGCTTTCCCTGCAAGCTTGGCTTAAGGTTTTACATCTCCTCTTCTGAGGAGTGTTTCTCAAGTTTTAACGTACAGTTAACTTGGCAAGATGCAATCTTGAGGCTCTGTTAAGTTAGCCACAGAAAGTTCTAGATTTACTTCCTCCCAGTCACCAGGGTGTCTCATTTGTAAGTAATTTTTTCTGTGTAAATGACATTTTGGCCTCTTACGTGGTTCAAACTATCTATGCATCAGGAACATTGGCTACACAGAGGACTGGGCCTGTAGAGGACCCGAGGGGGTCTCCTGAAGGGGGCGGCATGTCTGCCATCCACTGTGGGCCTGATGGGAAAGAAATCATGGGAGGCAGCTTTTATAGCTTTTTCCTGAGGTGTCTTATCACTTAGATTTTGTTTCCTGCTGAGGTTGGTAGAGCCACAAGTGCCATATAGAGAAGGAAATATGTAAATTTACACTCCCGAGTCTTTTATAAGGTAGATGTGACTGCTTCTACAGTGGCTCGTTATGTTATACAAGACAGCCTCCACTTCCTTTGACTTTGCGGTAGGTGGGGACGGCAAGGGGGTTTTAGAGCCACATTTATATCCTCACGTGTAGGCATCTGTGCATGTCCCCAGCATCCCACCCCCAGAGAATGAATTACTCCCTTGTCTACATTCCCCACTGTGTTGGCCTCTTATGTGGTGGCACATCTTGCAGTTATTTACTTAGGCTCCTCCTAGACTGTTAGTTCTCAACTGGGGAATTTTGTCCCCTAGGGACATCTGGTGATCTTTTTGGTTGTCCCAGCTTTGGGGAGGGTACTACTGGCAATCAGTGGGACATCGCTAACCATCCTGCAGTGCACGTAGCATAGCCCCTCACCATGAACAATAATCCTGCCCAAAATGTGAATAGTCCCAAGGTGGAGAAACTCTGTCCTAATGCCTCTACAGTATTTTTTTAAGTATTTATTTTGAGAGAGAGAGAGAGAGAGAGAGTGAGAGCCAGAGAGCAAGCACATGGGAGAGGTAGAGAGAGAGAGAGGGAGAGAGAAAGAGAATCCTAAGCAGACTCCACACTGTCAGTGCAGAACCCGATACTGGGCTTGAACCCATGAACCATGAGATCATGACCTGAGCCAGAACCAAGAGTTGGAGGCTTAACTGACTGAGTCCCCCAGGTGCCCCAGGCCTCACAGTATTTATTCCTCTTTCAATCTCATTGGCCTGGCAAGTATCAATCACATGTTCAGTCAACAGAGATTGAATCAAATCTGTTATTAAGAGCCTCACATGCTGTGTTGGCTTTGTGTTGACAAAATACTCCCCTGGAAACCTCTTTTTTCTCTTTTGTTTGCCTGTTTGTTTAAACATAGAAATCAAACCAGCTTTCAATTAATCATGCTAATGGGCAGGAGAGAATGTAGGCTCTCCTTAATGGTGTAGCACCCAGAATCGATTTATCTAGGCGATGCTATAGAGGTACAGAATCAACAGTTAGACTCATTTGTCACTCTCTGGAGCCAGTACTCTTCTGTCCCTAGTTTGGCTTTCATTGGAGACACATGGGAGGGCTCTGCCCTGTTGATAATCCACAAGGTGTGACAGGTAATTGGAAGGTAATTGGTTATTCTACCTTGACTGTCCTATTTCTAGTCTTCTTCTCACCTTTCCCCCTTTATAAAATCTTAAAGTGAAAAACAAATAAAATCCAAGACATTGAAAAAAATTCTAGTTGAATGTGAGTTCATTCATTTGTTCATTCAACTAGTATTTATTGAGTATCTACCATGAGTAGATAAAGGTGAAAGCACACCACGTCTACATCAGGTGACTCTGGTGGGAAAACTGTATGGTAAGGGTGATAATGGAAGTGTTCAATGTAGTGAGGCATGAATGTATGTATATGTGTGTGTGTGTGTGTGTGTGTGTGTGTGTGCAGGTGGCCATTGCAGGTTCCACAGGATGGGCGGGAGTCAACTTCTGGAGGAGGAAGAGATGGGCAATGGGCATGGTGGAGGATGTGATTAGCATTGTCAGTACAAATTCTAGATCCCCTCTCATCTGTAGCTGTTTGTGATTGTCCAGCCAGAGACTTGCTGTCCCCTCATGAAGGAGGCATGATATGATGGTTTTACACCAAGTGCATGTGGGGACTTGAACTCACGTCTCCTAGTCCCAGCAGAAGACCTTTTTCCCAGTGTGTCACCAATCCCACTGGGAGTCCCGGGGATGATTTCATGTGGCTTACAGCTTTGATCCAGCCTCAGGAGGAGTTCTTGTTTGCTGGTCACTCGCAGGGGCCAGGGCCTGGTGGTGGGAAGATAATTCAATCACATGTGGGTTGGGAGGGAGAATTAATGCTGATGGAAAATTTCTGTTTAAAATACATCTACTTAGGGGCGCCAGGGTGGCTCAGTCGGTTGAACGGCCAGTTCTTGATTTTGGCTCAGGTCATGGTCCCCTGGGTCATGAGATCGAGCCAGGCATTGGGCTCTATGCTTGGGATTCTCTCTCTCTCTCTCTCTCTCTCTCTCTCTCCCCCCTTCTGCCCCTCCCCTACTCGCTCCAGCACTCTGTATCTCTCTCTGTCTAAAAACAAAAAATAAAATGCATTTACTTAAGTAAAAGCTGAGTGGATGCATGGAAGAGTTGTTAACAAGACTTTAGGCAGTGATAATGTGGCAGAAAGCACAGAGGGCCATCTGTGTGGCCGTGGTCTGGAAAGGGCCCACTCAACCTCAGGGGAGAGGTGGCCCTCCTCAAGGGGTCCAGGAGTGACCAGAATTTTCTGAGTTTTCATACCCTCACTTGATAAGGGGAGGGAGGCAGTGGTCCTTGTCCCACTGCTGGGGGTCAAGGATACTGCTCTGCTCAGCCCACCCCTACCCCCAGTCCATCACACCTGATGGTCAGACCAGGTGGGGGCTGTGGTGAGGGAGCTACCAACCTGTGTTCAAGAAACTCTACCATTTGGGAGAGCTGACTGACTCCAAGGGGCCTATATTTTTTGAAAGGAAACCATTCAGAATCTTTTTTTTTTAATAAAAATTTTAAATTATTCTTTATTGTGGTAAAAAGCACGTGAAACTTATCATTTTAATTATTATTTTTTTTTATTTCTAGGAGAGAGAGAGAGAGAGAGCATGAGCAGGGGAGGGTCAGAGAGAGAGGGAGCCACAGACTTTGAAACAGGCTCCAGGCTCTGAGCTGGTAGTCAGCACAGAGCCCGATGCGGGGCTCGAACCCACGAACTGTGAGATCATGACCTAAGCGAAAGCCGGACACTTAACCGACGAAGCCACCCAGGCGCCCCGTTATCGTTTTAATTATTAAAAAATTTTCCACATGTTTATTTTTGAGAGACAGAGACATTGCACAAGTCAGCGAGGGGCAGAGAGGAGGAGGGAGAGAGAGAGAATCCCAAGCATTTGACACGGGGCTCAATCCCACGACCCTGGGATCGTGACCTGAGCCGAAATCAAACTGATTAACCGACAGAGCAGCCCAGAAGCCCTGCCATTTTAACTACTTTAAAGTGTACAATTCAGCGTCATTTAATACATTCACAAGGTTGTGCCACCAGCACCATTATCTATTTCCAGAATATTTTTTTTAGTTGAAGTATAATTGACGTACAATATTCTATTAATTTCAGGTGTACATTATAGTGACTCGATCTTCATGTCCTTTGTGATGAAAATAGGTAGGAAAAAAAGAAATGTCAGGTGTTGGAGATGAAACTGCTCATAAGGAGGGAAATTCATAGCTTTGTTTCTTTTTTTTTTTTTTTTTTTCCGTATACCGAAAACAAGGGTAGAAGAATAAAACAGTGATTCTGCAAGTTGCCAACAGCTACCCTGGCCGTTAAAACCTGTCTTGATGTGGATGTAGTGACATTGTGCAATGCTTTTGATGATTCACTGCATGCTCCCCATTTGATTCTTTCAGTCCCTAAGACGGGCATTACTAATCCCGTCTTGTAGATGAAGACGTTAATGCTCAGGAGGTTGAGGGATTTGTTCAAGACCACAGAACCACTTAATGAAGATCCTGCTCTTTCCAGTATACTGGGAGCCCACTGACCTGGGCATAGCGATGAATATGAGGTGCTGTTTAAGGAAAAGCTCCAAACAAATCAAAGAGCAACTTTCCTGGAAAAGATACCAGGAAGTATCTGATTGGCTGTCAAAGAAATAAAATATACAATGTGTGCTGTAAAATAAGAGAGAAGATCCTATGTACTAAGGGGAAATGGAATGTAAATCTCAATTTGTATTGGGATTACATTATTGACTTTACTAAGACTCAAATGATGCAGCTAAAACTGGTTATTCTCTCTACACATCAGTCTTCATCCATTCTTTTCTTCATTCGTTGAACAGTTATTTTGTAACAAGTCGGATGCCTTTAGTTATGAGTAACAGGAAACCCTGGCTCAACTGTTTTAAACAGTAAGTGGGTTGTTTTCTCACTTAATGATTCCTGAAGTGAGGCAGTTTCAGGGTGGTTATTTCAGTAACTCAGTGACATCCTCCAAGAACAGGGCTGCTTTGATCTTTCCTCTCTGCAACCTTCAGCAAATTAGTTTTGTCTTTGGTTGAATCCCTCATGGTCACAAAATGGTTGCTGAAGTTCTTTCTGTCACATGCAGGTACAACAGATTTTAGCAAAAGAGGAAGAGCCATCTCTTCCTATATGCCACTTTGTAGCAGCATGAGAGCTTTTCTTTTTCCAGAAGCCCTTTGGGAGACTTCCCCTCATCTTTCATTGGCCAGATAAACCATCTGTCCAGCCCTAAGGCTAAACGAAGCAAGGGGAATTGGGATGACTATGACTGGCTTAGTGAACCTCAGTGGCTCCTTAGAGGAGGGCGAATTATATGAGCAAACGTGGGATTCCACTACTAAGGAGAAGGGAGAAGGAGTCGGACAAACACCTGGAAATACTGCTACGTATTTAAAAATCATATTGAATATGAAAATTTTCAAACACAAGGCAAAATGTTATAATGGATTCCCAATTACTCATCTCTGATGTCTACAGTTACCAACATTCTGACAATTTCAGTTTATTTCTATATTGCCCTTCATCTCCTGCTGAAGTATTTTAAAATAAATCCCAGACATATCATTCTTTAATGACTCTGTCCATGTATTGAGTGCCTTCTTTATGCCTGGTTACAGATCCAAACAGAAATGCCCGAGTTGGTGTTAACTATTTTTTGCTAACGAGCAAAGACTAAACTCCCCAAGACAAAGGAAAATGCGACCTCCACAGAGCAGTTTTCTCCAGAGCTTTTGTTCTGGCTGCATCTGGAATGCTTGTGATGCCAGGGAACAGGTGTCCTGTGCGGTTGAGGTGGGGGATGGGGGGCACTCCCTGGCTTCTTAGTCACACATGGAAGGTGAGTGGAAGTTCGGCATCTCATTTGTCATTTCCACTCTCGGGCGGATGAGGTGAATGCTTTCTAAGAGTGGGTTTTGGTTTGATGACATCTGTTTCTGCATGTTAATAGATTTCTGGGGTAAGACAGAGCCCGGTGATGTCACCTGCAGGTGTGTGAGCCTGTGGTAGCGGTCTGCTGCTTGGCATTTGTTTCACAAGCCATTGCTAGCCACATCTGTCCTCAGCTGTGAGGGCATATTCAACAGCAAGCTGAAGAAAGAGGTGTTTTTAACTAGAACAGAAAGTCAGATGCAACAAGCTAGCTCTGGGCTGGGTCGTAAACACATGTACTTTCCCTATGGCTTTAGCTCATTTCATTTAGTTATGGAACAAAATACAAATGTTATTGCTTTAAAAGATCACGGTGGCAGTCGGAGTACATTTCCACGCACCCTTTTCTGAGTTTCTTGAGGCCACCTGTTTTATGCTAAGTTTAAAAGACCCCTCTTCCTCCGTGTGTATGAAACAGGAAGCCTACCTTCTTATTTTCCTTCAGTTTTTCAACATTTGCTCCTTTGACAAGAGTTCACATGCTTCTCGAGGGGCAGTACCTTGGTATATCACATAAAAATAAATTCACCATCTCTGTAAATGCAGTTCTCCATTTCTACGCGACAATTAAAGGTCAGATTGCAAAGCTGGATCAGTTATAGCTCCATGTGCAGTATCTACTCAACCTGAGCTGATTTTATCTGCCTGGGCTTGGTAAAATGTTAGTATTTGCACAGTGATTAAAAACAAAAGTCTTTTGCATAACTATAGTTGAAAAAAAACGTTTAAAAAAAGAGAAAGACTAGAGTAATGACATGAAATAATGCCATTTGACTTGACACTCGTGTAGTTCAGGTGGCTTTTTAGCAGTTACGTGGTCCTTCGCGGAGCTTTCTAGAATGTGCACGTTGTGGTTGGGTGCCCTTTGTTTCACACGCTGTGCATTTCGGTGCTATGTGAGAATCCATCCGACCCCAATACATTTTATTTGACATGCACAGCTGGGTCTCTGGAACACAGTCCAGACCATTAAAAAGAATGCGAAAGAAAACACAGACAATCTATTCATCAGAGCCCTGTGAAAGGAAGGCTTTCTGGGCAGGCTCTGGCAGGAGCGCACCTGGAGGAAGGAGAAGGAGGGAAACCAACCAGGCGCCCAGGGAGCAGGGAGGAGGAAACGCAGCTGCCGTTGACCTCTGAAGCTGCACACGCCCGGGGGCTTAGCCAAAGGTGAAACCCGATTCCATCTCCAACTGGTGGAATCTTATTTTAGGGTGCTCTGCGAACAGGAGGCGTGGATGACCAGACTACGGTCCTGTACACAGTGCTGGTCTGTGCTCACTGGGCATTGGTGACAACCCAGCATGTGCGAAGCTCCCTTTGCATCTGAGGGTCGCACCCGAGGTTCCTGACGTGTCAGACCATGCTAGGTCTCCCCAGCACCCCTCAGTCTCCCCAAGTAAGGAAGAGAGGAGGCAGCTTTCGGAATCCTTGGGAAGCCTTTCTTTGGCCACGGGATGGTCCAGTAACCTCAACCCGGTTCACAACCTGCCTGGCCCCCAACCCCTCTTCCTTTTCCTACTTCCTATTTGTGATTTTGCAGTAGAGGCTTCACACTTTGCTCTTTTGTCCAGTGCAGCCGGCTTTCCTTTTTTTGTGCATATGTGCATATGTGAGGTTGCCACTTGAACAGCCATTTTGTACTTTTGTCTAAAGGCTCTCCTAGGGGAGGGTCCCTCACCACCTCAGCTGCGCCTTCGCACTGCAGCTGTATGTCTGTGTCACCTTAGTTACTCCAGCCTTTTCAGGATGGCCACTCTGAGCCTGGTCTGGGCTGAGACATTGCTTGCAGTCCCCAGCTTGCTCACAGGTCTTTGGAGAACATCACCGTTGTCATTAACTCAAGGTCATGGACTTTGGTGTGAAGATGGAATGCTGGGGTTACCTAAGAGGCTTCCCCTTGGGCCAGAACTCCACACAGGTCTGTACTGCAGAGACCAGTAGCTTTGGAGAGAGAGACAGACAGACAGACCCAGGTCCAAGCTTGGCTTCTCACCTCTATAGCTAGATGATTTGGTGCAAGGCAAGCACTTCACAGATACCCTGGCAAAGAACACCCAGAAAGTGGTGGCTGGCTCTGTCTCCATCTAGGGGACCACACATGGACTTGGTTGATTAAAGTATCCTTTTACAAATGACTCCCTTTTGCCCAGTGACTCCCCTGTTCTCCCACTTGGGGGTGTTGCTGGAAGTGAATCAGAGCCCATAGTAAATTCTACAAGGGTGTCTGTGAGTAACAAGATGTTTCTTTTTTAATGGCTTTGTTTCAGTACTGATTTTTGCAAATGTAGTTCCCAAGTGAAAGGAGGTTCCAGACTCATAAGGCATTTTCAGAAAGCTTTTATTTTCTGTTAGGTTGCTTATAAAGCTTAGTTAAATTTTACAGCATATTAAAGCAATAAAAAAAAAAAGAAAAAAAAAACTTTAGGACTAAGGTCCTTGACAAATATGGCTTGAGAAGACAGACATAAAAATAAGAGCAGCCGGGTCACCTGGGTGGGTCATTTGGTTGAGCTTCTGACTTAGGCTCAGGTCATGATCTCACAGTTCATGGGTTCGAGCCCTGAATCAAGCTCTGTGCTGACAGCTCAGAGCATGGACCCTGCTTTGGATTTTGTGTCTCCCTCTCTGCCCCTCCCTTGCTCGCACTCTGTGTCTCTCTCCCTCTCTCTCAAAAATAAATAAACATGAGAAAAATTTTTTTAAATGAGAGACATTAAAAAAAAGAAAGAACAACGAAAACCCACACCCACTGAAAATACACATGGCTTTTCCCATCGGGATGGCCCTTTAAGGTGTCCTTTTGATTAGCTGACCTCTGAGAACGACCAGAATGAACATGGCTCCCTGGCTCCTTTCGGTGCTTCATGGATTCCCTGCCCCCCTATGACCTTTCTCGCATACGTTCTGCTTCTTGACCTGGAACGGGAAACTCAACATCTAACCCTGGATATGTTATTAAACTGTAAACTTTTAAATTCACCCAGGGTCGTTGATGGGAACTTCAAAACATGGGGAAATTCTGCTCTTACAAAAGATGGAACAAAAGCTCTCTGTCTCTTGGAGGTCACTAATCCGGTGTTTGCACCTTATTGTCACTACGTAATGTCTGAAAAACTTGGAATTATTTCCAATTAGTGGGTTTAAGTGGATCCTGCTCTCTGAGCCGTTGACCCCTCTTGTTTGTTTAGCAGGATTTTCTCACTGGTCTTCACCTTGTGCACATTGTGTTGCTGTCAGGGCGTCTGAACTGCTCCGGGTGACCCCTGCAGAAATGTCCGTGTTGTGAGACTCGGGGAGCTGTTGTGAATTTTGTGATGACAGATGGCAGAGGCATAAAAGGCACCTCCATGGGCTTTGTGAAAGGGGATTTGAGTTCTCAGAATCTTTTTTTCTCGCTCCGTTCTGGAGGCACCACTGTGATTGCTGTCAGAGCTGCGATGCAGCCCGTTTGGAGACTGAGAACCCTCGCGTGTCCACACCCACCCGCTCCCGGATACATGTGTCCCTTGCAGGTGAGCCTCAGTAAATCCGAAGGTCTCAGCCACTCGCCTGCGTGGAAAAGCAGCTCCTTCCCTGGAAGCTTAGCACCCTGGTGCACAGGGCTTCATTGGAGAGGCATTTCACCTGGTTTCTGGAGATTAGAGGGCCAGACTTATCAAGGAAAGCAAAATAAAGGAAGGCTCTGTGATTCTGCCTCTGCAACGGGCATCTGTAACTAGCTGCTTTCTAGGCTCTGGCTGAGATTTAAAGCCTGGAGTCGTTTCCCTGTGTAGGGAGATGCCCAGAGGGGCACAAAAGGAGGGAACGATGGAGTTGTAAAATTCGTGCAAACTGTACAACCCTGTGTGCGGTCCTAGCGGATCACCCCTGGGATCTGTGCTACAGCCTCACTCCAGTGCCCTGATGCGGACAAGATGCTGTTCATGGCTGAGGACAATCCCACAGGCTCTCAGAAAAGAATCACCTACTGAAAAGAGGCTGTGGCCAGTTCCTGGCCAGCCTGTAGGCGCTGGTAGACCTCTGTTGCCGATATTTACATGTTATCAGACATTCTGGGTCTCTGGCTTCTTTGGAGCACCAGGCAGTCCAGCAGTACGCGGGCCCCATCCCACTTGGCAGCCCCCAGCCAGAGCCCTGGAGCAGCTGCCACCTCTGCACACTCACTAGTTTTTTGTTTCTTCTTACATCCGGCCAGCTGAACTCACTTCCCCGACTAACCCCTGGAGGCATTTGAGTTTGCAAACCTCCCCTTGGTGATCATCTTGTCAGAGAAACTGAAATGTAAATACATAACAAGAACCTTTAGAATCCATCCTAACAAAACAATCCAAGATGCAGAAAGCATTTCATGCTATGAAGTCGTCTCTCTCCATCATTCATGATGAGCAGAATGGAAAGCAACAAAACAGTGGGAGTGGTTAACGAAATTACAGTGCGCTCCTATAGTGGAATATTACGTGGCCATGAAAGTGATGCTTACTCACAGTTCTTAGTAACACAGGAGGCTCACATGATATAATGTTGGATTTTTAAAAAAGCCAACATCAAGTCGTTTTTGCAGTACACACTCCCCTCGTCTCCCGAAATGTAGTAGCAGTTATCAATATGCCTAAACTAAGACCACAAGGAAATTTGTCAAAATATTAACAGTGTTTGCTTCTTAGCAACGAAAATATCCATGATTATTTCCTCTTTATGCTGGGCTTTCCACATTTTCTACAGTGAATGTGCATAGCTTCTATATTTGAAAAAAAAAAAAAAACCCAGTAAAATATAAAGAAAAGATAATAGAAGATTAGGGAGTTTTCCCTGAGTCTCAGATGGGTGATGAAAAGGCAGAAGCCAAACTCAAGTTCGTTTCCCATTTCTGCTACTGATAGGGACTTGCCCCCTCCTGATGGTCAGACTGCCTGCTGCTGTGCACCTGGGATTTAGGGCCCCGTGGATCTCGCTTTATTTGGGTGTGTTCATCCATACGGGCAGCACATGTCATTGTATGTCCTTTGTTGGCCTTCAGTTTCACTGTAAGGAGCAACCTTTATGAACCAGACAGCTGTGCCCCTTCAGTAGATATCAGGCATCATTCAGGTGCAGTAAATGCTGCACAAGCATCACAACTGTGTGATCTGTGGGCGAATTTCCTGGGGGGGGGGGCACACCTAGGCTAGGTCTTCTCCAATTTCTGTTATTCCTCCCTCTTTGCTTCTTCCCCATTGGGGAGGACAAGTCACAGCAGCTCAGGCCCCTTCATTGAGGCAGGGAAGTGATGCTGTAGAAGGCACCCGAGTATACCCACGGACCTTGCGCCACAATGGCAGTGGTGTCCGCAAGCGCCTTGAGATCCAAAGACCTGAGTCCCCTTCCCAACTCCTGTTTCAACTGACTGCTTTGGTGAGCCTAGGCAAATCTGTCCTCTCTCAGGGCATCTCTCGTAATGTCAAATGGGAAGGAGAGTATTTTATGTTGAATGGCTTTCGCTATGGGGTGTGGGAGGCATCTGGTGGGACCCTCAGTAGAGGTTTTCATGGTTCCTAAGGAGGATCCCCCAGAATTGAACACAAGAGGATCTCCACTTCTCAAGGGTGGACTTGTGTTTACCCAAGCACACAGGGACCCACAGCTTTTCATTCTTATCGGCAAGAAATTGAGTAGTCCCTTCATCCAGGAAGCCAAGGCTGACCCCCCAGAACATTCCATCCCTGTAAACATGTCCTTGGGAGGCCCAATTCTTTCTCAGGGTGGCTGAGTTATTGGATCTTCAGAAGTGCTTCTCAGCTGAGGGCGTATGAGGCTTTCCTACCCATGTGGGAATGGTCTTTTCAAGGAGATCAAATGCTTGCTCACCTTAGCTGTGACTGCCTCTCCCAAGGAGAGAGCACTGCCAGTTGCCTCCACGACTCAGCCCCTGCAGTGTTTTCCAGGCTGAGTATCTTTCCCTTGCAATGTGGCTGTTAATCAGGCTTTCACTGACTATAATACGGTGCCCTTCCTAGCCCTTGAGCCTGGAGAACAAGCTGGCTTACCTGATTGGAGCTCTAGCTTAGGTAGACATTACCCATTTTATCCTAAGCAGCTTTGCACCCAAGTTCTTGGTTTCGTGGCTAACAAATCTTGCTCTGATCAGGCACCTGGTAGTCAGTGCTTCTAGCAAATGGGGTGGCTGTACAGATGGGGACCGAGGAGCAGTCATGTGAGTGAGGTGTTGAGGCAGACAGCTGCCTCCCTGCTCTGCTGACTGATGGTTCTATTTCTCTCATATTTCTGTAAGAAGGGTAGATGATTTCTATGTTTTCACGTTTCTGAAAGGACTTCTACAATCGGGGCCTTCAGGAGAATTTTTGGTTGCTGGGGAAATTAATACAACGTGGAACTATGGAAGTCAATATCCAAGCACCTGGATTCATCTGTTGAAAGATATAATTGTAGGTTTCCAGTTGGAAATGGTGAGGGGAGGAAGGAGGCACCCTCGCCCTGGGTCCCTGTCCCCTGGCTGGCACGGGGTCAGAGCAGGTCAGCGTTGGGTGCAGGATGGGTCTGCCTTTTCAGATCTGCCTCCAAACCCTTTCGTTTTTACATTACCTTAACTTTGTGTTTCTACACTGTTGAATTGTGGCCTGATTTTGCATTCTGAAACTAAGCCTGTCTCTCAGTTCTGTGAAGAAAAGGCTGTTTCAGAGGAGTGATGATGCACCTTTCATTTTGAGCCCATTGAGAAGCATCCAATCTAAGAGGCATTAACAGAATGAGCGTGTGTTGTATTTCAAAACGATTATATCGATTTTTAAGTTTTGGTTTTAATGTGCGACTTGGAGCCCATTCTTACTCTAAGTCTTCCTTGCACCCCCACCCCCATTCTGGACCCCTTCCCTAAGGTTGCCTTAGTCACAATTTAATGTGTATCTTTCTGGATGACTTGTATCCATTTACACGTTTGTGTGTGGAGATAAATATATAGGTTTACTTATGTGGGTGGGTATTTTTGCACATAAGTGATAGCATAATCTGTACATTGTTCTGTAACTTGTTTTTTCCACAGAACAATATATCTTAGACAGCGTTCCATATCATTAAAAAAAGATCTGCCTTATTTTTAACTGCTGACACATATTCTGTTGTAGATTTACTTAACCCGTCCCCTCTTGGTAGATAGAAAGTGATTGTATTTCTCCGGGTATCTAAGTGAAGCTCTGTTTCACTTTTTTTTTTCCTTCTCAGAGTGGTAGGTACTATTTCTTAAAAATGTTTGTTTGTTTATTTATTTATTGAGAGAGAGAGAGCTAGAGAACAAGCAGGGGAAGGAAAGAGAGAGAGAGAGAGAGAGAGGGAGAGAGAGAATCCCAATCAGGCTCTGCACCACCAGCACAGAGCCTGATGTGGGGCTTGAACCCATGAACCATGAGATTGTGACCTGCGCTGAAGTCAGACCCTTAACGGAGCCACCCAGATGCCCCCCCCTCGCCTTTTTTTAAGAAAGGAAAAACTAGGGGCGCCTGAGTGGCTCAGTCGGTTAAGCATCCGACTTCGGCTTAGGTCATGATCTCACGGTTCGTGGGTTCGAGTACCGCATTGGGCTCTGTGCTGACAGCCAGCTCAGAACCTGGAGGCTGTTTCAGATTCTGTATCTCCCTCTCTCTCTGACACTCCCCTGTTCACGCTGTCTTTCTCTCTCTCTCTCTCTCAGAAATGAATAAAACATTAAAAAAAAAAAAAAAAGGAAAAACTAAAGAAAGCCTGATTCATCAGTGCAAGAGAAACAACCAGGCTGTCTCTTGTCTGAGAAGGCCCAAGGCTGAGGTGTGGCACCTGATTTGTGGTCAGCAGGGCATGGGGCATTATGACAGCACTGTCACTTGTGCTAGGCATGGAGGTGCTGCAGGGAGGACCATTCAGCAGCCAGGAGGCTGAGTTGGGGCTTGCCATGGTGGCTCAAACAGAAGGCACATCTTTGAGTTGAGGCTGCAGAAATCAGGTGGCCATTGTCCTTCTGCCTGTCTCCTTATTCATTCACTCACTCAGCATAAACTGCCCCAAGCTCTGTGCACAGAACCTCCCATCTGGTCAGGGAGAAGGATGTGCACAGATGTGGATATGAATGGCTGCCTAAGGTGTCAGGGGAGGAAGGCCTCACAGACACTTGTCTGGCCTTGAAGGATAAACAGGGCTTTGCGGAGTGGAGAAGGGAAGGGACAGCACAGCTGTACTGACATGGCAGTCGTGTCCTGGGATGTTGGGAAGCCCGTGTGGTTGAAGAATAAGGCCAAGACGGGCAGATGATGGAGGTGAGGGAAGAGGGCAGGAAGGGCCCTGAGAGCCCAGAGCTGGGGTTCTGCCTTCAGCCAGGTCAGTAATGGGCGGAGTGCTAGCACTTGATTTACGCCTGGAGGAAGAGGCACTGGGGCACCGTAGTAGACGTGCTGGAGCAGGGCAGGTGGGGGCTGGGAGACGGACTGGCTCGTGTTTCTCTGTGGTCTTTCTGTGTGTCCATCTGTTCCTCCTTGGCACTTCCAGAGGACTTGTTCTGTTCCAGATCCTGGGAAGTCAGTGACTGGGGAGTCAGTGGCTGGGAAGTCAGTGGCTGGGGAGTCAGTGACTGGAAGACGTGGCCCCTGATCGGTAGGGATCTCTAGGCAGTGGAATTGTCATCTTGCCCAAAGGACGCACTGGTTCACCTTTAATGAGGGATGAGTCGAGTCAGTGTTCTGAAAGGAAACCGGGCTCTAAACTATAGTAGGTAAAAGAGGGGTGAGGCCAGAAAACAGGGCCACAGCTGGAGGAGGACTGGCAGAATCTGGAACTGGGAGGAAGGAGGGAGGGAGGGAGAGAGGAACTGGCTTACCAGGAGGAGTAGACAGCAAATGGGAAGGTGAGCAGTTCTGGGGAGGGGGCAGGGGACAGATAAGGACTTCTTTTGAATTCTAGGGTCAAAAGAATCTGTCAATTACAAACTGGAGGAGAAATAATGAGTACTTCTTGGTATATAGCAAAAAGACAGCATAAAAAAATTTGATTCCCTATGTAAATGCCACCCAACTGATTTATTTACACTTGTATGTATTTTCTGTTGACTGAATTTGTTTGTAAAGAATTTCACGTAGGCAGTGGAGAAAAGGTAGTTAAACTTCAGAATGGTTTTAAACATAAAGTGACAGCAAAATCATAAGGGCAGTTTCTAAAATTTTTTAATGTTTATTTAGTTTTGAGAGACAGAGAGAGAGAGAGAGTGTGGGGGGGAGGAGCAGAGAGAGAGACAGGAAGACACAGAATCCAAAGCAGGCTCCAGGCTCCTAGCTGTCAGCACAGAGCCCGATGTGGGGCTCAAACCATGAACCTCAAGATCATGACCTGAGCTAAAGTCGGATGCTTAACTGACTGAACCACCCAGGCAGGCGCCCCCATACAGACAGTTTCTAAATTAAACTGATTTAAAAGCTTGAGTTTTTATGGTTGCTTTATCTGGCTCTGTCACTTCCCCTAATTCCTCCAGGACCTGCCATTTGTGGCACTGGAGCTTTTTCTCTGGAGCTGGGGTCTCCGATCCTGGTTCGAGACTGGTTGGTGCCCCTTTCTCCCTCCTGGGCGAAGAAGACAACCATCAACAGTAAAAACAAGGGACAGGTTTCCTTTGACATGGATGCTCTTCCGTATCAACCCAACAACTCCCTGAAGGAATCTCACTTCTGGAGGTTTTCAGATAACAACCACCTAACCTGGAATGGGTACTACATCACTTCCTCTCCATTCTTTTGGTAGAAGCACACCTGACGCCTGCTCAGATCGAGAGGAGAGGAAATAGAGGCCGTCTCCTGCTGAGCGGAGAGCCGAGGACATGTGGCTATGTTTAACGTGCCACACAGGTGCTGTTTGGGCCTGTCCCCGGTTAGAGAGGTGCCTAGCTGCTGGTCTCATGGGTGGATGAAGGAGGGTGGCCCCTGCAGATGGGCAGGCCTCTAGGAGAGCTGTGTGTCATAGGCGCCCTGCCCTGAGCTCAGGAGGCAGAGGGTCGCCATAGCTCTGTTTGCCTTAAGACCTAGTCAGAGGCCCGAGTTCCAGTTCCTTGGAACAGTGAGTGACACTGTGGCATCTCTGTTAGCTGGCTTTTGGAAACCCTTGGCATGTGGATGTTGTAGCAGGGCATGGAAGGAGGGGACGGCTTACTGGTGAACCTCTCAACTTCTGGACAGTGACACCTTGGTCCTTGCTCAATTACAGGACAAGCCTCCAAGGAGAGGAGGGAGGGATTCTCCATGGGACTTGGGGGGATAGTACCGGGTTCCCCAAATGACAATCAAAATATATTTTACTTTCTTTAAATTTTTTTCATGTTTATTTATTTATTTATTTTAAGACAGAGAGAGAGAGAGAGAGCGAGAGCGAGCGAGCAGGGGAGGGGCAGAGAGAGAGAGAGGGAGAGAGAAGCCCAAGCAGGTTCTGTGCTGATGGCAGAGGCTTGAACTCACGAACCGTGAGATCATGACCTGAACTGAGATCAAGAGTCAGATTCTTGGGGCTTCTGGGTGGCTCAGTTGGTTGAGTGTCTGACTTCGGCTCAGGTTGTGATCTCACAGCTCGTGGGTTCGAGCCTCATATCGGGCTCTGTGCTGACAGCTCCGTGCCTGGAGCCTGCTTCAGATTCTGTGTCTCCCTCTCTCTCTGCTTCTCCCCTGCTCACACTCGTTCTCTCTCAAAAATAAACATAAAAAAAGATTAAAAAAAAAAGAGTCAGATGCTTAATCAACTGAGCCACCCCGGCGCCCCTATTTTACTTTCGTAGTAAAAATTCATGTGGCCTTTCTGTGTTGCTTTTTTCCATCTGCATCTGTTTGAATATAAAACAAATGTTTTTTTTTTTTTTTTTACAAATAGTTTATTGTCAAATTAGTTTTTACATAACACTCAGTGCTCATCCCCAAAGTGCCCTCCTTCATGCCCATCCCCCCCTCCCCCCCACATCCATCAGTCCTCAGTTTTTGTCAGCATTCAAGAGTCTCTCATGGTTTGCCTCTCTCCCTTTCCCCCACCATTTCCGCCCTTCTTCTCCCCCTTGGTCCTCCGTCAAGTTCCTCCTAATCCTCCTATACGTGCAAACATATGGTATTTGTCCTTCTCTGCCTGACTTGTTTCGCTCAGCATAACACCCTCAAGGTCCATCCATGTTGCTACACATGGCCAGATTTCATTGTTTCTCATTGCCATATAGTATTCCATGGTATAGATAAACCACATCTTCTTGATCCATTCGTCTGTTGATGGACACTTAGGCTCTTTCCATGTTTTAGCTATTGTGGAGAGTGCTGCTATGAACATTGGGGTACATGTGCTCCTATGCCTCAGCATTTCTGTATCCCTTGGGTAAATTCCTAGCAGTGCTATTGCTGGGTCATAAGGGAGTTCTATTGTTAGTTTCCTGAGGAACCTCCACACTGTTTTCCAGAGGGGCTGTACCAGTTTACATTCCCACCAACAGTGCAGGAGGGTGCCCGTAAAACAAATGTTTTAAACTACTTGCCATGGAGTCACACTGGCCCTCTAGGCAGAAGTGCTGTTTCTCAGTCACTGCCCCTCCCATGCCACTGGAGGCCTCGAGTCTCCAAGAAGGGTGACAATGCTTGGGAAGGCCTTGTCGTGAAACTGTTTCGTCCATATTGGGCCCCACTGAGGGTGGCATCCCCTCAGGGCCCTGTCCGTGGCTGGTAGGAGGTCCCTCAGATGGTGAGGGGTTGTGGGCCCCCAGGTTTGCCCAGTGGCAGGCCTGGGGCAGCGGGGGGCCTGAGCATGGGCTCAAACATGGCTGGGGGGGGGCGGGTGGCGAGCAGTGTTGTAGGTTAGGGTCCACAGGGTGCCGTGAGTCCCAGGTGGCAGGGCATTTATTGAGCCTGTTCTTACAAGCTTCTCTAAGTATTACCTTATTTATACCTCTCAACAACCCTATGATGAAGCCCTGGAATTATCCCCATCTCTCCTGAAGGCACACAGTGGGTGACAGGAAGGACAGGATATGACCCAGGGCCCCCTCAACTACTAATCCCACTGCCTCTCTCCAGAGCAGGCGAGCAGGGCCACAGGAGGCTCTGAGCTCCTGTGCTCAGCACCCAGATGGCCTAGCTCCTGCAGTGGGAGAGGTGAGGGGGCTTCTTGGTGGGTGGGGGCAGTGGGGGAGTCAGGAGTGGCAGTGTTGTCTGCACCTGTCAAGAGCTCAGGTTTGTATACAGGAGACAGACCCTCCGGAGAAGCGACCTGCCTCTCCATCCCCCCACCCCCGTTTCTGGAATGTCTATGGGAAAGGTCATTCAGCCCTTCTCTGAGCAGTGTTTTGAGGCTGAGGACAGGACACAGGTTAGCTCCACCATGTGGGCACCAGTCATCCCCAGGGCCCTCCCTGTGCCGTCACCGTGCCGGGCGGGCAGCCCGATGCCCAGGGGTGCTGTGCTTCTGGGTGAGAGAGGCATGGAAGCTGGGAGGAAAAAACAAACCCCACCCCAGAGCAAGAGGGATAGGGGATGCTCCTGTGAGCACGTGGGCACTGCTTGCCTTGGGAAGGGGGGTTGTGCCAAGGGGAGACTCGCCCCAAGCCACCTGCTGGCCTGGAGGCCAGCAGGAGGCAGTAGAAGCAGCAGGAAGCTCTGAGAGGGGGAGGGCAGGGACGAGGCATGACATTTGCCTGCTGCACGTTGGTAGGCATCGGCAAGAAAGAGATCATTTTGTTCTGTGGTTGGTTTCATGCCTGCCACACACGCACCTCTCCCAGCCCAGCCGCAGCCCCTGCTTTTCCCACAGGCAGGGCTGGGCTCAGACGCTGGAGGGCGCAGCGGGGCAGCAAGGCCGGGATGGTGATGTCGTCTCTAAGAGACAGAGTGAGCCAAGAAATTGGAGCGGGGAGGCCTCGAGAGCCCGTCTCTGCCACTCAGAGACTATGGCCTTCAGCAGATCCATCACCGTCCTCGTTACAGAGGGAAGGGGTGGGCTTTTGGAGGACCCTCTGCGGATCACTTGGGGCCACGCGGGTGCAAGGGGGGGTGGTCGTTAAAATAATGTGAAGGGCACTAACCCATCACCGTTCCCACAGCACAGGGGTGTTGTGAGCAGGGCTCAGCGCGTGGCGAAGGCCATAGGTGCTGCTATTACAGAATGATTGGTTTTGTAATTTGCATATTAGTGGGCTCCCTGATTCAGCCTCCCTAAGGGTAGGACCTGGGAATCTGCCTTTTATGAAAGGGTGCTTCCAGCCGGGAGCTGGCGAGGTTTCTTCTGGGCTCTCTCACTGGCTCCACTCCCCTGTCCTGCCATTGGCTCTTTCCCGGAAAGAACACGCCCCTCGTTATTTTGTGCATGATGCCATGATGGCTCTGAATTCAAGTTCAGCTCCCAGCCTGCTGAGCGGCCCGCGCCGCGTGTCTGCGCCCAGGCGGGTGAGGCAGGGCACTTAATGGGCGGCTCTGCTTCCCACGTGGGCACTTAGGGATAGAAGCTCAGCTTCACAGGGACGGAGAAAACGGCGATACGTGCGTAAATGAACGTGTTGGCAGTGTCACCCTTTAGCGTGTTTTCCTTGACTCTTTACATGGAGAGGCCCACAGTGAGCATTATTTCAGGTTTCTGTGAGTCAGGACACACTTCTACTTTTTAAAAATTAAATATAGTTTGGGGCAAAGAAGAGTGTTAACTTTGAAAACCGGGTCACCACAAGCCACAAGGTTTTGACAGCCCTCTTTACACCTCTGACACGCAAGACGCTTACTGATGCAGGAGATGGGCAGGGCTTGGGGCCTGGCGTCACTGACTTCTCAGGTGGTGTGAACGGTGTGTGTGTGTGTGTGTGTGTGTGTGTGTGTGTGTGTGAAGTCCTAGCGTGTAGGTGAATGAGTCTGGTTCCTGGATGCGTTTTCTAGGTCCTCTCCTCTGGGACTCCCTTCCCTCCCCGCCTCACCCCTGTCCTTCCAGGGGGAAACCTGCTTTTCCAGCAGCCCAGGCAGAATTGCATCCCGCAGTGGGCCCCGGCCCCACCACCACCTCCGCCAGTCCTCCTGGCCACACTCAGCCTGTGCTTGGGGTAGGCAGGGTTCCCCACAATCCAAGTGCTGTGTGATTTAGGGGAGGTTGTCTAGCCTCTCTGAACCTTGGGTTCCTCATGTGTGAAATGTGGATAGCAAACTCTGCCTACTTCGTAGTAAGGCCTATAAAAGGCGTTCTTATTTTATACAAAAGGTGAGGAGATTTAGGGCAGAGCGCAGGTAAGTTACTGGCTTGAAGGCCCAGCAGCGAGAAGTGGCAGAACCGTTTCTGGCCCCTCTGGTCCCAGGGCCTGCATACTCTCACTCTGCTGTATTTTGCAAAGCGTCAGCTCACATCCCAGAGGAAAAGGAGGCGCCACATCTGCCTCTGCTTTCAAGGGTACTTGCATCTGCATTGTGTCCACGCCTCTTTCCTTGACTTTCTGGGCGCTTTAAAAAACATCCCTCACGAAGTCCTAAGTCAGGACACATCCTCTGTGATGGAGAGAGGCCACCTCTGAGGGGAGCCTGTGTGTGAAGCGGAGGTGCCAGGTCTGCAGCTTGGGGCAGAAGGGACCGGGCTGCTTCCTGCCAAGGCAGAGGGGTGGTGTGGGAGGGAGAGAGCAGGCTGGGCTTCGGTGGTCGGGCTTGGGCCAGGAGCCCGCCTGTCAGATGCAGGGGAGGCCACACCGCATGCAGCTTCTCCCTGCGCTCTGCTCAGGACCCCCTGCACTCTGTCGTTTGTGATGTGAGCTGCCAGGGGCTTTCCAGCAGCTGGGGGTGGGGATGGGGGTGTCTCAGCACCCAGGTGTCCAGGCTGAGCACGGTGGGCCCTCGGCCCTGGCGGCTGCATGTCTGGTCTCCCTGTGTGATGGGTGCTGACACAATATAGTGGCCCAGCAAGTCAGAATGAAGACAAGACTCGTATTTTTCTGTCCGTTCATTTATTCTTTCAGCAATTTTTGTCAAGGGCCTACTATGCGCCAGGCCTTATTCTAGGCACTGGGGGTTCAGTGGTGAGAAAACGCAGATGAAAGTGCCTGCCTTCTGGAGTTGGTATTCTAGAACCGAAAACAAAGAGGAGACATGTAAAATACGAATTGTGTACAGTGATATAAACTGAGTGGGAGGGAGGAGCAATTCAGAGGCTCTCAGCTCTGTTCTCTCTGCTGCTCCCTGCTTGGTGCTGCTGTGGCACCTTGCTCGCACTACCTCCGACAGCAGGGACCATTCCAGGCAGTGCCTGCCAATGACTCTGTGGCCTCTCACGTCACAGAACCTTGGGAGCTGCTCCATAGGTGACAGTTAAGCGAACGAAAGGAAGGATGATCAAGTGAGTTTGCTTGTTTGCTGCAGAGGGACCCTCCTGCCTTCCATGTGGCCAGCAGCCGTGGACGTGGCTGTCTGGCTCGTCCTGCCTCTCTGAGGTGGTCCACTGGGCAGGCATACAGGGAATGAATGAAGCTGGCTGCATAGGAACTTCTCCCAGGCCTCCGCCTCACGGTCAGTCCAGAGCTGGCTTTTATCTGCCCTCCGCTCTGCAGGGAGCAGGGTGTCTCTAACATCTTTTTATCTTTTTTAATTAAAAAAAATTTTTTTTAAGATTTTAATTCCAGCTAGTTAACATGCAGCATTATATTAGTTTCAGGTGTACAATATAGCAAGTCAGCACTTCCATATATCATCCTGTTTTCACCTTAAGTGCACCCCTTAATCCCCTTCACCTATCTAACCCATCCCTCCCACCTCCTTTCTCGTAACCATTGGTTCATTCTCTATAGTTAAGAGTCTGTTTCTTGGTTTCTGTATCTGTCTTTTATTTTTTTCCCCTTTGCTTGCTTGTTTTGTTTCTTAAATTCCATATATGAGCGAAATCACATGGTATTTGTCTCTTTCTGACTGACTCATTGTGCTTAGCATCATACCCTCTGGCTCCACCCATGTATTGCTAATGGCAAGATTTCATTCTTTTCTATGGCTCTAATAATATTCCATTATATATATACCACATCTTCCTTATCTGTTCATCTGTAGTTGGACACTTGGGCTGCTTCCCTAAGTTGGCTATTTTAAATAATGCTGCTATAAATATAGGGGTGCATGTATTTCTTAGATTTACTGTTCTTATATTCTTTCCTAAATACCCAGCAGTGTAGTTACTGGGTCATCTTGATGCCAGCTGCCCTTGACTTTTCAGTACCTCTGGAATCACTAGAGTTGGCTCAGGCTTCTGTTGGGGTCCACATACTGGCTTTCTAGAGTCAGTATTTGTAGAAAGATCTGTAACTTCCATCCATTTTTATGTTGGTCTAATAAGAAACCACTCTTCTCTCCGACCTGCACAAATGAGTTCTCGTGTGATTGTTGTTTTTTCAAGCACAGTATATCTAGCTGAAAACAAAACTTAACCCTTTGAACATAACCACTAAGTAGATACAGCTCACAAGCACACAGGATTTCCTTTTCCGACACACTCCCACACCACTTGGGTCACCACAGAGATTAAATGTTACCAGGTTATCTTATCTTTGCAAAGGTCAGGCCTCTACTGACATTGATGCTACACATTCCTTGGATAAAACGCTGGAGGCCTAAAAGGCCCCCTGGCACGAGATTGGCCCCTGGGATGGTAAAGACAGGATGAGAGGGGTGCTAGCTGGTGTCTTACCCTCTGGAGACGCACCTCTGCTCCTGTGCAGTGTGCCGCCTTCTGGGAAGAATGCTGCATCCCACAGCTGTGCAGTGACCCTTCGTTTAAAGCAGGTGCTCCATGCTCTTGATCTAGGGGGCAGATGCTCCAAGCTCTCCCCTACAAGCTAAAAGGTTGGGTGTGGGAAAACCAGGAAGCTAGCCAGGCAGGTTAGCTTTTTGGATTATGTGGATTATGTCTCAGACAAAGTGTTAAACAAAAGCTTGTTTTGAATAGGTCATCAATCTCTATGTCAAACTTTAAAACAATCTTCCTACTTTCTGAAAATCAAGAGTTTTTTTCCTGAGTTTCTGCTTTAAACAGAGGTTAAAAGCCTAGGTTTTACAAGGTTTCAGCTTGTGTTTTAAAAATTTTCTGCCCATGTCTTCTTCATGATTATCCTTCATGGCTAACAGAGAGAAGAACAGAAGAAAGGAACGACATGCCCATTTCACAGATTGGGAAAATAAATATACAACAGAAGAAATTTTTTTTTAAATTTTGTTTTGTTTTCTGGGTACTTTCTAGTTCAGGAGTTGGTAGACTTTTTCTGTATAGGGCCAGATGGTAAATATTTTAGGCTTTGTAGGCTAGGTGATTTCTGTCACAACTACTCAAACCTACTGTTATAGCTCAAGATTGGCCATAGATAATACATCAATAAATGAGCATGGCTGACTTCAATAAAACTATTTATATAAGCAAGTAACTGGCTTGCCAGTTCTACCCTAGGTGAGGGCCAAATGGGAACTAATACTTAGATCCTGTGCATGCCCAGAGCTGAATACTTTCTTAGGTTGTGTGTTGTCCTTTGAAAACAAATTCCATTTGGGTGAATAGCAGACAGCATAACTTAGAATAGCTCTTCCAGAAAGTAGTGGACACATGAAAATGCTGGATAAAATGTAAAAAACATTTTTTAATGCTTTAGTAGGGTGACAGATAAAGTAAGGTGAAGTGGTAAGGAAATACCACTCCAGGTAAGTGGCTATAAAGGAAGCTGATGGTGCCCTGGGTATATCTGCTAATCCATTTTACCAGGCCAGGTGCTTGGGAAATGGGATGCAAAACCAAGGGCCGACACAAGATTAGGAGGCAGGTTAGGAATTGTGCATAAATCTGGGACCTGGCAGGGTGTTGTCGTCAATGGAAAACATAACCCAGAATAAAAGATGGGAAGGGTAGGGAAACTTCCTGTCTCAACCTTGGATCTGATGGAAGGGTCAGAAAACCCAAATGGAGTCTGGGGATAGATCTATGTACTCCTGATTTACTCTAAGATCACCCTGGGTTGAGAATATCTCCAAGCCCTGGAAACCAATCTAATATCTTCTCTGGAGAAAACACATTAAACCTAGATTTCCGGAGATAATTTTCAAAGGCACATGGGATCACCATCTAAACTCACAAAGCACATGAGGATATGAACTACAATGAAGAGGTCAGCAGAAATAGTAAATAATGGTATAGACCTGCAAAGACCGCAGATATTACCAGATTTGGAAAATGAAGTATGTCTAATATATGTAAATAAACAAAAGAAGGTGCCAAAACAATGACCGAGGAATAAGAAGCTATCAGAAATGACCAAAAACATTAAAAATAAATAAATAAAACTTCTAGAAATGAAAAACATAATGATTGAAAATGGAGACTCAAAAGATTGGTTAAATAAATTAGATACAACCAAAGAGAAAATTAGTATCTGAAGAAATTACATATCATACGTTGCAAGGAGACAAAGAAACAGAAACTATATGAGGAGTTAAGGGAACATGTGGGGAAGAGTCAAAAGTTTTCACACATATTTCATTGATATTCCAGAAATAGTAAATACAGAGAAGTGGGAGAAGGAAATATTTAAAGAAATATTGATTAAAAATGTTCCAGAATTGGTGAAAGACTGAAATTCTGGGTCAAAAGCCCAATCAAACCCAAAGATAACGAATGAAAAGAAGGCCACATTCAATCTCATTGTACTGAACTGAAGAGCAGGCTGCCAGGGAATGATGGATGGGCCGAAAGAGCCTTCTTAGCAATAATTCAAGCCAGAAGAATACCTCCAGACACGAATTCTTCATTTGTTTGTTCCATGCATATTCTTTCTCCCTCTCATTGACTGTAAGCTCCTTGGGGGCAGAGTTTGGTTGCTTACTGCTGTATCCTCAGCTCCAGGAAGTACCCAGCAGATAGAAGGTTCTCAATAAAAACCTAACTGATGGAGTAAATGATGAAATGGTAAATCTAGTTCTTTTCTCCAGCGAGGCAAAAGATGAAAAGATGTGCATAAAAGTTTTGTGTCTCGATTCTGACCAGTCAAAAAGTTCTCTGGACCTCTGCATTTTTATTTCTTTGGGAAAAGCACTTCCCACCTCTTCAGGACCTCTCCACTGTCCCTACCTTCTTTAGCTGGAGCTTGGTGGTGGTGTTCTATCAGACTGAGGAACGAGGTCACACACCAACTGTGGCCTGCCTTATCCTTATCAGCCTCCTGGTGTGGCCTTGAGCAGGCAGCCCCTTGGAGCCCTGCTGGCTGTACATATAAGATTGGGATAAAAGTGACCTTGGGCACCATCCAACCTGGCATTTCCAACAGGTGTGTCTCAGAATGCTAAAACTGTGCTCTGCAAAATTGGTTTAGATGCTCAAGTAACTCAAGAAAACTCTGGGGTAAGCAGGTTTCCTTACCGCGGTACTTCTCAGAGCCATTCTCAGAGCATAATGTGCTGTTAAACAAGCATGAGGGCTCTCTTGGGGAGGTGAATGTTAATTTCTGTAGCAGAAATTTCTCCTCTAGAAGTGTTCTTAAAGATACCATATCCTTTGTAGAAGAGCAAAAATGTATGTTAAAGGATAACATTGCTTGTCATAGAAACATACTGTCAACACTTAAATATCTATAAAGGGAGACTGATAAATAAAATGTGTTAACCCATGTCATGAGGTACCATGTGATTGTTACACAGAATGAAGGGTGAGGTGGCATGGTAATATGCACTGGTATGAAAAGAGCTCAAAGATACATTATTAAGTGGAGAAAGCAAGGTACAGAAGAGGAGGTACTGTGTAATCCTATTTGTGGAAAAAAAAAAAGGATGGATGGGTACACATACACACATACACACACACACTCATACACACACTATCTGATAAGATGTATCAGAGATTGTCACTAATAGTTGTTCATAGGGTATGGCAGGCATGGAGAAGGATAATGCCTTTCTTACACCAATTTTTAAACCATGTGCATATGTAACTTTAATATTAAACTCTAGCATTTTTAACAACTGATTGGCAGTGCTGAACAGGTGTAGCCGTTGTCCATTACCTTGTGTTCTAGTATCTTTCTCCACCAGCCTTAAGCTTTCCCCCAAGATCCTTCTGCATACCATTTTTGAGCATTCAACTGGATTTACCCTTGCAGAAGAACTGAGTGCGTTATTTCAGATTTCTTCCCCCTTTTCTGGGCCCGGACTCCTCTCCTTTGGCTTTCAGCTGGTTTTTATTGAGCCCCTACTGCAGGCCAGGACTGTTTCCTGCAAACTGGTTTTTGGTTAACGTTTTCTTTCACTTGCTCACGAAATCTGCCAGTCACTTGTGCTGGCTCTTCCTAGCATATTCATTCAGGCTTGCCATTGCATTACCCCAAAACTTTTTTTCCGTGCTTCCTGACCATGACCCTGAGGATATTGTTGTTTTGTGAGAGGTCTGCAGAATGCAGTTTTGGAAATGCTGGCATGGTGTGAACAGGTCCCACTGTTTAGGCTTCTCCAGGAAGATGGCCTGCCTCCCCGTATTACAGATGATCTGGAATGGGTAAAACCTTGATCTGAAAGTGAAATTGTTGAGTGCGTTAGCATGTTCTGAATTCTCAGATCTTGTTTTGAGAAGTAGAAGTTTGGCCTCTTTTATAAAATACATCCAAATGCTTTTGTATAGGACTGGACAGCTGATATAAAGGGCAGGGCATGGACTTGGTTCTTCTGCATCCTTTGATCATGTTCCCAACTTGCAATGAGAATGGAGAGCAAAAAACGCAGCCCTGGGCCCCATCCTTGTACTCATCTCCTGCAGATCCTCCGAGTGGGCACTGTGATACATGGCTTCCCAGTGTTGGCCAATTGCCGGGGGTCATTTCTGGTATTCCAACATGAGGAGTTAATTTACTATTACTTTAAAAGTATAGAGTTTGTGCAAAAAGTTTGCCATTCTTCTTTTGGATAATATCCAAATTTTTCTCTTTCTCATAGTGGGGAGTGGTGCTCACTTGCTTGCTGACAGTGGAGGGCATCTATCATTAATACTCTCCTAACAGGCACACAAAATTCCCAACATTCATTTGAAGAGAACGACAATTATTCAAATAAGTTGAATGATAAAATATTTTAAAGTCCTCTCAAACGACTTTACCTGCTGATAAATACGTGTGTCCTTATAATAATTAGGCTGCATCTGTTTTGTCTCTTTTTCAGCCAGAGTTTTTAGTCCATAAAGTCATTTACTTTCTGTCAGAAATGGAGGCCTCATGGCTGACTCAAATCCAACATCCTGGTCAGCGAAAATTGGGTCCAGTGCCTCCATAGATTGTTCCAGTCCAGGTCTAGATGGCTGAGAGGACCAAGTTCCATCATGGCCTGCCTGTGTCCTGGGACTTCAGGCAAAGAATTCAGCTCTGCAGGGGTTTGATTCTTCTAGAATTTTGGGTTTACTAATACCTCCCTGGATTAACTGCTATAACTCATATGAATACATATGTTGCTCTGTAAATTCTCATTTCCTTTCTTTATCTCCAACGTGCTTACACATAACAACCCAATAATAATCAATCTTCTCCACTGCCTCCCTTCCTACCCCCCCCCCCCCCCCCCCCCCCCCCCCCCCGAGAAAGTCACTGGACTACAGACTAAATGGGGCCAAGATCCTCATTCATGACGGCAGTGCTAGAAGTCATTCTGGTGGACTCTGTCTGATCTGTGCCAGCCTTAAATCCTTCTACTTCCCCATTACCTGGGCTGCTGATTATCTAAAGACATGTCTACCTCTGCAGGGCAGGGGAGAAGAGGAACGATCTCATTGCAACTTAAGCTATTTTAGTGGTTTGCTTATGAGAAGGAAATTGCAGATTCAAATTATAATAGAACTTGAAGGAAGTTTTCAGTGTCTGGGGGAAAACTGTGACAGAAGGTGCCATTATAACTTATGAATAATGTACGAGCAAAAGGAAATTCATAGTTAGGAGACCAAACCTGTCTGTCTAAAGAGAATCACAGTAAAAGCCAAAGACGCCAGCCCCGTAGCTTTTGTTCAACAAATTAGCTTAATATGACAGCTAAATTTAGAATACCTTCTGCATGGAGTGTTCCTGGAGTGGGTTTTGTCTCACATTTCAGAGGCCTTGTATTGTATCATCAAAATGAACACCTGGGAACGTTTTAAATGCCTTTTTACACTAGATTCTATAGGATCTCCAAGTACTTCGTGCATTTAACACATCAACACATACGCTGCCTCATGGATGTCTATATGTGTATGATGAGATGCAGACAGTGCCTCGTTAGTAGCAGCAAGTTTCCTATTGTGTAGGATTGGAAATTAAGAGCTCATGAAGTAAAATTAGCTATTCCAATTGTATTTTTAAAACTTTATTTTATTTTAATTGATTAAGGAGGTGGGGGTTTTTTTGTTTGTTTTTTCAGTAATCTCTGTACCCAACGTGAGGCTTGAACTCACAACCCTGAGATCCAGAGTTGCATGCCCTTCCATCTGAGCCAGCCAGACACCCCATAAAATAGCTTTATTGAGATACAATTTGCATGCTATAAAATTTGCCCATTTAAATGATACAATTCAATGCTTTTTAGTATATCCAGAGTTGTGCATCCATCACTACAGTTTAATTTTATAAAATTGTTATCAAAAGAAACCCTGTGTCTGTCAGCAGTCATTTCCAGTTACCCCTTAATCCCAACTTTAGGCAAGAACTAGTCTACTTTCTGTCTCTTACTCATTTGCCTTCTATGGCATTTCATATTAATGAAATAATACAAGATGTTGTCTTTTGTGAGTGATGCCACTCCCTTAGCATAATGGTTTTCAAATTTATGTATGTCACAGTATGTAGCAAAGCTTCATTCCTTTTTATATTCCAAATAATATTCCCTTGTGTGGACATACCATATTTTATATATCCATTGATCAATTGATGGACATTGAGTTGCTTTCATTTCTTGGCTATTGTGAATAATGCTTCTATGAATAGTTATGCACAAGTTTTTGTGTTGATGTATGTTTTCATTTATCTACTTAGAAATGGAATGACTAGGTCAGATGGTAACTATATGTTTAACATTTTGAGGGACTGCCAGACTTTCTTCCAAAGTGGCTACACAATTATACATTCCCATCAGCAGTATACAAAGGTTTTAATTTCTCCACATCCTCGTCAACACTTGTTATTGTCTATCTTTTTTATTATAACCATTTAGTAGGTGTGAAGTGGTATCTTATCAGGGTTTCGATTGTATTTCACTAGTAGCTAATGATATTGAGCAACTTTCTATGTGATTATTGGCCATTTGTGTGTTATTTGGGGAAATGTCTGTGTAGATCCTATACCCATTAAAAAAAATTGGATTATTGATATTTTTACTAGAGAGTATCAAGAGTTGTTTATATATGCTGGATAAATTTCTTTGTCAGATATATCATTTGAAAATATTTTCTTCCATTCTGTGCATTGTCTTTTCACTTTCTTGATGATATCCTTTGAAGTACAACATTTTTAATTTATTAAAAATTTTTTAATGTTTATTTATTCTTGAGAGAGACAGACAAAGTGCAAGCAGCGGAGGAGCAGAGAGAGAAGGAGACCTAATCCGAAGCAGGCTCCAGGTTCCCAGCTGTTAGCACAGAGCCCAACGTGGGGTTCAAATTCACAAACTGTGAAATCATGACCTGAGCCAAAGTCGGATGCTTAAATGACTGAGCTACCCAGGCACCCCTCCCCAAATTTTTAATTTTGATAAAGCCCAGCTTATCTGTATATTCTTTTGTTGCTTTTGCTTTTATTATCATATCTAAGAAACTTATCTAACCCTAGGTCATACAGATTTACTTCTGTGCTTTCTTCTAAGAGTGTTATCATTTTAGCTCCTAGATTTAGGCCTGTGATTCATTTTGAATTAAGTTTTGCATATGGTGTCCAGTAGGACTCCAAGTCCAATCTTTTGCATGGGGATATCCAGTTGTCCCAATACTATTTATTCAAAGACTATTCTTTACTGTTGATTTGTCTTGGCATGCTTGTTGAAAAATCAATGGACACAAATGTAAAGAATGTTTTTTGATTTTCAATTCTATTCCATTAATCTATATGTCTATCCCATGCCAGTGCCACACTGTCTTGATTATTTTAGCTATGCAGTCATTTCCAAATGAGTACTGTGAGTCCCACAATATTATGTTAATTTTCAGCATTGGTTTGGCTATTCTGGGTCCCTTATATGTCCATGTGAACTTTAGGAGCATCATGTCAATTTCTGGGGGGTAAAAAGCAGCTTGGATTCTCATGGAGATTTTACTGAATCTGTAGATCAATTTGGGGAGTATTGCTACCTTAATAATATTAAATATTCCAACCCATGAACATGGGATGTCTTTTCATTTATTTAGTTATTTAATTTCTTTCAATAATATTTTATAGTTTTCAGGGTATAAGTCTTATACTTTTTTTGTTAATTTTTTTCCTAAGTATTTTATTCTCTTTGGTGCTTTCATAAGTGGAATTTTTTTTTTAATTTCATTTTGGATTATTCATTGTTAGTGTATAGAAATATAACTATTTTTGTATATTAATCTTGTATCCTGCAACATTGCTGAATTTATTATTTCTAACAGATTTTTATTTTTTTTAAATTTTTTTTTTTTTTATTTCTAGGAGAGAGAGAGGGAGACAGCGTGAGTAGGGGAGGGTCAGAGAGAGAGGGAGTCACAGACTGAAACAGGCTCCAGGCTCTGAGCCGGCAGTCAGCACAGAGCCCGACGCGGGGCTCGAACCCACGAACCGTGAGATCATGACCTAAGCGAAAGTCGGACGCTTAACCGACTAAGCCACCCAGGCGCCCCTATTTCTAACAGATTTTTAATAGCTTCCTTAGGATTTTCTATATACAAAATCATGACATCTGCAAACAGAGATAGTTTTACACCTTCCTTTCCAATCTGGATACCTTAAGTACAATTATAAAATGGATTTTAAGTCCTTAAGTCCTTGTTGGCATCAGCTCTTTACTATAATACAACTTTGTTCCCACCTACTTTTTTTGTGTAATTATTGTCAATTATATTAAATTTCTATATGTTATAGTATGCATAATACGATTACATCTGTAATGCTCTATTTGTAATTTTTTGTTTTTATTTTTTGTATTTATTTTTTCTTCGGGGTTTAGGCTTTATTTTTATTTTTTTACTCATTTAGAATTTTTTAATTTTAATTTTTTTGAGTATAATTGACAGACAATGTTACATTAGTTTTAGGTGTACACCACAGTGATTCAGCATCTTGATAACATTATGCTATGCTCACCAGTTAACCTACCACCTCTCACCATACAGTGCTATTACAGTATCACTGGCTATATTCCTTCACTTGATCTTAGCCAAAAGGCCGAGAAGCGATCACTGGCTATATTCCTTATACTGTCTTTTATGCCTATGACTTATTCATTCCATAACTGCAAGCCTATATTTCCTACTCCCCTTAATCCATTTTGCCCATTCCTCTGGCATCTATCCTTTCCACCTTCCTTCTGGCAACTATTGGTTTGCCCTCTGTATTTATAAGTCTGATTTCTGCTTTATCATTTGTTTGTTGGTTGGTTCATATTCAATCGTTTTATTTTTTTAGATTTTTTTAAAGCTTATTTATTTATTTTTGAGAGAGAGAGAGAACCAGCAGGGGAGGGGCAGAGAGCGATGGGAACAGAGGATTCAAAGCTCCATGCTGATAGCAGAGAGCCTGATGCAGGGCTCAAAGCCACGAACTGTAAGATCATGACCTGAGCTAAAGTCAGATCCCCAACAGACTTAGCCATCCCGGTGCCCCCATATTCAAATGTTTTTTAAAATCAGTTCAATGAAGAAAAGAGAAGAAATATACAATTATATTATCTTATATAATTGCCTACATAATTACCTTTACTGGTGCTCCTTGTTTTTATTTTTTTTTTATTTTTTAATATTTTTATTTATTTCTAGACGAGAGAGAGACAGCGTGAGCAGGGGAGGGTCAGAGAGAGAGGGAGTCACAGACTGAAACAGGCTCCAGGCTCTGAGCTGGCAGTCAGCACAGAGCCCGACGCGGGGCTCGAACCACGAACCGCGAGATCATGACCCAAGCGAAAGTCGGACGCTCAACCGACTAAGCCACCCAGGCGCCCCTGGTGCTCCTTGTTTTTAATTTTTTAAAAAATTTTTATTTATTTCTGAGAGAGAGATAGAGACAGCATGAGCAGGGAAGGGTCAGAGAGAGAGGGAGACACAGAATCCAAAGACAAGCTCCAGGCTCTGAGCTAGCTGTCAGCACGGAGCCCAACACGGGGCTTGAACCCACAAACTGTGAGATCATGACCTGAGTTGAAGTCAGACACTTAACCAACTAAGCCACCCAGGTGCCCCTAAATTACTCTTTGGTGTAACTTGCTTTCACCCTAAAGAACTTCCTTTAGTATTTCTTATAAGGTGAGCCTGCTAGCAATTGATTCTAAGTTTTTGTTTATTTGGGAATGTCTGTATTTTGCTTTAATTTCTGAAAGACAGTTTTGTGGGATATAGGATTCTTATTTGATTTTTTTTTTCCCAGCACTATAAACTGCCCTTGGGCCTCCATTGTTTCTGATGAGAGGTCAGCTGTTAATCTTAGTGGTATTCCCTTGTATGTGATGAGGAATTTTTCTCTTGCTTTGCTGAGAGTTCTCTTTGTTTTTGTCTTCAACATGTTTACTATGCCTCTGGGTGTGGATCTCTTTGATCTATCCTACTTATAAGTTCATTGAGTTCCTTGGATGTACAGGTTATCGTTTTCATCATATTTGGTTAAGTTTTTTGCTATTATTTCTTCAAATACTTTTCTGCTCCTTCCTCCTTCCTTTATGTGTATGCTGGTACACTTCATGGCTTCTCTCATTACTCCATGCTCTGTTTATTCTTCTTCATTCTTTTATCTGTTTTTCTGATTGCATAATCTCTATTGATTTATTTTCAAACTCACTGATCCTTTCTTCCACCAGCTCCTACCTACTGTTGAGCTTCTCTGGTGAAAATTTTCACTTCGATTATTTATTTTTCCACTCCAGAATTTTTGTTTGTTTCTTTTTCAGTGATATTCTCTATCTGATTCAACATTCTCATCATACTTCTCTTTAACTCTTTAAACATTAGGCCATTTAGTTTCTTTTAAACATACTTATCATAACTGCTTTGACTTCTTTGTTTACTAAGTTCAATATCTGGGTTGCCTCAAAGGCAGTTTTTATTACCTGCTTCTTTCCTGTGTGTGAGTCATACTTGCTTCTTTGCATGTTTTGTCATTTTTTTTTTGAAAACTGGACATTTTAGATAAATGTTGTAGCAACTCTGAATATTGATCCCCCCCTTCTGGGGTTTGTTGTTGTTTGTTTATTCATTTGTTTAGTGACCTGGCTAGACTATTTCACTGAAATCTACTCCCCTGCAGTGTGTCGTCTCTGGTGTCACTCTGGAGAGGGTGCAGCCTTGAGCATGTGACTGTCTCCCTGATGCCTTGGAGGACTGTGGTTTTAGCTGAGCTCAGTTTAACTGTCTCCTTTTCTCATTTCCCCCAAAAGCTTTTGGATGATCTGTCTCTGGTGGTATCTACCAGTTTTTATCCCCACTAGCTGATTGCTATACTGTATTCAGTAACGACCTGGGGCATATTTTATGCCACAGTCTGTTCCAGTTAAAGTTAGGCTCCTTTGCAGAAACAAAGTGTTGTCAGTCTTTGAGGCTGCTCCAACCACAGAGGTACTTCTTAGCTATTCCTTTCCCTGATTCGTTCTTTTAATCTTCTGGCTGATCTACCATCTTGCTGAGCTTATCATCTTTTAGCCTGTTGCTAAAAGAATTATAGAACTAAGAGCAACTCTTAATTGCCTACCTCCCAGATCTCCATTGTCTTAAATAACACTTGTAGGCATGATCTTCTCCCTGCTTTGTTCCAAGTAAAGCTAGGCTCCTTACGCAAAGCTGCAGAACTCTCTGTTCTTATGATCTGCCTCTCTTTCTTGTCAGAACTGCTGTACCACTGCATCAGAGCTGGGGGTAGGAAAATGACTTGCTTTACCCAAAGTGATGACCCTGTAAGCAGGACTCTGGACAGGGATGGTAGCCCCTTCTCTTCTCAGTTTATTCTTCTTGGCATACTTCATTCTCCACCCTGGAAGTAAGCTGGGGCAGGGATGTTCAGGATCCAGTATTCCTGGCCTGCTCCATCTGGAGTAGAGTTTCTGCCCTGTGAATGGGAGCTGAGCAAAAGGAAACCCCAGTCCTTTTGGCTGCACCTGTCTGGAATAGAGCTCCTGTACTATGGGGCTGGAGGTGAAGGGTGAATTAGAGATGCCAATGGCCTACATGAAGTCATAGCCCTAACTATAAGCCAGAGGGAGAAGGTTCCCCATATTCTTTGCTGTACCTGCCCAGAGAACAATTTCCATCACATTGAGCTCATCTTGGAGGACGGGAGGTGAAGTGGATGTGAGTGGGTTGTGGGTCAAATGAGATTTAAGTTTAGATATTCTTGAATGAAGCTTCTCCATTTGCTTAGTACCCTTAGGATAATTTCCAGAGACCTTAAGTGTTGTTTTAGACATAATTTTTATTGTCTAAATGAAAAGCATTTGGATATCAGTATCATTGCAGGCAGGTCAGCAAAAGTCATGGAGTCCAGCTAGGGATGAAAATTGGGTTTCCTTTTTGGGCAAAGTTAAGGAGTGTCCTGTTATCTCAGGTTCAGTCCTGAAAGAAGTGGTACAAGAACCTGACTTCTTGACTTCCAGCAGGATCTTTGTGGTCCAGCCTCCTCTAGCCTCCCTGAACCTCTTCAAAACACATTCACCCAGGCCATCATCTTGTATTGCATTCTTTGTCATCCCATGTTTTGGATAATTTCCAATATCCTAAGATCATACATAAAAACTCAAATGACCTCGTGGAAGTTTATTTTCGGACAATTTCCCTGCAAAGCGGATGAATTATTCTTGTCACAGGCATAATAAATTGTTAATTTTGGAAATGTGTTTTTGTAAAGAAAACAACTGTCAGGTTATTTTCTTTTTAATTTCAATTATGTGTAAGGATACATCAGTACAAAGAAATGAGATAGGCTTGTCATAACTTGGACGACAGCATTGCCCCTTGGGAATGCCCAAGAAAGTTGGGAGTCAGGTTAGACTGATTAGACAGGCATTTCCGGGCAAAGTGTGGCAGAGAAACCTGGGTGGTAAAGGAAGAGTGTCCTAAAATGAAGTCCTGGGGCACCTGTGGATGTAATCGGCACCATGTGCAGGTCTATCTGTGGCTAAAGGCAGCAAACCAATGGCGGATTTTTGGGAAAACTCCAGCCGAGGGGACTTTTCCTTGCTGTGTTCTAGGCCTTAATGACAGATGTGTTCACCCTACACCTGACATACTGATTCTGGACATAAATGAGGCCCCATAATTGAGTAGATAGAAACTGTTAGATGGAGGATGAAATATTTAGGTTTTGTTGGGATGGGTGTTTATTACAATATAGACTCACTCAAAGAGATTTTTTTCTCCTTAAATAAATATTCCTTGAAGGCACGTATTTTGTTGCCAACGGAATAGCCAAGTTTGTTTTTACTTATTATTTCAATTTTAGAATCAAAGATGAAAAAGGATGCCTGGAATACACTGTGTTTAGAGAGGCTCAGGACTTGCATTAATTTCCTGGCAGATTAGAGAATAAAGTGAGAGAGAGAGGTTACAGCAAGGACTTGTCTGCCAAGTCAGTTGGAAGGAGGAAGATCAGGGGAATTGTCTGGGATGAGGGAATGGCTATTTTAAGCATATATGAACAAAAGTCAGTTCACCTTCATAGATCCTTCTTGGGTCTACCTAATGGCACTTGCTACAGTTAACTATGTTGGTAGATTTATTCCTGTATCCCACTGGGGTGGACCTACATCTCTCACCTCTGCTTATTTCTCACATTGAAATAAACCACAAAATACACAGATGAAGGGAAAAGGTGACTCATTCATTTGTGCAGTTTGAAAAACCTTCCAAATAGAAAAAAGTAATCCCAAAAGTGTTAAATTGGTTATATAAAAATGTAAAGATGTACATATTTCAAAGGCAGTGCTAAAAACATGACACAGTAGAAACATAGCTAAATAAATATCACTGACAGTGGTTTAATTTTCTTAATATATAAAGAACCTCTATAAATAAATAAGAGAAAATACTAATATCATAGTATATAAATGGGTACATGACATATAACAATTTGAAGAAGACCTAACTATAGCCAGTAAATATATACGCAAATTAATTAAATTCTTAGTAATCAAAGAAAGCCAAGTTAAAGTGAGATAATTTTTTATTTTGTTAAATTAGCAAAGAGTTTGAAAGGGCAGTACTCAGATCTGGAAGAAATGTGTAAGATGGGCAAGCTTATACGCTGGGAGAAGGAATAAAAATTGGTACAATCCTTCTGGAAAGTGAGTTGGTGGTATGTGACTGGAACTATTAAAAAGGTTCACATTTTTCAATCCAGTACTATTTTTTTTCCTAGAAAGCTACCCTAAGGAAATAATCATTAAGATGTAACTTCAAGGATATTTAATAACACCAGAAGTGGCATACAGTGAAATATTAGGTAAACAGAAAATCAGGATATAGAATTCTCCATGTATATTACTAATCAAATATATTAACATTTATTAACATTCATTGGAGATATAAATTATCCCTTGATTGCAAAACACACACTTGTTCCCTTTATTTTTTTTCTGACATTGATGTATTTGTAATTTGGCACACATTAACCATGTAGTGTTTCCTTGTTTATAGATCCATTATTTTTTTAAAAATGTTTTTCTTGTTTTTTTAATTTATTTTTGAGAGAGAGAGAGAGACAGAGCACGAGTGGGGGGGGGTCAGAGAGAGAGGGAGACACAGAATCTGAAGCTAGATCCAGGCTCTGAGCTGTCAGCACAGAACCCGACGTGGGGCTCAAACCCACGAACCGTGCGATCATGACCTGAGCCGAAGTCGGACGCTTAACCAACTGTGCCACCCAGGCGCCCCAATATAGATCAGTTATTAAATTAGCAGCACATCTTTAAGAGATTTTTTTATTGGAGGAAATATGATATTTATATTATATATTAACATCTATGCACGATCTCTCTCCCACTGTCTCTTTACGTATATGGAAGCTAAATGAATCTAATGTTATCCATTACTACACTTTTAACAGATAAACTTACTGAAATTCACATCTAACTATGTCATGTTTAGAAATTTGCAATGGGATTTTATGCTTCTGGTTAGATGGAGTAGATGTACTTTTCTCTAATCTTCCCACCAAGGACAACTAAAAAGCCTGGACATTACATATGAAACAAACATAAGAAGACCTTGAAAGATGGAGACAAGAAAGCAGACCGACTAGGACCTTGAGACCTGAGGAATGACACGGCAGGGAGTTCCCTTGTTTCTTTTGGCCTCATATATCCCATATTGCATACTGATGAAGCTGACAACCCAGAAACACCGAGAACAAACAAGTAAAAGAAAAATAAAATGCCCAACCAAGTCTGCTTCCTCTGTGGTCCCACCCCACACATGGCAGCAAAGGCTAACTAGGGAGCCTAGAGTTGCATCAATTCTGCCACCACTGCGGTATCAGAAGAGGCCAAGCAGAGAGCCGGGAATTTCATTCCTTCAGGAAGGAAACAGGCCCTGCCCCTGCGTTGTTGTGGAGAGCCTGGACATCTACCTCTATCCATCACCTCCTTTCACCTCCTGCTGTAGGGATGTTAGGAGAGGCTGAATGGAAAGTTAGACCTTTCACTGCTGCTCAGCAATAATGTCACAGGAAACAACATAAACATGCAAAAATCAATTCTATTTTTATCTACCAGGAATGAATGCAAGGGTACCAGAATTTAAAATATGATACCATTTACAATTGCTTATAAAAATTGAAATACTTGTGTGCACATTTAACAAAACATGTGTAGGACTTATGTTCTGAACTCTGCAGAACACTGATGAAAGAAATCAAAGATCTAAATAAAGGGAAAGACATACCATGTTTATAAATTGAAAAACTGCTGTTGTTTTAAGACCCTGTGGGTACCCTTTACTTTAAGACTATGGATTGAGAGGGAAAGCAGAGGCAGGAGCCAGCCCTTAAGCTACTTGGGTATGTCCTATTGCCAAGAACAGTCTAAAGCCAGACTAAAGCATTACTAAATGGATGCCAACCCCAAAAGAGTACTTCACTTCTTGGCTTTCATCCCTTGATGATCAACCTTGGTGAAGGGATTACCTGGAGAGTGTTGAAACTCAGTATTTTCTCCTTTCCTTCACTGAACACACACAGTGGCGGTGGCTGTTTGCTGTCTCCAGGATGACAGCAGGCTCTGGATGACTCTTGGGGCAGACGGGATGCACATATACCCTGCCCCTGCCATACAATGGAGAGGAAGGCTGGCCTCCAAGGTCATTGGCCCTCTTGCTTCCTAACTCTACCAGTTGAGGTGCTGGGTACTTCTGCAGGATCTCTGCAGTGGTGCTGATGATCTATGTATGTATAATTTTTTAAAATAGGAAAATAATTCAACAATGAAATTATTAGCCCACCCCAGGCAGTCTCAACTATAATTTATGGCTCCACGTCTCCCATCATTGTAATTTTGTTTTGCATTCATTAGGATATGATTTTTTTAAAAGGACAATCTCAAGGAATTACAGTTCTGACGACTAACATTAACCACCATGTCACTCATAGATATTTCTGAGACTGCTATTCTGCAAAGTAAATTAATTTCCCTTGTGTGGGAACCATCCGAATAACATTCACATTCCTCTCTAGGGTAGGCTGATTGACTCTGGGAAGATCCAGCTGCTTCTATGGCACCTGGAAGGCTCTGCCCACCCCAACTTCTCTGGCTTTATTTTGTCCACCTTGTTGTCCTTCCTTGGAATTTGGGAAGAAAATTGAGTGGTGTTCTTGGATACATAAAAAGTGTCAGATGCTTAAAAGCTTCATATGCTTTCCAATACACGCACACAAGTGCCCACACACATAATTTTTCTAACACACCAATAAGCAGCTTATCTTCTTTTCTGTCAGCAGTTTCATTATATTTAATTTAAGGTTCGGTGGAAGAGACTTTCCTTGACTCTGTCACTTTTTTTTTACAACAGTTTTTGTGATGCAGAATACATTTGGTGCTTTGTTTGGGTTAAAGGAAAAAAGGGGGGCTTCTTTTGGGAGATATCAAAGTGATTTTTTCTAGATCAAGGATAAGTAGAAGAGAGGATAATTTTAGGGACTCGGGATAATGGTAATGACTGTGTGACGACACCCGCTATGACTTGAAGACCTACTATATGTTAGGTGTGGTACTAAACACTTATGGGCAGTATCTCACTTAGTCTTTACCATCACTGTCAGCCTTATTTTATGGGCTCAACAAGTTTGTGGAACTCGCTCAGGTTAACATAGCAAGGGTCAGAGTCTGTATCCAAACCAGGTTTGTCTGATCCAAAGCCTTGGGTTTAACCACTATTTCCTGCCTCCCCTCCTCTGATGCCCCGGGAGATATGACGTTGCCTTGGTCCCAGGATAGCCTCCTGTGCGCAGCGTGAAGCACTAGAAGAGTAAGAACAAATCCAATGGAGAGGCAGCCAGATGCAGTGGTGTTTATTGTGAAGGGGTGTGCCAGCTCAGATCTACTGTTGTTTGCATAATTGAACCCTCACAGGAGAACCTGGAATTGGCCAATCTTCAGATTCAGAGTGACCCACACCTGGCTCTCTACTGGACTTCCGTGGTCAGACTTACAGTGGTTATAATCCAGGATTATAATGTTGACCAGAAGTGGTCCACTCAATGGAAATGTGGGGACAGCACTGCAGGTTTACTCTGCCTTGTGTTGTCTCTTACCTGAAGGGTTGCTGGCGTCTCCACTGCGGTCATCCATCCACTGGGGGGAGGAGTGGCCTGAACCTAATCCCTTGTGGTTCTGTACCGTGCTCCATTTGGCACTACTCTTCCAATGCTAATACACAAGGTGGACAGTCTTTGCAGCCCCAAGTAGCAGGATGTCAGTCCCCACCTGGAACTGGCCATGACTTTAGAACCACAGGTGTCCTATTGGGGAGGGCCTTTATATTCCTGGGGTTTTGATACAGCATGACCTTTGAGAAAGGCAAAGAAGGAAGGGCAAAGTCTCTCTGTGTTCTCTGGTCAAGAATACATGAGCTCTACTGTCTGTTAATGGGTTTGGGGTGGCTGTCTCTGCTCTCTCTATATAGACTCTGATGCTGACAATGAAGCACCCCCGTTTCTTTTTTGTATCTGAAATATTTTCACGTTTATAAATTGCCACTGCCATAGACTCCATCACAACCATGAAGGAGCACCTGTTCTATTGTGTGGTGGTTGGAGGGAGAGACTGTGGAGGGTCAGAGAAATTAAGTGTTTGGAAGGTGGAACAGTTATTTGGGATTTCTGTATGATCAGAGGGTGCTTTAAGAACTCTTCCTTGAGGTCATTTTGCACACTTAATAACAATCAAGTCTACTGTTAAGAAAAGCATGTACTTATATGCTATACACACACACACACACACACACGTGCAAACACACACACCTTCTGTCTTTCCTACAGACAGATTTCAAGATGCCGTTTAAAGAATTCCAGCAAAAGTGATGTGACATCTTGAGCCTGATGTTTTAATGCAGGATTGCTTTGTCAGAATCCGAGGATGCACTATTTAAATGCTCAGCTTTCAAGAAAAGAAAAGAGAAGAAAAGAAAAGAAAATAGCAAGGGTTGTATGCAGCCAGCCCCCCTTCCATGATCCCAAAGTTGACCCCAGGCAGGGGGTTGGTTGGGATTGGGTGTGGTGAGGCTTGGCACTGGGAGTCAATGTGTCTATTGACATTACTTGATAATAAGAAGCCAGGCTTTTCCATCCTGGCTGGACAGCTGAACCAGATCTGTCAGGTCCAACTGGTGGTGTTAAAATATCCTGTGTTGTAACTTATTTTCTCTGTGCGTTTCTATGTTCAGGAGCATCCCAGAGAAGGGGGAAACCGGGATAGATGGACTGTGGGTTCTTTGAGCAGTCAGAGGGTCCCTGTTGGGGGCCAGTCGGGGTGTGGTGGTCCCTCTGTGGGGCATTCACAGGCTCACTTGAAGTCTGTCTGTGGCTGAGATTAATGAGGGAAGGTGGCCACAGGGAGTGCGGCCTGGGCCCAGGAATTTGTTCAGCTTTTGTCTGCCGAGGTCAGCCCTTTGACAGTGAAGGAGGAAGGTTTTGTCCTTTCTCCCTCTGGCAGCAGGGATGCCCATGCCCCAGCTTGCACCAAGAAGTCTCAGGGTCAAGGGCGAGGCCCAGCCACAAAGCTCCTCTCCTTCCAATTTGACTGGATGTCATTCAGAGTATACTGATGCAATGATGCTGCCGAGCAGGAAACATGTGAAGCAATTATCTTCTTAGTAGGTCACTGGCCTCCTTTGGGAGAAGAGACCAGAGGGAGATGGGAAGGCGGGCAGCTCAGCCTCCCCCAGAGGCTGTGCGCGCAGTAGCTGAGCTGGTGATTAATAGCCGTGTCACTTTCCATGAATGTTGCTCTAAGCAGCCGTGTTCAAAATGGAGTGGGAATGAAATAAAACAACCCAAAATAGATATTTCCTCTCTTCCTAACGAGTTGCCACAATCCAGAAATAGCTTTTCAAATCTGTAATTTTCAATGGCATCATTCGCAGCATCCTCAGGGCCGTGGCTTCATTTTCACATGGATGGTGTCGTGCACACACGCGTCCCTTTCCGTTTTGAAAGAGCCACCGAAGGTTTGAGCTCAGTGACTTTGCGGGTTGTTTTTCCAGCGCTGAAATAAAAATTATGAGTACAGAGAAAAATATAGCCTTTACATGTGTTTTTAGAGAAAAACAGTAAGCCGGCGGAGGAAAAGGACAGGAAGAGTGTTGTGCCCATATTGGTCATAAACCGGAGCAGTCAGAACGTCTGGCAGGCAGTAATTGCTGGCCAGCTGCAGGGATTACAGTCCTGTGAGCTGTGCTCGGGGCAGCCTGCCAGGATGCTGGCAACCAGAAGTGGGGCCTGGACTGTCACGACGGGCAGTGCAGTTGCTGGGTCTCAGAGCATAAATAGGAGGGTGACCACACAGTGGCAGGGCAGGGTTCCCGCACGGGCCACACCCTCTCAGAGCGCAGAGACTTGAGGCACCTCTTCTCTGCTGCCTCTGTCGGACCCGGGCTGCCTTTGGAGGCTGATAGTGGCAGACGTAGGGATGACGTCGGGCTGTATCTCTGGGCAGGAGAAGGGTCACTTGACTTTCATGTCACTTTTGTCCTAAGGGAGCCAAAGGACATATCTGATGGGTGAGAAGCCAGCAGGAGCCCTCAGCCCAAAGCTTTGGGGACTGTCACTGTCCTGGGCCAGAGAGAGGGAGGGAAAGAGGGCGGGTGCTGTGTGCCTTCTCCCCACTCATTTCTTTCCTTCTAGTCCCTAGCAAAAAACAAAACCAAAAACAACCAACCAGACAAACCAGCGGTGGGATGGGCTGTTGGACATAAAGGTGGAGTGGATTCCTCATCTTATTTGCTTCTTCCATCCCTGTCCTCATAGCCCTCTGGCTCCCACTCAGCACCCCAGTGTCTGCCCATTGGCCTTTTATCAGGACCTCTAGCAACACATACACATTCCAAAGAGACATGGAGGTGGGCGAGGACTTGGGTGTAGAGCTGCTGGGAGATGGTGGGACATTCCACCTGCCTTCTCTTTCCCAGGAACTCACAGTTGGCCAGGGTGGGGCATGTCAAGACAGAACAGGCTGCCCTCTTAGGTTTTATTATTGTTCAGGTACAGTGAGGCCAGCAGATCAGGGGATGACTGCCATCAAAAAGATAGCTTGTTAACTCACGGTTCCAAGAGGAGGTGGTGTGCCGTGCCACGCAGGCCATATGCCGAAGCAGCACGATGGTTAAGAGGCAGAAGGAGCAAGGGGGAAACAGGGACAAGAACCTTTCTTGGGGTCTCTGTGAGAAGGAATGGCGGAGGGCAGGGCCAGCAGGCTAAGCAGGTGTATGTAGGTTTGGCTAGTTTGAATAATTTCAGAAGGTTCTGGGGCCTAGGGGCGGTCCCTGGCCCTGGGGGATAGTGGCCCAGAGTAAAAATGTTTGGTAAAGGAGGCTGGGGGTGTGGGCTTTGAAGTGGGTAGTTTGCATAAGAAAGATGGAAAGACTATTCAGCCCAAGGGCCGGTCAGCAGGGCCCCAGAAGGGAGTACAAGGAAACATGTGGTCAGTACACATGTGCACCCCACCTGCGTGAAAGGGAGGTGCGTTCCCAGGGGGCAGGAATAACAGGTGAAATGCCCAGGGCGTTCTGAGGAGAAGTAGCTTCCTGCTTTGATTGGTTGGGTTTGGTTTTAGAAGCAGGAGAACGTGTCACTGGCAGGCGAGGGCATTTGGCTATGCCACCAAAAATATGACATGTGGCAGCCAAACGAAGTTGGCTGAGCACCCTGCCTGGACAGAGGCCCGCGATGGGAAGTGTCTGAAGGGGCTTAGCAGGAAAACCAGTTGGGACACTCAAGGAAGGCCAAAGTCGTCTGTTGAATGCCAAGCCGAAGCATTTGGATCTCAACGCTGTCTGAGCCGGCCAGAGCTGTTTTCTTTCGCCCTCTAGTTCTGTTAATGAATTCACAGACGCCGAGAATGCCTGCGCCTGGCCGTATATCATAATCTCAGAACTTAATTAACAAGTTAGGATGCTGATGTAAGTTTATTCTGGATGAAAAAAAAGAAATCCTCCGTGGCAAGGGCTGAAAACTCGGGCCTGTGGAAGGGACTCTGGAGACCCTGGGGAACAGCCATTCCCCAAACAGAGAAGTCAGCAGCTTCTGAGCTCCGGTGGAACAGACTGCGGGAATGGGGGCCGGAATTGCCAGGTCCTCCTAGTTTTCAAGAAAAGCGGGAGAGTCAGAGCCTTGTGTCATCTCCTGGGTTCTGTGACATTGCCTGGCAAGTCTGTGGCTGCTCATTAGTGAAACTCTTTACTCCCACAAAGCACGAGGCAAGGCACAGTGACGCCTGCCGCATGGGCTCCTGCGGCCTTTTTCTGCTCTGCACCTGTCACCCTAATTTTACTGTGAGGGGCAAGGAGGAAATGGGCTGGTTATAGGGTAGGCCTAAACTGGGAAACTGAGGCACAGCAGGTCAGGGGTCAGGTCTGTCCTCTGAAGACCTTCCCCGAGGTCTTGAGTCAGCCACTGTGTGGTTCTTGGTCTGCATTTCCTCACTGGCAAAATTCACTCATTCTTTCATCCATTCTTGCCGTGTGTGGGGCCAACACAAACACTTCACACCAAAAACAGAAGTTTTGCTAGGATGCTGTCTGAAGGGGGATTGCTACTGTAATTGTTTTATAGGTGTCGTGATCAGCGGCTTCTTTTCCTGGCTGAGTCGGGAGGCTCCCTGCAATGATGTTCTAGCAGCACATATGGAAGTACTGGTGATGGACAGGGCAGGGGGAGCGGGGTGCAGGGTTGGGGTGGTGGTGGGCGCACACAAGGCTCTCCTGCCCACGTCACTTGGTGTAGTTCCCTCCGTGTCCAGGGCTGTGAGCTCAGCAGCTGGGCCGGGCCTCCTTAACCCTGGTGGACGTCCAGCACCTTAGAGTGATGCCTGCACAGAGCGGGCACGCGGCTGTCCCCCAGGGGAGTGGGTCTGGTGTGGCAGCAACTCCTTTCAGTAGACAAAAGACAGCGACCATAGAGAAAAGCTACAGTATAAGCATAGCCTTTAAAAATGGAAATTAAGAGAGTGGGGACAAATGGAATTTAAAATGACCTGACATTAAGATGACACCATTATTGGATATGTGATTTTCCTGTTGGTTTTGCAGCAATCCAGCAAAAGCTGAGAGGTTCCCCTACAGGCTGTTAGGCCTCATTTGCACCAGGCCCCGCAGGCGTTGGGGTTTGCTGGGGTGGACGGAGGGCAGAGTTGGGTAGTGATCCTTGGACAACCAGCTGTGGGGCGGTTAGGCTGTGCGCATAGAAAAACGAGCCTGTGCTCATAGTACTTGAAGTCAGCTCTCCCTGTACATGCCTCTGGTCATGTGTGTGCTTACCACCCCTCACCCACACGCAACAGGAACAGGTTATGAATTCTAGAACACCGTGTGCACTAAAGGATCATGGTGGCCTTCTTTTAAGAATAAATAAGGGCAATATCAAAGCATCAAATTATGCTTAAGAAAGTCTATCAAATATAAAAATTTTAAAAACGTACTGTTTCCCTTCTCTCTTTGTGACTGATAGGTACCCTTACCTCACCGATGTCTAAAGCACCGATGTCTGCCTGTTGATAATATAGCACCCACGTGCACCTGTGTGTGTGTGTGTGTGTGTGTGTACCTGGACATGTATGCGTGTGTGCGTATGTGTGTGTGTGTGTGTGTATGCATGTGCACGTGCGTGAGATGTTCTTTCGAAAATCAACATTCAGATCAGAGATGTTCAAAGAGAGGGCTGTAGAGTATCACAGGGCTGGGGAGGGAGGAGACTTCTAACAGGCCAGGATGTTTGCAGTCTGCGGCCGAGGGATTCTGTAGGATTAGACTCTGGGTGTCGCCTGCAGGATGATCCCACACCACTTCATGCAGTGCTCTGGGGAAGGCCTCAATTCGCCCCCAACACCACTGCCTCAGAGCAGCAGCCGTTCATAAATCACAGGCTTTGAGGCCGGATGCGAACACCTTTTTGTGCGGAACTGCAGGGGGGATTTAGGTGGCCTGAAAGTAATGACCTGCCCGCGAATCTGACGGGAGCACTGGGGTTAGGGTTGCCTCCTTGTTGAGAATGTCCTTTTGAAATATGTTCTAGGATATTGCTCCCATCCTATTACTTATGTCACAAACTTAGTAAAGCTGAATAATTAATGATCGCGGGGCACTTGGAACTATAAAATGCCATGTAAATGTTAAGGAGTAAAAATTACTCTGTGTATTAATTAAATAGATAGTCTGCTTTAAAAATATTCCATGGTGGGAAGATTAATATCCAGAGGAGCTAAAAAGTTTTTCTGTTGGACTATCCTAAGAAACTTTTGATATCTAATTATCTCAACCACAGCTTAGGAGACTCAGGCATTCTGTATTCTGAAGTATTTGAAAAGCAAATGGCTGCTTAGCACTTTCAGCTCCTGAAATGAAGTTGCCAATTGAATTTTGGTAAAAACTGTGTCTGTTTGATTCTCTCTAGCCGGAGGCAATTTGGGCCTAAAGCCAAGGAAGAAGTCAAGATCATTGAGCACCAAACACAGACCCTTCGGCTGATGCCTCACCTGGCCACAGCCTTGGCCTTGACCTTCGCCAGCAGGTGAGATGGCTCTCAGGGTTTGCTCTCTAAAGATGAGTGTGATAGGGGCGCCTGGGTGGCTTCGTCGGTTAAGCGTCCGACTTTCGCTCAGGTCATGATCTTGCGGTTCGTGGGTTCGAGCCCCGCGTCGGGCTCTGTGCTGACTGCCAGCTCAGAGCCTGGAGCCTGTTTTGGTCTGTCACTCCCTCTCTCTCTGACCCTCCCCTGCTCATGCTCTCTCTCTCTCTCTCTCTCTCCTAGAAACAAATAAAACATTAAAAAAAAAATTTTAAAGATGAGTGTGAGGTCCTGCCTGGAATTAGTAAGGAGTGAGGGAAGAGGCAGGTGGGGACTTCATTTTCTAAGGGGGAACAGGAAAGTCTGTGGCTAATTGTGATGTTCAGGTTAAAAGTTATGTCTGAATCTTGATTGTCCATATATCTGGGTGGTTGGGATCCATAGAGGATTTGAAAAGCTTTGAACCATGTTTCTCCATATTTTCTAAAAGAAGCAGACTTGGCTCTTAAAATTTCTCTACCTCTGATAAAGGTTCTAATTTAAAGTTTTCAAAAATAGGTCAAGGTTGTGTGCATATGTAGGGTAGGGGGATAGGAGTCAGGCTACTGAAAATAACAGTAACAGTGCTGTAAATTCACATGGAGCTGTGCGTTTTATAGCAGGCTTCAATGTATGCCTCTCAGCTATTCCTCCTCAAAGCCCTGGGAGGTTGCCTGGGCAGCTGTGTGTGTTATCAGCACCTTCTGAAAGTCAGAAAATTGGGGATTTGCCTAAGATCCCAGGGTCTGCGAGCAGATGCACTGGGAGTATAACTCCAAACCTTGTACCTTTATCCTGTGTTCTTCCTCCCTATGCAATCTGCTTCTTAGGGAATTAATTTCTGAGTAATTTAGAATCTTTGTGTGTTTGAAATTTACTGCACCGATGGGTAAGCTGATGCCGGGTTTTACAAAAGGAAAGTTATCGGGGAGGCCCTGCCAATCTGGTGGGGCCGCCTGGCTACGGCTGCCTGGCTGGGAGTGGCTTGGGCAGGTATACCTCTGCTCTTACTGCACTTATGTCTGGGATTCCAGGGTTCCCAGACAGCAAATCTCACCGGCTGAGCTTCAGGTACCATGAAGATCAATCAATCCAAGCCACTCAGAAGAAAATTTAAATCACTCACATCCAACATCTTACTTAAAATAGTTTTGAGTGCTTTTTTAGATTGTATTTGCATATGGTAAAATGCACAGATTTTAGGGTATAGTTCAATGACAAGCATATACCCTGTGTAATGAATGCTCAAACCAAATATAAAATATAAAACATTTCCCTCTTTGGTTCCCCTGGGTGGCTCAGTCAATTAAGCGTCCAACTTTGACTCAGGTCATGATCTCATGCCTGGTGGGTTCAAGCCCTGCGATGGGCTCTGTGCTGACAGCTCAGAGCTTGGAGCCTGCCTCAGATTCTGTGTCTCCCTCTCTCTACCCCTCACCCACTCATTCTCTTTCTGTATCTCTCTCTCTCTCTATCTTTCAAAAATAACATTAAAAACCCCCCAACATTTCACTCTTTGCAGTTGGCCCTCACCTCACCACCCCAAGAGACACCTTTCTGAGTTCTATTCCTATAGCTTAATTCTGTCAGTTCTTGAGCTTCATGTAAATGAAAATATGCAGTATATATTTTGTGTGTATGTGTCTAGTTTATTTCATTCAACATAATATCTTAATGTTCCTCAATGTTGTTGATAGTTTATTAATTATTAGTGTTGAATAGTAGCATTAAATGAATAAACCACAATTTTTTAATATATTCTCCCAGGGCTGGACATTTGGGTTGTGTCTAATCTTTTAGCTACTGTGAATAAGACACAGTGGATATTCTTGTACAAGTCTTTCATTTTTCTCAGGGTACTTACTTGCAGGGTAACTGCATATGTGTATGTCTAACTTTACAGAAACTACCATTTTTCAGAGAGATAGTACTATTTTATACTCATTTGAGCAGTGCATGAGAGTCCTGGTTACTCTAAATTCTGAGATATGAACTGTTTTGTGTCTCAAAACTGTTGCAAAAAAAAATCAGGTTGTATGAGTCATCTAAGTCTGTTCTTTTTCAAAATTTTCTTGGCTGTTTTGGCTTGTCTGGGCACTTTGCATTTCCATATACAATTTTGGATCTACTTACCAGGGTTTTTGTTTTTTGTTTTTGTTTTTGAACAAAAAGTCTGATTGGATTTATTTGTGATCGCATGGAATCTATTAAGCAATTTGGGCAGTACTGGGTCTTTCAAATCCAAGAAGATGGTTTATCCCTCTTTATTTAGGAATTTAATGTTCCTTAGCAGTGTTTTATAATTTACAGTGTAGAGATCTTTCACATTTTTTACTAAATTTATTCAAATAGAATTGCTTTTAAAATTTAATTACCAAATGTTTCTTAATGTCATAAAGAAATATAATTGGATTTTTAATATTTATCTCTTGTATTCTCACTAAATTCACTTATTAGATTTAGTAGTTTCTTTATAGACTCTTTAGGATTTTCTATGCATATCATCATGTCACATGTACATGAAGAGAGTTTTACTTCTTCCTTGTCAATATTTATGCCTTCTAAAAATTCTTTTTCTTGTCTTATTGGACTGGTTAAAACCTCCACTACAATATTGAGTAGCAATGGTAAGAGAGAACATCCTTATTTTGTTCCTAACTTTAGAAGAAAAGTATTCTGTATTTCCCCATTAAGTGTGAACATTCACTGCAGGGGTTTTGTGGGTGCCTTTTATTAGACTGAGGAAGTTCTCTTCTACTCTTAGTTGGCTGAATATTTTTATCATGAATGTTGGATTTTGACTTACTTTTTCCCTCTATTTATTTAGCTGATCATATGAGATTTCTTCATTCAATTAATGGAGCGAGTTACATTGATTACTTTCCAAATATTGAGCCAGATTTGCATTCTTCAATTGGTTATAGTGTATTATAATATTTTTATATTATTGGATTCAAATTGGTAATGTTTGGATAAGGATTTTTGTGTTTTACATCTGTGAAAAATACAATTTTCTTTCTTTGAAGTGTCCTTGTTAGGTTTTGGCATAAGGGTTATGCTGTCATTGTAGCATGAATAGGAAAGTGATTCCTTCTCTGATATTGTCTCAAGGAGTTTTTATAAGATTGGTATTACTTCTTCACTAAGAGTCTAGCCCTTAGTGAGTGCCACCACCCCCACCCTGCATCACTCACATTCTCCTGCCTTTAACAAGGAGAGGACAGAACCTCGATGTCCTTCAGAGCCTGTTCAGTTCAGGAAGAGATGGGACCCTTCTCCCCGCTGGCTCCTCAGCTGCTGGCTAGCCGAGCTGGCTGGCTGAGGCAAGGGCTGGCGTGGGTGGACCTCTGAGACACATGATGGGCTCCTGAGACTCCTGCCAAGGCTTTTCTCCATGCCCACCCTCTCCAGAACTGGCAGACATGTTCCCTCCTCCCTCCATCACATGACCTGTGTGTCACATGACCCTTTCCAGACCCTGAGGACCAGCAGCCAACAGCCCTGCCTGGGTGGCCCATGTGGCCATGTAGGATTCCTGTTTTCTGCCTTTGGCCATGGGTGCCATCCTTGGGTCTCTTACTAACCTCTTCCCAGAGGGCCCAGGACAGCCCAAGCCGGCTTCCCACTGCTGAGTGCTGATGGCACCCTGCATGCTTCCTGGCTCAGGGCCACACTGCTGGGCATCACACTGGTGGGCATCTGGCATGCGGGTCTTGCACTGCCCGGCTGATGCTCTCTATGAGTCATTCACTGACTGTGATTGCAGACCCCCTCCTCTGGTAGCCATAGTGCTCAGTAAATGTCAGTTGTTGTTGTAGCCACCATTGCTGAAACTTTTCCTACCCTCACCTTACCAATAACCACATTGTGACAACGTTTCCTCCTGCATGGAGATCACTCAGTGCTCTCCCTCTTTATTGTGTCACCTGGACTCTCCCCAGCTCCCCTTCCTGCACCCTGTTCCCCACAGGCAGCCTGGTCCTCATACATATGTTCTCCACAAGCAACCAAACCTGAATAGAATATGAACTCCCCTTGACTGCTGGGCCCTTCCAGGACCTTCCACAGTCTTCCATCCTAGATAAACTTAAGCTCTCTCCTGTGGCACATTCCTCTATCTGTCCCCTGCCAGCCTCCAATGTGTCTTCTCTCTTGTACCTTGAGGTTCCGTACTCAACCCCTGCCCTGCTTTGGCCTTCTCTACAAGCAGTCTCCCCACACTGACCCCACATTCATCTCTCACATCTTTGTCTTTCTTCACTGGCAGTTCATAGATATAGTTCAGGCTGTCATCCCCTCCGAGACACTTTCTCTGAGTCTCTCTTGGAATAAGGAGCCCCCTTGTAAGCTTCTTCGAGCAGCAGCCTGGACCCCTCTTATCATTGTACCATTACTCTTGGTTGGTGGTTGTGACCTCTTCACACATAGAAGTTGTGGGTCCTTAATTTGGCATCTCCACATCTAAGGGTACCTAGTGCTCTGCACAGGTTGCTTTAACTGAACCAACAGAAATTGCCTTGTGTAATTACATCACACTTGGCCACATAGTTGTTTGAAGCTTTGCTTCTAAACTTTCTATTGGTCCCTGAAGCAGAAGTTGCATGGTATGAAGGAGTTAGTCCAAGAGCTAGCTGGCCAGTACAGTTGGTAGCTGATACCTCTCCTGGGAGTCATTTAGTGGGATTTGCTACTAAAATGAATTTCCTAGCTTCTAATATCAGTATTTTAAGTGTACCAGCCAAAACGAGTATTTTGGGTCCACCTCACCACTTATTTATTCGAGGCTGGGTTCCAGGCCAGGAGTGGGGAGGGGGGCGGGTCACAGCCGCATTGCTGTTATCTTGCAATTGGATTCTGTCATTTTCTCTGACAATCTCTTTTTACCCAACATTTTATTTGTTTATTTATTTATTTATTTATTTATTTATTTATTTAAGTGTTTATTTACTTTTGAGAGATAGAGAGACAAAGCACGAGCATGGGAGGGGTAGAGAGAGAGGGAGACACAGAATCTGAAGCAGGTTCTGCTGCTTCTTCTCTGTCAGCACAGAGCCCGACGCAGAGCTCAAATTTGTGAACCAAGAGATCATGACCTGAGCCGAAGTTGGACGCTAAATGGACTGAGCTACCTAGGTGCCCCTATTTATTTATATGAGAAAGAGAGAGAGAGAAAGAGAAAGAGAGAGAGAAAGAGAGCTTGTGCCTGAGTGGGGGGAGGGACACAGAGACAGGAAGAGTGAGAATCCCAAGCAAGCCCCACGCTGTCAGCGCAGAACCCAACATGGGGCTCAGTCTCACGAACCATATGATCATGACCTGAGCTGAAATTAAGAGTCAGACGCCTAACTGACAGAGCCATCTGGGTGCCCCTACCCAACATCGTTAAGAAGAAAATTACAACAGTAACTAACACATATTCGATTGCTTATCATGTATCACATCATATATCCATGTAACTTCTTTAACACCTCAGACATCTCACCAAGTTTCTCTTTGTTTTTTAGTTGATGTTTCCATAGTAACTAGAACTGTGCCTGGCACAAAGTAAGATTTCATTAATATTTGTGGATTAAATGAATGGGCAGAATGATACTTCATGGTTTCAGAAACTCACCAAAGTCCTGTCCTTTTCAAAGAATGGAGTCCAGGATAGTTAAGTACTTCAGATATTCCTCAGCAAAAATAACACTGCCATTTGTACCTTGAGCTGTGTTTTTAATATAATCCTGAAATCTTATTCCCAAAATGTCTTGTCTGCTGTTTTTATGTAAAACAGACTTTTGTAAATTGAACCCTGCCCTCTCACTGACTTAATGTTTAGAGACACTCTGCATTTCTCTTGAATCTCACACTGTAGGTGGGTTCTAATATTTCAAGTGGATGTAACCTATACACAAGTACCTTGCATTTTTAGAGGCATTGCCTATAAAATAACCATATTTAGAAATGAGGAATGATTTTTCCACAGAATCCATAAATCCTAATTTATCCTCTGGGCCACTCTGAGTTTCTTATATCAGATATTCTTAAGATATGCACTTTCTGGACTCTACCATACCCTGCTCATGGGAGGCTTTTCAGTTCCCCTTTGCCAGCAGACATGAGAGTATGTTAAAGAATAAGAGTCACTGGGTGCACCTTTGTGTCGGGCAGGTGGAGGCTCTCCCTCAGCAGGGTCTTTGTCTGGTCAGTGGTAAGTAAAACCACAGGCCAGCATTGGGAAGAAATCTCACTAGACCTGTGGTATGAGAGAGTCTCATGAGTCTTTCTTTTCTTAAAGCAGATTCATTTCTTATTCCGCACCTATTTCTACCATAGGGAATGTCCAGGGTTGTGTGTGTGCTCGTGTGTTTAGGGAGGTCAGCAGGGAGTCATATGTACATTTTTTTTTAATGCTCAGCTCTGGGATTCTCTGAGAAATATTGTATTGCAGTCACAGTGCAAGACATGGGTGGTGGTACTATAGCATAGCTCGAGAACACTATTAACTTCCTCAGGGCTTTGACAAACTCATTATTCATCATGAAAAGAGCATGTTTAGGATTAGAAAGTCCTGGGTTTGAATCCTAGCACTGCTCTGCTCTGGAGACCTAGCCTTAGGTATGTAGCCTTAATTGGACTTCTCTTCCCCATCTATAACATGGGGATATAATTTCCTATTTCATGGGGTTGTTGGAAGGATGGAATTAGATGAAGTGTCAATTAAACAAATGATGATTTCCCTGTATTTCCATTTGACCCAGCTTACTGGTTTCAGTAATGAGGCTGGATAGCAGTCTTTCCTGTTTGCCGTAGAATGAGGCCCAGTGCAACATCTTTTACATGTTCCAAGTTTCACTGAGCAAACAAGGATATTCAGACATTGCAGTATTATCCTATGGATGGGAAAAAGGTAAATATCCTAGCTGAAATTGATTTTGTCATTAAGGAAATGAAAAGACAAGCCACAGAATGGGAGGAAATGTTTGCAATACATATATCTGACACTGGAGTATTATCTAGAATATGTAAAAATACTGAAAATAAAATTCAACTAAAAATAAGATGGGCAAGCCAGTAGAGTATGCACAAAAGAACCAAATGACAATTTAAAAAAATGTATGACTGATCAGCCAAAGCGCACATGAAAAGATGCTAGTTATCAGGGAAATGCAAATTAAAGCCATGAGGATACACCATTACATATCCACTAGATTGACTAAAATTTAAAAGACTCAAAAGACCAACTATTGGCAGACGTGGAACAACTAGAATTCTACACTGCAGGTAGGAACGTAAAATTGCACAAACACTTTGGAAAACTGTTTGGCAGTTTCTTTAAAAAGTTAAAAATATATCTACCATATGACCCAGTCACTTCCCTCCTACATATTTACTGAAGAAAAATAAAGACATATGTCTCCTCTAAGATTTTTACATGAATTTCCATAGTGTTTTCTTTGTAATAGCCCTAAACTGGAAACAACCAAAATGTTCATCAACAGTGAATGCAGAAATGATGGGTGATATATGCATTGCATAGAATGCAATTCTGGTCAGCAATAATAAAAGGAACAAATGCTAATACATGCTACAGTAAGGGTGAATCTCAAAACTGTGCTGATTGAAAGAAGCAAGAAATAACATATTGTATAATCTTATTTACATAAAATGTAAACTAATCTCTGTTGACACATAGCAGGTTAGTGGTTGGTTGGAGATGGGGATCAAGGAAGGGATGGACTGCAAAAAGACATGAGGCATTTTTTGGAAGGTGTTGGAAATGTTCTGTAGCTTGATTCTGGTGTTATGGGTATGTACAGTTGTCAAAACTCTTTAAATGGCATGCTTTGAATGAATGCACTCTGTTGTAACATAAATTATCCTCAATAATGTTGATAAGGAAAAAAGATAAATTTGCTTATTTAAAGCAAAAATGCATGAATTTTAAAACATACATATAACATATACAACATATTATATAGAGAATATATATATATAATCTCAAAAATAGCACAATGAGTGGGAGAATAAAATGGAATTATATTGTTGTATTATAAAGTTATTACATTATCTGAGAAGTGGTGCAACATTATTTGAGAGAAGAATGTGTTAGGTTAAAGATGCATAGTTTAGACCATAAAAATCACACAAAAAACCCCCATAAAAGTAACATAGTTAAAACTCTATGGTAGAATACTAAAACCTATTCAGTTAATCAAAAGAAGACAGACGCAGAGGGAAAAAAGAACAAAGAACATATGGGATAAATAGAGGGGAAAATTACAAGATAATAGTTTCATACTTAATCATGTTTATAATTGCATTAGGTATAAATGGTTTAACCCTCCTATTTAATTTGCAGATTGTCAGACATGATAAAAAATCAAGAGTGAACTAGATGCTTTCTATAAGAAACCCACTTAAAATATAAAATATAAGATTAGAAGTGTGAGAATAAAACATTTACACCTGCAAACATTAACCATAAGAGAGCTGAAGTGGACATATTCATATCAGATAAAGTAGACTACAGAAAAAGAATATTACCAGAGTTAAAGAGGAAATAATGATAAAGCAGTCTATTCATCAAAAAGACATAATCAAATATATATGGACTTGGACTCACAAAATAGCTTCAAAATCCATAAAGCAAAAGTGGAAAGTATTGAAAGGAGAAACTAACAAATCTAAAATTAAAGTTGCAGACATCAGTCCTTCTGAGTAATTAATATAATAAACAGTAATTGATATTTAAAAATTGATATAATAAACAGTAATGATATAAAAGATACAGGAACAGTATTACTAATGGGCTTGACCTAATGACATTTACAGAATAGCCAACAACATAATGCACTTTCCTTTTCTCTTTTCTATTTTACTTTATTTTATTTAGGTATAATTAAGATACAGTGCTATATTAGGTTATATTAGTTTCAGGTGTACATGATTGATTCAACAATTCTTTTTTTTTAATAGTTTATTGTCATGTTGGTTTCCATACAACACCCAGTGCTCATCCCCACAAGTGCCCATCACCCCCCTTCCCCTCTCCTCCATACCCATCAGTCCTCGGTTTGTTCTCAACATTCAAGAGTCCCTCATGGTTCTGGCCATGTGTAGCAACATGGATGGACCTTGAGGGTGTTATGCTGAGCGAAATAAGTCAGGCAGAGAAGGACGAATACCATATGTTTGCAGGTATAGGAGGATTAGGAGGAACTTAACGGAGGACCATGGGGGAGAAGAAGGGGGGAAACGGGAGGGAGAGGGAGGGGGGCAAACCATGATTCAACAATTCTATATATTACTTAGTGCTCATCAAGATATGCATACTCTTAATCCACTTCACCTATTTCACCCATCCCCTCCAACCACCTCCCCTCTAGTAACCATCAGTTTATTCTCTATAGTTAAGAGTGGTTTTTTAATTCTCTCTCTTTCAGTCTCCCTCTCTTTGTTCACTTGGTTCATTTCTTAAATCCCACATATGAGTGAAATCATATGGGATATGTGTTTCACTGACTGACTTATTTCACTAAGCATTACACCTTCTGTATCCATCCATGTTATTGCAAGTGGCAAGATTTCATTCTTTTTTTTTTTTTATGGCTGAATAACATTCTACTGTATGTATATATACCAGATCTTCTGTTTCCATTCATCTATTAATGGACACTTGGATTGCTTCCATATCTTGGCTATTGTAAAAACTACTGCAGTAAACATAGGGGTGCATGAATTAGTGTTTTCATATTCTTTGGATAAATGCCCAGTAGTGGAATTATTGAATCATATGGTAATTTAATTTTTAATTTTTGAGGAACCATCATACTGTTTTCCACAGTGGCTGCACCAATTTGCATTCCCACGAAGAGTGCACAAGGGTTCCTTTTTTCTTCATATCCTCACCAACACTTGTTATTTCTTGTGTTTTTTATTTTAGCCATTCTGACAGGTGTGAGATGATATCTCATTGTGGTTTTAATTTGCATATCCCTGATGATTTGTAATGTTGAGCATCTTTTCCTGTTTTTTAGCCATCTGTATGTCTTTCTTTGGAAAAATGTCTATTCTTTTCAAGTGCACATGGAACATTATTAAGACAGACCATGTAAATGTAAAGGATTGAAATCATGCAAAATATGTTTTCTGATTATGATGAAATTAAATTAGAAATTAATTATAAAAACATCTGGAATAAGCCCATACATTAGAAAATTAGACAACACACATAATTTATAGGTCAAAAAAGAAACCACAAGGGAAATTAGAAAATATTTTGAACAAAATGAAAATGAAGCAGAACATATGAGAATTTGTGGTATATAGCTATAGCAGTGCTTAGATGAAAATTTATAATTCAAATGCTTACATTAGAAAAGAAGAAAGGTAGAGGGGCACCTGGGTAGTTCAGGCAGATAAGCATCGAATTCTTCTTGATCTCAGCTCAGGTCTTGATCTCAGGGTCATGACTTCAAGCTCTGAGTTGGGCTCCACTGTGGGCATGTAGCCTACTTTTAAAAAAAGAAAAAAATAGGAAATAAAAGAAGAAAGATGGAAAATCAATGGTATAAATTTCCATTTTAAGAAGTTAGAGAAAAGGAACAAATCAAATTCAAAGTAAGCACAAAGAATAAGAAAAATGAGAGAGGTCTTTGAAATAAGAAGGAAGGCACTTGTGGGGATGAGCTCTGGGTGTTATATGGAAACCAACTTGACAAAAACTATTTAAAAAAATGAAATAATAAAGAGCCAAAAATAAATGTAATTAAGCCAAAATTTTTTCCTTTCAAAAGACAGATAAAATTGATAAACCTTCAGCTAGATCAAGAAAAAAAGAGACACCAATGATCAGTGTCTGAAATAAATGAGATGACTTCACTACACATCCTACAGACATTGAAAGGATAAAATTAAATATTATATTGATGTAATGTTGATGTAATACCAATATGTTTGACAATGGATGTGAAATGGAAAATTTCATGAAAGATACATGTTACTAAAAGTGACTCAAAAAGAACTGAAAAATCTGAATAGCTTCATCTGGCATTGCTGGTGAAATCTACCAAATACTTAAGAAAAGAAAACATACTAACTGTACTAAACATAAATACACTAAACAAAAACCACAAACTCCTTCACAAAATAAAGGAGAAGGGAAAACTTTCTATCGCATTTTAGGAGCATTACCCTGACACCAAAAACCGGACAAAGATGTTGTGAGACCAATATCCTTTATGAACAAAGTGTTAGTAGATCAGTATATTTTACTGTAAAATAATATATAGTGATCAAGTGGGGTTTATCTTAGGAGTATTAGGTTTGTGTAACATTTGAAAATCAACTTATATGATTTACCATGTTAACATTATAAAGGAGAAACACCATATAAGCACCTCAATAGATGACACTCAGTTGATTGAAAACAATCAATGAATCAACACCTCTAACTGCCATCACTCTTATCAATGTCCCGAGTCTGGGACTTCCGTTGAGAAGACCAGTAAGGCCATACTTCATGGTGCTTTCCATGAGTTTGAGGTGCTTAGAGGAAAGTACCCAACCCAGTGTGTTTACCACCCTTGACTTTAGAGCCTGGTCCTGGAGTTTGGCTGAGCATGTCGAGAAAGAGTTCACTAAAGATTTTATTCCCAGTTGTTACAAACAATAACTCATTTTAAGAGGCTTTAAAAACAAGGTCAGTAGGAAGGTGTTCAGAAGAAGGGAGAGAGAGGGAAACCTATACTCTCCATTACAGTAATTTGAAATATGGCGAAGAAGAAAACCCAAGGGGGAGGTGTGCAGATCGAGGGAGGCTCACAGACATTGCACTGTACAGCAGTTGTGGTCACAGGTGGCTGAGAGGTGAAGGGAAACCGTGACTCTTACCACTTTGAAGGAAGAAATTATTCATATTGTATACCTGTCTATTGGTGCTAAAACTAATCGCAGAAACTTGGTGGCTTAAAGGAACACACGTTTGTTGTAGCTCTGGAGATCAGAAGTCTGACATGGGTCTCAATGAAAACTCGAAGTGCACTCACTCCTTCTGGAGGCTCTAGGGGAGAATCTGCTTCCTTGCGTTTTCTAGCTTCTGGAAGCTACCTCATTACTTAGCTCATGGCCCTTTCCTCCGTTTCAAAGCCAGCAATGGCCAGTAGAGTCTCTGGCTGTGTCTCCCTGACTGCTCAGTTGTCACATCTTCTCTTGACTCCCTCTCACGTATGAGGCCCCTCGTGATTACACTAGGTTCTCCTGGATCATCCAGAATGATCTCCCGATCTCAAGATCCTTAATTAATCACAAGTGAAAAATCCCTTCTGCCATGTGGGGTAACCTATTCCAGGCTTCAGGGACGAGGCTGTGGACATCTTTGGGGGCCCTATTCCACCTGGCACACTTTCAGTGGCAGTAGAATTAGAAAAATTAAAAATATGAGAGACATGTAAAACTTCTGTGTGTGTAAAGGGCAGAGGGAGGTAGTTTGGAATGGGATCCTATATGGTGGACTAAAACAGGGAGACAGTGAAACTGAGTGCCTACTTTTCATGGGATTGAGGGGTGTGAAGACAAATGCCAATGTGAAAAGTATACTGAGACAGAAAGCAAGGGAGAAGTTTTCCAAGGGGGAGATGGCATGGCAGAGCCTTACGGCGGCAGGGTGACAGTTCTCAAGGGCACATGGAGCCTTTGGTAGTATCTGAGGAAGGAGCTGGTGGTACCCTGGTATCAGTCGCGCCTGTGCCGTGGTTCCGTGGCGGTGGTGGTGGTGGTGGTGGTGGTGGGCGGGGCCGGGGGAGCTGCTGCGTCCATCACAGGTCTGCACTCCTCTCGCAGGTATGCCGGGGTCCTCCTGGACGAGGACATCTTCCGTGGGAAGGAGCTCGTGGACAGCCGCCCCTTGCAGGCCCTGGTGGTGGGACTGAAGGCCTACAGTACGTGGGAGAACGTCAGCTGCCTGCAGGACTGTCGCGAGTGCACAGGAGGCATGGTGAGCCCCGCAGGTCCCCAGGCGCCAGCCCCTCAGGTCCCCCGGCTGCAACACACGTGCCAGGCCAGCCCTGTGTGCCAGCGAGCGGAGCAGCGGCTTCAGAGCCGGGCGGAAACCCGGTGCCCGGGTGACCCTGGGTGCATCACATGTGTCCGCCCCCTACCATTCGGTCAGGACCGATGCGGACGATATTTGTAGAATGCTGGCCGGGATGGCCTGGCTCGTGGAGCCCCGCAGCATATATCATTAAACTTGTGGTGGCCGTTGTTGACACTATGGGAAAGGGCCAGTGAGGATCGGCCAATGAAAGCACCACTCCAGTGTTTGGATCCTTTGGGGAGAATACAGGAAATGACCCCAGGGGTGTCCAGCCCCAGGAAGAAGACAGACAGGGAAGGGCCAAGCATTTGGAGACTGCTGAGTGTGTACCCAGCCCCAGGCCTCAGCCTGGGTTGTACGGTAAGGGGCAGGAGGTGTGGGAAATGTCAGCATGAGTCTTTGGAGAGTTGAGGGGGACATTGAGAACAGCTAGAATTGGTGCCCAATCCTCCCACACCCCTGAGAGCAGAGGTGCCTGCAAGGTTGGGGGAAACAGGGCCTGGGGAGTCTCTGCACTCCAGTGGGGGCACAGAGCTGGTGAGAAGGGGGACCCACATGGGCTGTGAGGGCACGGCAGGTGTGGTGTGGGGTTGTGGACCTGTGACACGGTGGCACGGAAGGACTCCGGGCAGCAGCTGCAGGGACACCTGGGGTTCATCCTCGGATGACAGACCTGCATCTGCGACCCCTAGGGACGGCGCTGCCTCATCCCCATGTGAGCTGGATGCAGGCGTTGTTGGGTTTTTTGGCCTGAGTTTAATCCTGAATCTGGCTGAATATTGGCCTACAAATGGCAGCTCTCAACTTGCAGGGGAAGACAAAGACTTTTGGCCTCAGTGAGAAGGGCTCAAGAGCAAGTTAAAGACATTGGTAGAAAAGGCAAAGGATAAGTTTCCAGAAAGCCTGCCATCCTGCCTCTCTGTATCAGAGCTGGTGCCTAAGAAGAGGTGAGGAGAGAGGAGTGAGGAGCAAGGTGAGGAAGGGCCAGGCCTTCACAATAGGCCAAGCCCAAGGGTTTCTCCCACATGAACGATGTGGATGGGAATGAGAGCCTCCTGTGTCCTCTCATCTGAAAGCCAGTGTAATCATTTCTCTTAAGGAAGCCTAGTAAAGACATGCCCATGATACAGGGAGGCCTCAGTTGGGTAGGTGTGCACTCTGTGTCCATGATGATGGTGGTGGTGACATTGGTGACGGAACACACTTGCTCTGCTCCTGTGGGGATGTTGTGTGGGAGTCCCCATGGAAAGAAAGAGAATGGAGAGCAAAATAACAGCTGGCACTGGGGCACAGCTGGGCCAGGAGCCGAGGTCCTCTTAGGCAGGTAGGTGCAGTGGCTCACTGTGACCTTCCTTCATGACCTGATGAGGTGGGAGGCTCCTGCCACATGGCCGGTTTCCACCTGTAGCTCCAGGGAGGTGGCTATTTCTTTGAAGAGGGATTCCGGGGTAGAGCAAGAAAATTTAGGTTAGCAGGTGGGAGGTAAGACCAGAAGTGACTCCCCACCCCCAGGCAGAGGTAGCCCACACAGGGGAAGTTTAGGGCTCTGCTGAGAGTGCTGAGCAGATGCAGATATTGTGGCTACAGACAGGTGACTCAACCCGAGGGTGTGCTCAAAACCACCTGCGGTCTTCTAGTCTTCCTCCCTTGGCTCATCCCTTTGATGCATTTCATAGGCTGACATGCCCAGTGGCCTTCTGTCCCTGGGCCTTCATAACCTCCTGGATGACTGGATGGACAGACAGGATGATGGACAGCTGGACTGATGGCAAATAGGATGATGAACAGATTGGTTGATTGAATTGTTGCCCTGTGCATTCACTATCTCTGATAATTTAGTTTCACTGGAATGTTACTAATTTGGCTCTTTGGGATTTAAGATTATGTATTTGAAAACGGGAAAGAGAAAAAGGCTATTATAATGTCTTCCAAGCATTGACACTTTAAAAAGTGATGAGTTCTTCCTGTCTGGTTGGCTTATCTTGGGCCCCGAGGGGAAGACTGAAGCCCCAGCAGCCTCCAGCATTTGGTCTAGGAGAGAGTTCACCCATTCCCACATTGTTGCTCTTAAACTGTTGTGTGCAAGCCTGCGCATTCTGAGGTTCTTTTTCTCCACATTTCATGTCTCCATTGCACTTGGTGGTCTATTTTGATAGTATTATCACTGCGTGTCAGGAAACCAGGAGAAAGTCGTAAGTCGGCTATTTGAACAGGAGCCTCAGCAATTGTCGCTTTCTTTGGGTGATAGGTTGAATGTTGCAAGAGTGACATTGAGTTGCTAAAAGAACATTTTTAGCAATGAAGTGGATAAATGCAGAGTACGAGGGGAAGCATAAGCTGTCACTTTTTGTGCATCAAGCCTGAGACAAATGACATTTCATACATTTTTTTCCCCAAAATTAGATCATCAAATGAACAGTACTGAGTGGGACTTTCATAATTTGTGTTCATGCAAGCACATCATTGCCTTAATGACTGCTGATTAAGAGTCATTGCTAAGTATTTCTAAGTTCTGTCTCTGCATGTGGAGCAGTGCACTAGGTACACGCACACTGTTGTGAGGCCCAGATAATGTGAGGGGGGACACTGTATGCTGTGCATGGAACTGGATGGCCCTATGATTTCTGTCATATGAGCATCTGGGGACTCCCGCCCTGACCAGGTTGAAGTTACATGTGGCAAGTATACCCTTCTGACTGAAATGGCCAGAAGGTGGATGATATATGTGAATTAGACAGTTTGCAAGGTACTGGACATCAGGCAGTGAGGGACAGTGATCTTTGACAGTGAGGAAATAAGCCAAATGAGCCCTCCATTTGCCCCAATTTACTGCCTTGAGAGAGTTTTCACACCATCCCTTAGGTGGGACAGCCGAGGCAGAGCCCAGCGAACTCCCTGACTTGAAGATGCTGAGATTCTAGGGAAACCAAAGCATCTGGAATTCACGGGATAGGGTAGGGGGCAGAAGAGAACTGGCCGGTCAGAGAGAGAATTCAGGCATCTGCAGTGGTCCCTCTGACCATTCAACTGAGCACTGATTATTGCATGTGTGTGTGAGGGAGAGAGAATCATGTGGAAGAATTGGAGGGAATAGTATCAGGTCCTCACATGGGACTGGAAATAGTGTCTTTTCCTACAGGTCAGTCTGGAATACCTTGAGACTCAGACTAAGAAAAAAAGAAATGTTGGGGCGCTTGGGTGGTTCAGTCGGTTAAGCGTCCGACTTCGGCTCAGGTCATGATCTTACGGTCGTGGGTTCGAGCCCCGTGTTGGGCTCTGTGCTGACAGCTAGCTCAGAGCCTGGAGCCTACTTCGGATTCTTTGTCTCCCTCTCTCTGACCCTCCCCTGCTCACACTGTCTCTCTCTCTCTCTCTCAGAAGTAAATAAAACATTAAAAAAATGTTTTGAAAAAAGAAATGTTATGTATAAAAGAACAAAGATAAAGGATGAGAGCAGATTTCTCATTGAAAAAAATATATACAAGCAAGAAGATAGTGGACCACTATTTTAAAAAGCACTAAAGGAAAAAAAATAAGATAAAGTTCTATACTCAGCAAAATTATCTTTTCAAAAAAAGTTATAATAAAGACACATTCAGACTTGCCAAAGTTGAAAGGATTTATCACCAGGGGACTTTCCCTATAAGAAATATTAAAGGAAATTCTTTAGACAGAGGGAAATGATACCAGATAGAAATGTGGATCTGCACAAAGCAATGAAAAGTACCAAAAATAGTAACTTTCTGGGATAATATATAAGACTTGTTTTAGTATTTCAATCTCTTTAAAAGGTAATGGACTCTCTCAACAAAAATAATAATGTAGGATGAGGTTTATAACATAGGTAAAAGTAAAATGCATGACAATAATTACATAAAGGCCAGAAGTGGAGAAAACCTTATACTATTGTAAGGGTTTTATGTTATACCTGACATGGTATCATATCACCTGAAAAGAGACTGTGGGAAGTTGAAGATTTATACTATAAACCCTAAAGCTACCACTAAAATAATAATACAAAGAGTTATAGCTAATAAGCTAATAAGCTATAAGCTAATAAGGAGTTAAAATGGGATCCAGCAATGCTAAGCTAAATCAAAAGAAGGCAGGAAAAGAAGTAGCAGAGAATGAAGAGATTGTTCAAATAGAAACCAAATAGCCATGTGGTATATGTAAACCAAACTGTGTTCATAAACGCTTTAAGTGCAAATACCTCAATTAAAAAGCAGAGATTGCCAGATTGGCTGAACAAGCAAGACCAAACTAGATGCCTAAAGAAACACACTTCAAGTTTAAAGACACAAAGAGGTTAAAAGTAAAAAATGGAAAAAGATACACCATGCTCACATTCATCAAAAGAGAGCTGGAATGACTTAGTATCAGACAAAATGGATTTCAGAGCCAAGAATAAGGCCAGGGATAATAGGGCCATTTCGTAATGACAGAGGGGCCAGTTCCAGAGGACATAGTAATCCTAAACCCAATAATGACCTTTGCAGGTGGCTACTTTGGTTATCCCCACTTTGCAGATGAGGAAATGGGGGCTCGGTGCAGTTGGACTTGCCCGGGCTCCCACACACTAGTTGAAGCCTGATTCGTCTGACCCCAGAGCCCATGTTGATACGGTGAAGCAATGCCCCGAGCAGGAGTGGGAAATCACACTGAGCTGCCTGGGAGGCCTTCCAAGGAGGTGAAACTCACCTTCTCTGTGTAGAATGAACAAATACCACTGAGTGAATGAGACCCCCATTGCACACAGGTCCTACTTCAGTTTAATGTACTGTTATGAGGTCTACACTTAACTGAAGATGAGGTCTGACCTCCATGGGGCTTAGTGCCTCTGGTCCTCCAGACCTGCCCTTCCAACCGATTCTTGATGCTGATGAAAGGGAGCCTCTTCCCATGTCAGACACAGCAGAGGCAGGGGCCCAGGATCCAGGGGCTGGGGCATCTCCTTACTTTCATCTGTTAACAGTCATTAAGCACTTTCTGTGTACATAGGCACCATTAAAAGTGCTTTCCATGTAGTAACTTAGCTAACTCTCAAATTAGATGAGTACTATTATCAGACTGACTTGCTACAAGAGGAAACTGAGGCCTGATGGGGATTAAATAACTGGCCCAAAGTTAAGCAGCTAAAAAGTGACAGAGTTAGGCTTTAAAGCCAGAGTGTCTGTCTCCAGAGACCATGCTCAAAACCACTGTGCCATGTGCAAACCAGATGTGCCCCATGCTCCAGAAAATAGGGGGGTTCACATTAATGGCATGAGCGCAGTTTGAACCTAGCATGCCATTTCACAGCTGTGTGACCTTGGAAAGGTCTCTCCCCTTCCTGAGCCTATAGATGAGTCTTGCTGAACTGCCCAGAAGTTAGCATTAAACTGGATCCTCCCATGATGGGGGACGTTGGTTGGCAGGACTGGACCCTTTTCCTATCAGACCCTCTGAGGTGATTCTCTGCTCTCGCCCCCTGTTGTAGGGCTAGGGAAAGTAAGGCGGGATGTGGTTAAATTACTCACCCCAAACCTCTTTGGTAAGTGAGGGAGGGGCTGGAACAGGAGCTGAGGAACCAAAGTCCTCTCCTGGCGTGCAGCCGGGCACCATTCCCAACGGCTAGGGCTTCATGCTCACACGTGTTCTGCATTTTGGCTTTTAATCTCAGTATGTAAGTGGAGAATCCAACTGGCCTTGCTTGGACCTGATGAAAACCCTTCACCTGCCCATGTGGGAACACCAAGAGTCAAATTCTGTGGGCTCTGGTTAGTCACATGATTCAAGCCTCAGCTTCCACCTTCTTTCTTTAAGGATTGACAGGGTCAACCAAGTTCTTAGGATTGTTCCTATTTAACTGTACTTATGCATTGGCTCTCTTCTCCATATCCAAGCAAACTCAGATTGAATTTCCTACAATGTCTGAGAGAGGAATAGCAAAGCTAACCCCGGATTGCAGAATCTTTTTATGAGGTTGCATCATGAAGAGGGGCGGTATGAGAGGTGGTGAGGGGAGCACTCATCACAGAAGGGGTGGGATCTTTTGGTCAGGGCTCTGCTACCTTGGATCTTACCACTGGGAGCGTCAGTTTCCTCACCTCTTAAAGCCTAGCACATGAGAGGCACTCAGTAAATACTAGAATCTCCTCTTCTTTTTTTCCTGGATGTGATTACATTGAAGAATCCCAGCTCTCTCACCCTCCCCCACCATGACCCATTAGACACATGTGGGAACTGCCTGGTTAGGGCTCCTCAGGATACAGCCTCGGAGAGTAGAAGCAAGTCACATTCTCAGCAGACCTGACTCCATATCATCAGGGTCTGCAAAAACAGGTGTGGGACCTAGAAAGGCTGCATAGTTCCCGCTGTTCCATCCACTGCAGTAGTGCTTAACAAGAACCCTAGCTGTTGACCTTGGCCCTTCACAGCCACATTCTTCACAGGGACCTATTACAGTGTTTCTTGGCCCTTGATCGTTACCTATACCTGGATGCCCATGTCCAGGGGCTGTGCTTTCCATGTGGTCCCCCTTGATATCAACACTGGAAGATGCCACCCCCTCCATCAGGGCCCCTTTGTGAGAGCCTCTTCATCTCGGGCCCTGGCTGCTTCATTTGTCCTCAGTGTGTTTCAGAATCCTGCATGAAAGAGCAAAACTGGCCGAAGCAAAATAAAGAAATTTCTGTACAAAATTGGAGTAGGGGCAAGTCTCAGAAGAGATCTATGACCCAGCATGATGATAAGGTTATCAGCAAACATGCACTGACCATGCCTTTCATGTTAGACACAGAGCTGCTGTTTGCTGTTTGGAGATGTCATCCAGCTGGGCAATGACTGAATCATTATATTTTAAAGATTGCATAAGAGAACTCTAAAACGATGACAAGTGTTTGTAAATTAAAAAAAAAAAAAGTGACGTGATGCGGAGCCCCTCAGTTATTTAGTAGGCTTAATCCCAAGACTAATTCCTCAGGGAGATTCAACACCACCTCATTTATCTGGCATTGACCATTTCTTGGAACAGAGCCAAGGCCTGAAAGAAGCAAAACAGAACTCTGCGAATCCCAGAGATGACATGAAGTCCGTGTGCTGAAGCTCAAGCCCTTACTCATTCCCAAAGGAGCCTGGCCAGCTTCTCTGGAGCCTGGTCCTACTTGTGTCTCACACATGGTTCCTGATTTCCTGGCGTTGCAGAGTCGTAAAGAGAGAGGGCATCTGAACGCAACAGCTAAGAGTGCTGCTGACCAAAGAAGAGCCAGAAGAACTAGAAAAAACGGACTCAAAATCCAAGAGCAGAGTAGGTCCACCTTAGGCCCCAGGAAGAATTGGAACTCTGGTGGAACATGAAGTGCTTCAGGCAGAGTGGGCCCTGCGCAGGCAGGCAGGCTGGTGCAAGGAACAGAGCTGTTTGAGGGTCACCCCTCTGTCCTCGAAGCTGCAGATTTATTATTCCCTGGAATAAACTAGATAGTATTTCTTTAACTGCTCAGCTTTTCATAGTAATCCCCTGGACGTGTATTTCTCAAAACAGATAAGTAGGTCAGCCTGACTTGGATCTAATATGGCAGAGACCATTTTGCTCCCCATCCAATATCTTAAGAAGAAACAGAGCCAAGAAAAACCCTGGCTGGTGCAGGGCCATGTGGAGCTAGCAATGCTGGTGGAGGATTCTAGGTGTGGGGGTCATGGGTCCAGCTGGCTAGGATTGCATGTATGGGCAAGGTAGGGGTGAGTTGGGCTTCACCCTAGTGCCAAGTAACTGGGTAACTGAGTGAAAGGGGTTCATGTATGGCTCATACTCAGAAATGGTGCAAGGAACTGGCAGACCTCCTGAGAAGGGACTGGCTAGGATCCAAATGCTGATCCCAGTAGAAGAGCCCTCTCTGTGCTACTATGACAACTTCTTCAGTCAGACTCTTGGCTCTGCCCCAGCCTAATTTTCTAGAACACCAACGGGTCTCTGATCAACGTCTTCCCTTTACATTTCATTGATCAGAGAACTCTTCCTTTGGACAGAGTTAGGGCCTTCAAGAAGAATCTCAACATTTTGGGACTCTGGATTAAAATCCTAGGTGTCTCCTCATTTCTGCTGTCACTTTCTGGTCATTATCCAGACAACAACCTGTTTGATTTTAGGGATTTAGAAAGACAGCACAATAAAAATGCTTATGATGATAAATTGTTTCTCCACTTTGAAAGAACTTTGCTCCAAGATTAGAAGAATTAGCTCACTCGCTCTCTGTCTCTCTGTCTCTCTCTCTCTTTTCTTTTTCAAAAAAGGTTTCTGTTTTTGACTGCCTAACATTCTCTGAGTCCCTGCTAGGTAAGGGGCCAGAGCCTGTATACATGTTGCCACCTTTAATCCTCCAACAGTCCTATGAGCAAGAATTATTATCCTTATGCTGTTCCCAAGGATTGAAGAACTAAGACCAGAGGTGAGATGCTATTTCTCCAGATCTAGTAGAAATTGGAGACAGGTTCTGATTCAGGTCTCCCAAATCCAAGGCTCTCATTCCTAATTCAGGGCCTTGGGAGGATGATAACTTTGTTTCTGGCCCCTGGGTTCCATGTTAATCAATGTTCTATGCTTAACCTTCATTTAACACAGTCCACGATTGTTTTGCTGTCAACCTGTGGTCATTGGAAAAAATAATCTCCCAGTGAGAAGATCCACATGTCATATTTGTGAGTGTCTTATGTTAGTAGGTCTTATCTTGTCAGGTAAATTAGAGTGGGAGAGTAGCAGGCAGTAAAACTGACCTTCATCATTGATAAAGAAAAGAGAGATTACTAAAATGACCCAAGGACAATCCATTTTATTGGCAACATTTCTTTGAAGATCTCAGCCCAAACTTCTTAAGGGCATAAAGAAGGCAGTTATAAATTTTATATGAAATGGATAGCATTCAGACATATGAGAGGATAATGGATAAAGCTGGCATCCATCCTAGGCCAATTTGCCAAATTTTGAATCTACTGTTTTGTTTTGTTTTTTTTACATTTATTTTTGAGAGACAGAGAGAGACAGATTACAAGCAGGGGAGGGCCAAAGAGAGAAGACGACACAGAATCCAAAGCAGGCTCCAAGCTCCAGGCTGTCAGAACAGAGCCCGATGAGAGGCTCGAACTCACAAACTGTGAGATCATGACCTGAGCTGAAGTCAGACACTTAACCAGCTGAGCCACCCAGGCGCCCCTCCACTGTGTTCTTATTTTAGCCTTCCTTGAGATGGTCCATAACTCTCCACAAGGATTCACTCATCACATCAAGAAAATAAAGAGCGGGGGCAGGGGGAGGAGCAAAGTTTCACAAGTTGACTTTTGAATTTGTAATCAGTTAAAAATGTTTTGGATGAAAGTTAGACTCGTTAGAGACTTGCTCAATCAGGAAAGGAGGAGAGAGAGAGAGGGAGAGAGAGAGAGGAAGGAGGGAGGGAGGGAGGGAGAGAGCACAGGAGCGAGAATGAGAGTGTGAGAAAGAGATGTGCTCTGGAATCTAGATATCACAAGGACCAGGAACTGGGAAGGGCGTCTGCAGTGGAGGCAGCTCTGCTCTTGGTGTCAAGGATCCATCTCTCATGTCCCGTGTTCTCAGCCTTTGCTGAGTGTCTGCTCATTTTCCTTGTTCCTCTGCATTTGTGACTGCTCTTTGGCCATGACATTTATAGCGTCTCCATTTCATCTGTACTCCAGGATGGTGTCTCAAAGATCTAGCACTGAATTCCTGGCTCAATTTGAGTTGTACTTCCCAACTCAGTTGTTTTTGGTCAGAGAATGGGGTCACATATTATGAACATGCCTACTGATGCTTTGATTGTATGGGTGGTGAGACAGCTCTCAGAGAACAGTAGCTGAGCAACTACCTATTAAAGTGTAGATGGTAGCAGGGGCGCCTGGGTGGCTCAGTTGGTTAAACATCTGACTTTGGCTCAGGTCACATTCTCACAGTTTGTGAGTTCAAGCCCCGCTTTGGGCTCTGTGCTGACAGCTCAGAGGCTAAGCCTGCTTTGGATTCTGTGTCTCCCTCTCTCTCTGCCCCTCCCCCACTTGTGCTCTGTCTCTCTCTCTGTTTCTCAAAAATAAATAATTTTTTAAGAAGTTTAAAGTACACACGATAGCTTTTACGATATTTTCGCACTAATCCTTCCAGGCTGATGTATAGATAAGGAGCTCAACTTTGTACATTGATCTTATATCCAGCAACCTTGTTGCACTGTCACAATAATTGTAATAATCTGTTTGTAGTTTTTTTGCATTTCCTATGTAGATAACCATATCATCAGTGGAAAATGATAGCTTGATTCTTCCTTTACAATTATTTACATTTATTTTTTTGTCATATTATTGAAGTGGCAACGACCTCCCATGCAATGGTTGAGACAACTGATTGTTAACAGGCACCTGAATTTTAGTCTTGACTTTAAAAGGCATGTGCCTACCGTTTCCCCATTAAGGGTGTTATTTGGTGTGAGTATGTTACAAATATTCTTCTCCCCCAGTTTCACTGAGAAATAATTGACATATATCACTGTATAAGTTTAAGGCATACAGAATGATAGTTCGATTTATGTATATTGTGAAATGATTACCACAGTAGGTTCAATTAACATCCATCTTCTCATGTAGATAAAATAAGAAGTAAAGAAAGGAGAAGAGAATATAGGGAAAAAATTTCTCCTTGTGATGAGAACTCTTAGGATTTTGCACTTTTAAGTTCTTTCGTACACATCAGTTAACAGTGTTAGCTATAGTCATCATGTTTTATATCACATCCCTAGTTCTAATTTATTTTGTAACTGGAAGTTGGTACCTTTTGACAATCTTTCTCTAGTTCCCCCTTCCTCCCTGCCTCTGCTAACCACAAGCCTTGCCTCTTTTTCTGTGAGGTTTTTTAAGTGCCACATATCAATGAGATCATACAGTATTTGTCTTTCTCTGTCTTATTTCACTCAGCATAATGCCTTCAGGGTCCATTCATGTTGCTGCAAATGAAAGGATTTCCTTGTTTTGTTTTTTTTTATGGCTGAATAATATTCCTCTGTGTGTGTGTGTGCCACAACTTCTTTATCTGTTCATCCATTCACTGATGGTTGGCTTGTTTTCATACCTTGACTACTGTCAATAATGCAGATACAAACCTGAGGGTGCAGATATCTTTTTGAGTTAGTGTTTTCATTACCTTTGAATATATTCCCAGAAGTGGAATTGCTGGATCATATGGTAGTTTTATTTTTTATTTATTTTTATTTTTTATTTTTTTAAAATATTTATTTCTAGGAGAGAGAGAGAGAGAGAGAGAGAGAGAGAGAGAGAGACAACGTGAGCAGGGGAGGGTCAGAGAGAGAGGGAGTCACAGACTGAAACAGGCTCCAGGCTCTGAGCTGGCAGTCAGCACAGAGCCCGACGCGGGGCTCGAACCCACGAACCGCGAGATCATGACCTAAGCGAAAGTCGGACACTTAACCGACTAAGCCACCCAGGCGCCCCTATTTTTTGAAGATCTTCCACACCGTTTTCCACAGTGTCAGTACCAATTTATAATCCTACCGACAGGGCACAGGACCCCCTTTTCTCTCCATCCACACTTGCATTTGTTGTCTCTTGTCTTTTTGACGATGGCCATTCTAACTGGCATGGGGTGATATCTCATTGTGATTTCAACTCACACTTCTCTAATGACTAGTGATGTTGAACATGTTTTCATGTACTTGTTGGTCTTTTTATATCTTCATTGGTGAAATGTCTATTCAAGTCTTTTGCCCATTTTCAATTGGGTTATTTATTGTTTTGGGGTTGGGGTTTTTTTGGGGGGCTATTGAAGTATACATGAGTTTTTATGTTTTATATGTCAGACATTAGCCCCTTATCAGATACATGGTTTGCAAATATTTTTTTCCCATTCCATGAGTTGTCTTTTCATTTTGTTGATGGTTTTTTTCATGCTACAGAATCTTTTTAGTTTGATGTAGTCTCGCTTATTTACTTTTTATTTTGTTGCTTGTGCTTTGGTATCATATCCAAAAAACCATTACCAAAACCTATGTCAAGGAGCTTTGTTCCTATATTTTCTTCTAGAAGTATTATGGTCTCTGGTCTTACATTTAAGTCTTTAACCTATTTTCAGTTCATTTCTGTGAGTGGTGTAAGAATGGTGGGTCAGTTTCATTCTTTACATGTGAATATCCAATTATCCCAGCACCATGTATTGAAAAGACTATCTTTTCTCCCTTACTTCTTGCTCCCTTGTCAAATGTTAGTTAACTCTAGATGCTTGGGTTAATTTCGAGGCTCTCAATTCTGTTCCATTCATCTATTTGTATGCTTTTATGCCAGAACCATACAGTTTTGATGAATATAACTTTACAGTATAGCTTGAAATGAAAAAGTATGATACCTCATGCTTTGTCCTTCTTCCTTGGGGTTTCTTTGGTTATTTGGGGTCTTTTGTTGTTCTGTATAAAAGGAGTGTTTTTTTTCTACTTTTGTAAAGAATACCATTGGAAGCTTAGTAGGGATTGCACTGAATCTATACATGGCTTTTGGTAGTATTGACATTTTACCAGTATTAATTCTTCCAATCCATGAACATGGGATATTATTTTATTTATATATGTCTTTTTTTTATTTCTTTCATTAATGTCTTATAATTTTCAGCATAGAGACCTTTTACCCCCTTAGTTAAATTTATCCTTAAATATTTTATTGTTTTTGGTGCTGTTGTAAATGTGACTGATTTTTTTATTGCTTTTTTTAGAAATTTGGTTATTAGTGTATAGAAACACTATTATTTTTGTATATTAATTTTGTGTCCTGCAAGTTTACGGACTTCTTTGATTAAATCTAACAGTGTTTTGGTTGCATGTTTAGGATTTTCTATATATAAAATCCTGTTGTCTGTAAATAGAGGCAATTTTAACTTCTTCCTTTTCAATTATGATACTTTATATTTTTATTGCCTGATTGCTGTATCTAGGACTTTCAGTACTATGTTGAATAGAAGTGACAAGAGTGGACACCCTTGTCTTGTTCCTAGTATTAGAAAAAATGCTTTTTATCCTTTCATCGTATGTTGAATATGAGGTTAGATATGGGCAAATTATATATGGCCTTTATTATGGTAAGATATATTCCTTCTATGCCTAATTTGTTAAGAGTTTTATCATGGGGGTACATAGGTGGCTCAGTCAATTAAGTGTCCAGCTCTTGGTTTCGGTTCAGGTCATGATCTTACAGTCATGGGATCAAGCCCCATGTTGAGCCCCACATCAGGCTCTGTGCTGAGTGTGGAACCTGCTTAGGATTCTCATTCTCCCTCTGTCTCTGTCTGTACCCTGCTTGTATTCTCTCTATCTCAAAGTAAATAAACATTAAAAAAAAAAAAAAAAAAAGAGTTTTATCATGAATGAATGTTGATTTTTGTCAAGTGATTTTTCTGCATCTATGAGATAATCATGATTCTTTTCTTTATTCTATTAATATGATGTGTTACTCTGATTGATTTGCATATGTTAAACCATCCTTGCATCTCAGGGATAAATCCCGCTTGATCATGGTGAGTGATCCTTTTCATGTGCTGCTGAATTCAGTTTGTTAGTATTTTATTGAGAATTTTTGTACCATATTTATGAGGATATTAGTCTGCAGTTTTCTTTTCTAGTAGTGTCCTTTTTCTAGTTTTGGTATCAGGATAATATTGGCTTCATAGAATGAGTTTGAGAGGGTTCTGTCCTCTTTCATATGTTTGGAAGAATTTTAAAAAGACTGGTGTTAATTCGTCTCTAAATGTTTTGTAAAATTCACCAGTGAAGCCATCTGTTCTTGGGGTTTTCTTTTTTGGGAGGTTTTTGATTACTGATTTAGTCTCCTTGCTAGTAATTGACCTATTCAGATTTTCTATTTCTTCCTGATTCAGTCTCAGTAATTGGTCTGTTTCTAAGAATTTTTCCATTTCTTTTACCTGTCCAGTTTGTTGGCATATAGTTGTTTACATGTGCAGATATTCTTTGTCATGTCAAGGAAGGTCTATTTTACCCTTAGTTTATGAAGAGGCTGTTGTGTGCTTATGTTTATTTTTTATTGGTTTTAAAATTACGAATAGATTTGACTTTTAGGGAATTATGTGCATTTATTTTATTGAGATAATTGTACCTTTTCCTCCTTTTAACCTGCTAATGTAGTGAATTTATATTAGTAGATTTTCTAATGTGTAGCAAATCTTGAGTTTGGGGATATAAACTTAGTCATGGGGTGGGTGTGTGTGTGTGTGTGTGTGTGCGTGCACGCGCGCACGTACATGTGTGTAATACATTGTTGATTCTGTCTGCTAAGATTTATTTAGGACTTTTCCATCTACAATAACAAGTGAGACTGGTCTGTATCATTCCTTTCTAGCACTGCCTTTGTTCAAGTTGGATATCAAAGTTATACCACTTTCATTAAATAACTTGGGCAAAGGGTGTTTCTTTTTTTTGTTTTTTCAAAGAGTTTATGTAAAAGTAAATCATCTGTCCTTGAATATTTGGTACAAATACCTGTAAAGCTGTATAAGGTTAATAGTATATTTCTGGGAACATTTAAAAATGATTGATTCTCTTTTTTTAGTGGTGTAGCTACTCAGATTTTCTATTCCTCTTGAGTCTGTTTTCATCATTTATATCTTTCCAGTAATTTTTCCATTTATTCTTAGTTTTAAGATTTATTGGCATAAGTTCATAATGTCCTTTTATCTCTTCAGTCCTTGCTGTATCTATAGTTACGCTTCCTTTGCCATTCCTAGTACTGTTTATTTTTCCCATCCCTTTATCTTGTGCTCTATATTTGTTTTTTGTTTTTTGTTTTTTTTTTTTACAAACAATACACTTTTGGTTCACTTGATCCTGTCCAGATTGTATCTGGTTTTTCTATTTAATTGGTTTTCATCTTTATTATTTATTTTCTTCTACTTTCCTTGTGTTTATTTTCCTGGTGTTCTTCTAGTACCTTAGCTTGGATATTAGTCATGAATTTTTGCTGTTTCTCCTTTTCTATTATAAACATTTAAAGTTGTAATATTTCTTTTTAAATACTGCTTTGGCTGGATCAACCATAATTTGATAAAGAAAATTTTGTTTATCAATTCTAAGTGAATTTTAATTTCCACCGTGACTTATTTGACCCAGGAATTGAGTGTGTTTTCAGATTTTCTAATATCTAATATCTAATTTTTTTAAAAAAAAATGATAGCTAACCTTTATATAATCCTCACAACAACCCCACAAAGTAGGACTATCACAACCCGAGTGGTGTGTATGTGAAGAATGGGGCACTGAGAGTTTAAGCAATTTGCCCCGAATTATACAGCCCCTGAATTGGCAGATCTAAACCTACCCAGTTTGGCTACAGGGTATAACCACTGTGCAGTACTGCCATCTTTTTAGTAACTTTTCTCATTATTTTATTGTTATAATGATAATTATTACTCTTATGTTGATTTTTGTACTTAATTCCATTGTAGTCAGAGGAAATGACCAATAAGATACAGAGTTTTTGAAATTTGTTATGGTCTACTTTGTGGCCTAGAAACATGGCCAGTTTCCATGTGTGCTTCAAGAGAATGTGCATTCAGTAATTGGATGCAAAGTTTTAAATGTGACCAATAGATGAAGGTTATTAATGGCATTATTCAAATACTCCCTATGCTTACTGAGGTTTTGGCGTATCTGATCTATCAAATCTCCCACTTTGATGGTAGATTTGTCAGTGTCTCCTTGTAATTCTGCCAGTTTGGGTCTCGTGAGTTTGAAGTCGTGTTATTCAATGTTTACAGTTTTGGAATTTATCTCTCCTCCTAGTGAATTGAGCATTTGGTCCTGCCGCAGTGACTCTCTTTAGCTCTAGCAAGGCTTTCAAATGTATTTTGCCCAATAGTAATTATAAGGACAAAGACTTCTATTTGGTTGGTGTTTATCTGTTATATCCTTTTACTTTAAACTTTTCTGTTATTGTGTTGTATTTTTGTTTCTTATAAACAACACTTATCAGGTTTTTAAATTTAATTTACTCTGACAACCTCATTTTTATCTTTTTAGTCTAACTGTCATCACTGACAGTTCTTCCACCTTAGTCTTTGCTTTCTATCTTTGTGTTTTTTAAAAAATTAAAAAAAATTTTTTTTTGTTTCTGAGAGAGAGAGACAGTGTGAGCAGGGGAGGGTCAGAGAGAGAGAGAGGGAGACACAGAATCTGAAGCAGGCTCCAGACTCTGAGCTAGCTGTCAGCACAGAGACCAACGTGGGGCTCGAACCCACGAACCGTGAGATCATGACCTGAGCCGAAGTCGGACACTTAACTGACTGAGCCACCCAGGTGCCCCAACTATTTTCGTGTCTTATCTCTGCTTGTTTGGACTTCTTATGTTCTTTCAGATTTATTATTTCTGCCCCTTTTCCATTCCTCCCTCATCTGGTTTTCATTCAATTTATGCTCATTTTGTGGTCACACTAGCAATTTAAAATTTTTTTAATGTTTATTTATTTTGGGAGCGATAGAGCAGGAGAGGTGCGTAGAGAGAGGGAGAGAGAGAATCCCAAGCAGACTCCATGCTGTCAGTGCAGTTCGATATGGAACTCAATCTCATGAACCGCGAGATCATGACTTGCATCAAAATCAAGAGTCTGAGGCTCAACTGGCTGAGCCAGGTGCCCCCAATCTAGCAATTTTAATATGCACATTTAACGTGTGAAGTCGAAAGTTAATTATCATCCTTCCTTTCTTCCAGCAACACAGAGCTTAGATTACTTTCCCTAACCACCAGCTCCCCACCTCTGTGCTAGGGTGTCCATGACTTCAGCACTGTGTTTTTTAATTCTTCCAACTAGCCATTGTCTATTTATTATTATATGGAGCCAGGGTTTCTTTAGGACTCCTGCCTTCTCCCAGTGCCTTTGCTCATGATTCCTTCTGGCATCTCTTGAGCCATTGTCCTTTCTCCTGGAGTACCTTCATCAGAATACCATTTAGTCTGTGCTAGTGAACCTCAGTTTTATTTGTCTGAGTGCCTTTTCTTAATGCTCAATCTTAAAAGGTTAAGTACTATTAGGTACAGAATTCATGGCTGACAAGCTATTTTCTCTCAGTATTTTCAAGTTTTTATAGTTCTTCTGGATTCCCTTGCCACTGAGGGATCAGATTGGGGGCAGATCTCTGCCTCTTTAAAGATATTTTAGTTTTTGGTGATCTGTGATTTGACTATAATGTGCCTAAGTATTAGTTTGTTTTTAAATTTTTCTTATTTGGAGTTATTTGGGCTTGCTAAGTATGTGGGTTTGTGTCACTTGATTATTTTGAAAATTTTAGGCCACTGTTACCTCTTGATTTTATCCACCTCCAAGTACACTAGGCTGATGTAGGTATGTGCTACCTCTGCAGGTTCAATTCTGCTATTGTTTAGCTCTTCTGATTGTTCTTTATTTCCCCTTGTGATTTGTGATTTTTTTTATTGATCCCTATATCTTTTATTGATCGTACTATCTTGGTCGTTCTTTCAAAACAGTGAGGATCTGCATTAACTCTGCCAGCTGTCTGATGATCTCAACTTTATACAACCCACTTTAAACTAGCTCCTTTGTTTGGGACTTTGAGGGTCTCATAGGAAATATGGATTCTGGGCCAGAGCCATGGTTGAAAACTCTAAGGAAAGATATCTTCTGCCCCCACCTCAACCCCCCCCCCCATACACGCAGCTAGACAATTTCCTCATTATGCTCTTGGATGAGGGGTGGCGGTTTCTTATTTCACCCATAGTGAGGTGTTGTTTTCCAGGAGATCATGTTTATGTAAGTGTCTATATATCCTCTTATCTGGCCTCAACACCTGGTACCCTTTTGGAGTCCATGGTCTCTCATTGTGTCCGGCCTGTGAACATTTCTCTTTATTAGCTTAACTGTGCTTCAAAGTGATTTTTAAAAAATATTTCATGAGTGGGGTACCTGGGTGGCTCAGTTAGTTGAGTGTCTGACTCCTGATTTTGGCTCAGGTAATGATCCCAGGGTCGTGGGATTGAGCCCTGTGCCAGGCTTCACACTGAGCCACGGAGCCTACTTGGGATTCTTTCTGTCTCTCTCTCCCATGGCCCCTCTCTCCCACTCAGGCCCCATCCTAAATTAAAAAAATAAATAAATAAGTAAATAAGTTTTATTAGCATATCTTATGATTTCTACTGGAGAGTTTTAAAAAAGAATATCTAGCCTGATATTTGCCAGAAACAAATCTAGCTTCCCCTCCTCCATGCTCCCTAAACAATTTTGGCCCAGTTGCCACTGATTCCCCATGACTTAGTCCAAAGGACACTTCTGGGTCCTCACCTGCCTGGGCACTCAGCACCGTTCCGCAAAGCACACCTCTCCCTCCCGGACAGACTCTCCGCCTTCAGGGCATGGTGCTCTTCGGCTTTCTTCCTGCTTCTTTGTCTTCTTAGTGTCCTCTGCCAGTGTTCCTCTACGTGACCTGTGAATGTTGGCACTTTCAGAACGTGAGCCTGAGTCCTCTCTTCTCCTGAGTCCTTTTCACACTCCTGATGAGCCTGTCTTTTCCTGAGGTTTTCCATACTACTTGTATGGTGAGGGCTCTCTAATTTATATCTCCATCCCAGATATCTTTTCACACAGACTCCCATACCTCACATTGACAGACATGGAAATTTGATCTTTCCCTCAATTATCCTTCTGCCCCAGGATTCCCCAACTTAGTAGACACCACGCCGTACATGTGTTCATGTGGCCCAGCCTTCCTCATTCTCGTGCACACTCTCAATCCCCTCCGAGCCCTTCTCTCTCTACCTTCATGCCGCCATGTCTCCCACCTGCATGCCACCAAATAGTCCAGCTTCTCTCTCTCTAGGCTGTGCTCACTCAGCAGCTCTAACCAACTTTTAAAGTCACAAGTCCTCTTACTCCAAAGCTTAAAATTATTTATGCTCTCTGCTCTCAGCAGAGAGCCCGATGCGGGGCTCGAACCCACAAACCGTGAGATCATGACCTGAGCTGAAGTTGGACGCTTAACCGACTGAGCCACCCAGGCGCCCCAGCACCGACACTAATCTAAAATGGATTCCTGACTGGCTCTTGAGTCACTTGACCCCTGTCTGCTTCTTCTGCTTTAACTTTAGGCCACTCACCACCCCACAGCTCAGCCTTCTTCCTCGTCCCTGAGCATTCTGTGCTTCTTCATGGCCTCAGGGTGTTTGCACACGGTGTTCTTTCACCTGGAGCAAGCTTTTTTGCTGACTTCTTTAAGTTTCCAAGTTAAACAAGCCCTCTGAAAATATTCTTCAACGTCTATCTAGGTTAGAAGAGGTCTTTCTTGTTATTTTTTTCCTCCTTTCTGGCACTTACCAGAGATTGTTTAATTACTTACTTTATTTGTCTACCTGACCAACACCTGTCTCTCTACTGCAACACACATCTGTGGTTGCGGTGTGTAGCATAGGGCCTGCGATGTGAGACCCTCACTATACATTTGGTGACAGGACCTATGAATGAACTCCCGCCCACCCACCTAACCTAGTTCGTAAGCCCTGACACTATCGGGTCATCTCAAAGCAAACAACGCAGGGCGGGACAACTCGTCATCACCTCCATAGGAACATCTGTCATCTGCTGGGCCTTGAACTCTGGCTGTCAGAAGACGCCCCCTCAGACCACGGCCATCACAGGAAAGGCTGTAGTGAATCTCACACACATCAGCTGACCTTGCACACGGGCTCTGCCCCGTTCAGGGGGTGGAGATACACAGGCATATATTAACACGACTCTAAGAAATGGTCCCTCCTGTATTTCCAGTTGACCCTCCTCTTACAAATAAGGTAAGATTGATTCTGTCTGTTTCTTCTTCTTCAGATTAACAAAATTTACCCTCAATTTGTTTAAAAGGAGGGAAGAAAGCCTGTTTCTAATTTGTTCTTATCCATTTATTAAATGTAATCATACAGTAAAAAAAAAAAAAAAAACCCTCAGAGATGTTAAAAACAGCAGGAAAATATTAAACTTGCAGAGTCCAAAGCTTGAATCATAAAATATGTTTCATGGGGCTCTTACTGAAATGGGACACAACCTTAATGACATTCACAATTACTTGCTAAGAGGCTCGATGTAACCCAGAAGGCAGAGATAGAGTAACACATCTACCCGACGTGCTCTCTCTTCATGGAGACTAGGTTCCAAGCTACAGAGTCCCGTGAGGATTCTGTTGGCTTTGGGAGCGTGGAGTTTAGAGTTCCCTCTGTCGATTCTATGTTTCTTTTTTTAATTAAGAGTGAAATAAGCTAATGGAAAATATTATTCACTTTTTGGGGGATGAGACCTGTTTCTTCCCTCACTTCCCTCCTTTTTCTCATCTGCCTCCCCCCCACCAGAAATGTATAAGCAAATGCCCCTACTTAGGAGTCCAGTGTGGAAAAAAAGAAAGCACACGGGGCTACGATGTCATTTCCCAAAGTGCTGTCGCATAACTTGAGATGATGGCTTAGGGAAGGATTTCCTCAGACTCCAAAGGATTTGCTGATGTCGGAGAAGCAGTTCACACTGATTTCTTGTTCTGTGTGTGCGTGCACGCCCCCTGCGCTGCCTTAGTCTGCCCGGGCTCCTGTCACAAAGTATGTCAGACTGAGTGCCTTAAAAAACGGGAATTTAGGGGCGCCTGGGTGGCTCAGTCGGTTATGCATCTGACTTCGGCTCAGGTCATGATCACATGGTTCATGGGTTCGAGCCCCACATCGGACTCTGTGCTGACAGCTCAGAGCCTGGAGCCTGCTTCCGATTCTGTATCTCCCTCTCTCTCTGACCCTCTCCTGCTCTCTCTCTCTCTCTCTCTCAGAAATAAATAAAACATTAAAAAAAATTTTTTTTAAAAACAGAAATTTACTCTGGAGGCTAAAAGTCCAACATCAGGCTGTTGCTCACAGTGGTTTCTTCTGAGGCTTCTCGCTGTGGTTTGTCGATGGCGTGCCTGCACATGGTCTTCGCTCTCTGTGTCTGTGCCTCAGTGTCCTCTGCTGAGAAAGACGCCTAGAGGGGCGCCTCGGTGGCTCAGTCGGTTAAGCGTTCAGCTTTGACTCAGGTCATGATCTCACAGTTTGTGAGTTTGAGCCCCTTGTTGGAGTCTATGCTGACAGCTCAGAGCCTGGAGCCTGCTTCGGATTCTGTGTCTCCCTCTCTCTCTGCCCCTTCCCTTGTGCTCTGTCTGTCTCAAAAATAAAGAAACATGTAAACAAAAAGAAAGACACCTAGAAATGCTATAAAAAAGTAAATTGAGGCACAGAGAAGGAGAATGAGGGTAGTGGGTGGGGTAGCTGTTTTAGACAGAAGGATGGCCTCCCTGTGGTGGGAATTTCAAACCAGAGACAGGAATGAGAGGAAGCAGAGCCTCATGGAGATCTGAGGGGAGCCCTCTAGACAGGGGGAACAGCACTGCAAAACCCCCGGGCCATGGGCAAAGTCCTGTGGTGGGAGCAGAGTTGGAAAATCTCACTGACCCTTTACTTTCTCATCCCTAAACTGGGGTACTGAGATGTCATTGTGAAAAGTGGAAATGAAATACTGGATGTAACACAGAGCATAGAGTTGGTCTTCAGTAATGGCCATGACGGTCCCTTTTCTCAACACATTCCAGGGTGCTGGTTTATAAAGCCTGGTGAAGGGTGGGCGCCTGGGTGGAGCAGTCACTTAAGCATCCAACTTCGGCTCAGGTGATGATCTCACAGTTCATGGGTTCGAGCCCCGTGTCTGGCTCTGTGTCGGCAGCTCAGAGCCTGGAGCCTGCTTCGGATTCTGTGTCTCCCTCTCTTTCTGCCCCTCCCCTGCTCATGCTCTGTCTCTGTCTCTCTCAAAAATAAATAAACATTAAAAAAAATAATAAATCCTGGTGAAGGTACAAAGGTATGGGTTATGGCATGGAAAGTATCTTAGGCTGCAGAGCCCAGGACTGCCCCTCAGCTTGCCAGCCGTGGGTGCTATAGGTGACTCTGAGGTTAACATATTTCCTTCTTTCCCGAATTCAGCACTCTTACTTTCCCGCTTGCTCACCTGGTTCTGGCTTTCCTCACACCTGACTCACTCCTCAGTCTTCTCTAACTGTTACATACTCAGTCACGTTCCCCCTCCCTCCAGAGCACTCCATGGCTCCCTTTGCCCAGGTCTGATCTTCTGGTTTCCCGGTCCTGCCAGTTTCCTTCTCCTAACACTTATCTCTGCCCTCAGAATCTCAGCTCCTATTCCAAGCCTTTTCTTCGGGGCTTGCTTTCCCAGACACCCTTTTATCTCCTCATTCCGAGATTACAGATGACTTTAACTTTTTTCCTGTTGGTTTTTCTGTGTTCTGATTTTTTTTTAAAAAAATAATGCTTATGTATTGCTTTTAGTAATTTATTAAAAAACCAAATTTCATTTTTAATTAGAAAATCACACACACACACACGCGCGCGCGCGTGCGCGCACAGTATTTATACTCATTTGTCTCCCAAAGAATTCGGGGTCCCAAATGTAGAACTTTACTCCCTCAAGAAGATGGCGGCAAGTATGCATTCAGTAACTTCTCTGCATTATGTGTCTTTCTCTCAACTTGAAAGCCTGTTCACACAGAACACAGATGCCTAGAATGTGTTGAACCTTGTTAGTTTCTCAGTGGGTCACCTCAGATATTTCAAAGATTTACATTTGTATGAGTGTGGGTCCCTTTGGCCTCTTCTAAGGAAATTAGATCATAACTATGCCCTCGGTAGTTCAGGAGATTGGAAGTGATGTGCTGGCCACAACACGGGGTTGGCTTTGGGTTTTCCCTGTGCTGTTCCTTCTTCAGCCGCCTGCAAGCTCTGTGAGGGCTGTGAGCCTTGTACCTCAGCTCTGTCCCAGCCCTGGACAGTCTGGAACCATTGGGAAAGCAGTGATGCGGGTTTACTCCGTTTGCAAACATGAAGAGGGTTTCAGTGTTGAGTTTCGCCATCCAGAAGAGAAATAAACTATATTGCATTGGAAGAACTAATATAAGATAGAGCATCTTTATGTTCTCAGGACTCTATTGTCCCGTCTCTGAGAGACTGTCGGTATTCGTTTGCTGATTCTGCTGCTTCTTGAGTAGATTATCTCTCAGGTTATTTTACAGCCCCAGGGCCTGGCTTCCCGGGGCAGAGTGTGAACATATTCAGAAGTGTCAGAGAACAGCAAAGAACTTGACACTCCCACCCCTACTGGGATAGACCAGAGCATAAGTCTCAGAGAAAAGGTATTTTGTTTCTTCAAAACCATTCTTCTGAGCACTTAGCAGCTATGTTTCTTAAGTATAAATGCTTCTTCCCAGCACCTAGGTGGTATGTGTAGTGTTCATCTTTTCCACACCAGAACTTGAGAGGTTATATTCAAGAACATTCCAACATGGCTCTGAGGCTTCACTTTCTTTGTGAGATGGGGTGATGCCTACCTCACACAGCTGTTGTGAGAGGGAAGGGGATTAGGTGAAATCAAGTGAAATTCAGGTGGAGCACCCAGTCCAGCACCTAACTTGTGGTGGGTCCTCGATAAATGGCAGTGTCACGATGATGAGCATGAAGCAGCTATGGCCTTGTGGCAGGGAAGCACTGTGGGGCCTGGTCACCTTCTGTGGGCACCTAATTTTACGTGGTCTGCCAGTGGGGCGGGTTTATCCCTTTGGTTACGGAGCAGGGGCAGGGGAGGTTGGCAATGTTACTGATATATTTCTCCATAAATACAACCTGTCTGCATTCATGAACGTGACTAAACAGTCCTGCGGACGATAGGTGCACTTCGGCCTGCGCAGATTGCCGTGATGCTGGCCTGGGTGGTGGTGGGGAAAGTCGGGGTGTCCGAAGCTGGCTCCAGGCTCAGGAAGCACTCACTGATGCTCACAGACCTCTGCAGGCCCCCGGCCCCCGGAAGTGCTGGCTTCTGTGACTCAAGTGGCCATTTTCCGGAAGAAAGCAAGGCACCTTGAGATCGGAGTGTATGGCTGCCCAGGAGAGCACCCTTCGGTGCCGCTCCGTGTGGCTTGCAAAATTTTCGCAGAGGCTGAATCTTGTCCTTCCCTCCTCAGAGCTGAAGTGCTAAATGCAAATAGTCTGAGGAGAAGTAGCCTGGCAGCCACCTCTGATATAACTTACTTAGGCAGGATTGATTTGTGGCAGCAAATTTTGAGAGTGGGAAGGATTCCGGAGATTTAATGGGGAGAGCAATGAACTGGAAGAAATAGCGCGCAGGGGCCTTTAGAAAGGGAAGGGCCCGAGGCCAAACAAAGGCAAACTTTGCTGCTCCACGTTTTGCCTGGGGCTGATCGACTTCCTCCTGAGCAGCTGCTTCTCCCAGTTTGTGTGCAGAAATACTGTCAACACTTTGAAAAAGAGCAGCAGGCTACTGCCATTTAAATCAGGATTTCAGGAAAGAAAAAAAGAAGAACAAAACTAGCTGGAAGCTGGAGTGTGAATTTATGACGCAGAGTATTTAATGATATTAACATGCAGAGTGGCAATGTAGATTTTTATGTCATGTCCCAAGAATCAGTATATTTGCTAATTTTGAAAAGGTTGGGGTGGAGGTGGCATCATTCTCCTGCATATATTTAGGGCATAATCACTAATTTCTTGCCATTTACTAGAATTCATAAGATTTGGAAGAGAGAGAGAAAAAAATCAGCACAATTTATTGAAATATTTTGGAAAAAATGTGACATGACTATGTTCAAATGTTTTTTACTAATAATGAAGGCAAATCCAAAATAATATTTATGGATCAAAAGCAAGTGCAATGGTTTAAAACCCTTAGAATGGTTATTCTGGGCAGGAGAACTATAGGTATTGTATCCTTTTCCATTTTCTGTAGTTTTGTATAATTTCAAAGAAAAGGTTAGTCTTTTATGATGATGGGATTGCACATTTAAAATGTGTTTCTTTTCTTTTTTCTGCAATAGGGTTACATGATGGAAAACCGGATCTCAGGCCTAAAATGTGACACAGATGTGTTTGTAACTTTTGAAGGTGACAATGTTGTTATGCTGCAGGTAAGAGTGAGGAAATGTTTATTCTTCTTTTTTTAAAGAATGTTTATTTTGAGAGAGTGAGCGTGCATGAGTGTGCTAGTGCTAGTCAGGGAGGGGCAGATGCAGAGGGAGGGAGGGAGAGAGAGAGAGAGAGAAAGAGAGAATCCCAAACAGACTCCCCACTGACAGCAGAGAGCCTGACATGGGGCTTAATCTCATGAATCGTGAGGTCATAACCTGAGCTCAAATCAAGAATTGGATATTTAACCAACTGAGCCACCCAGGGGCCCCATGGAAATGTTTCTTCTTTTTTTTTTTTTTAATTTTTTTAAATATTTATTTTTGAGAGACAGAGTGAGACAGAGTATGAGCGGGGTAAGGGCAGAGAGACAAAGAGACACAGAATCTGAAGCAGGCTCCAGGCACTGAGCAAGCATTCAGCATAGAGCCTGAAGTGGGGCTCGAACCCGCGACTGTGAGATCATGACCAGAGCCGAAGTCGGACGCTTAATTGACTGTGCCACCCAGGCACCCCTGTTTATTCTTCTTAAACAGCATAACTTTCAAGATCAAGAGTTATCTAGAAATCTGAAGTGTTCCATATGTTTTGTCTTCATCTGATGTCTTCGTTTAATTGGTAGCTGTTTTCCTGTTACGCACTTGATCTTTGCAGTAGTTGAACAAGGGATTAAATTATTTTTCTCCTAGCTGATCTTTGACATTGAACTATGTCTTTTTGGCTTTAAGAAAACAGCTTCTTATACACAATTAGTCAGGTTCTTGTACTGGGAAGGCTATTCCATAAGCGTATATGAAGACCCAGAAGATGAATAGGTTCAAAGACATGAAAAGGCAATTTACAAAAGGAGGGCAATTGATCAACCTCACTGGCGGTCAGAGAAATGCACATTAAGGCAGACTATAATACTGTTTTCTCTATCACACTGACTCCTCTTAAAAGTATACTGAGGTCCCAGTGTTGGTGAGAACAAAAGAGGCACTCTTCCATGCTGCTATTAGGCTGTATGTGATTCTACTTCTGGGACTATCAAAGGTAATCATACTAAAATACAGAAAAACGTTAAGGCACAAACGTTTTCATTAGTACATTATTTATTACAGCAATAATGTTGGAATCTAAATTTTCAACAATAGGAAAATGATTATGTAAATCATGTTCTGGACACTCAGTAGGGAATTATGTAGCTTTTAAAATTGTACTTACAAAGAGTTTATTACAGAAATTAAAAGCTCATGACGTGGTAAGTAAAAATGAGATAAAATTGTATACACAATGTGGTCATAACTTGGTGTTTTTCAAAAAGAAAAATAGGGACTTCCGGTTCTGCTAAGATGGAATGGCCTTATTCCTCCCAGGTTCCCCCTCTTAATAATGAAACACTCTGGACATAATACAACAAACAAGTATAAGAAAACCGAAAGGGAGAAAGAAGAAAGCGGGCTGCCTAGGGATCTGGGAACTGGAGGAAGGAAACGGCAGTGAGTTCTCTGGGTTTCCTAATTGTCTCCCATAAATCCTGGATAGGGGCATACTTGTGTGCCCTGAGCTCTCATAGGCATAGACAAACTCCCAGAAAAGCCTGTTCCCGCAGCCAAAGGATAGGGAAGATAGTGGCCTAACAACAAACAAACAAACAAACAAAACCTTTCTAGCAATACCCGCTCTACATCAGTCAAACAAAAGAAACAAACTGAACACACACACACAGACACACACACACACACACAGACACACACTCACACACATACACACGCCTGTTTCAGCAGGGCCATGGCAGGAACTGATCTTTCACCTAACCTCTGATCCAAGGAAGTAGGCAGAAGCAGGTCGGAGGTGGTAGCACTCCCATTACCCAACCTGGTGTTGTTCGTGGGGCTGAGCAGGGATCTAATCTTCTGTCCCCTGCCTGGTGGAAGCAAGTGGAAGTCAGATTTTTTTACATCAGGGTAATGTCAGCAGGGCCCACTGGTGAGGTAAGCCTCCACCTCTACTTAGCAGCAGCAAGACCCTTTGAGGTGATGTAAAGTGAGGCAAATCACCAGTATGATTGAACCCTGTACCCCGGTGTCAGCAGGATCCAATGGAGAGTTGAGCCCCTACTTCCACAACTAGAATGGAGGTCATCAACTAGACTAACCCAGGAGGTGTGATAAAAAAAACAAAAAGGCTCAAATAACCAATATTAGGAATGAAATGGATATGTCACTAGGTATCTTGCAGGAAATAAAAGAATAATGAAGGAATACTAGAAAATAACTTTACATTAATAAATTTGATGACTTAGTCAAATTGACCAATTCCTCAAAAGCCACAAACACCCAAACCTAACCAACTTGAAATAGACATGAATAGTCCTATATTTCAGTTTCCCACAGAAATTGATTTTTTATTAATAATGAAATACTTCCTCAAAAGAGATCTCCAGGCCTAGGTTTCTTTGAATAATTCTGTCAAACATTTAAAGAAGGATTTTACACAATCTCTTCCAGAAAATAGGAAAGAAGGGAACACTTCCCAACTCACTTCATATAGCTCATATTATTCTGGCACCAAAAGTAGACATTACAAAAAAAGGAAAAATACACATCAGTAATTCTCATAAGCTTAGATATAAGAATCTTCAACAAAATATTAACAAACTGAATCTAACAGTGTATAAAATGAATTATACACCATCATGGAATTTATTCTTGATATGCAAGACTGCTTTAGCATTCAAAAATCAATTGTTACAGTCCATTGTATCATTAGACTATAGGAGAAAAAAAATCATGAACATATTGGTTTACCCACTTAAAGCTTTTGACAAAATCACAGTCTAAAATGTTATCAAACCGGCAATAGGAGGGAACTTCTTTAACCTGATAAAAAGTGTATACAAAAAATATAACATCATACTTACTGGTGAATCACTGAATGCTTTCCTCCTAAGATCAGGAACAAGTCAAGGATGTCTCTTGGCACCAGTGTTATTTAACATAGGGCTGGACATTAGACCAGTGTAATAAAGCAAGAAAAAGAAATATAAGACATAGATATTATAAAGGAAGAAATAAAAACTGTCCCTGTTTCCACATTATGTGATTATCTACATAGGAAATTCACAGAAGCTATCCCCAAACTCCTATAACTGAGTTCAGCAATACTGCAAGATATAAGATCAATACACAAAAATCAATCTCATTTCGGGGCGCCTGGGTGGCTTAGTCGGTTAAGCGTCCGACTTTCCGACTTTCGCTTAGGTCATGATCTCGCGGTTCGTGGGTTCGAGCCCCGCGTCGGGCTCTGTGCTGACTGCCAGCTCAGAGCCTGGAGCCTATTTCAGAGTCTGTGTCTCCCTCTCTCTCTGACCCTACCCTGCTCACGCTGTCTCTCTCTCTCTCCTAGAAATAAATAAAAAATATTTTTAAAAAATCAATCTCATTTCTATATACTAATAACAAACATGAAAACTGAAATTAAACACACAATATCATTCACAATTGTTCTCCCAAAAAGAAATGCTTAGGTTTAAATGTATTAATCATGCATAAGGATCTATATGCTGAAAATTACAAAATGCTTGGAAGAAATCAAAGAAATCCTAAATAAATGGGGAGAGATACTATATTCATTGATTGGATGGCTCTGTGTAGGAAGATGCCCATTCTTCCCAAATTGATCTATAGATATAATGAAATTCCCATCAAAATCAGAACAAAGTTTTGTTGTAGACATAGATAAGTTTATTCTAAGACATCATCAAAATGGTGGAATGAGACTTTTCTGCCGTCTTACCCCTAGAGAACACCAATTTTCATAATGATCTCAGGGTAACAGTCCCTTTGTATAAGTCCAGGAGTCCAGGAAAGTTCCAGCACATTGCTGGAACAAAAAGTAATCTGAGATTGGATGCACTGAAGAAAGTAAGAGGAACAGTTTCACTTTACCTGTGTTACCTCTCCCTCGAAGCAGCACAGCTCAGTGATAAAAGAGATCTTTCGGCCTGTGATTTCCCCCACAGGGGAAAGCGAGAGTATGTAAGTGAGCACCCAGCTTCCCCGGATGTGTGGGACATTGCCCAAGAGGCCCATTTCTTTCTCCTCTTACCCAGATTTCTGAGGTGTGTTGCATGACATGGACTACAAGGAGTAGCTGGGTGAATGGCAGCCAGGGCTGACGTCAGTTGGATATGGATCCTACTAACTGCTTTGCAGACTCCTTCCAGAAACCCACTTATGAACCCCTGGGGACATCTCACTTACAGATCTTTCAACTTGGCCTACAGACACCCACAACACTCTACATGCCTCAGTCACATTCACTGCTACTCCGTGGCCAGTTGTCAGTGTACACTCCCAAGGCAGTAAGAACCAGCCTCTGCAGACAGCTAGTGAGCACCTGCAGAAAGCCAGCCTGACCCTGTGGGATCAGAAGACAGCATACAGACTTGAGCATTCAGTACCACCCAAGGGGGGGCAAACAAGAAGCTAGCTGTAAGCACTAATCCTGGTTTTGCAGGATCAAAAGAAGTAATACAATCTTAAGAACTATTCCCTAAGAGGGAATAAGAGGTGTGGAGCATGTGTATCTATAGAAGGTCTGAGAAAGCCTCAATTCATCAGAGGACCAATAGAAGGTATTTCTCTCCCAAAGCCAGTCACTAAAGACTGTAGGAGGTGACAGCTTCTTCAAATGTGAAGACAGCAATGGAAGACTTCAAGGAACATGAGAAATGAGGGAAACATGATACCACCAAAGGGACATAAGGATTTTCTAGTAAGTGATCCCAAAGAAATGGAGATCTGCAATTTTCCTGATAAGCAATTCAAAGCAGTTGTTTTAAGGAAGTTAAAGAAAACACAGAAAGATCATTCAATGAAATCAGGAAAAAAAGAGTTAGAAATTTAACAAAGAAATATAAAGCATTAAAAACAACCAAATAGGAATTACAGAGTTGCAGAATACAATGAATGAAGTGAAAGACACAGTAGAGAACATCAGCAGCAGACCTAATTGAGCAGAAAAAGATTTTGTGAAGGAGAATACAGGTCATTTGAAATTATCCAGTCAGAGGAGAACAAAGGAAAAAAGAAGGAAAAAGAGTGAAGAAAGCCTATATGAACTATGGGCCACCATTAAGAGGAAGAATCTATGCATATTGGAATCTCAAAGGAAGAGACGGAGATAAGGGTAGAATGTTCATTAAAGTCATGGTTGAGAATGTCCCAAATCTGGGGAGAGATTTGGGTAGCCAAGTTCAAGAAGCTCATAAATCCGCCAAGACTTTCAACTCAAAGAGATCTTCTTCAATGTATATTACAATAAAACGGTCTAAAATAAAAGACAAGGAATTTTAAAAGGAGCATGAGAAAAAAAAAAGTCCTCAAATACAAGGGAACCCCCATAAGACTGTCAGTGGATTTCTCAGCAGAAACTTTGTAGGCCAGGAGAGAGTGAGGCGATATATTCAATTGCTGAAAAAAACAACAACTGCTAAACAGAAATACTTAGCCTAGCAAAGTTGTCCTTCAAAAATGAAGGAGAGCTATAGACTTTCTCAAGCAAGAAAAGCCAAGAGAGGTCTTCACCACAAGGCCTGCCTTCAAAGAGATGCTGAAAGGAGTTCTTTGAGCTGAAATGAAAGGACATGATTAGTAAGAAAACATGAAACAATAGTAAAAGTCAGCATATAGCCAGATTCAGAATATTCTGATACTGTCATATGGCGGCATGTTGAACATTCAACCCTAGTATAAAGGTTAAAGGACAAAGTATTAAAAATTAGTATAACTACAATAATTTAAGAGATAGACAACATAAAAAGATGTAGGGGCATCTGGGTGGCTCAGTCAGTTGAGTGCCTGGCTCTTACTGTCGGTTCAAGTCATGATACCATGGTGGTGGGATCGAACCCTTTGTTGGGTTCTCTGCTGAGTGTGCAGTCTACTTGGGATTCTCTCTCTCTCTCTCTCTCTCTAAAAAAACAAACCAAAAAAAGATGTATTATAACATCAAAAACAAAATGGGGCAGAGTAAAAAGGTAGAATTTTTGTGTGTGATTGAAGTTGCTATTAGTTCAAAGTATTTTACATGAGTCTCATGGTAATTACAAAGCAAAAACCTAGCGCAGCCACAAAAGGTAAGAAGAGAAACAGGGGTGCCTGGGTGGCTCAGTCGGTTGAGCGTCCAACTTCAGCTCAGGTCATGATCTCGCAGCTCGTGGGTTCAAGCCCCACATCGGGCTCTGGTGCTGACAGCCCAGAGGCTGAAGCCTGCTTCAGATTCTGTGTCTCCTTCGTTCTCTGCCCCTCCCCCACTCGTGCTCCATCTCTCTCTCTCTCTCCAAGTAAATAAACATTAAAAAAATTAATTAAAAAAATGAAGAAGAGAAACAAGCTGATTCTCTCTATATAAAATCATCAAATCACAAAGGAAGAAGGCAAAAGGAAAAAAGAAGCAAGGGAGCTACAGAAGAGTCAGAAAACAATAAAATGGTATAAGTCCTTCCATATAAATAATTATTTAAATGTAAACAGATTACATTCTCCAGTCAAAAGGCATAGAGTGGATGAATGGATTAAAAAAAAAAAAACCCACAAGACCCAAGTATATGCTGTATATAAGAGATTTACTTCAACTTTAAGGAAATAAAGCTCAAAATGAAAGAATGGAAAAGATATTCCATGCAAATGGAAACCAAAAGGGAGCGGGGATTGTACACTTATATCAGACAAAATAGAATTTAAGTAAAAAAATCTAACAGGAGGCAAAGAAGACCATTATATAACGATAAATGGGTCAAGTCATTAAGAGGCTATAATAATTATAAATATAATGGACCCAACATTGGAGTACCTAAGTATATTAAGCAAATACTAATAGATCTGAGGGGAGAAATAGACAGGGCAATCATTGTAGGGGACTTCAGTATCTCACTTTTAAAAACGGATAGGTCATCCAGACAGAAAAGCAATAGGGAAACTTTAGACTGAACTATACTTTAGATCAAATAGATATAACAGATATATACAGAACGTTCCATCCGACAACAGCGTAATGAACACTTTTTTCAAATGCACGTGGACCATTCTGCAGGATAGATCATGTAGGTAACAAACAAATCTTAGCAAATTTCAGAAGATTGAAATCCTACCATGTATCTTTTCCAACCACAATTGTATGAAACTAAAAATCAGTAACATATTCAACAGTGAAATGTTGAAAGCTTTTCCTGTAATATCAGGAACAAGACAGGGTGCCTACTGTTGCTACTCTTCCTCTCCATAGTGCTGGAAGGCCTTGCCAGATAATTAGGCAAGAAAAAGAAAGGGCATCTAAATTGGAAAGGAAGAAGTAACATTGTTCTGTTTGCAAATGGCATGATCTTATATATAGAAATCCTAAAGAATTCACCAAAAATTTCTAGAACCAATAAATGAATCTAGTAAAGTTATAGAATACAAAATCAACATACAAAATTCAGTTGCATTTCTGTACTCTAACAACAAAATATCCAAAAAAATAAAATAAAATGAAGCATCATTTATATCAGCATCAAAGACAACAAAATACTTAGAACTAAATACAACCAAGGAGGTGAAAGATCTGAGCACTGAAAGACTATAAGACTTTGAAGAAAGAAATTGAAGAAGGCACAGTAAATAGAAAAATATTCCATTTTGTGGATCGGACGAATTAATATTATTAAAATGTTCATACTACCCAAAGCCATCTATATATTCTACATAATTCCTATCAAAATTCCAATGGTATTTTTCACAGATAGACAAAACAATCCTAACGTTTGTATGGAACCACAAAGGACCCTGAATAGCCAAAGCAATCCTGAGAAAGAACAAAGCTGGAGGCATCACACTTCCTGATTTCTAACTGTATTACGCTATAATCAAACAGTGGTGGTACTGGCATGAAGAAGGGCATATGGACCGATGGAACAGAATCAAGAGCCCACAAATAAATCCATGCATGTGCAGTCAACTAATATCTGACACGGGAGCTAAGAATATGCAATGGAGAAAGAAAAATCACTTCAATACCAGGGGCTGGGAAAATTAGATATTGACATGCAAAAGAATGAAATTGGACCCCTATCTTACACCACTCACAAAAATTAGCTTGAAATGGATTAGATACTTAAACATAAGACCTGAAACTGTAAAACCTCCAGAAGAAAACAGGGAAAACTCTCCTAGAGATTGGTCTTGGCAACAATTTTTTGGATATGATACGCAAAACACAAGCAACAAAAGTGAAAGTAAACAAATGGGACTACCTCAATCTAAAAAGCATGTGCTTGGGGCGCCTGGGTGGCCCAGTCGGTTAAGCTTCTGACTTCAGCTGAGGTCATGATCTCGCAGTTTGTGGGTTCGGGCCCCGCTTCGGGCTCTGTGCTGACAGCTTGGAGCCTGAAGGCTGCTTCAGATTCTGTGCCTCCCTCTCTCTCTGCCCCTCCCCATCTCATGCTCTGTCTCTGTCTCTCAAAAAATAAATAAACATCAAAAAATTTTTAAAAAGCATGTGCTTAAAAAGAAACAATCAGCAAATGAAAAGGCAACCTATGGAATGGGAAGGAATATTTGCAAACCATATATCGAATAAGGGGTTAATAAAAAAAAATACACAAAGAAATTGTACAATTCAATGGCAAAAAAAGGAAATAACCTAATTTAAAAATGGACAAAATACTTGAATAGATATTTTTGTAAAGAAGACATAAAAGTGGCCAACAGGGGTATGAAAAGGTGCCTAACATCACTAATCACCAGGGAAATATAAATCAAAACCACAATGCAAAGAAAGGAGAACTCTTGTGTGCTTGTGCACTGTTGATAGAAATGTAAGTTGGTACAGCCAAAGTAGAAAATAGAATGGAGGATCTTCAAAATATTAAAAATAGAACTACTCTATGATCCAGCCATCCCACTCCTTTGTGTATGTCCACAGGAATTGAAATCAGTATCTTGAAGGGATATCTGCACACCCATGTTCATTGTCACATTATTCATAATAGCTAAGTTACGGAAACAGCCTAAGTGCCCATCAGTGGATGAATCCATGAAAATATGCCCTACTGAGTTTTGTCAAAGTTGCAAAAGCAGTTCAATGCAGGAATGAGAGCCTTCTCAAAAACTAGTGCTGGAGTAATAGAGCATCCATATGCAAAAAGATGAACCTCAGCCTGAGTTTCCTACCTTACAAAAGTTTTGACTCAAAATAAACTACTTAAATAAAGAACATAAAATTATAAAAACGTCTACCAAAAAATGTAAGAGAAAATCTTTGAGAGCTCAGACCAGAAAAAATTCTAAGATTTGACATCAAAAGCACAACGTATAAAAGGAAAAAAAAAACCCTAGACTTTATCAAACTTAAAAACCTTTTTCTTTGTGAAAGACTGCGAATGGGGATGAAAAGACAAGTTAAAGACTGGGAGAAAATAATTGCAAACTACATATCTGACAAAGGACTTGGGTCCGGACTATAGAAAGAACCCTCAAAACTCAACAGCAAAAAACAATCCAGTTATGAAATAGACAAAGTACATGCACAGACATTCCACTCAAGAGGATATGCCAACGTCAGATGGGAACATGAAAAGGTAGGCAACATTCTTAGCCATCAGGGAATTGCAAATTTAAACCACCTTGAGGTACCACAGTAAACCTATCAAAATGCTAATATTTTAAAAAATATGAATAATATTTTTATAATGCCAAAGGTAGCAGAGAAACTGGATCACTCATATATACCCATTACTAGTGGGTATATGAAGTGTTACAGCCACTCTAGAAAAAAGTATGCAGTTTCTTAAAAAAACTAAACATGTACTTACCATAAAACCCAGCAGTTACACTCTTGGGCATTTATTCTTAGAGAAGTGAAAACTTCTGTTTATACAAAAACATGCACATGAATGTTCATAGCCAGTATATTCGTAATGACCCCAAGCTGGAAACAACCTAAATGCCCTTCGGTGGGTGACTGGTCAGACTGTCAGTGGCATGTCCATGGAATACTACTCAGCAAGAAAAAACAACAATTGTTGATACTCTGAACAACTTGGATGCTGAGTGAGAGAAACCAATCTGAAAAGGTCCCATACCACGTAATCCCATTGTTAAAATTATTTTTTTAAGTTTTTTTTTTTTTTTTTTTAACATTTATTTCTTTTTGAGAGGGGGCGGGCAGAGAGAGACAGAGGGAATCCGAAGCAGGTTCCAGGCTCTGAGCTGTCAGCACAGTCTGCCACGGGGCTCAAACCCACGAACCGTGAGATCATGACCTGAGCCAAAATTGGACACTCAATCGACTGAGCCACCCAGGCACCCCTATCCCATTTCTATAACATTCTTGAAGTGACAAAATTACAGTGATGGAGATAAGGTCAGTGTTGCCATGGGTGAGGGAGGGAAAAGAGAGGGAAGTGGCTATAATTTTAAAAAGGTAGCATGAGGGATCCTTGGGATGGAACTGTTCTATAGCTTGCTTGTGGTGTTGATCACCTAGACCAACATATGTGATAAAACTGCATAGAACTAAACACACACACACACACACACACACACACACACACACACACACGCATGTAAAAGTAGGAAAATCTGAGTGAGCTCTGTGGATTGGGCCAGCATAATTTTTCCTGGTTGTGATATTGACCTGTGAACAATACCGTGTTCTGTAAGATGTTATGGTAAAGGATACGAGGGGTCTCTCTTTCTTACAACTTTCTTTCTTTCTTTCTTTCTTTCTTTCTTTCTTTCTTTCTTTCTTTCTTTCTTTCTTTCTTACAACTGCATTCTTACAATTACATAACAATAGAAGGTAAAAAGAAACAAACAAAAAATGAAAGAAGAAAACAAATAGAAACTTCTTCATAGATAAGTTTAGAAATAAATATATAAAATATTGGAGATAGTTATCTTATGTTGTAAAGGCACTGGATGATTGAAAAATTGTTTATATTGAAATGAATTTTTATAATGAAAAAAATTTTACACCGAAGAAATGGTTAACTTAAAGAGTAATGCAGACATTTTTGGAATGCTATTCAGGTATAAGTTTAGTCTGTTGAAAACAAAATCTTGTAGGATACTTACCGGCAGCTTTCCCCTGCCTCCTTATTATCTTAGCTCTCAGACATATCTATAGTTAAGCAAATAATTTAGGGGGAATTATTTAAGAATTGCCATTTAATTTGGGCTAGACTAAGAGTTACCTGCTCTTTTGTCTCCCTCCTATCTAAACATTGCTTCAAAACAAAACAAAACAAAACAAAACCTCTCCTTAAGAATATTCACTAATCAGACACTGCACTACTTTACTTTCTGCATCTCAGCTGGTGATCCAAGTGTGTCGATTTTTCCTTCTCTTTGGGGAGTATGTTTTAAACTTTAGCATCCGGTTCAGCACCCCAGGTCTAAAGTTATGATTCAGTGCTTTAATTGCAAACTCTGGCTCATGGGCACCGTGGACAGATTGTTGAACTTACTTATGGGATGGTCACAGTTTCTTGCTATGAATGAAAGTGGAAGCAAAGAGAGAAATGGGGACTGCTTGCTGTTTGTTATATTAATGGGTGAGTGAGCAATGAGAGGGATGGTCTGTTGACAACAGTGGCCGGTAACTCAGGGATGCTGGGCAAGAGGGAGGCTGAGCTGCCCACCCAGGAGGACATGTGCAGCCCAAAGAGGCAGAGTATCCTTGCAGTAAGAACCCCTAGATGGACTTCAAGGCCCAGGCTGAGGAAGGAAGCCAGGAATGGTTCAGTCTGCTAGAAAGGAGACAGCCAGTGACCTTAAAACTGGATCGTTTTAAGGAACTTGACACATTTCTGGAGAACGAAAAGCAGATGGGATGGAATTGATGGATCAACTGAAGTAGAGAGGGCTAGAGGTGAGAGTTGTTATTTTTGGATGTCTTTGGGAAGACGCTGAGTCACAGGCATTGACAGCAGAATAGGGCTTGGTGCTGAGAGCCAGGCATTTCTGTAAAGTCCTGCCTCACAGCAAGGTGGCCAGGCTCCCACGTCAGAGCACCTGACTGCACCAGTAGCAGCTGCCACAACTCTGGAAACCTGCTCTGGAAAGGACACTTGATAGCCTTCCCAGGGAGGGTTTGGTCTCCTGGGGTGAGAGACTGAGACCCCTAAATGCATTAGCTTTGTGCTGGGGAGAGGGTCAGCCTGCCTGCTTGCCACCAGTTGACACACTGTACAGGAAACCTATCAATTGACATGTCCTGTTTTGTACTCAGAGCTTTCGGGCTAACTGGCACCACACAGTGAAGAGAAAGGTGACTCTGGCTGCCTGCACTGGTCAACCCAGCTGCCTTCCACTTGAGTTGGAATCTGCCCATATTGGGGAGGCTACCTTTCTTTAGGCTGGATTTTACTTTGGTTCTACTTCCTGAAGTAGAAATAAAAATTCAGGAGACTTGGGGACAGGAGAAACCGCTCAGGGACTTTCACAGTATTCGAGGGTTATCTACAGTGCTTTCAGCCCTCTGCCTGAAGGTGAGACTCTAGTGATCTTGAACATGGTCGGCTGCCATCCCTTGATTGAGGACATGGGGACAGAGTAGGCATGCACTATAGAGTTTCTACAGGCTTTACATATTTCTCTTTAAGCAAGATGGAAGGTCCTCTGACCTTTTCATTATTTTCATGGGGCAGAGGTTGTAGGCCCTTGGTGAAATTTAATTACATCCTCCACCAAATCCAATTACTACCCACACCCATGAAATCCCATTATAACTTTCTTTGCTTCATTAGAGATACAGCAGGACAGGTGCCTTACTAATCCACTCTGGCAGATTTCCGAAAGATTATCATTCAGAGGCTTTGGTACATTGTTCTTTACTCTGCAGGCAGAGCAAATATGCAAAGATGCAAATGACTTGTAGTCTAACTTGCTTAAAGACCATGCAAGTGTCTGATTTCCTACAGGAAAGCAGATCCCTTAGAGATTTTAGGCCCCCAGAGGTATGTTCCCAAACATATTCAGATATTTTTATTTTGTTTTTCTTATTATGCCCAGATTTTACTTAGAAAAATTCCTAGTAGAAATTTCAAGAGAAAAATTGAAAGACTAGTACAGTAACTCTTGGACTATATTCTCCACTTAGGTATAGTCCACTTCCAAGTGTTAATACTTTGTTGTTATATTTAAATGTTCTCTCTTTTTCTCTTATATGTGTGCGCACGCACACGCATGTGTGAATGTGCATGTATAACCTGTGAAAGTAAATTGCAGACATCTCTAAAAAACCTCAACATTCGCTTTCTAAAATACAGTTTCTTACATGAGCACAATGCCATCATCATACCTAAGCAAGTGAACAATAATTCTATAATATTACCTGCTGAGGATGATCAGACATTTAAGGAAAATCAACAATATCATAAAGAAGGTGCAAGATGAACAAACAGAACTGCTGGCCCTGGAAGAAACAAAACAGAAGAATGAAAATTAATGAGTATCCTTAAAGACATGTGACAACACTTTATCCATAAAAGAAGAACAGCCTTCTATGAAAAGTGAGCATTACATTAAACCATAGTAGCCACAGTGCAGAGAAACATAGGAAATTAAAATAAGATGATAAGATAAGAGAGTCAAACCTCTCCCCAAACCTTAGACTGAGAAACACCTCGGATTACTTACCAAGAAAAGAGAGCAGATTGACTCAGTCCTCTTTGCAGCAGTGCTGAGGGCTGGAGCAGCACTTCTGAAGTCCAACACACTCACACATCCCTAGTTCACATTCAGATGCTGGGGTGGGGCTGGGGTTCTGTATTCCCAGCAAGCTCCTTGCTGAGACCGCTGGTTTTGCAGCGGCAAAAGTCTAAAATAAAATGAAACAATGCTTTTAGAATTTAGAAGCAAGTGGGGCTCCTGGCTGGCTCAGTCAGTAGAGCCTGCGACTCAGTCTTGGGGTTGTGGGTTGGGGCCCCATGATGGGTGTAGAGATTACTTTAAAAAAAATCTTTAAAAAAGGATTTGGAATAAAGGTATCCTGAATGTAAAAGTTCACAGCTAGCCAAATTATTGATCCAAAATGAGACAAAATAAAGACGTACAGATATATTCAGTTGCTCGTAAGTTTACCTACCATGCACTTCCCTAAAAATATTACTTGTCAATGAACTTCAGAAAAGCATAAAAGGAATTAAGAAGTACAAAGAAATATATGCCTTCTGGAGCTAATCCCAGGGGAGTATGTATAAAGAAATACCTGGATAGTAGTTGTGTGGTGAGCCTGGAACACAATTAGTCCAAATTAGAACAGGAAGTCAGAGGGATCAAAAGAATGGCTTCAAGAGGGAAATGATTTCAGTTCAGCAAATAGAATGATTAAGAAACAGGAAGATCTTAATGATATGATGGAAAAGGCATATGTTTCTTCTGGAAACAAGGTGGTGAGAGTGGGGGTGGGGAATCCATTAAAATTCCAGGAAAAATAAAACTACTCAAGCGAAGCATGCTCCAGTCATGAAGCAAACTAAAACATGACATGAGACTCTGTTTCACCTTGACACTGGAAGCTTCTTCTAGCAGAACAAAACCCACTTAAAAATGGTTGATTTTGGAGTGAGGCCCTAGAGGAAAGGGATTGGGCAAAAGAGTTTTACTTTTTATTTGAGACAACTTAGTATGGCTTGAATTTAAAAATTTGGGTATATTTAAAAAGTCCCTCCTTTAAGTATAAAAAGTGAGGAAAGAGAAGGAATGAAGAGTAACCAAAAAGGAAGACTTCTCTGAGAGAGAGAACAGAGACCAGTGTATCTCTCTCTCTCTCTCTCTCCCTCTCTCTCTCTCTCTCTCTCACACACACACACACACACACACACACACATGCAGATGCATGCATACCCCTTACCCTCCAGCCCTAGTGTTCTCCCCACTCTCACCACTGGAGAGAATTCCAAATTCTCCCGGACGACCAGGACCTCGGGGGCTGGGATGGGGCCTTGGGACCAGTATGATATTAGGTGAAGATGGAGCGTTGGACTGCTGAACCTGGACCCCTCCTGTTCCTGGAAGGACCCATGCAGTAAACTGGAAAGAACATTCTCTCTGGGGTCCCGAGCCTTCTGGCTGTAGCTGAGTAGCAGGTGGAGAGGTTGCGATGACAGAAGGAGAAAAGTACAGAGACCCCTAAAATCAAAGGTGAAATTTGGGTCAGACCCAATCACGGCACCCTGGAGCATCAGTTCCAAAGGGCTTGAGATCCGGGTGGCAAGAGCAGGGGTCTAAGGAGCAGCTGGTACAGGGGCTGATGGGCTGTGGCTGACACGTCTGCTTACCTGAAGGATCAGCTGCCTTCTTATTCTGAGGGCTCTTGGAGAGAAAACACAAAAGCATAGGCTGAGAACCTGCTTGACCCAGCAGAATCAGGGGCAAATGGTTCAAGGGATCTTCCCCAAGACCTGCAGATAGAGTTACATCCAGAACTACCTCTGATGATGGCAGCAAAAATTAAGGGGAAGTGCATGAAGTGAGACCAGAGAGGCAGGCTCTCTGCCTGCCTAGTGAAGGCTGAGAAGGTCATGGGCAGGGCAGCCAAGAGCAGACTTGGGACTGAGTCTCACTTCTGAAGAAGGTAGTGGTGCCCGGGCCAGGGTGGTGGCATTGAAATGGAGTGAGGAGGACAGCTTGAAGATCTGCTTAGGGGATAGAACTGATAGAAGCATTTATAAAATCTCATCATTAGGGGGAACTTAGAGGGACTTTGGGGTGATACCCTCTTAGAAAGCTAACCGAAGTAATTTGAACAGGCATCTTGTTTTTCTATTTCTAAATCCAATGACCAGTACACAAAGCTGGCACCATTTTTTTTTCAAAACCGGATGATTTAACATCTGAATATTGAACGCTGTCCTCGACGACCCCACGTGTGAGATTTTGAAAAAGGGAGCCTTCTGAATCTGGCCTACTTGTTTACCTTTCCTTCTCTGCTCCCCAAAGTGATTTCATTTTCTGTACAGCAAGATTGATTTTGGCATTGTTTTTCAAGCTGGGGGCCTATGAGTTCTTTACAAGAATGTGTTAATTATTTGTTTTAATTTTGATGATAATCTAAACAGAAATAGTCTAAGTGAGTTATGTCGATTGTCTGGATAACAACCACAAAACCAGAGACTGCCAGGGGATGTTGGCCTTAGTCTTTATATTTGCAAGCCTTTGGCACCAAATAACATTCACCTTGGTCACCAGGAACCAATGAAGAAAGAACAGATGTAGGTTTTCTATGACTAAAACAAGGTCTTTGTGCCAGGCAAAGGCCAACGGGTTGGTGTAATGTGCTACTGATGGTACTGATGGTACTGATGGTCATAGTCCGAGACCGCAAGGAGAAGGGCCTCTTCCCCCAGCCCCCGGCAGCATGGGGCATAACCCATCCAGAGGAACCTGCATGGCCAGGGAGGGCCAAGTTCATGCTGCAAAACAGTCTGCCACATTTTATTAGGGCTGTTGATGTGAATCTCATTTGTTTTATAGTTTTGCTTGTATTTAATCTCATAATTTATACTTGAACAAGAGCCAGAAACATATGTTTATATCTGGTTAAATGTTTGAACATGTTTAAGTAACATTATAATTTGAAACAACTTAAGTCAACATTGGGGGTTAAGGAGAATTTTTGTTTCCCTTCAGAAGGGGTTTGTGCCTTACTCAAGATTTAGAAAATTTCATAGGATTTCTGTCTTTTTTTTTCTTTTAACATTCTCCTCATTACCATTTATTTAATTTTGTTGCAGATTTAAAACTTCAGTTGCTTTACCTTTTAAATAAAAGAAAATAAGTGTACCAGTAATATCTCTTCCAACTACACTGGATATTTTGTTGTTGTGAGGGTGTGGCTTCAGGAGAAGCCAGACACACGTGTGGTGCACCACAGGGAAACTTGGCCTCAAGGGGCAGATATGAGCACATGGAGCAGGAGGGAAGGCAGGGGCTGGGGCGTGGGGCTGAAAAAGCCTGGGATAGCAGCAGCAGCCCTGTACTGGGGAACATGGACAAACTAGTCAGGAAGTTCAACTTGGACCCAGCTGCCAGTGGGGTTACCAGTCAGGACACAGCTGCTTGTGACAGAATACCCACCAACATGGCCTACACCACGAGAACATGTATCATCCTCCATGGCAACCCGAGAGCTGTTTTAGTGGCCTCTTTGACCTTAGGCCCAAGACTCACTCTAGCATTCAACTCCACTGACATGGGAGTGGTTCCTGGGTGGTCTCATCTGTGTCTTGGAGGACATTCCAGAAACCTTGTGCAGAAGCCCTCTGCCAAATTCCTCTGAGGTCCCACTGGCCAGGACTGTGCAGCTTGCCAGTGCCTTAGCTGCATGGGAGCTGGGGGTGAGCACTGGGCATTTTCCACCTCTTTAGTGAGAGAAGGTGTGGGCCAGAGAGAAAACTGCGTGTGGGTCAATGGCAGCTAGTCGCAGACACCTGACCAGTAGCATCTGTCCTGCAAAGTAGGTATGCTTCTAAGGTGGGCTCTACCATCAAGGAGAAATGGGCTGGCCACAGATGGCTGATTTATGGGGCTGAGTAGTGGGAGTCAGGACCCATTCCCAGGCTCCCTACACTGCTACATGAGGATCCTTGGGATCCTTGGGATCCTTGAATGAAGCTCACGCCAGGCATCACCAGATCAAGGGTCTTCAGGTCCAGGCAGAGACCTATGTAACTACAGTAGGCCCCTGAAATCTCAGAGTGCAGTGGGGACTGGGGCAGATGTGGGCCTCTGCCCCTCTCCAGGGGGCTGTTGCTACTTATTTCCCACCAACTGTTGCCTCAAGGGAACATGGGTTCAGGCTTCCCAGAAATTCCAATTTTTCAAGAGAAGGGGAAACACATCATTGGTTTTTAATGTGAAACGGTTGGGGAGGAGGAGGTCAAAGAAAACATGTCTGTGGGGTGTGCTGAGCCACAGGGCCTGGCACTCAGTAGGTACAGATCTCTTAGCCCTAGCCTGCTCACCTCCTTTGAAAGCTGCTCTAGCAAACATGGCCCCAGAAGCTGATGGATGAGGTTGTGCCTATCCCTGGAGGGGGGCAGTGAGGAGGGGGGTAAGCTTTTTAAAAGTTCTCTTCCTGCAAAAAATGAATTATTGGGATCTCATCAAGATAAAAAGCTTCTGTACAGTGAAGGAAACAATCAACAAGACTAAAAGGCAACTGACGGAATGGGAGAAGATATTTGCAAATGACATATCAGATAAAGGGTTAGTATCCAAAATCTATAAAGAACTTACCAAACTCAACACCCAAAAAACAAATAATCCAGTGAAGAAATGGGCAGAAGACATGAATAGACACTTTTCCAAAGAAGACACCAAGATGGCCAACAGACACATGAAAAGATGCTCAACATCACTCATCGTCAGGGAAGTACAAATCAAAGCCACACTGAGGAACCACCTCACACCGGTCAGAGTGTCTAAAATTAACAATTCAAGAAACAACAGATGCTGGCAAAGATGCAGAGAAAGAGGAACCCTCTTGCACTGTTGGTGGGAATGCAAGCTGGTATAACCACTCTGGAACACAGTGTGAGGTTCCTCAAAAAATTAAAAATAGAACTACCCTATGACCCAGTAATAGCACTGCTAGGGGTGCTAAACATGTACCCCAATGTTTATAGCAGCACTCTCAACAACAGACAAATTATGGGAAGAGCCCCAATGTCCATCATGGATGGATAAAAAAAAGATGTGATTTATCTATACAATGGAATTCTACTGGCAATGAGAAAGAATGAAATCATGCCATTTGCAGCAAAGTGGATGGGACTGGAGGGTGTTATGCTGAGTGAAATAAGTCAGTCAGAGAAAGACAGATCTATGTTTTCACTCATATGTGGAACTTGAGAAACGGAACAGAAGACCATGGGGGAAGGGAAGGGGAAAAATTAGTTACATATAGAGAGGGACGGAGCAAACCATGTGCCCAGTGGACTTTGAATTTCCTTTGTCACCCTCATCCTGTTATTCTGTCCTACTGACCGTTCCTGCCTGTCTCCCCAGCATACAAGGGTTCTAGCATTCTCTTGGTACCCTCAATGCCCAGCACAGAGCCTGGCACCCAGGAAGTGTGGTGTAGGTGTGGGATTATTAAACATGTGGACTCTGGGTTTAAGTCCTAGTGCCACCACTTCCTAGCTGTGTGACCCTGGCAGACTGACCTCTCTAGGTCTCAGTTGCCTTATCTAGGCGATGGGATGATTCTACCCAAAGTTGTCAGGAGGATTAAATTAGTCATTCCACTTAAAGAGTTTGGAACAGATCTGAGTCTTACTAGGTGATCAAAAAAAAAAAAAAAAGGTAGCTGTTACTGTTAGATATTGAGCAAATGAATGAACAAATAAATAAAGCTTATCCATGCCCCTTGAGGGGTGGATGTTTCTTATTTATCTTTGTAATCCCCACTATACTCAACGTAAACAGTAGGTGCCTTGTACACAGTGTGTACTCCATAAATGTGGGTGGGATGAGGGAAGAAAACCACAAAGATGTACTTTATTTCCTACTGGGAGGAAACATTGGGAAGGTAAGTTAAATTTGATCCAGATTTAACAACCACCACCACCACCACCACCACTACAAAACCCCCAAAGAACTCCTAAGTTATACTGAGCAGTGCGTGAATTTTTGCTAAGCTTGTATCACTGCTTTAGATCCATCCATCCTCCTCAAGTATAAAGTTTTTAATGTTTTTAAATGTTGTATTTATTTCTGTGAGAGAGAGACAGAGAGAGAGACGGAGAGAGAGAGAGAGAGACAGCGTGAGCAGGGGAGGGTCAGAGAGGAATGGAGATACAGAACCTGAAGCAGGCTCCAGACTCTGAGCTAGCTGTCAGCACGGAGCCTGACACGGGGCTCAAACCCACCAGCAGTGAGGTCATGACCTGAGCCGAAGTCGAACGCTTAACCTACTGAGCCACCCAGGCGCCCGTAGATTTATGTGTTAAAATAGCTTCCTACCTTCTCCTCACTCCTGTCCCTTCCTCTTCCCTCTTCCTTCCTTCCTCCCCACTTCCCTCCTTTTCTTTCTTCCTTCTTTCCTTCCTCCCTCCTTTCCTTCTTTCCTTCCTTTCTTCCTCTCTCCTTCCCTCCTTTTCTTCTTTCCTTTCTTCCTTCCTTCCTCCCTCCCTCCCTCTCTCCCTTTCAGAATCCCTTCTGGGCAGGGAATTTTAAAAGATTCTCCTCAGAGAAATCTCACCTTGATGGGATGTCCAGTACCTAACAGGGGAAAAAAGTTAAGGGCTTAGAGAATCACGTCCACTCGGCTTTTTCTCACAGCCTCACACCCTGGGTGACAACCTAAGCTGCCCTCAGGAACCTAGAGTTGCCAGGTACAGTAATGAAGATATAGGACATGCAGTTACATTTGTGTCTGGCAATCCTCCTGAGATGCTGAGGGCCAAGTCCAGCTCTGTGGGGTGAAGCCTGTGTAGTCATATGAGACCTCATGCTTGGAAGGACTATGCTTGGTTTAATACTCTGCTCTCACTGTCGTGAAATTCTCAGTAATTTTTGAGCAAGGGGCCCTGCGTTCTCATTTTGTACTGGGCTCCAAATTACATAGCCAGTCCTGCCTAGAGCATGATTTGGGATCCCAGTGCCATAAGTATTGCCACTTTGAGTGGCTCCATCACCCTGTATGGCTCAAGCCTGAGCGCAGCCCCACTTCCTGACTCCTCCTTGTTGCATAACGGATGATGTCTGGTGGCTTTTCCTAAGACGCTGCGTTTTCTATTCTAATTGGTTCTCAGTATTTCTGTCTTGGCAGCAGACACCACTTGTTAAGACTTTTTCATCCAAGTTTCACTGTACCTGGCATAAATCAGTGAGATACTTAGTATATAGAAATGCTAGTTGCTTCATAGGTGCCTTGAAAAGCCATTTGACCTAAAAAAAAATAAGTTTTATTGATGTTATATAATCAGTTTTGCCTGATACATATGATATTCATTATAAATGCATGTTTATGATGTCATTATTCTGCACAATTGCTTAGACTCATAGTTTCCAAATGTTGACTGTAGATTAGTGTGATTCCTCCTGCAGATGGGATCTTTTTTAAAAGGCAAGAATATGACTGTTTTGACTACTCAGGCCCCTAGAATTCCCTTAAGAAAGGGGCTTATGAGCAGGTGCATTGGGAATTCATCACATATATATGAAAAAGAGTGTTCATATTTAGAACCAGAGAACTGTGCAAATAATCACAGAAACAACATGACCACAAAAACAGTCACCTAGAATGAAATAACATCACAAGTTGTCTTAAGAAAATATTGTCTAAGTATTCAAAACACCAGACTTAGGTAAGAGTGTAAGAACTTGTATTACAACAAGATAATATTTCACTTTACAAAATGATCTACTACTGGGTTCATTTTTATTTTTATTTTTTAAGCTTATTTATTTTGAAAGGGAGGGAGGGAAAGAGAGAGAGAGAGGGAGAGAGGGAGAATCCCAAGCTCTGCACTGTGAGTGCAGAGCCCAGCGTAGGTCTTGAACTCATGAACTAAAGCATGAAATCATGACCTGAGCCAAAATCAAGAGTCAGATGCTTAACTGACTGAGCTTCCCTGGGTTCATTTTTAAATAATGAAATCTCTACTACAACTAAGACAGTCAATGCTTAAAAATTATATTGAATTTCCTAATTTTGGGTAGTCCGTATTGCTGTGAAAGCTGTCACTTTGGGGGGAATCTGAGTAATGACTAGAGAGAAACCTCTCTGTACTATTGTAGGTTTTCAACGTTTTATGGGTCTATATTTTAAAATAGGAAGTTAAAAAATGTGTATGTGTATGTGCACACACACACCCACACACATCCACACAGACACACCATAGCATATTATAATGTATTTAGGAGCACATCTATGAGTGAAAACAAGCACATCTTCATTGCACGCCCAGTTGAGATAGTCACTGTTCTCTTTGCCTCTCTGGTCATTTATTAGGTAAAGTATGGGAATTAGAGATTGTAATGCCCAAACGGCATGGTAGCTGATAGCTTTAGCCATTAATCTTTCACCAAGGGGGTATCCACAGCAGGAAATAAACTCAATTTAAATAATAGTTTCTTGTCTCATGGCCTAGAAAAGGTGGAAAGAAGCCAAGAGCCAGGAACAAAAGGGTAAGAAAAGGGAGCAGAGATCCAAAACGACTGACCTGCTGGCGCCCAGTTTGTCTATCTTTTCTCTTAAGTTTAGCCCCTGAACCGGATTGTTGTATCATTCTAATTTTAATTGTAGCTAGGGTGAGGTATTTTTTCCAGTTTAAGTTGCTTAAATCGGAAAGGTGGAAGTAGTGACAAAAACGAAAGGAAATGATTAATGGATGAGATATTAAAAACAGGAAGGGGATTCATTTACTTACTCATTCAAGAGAGGTTCTTCTGCTCTGCACTCTGGGTTGCCCACTGTCTGACGACATAAGGTTGAGCCAACTGTGACCTCCTGGCATTTACCTTCCAGGCAGTAAAAAGATAAGAAACCAAGAAATAAGTTGCTTCATTCTTTATCATCAGGCAGCAATAAATGCTATGAAGAAAAATAGAGAAAGGTAAAGATGTGGAAGGATAGAAATCAGAGAAAGGAATTTTTAATGCTTGGAATGATGTTGCTCTTGTAACACAGGGGACATGGAATTATAGCCATCATAAATTTAATAGATTGGCAAAAACAAAGACTATAAATATTAATCCTAGTGATGTGTTAGTGAAACCAGACTTAACCACTATCTAATTTTAATTCTAGTTAAAGTTAGTTAATTCCTCCCCTCCCATTTTTCCCCATCGCTGGGAGTGTTTTGATTTTTACACCTATTTTGTATAGCAGCAGGCATAAAAATGTTCATGTCCTTTGACCCATAATACTGTACTGTGATTCTTAAACATATTGGACTAATGCCCTCTTTTTTGTAAAAAATATTTTGTAATACCCCCTTTACTATCCTGAAATGAAGTCATGGATAATATAACTTATCTAGAGATATAATTTCAAGAATTCAAGACAATAATTCAAAGAAACCAAAGGAATTTATAATAAACATAACAACATAGTAAGACCATGTCTGGAAGCCAGTGCATGGTATTATCATGGCAGCCTGCAGCAGAGATGGAAGCCCAGGGCTAGGGATGTGTCACAACTGGGGACATCACACCAGCTTGCATGTCACTGTCCTAAAGCAAGACCCATGGCCGTCCCTAACTTCAGAGAGCAAGGGACTTCAGTCCTTCCATAGGCCTGAGATGGGAAGATCATGAAAGCTTTGGTGTAACTGAGTTAGGCTCTGGGCTGTCAGTTGGCTGCATGGGTTTGACCACATGGCTTTTGACAGGACACTGGAGGTGGCACGGTCCTCTGCTGGCTCAGGCGGTCCCATGAATAATTGCATGACTGGCTCTGCCCAGCACTGCCAAAAAAGTCCCCCTAGACAGATTTGCCTTGACAGGTTTCTAGCATCTTTCTTCTAGGCCACGTGGCCCTCTATAAGGATCTTTGCATCAGTTGAGGTCATGGTCATGAGATTCATTCTTAGGTAGTAACCAAAAAAAAAGGACAATGAATGCTATTTGTCTGAGTATACTGATATCAAATTAATGACAGTATAAAATTGGAAACAAGCTAAATAAATGGATAGGAATGCTTAAGTAGCAATGATGTCTCTAAACATAAAATATCATACAGCCATTAAACAGATAACTAGGATCAGAGGCAGCAGTATGACCCAAAAATATCACTTAATATATACTCTTAATTGAAAGTATATATAACATTTTTTGTAATCGCTATAAAAACATAAATGTATCTGAAACAAAGAAAGAAATATTCTAAAGGTAGTTCTGTACGTGATTGAATCACCTGTAGATTGCTATCTAACAAACCACCCCCAAATTGAATAATTTTTTTTTAATGTTTATTTAATTATTCATTTTTTGACCAAGACAGAGCACAGCTGAGAGGGGGCAGAGGGAGAAAGAGAGAGAGAGAGAGAGAGAGAGAGAGAGACAGAATCCAAAGCAGGCTCCAGGCTCTGAGCTGTCAGCACAGAGCCTGACACGGGGCTTCAACCTATGAGCCATGAGATCGTGACCTGAGCCAAAGTCGGACAGTTAACCGACTGAGCCACCCAGGCACCCCCAAAATTGAGTAACTTAAAACAGCACACAATTGTTAGCTCCTGGTTCTGTGGGTCAGCAATTTGGGCTGGGCTCATATGGTGTCATTCTTCTGCTGGCCTCGCCTGGCCCCTCTCACGCCGTGGCAGTCAGCTCGGTGCCGGGCACGGCAGTCTCACTGACACATCTGGCAGTTGCTGCCGACTGTCAGGTGTGCCTCTGTCTGTAGCAGGCTAGACACGGACATCTTTTTTTTAACAAAACAGGAAAAGCATGCAGTATGTTAGGACCAAACTATAACTTTCAAGCTGCTGAGGGGGAGGATTGATGGAGCCTGTTTTATGTGTACATTTGAATACTGTTCCCCAAAGACCTCAGCAACCACAGAATATTAGAGGCAAAAAAGGAAACTGACCATCCATCTGTCCAGTTCAGGGAAGGCAAGGTTTTATCTGAAGTATCAAGTAAACTACTCGGTCCCAGGACAGGCATTAGAGGCTGCTGTCTCAAGCAGGCGAGAGAGCAGTGAGTAGTTAGCCAGCTGGGCGAGTTGGCCATCGGGGAGGGACTGACAGGGGTAGTGTGAGCACCACACATGGGCCGTGGGAAATGGAAGCCTCCGGAAGGATGGGGTTTGCATTTGATTCCTTTAGAGGAGTTTACTAGAAGCACCCAGACCTTATCCGGCTCCAGCATTTAAAGATACCCTAGCACATCTTTACATTCTTGATAAATGACTGACAAGTGATAAACTCTGCACAGGTTGTGGTCCGGGAGCTGCTGGCTCAGTGCATCAAACAGCATCAAGAGAAACCACTCTCTACCTTGTTCCGAAACTGGGCTGAGTCTGGGAGTGACAAGCTGAGAACCAGGTACGTCATTGCTTAGGCCCTGACCATTCTGGGCCCTCTGCATCTCATTATTGAGCCTGCATGCACGGAGCCACGTCGTGGCACAACCGCTCTTGTCGAAGTTTTCAATATTCCATATATACAAGAAATACACTAATTTGTAGCCTCAGTGCTCATTCGCCTACTCCCCGACTTAAGAACCAGAATACGAATTCTGTTCTTTCTACTCCTGTTCCTTCCAAATTGTGTGTCTGTCGTTCCCAGCACTTCAGAGATTTTAATCCTAAGTACCCCATGAGGTGGGTTCTTCTTTCCATTTCACAGAGGAGGAAACTGAGGCATAGTGGTTATTTTGTCCATGGCTGCTTGCTCATGAGTGACAGAGCTAGGATTTGAATGCAGGGAGTTTGGCCTCAGGATCCACACTTTTGCTTGTTTTTATTGATTTTTAAGTATTGCCTTTAAGTTTGATAAACAAGGGGTGACGTATGTGTTATTCTGTAGCTTCCTGTTTTCACTCTATTTCGTTTCTAAGATTCGTCTAAGTTGTTACGTGTGTGGATGAAGAACTGTTCTCTTCATTTATAACATTTCATCATGTGTACGTGTCCCCGTTTACTTACCCATATTCTAACATCCAACATCAGTGGACATGTGGGTTGTGCTTTTGATATTTTGCACAAAGCCCCTGTGAAAAAAATGTACGTTTTCTGGGTAGTAGGTATAAGAGTTTTGACAGGGCCTTCAAATTTAGTTGCTCTGACTCAGAATAAGAAATAAATTTGACATCAACCACTGACGCCCACACATCCATAGAGCTCCCCCCTCTGCATATACCCAAAATCAGACACCGTTGAAGCAAACATCTCATGAAACATTGCTTATCCTGTTACTCGTAATGGTCTCTGATAGTTTTCAATTTTATTTTTTTAAAAAACTGACCTCAATCCCTTAAACTGATTTCACGGCCCAGTCGTGGTGTGCAATCTGTTGTTTGAAAAATACTCCTCAGTAGTACATCGGAGCGAAATTGCTGTGTGGGGGTATACAAGTGTTCAAGTTCACTAGATAGTAACAAATTATTTTTCAAAGTCATTGTACAAATGTATACCTTCACTGGAAGGATGTGTCCTATGGAGCCATCCTCACCAACATGCAGAATTATCAGTCTTAATACACACACACACACACACACACACACACACACACGTCTCCTGCTGTGACTTTAAATCGCATTTTCCTTATTACTGTTAAAGTTGAGCATGCCTTCACAAGTATATTTGCCGCTTTTATTTCCTCTCATGTGAAATACCTGCCCATGTGTTTTGGCAATTTTTCTTTTTCTTTTTTTTTTATTCTCACTGAGTTTTGTTTTTGTTTTTGTTTTTATCCTTTGTTATTACAGATGTTACAACTACCTTCCCCAAGTTTGTGCCTTGTCTTCCATTTTCTTTATGGTGACTTTTAACACAAATTCTTAAATTACAATTGAATGTATCAATCTTTTGTACTCCACACTTTGTGCATCTTGTCTACTGTGAGACCATGAAATGTAAGTTTGAGAGTTTCACTTTCCACATTTAATTCTCGAGTCTGTTAGAGATTTGTGTCTGTAGTGTGAGGAAGGGATATAATTTCAGGGTTTTTTTTTTTTTTCCTCCCCCAGGGATTGTGTTTTGTTCCAGCACCGCTTACCAAATTGACCATCTTTTACTAGTGATCCTCAGTGCCTGCTCTGGGATTTACATAGATTTCTACATATGTGGGAGCCCATTCTGGGTCTGTTTTATTCCTAGTCTGTTTGTGTATCCTAATCCAACACTACAATACATTGTTGCAATTACACTAGATTTAAATTATAACATTACATTATTATATCTAAAATATAATTCAGAGAGGTGCCTGGGTGGCTCAGTCAATTAAGCATCTGACTTTGGTTCAGGTCTTCATCTCACAGTTCATGGGTTCGAGCTCCATGTCAGGCTCTGTGCTGACAGCTCAGAGCCTGGAGCCTGCTTTGGATTCTGTGTCTCCCTCTCTCTCTGCCCCTGTCTGGCTCACACTCTGTCTCTCTCTCTCTCTAAAATAAATAAACTTTAAAAAAATTTTTAAATATAATTCAGAATCATGTTGACTTTTGCCCTTCCATCTAAGTTTTGGAATCAGTTTGTTATGTTTCTCAAAACAAAACAAAACAAAACAAAACAAAACAAAACCCTGCAGATACAAAAGGAAAATATTCTGTGACTGTGGTTTTATGAGGCATCTGGGGTAGTCAGATTCATAGGTTCAGGAAGTAGAGCATGATTACCAGGGCTGGGAGGAGGAGAGAATGGGGTGCTTTATTGAGTGGGTACAGAATTACAATTTGGGATGATGAAAAAGTTCTGGAGAGGAATGGTGGTAAAGGTTGCACAGCATTGTGAATGTACTTAATGCCACTGAACTGTACCCTTGAAAAGGGTTAAAATGACTGATTTTATGTAATTCCTATCTTACCACAATTTTTATTTTCTTAAATGTTTTTATTTCTGAGAGAGAGAGAGAGAGAGAGACAGTGTGAGCAGGGGAGGGTCAGAGAGAGAGGGAGACACAGAATCTGAAGCAGGCTCCAGGCTCCGATCTGTCAGCACAGATCCTGACGCAGGGCTCGAACCCACAAACCGTGAGATTATTACCTGAGCCGAAGTCGGACGCCCAACCGACTGAGCGAGCTACGCAGGCGCTCCTTTACCACAATTTTAAAAACTCTGCTGTTATTTTCTTTGAAAGTGTTTTGTCTTATAGATCTGCAGAAAAATGGACCTATTTATAATACTGACCTTTGTCTCAAAGATTGTAATTTTCTAAGTGTTTCCCAGAAGTTTATAATTTTTTCCATACATAGTTCATCCTTTGATAAATTATTAGGTACCTTATGACTTTGTCATTGTAAAAAGAATATTTTTGAAGTTATGTTTTTGTTGTTGCCCATTTATTATAAATGCAGTTGACTTTCGTATATAAACCTGACCATAAAAAAATTTCTTCTGGCTCTGTAGATTGAGTGGTTTTTTTTTTTTCCATAGACAATCATACCATTTGCAAATGATGACTTTTTCTTTCTCTCTTTCCACTTCTTATTCCTTTTATTCTTTTTCACGTAGAAGGTGTTCTTTTGTCTTTTTTCCTGGTTTTAAAAAGACTTACCTTAACATTTCGCTATTAAGAAGGCTATTTGCTGAAGTCTTTGATAGATGCACTTTACTTCCTAAAGAATCTTCACTCACTGTTATTTCTAATACCTTTTGGTCATTAGTAGATGACAATTTTTATTGATTTTACTGCAAATGATTTTTTGCATCTATTGAAATGATCTATCTATGTCTTCTTTAGTTTGTTAATGTGGTAAATAATTCTCATAAATCTTTTAATGTTAAACTACTCCTGCATGCTTGAGAAACATTCACTTTTGTTAAACTGCATTGTTATTTTAATATTCCCCTGAGTTTGGCTTTGCTAGTGTTGTTTTAGGGCTTTTGTTTACTTCTTGGCTGCTGTTGTCCTTCCTTGTAGTTCCCTGATTTGAATTCACGTCAAATTTTACTGGTTTCATAAAGCTATTTTGGGAGTCGTTTCTTATTATGTGGGAGAATTTGATAAGTTATTTGAAAACTCTCTGGGCCTAGGGGAATATTTAAACTACTAATTCAATTACAGTTGACCTTGAACAAAGCGGGTATGAACTCCACAGGACCACTTACATGCAGACTTTCTGCGATAAACATAGTATAGTACTGTAAATGTATTTTCTCTCCCTCATGATTCCCTTTTTAAAAATTTTTTTTAATGTTTCTTTTTGAGAGAGAGAATGACAGATTGCAAGTGGGGGAGGGGCAGAGAGATTGGGAGACACAGAATCAGAAGCAGACTCCAGGCTCTGAGCTGTCAGCAGAGAGCCCCGTGTGGGGCTAGAACTCGCGAACCATGAGGTCACAACCTGAGCTGAAGTTGGATGCTTAACTGACTGAGCCACCCAGGTTCCCATGGCATCACATGTAGTTTAATTGTTTTAAGACCATTTAGGCTTTCTCTTTGTTAGGTTTCATAAATAATATTTTCTTAAGAATTTATCCATTTGGATTTGAATTTATTGGTATAAGGTTTTTCCCACTGTTCACTGATTATCTTTTTACCTTCTGCTAGATCTGTAGTTATGTCCCATTTGTCACTCCTAGAATTCATTTCTTGCACTTTCTCTCTCCTTTATTGTTGCTTAATCTTACCAGATGTTTGTCTGTTTTTTTTTTTCAAATAACCAACTTTCCTCTTTGTTGATCCTCTCTGTGATAACTTTGTTTTTTATTTCATTGATTTATGCTTATAAATGTTGTTTCCTTTATTCTACTTCTTTTTTTTTTTTTTTTAAATTTTTTTTTTTTTAATGTTTTATTTATTTCTAGGAGAGAGAGACAGCGTGAGCAGGGGAGGGTGAGAGGGGGAGGGGNGCCCGATGCGGGGCTCGAACCCACGAACCGCGAGATCATGACCTAAGCGAAAGTCGGACGCTTAACCGACTAAGCCACCCAGGTGCCCCTCCTTTATTCTACTTCTGAGGAGTTTTTTGCATTTTTCAGATTCTGTGCATTTTAAAAAATTGTTATTGTTATTTGGAGTCAGATTATCGTCTCCATAACTGAAATGTGTTGAACTAATTCCCAAGCAAACTATTTATTTTAAAATGTCATTTAAGGGTGTCTGGTTAGCTCAGTCAGTTAAGCATCAGACTCTTGATTTCAGCTTATGTCATGATATCACAATTCATGGGATTGAGCCCCATATCAGCCTCTGCACTGACAGTACAGAGCATGCTTGGGATTCTTCCTCCCTCTCTCTGTGGCCCTCCTCTACTCACACGCTCATGCGCTCTCTCTCTCTCTCTCTCTCTCTCTCTCTCAAAATAAATAAACTTAAAAATAAAATGTCATTTTATCATCCTGATTTAAAACATGGGAAATAGGGGCACCTGGGTGGCTCAGCTGGTTAAGTGTCTGACTTCAGTTCAGGTCATGATCTCTAAGGTTGGTGAATTCGAGCCCCATGTTGGGCTCTTTCCTGACAGCTCAGAACCTGGAGCCTGCTTCCAATTCTGTGTCTCCTTGCCTCTCCACCCCTCCCCTGCTCTCTCACTCTCTCTCTCTAAAAAATAAATAAGCATTAAAAAATAAAAAAAGTAAAACATAGGAAACACAATAAATAATACTGTGTGGAACTTTTCAGGTCTGTTAGCATAAAGTGAAATTAAGAAATATGTAATCTGTCCTTTTCTTCTTTTCTCTCTCTCCCTTTCTCTCTCCCTTTCTTTCATTAGTTTGAAAACTCTCCAGCCTATGAGGAGTTGAAAGAACAGTATAACTCCCATCAGAATCAGCTCCATCCATTCAGGAAACATGTTCCCAAACTGGCAGCAAATCATCTGCCCTTTCATTTCTTTTCCAGATAGCAGAGCAGGGCTCCTTTCCATCATTTTGAAAGCACAACAGACCCTCACCCATATGCAAATTTATATTCCTAGCAAATTTTCCGGCATAGACTTGAGATGTGCCAAAGGCAGTATTCCAATTGTAAATATTTGGAAAGTTCCAGTCCATTTATTTTTGTCTCAGTTATTAACCTCCAAAACAGTACATATCTCTGTCCCACACATCCAGGTTTTACTGATTCAGTCTGTCTGTGTTTATCTACTTACCTCCCAAAACCTTGCTCTGATTTTTATGTAGATTGAGAAAAGCCTTTATCATCCAACATGTTTTCGGTGTACGGGGGACTTCTGTGGGCACTGGTGATACGGCAGTGACTGTGGCTTCTCAGCCTTCATGGAAGTTATAATCAGATGGCAGTCATATTGACAACTCATGAGAGATGTACCCATGAGCAGGCAGGGGGTATGAAGAAGGACGGGCTGAGAACTTGCTGGTGCCCTAGAATGCCTCCAAGTAGGCAGTCATTTGTGTGAGCGCTGAGAGGCTAGCCCTCCATCTGGACTGTGGGAGGAATTAGTCTCCAGAGACTAGGCGAGGGAGCCAGGGCGTGGCTCTGAGGGCGGCTGGACCTGGTTCTGCAAACAGCTCCCTTCTGCCCTCCTGTCCTGATGAATGCTGCCTCTCCCCCTCCCCCTGGGGCTGCCTCGCCCCCTCCCCTGGGGCTGCCACTGGAGCCCTGGCTGCCCTCATCACCTCCATGGATCCTTAGGAGGCTATAGGAGCTGAGGAAAGTGAAGATTCTGCATTATACCTAAAAGTTTTACCATATTGTATTATGAACATTTTCAAGTATTGAGCAAATTGAAAGACTTGTAGTGAACGTTTATAAACCCACCATCTAGGTTCTACTATTAACATGTTACTGTGCCTGTTATATCACACATATATCCATGTATCCCTCAACCCGCTCATCAATTCATCTTTTTTTCCCTGATGCGTTTCAAACTGAACAGCAGACATCAGCTCACTTCTAAATGAGTCAGCAGGAACATTATTCACTAGAGTTCAAAATTTGGTTACAGTGTTTTTCTTCCTATGTAGAACTTACATACAATGAAATGCACAAATCGTAAGGGTGCATTAACTGAATTTTGACAAATGCATATATATACCTGTATAACTCTTGTTAAGTTCTAGGTCACCAGCACTACTCCAGAAAGTTCTCCTATGTCCCTTTTCAGTCAGTTCCTGTGACCACCACCCCACATGCAGCCACTAATCTGATATTTTTCTACCACAGATTAGTTTATCCCGTCTTAGAATTTCATGTAAGTGGAACCATATAGTACGTACTCTTTTGTGGCTGGCTTACTAACGTGGCATGATGCTTTCTGTGATTCATTCATGTTGTCATGTGTATTAGTTTGTTCCTTTTTATTGCTGAATAGTATTCTATTTTATGGATATAGTAGGATCTGCTTTCCATTTTCTTATTGTTGGAGAGACACTTAGGATTTTTCCATTTTTCACTCTTCTGAGTAGATCTGCTGTGAATATTCCTATGCAAGCCTTTTTGTGAATATATGTTTTTATTTCTCTAAGGTAAATAGTAGGAGTGGAGCTGCTGAATCATAGGGTATATGTTTCCTTAGGTTTTTCTTTTTTAAATGTTTTTATTTATTTCTGAGAGAGAGAGACAGAGAGAGACAGAGTAAGCAGGGCAGGGTCAGAGAGAGAGGGAGATACAGAATCTGAAGCAGGCTTCAGGCTCTGAGCTGGCAGTTAGCACAGAGCCCGACACGGGGCTCGAACCCACAAGCTGTGAGATCATGACCTGAGCCGAAGTTGGACACTTAACCGACTGAGCCACCCAGGTGCCCCTCTGTTTCCTTAGTTTTATGAGAAACTGAGAACTTTTTCCAAAGTGGTTTTGCCATTCCACACCTCATCAACAAGTATGAGAGTTCTGGTTGCTCTGTATCCTTGTCAACATTTGATGATGTCAGTATATTTAATTATAGTTGTTCTGGTGGATAGATAATACTACCTCACTGTGGTATTCATCTGCATTTCCTTGATGACTAATGATGTGCCTTTGAATTTAACTTAGATTTAGAACCATTTTGACCTTCTTACACAAGAAGGTTGCCTTTAGCAATATTCTTAAGAGTCTTCACAGTGTTTTTTGCTGGGTGAGTTCCTAAAGCTATGCCATGTGGTTGTGCTCGGCATGTGATAGATGAGATCCGCATCCTGTAGAACATGTAGTTCACAACCTCAGGTAGGCAGTATTCTATAGTATACATTCCTAAACAGATAGTTTCTAATGACAAAATTCAGTCTCTAGGCTTCATAGTAACAGTCTCTGGAATGACTGAAACATACATTTCAATAAAATATGACAGTTCTTTCACTTTTTGTTAAGTAAACTAGGACAGAAGCTCAGCTTTCTAATGACCAGATTTGGAATAAGTGTTGATGAAATTTAAATCTCCTGGTAAATTGGCATGTAAATGACCTCCCATCTTTACTGTCTACACAAAGGGAAATTATCGATTCAGTGCTTGGCATTCTCAACAGCACTGTATGAGTTGCCTCTTAATGTTTCTCTTATGGCTTCCGATTAAGCAGCAACAACAGCTACTTGTGGGTTTAATCTTAATTAATGAGAATCCAAATTATTTGGGTCTTATGACAAGTTACTTTCCAAGAATATGGGGTGAGGGGGCCACAAAGGTGTGGCTAAGCTATGGGAAGCCCTAAGTGCAAATTAAGCCCTTCACTGTCTATCTAAGTTCCAAAGACAGAAGTTTCATGGGGCAGAGGGTGGGAGAGTGCAAAATTAACACAAAAGTCCACATGTTGAAAGGCCTGGAGGGCTTTAAGGAAGACAGGTGTTTTGAGTCTCTTTGTGCCTAAGTCTCTTACCTCCCCTGTGCCTGTTTCCTCACTGCCAGATGGGGAAGATGGAAATTACTGCCTGCTGAAGAGAGTCATTATCTCTGCAGAACACTGTACCCTGCACTTGCCCATAGCCCGCTCACTGACCTCTTGGGCTCCTCATTCCTTAAATACAAGTGTTCCCTAAGACAGAACCTGAGCTGGAGCGCATTCTGCCCGTGTGACCTTGAGCAGGTTGCTGAAACTTGCTGAGCCTCAGTTTCCCAAACTATACATTGAATACTTATAGTATCTGCATCATAGAAATCTTGAGATTGTCAAATAATTCACAGTGGTATTTAGCACAGGTCCTGATTCATTATGTATTTAAGCAATATTAACATTGACAAATAACTTGTCACAGTATTTGATGAGTAATATTCCTTTGTGATCATTATTATAACAAATGCCCAACAAGGGTTGAGAAAATTATTATAAACCCAGTGGATGGAAATTATATAGTTCTTAATGAAGAAAGACTATATAAAATATTGAATAACTATCTCTAATACAACAGTACGTGAAAAAAAAGCAGGAAACCAAATCTTTACCACAAAGACAACCACATAGGATAAACTAGAGCCAAGCACTCATCAGAATACTAAAGGAAGCACGAATACAGTGAGTAAGAGAGGTGAGGGGGCTGAATTGTATTTACACTACTTTTCTATTGGAAAAACAATATTTTTGACTCTCTGTTTTACTCAAATTGAATTCTTTGGTAAGGGCCAAATAATAATAATGGACACTGTGTTTCTCCATCAGTTTCCTGGCATTTGATGTGGACACAGTCGGAAATCTCGCCTTTCTGTTGAAAGCAGTGAATTTTCGTGAAAGGGTTCTTCAGCGGAGCCTGGTGGCCAGAATTCATTATAAGGTAAAGATACATTGTGTTGTTGTTGTTGTTTTCCTTTTGACATGTGTTTAAGGCACATCTGCTAAATGTAGAGGATGAGTCAGGGTAATTACAAGCTTCTGGAAGTGGCTGGAGTTCCTACAGGGCATTTGTCTGACATGACAGCCCTGCTTGCTCTGAGGCTCCCGACGCTACTGTTTAACCCTTTTGTGTTGGCTTTTAGAATTCCACCCGCAAGACATCATCTGGCTGCCATCGACGTTGATGAGTGGAGTGATTCTTAACCCTTATTGGAATTGAAAAATCATGGTCTGTGTGTTAAAATGAGTACATTGTTCTCTGGGGGAAAAAAGGTACATTAGGCACATTCAAAAACTTACCGTTGAGGCTGCCTGAGTGGCTCAGTCGGTTAAGCATCAGACTTTGGCTCAGGTCATGATCTCCCGGTTTTGGGGTTAGAAGACCTGCGTCAGGATCTATGCTGACAACCTGGAACCTGCTTCTGATTCTATATGTCCCTTTTTCTCTCTGCCCCTCCCCTACTTATGCTCTCTCTCTCTCTCTCTCAAAAATAAACAAACATTAAAAACATTGGGTGCCTGGGTGGCTCAGTGGGTTAAGCGTACTGACTTCGCCTTCCCAAGTTAGACAACACAGAGTCTGCTTCAGATCCTCTGTCTCCTCTCTCTGCCCCTCCCCCTTCTTGTGCTCTGTCTCTCTCAAAAATAAAGATTTAATAAATTTAAAAAATAGTTACAAAGTTCAAAATCTAAGAATGTTTTGGGGGGAAAACATGAATTAAAAAAACTTGACTCACTGGTTCTACAATAGATAGGGTTTATAATATATTTTAAGGGAAGATAGAAGCAAGGGTAAAAACATGCTCAATTTCTTACTTTAATTGCAGGGTAGGCAAAAGATACTGTTTTGTTCTGACTTTGATCAGTAAAGAAACTTAGGTTAAGATATATCTCATTACATTGAAAGTTAACATGAGTACCAAACACAGAATGCCTGTTATCCAGATCGCTACAGAAGACACAGCAAAGATCAATAAGTGACCAGAAGTTTGTGTAATCAGAGGCAGAGCAAGGAACAAATCAGAAAGCATGTTCTTAGCAGCCTTAAAGATTCCCCAGTGCTGCTTTTTTTTTTTTTTTTTGCTATGTCTACATCATGGCAAGATGGCTATTTTAAGAGGGCTCCTTGGTTTGAGAATTTTTCCAGGATTGCTCCTCAAAATCTGCTTCCTGTTCATTGTGACACCCCCTTGACTCTTGTCTAATTTGGCTAAGTGCAAGTCCCCTGTCTCTGGCCCCAAAAGATTAACAATTTGGTCTTCTACTGCACTGATCTGGTGATTCCTTGAAAACAACGTTTCCATTACAATATGATCCCTAAATTGAATCCACAATAAACCATGGAGGAGGCATCTTCTGATACATTCCCATTATAGAGAGACTGAAATCCCTCCAGCATCCAGCTCTAATATGTAGCCCATTGAATTTAACATGGCCTATAAAATAAAAGAGTTTTCGTTCTCCTAATGAAAGCATAGATGCTCAGTTTAGAAATAAATCTAATTATATGCATTTTATATAGGAAAAAAACCTAATTATTTATGTTGATGTATAGTTGTTAGATACATCCAAACAAAAACGATTTTTTTTAAAAAGTACAGATTGGGCCATAGCGAGATATTTTCAGATTATCTTGCAGAAGGTTGATGTATTAGGCTGCTTGGGCTGTCATAATGAAATACCACAGATTGGTTGGCTCAAACAATAGGAATTTATTTTCTTGTAGTTGTGGAGGCTGGAAGTTGAAGGCCATGGTGTCAGCAGGGTTGGTTTCCTCTGAGGTCTTCTCCATGGCTTACAAATGGCCGCCCTCTTGATGCCTTTTCACACGGTTCTCCCTCCCTATATGCCCTTTCTGGTGTCTGTTCCTCTTCTAATGATATCAGGCAGACTGGATTGGGCCCCATCCTAATGGCCTCATTTTAACTTCATCACCTCTATAAAGACTTAATCTCCAAATATCATTACATTCTGAGGTGCTGCAGATGGAGACTTTCAAGTATAGATTTTGGAGGAATCATAATTCACCTCATAACAGTTAATGATGTTGATCTTAAAAAGAAAAATTCAAAAGTATGGAACAGTACACAGCCCAACTGACGATACTACAAATGTGAACTTGTATGTGCCAAATAGCATGTATCTGCGGTAGCCAGCTTCCAGTGTACCCCCAGGAATCTTCCCCTCCTGCTAGTCACACCCTTGTGTAGTCCTTTCCCATGTTGTACCAGAATTGATCTGCGTGACACACAGCTGAGGTGATAACGTGTCCCCTCTGAGATTAGGTTACTAAAAAAAAATGGTGACTTCCGTGTTGGTCACTCTGTTACTCATTCTCTCTCTCTGTCTTGGATCAACCACTCTGTGGGAAACCTGGAGATGCATGGGGTCAGAACTGCCCTGCTAAGCAGCTGTTGCATTCCTGCTTTCAGAAACTATGTGCATAATGAGTATTTGTTTTAATCTGTTACATTTGCATGCAGTGTCCTACAGAGTAATAGGTACCTCACACAGATTTGGGGCACCTCAAGCTAAATGACAATGTAACAAGAACTCAAAATGTGGGTGTGGTCTTGGAACCAGGCAGTGAGCTTAGGGAAGGGTTTTAGTAGAAGCTTCAAATGCCTTGAAGAAATGGTTCGTAGAAGCCATTTGGACTGGGATAAAGCTGTGGATGAGGACTTAACAGGAAAGCGAGGAAACATTATTGGAAGCTGGACGAAGGGGGATTCTTCCTATGCAGCGGCAGAGCTTTAGCAACGCTGGTGTGTCTGCAGGGACACGGAAAGTAGAAAACATATGTCATCGCCTGAAAGTGTCCACAGTGCCTGCTTTCTTCTGGCTGCTTAGAGTACATGCCGAAAGACAGAGAGAAGCTGAGGGAAACTGTGTTTAGCAGGAAGGAACTAAGACTTGCTGTGGTTTTGAAGATTCCCAGGTTCGCCGTATTGTAATTTGTTTCTTGTGGCCGCCGTAACAAAGTACCACAGTGGTGGCTCCTGGCAACTGGTGTTCCTTGGCTTGTCTCTGCATCACTCCAATCTCCGCTTCTGTCACCATGTGGCATTCTTCAGTCTGTTTGTCTTTGTCTTCTGTTCTTCCTATGGGGACACCGAGTCATAAGGACCAAGGCCGACCCTACTCCTAGTATGACCTCATCTTAACTTGCAAAGACCCTATTTCCAAATAAGGTGTCATTCACAGATACTGGGGATTAGTGCTTCAATTTGTAGTTTTGGAAGACTTAATCCTACCCAAAAGAAACATAGAAGATGGCTTCAGAGCAACGATATAATCCAGAGCACTCTCAGGAATGCATGGTCTAAAGACAAAGCCCAAGATGTAAGTGAAATCCTTTTAAGAACTGAGAAAGATCAAAGATGGGTCTTCAGTAGGGCAAAAGGCCCTCTGAAGAGATTAAGGGTATGCCTCACGGATCTTTTCAATCCAACTATAGCCTTCTAGGGTGCTTTTAAAGGGCATCCTTCTTTAGCCTTCTCCACTCCCTGAAGGCCTATCTCAAGGAGTTTTGTGGATTTTTTTATCTAATGGACTGAACCCCCAAAAGATTCACAAAGGATTCACAAAAGATGTATAAAGTTTCTAAGAGAATTATATCAGCCACATTTTTTCAGTTTGTGCTGAAAGGTACAGAGATAGCACAAAATGAATAGAGCCTTTGAGCCACGAAACTTCCCCAAGCTGGGAGCAGGCTGAGAAAACTACTCAGTCACAAAGATGTGGCCCTTTCACGATAATGGAAAGAATGCCACAGAAGGAAGAACCAAGGGCCATGGAGAATAAAAACTGCTGGACCTGGGTAGGACCGAATCTTAATTTAAAAACTTTTGACATTCAGTCAACTGGATTTCAGAATTTCTATGGATCACTGACCCCTTTATTCCTCCCATTTTCTTCCCTTTTGAGCAAGAATATGCACAGTGGTTACCCAGCCTTCTCCCACTACTGTATATTGGCCGTGCAGAGCCAGAAACAGATAACTTGACTCTTTACAAGCCTTCAAATCAAAAGGAACTGTACTTAAGGAGTGACATCTGGGAAACCTAATCTGCACCCAGACTAGACTTAGATGATGGGATTCTGGGTTCGGAATCGGAACCGCTGCTGTAATGGGATGAGATTTTTGTGGCCCTTGGGAAGGGATGAGGATGGGCTGTGATAGAATTCAAGATGGCCTTCAAGGATCCCTGCCTCCTGCCCGTCCCATCCTTATACATGGTGCCAGAGCTGGTCTGTGTAACCAATAGAATACGGTCGAAGTAATGGGATGTCTCTTCTGAGATTGTGTTAAAAAGACACCATGGCTTCTGTCTTAGCTTCTCTCTCTCCATCTGTCCCTCGCTCTGGGGGAAACAATGTCATGCACAAGAACTTTGGCAAAGAACTGAACCATCTTGCCAAAAGCTATGTGAATGAGCATGGGCGTGCCTCTTGCAGCCGTGTTCAGATCTTCAGAGATGGCAGGGGCTAGGGCAGTCAACAACTTGACCATAGCCTCCTGAGAGCCTGAGCCAGAAACACCCAATCAAGACATGCCCAGATTCCTAACCCTCAAAAGCCATGTCAGATAACAAAAGTTTTTTTAAGATGCTAAATTTGGAGATAATCTGTTGTACAGCAATAGATAACTAATATGACATCTGCAAGCAAAAATCGTTTAATAGCTTTGGCATTGATACACACATTTTTTGAAACAAAATACAAAAGGAGATTGTAACGTTTTCATCAATATTTCCATTTAATAAAATGAGATGGCATTCTTTCTTTGTCAATAAGAGCATGATTGTACAATATTCTAAATGCTTCTTGTTTTTCAGTTTATATTATAGACAGTGCCACAAGGAACATTCTTAACAGTGTGCAGTTTTTAGGCTTTACATACTGCCACATTGTCCCCCACAAATGTTGAACCAGATTGTCCTTCCCCAGCTGCGCATTTCTCCACACTCATTTTTCTAACACTTTTTCTAACTTTTTTTATCTTCAGGATTTGGGAGTCTGTCATCTTCTCTTTATATTTGTATTTTACCGACATTAGAAAAATAGGTCCACTGTAAAACACCTACTTTTTATTCTGTTTTCAGGACGATATTTAGATGCTCTCTGGGACTTACTAAATTTTCAGAACCATTTTTTGCTTGTAATTGTTCTCTGCAAGAGAGCAAATTGTTCACGAGTATCGGTTTTCTAATTTTGAGAAAAGAAAACCTTTGCACACACGTGTTTTCTGAACGTAAAAAAAAAAAAAAAGACATGTGGTGTGGCAAGGAGATACAAGGGTTTTAGAACCAGATGAATATATTTTACTGCTTCTGAGCCTCTGCTTCTATATCTATACATTGAGATAATAAGAGTAGACATAATACGAACTTGCTGCAAGGATGGAAGAAGGTAGAATATGTCCAAAAAAGAAAATAATTTTTTAAAAAAATGATAAACCTTGCTCTCATGTTAATTATCTTAGCTGCTATCATGAATGTAACCATTTTAACGGTCAATTTAAACATTCATGGAGCAGAACAATTTTCTAGGGCTTAAGTTGGGGAAGACCACAAATTGTTAAGATATGCTTCTGCCTTGGGACAAGTCCACTAGTTTTAGCCCACGGCAAAATGAAAATAAGTGCTACATTATACCAAACGTACAAGTTTAGAGAATGTTGACTTCTATATCTTTGTTTGTATTTTTGACTCAGCTGTTTATTCAGCTAACTGTATATTGGCTTATCCCCACGTACATTAATTTGGTGTATCTTGAAATAAAAACAATCTGTTCAGCAATTTGAACATCTAACCCACATGGAGCCGTGACAGTAGTCTTTGGACAGTGTCCAGAGGTGGATGATTTCATCTAGAAAGCTGAGATCTTGTAAAAATAACCATGTGATTTGGTTCGGAATCTTTTAAAGGGGTGAAAAAATGAATGGGCTTCAGAAATCTGCTTTTCTTCTTAAATTTTTGCAATGCTCTTTTAATTTTAGAGTTACTTGGCCAACCCTTCTTCTCACATTAGAGAGCCTATCTGCGTCCTACCCAGAATTAAACTGAAAATAGGACGAGGAGGTGTCCTTCCTTGTGCTGGTGGCCATGAAGAGAGCAGAGCCCCATAGCTTTCTTTGGAAGCCCCACTTCTCCAATTTTCCAAAATCGTGCTGCAAATCTTGCTCATCAAGGTTGCTGAACCGTTTTCCCATTAGTGGGAAGAAAACATAAACTAATAAACAATGGCTTGTCCCTTTGAGAATATTCTATTAAGGACTTCTGTCCTTGTATGGGGAAAAAGCTATGGTGAAAATATAGACCCTCCATAATCAATATGTTTAACAAATGACTACTTATTTCCAAATATGCATGAGAAAAATTGAGTGGGTAGAGGGATGAGACTCCAGATCAGGTGGTAGTCCTAGTTAACTGGGAGCTGATGTTCCATCTCTTAGCACCTGTAACCTCTTGCACCACACTGGTAGTACCCCACTTCAGGGTGCGTAAGGGTCCCCTGGGAAAGTGTGGTTTTCAAAATCTGATTCATGGTGCCCTCCGCCACACTGCAAGCCTGAGTTAAAGGGAAAAGGGAAGTAGTCTGCAAATGAACCTTATGAATCATCCTCAAAATCCAGGGGCAGTAAACTAACTTGGAAACAACTACCCTAGGTTATTTTTCCTTGTTCAGAGTTTGCAGTTTCGATGGAGAAGAATCGGTGGAGGTGGGAAATAAGATTATCAGAGATGTGGCTTTCTAGAGCTTTCTGACTACAGCTTTTATTGTAGACGTGGGTCACCTGACTGCTTGTGTGTGTGCATATGTGTGTGTGTGCCTTTAAAACTCTTCATTTAGATCTTTAAAACATAATAAAGCCAGAGTACTTCTGTCAAGACTGCCTTTCTAACAGATGATGCCAGCTGTTTTGTTGTTGTTGCTATAATTTTAGACTGATAGCATCTTTGCTCAAGTCACCAGGTTGGGGTTTGGAATCTTATCTGAGTTCTTGTCTGTGCCAAATGGGAGCTGTGTTGGATGTTGGACGGCATACACGTGGCACGTGCAGCAGGAAGAGCTGTCATAATCTCCATCAGTCAGAGGTCTTCGGGAGTTTTGGTCACCGGGTAGCTGGTAGATCCATAGAGGATCTTGGAAATGCTATTGTTGACAAGCCCAGAAAGAGGAAAAACTCTGGTGCCGGTCCGCTTGTTCTTCTCTGAGAGCTTGAGGGCAGGAAGAGGGAACAGAAAGTAACAGCAGCTGGGTTGTGTCTGTTACATTTTTAAAAGCCAATACAGTGGCCTGAATAGCAGATGTTTTACTAAGAATCTCATAGCACAGAAATGCCAAGAGCTTTGTTCCATTCAAAGATAGGAAACAGGATTAGAAACCAAATTTCCTGAGTTCATACTTTGCATTGATATTGATGCATCTTCTTACTCCTGTGGTCAAGTTGAATTGGGGAAATGATCAGACGACCAGGACGATCTGATGGAGGGGCCTTTGTATCTTTGGAGCGTGGGTCCTGCCTATGCAAAGGCCACCTGTGCAGAAGTGGGGCTCCCTCTCTGCTGACTGGTGCTTGAAATTCCTTTAGTGGGGAGCCTATGCCCATTTCTCAGTGAGAGATAAGGCTTAAAGTCCTGCAACTCCAGAGAAAGGGAAAGGGTAACTGATTGCGTTGGACACAGTAAGCTATACATGGTGGCTAGGAGAGGGTAGATGTTGGTCTGGAGAGATTGCAGAGTGGACGGGCAGGGAGACCTGAGGCTGACTCCACCTGCTTCCCAGGTGGAGAGTGCTCCCGAGCTTTAGCGTAGCCCTTTCCTCTCTGTTGTTGCTGCTCATAGGAAATGTTTCTGTTCCGTGATGTTTTCCTCTCTTACTTTCTTTACCCTGTAGCAACCCAGTTGCATTTCTCTTTTTCCCCTCACTTCTGACTTACTCCACCTTTCTCTTGTAGAGAGCACCCTAAATTCTCTTCCTAGGGAAACCTAGTATGGGGAGGGGGTGGAAAGAAAAGAGGGAAGGGAAAGTGAAGAGAAAGGAAAGGAAAAGGAAATTGTATCCCTGACTACTACCTGGGAGGGGTGATCCTTTCCTTTGGAGTATGAGAGCTAGAGGGGTCCCTCAGGGTGAACTAGTCAAACCCACTCATTTACAGACAGGCAACCTGAGAATGAAGAAGGCTAGTGTTTTCTTCAAGGTAACACAGTGACCAAGAGCAAAGATATTTGATGGTGTAGATATCCTGTTTTTCCTCAAACTTTTACCCCTGTCCATCTGTGAATCTTCCTGGAAACAATTAACACTATGGTGTCTGCCTAGTGGGAAATTTCTGTTTCCCTCATCTCAATTCATTAGTTAATTAGAACCAAGAACTGTCCCTTCTCCTGCAACTACTTATTTATACAATTAATTGTTACTAATTATCAGTATAGACTCATCGATATCTAGTCTATGTTTGGGCTACAATCTGATACTATCATTATTTATTTTCTTACTCAAATTGGTCCATTTTGGCCATTGAGAGCCCCTTCCACTTATTCCTGATGTCCCTTTGATATGTCACTATTCTCTTTTTTGGTAAGCACTTCCTTATTTTCTCTTACCACAAAATGTATCATATCTTGTATTTTCCCTGCCAGACATATAATCATTTTCCAAGAAACCCTGCTTCCTTTTATTGGAAAATGGAATTACAAACCAGTACCTGGTTGCTGGGTGTGCTAATTATTATTGGGGTGTCACGGCTTCTAGCTGTTCTAAGCTAGGAAATAAATGTATGTTTACTAACTCACACGTTCTCCCACAGCCCTATATGTGTGTGTAAACCATGAGCTTATACTGGTATCTCTGATTCCAATCCAAAACCACAAGGTTGATTCTAGCCTTCCCTCTTTCCTATTTGTAACTTCTTCCTGGGAGACACTGAGAAACCTGGCTTTCATTGTCTAATATGTGTTTACTTATTTCATCTTCCTTAGTATACACAGTAAGTAGTTTCAGAATTGCTAACCCATAGCTCTGCGAGAAGCACATTTACTAACTAGAATATAGTATTCTTTTAGCATATGGTATCTAAACAAAATAGTATTTCCAAATTTACTTTTATTTTGTTTCCTTTTCTACATCCTTTAGTGAGATTATACTATTTGCTTGTTATAGAAGTTCATTTGTTCCTTTTTGTTCCTACTTTGGGGTCTTTCTACTGGTTGATTTTAGGCCATTCATGGTGTAGCTAATGTGAAGCACTGCTAAGTTTCTAGGACTTAAAGCTTTTAGAAAGGTATACTCATCCCATTTTTTATTGCTTCTTTTTTCCCTCTCCATACTCCTATAGGTGTCCTTTTTATTTTTATTTAGTTTTTGGCTTATCTTTTCTTTATTTCTCTCTGCCCAATATGCAGGAACATGTGTGTTTTCTTATACTGCTTTCTCTGTTACATAAAGGATAGCATGCCGTAGATACTCTTCTAGACTTTTTTTCCTCACTTAGCAGTGGCATGTCTTGGTAATTACTCTATATCACTTCATAGAGATCTATCTCATTTTTTTTTAATGATAGCAGAATAATACGCCTTGGATGTGTCATAGCCTCTGTAGCCCTTCTCTGTTACATGGGCATTTAATCTTCCTCTCAATGTTTTTCAACTGGAAATAATGCTACAGGGAATAGCCGTATGCATATAACTTTTAATACAGCTGAATGTGTATCTTCAGGGAAGATTTCTTGAAATTTGATCACCAGGCCCAAACTAAGTGTATCTGTAGTTTGGTTGGGTGTTGTCGAATTCTGTTTCAGAAGAGTTGTACCATTTTGCATCCCTACCCCCCACCCTCACCACCAGGTAATGTTCATTTTTTCACAGCCTCATCAACAGAACCTATTCTCATGCTCCTCCACCCGCCGCCCTCCCGCCATGGTATCTCTGTTTTGGTCTAACTTACATTTCTCTAACTGTGAGTGAGTTTGAACAGTTTTTTTTTATCAGTGTGAGGGCCATTTTAACCTATTTTTCATGCATTGTCTATTCATATCATTTTTCCATTTATCCATAGGGCTTTTGGTCTTTTGTCCATCCATTTTTTTTTTTTTTTACAAATAGTTTATTGTCAAATTAGTTTCCACATAACACTCAGTGCTCATCCCCACAAGTGTCCTCCTCCATGCCCATCCCCCCCTCCCCCCACATCCATCAGTCCTCAGTTTTTGTCACCATTCAAGAGTCTCTCATGGTTTGCTTCTCTCCCTTTCCCCCACCATTTCCCCCCTTCTTCTCCCCCATGGTCCTCCGTTAAGTTTCTCCTAATCCTCCTATACGTGCAAACATATGATATTTGTCCTTCTCTGCCTGACTTATTTTGCTCAGCATAACACCCTCAAGGTCCATCCATGTTGCTACACATGGCCAGATTTCATTCTTTCTCATTGCCATCTAGTATTCCATGGTATAGATGAATGGATCAAGAAGATGTGGTTTGTCCATCCATTTTTAAGACTACTTTCTATATTAAGAATCTTAGCCCTTTGTCCCACTGCAAAATTTTTCTCCCAGTTTGTCACTTGTCTTTCAACTGTTCATGGTGGTTTTTGCCATGCAAAAAGAAAAAAAAAAATAACTTTTATGTAGTTAAATGTAGAAATATTTGTTTTTATCATCTCTGAATTTTAACTGGCAGTTAGAAAGCCTTTTCCTGCATTTAGGTTACAGAGGAAGTTCTCACATGGAAACTTCAATCTTAATGTCATGCGGAGTTCGGCAGATGGAGTTGAGTTTCAGAAAGACTGAAAATCAAAGAGAAAAATCCAAAACAAGGAATGAACCACAGAGAAGGAAACTTCAAAATATGTGTATGACATTACTCAAATCCTTGACTCACATATGACATATGCATGGATATGCAAGACCCCAAAGAACTCAAGGGATTTTTAATCTGGAGGGCTTATAGAGCTGAGCAGAGAATTCAACTGTTGCCTACTACATAGGAAGCAAAATTTGTAGTTTGAATCCTGCCAAGTTAGAAAAGTAAGACAAAGTCAAGGGGCTTTCCACTGAAGCCTTAGGAGGGCCATACCTAATGTATAAGACTAAGTCCCAGGAAAAGAGATTCACCCAAGCACTAAAGGTAAAATTAAAACAGACTAAAGGCAAAACCAAAAATATTCTTTCTGAAAAAGCATAAAACAGCCTCCACAAATTCTAGTTTATATCCTAGTGATCTAACTCATGCTGGGAAACAAAACAAAGCAAAACAAACCAAAAAAAACTCAGCACTCTTTAGAAGAAGATAACAGGATCTAGAATGAGTATTATTCACATTGTCCAATATACAATAGAATGTTATCACACATGTGAAGAAATAAGAACATGTAATGCATAATCAAGAGAAAAACCAGTAACTAAAAAAAGACAGCCCCAAATGACCCAGATGTTGAAATTAGAAGAAAAAGGGCTTTTCAAAACATACAGTGAATTTATTAAAGAATGGGTGAGATAGAATACATTGAAATTTCAAAAGACTTTTGGAAATTGTTAAGAAGAAAGAACTAAATGGACAAAACTAAAAACTATAATATTATCAATAAATTAATTGGATGAGATTACAGATTAACAACAGATTGGACAGAACACAGGGAAGTATCAGTGAACCGGAAGACAAATCAATAAAAATAATTTGAACTAAAGCACAGAAATAAAGATTGATAAAATGAACAGAGTCTCAATAACCTGTGGGACAAGATCAGATACTCTAATAAAAACATAATTGGAGTCTCAGAAGAAGATGACAGAGAACAGAACAAAAAAAGTATTAGCCAAAATTTTTTTTTAATGACAGCATGTACATCCAAAAAGCTCAGCAAGGGGCACCTGGGTAGCTCAGTAGGTGAAGCATCGGACTTTAGCTCAGGTCATGATATTGCAGTTCATGAGTTCAAGCCCCACATTGGGCTCTGTGCTGACAGCTCAGAGCCTGGAGCCTGCTTCAGATTCTGTGTCTGCCTGTCTCTCTCTGCCCGTCCCCTGCTCACACTCTGTCTCTGTCTCTGTCTCTCTGTCTGTCTCTCAAAAATAAACATTAAAAATGTTTTTAATTTAAAAACTCCACATGATTTGGATGTGGAAAAACGGGCACCCTCCTACACTGTTGGTGGGAATGTAAGCTGGTGCAGCCCCTCTGGAAAATAGTGTGGAGGTTCCTCAAAAAATTAACAATAGAACTCCCCTATGACCCAGAAATAGCACTGCTAGGAATTTACCCAAGAGATATAGAAATGCTGATGCATAGGAGCACATGTACCCCCATGTTCATAGCAGCACTCTCAACAATAGCCAAAACAGGGAAAGAGCCTAAGTGTCCATCAACAGACAAATGGATCAAGAAGATGTGGTTTATCTATACGATGGAGTACTACATGACAATGAGAAAGAATGAAATCTGGCCACGTGTAGCAACATGGATGGACCTTGAGGGTGTTATGCTGAGCGAAATAAGTCAGGCAGAGAATGACAAATATATGTTTGCACGTATAGGAGGATTAGGAGAAACTTAACGGAGGACCATGGGGGAGAAGAAGGGGGGAAATGGTGGGGGAAAGGGAGAGAGGCAAACCATGAGAGACTCTTGAATGCTGAGAACAAACTGAGGACTCATGGGTGTTGAGGGGGGGAGGGGGGAGATGGGCATAGAGGAGGGCACTTGTGGGGATGAGCACTGGGTGTTATATGGAAACCAACTTGACAATAAACTATTTGTAAAAAAAAAAATTAATACAAGGTCATAAAAAAATTTAAAAAGTAAAAATAAAAACTCAGCAAGATTCAAGCAGAGAGGATTAAAAAACAAACATAAAAAACAGAAGCATATCATAGTAAAACCAAAGATGTCTGAAAACCAAAGATAAAGAATAAATTATTATAAAAGTAGCTACAGAAGGGATGTAAGAAAGCAATGATAAGAATGAGGACTGACGTTCATTAGAAACCACAGGATCAGAAGCCAATGCAAAAGATCTCTCTAAAGGACTGCTGAAAGAAAAAAAAAAAAAAGAAGAAAGAAATAGAGCTGTCTACCTGGAGTTCTAGATCCAACATAGACATATATCAAAAATGAATTGAAGGTATTTTCAGGTAAGGGATAGCTGAAAGAAGTGTTACCAGGGACCTGAATTTAAAGAAATGCTAAGGAAACTTCTCCAAGCTGAAGAAAGCAAAATTACATGGGGATTCAAATCCAAGTAAAGTACACTGAAAATGCAAAATGTATAGGTAAATATTAATGGCAATTTTCCTTCTTATACTAAATATTTTATAATTCAATTGGCCATTTAAAGCAAAAATAATTATAATTATTTAGGGTTTACAAAGTACATAAAAGCAAAATACATGGCAACAATAGCACAAAAGGAGGGGATGTAGTATACATGGAATTATATCATTATAAGGTTCTTACACATGAATGTTATTAATTAAAAGCAGACTATTATAAGTGAAGAATACATATTGTAATAGAGAAGGTAGACAGAGACAAAAAGAAAACTCTTGAGTGAATCCAGAAGAAGTCATAGAAAGAGGAACAAAAATTAAAGACTTAACGAGATAGACTGCAAGTAGACTTATACTCAACACAATCAGTTATTACATGACATGTAAATGGACTGAACATTCCAATGGAAAGGCAAACATTGTCACAGAGGGCTAAAAATAATACAATTCCATCTATATGCTTTAAAGGTAAAGAGAGACAAGAAAAGGATATAGCATGCAGCTAAAACATAAGAAACCCTATATTAATATCAGATACAGCAAACTTTTAAGACAAAGATTATTGCCAAGGATCAAGAGGGTCATTTCATGATGACTTAAAGGTTACTGCTTCAAGAAGAGAGAATAGCCTGAAATAGATATGTACCATAACAAACATTTAAAATACTTGAAGCAGAAATGGACAGAACTCAAAGGAGGAACAGACAAATCTAGTAAATCATGGAACTCATTGACAGAAATTCAGTACAACTACACGACTGTGAACAACATCATCATTTAACTTGACCTATTTAGGATTTATAGACATTTATTGAAAACTACACCCAGGACTACAGTGCTGTCCATAAGATAAGTCTCAATAATGTCAGTCAATAAACTTTTTAAACGATTAAAATACAGAATGTCTTTTCTATCAAAAATGGAATTAAATTAGAGATCAATAGCAAAAAGATATCTGGAAAATCTCCCAAATATATGAATACTAAGCAACACATTTCTTAATAATCTGTGAATCAAAGAAGGAATCATTATGGGAATTGGAAAATATTTCAAACCAAATGATAATGAAAACACAGCATATCAAATTTTGTAGGGTGTAGTAAATTTCCTTACAGGGAAATTTATGACTTGAAATATTTATCTTAGAAAGTAAAAAAAAGTTTTAAATAAATGACATAAGCTTCTACCTTAAGAAGGTAGAAAAAGAAGAGCAAAATAAGTATAATAAAGGTAACAATAAATATTAGGAAGAAATTAATAAAGTAGGAAACAAGCTATAGAAGAAATCAAGAAATCTAAAAGTGTACTCTTTAAAATGATTGATAAAACTGATTGATCCCTATTAAGATCAAGAGAAAAAGAGACCAAGCACTAACAATAGTAAAAATGAAAAAGGAGACATTGTAACATACAGGATAGATGTTAAAAATACAAAAAAGGGAATATTATGAACAGTTTTATGCAAATAAATTCAAGAACTTAGAACAAACTCCTGGAAAAATACAACTTTCAAAAGCAAGCAAAAAAATGGAAGATCTAAAAATACCTATTAAATGAATTTAATTTGTAATGGGAACATTCCAGAAAGTTCCAGGTCCAGATGGTTCCTCTGTTAGATCTTATCAGAATTTAAAGATAAAAAAATACCAGTCTTACACAAAACTCTTTCAAAAACCATATGACTGATGATACCAAGAACTAATAAGTACATTACCAAAAAAAATTATAAGTCAATATTCTTTAAGAATATAAGTAGAAATGTATAATAAAATATTAATTATCGAATCCAGCAGTATATAAAAGAAAATACATCATCAAGTGCTGTTTTTTCTAGGAATGCAAGTTTGATTTAACTTTCAAATATGTTTGTCAATGAAAATTGCAATATTGACAAAATAGAGAAGAAAAATTACAGGATTATATGGTGCAGAAAAGAATTTTGGTAATATCCAACACAAATTCATGCATAAAAAGTCTTAGCAAACTAGGAATAGAAAGCGGTTTCCTCAATTTTGAAAGAGCACATTTATAATAAACCTATAGTTGACATCATATCTAATGGAGAAGTATTGCACACTTTCCTAACAATAGAGAACAAGGCAAGAAAGTTCATTTTTACCATTTCTATTTGACATTACACTGGATATTCTAGTTGTGCAACAAGACAGGAAAAAGAAATGACTTAAAGATTGTAAGGGAAGAAATAAATCTGTCTTAATTTGCAGATGAAATAATTGTTTACATGGAAAATGAGAGAATTTACCAAAAAAGAGAAAAACCCAAAATACTACTAGAGCTAATAAATCGATACTGTACAGGATACAAACTCAATATCCAAAATCAATTTTATTTTTACATAACATCAATAAACAATTTGAAAACAAAATGTAAAAATAAAATTTATGATATCATTAAAAAAACATGAATTCTTAGGAATATATTTAACACTAAAAATTCAAGCAATGCAAGATCTATATCTTGAGGGCGCCTGGGTGGCTTAGTCGGTTAAGCGTCTGACTTTCGCTTAGGTCATGATCTCGCGGTTCGTGGGTTTGAGCCCCGCGTCTGGCCCTGTGCTGACTGCCAGCTCAGAGCCTGGAGCCTGTTTCAGTCTGACTCCCTCTCTCTCTGACCCTCCCCTGCTCGCGCTGTCTCTCTCTCTCTCTCCTAGAAATAAATAAAACATTAAAAAAAATTTTTTTAAAAGATCTATATCTTGAAAACTTTAAATGTTGCAGAAAGTAATTAAAGAAAGCCAATAAATGGAGACATATGCCATGTCGTGCATGGAAACACTCAATATTACTATGATGTTCATTCTCCTCAAATTGGTCTGTAGATTCAATACCATCTCAGTCAAACATCTCAGCAGGAACTTTTGTAGAAACTCACAAGCTGATGTGACAACTCATACGGAAATGCAAATGGCCTAAAATAACCAAAACAACTATGAGAACGCTGAAGAAATGTGGAGGCCTTTGTACTACCTGTTTTCAGAGTTTCAGTGATCCAGTAATCCAGACGGTACCAGATTGGCATAAGGACAAACAGATTAATGGAACACCATAGAGTCCAGAAATAATTGACCCACGTATATATGTTCATTTGATTTTTGATGAGGGTACAAAGGAAATTAAATGATGCAAAGGTAATTTTTTCAACAAATTGTGCAAGAAACTAGATATCTGAATGGAAACTAGATATCTGAAGGGGGAATAAAATGAATCTTGACTTATTCCCTGTATAATACACAAAAGTTAATTTGAAATTGATGATAGAATCTAAATGCAAATGCAAGCCATAAAACTTGCAAAAGGGAAAAACAAAAGAAGATATTTCTGTGGAGTTGGAGTAAACCAAGATTTCTTAGAAAAGAGGTAAGAAGCACTGACCATTATATTAAATATTGATTGACCGGATTTTTTTTTTTCAAAATTAAAAAATAAATTGTTCTCCTAAAGACTCCAGTAAGAAAACGAAAAGGCAAACCTTAGCCTTGGAGAAATTATTTGCCATACATGTGCCTGGCAAAAGACTTCTATCCAGAATGTATGAAGAACTAAAATACAATAATAAAAAGACACAATCCAAGAAAAAATGTGCACAGAAGACTTGAAAAGGCACTTCACAAAAGAAGATGAAAGAATGGTAATGAGCACATGAAACCTTGTTCAACCATATTAGTCATCAGGGAAATAGAAATTAAAACCACAATGAAATACCACGACACACCCACTGAAATGGTTTGAACTAGAATGATTGATGACACTCGATCCTGGTCACAATGTGGAGCGACGAGAAAGTGCATCGCTGTTGGTAGTATAAAAGGGCAATGACAGAAAACAGTTTGGCATTTCCTTATAAGGTTAAATACATACTACTCTATGACCGGCAGTTCCCCCTCCCCCCCCCCGCCCGCCCCCAGGTATTTACCCAAGGGAAAATGAAAGCATGCTCGCAAAAAGACTTGTACAAAAATATTTATAGCAGCTTTATCAATAACAGCCCAAAATGAGAACAACCCAAATGTCCATCAACATGAGAACTGGATGAACCGGCTGTTTTATATTCATACAATGGAATTGTACTCCTCAGGAAAAAGGGATAAACTACTGATACATGCAACATGAGAGAATTCATGGATGTTATGTTTAGTGAAAGAAGCCTGACACAAAGGAGTTAATAAATGTATGAGCCCATACATACGGCATTTATTTAATAAGGGGCAAAATTAGTTGATGGTGGTATGGGGAATCCCAGAGTGGGAGAGAATGGTATTGCCTGGGAAGGAGTAACAAACTGGGATATGGGAAATTTATATATCTCTGTCTGGGTGGCTATGTGGGTATATACAGATGTTAAAAATCATCAGGCTGTAAACTTAAGATTTATGCAGGTGACACATTTGACTGAATGCATTTTTACTGCAATTAAAATATTTAATGGTATAACTTAAACAGTGCCTCACAGCATTTAAGCAGGCAGTTTACATTACACGTACTTCCTCATCTTTTCATACATGAACCTGGAAACTTATCGGTTTCCAACAGGAGGCCTCAGCTGCTGAACCTTGATTTACTAATTGGGGAAAAGACGAAATGGCTAATGACAACACTTACGAAGTGTAATTTTTGTGCTAGACACCTTGCTGTGTCATATCAAATCACGGTGGGGGGTGCCCCCGCCAGCGAGCAGGATGGAATCTGGAGAGCATGTTGACAGATGATGAGTTTTGATCTAGGCCAGTGGCCAGGATCACAGGAGTCTGGCAAGAGGCGAGCTGTTGAGAGCTGGCTCTGAAGACAGGCAGATACACCTTAGAGGTTCTGAACCTTCTATCCAGAGATCTTGATGTCTGGGAGGCTGGACCACAGGAAGCAGGACCCTGGCTAAGGTACTGGGGAAGGCCCAGTCGTGGACAGCTGGGCAAGTCACCCAGACAGGACAAGGGGACAAGACAGAATTTAGGTTCAGAGAATGTCAAATCCATGGGGACACGTGCCAAGCTCTCGGCTCATGTTTGAAGAATGAAATGACATAGAAATGACATTTTTCTGGTTTATGACACACTGATTATTAGTGAATTTGGCTTGGTGTCAGTGGCTGAGTACTGAACAGCAGTCTCTTTTTAATTTTGTCTGTACTGTTTTTTTTTCTAGCTTTATTGAGGTATAATTGACATATAACATTGGGTAAATTTAAGGTGTACAATGTGATGATTTGATTCACACGTATGATGAAATGGTTACTAGAATAGTGTTAATCAACACATATATTGCCTTACATAAGTATTTTTTTTTTGAGTTGTGGGGGGGACATGAGACATTTAAGATCTAGTCCTTTAGCCACTTTTGAGCATATAATATAGTATTGTTAACAGTTGTCACTATGCTCTACTTTAGCTCTCCAGAGCTTACTCATCTTATAACTGCAGCTGGTACCCTTTGACCATCTTCACCCGTTTCCTCCACCCAACTCTTGTCAGCCACCATCTAGTCTCTATTTCTGTGACATCAGCTTTTTTATGTTCCACATATAAATAAGTTCATACAGTAGTTGTCTTTCTGTGTCTGACTAATTTTACTTAGCCTACAAGGTCCATCCATGTTGTTGCAAATGGCAGGATTTCCTACCTTTTCAGGGCTGGGAAATATTTCATTGTTTATATATACACATCTTTATCCATTCATCCATAGACATATACTTAGGCTGCTTCCATATCTTGGCTAGTGTGAATAACCCTGTAGTGAACATAGGAGCACAGATCTCTCTGCAAGGTAGTGATTTCAGTCCTCCAGAAGTGAGTTTGCTGGATCGTATGGTACTTCCATTTGTAATTTAAAATGGATTAATTAAACTCCATACTGTTTTCCACAGTGGCTGCACCATTCATTTTACATTCCCACCAACAGTGTATAATGATTCCCTTTTCTTGCCAACACTTGTTATCTCTTGTCTTTTTGATAACAGCCTTTCTGACAGGCTAGTAAATGGTATATCATTGTGGTTTTCATTTGCATTTCCCTGGTTACTAGTGATACTGAACATCTTTTCATGCGTCTGTTGGCCATTTGTATGTCTTCTTGGGGAAAATGTCTATTCAGGTCCTCTACCTATTTTTTAAATAAGCAGAATTTTTTTCACTATTCAGTTGTATGAGTTCCTTATATATTTTGGATTCTAACCCCTTATCACATAGATGGTTTGCAAATATTTTCTCCCATTCCGTAGGTTGCCTATTCATTTTGCTGATTTGTTTTTCTGTGCAGAAGCTTTGTAATTGTGAATTAAAGAAGCTCACACAGAGGTGGTCTCGACGTTCTGGAAAGTGTGCTGTGTCAGAATTCCTAACAGGTTAGCCAAAAATATAAGTGTCCTAGTGACAGTGAAATAAAAAAGCTTTGTTGGAGCTTTAGATATATATTTAAATAAGCAATTAGGAAAAAAAGAGAAGACCTATAAACATTTTTATTTTTACTGAATAATTCCTTGTTTGAAAGATGTTGCTCCCCAGTGACTTCATACACCAATCACTCTACAAGTCTGGGCTGCGGAGATGACCGAGGTACGATGGCTATCCTCCATGAACTCAGCCTGAGAGAGATGGTAGCAGTAATGTAGGTCAAAGCGAAGTGCAGTGAAAGGGGTCTGGAACAAAGGGAGGGCCACCCCATTCTGTGGGTGAGGGTGCCCCACAGAATGGAATGTCCCTGAGCTGAGTCCTGCCGGTAAGTGGCAGAGTGTGCCATTTCACACCAGCCCCAGGCAGAGGTGGGCAGGACTTTCCAGGCGTGGCATGGGATGTGAGCTACTGGCGTGTTCAGGCTGAGCATCAAGCCAGTCCACACCCTAGATCCTGGGCTAGAGTAGCCAGCAAGGGAGTGACTATGGTGGCCAGTAGACCCTCACTGCACTGAGCCTTGTGTACTCTGCTTGCAGGCCTGAGAACCTTCTACCACCTCCCGGCAGGTGATGGGACTATGGCCTGAGCACAGTGGTGTCGGGAAGAAGATTCTGGGGTCAGCACTGTGAGGGTGACCCTTTCAAAGGCCACAGTAACCATCATCCCAGAAGAGTTAAGACGCAGCCTGAGTGTGGGGTGGCGGCAGCGAGTATGAAGGGTGGTCCGTGAGACTTGGGATAGGTTGATGGGGGAGGAGGTGAAAGTTGGAGTAAGAGGTGCTCTGAGGGCTCCAGCCTGTGCACCGACTGGGAGGAGGGATGCGTTGCTAGAGAAAGAAGTGCGGAGCCCTAAGGAGTTCCACATTGCAGTGGGCTCTGAGCACGCCACGCCTCCCACCCCCCCGGGGGATTTGGGCTTTCTGTGTGCCCTGCCCCTCGCCTTTCACTCCCAGCCCCAAAAATGCCTCTGCCAGCTGTCTGATGGGCCAGGCACCAGCAGAGCGGCTGCAGAGACTCAGGAAACAAAGATCTTGTGGCCTAATTTCTCTCACATATTAAATGTACATTGTTCTGCCTTATGTCAGCTTTAAGCAGTCACTAAGGGCAGTCAGATTCCATAACGTAGTCTTCAGCTAAATGTGAAGATCGTATTATTGAAACAAGATCTTTCTAGCTGATCGTACTCCAAATACTAGCTTTGGTGCCTGTAAAATCTATTTAAGGCCTCCTGATTTCCCCCTTCTATTCCTCCATCCGCCAGAACTGTTAGAAGGAACTTTTAAAATGAGGAAGTGGTTATGAGAGGGAGAAGGTATCAAACATTTGTTTATTTATGTATCTGTTATTGGAAATTATCAAGATTGATTTCAGGAGCATAGAGTTCAAATGTATACCAAATGACCAAAGAGAGTGGTATCATCCAGCAATCTTTTTCTATTCTGAAAGGCTAAGTAATGAAAAGCAGACTCTTAATTTAACACAAAAAGGAAAAAGGAGGAGAAATTAGGAAGTAATATATTCAATTATAGGAGCCCTTTGCCAAGACCCCATTGATTTCATGTTCTGACAATTTCAGTTAAGCCTTAGCAGGGAAGAGATTTAGAAACAGGTCAGATCAAACATGTGCGGCCCCCCACTCCTGGGTGTGTGTGTGTGTGTGTGTGTGTGACAAAAATAGTGAGGGCTTCACTAGAAATGTACTGCATCTTTGGGGTCTGTTCCTATTGCCAGGTCCAAGACTAGAGCTTGGAGGACACTGCAGGTGAGAGATGACCCCAGAAATTCTGTAACTGCTGTGCAGGAAAAGGCGGACCAGGAGCCTTGTATTGTGTTTCTGCAGAGATCTCTCTACTGAATTCCCTCTTGCTGTTTTTCTGCCCTCTGAATCCAGTTTCTTTTCCTCTCCGTCCCCACGTGTCCATGTCCGCTCTGACCATCCATCCGTGCAAAGGGGCACCTTGACATGGTCATTGACTCTGACCACCATGCTGGGTGCTGAGCTGGTCACAGCCCTGCCCCGGTCAGAGGAGCCCTCACACTGCAGCGTGACAAGGCCTTCTGTGGATGGATGTGCCACTTGGTGGGGACCCAGACCACACTCAGGAGATGGAGCTGTCGGGAGGCTTCCTGAACCAGGAAGAGGCACTTAGGTGAAGGCAGAGGGCAGGTGGAGAGAACTGTACCTCCAAATATCTGAAGCAAGGGAGGGAATGTGTCCTGGGACCGGACATAGGTCAAGGTAGAGAGGAGCCATTATGTGTGTGTGTGCATGCGCGTGTGGGTGTTACATGTGCATGTGTGTCTTTCAGTGCATGTTTATTGAGAACCTGCACCCAGCACCACGGGGGAAGAAGAGCAGCCTGTCTGTAAGGGAAGCCCCTGTGTGAACAATGAGGGCCACCAAGGGTGGGTGATGTCTTTGGTAAGGCCGCTGTGTTGAACAAGCTGTTGGGGACTGAGGACAAGGAGGCCCAGCAGGAGTGCCTCCGGCAGATCGTGCTCTTGGAGCCAGATGCATCCAGGTGCCAGTGGGTGATCTAGGGACCGCTACTGGACTTTGCAGGGACTTACTGTATAATCAGAATGTCTTACTACAGAGCCAAGCACTGCAGCGCACATGAGTGTGCTCAGAAAGGCTTCGTTCTTGCACCCCTCCATCCTATCATGCCATTTATCATTCTTATGCTGGGTTTCTCTAAGAAAACATGGGAACCCCTGCCGTGCACCCCAGGGGCTTATCTCCCTAAACAAGGGCTGTCCCACCCACCCCCTACAGTGCTGCCACCTGCCATCTCCTGAGGGAAGGGGAGATTCTCGTGCAGGAGAGCCTGGTGCAGAGCTGGGATGGGCAGGGGTCTGGGGGTGGGGTGGGGGGTAGACAGAGGGCCCTGGTTTTAAACACTGACCCAGGTTCTGAGACTAGGCATGAGCCCCACAGCTGGCCCTTCCCTTCAGGGTCCCAAAGCCAGGACACAGCCCTCTCTGGGGCATTTTGGGCATATCTACTTTTCCTTCTCATGGGAAACAAGCTGGAACAGTAGATATAAAGGTGTCCCACTGTGCCCGTTCTCCCAGGATGTAGTAAGATGTTGAGTGATACGTGTTTATCTGTCTGTCCTGGAATTGCAGCTCAAGTTCAAAGGACAAAGGTGCACAGAATCACCCAGTTCAGAAAACCACCAGTGAGCTGACCCAGACACCCTGCTTTCTGTGAGACACTAGTAGAGAACTGACCAACATCAGGCCATTAACGCAGGAAGAGGCTGGGGGGCTTTTGGACACCATAGAATTCAGGAAGGAGGCTGTGGTGGAGCTGGGCTGGATCCCTTCCTAAAGTCAATCAGAAGAAACCAAGTAAAATGGGGAAAAAGGTCTAAAGAGAAAAGGGAGAATAATTTGGTGTGCCAACACATAAGAAAGGTGAGAATTAGCCCAGAAAAAAAAAGGTACCGGGAAGAGCAGGGGGGACTGAAAAACAGAAGGGAAAAGTATGAAAGGGCAGAAAAAACTAGAAAAACAAAAACCCCAGAAAATTGGAAAAATATAGACAGTAGAAAATACAGAAAAAATTAAAGATACAGAAGAACGAAAAAGCGGTGGAGTAGGGCTCGAAAAGAACTCATTAAGAGAGAGATAGGGAACTATCGAAAGGGTTTTAAGGGGTGCCTGGGTGGCTCAGTTGGTTAAAGATCCAACTTTGGTCCAGGTCATGATCTCGCAGTCTGTGGGCTCGAGCCCTGCGTGGGGCTCGGTGCAGACAGCTCAGAGCCTGGAGCCTGCTTCAGATTCTGTGTCTCCCTCTCTCTCTGCCCCTCCCTCGCTGACGCTCTGTCTCTCTCTTGCTCTCTCAAAAATAAACATTAGAAAAATTATTGAAAAAAACAAAGGTTTTTATAAAGAAAGACATAAAAAATATAAGAAGCAGAAAAAATATGTAAAGACCCTCCTCCTTGAGCCCCCACCCCACCCCTGAAAGACAAGACAGAAAGTCAGGCAGGAGGAGCGGCAGGAAGGTGGAGATGTGAGCTGAGTGGTGAGGATTGGCCCTTCCTGGCCTGGACAGTAGCTCTGTGAGGATGCCCCTGAAGAGACCGAGCAGCACCTTGATTTTGACTTCTAGCCTCTAGAACTGTGAGAATATACATTTCTGTTGTGTTATGTCACCAGGATTGTGGTGATATGTAACAGGAAACTTATTATAACTCCTTAGTGTGATTTTACCTATTCCTATGCTCACAAGATAGGTAAGTTCCAAGCAGAGATAGGGGAAGTGGACCAAGAAAAAAAGGCCCATGCTAGCTCAGGCGGTATTAAAAATTTTTTTTTAATGTTTATTTAATTTGGGAAAGAGAAAAAGCATGAGTGGGGGGATGGTGCAAAGAATGAGAGGAAGACACAGAATTCAAAGGAGGCCCCAGGTTCTGAGATGTTAGCACACAGGGCTCGAACCCATGGACCACGAGATCTTGACCTGAGCTGAAGTCGGATGCTTAACCTACTGAGCCACCCAGGTGCCCCCACACTGTGTTTTTTAAAATCAGGAGAACAATAGCTTTCACAGAAGCATTGCCCAGTGACTTCCGCCTACTCTACTTGGCCATGGGGGCTACATATCTAACTCTAGCTGCAAGGGAGTCTGAATATTTATATATATATATATATATATATATATATATATATATAAATTCACCAATTTTAAGTGTACAGTTAATGAGTTTTGAAAAATGCAAAGGTCCTATAGTCACCAGCACACTCTAGATATAGAGTATTCCCATCACCCCCAAAAAGTTCTTTCATGCTCCTTTGGAGTCAAACCCCTCCCCCTATTCTGACTCCTGGAAAACACAGATTTTTCTTCAGCTATAGGATTGCCTTTTTAATAATTCAATATAGATGGAATAGCATAGTGTATAGTCTTTTGCATTTGAGATATGTCCAAGTTGTCAGGTGTGTTAATAGTTTGTTCCTTTTTATTGTAGGGTAGTATTCCTTTGCATGGCTGCACTATAATTTGTTTATCCATTAACCGATTGGTAGGCATATGGATAGATTCCCATTTGTTCCATTATGAACAAAGCTTCTGTGAATACTGTCATACAGATCTCTGCATGGGCATATGTTTGTGTAAATAGCTAGGAATGGAATGGCTGGGTTCTACGGTATATGTGTGTTTATTTATAAGAATCCACCAGACTGTCTTCCATAGTGGCTGTACCGTTTTGCTATTTTGCCATTTTACCATCCCCCCCTGCAGTGAGTGCTGGCTGCCCCGTGTCATCACCAAAGCTTGGTATTGCCAGGCTTACTCATTTCAGCCATTCTAATGGATGGATAGAGGTTTCTCATTGTGGTGTCCATTAGCATTTCTAAAATCTGTTTCGTGTGTTTATTTGGCATTTGTTTATCTTCATCAGTGAATTGTCTGTTCAAATTTTTTGCCCATTTGCTAAAGTGGATTTTGTCTTCTTACTATTGAGTCATAAGCTGTCTTTGTAGATTCTGTATAGACATCCTTTTTACATATGTGATTTTCAATATTTTCTCCTAATCAGCTACTTGACTTTCCACTTTCTTGACAGTGTCTTTAAAGAACAGAATTTTCATTTTGATAAAATTCAGACTTTTTGCATCTTCTCTCACAAAATCTTTGCCTATGCTAGTGTCATTAAGATCTTCTCCCATGGTTTCTTCTAGAAACCTTTTTAGATTTAGCTTTACATTTAGGTTTATGAGGCACTTCAACTTTTTGATATGGTGTGAAGTGTTGAAGTCCATTTGTTTGTGTGTGTAGATGTTCACTTCTAGCTCTGTTGAAAAGACTGTTTATTCCCCCATTCAATTACCTTAGTACCTTTGTTGAAAATCAGTTGACCATGCATATATGGCTTTTTATCTGGACCCTCTCTCTTTTCTCCCATTAATCTATGTTTCTGCTCTTATTTTTTTAAGTTTATTTATTTTTGAAAGAGACAGAGACAGCATGAGCAGGGAAAGAGGAGAGAGAGAGAATCCTAAGCAAACTCCACACTGTCAGTGCAGAGCCCGACGTGGGACTCAAACTCATGAAACTGAGATCATGACCTGAGCCCAAACTGAGAGTCAGAAGCTTGACCAACTGAGCCATCCAAGCACCCCTATATTTCCAATACCAAATTGTTGTGTTTACCCTAGCTTAATAGTAAGTCTTGAAATCAGTTAGTGTGAATCCTCCAACTTGTTTTTTTTTTCTTAAAATGGTTTTGATTATTCTATGTCTTCTGTATTTCTATATAAAATTTATGATCAGTTTGTCAACCTCTTACACACAAAAGTCTTCTGGGATTTTGCTTGGCATTGTGCTGACTCTATAGATCAATATGAGAAGTGACATCTTAGCGCTGTAGAGTTTCTTGACCTATGAACCCAATATAGCTCTCCCTCTGCATGGTCCTTTTCAATTTCTTTCTGCAGTGTTTCCTTTTAAGTTTTTCTTTATTTTGAGAGAGAAAATGCGTGAGTAGGGGAGGAGCAGAGAGAGTGGGAGGGAGAGAATCCCAAGCAGGCTCCCAACACTGTCAGCCTGATTCAAACTTACGAACTGTGAGATCATGACCTGAGCCAAATCAGGAGTCAGAGGCTTAACCACCTGAGCCACCCAGGCACCCCTCTGCAATGTTATTTACTCTCTACGTACAGATATCACCTGTGCTGTGTAAAATGTATCTGTATTTCATATTTTTGATGCTATTGCAATGACATTTTTACTTCAAGTACCAATTGTTTGTTGCTAGAATATAGAAATTCAGTTGATTTTTTTTTTAAATCTTGTGATTGTTTCTTAATTTGCTCATTCATTTTTGTAGCTTTATTATACATTCCTTAGTGGTTTTTACATAGAAAATCACATCTTTTGGGACAAAGACAGTTTTCCTTATTCCTTTCCAATCTCTACACCTTTAATTTCTTTTTCTTGCCTTATTATCCTGCCTGGAATCTATAGTTAACGTTGAATAGAAATAATGACAGATATCCTCATCTTCTTCCCAATCCTAGGGCGAAAGCACTCAGTCTTTACTACTAAGTGTGATGCTAGCTGAGGTTTTTTGGTAGGTCCTCTGTAAGGAGATAAGTATTCTTACCTGGTGATATTGCTGCCCAAAGCTACTTGGGAATTTTCTAGAAAAAAAAGAAGAGAGAATGGGTATGGGCATCCATCAAAAGGAAGGCCAGCAGGGGTTTCTTTATGAGTTCACCCCTGTCTTAACTGTGTGATGATTTATTAGGAAGTAAGCATTTATTTCCATTAGGGGCTTTAAGTGTGAAACGTGGTTCACATTAAACACGACCATGGACCGTGTGTGACAATGCATCTTTAGAAACTGTATTTGGGAGGGACAGGTGTTGCCAGGAAACCAGCTCCCCATTAGTCCATTGGGAGGCAGTGTGGCCTGTGGTTAGAAACCAGGCTCGGAAGCCTGGGTGCCCAGTCTGAAACCAGCTCCACAACTTTGGGCAAATTCCTCAGCCTACATCAGTTTTCCACCTGCAGAACAAAGGTATCAAAAGGTATCAGTAATACTTAGCTCCAGGGCTTCTGAAGACTCATAAGCAAGTGCAATTAAGAGCTTAAAACAGCGTCTATTGTCTGGTGTGTCTTAAGAAGGATTTAGTTTGCATGAGGCTAAGCTACACACCAGTTGTCAGGGGCAGTTTTTATTGCTTGAAGTAAAGAGTAGCCATCCATTAAAAAAAAAAATCCACTCTCCAGAAACGTCCTACTAAGATTTTGTAAGGAGAAAAGTTTAGATACTTGATTTCTGTTCTTTTATATGTTACTGGTTCAATAAATACATTTTAAAACCCTCTGCATCGCATAGGCACTTACCAGCTGGGTTACAGCTGTGGGCAGTGACCCTCTGGAGTTCACACTGAGTCTACACTTAAAGGCCGAACCAGACTTTGACCTTCTGATCTGCTTGTTTTGAGCGCTTGGCCGGGGGCTGGGAGGCGCCCCTGCACACTGTTCCTAGGCTGCCCCACCTGGACATGTGGACCACTGCACAGCACCCGACTGGCTTCAGCCTCTTATTTCTTGCCAACAAACCCCAAGTCAAGGGGACAGAGGCTTCTCGGTCAGTCAGTCACTCTCCTGGGCTTGGGCCTTTTTAGCAACATGTTCCAAGTTCTAGGTGTCATCCTTCAGTGGGGGGTAAGTCGTGCCAGCCTCCTTGTCCAGAGAGGGGCACAAGGGGACACTTGGCAGCAGGATGAGGTTACACTGGACCTGGTAAGGTGGGTCCTGCTACAGTGCTGTGATGTCAGCATATGAGGAAAAGCACTTAGGAGCAGGCTGGCAGACCTTTAAGGGGCCTCTCCCCTTAACTTGAACTTGTTTTGGTTTTGGGGTTTTGGTTTTTTTGCCTTGTACTTTTTGAGGGGTGCAGTCACAGTGGGTTTTGTAAAGGGCCCTCTTTAGCGTTTTTCTCTTCCAGGGTCCTTTCTTCAGGCAGCGTCTATGTTGTCCAGCCAATCGTCTGCTCCTGGTTTTCTCTAGATCAGGCCAGTGAAAGACTTAACTCTACACGTTGAGTTTTGAAAAAAACTTAAAAGTGCCCTCAGTTCTGTTTGGACACATCTATCTGCCCAATATTCTATCCTTCCTCTCTCCTCCTTATACAGGGGTGGGGGCAGCCGACACACGCGGAAGAGAGCCTGTGCACCGGCCCAGCACAGGTTTCCGGGTGTTTTCCTCCACAGTGTGATGAGTAGAGTTTGGGAACAGGAATCTTTGGCCAGCTCTTGGGCTCACCTTTGTCAAAGAAGCCCCAGAGCCTGTTCCTTGAGAGCTCCGCTTTCTCCCACACCTGTTCAGCTGCAATTTTGATGTCAGTACAGAGAGTTATTGATTCCGGGAGCAAGACAGACATTATCCTCTCCTTCAGTTATCCTAAGACACCCTGGTTAGGTGGGGAATTCAAGGCACATGTGACTTGGCCCTCCAAACGGTGCCTGCTGCCCTGGGTGATCACGCTAAATTATAGATGGGGAGAGGCTTTCTGCAGCGCTGTTTTTCCACTGGAGGACAAAGCACTCTGTTACAGGAGGGCTTGGACAAAGCGAGTCCTCCAGGCCCGGCAGGCACCGTGGGGCTGCAGGGTGCAGGTAACCTTCCAACCACAGGGCTCAGCGTGTGAGTTTAAAACAAATGGGAAACAGATATGCAGAGAGTCTGACTTTCTATTTGAGTTGTTATTTCTTTGAGCAAAAAAGTGCTAAAAATTTAAATATCAAACTGTTGGGTTTTAGAAACAAAAGAAGGCAAGAAGAAACAAAGGAAAGTCAGAAGTGACAAATGTAACACTCCTCTCTGGTCAGATAAGAATCTGCCCTTAGCTCCACCTAAATGACTATAACTGCCAGCTTCGTGATTCGGCATCTTTCTCATCTTTTTTTTTGTGTGTTTTCTTCCTTCTTACCTCATCCCAGGGAGATTTCTTCACTTCCCACCAACTAAACAAACAAAAAAAGCAAAAAACCAAAGCAAAACAATTCTTTTCACAAGCATGATTGAAAGAGTGTCTTACACAGAGTAGAGGTGCAAATGTTATCTGTCTGTTGGAGGGCTGACGTGGAGGTGCTACGAGTGAGGTTTCCACACTCCCGTTATCTCCTCACACACATCAGGCACAGCCACCACCGCCAGCCCTGGAGCTGTGACAGGCATTCGAGAAACAATCTGGAAACAAATGGAAGTGCCGGACTACAACGGAAGGAAGGAGGGAGGGAGGGACGGGTTGGGGGTTGGCTTTACTGTAGATTAGATTGAAGTTGTTAGTTCTGGTATTTAAAATTTTTCAGACAGTGAGTGACCCAGTTAACACCGTGTCACTTAATCTGTGCGTGCGCTCTCCCCTTCAGATTGTTTCCTGAACGCCTGTCCCATCTCAAGAATTGGCAGCGGGTAGTAGCCATGTTTGATATGAGTGAGGAATTACTATAAACATGTAAACTGGACTCACGGTCCATTTACAGCATTTCTTCATCTAACAAATAGCCTTTGGGGGTGGCAGAGGCCAGCCTGGCTTAAGGCTGAACTAAAAACGTGCAAGTTGGCCATCTGCCTTGCTTCTAAGTTCAGTCCTCTGAGAAGATCATCAGTGGTTATTTTTATTCCATCAATTTGACAGGTGACGACCAAGAAAGAGGACTTTTTCAGTGCCTGGAACTCGTGTCTGCATCATGTTGCCTCCCTGTCTCTGGCGCACATTCACAGAGGTCAGTGGGCTCTTGTTGAATATTTGTAATTGAGTGACATGAAGGGGTGCAAGTTATGTGGGAATAAGACTGCAGAAAAAAGACAGTCCCCACACCAGCCTGAGCCCTGGTGTTGAATTTGGGGCCCTGAAATAACTCCCAACTCACCAGGAACACTGACCACACGACGCCCACAGAACCCAGCGACGAACTCCAGGAGCAGTGCACCTAACACAAGCTGACGGTAGCCAACAGCGCTAGATTGGTCAGAGCCAGCTGGCAAATGGCGGCCCCTCAGCAGCGGCCCCCTGCCCAGTGAGAACGGCCGTTCCTCCGGACACAGACCAGAGAGGGTGTTTTTTAATAGGATCCCTGGCTGAAGGATTTCAGATACCACAGACAACTACTTAAACCTAATCCTCAAATTAGCAAGAAACTGATTCAGCCTTTTAAAGCTGTGGTTCTCAACCAGAGGCGATCGTGCCCTCCTGGGAATATTTTAGCGGCGTTTGGAGACATTTTTCATGGTCCCAACTGTGCAGGGGTTGCTAGTGATGGAGGCCAGGGGCACCGCAGAACTTCCCTCTATGTGTGGATAGCACCCGCAACAAGGAATCATCCCGCCTATGTGTCGGTAGTACTGAGTGTGGAAGCCCGTGTGTTCATCTTGACCTCCACGGACACAAGTCATGTAAAATAAAACGAAACCTTGGAAACGGTGTAAGATCCATCAAGATATGGCAAATTATTCTTTTAAAAATTTTAATGTTTATTTGTTTTTGAGAGAGAGAGAGCAGGGGAGGGGCAGAGAGAGAGGGAGACACAGAATCCGAAGCAGGCTCCAGGCTCTGAGATGTCAGTGCAGATCCTGACATGGGGCTCGAACACATGAACTGCAATATCATGACCTGAGTCGCTCACTTAACCGACTGAGCCACCCAGGCTCCCCAAGATATGGCAGAATATTCTTGAAAATGTTGTGTAAGGTCCGGAATCATTCGTGTATTCATCATTATGCTCTTACTCCTTGGGGGGAAAGCCTTCAAAGAAAAAGGCTCTCACTGTGCTTGTTTGCCGTGTAGGGTTTTCCATCATGCCGGGCTCACCGCTGGCCCTGGGAAGGCGGGGTCTGGTCTGGTCCCCCCACCCCCCACAGCCCTGGGGCCCGGCCCCCAGTCCTCGTGTGTCCCCAGGCACCATCTGGTGGGGTGGAGTTCCTGGATGGCCACTGTTAAGAGTCAAACCAGCAACCCAGGAATGTCTGCATCCTACGCAGCCTCAGAGCCCAGCCACCACCCTCCCTCCCCGACCAGGCAGTGACCACATTCTGTAATAGCCACAGCCTTATTAGCACCCCAGATTGGGATTGATTTCCACCTTCTCCCTGGGGCCGGAAGGAGGTGCCAGCGTAAGACTTAGAGGAGCAGAGGAAGGGCAAAAGCTTCCCTCCCAAAGGTCATTAAGGCACAGGACTGAATTCCCTCATTTCCAGTTCCAGGAATTTTAATTTGTCTGCACACCCACAGTGTATAAGGCTCAGGGGCATTGACTCACCTTAATCAAACTCAAAGGTGGCAGGTATATAAGCCAGAATGCCAGTTTAGTCCTCACAAATGAAAACCCAACTGCTGACTCATCTGTACATGCTCTGCCCTGTGGGGAAATCTCCCTGTGGAATTCAGTTCTAGTCAGATGTTGCAGAAGGCTGGACTGTCTGAATAGCTCATGGAGGAGCGTGGGGGTGTCCGCTCTGGCCTGCCTGACACAGAGGCTGGACTCTGGTCGCCATGGGCTGTCTGCTGCCGGGCTGTCTTGGTGTACTCAGCACCAGCTTCACTCCCCAAGAAATGTGTGCAAACCACCCCTCTTCTGTTGGTGGGCTATTTTTCCAGACTTGCGGACCAGGCTGAGACTTATCTAGGATATAAAGCAGCACACGGTGCACCTTTACTGAAGGCACTTACATACCAGGGCTTCTCATCCATTCCGGGTAGCATTTATGGCTCCACTCGCAGGGGCGCCTGTGGCTTCAGCACCTGGTCTACTCCCTCTGCTCCTCTGTGTGCGGTAATATCCACAGATATTACCCTTTCCAGGATATAAGCAGGTGAAACACTTCTTTTTTTAAGAGCAAGCAGAGAAGGGCCAGAGAGAGAGGAAGAGTGAGAGAATCCCAAGCAGGCTTCTCACTGTCAGAGTGGAGCCTGACATGGGGCTCAAAGTGAGATTATGACCTGAGTCCAAATCAAGTCCGACTCTTAACAGACTGAGCCACCCAGGTGCCCCCAGGTGAAACACTTCTGAACATAAACATTAAGAGATGAGATTAAATATGAAAGGGGGCATCAAAGAATCACTGAACTCATGCCTTTGCCATGGAAACGCTGACCATTATGCCTTGAACCACTCATCTCACCTGTGGAGAGCATACTAAAGTTTAAGGTGAGGGTTGAGAACTTGGGCTCCAGAGTCAGGTTAACTGAATGCGCAGACTTTATTTATCTCAATGTGCTGTGTGACTGGGAGTGGATTAATCAACCTCTCTGAGCTTTAGTCTCATCTTCATTTACAAAATGGAGATAATGTGATATTTGCCTCATGAGGCTATTGAGAAGATACTCGAAAGCCCTTACCTGAGATCGGATCCATCGTTACGGTTCAGTAAAAAATTGTTATTACTGTTAATTACTACTCTACAAGAAACCTTAGTTCCCATTACCAAAGTGAAACATTTAGATCCTTGTTTCTTAAGAGTAAGAATAAGAGAAAAATAAAGCAAGTTAGGTTCAAGTGTATGAAGTCTTAACACTGGCAGGAAACATCAAAGGTTTAATGTTGCCACAGCACAAAAGAACTCCATACTGATTCTCAACCTTTTATTGGTAAATAACCACAGTAGCCAAAGTGATTATTTTTACAAAATTGGCCTCCTGCAATGTCGGATGGAGACAATTTGGCTGTATAAAGTAACAGGAGAAAAATAATAAGAATTTGTTCAATGAACGCATCTGGAAATTCCAGGAATGTTTTGAGATAGAGAAACCCATCTGCAATGAGGAGGTCTATACAGATACAGAATGGGTTCTAACAGTAGGAATGCACTCAGCGCACACCGCGCAGGAACAATTTAGTCAGCATATCATTACATTCAAGTACGCCTCCAGCAGAGGTCCCCAGGGGATGGGAGACGAAGTAGAGGGAGCCCATCTGTCTTCGGTGACCGGCCCCAGATGTTGCCTTTGGAGACTTTCGAAGAAAGAGCACAGAGGAGGGAAGGGAAGGATCAGTCCGCGAAAGCACAGACCTTAACGTCACCCCAGATGAAAATGAACTCAGAATCTAGCCATTTTTATAAGGAACAAATGGAAAAAAGCCTTCTGGCATCAGTATCTGCTGTCACCTGAAGACTCAGGAAAACCATGTTTGAAATAAGAATGTTAACCAGTCTCTAGTGGTTTCTGAAGTGGGATGTAACCATTACAATGACAAATTGTTATTTTTCTACGATACACATTTTTATCTTACCCTAGAAAGAGCAGTTCTGAAACACGGTGCTGTCTGAACCCCTAAGGGTGGACCAGTTCCTAAACAAAAAAGAGAAACTAAACACTTCTATTAGATAAATTACATCCACTGTTCTCCAGCTCCATGCAGAATGGTCTCTTGGTTTTTCTCCTTCTCTAAGCTTGTAAGGTGTTCTTTATGCCACAGAAGTCTCTTTTCTGGTTCTTAATGAAGTAACTAACAATTTAGAATGCTCATATTAAGAGCGCATCGTCCTTGCAATTGGAATGTATAAATAGTGTGGCTGTCCAGCTATCAGAAGGTTAATTTCAGACTCCTCTCAGGGATGATCTGTTTTCAAATAAGACTCCCTTTCTTAATAAAAATGTGATCATATTTGTTCTTAAAGCATGCATTTCTGTATTTTATCTGTGAATGCTCATTCCAGTATTCTTCATGGGATCAGCATTTTTTGCTCCCATTGTTAATGGGGTTGTTCCTTAAGCAAACTACATTCACCTTGGTTTCTTATTAGCCCTGGCACCCATCTTCCAAGGAACTATGGGAATATAGTCACCACCTCATTGAATGTGTGTTTCATTTTTCGAGCTCAGAAGAATAAAATGCCATAACTAGGTAACCTGGGTGGTTCAATCAGTTGAGTGTCTGATTCTTGATTTCAGCTCAGGTCATGATCTCAGGGTTGTGGGATTGAGCCCCACATGGAGCCCCATGCTGAGCGCAGAGCCTGCTCAAGAGTCTCTCCCTCTCTCTCTCTCTCTCTCTCTCTCTCTATCCTTCTGCCCCTCACCCACACTGGCATGTTCTCTCTCTCTCTCTCTAAAAATAAATAAATAATAAAATAAAATAAATAAAATGCCATCACTTCATCCAGGAGTGCCCTGTGAGTTTAAGTCCTTGCACCCCCCTTACACTCAGCTACAGCAGTGCCCCAAGACCTTAAGTTCTCCCAGCTCAAAGGCCAAACCTGTCCTCTGGAGTGGAACCTGAAGTTGAAAGTCAAGACATCTTTATTTGTTTTTTATTTAAAAAAACTTTTTTTTTTTTATTAGAGACAGTGTGCACCTGTGAGCAGGGGGAAGGTGCAGAAGGAGAGGGAGAGAGAATCTTAGGCGGTCTCCACGCTTAGTGCAGAGCCTGACAGGAGGCTCAGTCCCCTGACTCTGGGACCTCAACGTGGGGCTCGATCACACGACTCTGGGATCATGACCCGAGCCAAAATTAAGAGTTGGATGTTCAACCGACTGAGCCACCCAGGTGCCCCTTCCTTTTTTTTTTTAATTTATTTTTAATTTTTAGTTAACATATCTTATTCGAATACAGGTTTCTTCGGTGTTTTGCTGTTGTTGCTGGAGATAGAGGTGTGGCAGGTGGGGAAGGAGGGTGGATACCACAGGTATTGTGTTGGCTGGGACAGTCTGCATACCTCCCTTTCCCATGGGGACCCTCTGCTGGATGGGACCATCTATACAGCAATCCCAGCCTGCCCTGACAGGTGGTCTGGGAGGAGCTTTGAGTACTGCCACCCCTGATGCTGACCTTTCTCTTTGTCTAGCTTCCATCAAATACGTGGGTGGTAGAGTCAGACCAGGGGTTTAGAGAGCCAAGCATGGGCAGATGCAATTTATGGCGGCATCTTGGAGACCCTATCCCTGGGGAAGAGAAAGATTGTCTCCAGCTCTGTTCCCTCTATCCTGGTCACGAGGCTGAGCCTCAGACCCATTCGTTCCTGAGAGCAAAAGGTGCAGCTGGGAGTTGAGGATCCCCATGTCAGAGCGCATGATGCCTAGGGGAGCCCACGCCCTTCTAGTCCTCTGCAGGAGTGGCCGGGTCCCTGAAGCCTGAAGCTGGGGATACCTGAGAGGGACCATCTAGAATGCCAAGAGGTAGCAAGAAACAGGGAAGAAATGAAGTGAGAACTCACTTTACCTGCGCTTGCACAAGATTGCTCCCAGAGACAGATGAGAGTGGAGACTCCCGCTGAGAGAGGCACCCGGTGAAATGGAGATGGTTTTAATTAAATAAGAGCCTAGGGATATTTGGGGCCAACATAAATGGTGGGCATCACAAAGAAAAACGAAGAGGAAATTTGACTGAACTTGAAGCATTATGGCATGGAAACCCTTGGCAGAGTGTGCAACATTGCCTCATGAGCAAATGGACACAGGAAGAGAAAGTTCTAGAATGCAGACCGCCCAACATCAGCTCCCATTCCGAGCCCTTCCCCTTCTGGGAAAGTGGTTGAGACAGAGCGTGGCTCCCGGGCTTCCGGGAGTCTACAGAAGGCTCTTCTCCAGCATCATGAAAGTTGCTTCCGTCATCATCATAAAGCTGGGGTCTCGCCTTCTTCCCTTGACCACGTAGGTAAACTTGCAGTTTGGGTCAGCCCAACGCAAAGACCCCAAGTACTGCTCATTCAAGAACAGCTGTCACACTGGCCTCGCTAGAGCTCTGAGCCCCTGAGGACCCTGATCACCCCAAACCTGCAAGGGTGTCCCCAGGGAAGCTACCTTGGGAAAAGTCTGCCAACTCACTCTACTTTGAAGGAGGTGACAGTTTATGAGACAGTTTTATGACAGATGGCCTGAGGACTTTGCTGTGCTGGGAGGAAGGGGACAAATGGAAAAAGAAAAGTCTTGACTCCTGAATGATACCTGTTCTGTGGAGGAGACTGTTAAGAACAGAATTTAGCTACTTGACCCAGAGGCTAATAAAATGTCACTCTCCCTGGAGCCCTGGTATATTGGCCGACTAATGACCACAGCAGTCCCCATCTGGGGAGAGTTTCCCCTTGCCAGAGCCATGTCCTTTCTTTGGTCTCCACAGCAAGCTCACAAAGCCCATTGAGGAAACAGGCTCAGAGGAGGGCCAGTTGCCTAGGATCCCGTACAAATAAGCTTTGGAGCTGGGGCTTTGTCCTCGGGCTGCCTCACCCCCACGCTTTGCTCAGAAAAGCTTTCTAGGCATCAGGTTTTGAGGGAACCTCTCCCACCACCAACTCCCCAAGGGCTTTCCTTCCTACAGAGAAACACCAGAGAATGAGAGTCACAGCCTTCTAGAACTTTTAGAGATTTTTCTTTGTATATTTATTTCACAAATACTTTCCTATATGCAAGTTGGCCTGGACTGCTTTTCACTACTCTTCCTGGGTTTGTCTCTGAGTAGTGCATCATCTGTTTTCTATCTCACAGGCTTTCTGTGAGAATTAAATGAAAATCATGCAAGGAAGCAGCGGGGTCCTATAATCATAGGGACCGCTAGCACGTAGGGAGGGCTCAGCGTATCAAGCCCCATGCAAAATGTTATGAATGAAGCGTTCATTAATCCCCCGCCAAGGAAACGAGGAAGGGACCACTGTCTACCCAATTCCCATCTGAGGAAGCTAAGCACAGAGAAGTTAAATAAGTTGCCCAGTGTCACATGGCAGAAGGAGGGTTCAAATCCCAACAGACCGCTGCCGGCTGCCCACCTTGCGGGGCCCATAAGCGCTGGGCAGACCTGAATCTGGTAGCTCGGCATTGCTAAAGAGGCATGAGAAATAAGCCCTCCCCACCTTTGAAACGTGGGTTTTTATTTTCCTCTCTCTTTCCCCGTTGTAAGACTGAAAACTGTACCTTGCATTTGTACTACAAAGATCTGATCTGCAGTCCATGCTGGCTCTATAACTTCTGGCATCTAAGTACTTTCAAAATAAGATTAATCAGTACCCACGCTGGCAGGTGAAAGGAACACAAAAGTAAAAAAGAAGCAATTTTTACTGCTGAACTCTGTACTGTAAGTTTTGAGGAATCTGATTAAGACTAATACCTTCTAAACTGTGAATAAAAATAGGAGCCTAGGAAATCTTGTCTTGTAGCAATTCTAGGTGTGATTTTACATTTACAAAATATGATCCCGTATCCCATATTCTGAAGAGACACATATTTGCAATAAACATAAATTTAAATTTAGATTTTAAAAGACAATGTGTCCTAATCTCACAAAACATTTCACAAATAACCTTTGAGTTCACATGAGCCACCCACACAAAAACCAAAATGAACTCAGAAAAAAACATAGAAAAAGCAACTGTCTGTTGACAACCAGATTTTCTTTCAGCTCTGAGTTTTCTTTTTCTTTTTTTTTTTTTGTCTATAAATAATCTGTGTATGTTTCAAATGTGACCATTTTTTTTAAGGTGTCTTCTGACATGTTCTCACTTAGCGTGTTTTAAAAACAAGAAAAAACTGTAAACCATAAGAAGTGGGGGGCTTTTGGAGAGGGGAGCTTTCATATACATGCTTTTCAGATACCAAAAGTGTCACGATGAAACATTAAGATGATGTATCCTTTCTTCAGTGCATCTGTTTTTCTTTTATGAAATCTGGAGTTTGATAAATCACCAGAGATAAAAACATCATTTTTAACCTATCGTAGATCCCAAGTGTCAGGAGGAAAAATAGTGTCATGTCTCCCCTTCATGAATTTACCTCTCTCTTTGCTTGAGAGTTATGGGATTTTATTTGCAGAGAAAACATAATGCTCTATTAACTTGAAAATGATGGCTTTTGCTCAGAAATGTGAGAACCGAAAAGGAAAAAAAGGAGCATTGAATCCTCTGAGATAGAATCAAGTGACAAGTTTTAATATGTGCTTAAAGTGGCCTAGAATGTTAGATGTGGAAGTGATCGCAAGATAACTAACAGCAAGGTTTTCATCAGTATATTTACCTTCCTTTACTGATGCAAAGGATCCCCGATTTGCTATATCAAAGTGGATATTGAAAACTCAACAGGGAAAGTTTATTTAACATCAGGGTAAGTAGAGATGGAGGAAGCTATTTCTTGTCATTTTTTTTCTACTGAAAAATCACTCAGAAATTCTCTCTTAATTGGAAGCCTGGGAAATAAAGGAATTCCCACAGATTTTTATAACTGTAGGTGAGAAGTATTCTGTGCCCAAGAGCGTAACAAAAAGCTCATGTGGTACAGATGGCGTCTAACCTCTTATTGCTGTGATCTGGAGGGGCAAAGTGCATGAATCAGAAAGTGAGCTCGTCACAGAGACATAACATGGCAGAAAAAATGGCATTTTACACTGTTAGAAATAGCTCTTTCTTAATACGTGATGCAGTGAACATTAGAGTTCCTTGCCTTATGCACATTTCATAGTTCATCATTCCTGAGAAGTTAAAGGTAAATTAAATTGTAAACCCATTCTAGGCTATGGACAAGTAGTTGAGTTCTTCTGAAAAGTGCTAGAAAAAACCTTCCTCAAGAGTTGAGTAAGAAGACACTCAGGTTCTGGTCTATGCACCAGAGGTGCCTCAAGTCCCAGCTGTGCAGGACCAGTGACAGCTGTGAACCCTTGACTTCGGTTTGTCTTGCAAGAAACATGAGGAGTGTGCTCATGCTGGTCCTAAGGGATGGGATTGAGCTATTTCCTCGGATCATGGGACAAAATGGCGGGATGTTCCGTAGAAGCTAAAGCTTGCTCCATCTTTCAAACTCTGATTTCCCCTGCCCCACCTGAGTGGCCCTGCCCCACCTGAGTCCAGCATCTATGCAGCTATGCTTCAGAAAGCATGTGGATGTAGCTCTTCCTTCAGTCCCTTATTCACCTATCCTCATCCAACAAGCATGTGGTGAAGGCCTACTGTGTGCCAGGAACTGTGTTGAATTCTGAGGATGAAAGATCCGGTGAAAGGGGCACCTGGGTGGCTCGGTTGGTTAAGCGTCCAGCTTTGGCTCAGGTCGTGATCTCATGGTCTATGAGTTTGAGCCCTGCGTTGGGCTCTGTGCTGACAGCTCAGAGCCTGAAGCCTGCTTCGGATTCTGTGTCTCCCTCTGTCTCTGCCTCTCTCCCACTTGCACTCTGTCTTCTCTCTCTCAAAAATAAATAAACATTTAAAAAAATAAATTAAAAAAAGAAAGATCCAGTGAAGAATGGCCGCTGCTCTCAAGGAGCATTTGGCAGAGCTAGGATGACAGTTTCTATAGACCAGAGACTCTGGGAGAACTGGGGAGATACTTAACTTAGCCCTGGTGTAACGGGGTTCACATGGCTCCCCATTGAAACCCCAGGCAAGACAGTCAGCATTTAAGACCTTGCCTGTTGTAAGGTTTACCTACATTGCAGAAGTGGAAAGGGCTTTATAAGCAGAAGGAAGAGCAGAACGGGAGGTGTGAAATTCATGGACGATATGGGAAAACACTTGTGGTTTATTTGGTGTGTCAGGGCACACGTAGGGGACAAGAGTCAGGATCCCACAGGGCCTCTACAGGCCTATTCCGGGAACTTTCACTGTCAACCTGCACAGTCAGCGGGGACCTGGGAAAGATTCAGAACAGGGGAAGGCACGAGCAGACGGGGCCGTAAGAGGTGAAGTGTGACCAGAGGATGCCAGGCTGCCCAACACGCAGCTATGAGGGGACAGACTGAGAAGCCATTGTGGCAGAACTTGGAGCGGGAAACATTCTGGAGACGTTATGGGGAAGGGATCTATGGGACCTTGAGAGTGATGGGAAGTGAAGGGTGAGGTGGGAGGAAGCACCAAGGGCGATATGGGAAGGGGTGGGCTGGTTCTGGCACCAAGGTGGACCACACAGGACCAAAGCCAGCCCAGATGTGTGCAGCATTGGGGGAACCTGCGGCCTGTGAGTGAGATGCCATGACAGGGAATGTCAGAGAGACCTGAGGGACATAGAGATATCCAAGACCTGGGCATGGCATTATGTTAAACTGAGAGGCGAACCCCTCAAAATGGAACATCAGGGCTGATGCTCGTGCCCATAATGGCCATTATCTTCCTGATTTAAATGCTGTACCTGGAGCCATAGCTCTTGGTGTTCCAAAATTGGTCAACTTCTGTTCTCTTCATGGATCAGTGTGGTGTGGGGGGAGGTGACCTCCAGCTGAGAGTCAGGTGCTGAAGACGCCTTTACAACAAGGGACCTGCTGGTGGGCAGGGCAGTCTCATGGGGACAGCTGTCTGCCATGGAGAGGATACGGCAATAGTGGCCACCACTGATGGCCACCTCAGGGAGCACTTGTTGGCCATGATGAGCTGGGGGCCACACGGAATGGGTGAGAGAGTGCCCCATCCATCTGCTGGTAGGCAGCCTCCCCACACATAGGAAGGCTGCATGTTCCAGAGAGAGGAGTCCAGAAGAGCTGTGCCCACGTCTCTCGTTGAATGAATGGCCATGTTTGCCCCAGGCTGAAAGGACTCTTTCTGGAGGGTCCATACCAAGTGTGCTTGCTCCCTCTTATGACTGTGTACCTGACCTGAACCGGAGACACAGCTGGCTCTCCTTTGAAACCAGCTTCTCAGGAAAGGGCCCTAAGAAGGAAGATCAGATGGGCGTGTTGTGTCGCAGGCACGGAAAGAGCAAAGCCACTTTCCTCCCGAGGTCCAGACACTGCAGACAGTGTTTGACCCCTCATACAGCCTTGCCCCTGTTCCCTACAGGAACTGCCCACCTCTAGAGCTTAGCAACCAGTTGTCCACATCTTGTTCCCATGGCTCAGACTGGGGTCAAGGATTCCAAGATGGCAGTGAGAACCCGCTGCTGTTCCTACCCAGGGCCCGGCTACGGAAGTGCAGTCTGTCTCCCCCGACTTCCCCCTCAGTGAACACAGTTCCTGCAGATTTCAAAGGAGTGGGAAGGGGAAGTACTTGGCAATTTATTTGCTTACAAAGTTTTCAGGACCTCCTGTTTACAAGACTTTGGGCTAGGATGACACATGACCCTTCTCAGGATAGTAGAGGGATAAGCTACGAATGCTGTGCCCTGGTGCATGGGGAGTGTGACAAGCCCATGAGAGGTCCAGGGAGCTTGTAGACATCACAGGACTCTGAGATGCCTTCCAGAAGTTCCCTCAGTACTTGGTCCCGAAGTATGAAGAGGATCCCGGTGTTGGAAGCGTGGCGGTGCATTCCGGGTGGAGGCTGTGGTGTGGACAGAGGTAAAGGTGACAAAGTGAAATCCTTGTTCAGGGAATGGCAAGGCCCCTGTTCTGCCAGAAGGGAAGTATTGGGGGAGGGGCCAGGAAACAAGGCTGAATATCGGGAAAGTGGGCTGAGGAGGGTCATGTGGTGTGCTGCATGCTGCATTACAGAGCTTGGCCTTTGCTGGAGAGACAGTGGGAGGCAAATGAAGGGACTGAGCAAGAGAGTGACTCTCACACGCATACTCCCTTGAGGGGGACTTCCCCAGCTGTGCTACACCTGGGGAAAGAGACCCAGGGTGGGTGTGAGCTGAGGGTAGAGGCCTAAACACTGGAGTATGCCCAGAAAGCGAGAGACGAAGATCTTCAGTTGGGTCGGGGGTGGGGGGGGGGGGAGTTGAAAGAAGAGTTTGCACTGGAGAAGCAGAAGTGCCCATCCCTTTCCTGGAGGGGGCTGTCTCTTTGGAGGTGCTGGGTTCCTGGTACCCAGACAGAGACTTAGTTACAGAGAATCAGAGCTCGTCTGCCCAGAGAAGAGCTTAGGGGGTGCCTGGGTGGCTCAGTCAAGTCACAATCTCACAGTTTGGTAATTCGAGCCCCGTGCTGGCAGCTTAGAGCCTGGAGCTGCTTCAGATCCTGTGTCTCCCTCTCTCTCTGCTCCTCCCGAGCTCTCTCTTTCTCTCTCAAACATAAATAAATATTAAGAAGAAGAAGAAGAAGAGGAGGAGTTCGGGCCCTCTGAGCTCCTCACGTGCTCCTAGATGTGGGCACAAAGCAGGGGGGCAGGGGCATGTTCTTCCTGCTCTCTGGAATGGATTATGTTTAGCCAGAACAGTCTGGGAGACCAGACAGTGACTGCCTGAGAGCCACCTCCACACCCTTCCCAGGGGCAGAAGGCTGGAATTGCCCCAACTGCTAGTTGCCAAGAAGCTAAAAGCCCCTCCTCACCCGGTTGATCCTGAAAACAAAAGTTGAGTTCTTTCTGCAAAGATGAAGCCCTTTTGTTTCTCTGTCTCTCTCTTTAAACATTTCCCTGTTGTGTAGTGATGACTAGGTGGGTGGGGGACTTCAGGGGCTCAGGAGTGACAGTTCTACCAGAGCTGAGCATAGGCTGTCACACATGAGCGAGAGGAGAGGGCTGAGGGACAGCCGCCAGCATGCTCTACCTTGTGCCACAAAGTGGAGGTCCCTTGAGCTGACGGGGAGCCTCAGGTGTGGGCACCCAGGGTGCGTGACCCTCAGGCTCCCAGGGAGAAGCAGGCCTGAGCTGGAGATGTGGGACCCACTGCCCCTGGGGCCAGGGGGGGACACTGCTCCCAGAGCACAGTGCCAGCCCCCAGGTACTCGGCTGTCACACTCTCCCGGGTGGAACCTTCTGTTTAGGGGCACGGGTCGGCCTCCATATTTCTGCTGTCTCCTAAGAGGAGGCAGGTTTCCTTATCTTCATTGTAGGAACGTGAGGTGAAGGCCGCCTTCTCCTGCCAGACTAGAGATGCAGCTGGGCCAGGTGTCCTCTCTCCAGAGCTAGAGGGAAGGGCCTGGCTTTGAAGAGCTTTGGGTGAGCCTGTATTTCAGCATCAGGTCTTCATTCTCCAGCACCACAAGCCTTCCTTTCTACGTGTGGGGCCCGGGGAAGTGTACACAACAGGCCGGCAAAGGGTCGAAGAAAATCTACCCTGTTCTGCCTGAACAAGTGTAGCTTGCTCATCTGGGAAGCCAGGCTCCAATGTACAATTCTGACATCCGCCCTGCAGACCCCCAGCTATCCACATCCCCAGATCCACCCCATGCCGTGTGGATCCTCCAGTCTAGACCCACAAGGTCTGTCTACGCCCCTGCCAACAGCTGCCTCTTGGGCACCCCATGAGTCCAGGGGCATGCACACCAGATGGAGTACCTTCCCAGGGAAGAGACTCAAGCCCCGGACCCTGGGAAGTGGGGTGCAGACCCTGAGCAGGTATCCCCCATTGCCTCAGGGGGCAGGCTGCAGTGGGGGGAACAGCAGAGCAATGCTCTCTAAAGCTTGGTGCCTGGGGCAGGACCCCAGTTCTCCAGGGTCCTGTCACGGGGATCAAGAGAGAAGCTGAAAGAACATTCTGAGGGCAATACAGCCCCCTATGTCATCTATCAAGTTCACTTGTGCCTGCTGACTTAGCGATAGTTCCCCAATTTTACAGCCATATTTCAAAGGGAAACAAGTTCAGTGCTATTGTGCATTTGGTTTGTCTTACTTTCCCCCCTTATTTGCATTAACATGTCATAGTGAAAGATATTCTAGGTACGACCATTTCCTTGTCTTAGGGATCTCCCATGTTGCAGAGTCCCGTCTACCTCGCAGAAATGGCTGCAGGGGTGAGGCTGCTGGACCTCACCTCCCAGCCCATGGCAGCACATAGTCAGAAGGGGAGACTTATGTAGTCCAAGCCAGCCTGTAAGTTTTTTCTCCCCAACTACCATTTTCTCAGTTCTGTTGGGTCATTTTTTTCCCCAGGCTCCCCCTCCACCCCCGCCACACCTCAAAGCTACTTGTTATCTCAAAATCTGTTGTTCTCCCTCTATGGTTAGGCCCGTCCTTCTGTCGCACGGAGTGGAAGGGTTGAACCCAGGGCACTTGACTGTACTCAGGTGGAAGCCTCTGCATCCCCTGATGAGATGAACTGCACTTGAACACTTAAAGAGCAGTTAAAACATTCGATGCAGAATCAAGAACATTTCACCCAGAGTCTTTGAAGGAGACCCATGCCTCTGCCATGAGCCTCGTGTTTTGCTGCAGTGCCTTCTTCTCATTAGGCAGTCAGCCCCTTGAATCAGCAGCAGGGGTAGGGGAACGGAGATACCACAAATGCTTTCATTTTTAGGGTTTTTTTTTTCTCATTTAAAAGCTGGGGAAGGAAGCGAGAGGGGAATGAAATGTCAACCTGGCCACGATGCTTCTCAGTGGGCTAGGCAGCCCAGGCAGGCACGGTGGCCGCGCAGACCTGGTGGAGAATGGCTGGCGGTGTGTATACTCTCTCTCTTCTTCCGGGATTGGCTGGAAGTCAGAGGAGGGGGAGGTGAGCCGCGAGCCTGCTGTGGGCACAAGAGCACATGTCATGCTGACATAGAAGGCGAGGAGAAGACAACCCGGGACTCTGTCAGTTCTGTGGCTGTTGGCGTCCAGTTGTCAAGGTTGGCTCTTGTTGCTTGTGTAGACAGGATGAGAGGGGCTGGCCTCACGAACCCGAGCCAGCCAGTCAAGAGGAAACTGCATCTCTGGTGCCCTGTGTTCCCACAGGGCCCTTTGGTCCAGGTCCACAAAACGGGGTGTTTTTGTGGGTGACTTTGGGCATGTTGGACAACAACGGGCATAGAACAGAGTTTGGGAGAGGACACAAGGCTGCTTATGGAGTGCACAGTCTCACTCCTCAGACAAGGCCGTGTATGCATGCATAAGTCAAAAAACGATTTAAAAAGAAGAACCCAGTGTGTCATGTGTCCCACCAAAGTATCAAGTGGAGAAGAAATCAGTGTGGTGGGGAAAGAGAAAGCTTCTCAGAGGTGCAGAGTGGGGGCCAAGGCCATGCCAGGCACTGTGCCTTGGCCTACGGCCTCTCCACTCTTACACCACATCCGCGAGGCAGGCGCCCGTCTCCACAGGTGAGCATGTGGCTTGACCAAGAACATACAACGTGGAGTGGTGGTGAAGACCACCAGTGAGGTCTGTCTGACTTGGCCTTGACCTGTTGGGCCTAGGAAAGGGGTGGGGTTCAAGTAGACAGGCAGAAGACAGGGAGTAGATCACAAGGCAAGGACCCAGCTGGGGAATGATGATAGTGAGGAGCCGGCCAAGGGGGTACTGCGCCAGGGAAGAGGGGCTGAGACACACAGGGGAGGCGGTGTATGCAGAGCTCTGGCCACGCTAGTTTTCCTGTGGTGGCAGCAATGGGCACAGCGACAGGAGAGGGGGACCAGGCATCAAGGCTGGGGAACAAGTCAAAAGTGTTGTGCAGGAGTCAAAGTGGCCCCTGTGCCATGGGAAAGGGGTGCATCAGGGAGACACTGTGCAAGAAGGGTCAGCAGGCTCAGCAATGGGAAGGAAGTATCAGAGATCAGGCTGGGGCATGATGGTGACACAGAAATGGGAAAATTCCAGGAAGGGCTAACTAGGCATGGAAGTTGATTGGTTTGCATTGTATGTTCAGGGTTCAAAGAAACAGCTACACCTGGCTGGGCACCACATCTTGTGAACAACTAAAAGTGTCACAGTGGAGTCCAGCCTTAGGCAGCTGGAAGTACAGCTCAGGGGTCACCGCATGGGGGGGGGGTGAGAATCTAGGAGCCCCCCTAAGGAGTCAGGCAGCAAGCATTCAGGTTCCCATGGCCTGTGCTCAGAAGATTCCAAGTCCCAGCATAAACTGTCACCAAATGAAATCGCCACCTCCAAGAAGATTATCTAAAGAAAACCTAGCCAAAGGCACCTGGGTGGCTTGGTTGGTTAAGTGTCCGATGTTGGCTTAGGTCATGATCTCACGACTTATGAGTTAGAGCCCTGCGTTGGGCTCTGTGCTGATGGCTTAGAGTCTGGAGCCTGCTTTGGATTCTGTGTGTGTCTCTCTCTGCCCTTCCCCGACTTGTGCTCTGTCTCTCTCTGTCTCTTAAAAATAAATAAACATTAAAATTTAAGGAAAACGTAGCCCCTGAATTTGAGGATTATTCTTTACTCATTCTCGGACAATAGAGTTCAATATTTTGTCACACCAAATTATGTCACAGCGGTAGTCCAAAACAGAGCTGGTATCTTTTATAGGCTGGTGTGTTCTGAACGGATGAGAGCAAAACACAATCGTATGAATGCATAGGTCAGGCTCTTATGTCGTGCTGAGTTTCTCTTGAGCCCCTTTCATGGGGAAGGTATTGTATTTCAATTCTTAGTTCTCCTAAAATTGTTTTAATTGCTTAAAGTCATTTAAGATTCTATGTAATTAATTTGAGCTTTAGCCAGATGACAGCTGGGTGGGCATATACGTATAAAGTGGACAATACTGAATAGTATTGTCCTTCTGCTGGTTCTGAGCATAGTTTGTCTGGATAAGGGCAAAAATTTAGACTTGGAAAAAATAAGGAGCACAAGATACGCGTGACAACAGTTAAAACTGCATAGAGTAATTTAGTCAGAGATGAAAACGGTCTCAAGATTTCTATTCTATAGGTAACATTGAACACAACAACAGAAAGGTACCCAGACAATGCTTTCCTGATGAAAACTCATTCTTGATGATACAGTTCTCTTCAAAATATTTGCATTTGTAACCATGACTTCCGGACATCCTTGGGGTCAGAACAGTAGATATATCAGACTGTCCCTCAGTCAGGAGGCTGGGAAGATCTCTGCCCACTCCTGTGGGCTCTGTGGAGTTTGGACAGGACCCCAGAGGTGGTTGGTGGCCTTGAAAGAGCAGGGCTGCAAAGTTCCAGTTGAGGTCTGAGCTTTGCTCTGCTCAAGGGCAGGCACCTGGCAGACTGTGATAAACGGTTGTGGCAGGCAGAGAGTGATCACAGCTCTGAGTCTAGAAATAATAGGCTCATCTAGATGGTTGACTAAAGTTGAAATCTTAATGCCTGTCAAAAGAAGTAGATTTAAATCTGAGGGTGGAAGGGACTCATGGGAGCATTTTTAAAAGTGAAATAATGTAGTCAAAACAGTATGCAGGGAAGGTAGTGTGTGGTTTGGTTTTTAGTTCAACCAAAAGAAAAAGGGGGTGCCCACACATAGGGGTTTTGATAAGACCTGGGCCATCGTGATGGAGAAGGGGAATGTAATTGGTATAAATTGTCTAAATTAATATTCCTAGAGCTTTCATGGCCAATTTAAATGGATCCTTAAGGTGTTTTCTTGCAAGTATTCCTGAGTTTCTCTCTGCATTTCTGTTGGAGAAGGATGGTTGGGGAAGCATGACTTGAAATACATAGGGGAGTTTGTGGGATTTGCTTGAGTCAACACTGAGGGCCATTATCATGTTCACACCACGCGAGGCCTTAAATCCCTGGAATCATGAACACCAAGCTAGAGCATTTAGCACTGCCACATTTACAAAGGCAGTTGGTCCTCTAAATAATGACGATCACACGAAACTGGGGTGTAGTGTGGCCTTCGGGGGGCCAGCTGGTCATTGATGGCTGCACCCAGGACCTCCTAGAGCTTTAGGATAGAGCTTCGTTGATGGTAATGGCCATGTACCCTGATGTAATCTTCCCGGCTTGACAGTGGTGGAAAAGTCCCCGTGTGCTGGCCCTGTCGCACTCAGGGGACAGCGGGAGCTCTATCTCTCCCATCACCAAGGAAAGACGCAGAGCTTGCCCCCTGTATCCGTTTTAACTACAGTGCTCTTCTCCATACCAGGAGTGCCCAGGGACCGAGGAGGGGTCCTTCACCTTTTCTGTTTCTTCCCTTCCAGTTACTCTAGAGCAGTTCTGGCTGGCGGTAAGGAGCTGTCCTGACCAAGAGGACCAGGCCTTGTTAATGAAGGTAGGTTATCAGACAAAGTACTGATTTCCTTAAAGGCTCACAGCACTTTTATTGCCCTGAGGAGAGTTTCAGTTTTACAGGCAGGAGTAAATTTATCATCCCTGAATGCTGTGCTCCGCGGGGATAAACTTGTCATCGGCGGGTAGGAGGGTTGCTGGTTAATGAGCACAACCGCCGTCCATGGAGTACAGCAAAGTGACAGGGAGTGGGTGTCAACTACTAGCGGGGAATCTATTTAATTCTCTAGAGGGCTCGATCGGTTCTATTTAAGCTTATCTGACAGAATCTTGATTCTTTGAGCAGATTTATGAGGCTTGGCCAAATTCCATGACTCTCACTGTACTTTTTAATTAAGACAAAGGATTCCATACGTTCTGTGTCTGCCACATCCTCCCTTCCGTCACCACGGGGAGCACCACACAAATGAGACTGTCCATATCAACCACTGGAGTGGGCATCCTGTGTCACAGATGCCTTGCCCTTGAGTGGAAGACAAACTTCACCATTTCTTGGGAACAGTTGCTTTCTTTCCTTCTGAATGACAAAGGAGCACAGGTGTGGTATAACCTACATTCAGGGAGTACATGTAGGTGAGCCAAAAGTGTGGAAAAACTTGGCCAGCAGCCTGCATGAATTCAATTAAAACTTTGTCTCTGAAGGCACAGAGCAGAGACACCGGCAAGTCGCGAAGGCATGCAAACACCTTTCCACCAATGACTAAGACTTGTGTTTTCACCCAGAAACTATACTTAGAGTCACCTTGAGACATATACATTTCCATGACGTCATTTCAGTTCTGTACCATCAGGAAACCGCGTGGTCCAGGAATTGCATCTCTTACCTAAACACCATGCCAGGTGTCCTCCAACTTTAGAGATGGGTGGAAAAAAATAGGGCATCACTATAAGGGATTTTCAACTCATTTGCCTAAGATGTGATATTTTGGTCTGTCTTTTTTGTTTTTCCTAAGCTTTCAGAGAGGCGCTGATACCAAATAATGGATACATCTGGGAGACCTGCTCCCCCGGAGTCCAGAGTACAAGGCACCAACTTTGGCATAAAGTCAGGCATATAAGCTTTTCTTGGTATTTTGAGGTTTTCCAGGGTTAGCCCTCAGTCCTCTGTCCTGACATCTATTCCCCAAGGACCTTTCCTCCCAGGTACACACTGTCTTTCTGTGGCCTTGATGCAGCTCTTGGGCCCCTGACACTCCTCTCTTTGTCCCCGGTCACTATTCAAGGTCCATGGGCACTGAGCCTTGTGGCCCTTCCTTCCTATTCTGTCCAGTGCTTTCTCCTGTTGTCTTCTCCTTCCAGCTTCCCTCTTGTTCTTCTACCCATCTACGCCCCATTTTCCCTTCCCCACTGTGCTTTGGTGTGCTGAATGCGTGGCTGTGTGCTGCTTGGTACTGCTAGTGACTTGGGATGCCCCAGTGACCCTGAACTTCTTTAGGTCAATAGCCTAAGGGTGGAAAGTGATACCACCAAAATCCTGCTTCTCCTTTCAGTTTCTCACCTTCCTGCTGACTCTCCTACTGCCCCAGGCTGGCTTCTCTGGAACATTTGCTCAGAAACTAGCAGTTGCAGGTGGTCAAGAAAGGTTCAGATAGCCCAAGGTGTCGTGGAATGTGCACGATCTGCAGTGACCTTCAGTATTTTATGCCTTCCCTGTTGGTTTCTGCAAACTGTACTGTGGCAGCCGCGGACACCGTCTGTGGGTGTTTTCTCAATATTTGCAGATATTTGAACAGGCAGCATCAAAGAAGTTTCACTGAACAAAATGTGTGCTCAGTTCATATATACTGAAACTATCTTATGATTTTTTTTCAGGAGATTTGAGGTTTCTAATGTCACATATCAGAGAGCACCACGTGGGTGTGACAGTGGTGTGCAGGATTTTTTTTTTTTTTTAGATGTTACGTGGGAGAACTTGCTCAGGGTGACAGTACATTGTTCTGACTACAACCAGCCTACAGTCCAGGATATGTTTACGGGGGTGAGCTATTCACTTTGAAGATGATCTGCAACAAACTTAAATATTTAATTCAACTTCATTGGGTAAAAGGTTGTTGGAGGCAAAAACCGTAAGTCTGAAGCAAATACACTTTTTTTTAATGACACTATGCACACAATGCTGTTGTATCCCTACACTGTCAGACATCATTAAGATCTAAGGCTAAATATTTCATTCAGCCCTGTGAGCATGCTCAATACGCAGACTGCAAGAAGATGAAAGAGATGAACATGTAGCCGAGCCAAGGTCAGATACCGCTTGAGCCAAGGTCAGATATCCCTGAAAAAACAGAGCCAGGGTTTGAGACTTTGGAGGTGGCAGAGACCAGAGCCTTCACCTGACAACAGAGAAGAGCAGGGGAGGGAGATGTGACTCTCCACCTCCACACCATTCGTTAGCAGACAGCAGAACTGGGACCAAAAGACATGTCCCTGGAGCCTCAAGCTGGGCTTCGTCCTGGGACTTCCATCCAGATGAGTAGATTCACAGAAGAGTCTACCACCTCACCCCCTCCACCACAGCAGAGCGGCATGGGAGGTCAGACTGCAATGAAACCACAAAATGTACTGTTGTGGCTGGGTGGTGGAATCACTCTTGTGGCTTGTTGTTAATCACACCCCATCTGCAGAGAGGACTATAAGACAGAATGGAGCTGGCCCTTCCATGATTCAATTTCCCCATCTACCAAGGAGAGGTCAAGGCTGTCACTGGCTTATGAGTTTCCCACCACTGCAGCCCTGATAAAGGGGTGGGAAAGAGGTGCCCAGGAATAAGGCAGCTGTTATTAGGGTTTGCCTTTCTGTTCAATTTCACTACAGTCTGAACCAAAGAAAAAATGTTGGTTCTATAAGATACTTATCTGACCCCATTCATGTCCATACATACTGTTTCTTCACTCGTTCTTAGTTCTCCTGGCCAGTTAATCTCTTCAGTCCCTGTGGCCACTGCCCTGGAGAGCTCGGTTACCCCTTGGCTCCACCCACCACTCTGTTGGGGCTCCAGACCTGCACTCCAGCCCCACACCCACTCATGCCCAACAGCTGTGGACCTCACCTGTCTCTGTCCTTCCTTCTCAGCCTCAGAACCACGGCACACCCGGCCCTGACCCTCCAGGGACAAGTTCAGTTCCCACTTTGCCGGGAACCAGGTGTGATCTTGGACAGGTCACTTCTCTCTTTTAGCCCAGTGTCCCTTTGTGGTGAAAGAGGAAGTGATTTAGATTATCAGAGAGACCCTTCCAGCATCCACGCTCTGAATCTATGCCCGGACATTGCCCACAAGCCCGTGACTCTAAACATGCTTGAGAATGAGCCAACCTCTGCTGCCTACCTTTCCTTCAGGCTCAGCAAAATTAACTTTCTCAGAATCCCACATCCTACTTCTCACTCTTCTGGATTCATGTCCAGCCATAACTCTCTCTCTCTCTCTCTCCTTTGGCCTAGGGTGATCATAAAACTTACCAGCCATCTCTGAACTTTTTTGAAAGTGAAAGGGGGCACCACTGAAAATTAAACTTGGGTGGCTGGCATGAAATGGGACAATCCCAAGCACACCAGGGCATTTGGTTAGCCTACTTTTGCATCAAGTCCAAAACCCCTCCCTGAATCCAATGGATCAAGCTTGCCTATGAGGCGTCCCTCTCAAGTGGTCCAGATGCTCCTTGTCCCCACTCCCCCCACAGTTGTCACTTCCTAAAGATCGTGCCCTCCTTTCAGTGATGGAAATCGGCAGGAAGACAGACCCCTTGCTGCCAATCTGCATTTGGACCTTCATTTTCTAAATCAAATGTAAATGATCACACTTCCTCATTCTGTCCTCTAGGGAGTTTCTTACACACCTGGCGGCAGTCATTTCCAATTTGGGTAGGAGACAGCAGCCCCAGCAAGGATCCTCACTGGGACAGAAACTTCCTGAGGCAATCACCTGCTATGCCTCCCTGCTTCCCTTGGAAAAGCAGGAAGGGTGTGCAGGGGAAAGTAGCCCTTCCTGGTAAATGCTGCTTTCCCAGATCAGGAGACAAGAGCTAGTTGATGAAGCTTAGGCTGATCTATTACAACTGGAATAAGACAGTAGAGCAAGGCTTCCCCACTCCAGTGATGCTGAGTGAGTACCTGGAACATTCCTCACATAGCAGCCCTCCTACAGAGGCCTGGGTCAGCCTCTCTGACTAAGGGCTCCAGCTAGAGGTACCATGTGAAGTTCAAGGTAGCCCTTTCTGTAGGTGGGACCCGCTATCATACACGTGGACTGTAGAAAACAGTAACAAGAAACGAGCTACCTGCGTGAAAATAAATAGCACATCTTGAATCTCGGCTCCCCAAATTGCAGACCTTTTGCAGGGCTGTTGGGCCAGCAGCAACGGTGCCCCAGCCCGTCCTCCGTGGAGTGCTGGCAGAAGGGGCCCTCTGTCTGTGGCAAGGCGGGTGATGCCTTGGTCTGAGGACATGAGTAGGGCCGTTTTAGTATCTGCTGGCTGCCCGGCTGGCACGTGCAGGGGCCCATGGGAGTCGGTGAGCCCATGGGTGCCGAGGCCGAAGTCGAGAAACCCTGCAGGGCCGATGCCCCCGGGAAGGCTCCCCTGACCAGAGGTGTGCTGGGCTGGAGTGCTGCTGGGAGCCCCCTTAGCATTTCTTACCAGCTGCCACGTATTAACGTTGCCCCCAGAATGCACAGAGGCAACGGACAGCTGCGGGAAGAGGGGTGCCCGGGCTCCCTGCCACACGCCCCCTCCCCACTGTTCTGGCCAGATTGGGCTCTTTGTCGCATGATGTGCTAGCAAACTGGACACACCTGAGTCCTCCTTGAAACCAAAAATTGTCAAGTGAACAGTGTGACCCAACCTGTTGGTCCTCCCAGTTTCCTCAAATTCAGCTTCTTCCCAGAAACGGGAATTTTCTCCCAGCCTGGTGGGGTGCTGGCCCGGTGCAGATGAGTGTTTAGCTTAGCGCGGGAACGAGGGTGCGTTGAGGAGAAAGGGGATTTTCCACATGACCGCTCCACTGACTCACCTCCCCGCAGAAGGTTGAGAAACACCAGGCAGGCTGGTTATCTAGCGTTCCTTAAATTGTCATTGTCACAAAGAGCCTTTCTGCTTCACTTCCCTCACAGTCCCCTCCTGACCCTGCTCCTCTCCGTGTTGCTCTACTCAAGGGGCAGACACGGAACCATCCAGTTTCAGGAGTGGCCAAGGCATCCTTGCAGGGTCTCTCTGTCGGCTCTTGCCCCATAGGCAAGGCCGCAGCAGCTTCAGCTCCGATGGGGCGCTCGCCGCGGCAACCCCAGTGTCTAAGCAGAGCATTCGCAGGGGACTGTCCCTGCCCCGCAGGCGGCTGGCAGCAGCAGTTTGAGCCTGTCAAGTGGGCGAGGTGGGGTTTTTCCCTTTTTCCTGCATTCTAACTGCTCTTTCTTCCTTTTCTCAACGTGTGTAGGTGGTAGCTAGTTTGAGCACCAAACCTAGCAGCCAAGAGTTAATTATAAGTACCTCCCGTGGAGTGCGGAGAGGACGGTGATGCCCTCCTTTGTGCAGGAGGCCTTTTGAATACCTATGGACCCACCCTGTCAGAGCCCCTTGCCTTTGAGAGCGCCCTAGGCCCCAGAGCAGCAAGCAGAACAGACATCCTGTGTGGGTGCCACGCGTGCCCACAGCCACCGCTCCGTCCTCTGGGGCTGGTCATGGGAGCGAGCCTCCCACACGGAAGGAGCAGTGTTCTCCTTTGGGGCCTGACTGCATTTCCAGACCCCATCCAGGGTGAATAGGGTCCATCCCTGTTTGAATTCCTTTAGCACAGATCTGGAAGGGAGGCGGGGGCCTGAAACGTTGAACTTCAGTCCGTATATCCGCTGTTGCTTCCCTGCTGCCTTCTCTGCTCCTCGCAAGCCAGTGCCTCGTGGAAAGAAGGGAACATGTGGCCGACAGTGTCTGTAGGGACGTGGTTCCACATGTGCCTAGTATGTGCCAGGCGATGTTTTTCTAGTACGTGGCTCTCTTGAAGAATAGGTTTCTATTTTTTTTTTTTTTTATGTTTAATAAAGGACCAGAACTGCTAGTGACGTGGCAGTTGCTTCAGGTGCATTCCAGCAGTCGGTGGTTTTCTCTCGTGCCTGTACCTGCGTGGGCCATTGATGTCCTGGCACGCCTCCCCCTCTTCAACCCCGGTACCCTCATCACAAGCTCCAAGTCTGTGCCGAGGTTCTGAGAGGCTCATCTCCAACCTGATCCCCCCCCCCCCCCCCCCCCCCCCCCCCCCCCCCCCCCCCCCCCCCCCCCCCCCCCCGCTCCATCCAATCTCAGTGACCATTATCCCACCCAATGAGATGCTAATTGTGGGAAGGGATCTTTGGTGCATAGGACTAACTTTCTAACCCAAAGGAACAAATAGCTAATGGTAGTATTTCAGGCTTCACCGCAAGTCAACAGAAGGGTTATTTTGGTGACTGTCTATAGATACCTACCACAGTCCCTCTCTGTAAACATTTGTGAATGCCTGTTTTGTGCCAGGCACCGTGCTGGGCATTGGGGGTGCTAATATCAATAAGACTTGGCTCTCATCCTCAGGTAGCTCCCTGACTACTAAGCTGTGAGAGGTCCTTCAGAACATGCATGCATGCTGGGGTGGGCTAAGCACTGAGAAGGAAGAAATTCAGGATGTTGATGGAGCCTTCAGCTGGGGTGCCCAACTAAACATGGGTCTCAGGAAGACTTCAGAAGAAGTGGCATTTGAGCCATGTCTCTGTGTCTCTGTAAGAAATTAAATTTAGCCAACTGTGTGGGTTCTACTGTGCTTACTGGCGGGGTCAGTGTGAGTTCTGCTCTGAGCTTTCCATTTATAGAGTGTTTCAGGTGCGCTGATGCATGCCTTGAGAGCTGGCTGCCAAAGTAGGGGCCCAGACAGCTGCCTCTCCAGGGGAGGGGTATCCAGAAGCTTCCATTCTTGTTGTGCTGCACATATTTCCTCATTGGGCCATGGCTATCTTGACATTACACCATTCAGTATTCTTTCCTTTGGCTTGGAAGACTTCCCTGACTTTCAAAGGTTGATGTCAAAGTGAGGTGTCTCTCAGAAGGAATGCAGCAGAAGCCATGATCAGTTAACAGTTGCTCTAGAATAGTTCTGAGAGCATGGTCTCCAAGGCCAGGGGCCAAGGACAGAGCAGGAGATGAGCATTGGGAAATTCAGAGGAAAAGGGCAGAAGGATGTCCCTAACCTACAATAGGAGAATATGCTCTGCGCCCCGAGGGTCTGACGAAGTTGGTAGAGCTCAGCACTCACACTCACACAAAACTCTCCTATTAGGGGAATTGGACCAGTATTTTTCCAGGCTAATGTAACCAAATGCAAGCATTACATGGACCTGATCAGCTAAGAGGATCATCTGCTCACATGGTGAGCGGTAGCCCTTTGTGGGGACGTCACACCTGCTCCGCCCCTTTGATACTCATTTGTCGAGCATCTAAATAAACGCCTAAGTGGAAAACCAGCTGGAAGCAGACATACCAGTGTTCAGAAAAGCAGTGACTTGCCCTGAGTGGAGAACGCAGTCTGCTGGGAGTTTCTGGCCCCACAGGACTGGCGGAGGACGCGTGGAGTGTCCCTCCCTGAACACCCTGCCCTCCACTTCTCCGGTGCACAGCTCTGGGGCGCGGACTTCATTTCAGCCTGTTCCAGACGACAAGGCCAAGAGCAGAAGAGGAAATCACTTGAGACAAATAAGAAAAATGGAAGGATTTGCTAAAAGCCATCTGTGGGAAAATGAGAGCAAAATTTGGCCCTGGGGGACGAAAGTGAGAGGAGAGAATGGGGCCCAGCCCAAACTTGTTATTGTATCATTTAAATAAAAAGGTCAAGATGCTAATGTGCCCAAGAGACTTTTCTTGAGTGACTTACCCAGACTTATGGAAAAACTCCGTCAGGGGGGTTCAGTGATATGAATGCAGGCTACCATACATTAACAGAATTACTGAGTGGCTGGGGGATGACAGCTTTCCCAGCACATGGTGAAAGGGACATTAGCACTAAGTTATGTGGGTATCATGCTGGCCCAGGCAGATGAAGGTGACAAAGTTCAGCACTCCCACTCAGGTAGCCACCCTGCCTGCAGCCAATCACATTTGCTCCCCGACTTAAAACTGGGGACTTGAAGAGTCCTGTTATGAGACTTGAAGATTTCTGTTTCCCGCACCTTCTCAACTCTCCCTCTCACCCTTTCTAAATTTTAGCCACTCTGTTTTTTGTTATTTTACAATGTTCTGAAGTCTACTCAAACCCACTCACACACACCATGGATATCAACTTTGAGATGGGGAAGAAAGAAAGAGATCGGTTAGATCTACTCCCAAAGGAGAAAGGGAGGAAGGAGAAAGGAAATTTGTTTTGGAATCAATGCCAGGAAAATGGCCGGCATGAAGGCACCGGTCACCTGATTGCTGCTGCTTCTCAAGTTCTTCTGACAGAATGTGTTCGCCTTTAGGAAGATCTTTCCACCTTCATCTCTCCTAGGACTGTGAAAAGTTCAGGATGGGATGAAGCAACTTGCTGTGTTCTTAAAACCCTTGCCTGATAGGAAGGGTGAGTAGGAACAGCCTATCGACAATAGCTTGATGAATATGTTATCTGTGAAAGGGCCTTTGCAGGACACATAATGCTGAATGTCAGGATTAGGACCAATTATATAAATGCGGTGAACCTGTCATTAAAAGTGAAAGACTCTCAGATTGGGTGAGACACAAAGCCCAGCTGTGGGACGTGCACAGACATGCAGACTTCTGCTTTCAGGAAGACAAAGCAGACATACTCATCCCTATTCTTTCTGAGAAGTTCAACTAAAAACATTGGACATTGGATATAAAACAAGCATAAGAAAAGTGAAAGCAGACCAACTAGGGACCTCAGGAACCAGATGGTGAGAGTCCCCTGGATTTTCTCTTTGCCTCTTATATCTTATATTTGGAGCTGAAGAAGCTAAAAACATGGAAGGAATAACAAAACAGACCCCTCCCCCCCCAAAAGCTTACTCTAGCCAAAAGCTAAAGGACCAGAAAAGGGCCAGCCTGGCAAGACAGAAAACTTGTAGACAGTAATTGCTTTAATCCAGCCAAACACTACAGAAAAATCAATGGCACCACCTTCATCCATGCTGGGAAAGGCCTTGTGCGAAGCACAGATTTAGATTTAGATGCTCGCTAGGCCATAAAGAGGAAATGCAGCCTCACTATTGGGATTATGTCAGAGGAGGCCAAGTAGGGAACTAGGATTTTCATCTCCACTTGGCTTTAAGGAGAACCTCTTCCCCACCCCCACGCAGTGTCTTTGGGGAATACCTAGGGACCCTGAACTTCCTCATTCAGCAGTAACAAGTCACCCCTCCCTCTTCCTGCTATGGTGGTGAAGAGAAGGCCAAATGGAAATTTAGGACTTTCACCACCACGCAGTGGTAATGAAGCCACCACCTGTCCCTGCCTCCTCACCAATAGTGTCAGTGGAGGTCATGTGGGGAGTAGAAACGGGGGACTCCTATCCTCCCAACCAAGGTGATTATCAATGGAGGAGCTAGCACTCCTACCTCTACCCAGCAATAATGAGAGCACTTCCCCCACTTGGCTGTTACCAGTGGCTGCAATGCACGCTCCTCCCTCTCCTTCCTCTGAGGCGGCAGGATCACTGAAAATTAGCTAGGATAGGTTTAAATAAAATTCAGAATCTTATAATATAATATCCCAAATGGTCAAGTCTCCATAAAAAAAAAAGAATCACTCATAATACCAAGAACCAGGAGAATCTCAAACTGAATGAAAAAAAAAAGCCAATTTAGACTCTTCACTGATATGATAGTGATGTTTAAACGATCTGAAAAAGATTTTCAAACAGACATTATAAAACTGTTTTAATGAGTAATTATGAACACACTTGAAACGAATAAAGCAATAAAAAGTCTTATCAAATAGTCTCAGCAAAGAAATAGAAAATATCAACAACCAAATGGAAATATTAGAACTGGAAAATACAATAACTGAAATAAAAATTTCAATAGATGACCTCAACAGTAGAATGAAGGGGACAGAGGAAAGACTAAGTGACTTGGAATATAGAACAATAACAGTTAATTGAATCTAGGGGCGCCTTGCTGGCTCAGTCAGTGGAGCATGTGACTCTTGTTCTCAGAGTTGTGGATTTGAGTCCCACATTGGGTGCAGTGGTTACTTGAAAATAAATCTTAAGGAAAAAAAAAAAAGAAATTAACTGAATCTAAACAACAGAGCAAAAATAGAAGGAGGAGGAGGAGGTGAGAGGGTGGAAATAGAGGATGAAGAAGAGAAAATCAGGGACCTTTGGAACTATAACAAAAGAATTAACATTTGTGTCATTGAAGTCCCATAAGGAGAGGAGAAAGAGGGCAGGGCTGGAAAAGTACTCAAAGGAATAATAGCTGAGATTTCCCAAATTTGGCAAAAAGACATAGACCTACACATTCAAGAAGCTGAATAACAAACAGCATAACCCAAAGAAATCCACAACAAGACACATCATAATTAAAATTCTGAAAATTAAAGACAAAAAGAATGTGAAAGTAATGAGAAGGAAAGAACACCTTTTCTATACGGGAAAATTAATTCATATGGCAGCAGATTTCTCATCAGAAACCATGGTGCCAGTAGGAAGTAATATATTTTCAATTGTTTGGAGGGGGAAAGGCCCTGTCAACCCAAAATATGATATCCAGTGAAAATATTCTTGGGAAACTAAAATATTCTTAGATGAAGAAAGACCAACAGGATTTGCCACAGGAAGACCTACACTAAAGGAATGACTTGGGGTATCCGGGGGGCTCAGTTTGTTAAGTGTCTGCCATAGGCATAGATCGTGATCCCACAGTTGGAGGGTTTAAGCCCCACATCGAGCTCTCTGCTGTCTGTACAGAGAGTCTGCTTTGGATCCTCTGTCCCCTTCTGTTTATACAGGGGACACCTGGCTGGCTCAGTTGGAAGAGCATGTCACTCTTTTTTTTTTTTAAGTTTATTTATTTTGAGGTGGAGGGGGGAGAGAGAGAGAGAAGGAGCAGGGGAGGGGCAGAGAGAGAGAGGAGGAGAGATAGAATCCCAAGCAGGGGATTCATACTGTGAGCATGAAGCCTGACATAAGGCTTGAACCCTGAACTGTGAAGTCATGACTTGAGCTGATATCAGGAGTCAGACGCTTAACTGCCTGAGACACCCAGGTGTCCCAAGCATGTGACTCATGATCTCAGGGCCGTAAGTTCAAGCCCCTGTTGGGTGTAGAAGTTACTTAAATAAATAAAACTTAAAAACAGGTTCTATAAAGAGAAAAGAAGCAATGAAAGAAGGAATCATGGAACATCAGGAAGGAAGGAACAATACAGTAAGCAAAAACAGTAAATTCAAACTCTTCTCCTTTTAATTTTCTAAATTGTGTTTAACAATTGAGGCAGAAATAATAATACTGTCTCATGTGATTCTAAATGCATACAGAAAAATATTGAAAATAATTATATTGTAAACAGAGAAGGGTAAAGAGAAACACTTAACTCAAACTGTTGTACCAGTACACTACGAGACTGTGATAAGCTCTCTCTCCCTCTCTCTCTCATATATATATATTTCCATCCATTTACTTTCTGTCTATATGATTCCATAGACAGCATATAGTTGGTTCATGTTTTTAATCCACTCTGATGACCTCTTTCTTTTATTGATATGATAGGGTTTAAGACTGCAATTTTATTTATTTTTTTCTTGTTTTTTCCATTTTTCACTTCTGTTTTCTCTTCCTTGTCTTACTATATATTACTTGAGTCTTTTTTAGAATATCATTTTGATTTATATATGCTATTTTGGGGTGTATCTCTCTAAATAGCCTTTTTTAGTTGTTTTAGTAACACCTAGAAAAAATATATTGCACTAACATTAATCAAAGAAAGCAAAAGGGCTATATTAATATCAGATAAATAGACATCATAGCAAAGTGAGTTAGCAGAAACAGAGAGGGACATTACATAATAATAAAAGAGCCAATCCACCAAGAAGATACAATAATGTTAGATGTTTATGCAGCAAACATCACAGTTGTAAAATGTGAAGCAAAAACTGATAGAACTGAAAGTAAAAGCAGATACACAATTATAGTTGGATATCCCAAACCCTCTCTCCACAGTTGATAGACAATTACACAGAAAATCAGAACATAGAGAAAAACTCAACACCATTGACAAACAGGATCTAATAGACACATACACCACTCTACCTAACAACACAGATTACCTTATTTTCAAGTGCCCATGGGACATATACCAGGATAGACCATAACTTAGAACAAAAGCAAACGTCAAAAATGTCTAAAGTTCAACGGAAAGTTGAACGGAAACTAAAAAAATACATTGATCTGGATGAAAATGAAAATACAATATATCGAATTTTTGGAACACAGATAAAGCATTGCTGAAAGAATTTATAGCTTACATTAAATAGAGGAAAAGTCTCAAATCAGTAACCTAAACTATCACCTCAAGGGCCTAAAAAATGAAGAGCACCAGTTTACATTCCCACCAACAGTGTAGGAGGGTGCCCATTTCTCCACATCCTCGCCAGCATCTAGAGTCCTCTGATTTGCTCATTTAAGCCACTCTGACTGGCATGAGGTACTATCTCAGTGTGGTTTTGATTTGTATTTCCCTGATGAGGAGGGATGCTGAACATTGTTTCCTGTATCTGTTGGCCATCTGAATGTCCTCTTTGGAGAAGTATCTGTTCATGTCTTCTGCTCATTTCTTCACTGGATTGTTTGTTTCTCGGGTGTGGAGTTTGGTGATAGTGTGGAGATTCCTCAAAAAATTAATAATAGAACTCCCCTATGACCCAGCAATAGCACTGCTAGGAATTTACCCAAGGGACACAGGAATGCTGATGCATAGAGGCACATGTACCCCAATGTTCACAGCAGCACTCTCCACAATAGCTAAAACATGGAAAGAGCCTACGTGTCCATCAACTGACGAATGGATCAAGAAGATGTAGTTTATCTATACCATGGAATACTACATGGCAAGGAGAAAGAATGAAATCTGGCCATGTGTAGCAACATGGATGGACCTTGAGGGTGTTATGCTGAGCGAAATAAGTCAGGCAGAGAAGGACAAATACCATATGTTTGCACGTATAGGAGGATTAGGAGGAACTTAACTGAGGACCGTGGGGGAGAAGAAGGAGGGAAATAGTTGGGGAGAGGGAAAGAGGCAAACCATGAGAGACTCTTGAATGCTGAGAACAAACTGAGGGCAGATGGAGTGGGGGGTGGGGGGGAGAATGGGCACGGAGAGGGGCATTTGTGGGGATGAGCACTGGGTGTTATATGGAAACCAACCTGACAATAAACTATTTTTTAAAAAATGAAGAGCAAAGTAGAAGCAAAGAAATCAGAAGGAATGAAATAATGAAAACAGAGCAGGAATCAATGAAATTGAAAACAAGATCAAATAAAGGAAAACAATGAAGCAACATTGTGTTGCTTTTTTGCTTTAAAAAGAGCAGTAAAATTGATGATCCCCTAATACAACAAAGAGAATACAGAAATTTCTAGTATCAAGAGTAAAACAGATGATATCAGTAGACACCCTGCAGACATCAAAATGGTGATAAGGGGGATACTAAGAAAACTCTACACACAAAATTTGAACACTTAGATGAAATGAACTTAGTTGAACCAATCCTTCAAAAACACAAATTGCCATACTCAATATGAGGTAGATAATTTGAATAATGTTGTAACTATTAAGGTAATTGAATTTGTAATTTTAAACTTAAAAAATTGTAATTTAGAATTCTAATTTTATAATTTAAATTTTAAATTTTAACTTAGAAAAAGAAAACTCCAGTCTCCAGAATTCAGTGAAGAATTTTACTGAACACTTAAAGAAGAATTCACAACAATTCTACACAGTTACTTTCAGAAAGTGCAACAGGAGGAAATACTATTCATTTTATGGAGCTAGTATTTCCCTAATACCACACCAAACATAGACAAAACAAAAATTGAAAAATAAAGACCAATATCCCTCATAAATATAGACCTAAAAGTCCCAAACAAAATATTAAGAAATAGAATTCAACTATATATAAAAAGAAATATACACTCTGGCCAAGTGTGGTTTACTCCAAAGATGCAAGACTGGTTTAGTTTTTAAAAATCAAGCAATTTAGTTATCAGTATTATAGGCTAAGTGAAAAATATCATGATCATATCAATTGATACAGAAAAAATATTTGACAAAATTTGATAGCCATTCATGAGAACAGCTCTCAGACAAATAGGAAGAGAGTTCAACTTTCTCAACTTGGTAAAAGTCTTCTGCATAAATTCAATGGCTAACATCATACCTAGTGGTGAAATAAGGAATACTTTCCCCCTAATATCAGGAATAAGGCAAGTTGTTTGGTCTCACCATTTTTATTTAATATAATACTGGAAATTCTAGCCAGTTCACTAAGGCAAGAAATGGAAATAAAAGGCATATCCTTTCAAATCAGAAAGGAAGAAATAAAATAGTCCAGATTTATAAGTAATAACATTGTCTATTTTTTATTTTTATTTTTTGAGAGAGAGAGAGCACAAGTTGGGGAGGGGCAGAGAGAGAGGAGGAGAGAGAGAATCTTAAGCAGGCTCCTCACCCAGCATGAAGCCCGATGCAGGGCTCTCATGACCTTAGAGTTGGACACTTAACCAACTGAGCCACCCAGCTGCCCTTACACCATTGTCTATTTTTAAAATCCCAAGAAATATGTGAAAACAAACAAAAGCCCTAGAACTAAATGAGTTCAGCAAAGTCATAGAATACAAGATCACCATACAAAAATTAATTGAATTTTTAAATACTAGCAATGAACACATTAACAGAAAATTCTTGTAAGTCAATACGATGTATGGTTTATGCAATTGATACAATTAGGCATACATTTAACAAAACTCGTATAGGACTTGCATGCTTCAAACTACAAAATGCTAATCCTCAGCAAAATACTAGTAAACCAAATTCAACAGCATTAAAAGAAGTATACACCAAGTAAACACCCTGACCTTGTGGGACTTATTCTTGGAATGCAAGCATGGTTCAATAGTGAAACATTGATCACTGTAATTTCCACATTAACTGAATGATCATTAACACATGATCATCTCAATTGATGCAGACAGAGCATTGAAAAAAAGTCAACACCCTTTCATAATAAAAACACTTAGCAAATTAGGAATAGAAGAAAACTACAACAATATAATAAAATCCAGATATGAAAAACCCACAGCCATCATCTTTCATTCAGTCTTGAAAGACTGAAATCTTTTCCTTCATCAGGAACAAAACAAGGATATCCACTTTCACCTCCTCTATTCAACCTATTACTGGAAGTTCTAGCCATAGTAATCAGACTAGAAAAAGAAATAAAAGGCATCCAAATTTGAAAAGAGAAAGTAAAATTATCTCTGTTCACATGTGATATATAGGAAACCCTGAGATTATAGACATACACACACTCACAGAACTTATATCAACACACAGAAATCAGTTGCATTTCTATACACTAACAATGAACAAATCCAAATAAAGAAAAAAAGAAAGCAGTTCCATTTACAATAGTATAAAAAAAATACCTAGGAATAAACTTAACCAAGAAGATCAAAGACTTGTGCACTGATAACTATAAAATGGTGCTGGAATAAATTAAAGATGACGTAAATAAATGAGAAGAAATACAATGTTGATGGATTGAAAGACTTAATATTTTCAAGATGACAATATTACCTAAGGAGATCTATAGATTTAATGAAATTTCTACCAAAATCCAATGATTTTTTTCATAAATAGAAGAATTCATCCCAAAATTTATGTGGGTTCTCTAAGGTACTCCAAATAGCCAAAATAATCTTGAAAAAGAAGAAAAGATTTGGATATCCCACACTTCCTGATTTGAAAGCTACAGTAATCAAAAGAATGTGGTACTGGCATAAAGACAGACATACAGATCAATGGAATAAAATAGAAAATGCAGAAATAAACCATGTATTTGGTCAAATGATTTTTGACAAGAGTGCCAAGATCATTCAATGGGGGAAAGCATAGTCTTTTCAACAAGTGGTGCTGGGAAATTGGATATCCACATGCAAAAGAATGAGGTTGGACCCTTACCTAACTTGATATACAAAAATTACCTCAAAATAGGCCAAAGACATAAATGTAAGAGCTAAAACTATGAAACTCCCAGAAGAAAAACATAGGGGAAAAGCCATGATATTCTATTTGTAGTAGTTTCTTGATATGACTTCAAAGGCACAGGTGACAACAAAATAGTAGACACATTGGAATTCATCAAAATGTAAGTCTTTTGTACATCAACAGAATAAAAAGGCACCCCACAGGATGAGAGAAAAATATTTACAAATTACATATCTGATAGGAGATTAATATCCAGAATATAAAGAGAACTCTTAAAACTAAACAAGAAAAATAACCTTTTTCAAAAATGTTCAAATAACTTACACATTTTTCCAAAGAAAATCTACAAATGGCCAGTAAGTCCATGAAAAGATGCTCAACATCACTAATGATTAGGAAATACAAATCAAAGTCACAGTGAGATACCACCTCTCATTAGGATGGCAGCTGTAAAAAAAGAAAAAAATGAAATCACACGTGTTAGCAAGGAGGTGGAGAAACTAGAACGCCGGTACACTGCTGGTGGGAATGTAAAATGGTACAACCACTATGGTAAACAGTGTGGCAATTCCCCCCTCCCCCCAAAAATACCCCAAACAATTACTGTGTAGTCAGCAATTCCAATTCTGAGTATACACCCAAAAGAACTGAAAGTGTGACTCAAACACTTACCTGTACATGCATGTACATAGCAGCACTATTCACAATAGCCAAAAGTTAGTAGCAACCCAAATATCTATCGATGTATGAATGGATAAACAAAATATGGCATACACATACAGTGGAATATTATTCAGCTTTAAAAAGGGAAAGAAATTCTGGCACGTGCTACAACATAGATGAACCTTGAAGACATTAGACTAAATGAAATAAGCCAGTCACAAAAGGGTCCACTTATATGAGGTATGAGAGTAGTTCAAATTCATAGAGACAGTAGCGAAGGTAGGATGGTGGTTGCCAGGGGCCATGGGGAAGCGAGAATGATGAATCGTTTACTGGGTACAGAGTTCCAGTTTTGCAAGATGAAAAAAGTTCTGAAGATGGATGGTGATGATTGTTGCAAAGCCAAGGACAGATAAGAAATTGGGAGTGGCAGGATGTTGGGATCAATTACAAGTTAAAACAAGTCAGGGAGAAGAGCCTGGCTGAATACTTTTCTACAAGTTGCGTAACCTGTCTGCATAAAGTAGGGGTATAGTATCATTCTGAGCCAGAATAAATAGTAGATTGTGGAAAAAGCCTCAAGGGAATGGCCTCATCTCTGGCTGCAAAGCTTTGCTTTCTGAATTTTCCCACTCCCACTGAAGGTGGTAAGGCCAGCGCACTGCAACACCACAAGACAGAGTGGGTTTGCCAGAGTATGGCAATCACAGGATAGCTTGAATTCTGCAGCTGGCTGTTAGACCCCCAAATAGAAGAAAAAGCATTTATTTCCCTGTCAGTCTGTCCTCAGGGTTCAGAACCAGAGCTGTGGTTTTCCCTGTGCCCAAGCACTGATATTCCCCAGACTGGTGAAAAGAGGTCTCAAGCTTACCTTCTCCAGAGCTTTCCCTCTGTCTCCTTACTGGCTTGTTGAGTTTTATTTCCTACAGATGAATTTTCTGTGCTCTTCATTTCCCAGGGCTGAGGAGGCCAAGATACAGCTATATCTAGAGTTTTCTAATGAGCCATAAAGTAGGAGGTGCCTAGGGTCTGGCTGTCTGTGGCTCATCCCTCCCCTCTATTACACCATCTGTATTTGATCCACCATGACAGCAGCACATGGCCCACCATCACTTTGCTGTGATACTCCTCTCCCACAAAGAGAAACGTGTTCCCCGGCTACAGAACATGGTGGTAAAGAGCAGGCCATTCTGGGTTCCTCTGTATCCAAAGACTTAGAAAGAAAAGATCACTTTCTTCCTCAACACTCTTCTCCCAGAGAGCTCTGAGCTACCAGAATGATCTAACTGCCACACTGCCTGTCACCTCTCTTAAGAAGAGAGCCATTTAGGACACAAGGAATATTGAAAAGATTGGATTTTTAAAAAATCTCCAGGCAGTTTGGAAGGAAAAGATAACCTGATCTTGAACAACTTCCTTGGGTGATCAAAGAAAAAGACACTAAAGTTGCCTCTCCCTGCTTTTCCAGTTAAATATAAGTAAGGCTTCCTCTCTTGTGGAAGCTGATGAGCTTACATCTGGAGCTGATGGCTTGGAGGAGACTGGGAAGGCACATTAGAAGGATTAAAGATGAGCATCGTTCCAGACGGGTCCAATTTTTAATCACTTTCCTATTGCAGGGAATGCCCTTAGAAATTGCAAAGCCAATGTTTTTTTGCTAATGCTGGCAGAAATTCCTTAAACTAAGAAATGGTTCCTCTGCCCATCAATTTTACAAGGCAATAATGCAGATCCCAAGTGGCTAAAGTCTGAGGCAGAAGGCAGAGCACTTCATCACAGTGAGAGAACTGGGTTGTTGCTGGGGGAAACTATTCTGATATCATGCTGGTATTACCATGAATTAATAAGCTTTGTTTATCTTCTCTGACACTAGAGGTCCAACTTAGTCCTTTTGCTTTATCGTCTTGCTTATTATGCAGCTCAGGCCATGGATATAGGCTGCCTACTTGTCATAAATTGCAGGCAACCTCCCTTCTTTCTGTTCTTGGTCCCAGTGGGTTTACTCTCCTGGGAGCCAAGGCTCTCTGAACTTTTCAGTTCCACAAATGCATACTGAGCCCTGATGCTACGTGAGGTGTTGCAGAAATTCTAAGATGCATGAACCACAGCTCCTGCCGTCCTGATCACCTTGTGGTCAGGGAGAAAGTCACATGAGCAAATAATTACACCAACAAGCAGAATGTGTAACAGAAGGGAAAACACATCTCTGGGATCCCAAGAAGGGAAGACTTTCAATGGAAGAAATCAAGGAGGGGTCCTTAGCCATGTCAGCTTGGAGTTTGCCATAATGAACAAAATGGAGTCTGGGTGTAAGAAGATGGTATATTTCAATACAGCAAAATGAACTTGTTTAAAGGTGTGTAGTTCTGTGAATTTTAATACAGATATAGAATTTAACACCTACATTCTGCCACAATCAGGACATAGAACAATATAATCCCTTATAGAAAGGCTTTATAATCATCCTTTTTTTCTTCTGATAACCCTTAGCAACCAGTGAGCTCTTGTCCATCACTATAGTTTTGTCTTTTGAGAATGTTATATAAAAATCACACAATATGTACCTTTTGATAATGACTTCCTTCATTCAGCATGGCATCCTTGATATTCAGCCTAGCTGTTATACCCATCAACAGTTATTTTTCATTGCTGAGTAGTTTCCCGTTGTAAGGATGTACCACAGTTTATTTATTCCTATACCCAGTGAAGGACATTTGGGCCATTTCCAGTTTTGATGACTGAGTAGGGATGCTATAAATGCTCATGTACAGGTTATTATATAAACATAAGTTTTTTTTTTCCTCTGGGGCAGTTTCTCAGTTTTTGGCACTATTGACATTTTGGGCCAGATACTCTTTATATGTATGCTCTATGTATTGTAGGATGTTTAGCAGTATCTCTGGCCTCTACTTACCATACGCCAGTAGAAATCCCCAAGTTATGACAACCAGAATGTCTGCACACGTTACCAATGTCCTTGGGGGGACAAAAATCATCCACAGTTGAGAAACAGTGCTCTGGGGTAAATGCCAAGAAGTGAATTTATTGGGTCATGTGATACCTGTCTGTTTAACTTTATAAGAAACTTCACATCCCTAATGTATGAGAGATTTGGTTGCTCAGTATCATCAATGTGTGATACTGTCAGTACATTTTATTTTTGCCATTCCCGTAGGGATGTAGGAGTAACTCGTCATGGTTTTCATTTTCATCTCTCTAATAGCTAATGATATTGAAATTTTTTTCACATGCTTTTTTTTGCCATCTGGATATCCTCTTTAGTAAAGTCTATTCAAATCCTTCGCTCATTTTTAAACTGGATAATTTGTTTTCCTACTGTTGAGTTTTGAAAGCTCTATATAAATTATGGATACAAATTCTTTCTTGGATGTGTGATTTGCAAATATTTTCTCCCCGTCTGTAGTGTGCATTTTCATTGTCTTAACAGTGCCCTTGGTAAAGCAAAAGTTCTTAGTTTTGGTGAAATCCAGTTTATCAAATACTCTTTTATGGATCGTGCTTCTGTTGTCATATCTAAGAACCAAGGATGTTTAGCCCCAAGCCATGAAGATTTCCCCTGTACTTTTTTCCTAAAAGTTTTATATTTTTATATTTTACATTTAGATCTATGATTCATTTTGTTTTTAAAAAATTTTTTTTTTAATATTTTATTTATTTCTGAGAGAGAGAGAGAGAGAGAGAGAGAGACAGCATGAGCAGGGGAGGGTCAGGGAGAAAGGGAGATACAGAATCCAACACAGTCTCCAGGCTCTGAGCTAGCTGTCAGCACAGAGCCTGATGCGGGGCTCGAACCCATGAACTGTGAGATCATGACCTCAGCCGAAGTCGGACGCTTAACCAACTAAGCCACCCAGGTGCCCCAGTCTATGGTTCATTTTGAACTAATTTGAATAGGTGTGAGGCTTAGGCCAGATTTATTTATCTTTTGATCATTGATATCCAGTTGTTTCAGCACTATGTGTTGAAAGAGTATTTTTCTTCCATTAAATCCCTTTTGCATCTTTGTCAAAACTCACTGAGGCATATTTGCAAGAGTCTGTTTCTGGGTTCTCTGTTTTGTTCCATTGATCTATGTGTCTATCCCATGACAGTACCATGCCACCTTGAATACTGTAACTTCATAATAAGTCTTAAAGTTGAATAGGGTGATTCCCCCAACTTTATTCTTTTTTTTCAAATCGTTTTAGTCATTCTAGTTCCTTTACCTTTTCCTATAAGTTTTAGAATTAGTTTGTCTATATCTACCAAAAACTCTCTGTGATTTTGATTAGAGTTACATTAAATCTAGGGATTAATTTGGAGAGTTTTGACAAATGTACTATTTGACTCTTCTTTTTCTTTAATATATATTTTAAAGTTATTTATTTATTTATTTATTTATTTATTTATTTATTTATTTATTGAAAGAGAGAGAACACAGAGACGGAGGGGCAGAGAGAGAGGGAGGGAGAGAATCCCAAGCAGGTTCTGCCCTGTCAGTGCTGAGCCTGATATGGTGAATTCAGGAACCATGAGCTCATGACCTGAGCCAAAACCAAGAGTTGGGCTTAACCGGCTGAGCCACCAGTGCACCCCCTATTTGACTCCTCTAATCTATTTTGTTAGTTCTTCCTTGATTTCTTCCATCAGCATTTTTAGTTTTCAGCATAAAGATAATGTACATGTTTTTGTAGACTTATGCCTAAGTATTTCATTTTAGAGTGAACTATTGTATAGTGTATATTGTTTTAAATTTCAGTCTCTAGTTCATTTATGTGAACATTTACATTAATCCCTAGATTTAATATAACTCAAATCTGATATGTAAAAGTACAGTTGGTGTTTTTCATATTAACCTTATGTCCTGTGATCTTGCAAGCTCGCTATTAATTCTAGAAATTTTGGATTTTATTTTTTTGTAGATTTCCTGTAGGTTTTCAATGTTTGCAATTGAACAGGAAGTTTTATTTTTTCCTTTCCAATTTGTATTTTTTCTTTTCTAATTGGTATGCCTTTTTGTTTGTTTTTTGTTTTTGTTTTGTTTTTATTTTTATTTTGCCTTATTGGATGAACTAGAACATCTAGTGTGTCAGTGAATAAGAGATGAAAACAGGTATCTGTACCTTGTTATGGATATTAGGCAAAAAGAGTTTAGTTTTTTGCCATTAAGTAGGATATTAGCTATAAGGGCTTTTTGTTGTTGTTTTATTTTTTGGCATGTGTGTGTCTGTGTATGTGTGGTATAGCTGTCCCTAACCAAGTTAAGAAGGTTCACTTCTATTCCGAGTTTCCTAAAAGAATTACAGTGATTCATTTTTTTCTTCTGTCTCTTCATTTATTATATGAAAGATAGTACACTATAGTTTCTTTTGTAAATTTGCTTTTTTTTATTTAAAAATATGTCCTGCATTGATGGATGTGGGGGGGAGGGGGGGATGGGCATGGAGGAGGGCACTTTTGGGATGAGCACTGAGTGTTATGTAGAAACTAATTTGACAATAAACTATTTGTAAAAAAAAAATAATAAAAAAAATAAAAATAAAAATAAAATAAAAATATGTCCTGCAAATCACTCCATATTGGTCCATACACATCTTCCTTATTCTTTTTTCCAGTTGCATAGTACTCCATTGTTTGGATATGCATGTTTTATATCCAACTATATATATATATATATATATAGTTATATAACTATATATTACTATATATATATTTGCCTAATAATATATATATAACTATATATATAACTATATATATATAGTTTCCAGTGTTTTGCAATTAGAAATAATGCTACAATTGCAATGAATAACCTTGTACATATACATATTCTTATTATTGAAGGTGTATCTTTAGTGTATATTTCTAGGAATTTTTGGGTTAAATGATGAGTATATATGTAGTTTTATTATGTATTACCAAATTTTCCTACAGATGAGTTCTACCAATTTGCATTAGCAATATATGTAAGTTTGTGTTTTTCCATTGCATCACTGAGAGAATTTAATATTTATATATCTATATATATAATTTTTGCAAATCAGGTGATAGTATCTCAGTATTGTTTTGTTATTTCTCTAATTATTAATGATTTGAATATTTTTATATATTTAAGGACAGTATTTTGTTTTTAATGAATTTTCCATTCATGTCTTCTTCTCATTTTTCTATAATATCTTTAGTCCTTTGTCCCTTTACTTTTTTAAAAAACACTTTCTAAATTTATTTATTATTTTGAGAGAGAGAGAGCACATGTGCAAGCGGGAGAAGGACAGAGAAAAAAGGAGAAGGAGAATCCCAAGCAGGCTCCTTACTGTCAGTGTAAGTGACACAGTTGATCCTATGAACCGTGAGATCAAGACCTGAACCGAATCAAGAGTCAGACGCTTAACCAACTGAGTGACCCAGGTACCCCTGTCCCTTTACTTTTAATTTAATTTTTTATTTAGTAACTTTAATTATTAAATTTTTATTAAACTTTTTATTTAATTTATTTACCTAATTATTTATTAGGTATAGTAGACATAAAGCACTGCATTAGTTTCAGGTGTACAACATAATGATTCAATATTTGTATAAATTGCAAAATGATCACATTAAATTTACTTAATATCTGTCAAATACATAGTGATAGAATATTTTTCCTTTGATGAGAAATTTTAAGATCTATTCCCTTAACATCTTTCAAATATACTCTACAGTATTATTAACTGTCATTATCAACCTATACATTATATCCCCATGACTTCTTTCTTTTTTTTTTTTTTTATTTCTTTTATAACTGGAAGTTTGTACCTTTTGACCCTGTTCACCTATTTTGCTCACTCCCTATCCCCCACCTTTAGCAACCACCAATCTGTTCTCTGTGAGTATGAGCTTGGTTTGTCTTTTGAGTTTGTTTGTTTGTTTGTTTGTTTTTAGATTCCACATATATATATGAGATTATATAGTATTTGTCTTTATCTGTCTGACTTATTACATTTAGCATAATGCCCTCAAGGTCCATTCATGCTGTTATAAATGACAAAATTTCCTTCGTTTCTTAATGCTGAATAATATTCCATTGTTTATCTAGTGTCCCCTTGAACAACATGGGCTTGAACTCTGTGGATCCACTTATACCCAGATTTTTTTTTTACAGTACCAAGAATATGTTTTTTCTTGCTTGTGATTTTCTTAATGGCATTTTCTTTTCTCTAGCTTATTTTATTGTAATACATTATACAATACATATAACATACAAAATATGTGTTAATTGGCTGTTGTTGTTATCAGTACGACTCTCATCAACAGTAGACTATTAGTCGCTAAGTTTTGGGGAAGTCAACAGTTATATGTGGATTTTTGACTCCACGGGCTATTACTGCCTCTACCTCCTCTGCATTGTTCAAGGGTCAGCTGTATATACTACATTTTCTTTATGCATTTGTCAGTTTGTGGACATTTAGGTTGTTTTCATTTCTTAGCTGTTGTGAATAACACTACAGTTAACATGGGGATGCAGTTGTCTTTTCCAGTTAGCGTTTTCAGGTTTTTTGATAAATACCCAGAACTGTAATTGATGGCTCAATCATATGGTAATTCTATTTTTAATTTTTTGAGGAATATCCATACTGTTTTCCACAGTGGCTATACCAGTTTACATTCCCACCAACAGCAGTGCACAAAGGTTTTCCTTTCTCCATGTTCTCACCAGTATTTGTTATCTCTTGTCTCTTTGATAATAGCCATTCCAATAGATATAAGATGAAAACTCATTGTAGTTTCGATTTGTATTTCCCTGATGATTAGTAATGTTGAACATCTTTTCATGTGCCTATTGGCCATTTGTATATCTTCTTTGGAGAAATGTCTGTTCATGTCTTCTGCCCATTTTTAAATAGATTGTTTGATTTGGGTTTTTTTGTTTGTTTGTTTTTGTTTTTTGTTTTGTTATTGAGCTGTATGAGCTCTTTATGTATTTTGGATCTTAACCCCTTACCAGATAAATGATTTACAAATGTTTTCTCCCATTGATAGGTAGCCTTTACATTTTGTTGATGGTTTCCTTTGCTGTGCAGAAGCTTTTTAGTTTGATGTAGTCACACTTATTTATTTTTGCTTTTGTTTCCTCTGCTTTTGGTGTCAAATTCAAACAGATCATTGACATAACTGTTCATTCATAAGTATTGAACCAGCCTTGCATTCCCAGGATAAAGCCCACTTGGTCAAGGTACATTATTCTTTTTATATATTTCTGGGTTCAATTCATTAATATTCCAGAGAGGATTTTTAGATCTATGCTCATGAGAAATATTTGTCTATAGTTTTCCTTTCCTGTTATGTCTTTGCTTAGTTTTGATATCACAGTAATGCTAGCCTCACAAAATGATTTGGAAAAAATTCTCTCCTCTTCTATTTTCTGGGAAAGACTATGTCGAATTGCTATTATTTCTTATCTAGATGTTGTATATAACTTACCATTCTCAATGGAAAATCTTTATATTTTTGTCTTAGCAGGTGATACACCTGGTTTTTCGCTGTGGTTCACTGTGGTTCCCATGTCAGCTTAGTCTCCTAAACTCCTTTAAACTCCTTTGCAGTACTCTTCTGGTCTGTCCCACATATGCACTACTCAGTGGTCAGTGTGGCACCTGCTTTCTCATCTATGTACTACTTCAGTTCTCAAAGTATTATGTAAGGTAATTAGCATTAGATTCATGTAAGTACCCTGGACGCTGTATAAGCAACTTTATGAGGTTACTTTCCCAAGCCCTTTTTCTCCATGACCTCCTTGGTACTTTCTTATTCCTTGGAGGTAACTTTTTTCATCCTCCAGCAAGAAATCTGGGGTTTAGTTGTCCCCATCTTCCACATATGCCTCCAGGGACAAGCAGCTTGAGGACTAGGGGCAAAAGTGAAAGTTGGGGTGCGGGGTGGCTCAATTGGTCAGTGGTTCCAACTTTGGCTCAGGTCATGATCTTGTGGTTCATGGATTCAAGCCCTGCATTGGGCTCACTGCTGTCAGATTGTCAGCACAGAGCCCACTTCAGACCCTCTGTCTCTCTTTCTGCCCCTCCACTCCCCATCTCTCTCTCAAAAATAAATAAACATTTTAAAAAGTGAAAGTCACCACCAGTTTAGTGGTACTTTGAATTCTGGTCCTTTTCCCCAATCTTCCTGCTACTGTTTATTTTTCAGATTTCTCAAATAGCTTTTCCATTCACTCTGCCCAGGAGTTATGGCTACATTCAGTGGGAGAGACTGGGGAAGTCTTTTACTTCATCTTACCCAGAATAGAGTCTATAGCCTCTATTTTTAGAAAGAGTTGTCTGTTTTTTTTTTAATTCTGAAAAGTAGAGGTCCTATGGTAGATAGAAATATATCTTTGAATCCTGAAAAACTTAGTTCTAACCCTAGCTCTGTAATTCAACTTTCTTGAGGCTCTGTTTCTTCATGTGTAAATGGAGCCTGTGTTAGGGGTCCCCAAGACCACTGTCAGGGTTAGATGATTTGCTAAAAGGGCTCATAGGACCTTTATATATATGTAAAATCTGTATACATATCACAGAAGGATATAAATTAAAATCAGCAAAAGGAAAAGGTACAGGGAGTGTAGTCCAGAAAAAAATGAATCAGGATTCCAGGTGTTTTCTTTTTGTGGAGCCCTATAGACAGCACTTAATTCTCTCAACAATGTAACAACATGACAATGTGACAAAATGTGCAGTGTTACCAACCAGGTACCCAAGCTTTGGTGTCCAGGGTTTTTATTGGGGTCAGCAGCAGAATATTATTCTGATAATATAATAGATAAATAGAAAAAAAAGTTGTGATTTGTGACCCATTATAAGAAACCATACATAAGAGTATTAGTGTGCTCCTGGATGGGCATAGGTCTAAGGTAACTACATATAAGCAATGCGGAGAGAGGTAATGGGAGGGAAACTCTTGTCCAAGGATAAATACGAAAGGATAGCATTTAATAAATGTTGGGGTGGCTGAGTCCCAGCATAACATGAGGCTTGACAAATAATCTGATGAAGATTGAACAGGCCATTTTAAACTACATTTAGAATGTGAAGAAATAAGCATGTGGTTTGGGGGAGAGAGCTTGGTGCTAAGAGATGGTGAAAAGAAAGCAAAGCCCTTTGCCCCTGAAATATTCGCATCTTTTGTCTGAATTGGGAAGTATTTGTAGTTTTGAGAGATCTGAAACCAAGAACAAAAGAGATGTCAAAAAATTATCAATGAGCAAATGTGCACATTTTTTTAATGGGGAAAAAGTAGATTTGGGAAACTATAGAATTTGAGACTGATATAAATCTAAGTTAAAATTCTAGAAAAGACTATTCAGGATAGCTTGTGAGCAATTAGAAAATAGACAGTCACTGGGAGCCTATCTGTGTTCACTGTGGGTAAGACTTGTTAAATGAATCTTATTTCCTTTCTTAACCAAGTTACTAGAAGAGAAAAAGCCAGGGAAATTGGTGTATCTTGACTTTGGCCAACACTTTACCAGACTCTCAGGATATCCTTATGGACAAGGTAGAGAAATATGAGTTAAATGATATCTCATTAAATAGATTCCCAGATACTTGAATCAGAAGACTGAGGCCTATTAGTGGGTTCTATTGTGTAAGACATAGATGGGACTTGACAGATTTGTAAATATGACACAAACATATCAGGTGATTGAGTCAAGATCTGTCTTGAGTTGAGATTTGGGGGACTTGAGACAGGTCATATTGACAAGATGATACTTTAAAAGAAGAAGGAATCAAAGAATTTTGTTTTTTAAAAAGAACACGTTTATATATATATGTCTGTTGGTTAAAAACAGTTCATGGGGGGAAAAGGCTTCGTTGGAGTTTCTCAAGTGAACAAACATTTGATGTTAAACCAAGTATGTATGATAGTCTTTTATTTATTCAAAAAATATTATGTGGCTGTCACAAAAGCAAATTCTGTCTTAACTTGCATATGAGTATAGAATCCTAACCCAGGACAGTGATGGTGCTGCCAACACTATGGTCATGACAGAACATTTGGGTACTCTGCTCAGTTTTCTGAGAGACACCTTGAGGGAAAGAATCAGCACCTAGAAGAGGCCCCCAGGTGCAGGAGGACTAGAAGCCATGTGGTGAGATGGAATTAACTGTCTGTGAAGGCTGATCATCTTGAAGAAAGAACGACTAAGAAGAGATGTGGAACAGAACTTTAAATTTGTTAAGAGCTATTATCTGGATGCTTTCACACATTCCTGTTTTGTTCCTTAGGCAGAAGTTACAGGGTTAATAGCTGTGAGTCACAAGATATTATGTTTCAGCCAGTCTCTTACAGAGTGTTAGCTCCTTTACCAGGCCTTAGGCATGCAGAGATGAGCAGGACCAGATCACTTTCCTACGGAGCCGACAGTCTATAAATTCATATTCCACAGGGAGAAGCAGCTTGGTGCGCCATGCCTCTTCCAATAGGGAGACTGGAACACGAAAGGAAAGACAGTCAGGTTCTGTTTGAGGGTCTGAGGCTGGGCTGGGCTGATGGTATATGGACCTCGATGTGGTGTTCTGGTAGCCACTGAGAACCAAGACACATGTTGTCCAGGATAGGCAAAGAGGGTTGTTTAAGGAGAGTCTGAACTGTGTTCAAGGAGAAAGGCAAAAGCTCAAAGTCAGAAAAGTGCCCCTGAGCATCAGATACACGGGAGCCACAGAAGGACAACTCAGGGGTCCACAGAGGGAAGGAGCAGACCTCGTGGGGAAGCACAGTGTGAGACGTTAAAGCCAGCGGTCTGGAACGAAGCTTGGCAATGGTGTCAGCAGGCAGGGGCTTGTTAGGAGTCCTGTGGGACCAAGTGGGCTTGTGTCAGAATTGGACAGGAATAGACTAGAGGATAGACCACCATCTCTCAGGGGGTGTTAGATGAGATTTGTGCCAGATATCCTCCGTTTGGCTCTCTAGCTCTATACTCCACCCTTATCTACCCAGCTCTAGGTCCAGGAAGTTGACCTACATAACTTGGATCAGTGGAATCCTTGACCTCTGCATCCAGTTAGCTTCTGCAAACAAGAAGCCTCGGTTAGAAATTGGAGAGGGGAGGAGAAAGAGGTTGGGATATTCCTGTCCTCTCCTTGCCTCCCTGTGGGGTCACTTGGGATTTCTGTATTCTTAGGCCAAAGGTCACAACTCCTCTTAAGATGTCTGTCTATAGAGCTGTCTCTTGCAGGATCCAGGAGCCACTCCCTGCCCTCCTCCCTTGAACCCTAGAGCTGGTAATAGTTTCAGAGACTCCAGCTCTGGGGTACTGCACTATCCTTTGTGGCTCTCCTACAACTTGCCCACACCTTTATGAAAAACATTTATTAAACTCTTCTGGAATCATCCTACTATGAAAATGTCATATGTTTCTTGCTTGTACCTTGGCTGACACAGAATTCTGGATTGAGTGAGGAGAGGATGAAATAGGTTATTTCAAAAAAATCCTTATATTTCTGTGGCTCTGGATTTATTATCACTGACCTTATAGGTTTGTAGACCCAGGAGTAATGAGAATTAACTTTCTATATATCTTGGAATCCACAAAAGCATTTCTCTAGTGGATGTGAAATTCACCTAGAGATCTGTGATTCCGTTTAGCCACCAAAGCTATACAGCTTATCAATTTTGTAAGAATTCATGTTATTGGGATGTATGACAGGATTTTCAGTTGCTTTTACTACATCTGCAGGGTCAGCTAACATCTTTACTGCTGTTCTATAAAAGAGCCAAAGATAGCTTACACTGGCCAAGCAGAACATTGGCAAGGTCATTAAAAAGCCATAATTAATCTTAAATATCTTTACAGACAAGTTACTAAGCCATACAGTGACCCTTTCTGGGAAGATTGAACAGTGGAGGCTCTCCATAATGATGCTATTTCAAGGATGTCCAAGAACCTCCAGAAAAGAAGGAAGTCTATGACTTCAGACTGTATAATATCTCAACCTGATGATCCATAGAAAACATTGCCTTCTGGTGTGAAGATCATTGCCACTGGGCTGTGAATAAGAGAGTTTTGTTGTTGTTTGGGTGGACTTTGATATAATCTTACTGTAAAGAGTCATTATCTTTTAGAGATACACAGTGAAAAGCTTATGGATGAAAGATTTAGACTGAACTTTGCCTCACAGTAATACAGAAATGGGGGAAGAGATGGAAGTACTTTATACTATTCTCTCTGTTTTTGTGTAATTTTAAAAGTATTGAATATTGACCGCTAAATGAATAGTTAATTAAAAAGTTGCTTCTTGATACTGGAAAATTCATTTATGACTGCTTGAGGCCACTGATGTCAGGAAGTTCTGTGTGTAGGTTTCAGAAGTGTAATAGGAAAAACATATTGAAACAAATGTAAATGAGGAATGCTATTTTTATGAAAGTTTAATGAAACCAGGCTCAATGGAAACTATCAAGATAACATTCAGAATATACATTTAGAATATGTTTTCATGAATTGAAAAGGAAAACAAACCAAAACACTGCATTCATGTTTTAAAATATATTACATGTGGACTTTGCTGCTGAATAACCTGGGATGAGAGAGGACTGGGTGAAGTCGCGGATGAAATGAGTTTGGCCGTGAATTCATGTTTGTTGAACTGGGGGAACGGCCACATGGCAGCTCATGATGCTATTCTTTCTACTTTTATAGAATGCTTTACATTTTCTATAGAATGGTTTTTTTAAAAATAAAACATATTCTTCACATCAAAAATGTGACCATCTTACATTGAGGAAGTATTAACTTTTATGATTGAATGAAATGTAACATTATGCTATTTCTTTCTCCTCCTTAGATCCTGCATTTTCTAATATATTACTCTGTGTTCATTCCTCTCCTCCTCCCCCATGCCTTAGTTTTGCCTGTTATATGGAACCAAGCTGGTGTTCCAGGAGCGAGCATGGTATCTAGAACATAAATATTTGACTCCCATGACCAGCACTAGGATTAGGAGTCAGGTAAGAGTCCCCAATGTGCAGAAGAAACCCTTTGTGTATCAGCCAGCAGCTCCTTGCTTTCTTAGAAAACAGTCCTGTCAATCTTTTATCAGTTTCCTCTCATGGATTTTTATGCCTCTGGGACTTCACATACATGTTTTCATTGCCTAGCCATGATCATATTACACTTCAGAGTTTAAGTGAAAAGGAAATGGTTCACTGTGCCCGAACTTTCTGACATGAAAGCAGAAGAGAGAGTCAAAAGCGTTTTCCTTGTCTAGGCAAAAAAAAAAAAAAAAAAATGTAGTAAGTCATTTTCATTTTTCTGCTTCTTAGCAAAACCTATTAATTCATTCTTCATATTCAGAAAAAAAGACCTGTGGTATTTTTATGTCAGTGGTAGTCATGGAAATTCGATGTGATGGCCACAGCGTACCTGAAAATAAAGATAGAGCCAGTCAACCACCACCACAATGCTGCTCTAAAGAAAAAGAATATAAAACAGCATAATCATGTGTAAAACACATTTTCTGAGTGTTTTCTGACAGCCTCTCTTCCAGGCCCCCCATTAGATGCCAAAGCATAAGTAGGTATATATGCTCGGACTTTGCCTTCAAAGGAGCTCATTATATTTGAGGACACAAAGCTGACTTTAAAACACAAATAATAGGGCACTTGGTGGCTCGTTGATTGAGCATCCATATCTTGATTTGGGCTCAGGTCATGATCCCAGGATCATGAGATCAAACCCCACACTGGGCTCAGTGCTGAGGATGGAGCTTGCTTGGGATTCTTTCTCTCTCTCCCTCTGCCCCTCTCCCCGGCTCATGCTCTCTCTCTAAAATGAAATAAAAAATTGAAAAAAAAATTTTTAACCACATATAACAACACAAGGGAACAGAGGCTTCCCAAAGAATAAGTTCAGAGTTCAGAGGGCAGAGATCACTTCAGAACTTAGGAGCAAATGTCATTATTGTGCTAGACTTTCAAGAGCGGAAAATTCCAACAAACTGGTGGTACGACTGAGGGGGGAAATGCAGTTGGGCCTTCAGACGGGGTTGGTGACATGAGTAAAATCATAAAAGCAGGAGTACTTAGGACAGACACGTTGAGAAACAGCGACGAGAGCAGTTTGGCTGATGTCTCAAGTGAAAGCCTGGAAAGGTCCACCGGAACCAGATTGCAGTGGACACTGAAGAACCTTGAAGAATCTTTCTCCTTTTCAGGGGAACAAGAATTCTGAAGACAAGCACATGTAAACATGTTTCAGTTATCTTTGCTATGTAACAAATGACCCCAAAACTGAGCGGCTTAGCACAACGAGTTATTATGTGTCATGATTCTGCATCTGAACAGGGCTTAGCTGGATGGTTCTCCCGCTGTGTGAGGTACCTGCCAGGGCTATGCAGGTGCCTTCTTCACTCATGGCAGTCACCTCAGATGGGGTGGCAGGAACATCTGGAGGCTGCTGGGCAGCTGTCTCCTTCTGTGTGACCAGGTGTGGGCTTCCTCACAGCATGGTAGTATCAGGAGGGCTGGATGTTTTACATGATGACTGGCTTCCAAAGAGGAAGTGGAAGATGCCCGTCATCTCAAGGCTAGGCCCACTGGTAACATAGTGTTACTTTAACTGCACTCGGTCAGCCCAGGGAACTCACAAGGCCAGCACAGATTTGGGCTAGAGAAGAGACTTCCCCTCTCATTGTGAGGAGCAGCAGATCACACACGTATAGGGAAGGAAAAATTGATGGCAGCTATCTCTGGATACTGACTGCCTTCTACAAAGAAAATGCCCACTTTGAGGAGAGGAAAGAATACTTTTAATTTAAAAAAAAATGCTATATGAAGGAAGATTTTTAAATCCATGTGATGAGGTATTTCAGTGATATACCATGGATAAGTAATACATCAAAAGAATATTGAGTAAAAGAAACCAGCGTCACATGCAAAATTGAAGTGCATTCTATTGGTGCAACATGCTTTCCACACTTTTCATTTCCTGGATCCTCTGAGCAGCCTGGGAGAAAAGCAGGAAACAGACCTTTTAGAACAAACTTTATCTATGAAGTTAGATGTGGGTTGCTCAGACCTATGGGACATGTCAAGGCCTTCTTTTGCAAGTCTCCATGCTGCCAGCCATGAGCACTCACCCCTTTTCTGGGCTTTTCCGATGTTCCCAGAGGGGAGAGGGTAATGTAGTGGGCACCAATGCTTCCCTTCCCACTTCTGCCACACCCCTTTGTAGGGATTTCAGGGTTTCAGAAACATTATTACTAGCTTCTTTTCATCAAAATGTCTGGGACCCTTGGCCAATAAGCACCAGTCCTGGTGCTAAACAGGAGTGGGCCTGTGAAGGATGGAAAGGGGAAAGGGATGATTAATATTACTGAAACTGATCTAGGTGCTTTACATGATAACTTTTCAAGTTTATTGACTCTTTCTTTCTTTAGGTGCATCTAATGTTCTGACTAATTCGTCCCCTAAATTTTTCATCCCATTTGTTAGAATTTTTATTTTAAAAAGTCTTTTTTCTTTTCTGTTTTATATCATCTATGTCACCTTTTAGTTTCTTATCCCTTAAAAGATATATTCAGTTTTGTCTTGATTTCTTTTTGCATTGAAGCATAGTTATTTTATAGTTTATAGCTAATGATTCTAATATCTTAAGTCTTTACCAGTCTATTTGTTTTGGTCTATTATCTCTGCTATGTGTATAGTTATCTTTTAGTATGTACTGGTCATTGTTATTGGAAAATGATTTGTGAGATACATGGGAAAGCCAAGTTGAAGGCACCTTCTTCCCCTTTATAAAGCATCTGACAGTGCTGTCAGTTTAAGACCCATCTTAAACCAAGCTCAAGGCTTGAGGTTTATTGTAAGACTCAGAGAATTCAAATAAGAGCAGTGATTTCTCCACCCTTCCCCCAGGGTTAAAGCTGTTTGGCATCCAGCTTATTGTAGCAAGGATCTCCTGTCAAATTCCTTGCCTAGTAGTGCTAGCCCTGATTTTGACTATCATCACCCCTGCTCCCATCCCAGCCACCATGAGGCTATCAAAGTGAAAATTCAAAATTGCTGGAAATGGCAAATGCCTTCAGGGTAAATGCAGTTTTCTTACTTGTTTATTTCTTTTGGTTCCTTCTCGCCCATATTTTGTCAGATCATTGGTGCTTTGAAGAGGATTCCTGTATTGTCCCTAAGAATTTTGGTTGTTTTCATCAGAATGGTTGGGGCGGTGGGGGGGGGGGGGGGGGGGGCGGAATCTAGCACTCCAGCATCAGAAACAAAGTTCCTTCAATGTTATACCATGTGAACCTACAATTGCTCTTTTAGTCCTTTTCATCATCCTTACACAGATGAGAAAATGGAAACCCAACATGACAAAGTAACTTGCCCAATGTAACAGAGCTAGTAAAAAACCCGTATCTCCCTGACTCTAAACATTTTCATTTATTTTATCTGGGTAAAAATCAGCAGTAGCTAATAACAACAAGCACACCTAGTGTCCAGTTCTTGGTTTCTATTACCATTTTCCAATCAAAGGAAGCAGAGTCCTTGAGGAAATGTCTGATTCCAAGACTGGGGCAATGCATATATAAGATAAGCCTGAAGCATCTTTCAGTGCTAGAAAGTAAGAAAGTGCTCAAAATGAAAACTGAAACAAAACATCCCATAATTGTAGGGTTATGTCAAAGGGACACCAGAATGAGCTAACTTAAGAGTTCCCAATGGCCAAAGCTGGAACAGTTTGAGCATCACAATAAAGAATGTAGCATTGGATTATAACCCCAAGCATAAAATAATTAAATACAAGTCCATAATGATATAAATAAATGATGAAATGGATAAATAAATGGGGTAAAAAAAAAAAAAAAGCCAGTGTTTCTTACCAATGTATATAGATATTTCCCCCTTCAGTAAATGAAACCTAATTCATGTCCCTTGAGTGTGGGTTGGACTCCATGGTTATTCTTTTCCTTTCTTTTCTTATTTATTTATTTATTTATTCATTCGTTCATTTATTCATTTATTTTAAATACTTTATTGTCAAGCTAGCTAACATATGGCGTATATAGTGTATAGTCTCGGCTTCAGGAATAGATTCCCATGATTCATCACTTACATACAATGCCCTGTGCTCATCCTAACAAGTTCCCTCCTCAATGCCCATCATGTGGCCATTTTCCCCACTCTCCAACCCCCCAACCCTATCAACCCTCAGTTTGTTGTCTGTTTTTAAGAGTCTCTTATAGTTTGCCTCCCTCTCTGTAACTTATTTTTCCTTCCCTTCCCTATGGTCTTCTATTAAGTTTCTCAAATTCCACATATGACTGAAAGCGTTTGGTATCTGCCTTTCTCTGACTGACTTATTTCCCTTAGCATAATACCCTACAGTTCCATCCATGTTGTTGCAAGTGGCAAGATTTCATTCTTTCTCATTGCCAGGTAGTATTCGTGTGTGTGTGTGTGTGTGTGTGTGTGTGTGTGTGTGTGTGTGTATACCATAACCAGTTGATGGACATTTGGGCTCTTTCCATAATTTGGTTATTGCTGATAGCACTGATATTGGGGTACATGTGCACCTACAAATCAGCACTCCTGTATCCTTTGGGTACATTCCTAATAGTGCTATTACTGCACTGTAGGGCAATTCTGTTTTTAATTTTTGAGGAACCTCCACACCGTTTTCCAGAGCGGCTGCACCGGTTTGCATTCCCACCAACAGTGCCAAAGGGTTTCCCTGTCTCTACATTCTCACCAACATCTGTTGTTTCCTGAGTTGTTGATTTTAGACACTCTGACCAGTGTAAAAAAATTTTCTTTTATTTTAAAGAACAGAGCATTGACAGGGAAAACAGTTACTTCACAGTGGAGAAATCTGGCAGATCCCTTCTTAACCAAATGCATTAGGAGATCACCAGTAATGAGTTGTGTTGATGACATGTACTTGTGATATTATGTGGTAAAAACAGCACTTCACTTTTCCCCAAAAATCCATACCCCAGTCCAATCAGGAGGAAAAAAAAATGTCAGACTGAACCAGATGGAAATACGGTCTACACAATACCTACCTAGTCCTCCTTACACTGCCAGTGTGTGAAAGACAAGAAAAAAACCTAAGAAACCAACGCAGACCAGAGGAGACTTAAAGAGTCATGGTAACTAAATGCAGTGCACTGTCCTGCACTGAGAGTCCTGGAAGAGAAAAAGGACATTAATAGAAAAACTGGTGAAATTTGAATAAATTGTAGTTTGCTAGTATTAACGTACCAATATTGACCTCTTAGTTTTTACAATGGACCATAGTTATGTAAAATGTTAACATTAGGAGAAACCAAGTTAAGGGCATATGAGAACTCTTCGTATTACCTTTGAAACTTTTCCATAAATGTAAAAGTATTCCAAAATAAAAAGCTTATTTAAAAAAAGCATCAGGGAATAATAATCAGCCGGAGCCGATTATAAATAATAAAACTTCAGAACACCCAGGAGTTATGAGTTATGTTATGCTGCAGCTCTGGGCTCTGATAATTAGCAATGCATGTATTTATGCTAAAAAAAAAAACAAGAAACAAAAAAAAACCCAAACCTTGATTTAATTCTCAGAAAGATCTTCCAGGTAAGTAAGGCTGACGTAATCCACACTCAACAAGTGAGTAAAACTAAGAAACGGCGAAGTTAAAAGACTGCCCAAAATTCTAGCTGAGCATAGAAACCGGAACCCCTAATCCCAGATGCAGCTGGATTAAGCACCACCCTGTTTGCCTGCATGGAGCACTGCAGAGCGCTACATACCCAAGTTCAAAAGCTTTGCGTGGCCTGCCTGATGTCCCCGAGTAGGAAAAATCCATCCACATATTCCAAAACCAGCACAAGGGCCCTGTTGTCCAACTGGAGCCCATAGGGGAGGAGATTGAGTGGGCTTTGTTTTCTTTTTAAACTCAAGCTGATGCCCTACAGCCCTTCATAGCTGTGATAACTAACTCCTTTCTTTTGTCTGGAACCTCCCTGTTGACAGAGCTGGGCCACATTCCTTATCCTGTGTAATCCCCACAAGCACCCTGCAGTGTGAATAGCTGTTAATCCACTTTACAGATTGGGAGTCTAAGGCTGACTTACTGCTGATGCATGCGGTGGTAAAGGTGAGGCTTTTGGACTCCAGTACACTGCTGTTCTCAGTGTTCCGGGGCCCAAACTGTAGGATGAGTTGTCGCCACCTTTATGTCCTCGAAGTAGGTAGGGCCTTGGTTCAAAGGCAGTCCTGTGGCAATACCCCCAGGACACCATCATAACCAGGCTCCTAAGTTGGGGCAGCCTGGGTGGCTCAGTCGGCTGAGTGCCTGACTCTTGATTTCAGCTCAGGTCATGGTCTTGCGTTTCCTGGGTTTGAGCCCCGCCTTGAGCTCTGTGCTGACAGTGTGGAGCCTGCTTAGGATTCTCTCTCTCCCCCTTTCTCTCTGCCCCTCCTGCTTGCTCTCAGTGTCTCTCTTGAAATGAATAAATAAATTTAAAACAAACAAACAAACAATGCTCCTAGGTAAAAGATTTCTGTGCCCTTTCCATTGGGTACTTTAGCAGGGGTATGTATAAAACAAATGTGTGCTTTGTTCTTGGAAAATTTAGTGTCTGGGCATTATCCTGTTTCATTCTTCATTAACCTAGACATTTGGATTTATTTTTCTTCAGATGATTATCAGCATTAGGGAGTAACAATCAGCCAGGACTCATTTTAAGAAGGCAAGCCTTTCAAAATAATCTACCAGTTAATAATTGTGTATCTCCACTAAAACCAACTTCGTTTGCTTAAAAAAGAGAGACAAAACAAAACAAATACTTCAACGCCTTAAAATAGTGTCTTGTATTGCAAATGAATATTTGGCGTTAAGTCCTCTGCTTTTTACACCAGCCTTTAAATTTCAGTTTTAGATAGAGGAGCCTCATTTTTCGCACTGGAGTGTTTGCGCCCTGAATTCCTGGGCACAGCCCTCCTGCTCTCTCAGTGCCCACCGGCACTGGAGCACGACTCTCGGTGACATGCAAAGAAAAAGCAAGTACATTGGACATGTGGTCAGTTCGTGCCAAAAAAGCAACACAGGAGGCAGCTTTAAAGTTTATGTGTGTTGAGAGAGCCACAGCCCAGCTGTGGGTTGCAGATCAAAAAAGACCCTGTTCAGTGTGGTGAAAATAATACTTAGCAAAATGTTGAATCAGGTTCTATTTCCTGCCCTAAACCCAAATAATGGAACCACGTGAGAAAGCATATTCTACAGGATCTGCAGGGAGGTCAGTGAGGGCTGCATAACCCAGCCCAGACGTACGCAGGGCCACGCTTTTGCACCTTCCAGAGGCTATGGGAGAGTGCCTCTAAGAGCAACAATGTTAAAAACCAAAAATTCATTCAGGAAGAGAGAAAATAAATACTAATCATGACCATGTCCAAGCAATCTTGACAACCCCCGCCCCCCATATTTGATCATATTACACCCAAACATTGCCTCGATGTCCTGTTTGAGCCATGACCTGTCAATTTCTTCCTAAGTGCACAATTCCTGCTGGGGCAACAGATGGCTGGCACCTTGTCCCATCTAAGTCATTCTCCTAAGCCTTCAAGGCCGATTTCATTTTGGTGCCCACTGATTCAGTGTGGAATGGTGACCAGCAGGACAAGCCTAAGTCCTCTTCTGCACCCTTGCCAGCAAGTGGACACAGGAACGGCCCCAGCCCCTGGTAGCCTTGGTCTGCTCCACTGAAAGGGACCATCACTTCTCTCCCTGTGTGAAAGAGAGCTGCTCAGGAACCCAGTTGTAGCAAGGAGGCCCAGGGGAGCCTGGTGATGGCAAGCGATCTCTTAGGTTGTATCTGCTTGAGTCTATAACAATCACTAAGGCTTGGGGTTTAGTTTCAGTTTAGTCAATCAAATGGTTGAATCATCACAGGGGGAAATCATTCAAGCCCATTGACTGATAGGTCATTCAAGTACTTCTGAGCAGAGGTACCACATTGGTTTCAATGACACACTGATTTATTCTTAGGAAATGCGGCTTGGAGTAAGAATGTGCAGAAGTGTGGCAGACACCAGACCCCAAAAGCCAAGACACTACTTGAATTTTTCAAATTTAGAAGATGGATCACATTCTGTATTTACTATTTTGAACTCAGTGTAGAATATAAATTCTTGTGGCCAAATGGCTTGGGGTAGAAGAAACAAAACAGAAAGAAGACTTAAGGAGGAGTTCCAAGCTGGAAAGATGGTGTTGGGATGTTGGCCCTTCGCAAATCTCAGCTTCAAGAACCTGATACCTGTACCTGTGATGCTTAGAAACAGTACACCTGCCCTTCACTTCCTACAAATGCAGTATAGCTGCTTTCCATGCTGCTTATGTTAAAGCCTTCTTTTCAATGGATGCTCAGATTCCCTATTCTATTTCCCTTTCCCCAAACCACCGGCATCATTACAGATGCTCGGGAACCAGGAATAAATACAACATGAACTGGGGCTTTAGGCATAGGATGGTAAAACACGCTTGGACAGGGAAAGGGAGGTGGGGTTTCTCAGTTCCTTGGCTTAATCTACTACCCACAGACTCTTGCTTGCTTGTGTTTTATTTTTGTTTTGTTTTGTTTTTTTGGGGGTTTTTGGTAAGGAATTTGAGAAGGAGTCTGTGGTTCCCTTACCCTGATCCCACTCACCCAACAAGGCCCATCTGACTTGGCTACGAGCAAATGATGAGGCTGTGACACTTGGCTCTGTTCTACAGACTGAGTGGAGAAGCTGGAATGGAATGTAACTGCAGGCACCCATTCCGTCAGGGTGTGAAGGAACATCTCCTATTTGGTGGCTTTGGTCAAGAAGCTGGGGTGTTATGAAATAATAGCACAATGGAGTGGTCACACAGAGAATGCAACGGAGTCAAATTTTAAAGTCTCTGTTGATTTGAAAGCATCCCCTGAACTGTTTTTAACTTTCTTTCACTTCTGTAGAACCCCATGGTTCACCTCCAGGAGACAGCAAGGACCAACTAGAATATGAATGCGTCCTGGTCCACCTTCTCTTTCCAAAGCCAGAGACCTCATACAGAGAGCCAGGGAAAATATCAGTATCAACAGAGTGCTGCTAAGAAAGTGGGAAGTCTCTTTTCCCTTCCCCCTCCCCTTTGCCCCTGGGCCCAGCCTGCTCCTCAGCATAAAATGCATTGCTAAACCTATAAATGGGCACCACTCACCTCAAGATTAAGAAAATACAAGTGGGATTTGATTTCTTCAGTTTGGCCAGGGACCCTGAGGTCACCACTCCTCCAGTCCTGGTTTCCCTGTCGCAGCCACCTGGCCAACCCTCATTCTTTGCCTCATACTATAGTTTTATGTATCTGGGGAATGAACCAGGATCATTCTGTTTCTCTTATTCAAGATTAACTTGTTAGAAGCACAGGAGAGAACAGTTTGTTTTGCTGATCTCCAGCCTCTGAGTTCTTCTGGCAGCTGCATTATTTTGGGCTCCCTGGGGTGATACTTGAAGTGCTAGGTAATTTAGGGCATTCTCATCCCTGAAAGTCTCTGGGCTCACCCCTTACTCCAGGATGCACAGCGAGAATTTCCCACTGGTGAAATGTGTTTCTAAGAGTAGCTGTGTTATACCAAAAAGACCAGTAAGGAGATGGAATTCAGCTCTGTATAAGCAGACAGGGCAAACCCTGTTGCAGTTAAGGACAAGGTGGGTTTTATTATGATTCCATAATAATAAAATGTAAATGAATTACTGAACTCAAAACAGGAACGGTCCCTACTATATCCATTTTGTTAGAAATTAATATTCTACGTAGAAATGAGTAGTTTTTACAAGATAAAATGTGTTTGTAGTTGCTTTTCTTTTTCTGATGCTGTTACCTTTTTCCTTTGATTTTAGAGACTAGATATTGCTGTGGCCTTCTCTACTTCTGTCTTCTGGGGGACTCAAAGCACTTGATACTTGGTAACTATACAAAGTAGAGATGGTCCCATTTTAAAGCATAGACAATGGACAGGACTCACTTGTGAGAACCCACAGGTCTGTCCTTCCCTGGACACTGGTCATTCCCATCACAGAACTCTCAGGCCTTAATTCTGTAACCAAATTGGCTATGGCTGAGACAATGTAAGAAAAATATCCAGCCCAAGTGTGTGACCTTTTGTAGGGTCTTTTGGGATACAGGTGATGGCTACATGAGTATGTTCCTTTTGTGATAATTTAGCTGGTATATACTCACTATTTCTATCTCTGCATGCACGTTATGCTCCAACTAAAAAAGAATGAAAAGGAGAATCTTCTGTTATACTTATATAAAACCTTTTGTTAAAACCTAATCTGAAATTTATGCTCACCTTGATGAGGAGAGGGTAATTAAACTTTTTATTTTGAGAGATCATAGATCCACATGCACTTGTAGGAAACAATACAGAGATATTTCATGTTATCTTACCTAGTTTCCCCCAATGGCATCAGCTGCAGAACCAGAGTACAATATCACACCAGAATTTTGACATGGATACAGTAAATATACAGAGCTCTTCCATCACCACAGAGGGTCCTCCTGTGGCTGTTTTATAGGCACATCCTCTTTCCTTCCCTTGCCTGCCCTACAATCCTTAGCAAACACAAATATGTTCTCCATGTCTATAATTTTGTCATTCGAAGATGTTGTGCAAATGGGATCACATAATATGCAACTTTTGGGGACTGGCTTTTTCCACCCAGCATAATTTTCTAGAAATCTATCCAAGTTGTTGCATGTATCAGTAGTCTGTTTCCTTTTATCACAAAGGAGTATCCATGAAGCAGATATAGCACAGCTTGTTAAACCATTCATTCATTAAAAGACATCTGGTTTTCTTCCAGTTTTGACTATTAGGAATAAAGCTATTATAAACATTCATGTGTGGGTTTTGGTATGAATACATGTTTTATTTTTATTTTATTTTTTTTTTAAATTTTTTAATGTTTTTTATTTATTTCTAAGAGAGAGAGAGAGAGAGACAGCGTAAGCAGGGGAGGGTCAGAGAGAGAGGGAGTCACAGACTGAAACAGGCTCCAGGCTCCGAGCTGGCAGTCAGCACAGAGCCCGACGCGGGGCTCGAACCCACGAACCGCGAGATCATGACCTAAGCGAAAGTCGGACGCTTAACCGACTAAGCCACCCAGGCGCCCCTTGGTATGAATACATGTTTTAATTTCTCTAGAGTAAATGCCCAAGAATGTGTTTGCCCAAGAATGTCAAATGGTGGGTACGTGATGATTTTTCTCTTTTTTAGAAGAAATTGCCAAACTGTTTTTTCAAAGTGTCTGTAACACTTAAGTTTCCCACCAGCAATGTAGGAGTGATTCCATTTCTTCATGTCCTCACTAGCCTTTCATGGTGTCACTATTTTCTATTTTAGCCACTCTGCTAGGTATATAGTAATATTTAATTGTGGTTTTAAGTTGCATTTCCCTAATGGATAATGATGGTGAACATTTTTTCAAGTGTTTATATGCCGTTTGCATATCCTCCTTGTTGAAATGTCTGCTCTCACATCTTTTGCCCATGTTCTAATTGGATTTGGGTTTTTTTGAACTGTTGAGTTATTAGAGTTCTTTATATATTCTAGATACTAGTCCTTTGTCAGATAGATAGTTTGTAAATATTTTCTCCAGGCTTGTCCTTCTATCTTGTTAACATAGTCTTTTTTTCCAGAGTAAAAGTTCTTACTTTTGATGAAATCCAGTTTATCAGTTTTCCTTTTATGGATCCTACTTTTGGTGTCATGTCTCAGAATTCTTCACCTATCCCTAGGTCCTGAAGACTTTATCCTATGGTCTTTTTTTTCCTAAACGTTTTTACTTCTACAGTTTACATTTCAGTCCACAATTCATTTTGAGCCAATTTTTGTATAAGTTAGGCGATTTGGGTTGAGATGCATTTTATTGGTCTCAGAATGTCCAATTGCTCCAGGAACAGTTTATTGAAAGGTTATCTTTCCTCCACTGAATTGCTTTAACACCTTTATCTAATCAATTGGGTATATTTGTGTAGTCCTATTTCTGCAGTCTCAATTTTGATCCATGGATCTATGTGTCTGTTGCTCTGCCAATATCGTATGATCAGTCCTGATTACTGTAGTTACATAACTCTTGAAATCTGCTGAATTTACTCCTCTCACTTTATTCTCTTTCAGTTCTTTCCCTTTTCATGTAAATATTAGAATAATCTTATCTATACTATTTTAAAATCTTGCTGGGATTTTGATAGGAATTATGTTAAGCCTGTATATCAATTTCTGGAAAAGTGACAATACTATACTGGATCTGGGGTACCTGGGTGGCTTAGTTGGTTAAGCGTCACTCTTGATCACTGCTCAGGTCATGATCTCACAGTTTGTGAGTCTGAGCCCCTTGTTGGCCTCTGTGCTGACAGCATGAAGCCTGCTTGGAATTCTCTCTCCCTCTCTCTCTGACCCTCCCCCTGCTCTCGCTGTCTCTCAAAAATAAATAAACATAAAAAATTATGATGCTGAATTTTCTAATCCATAAATATGGTATATCTCTCCATTTATATAGATTTCCTTTCATCTTTTTTATCAGTACATTGTTTTTGGCATACAAGTTTTATACATATTTTGTTAAATTTACACCTAATTATTTCTCTCTCTCTTTTTTTGGAGAGGTTGTATGTGGTATTGCATATTTTATTTTAAGTGTCTACATATCCATCACTAGTATGTGGAAACGCAATTGATTTTTATATATTGATCTTACATCCTATAATCTTTCTGAACTTAACTTATTACTTCTAAGAGTTCCTACAAATTCCTTGGAATTTTCTACATAGACAAACATATCATCTGAAAATAGGGACAGTATTTCACTGGATATAGAATTCTGGGATAAGGATTCTTTTCTTGCAGCACCTGAAAGCATTTTTGGCTTCATGGTTAATAATGAAAATACATTGTCATTCAAATTGTTTTTCCCCTATGAGTAAAGTGTGTTATTTCTACCTTCAAGATTTTTTGGAGGTGGCGGGTCTTTAGTTTTCAAAAGTTTAACTCTGATGTGCCATGTGTGAATTTCTCTGGGCTTATCTTGGGTCAGGTTTGCTCAGCTTTTTGAATTTGTTGGTTTCTGTCTTTGGGCAAAAATGGGGAATTTATTTAGTCATTTCATCAAGTGGTTTTTAGTCCAGCCCTCCCTTTCTTCTCCTTCTGGAACTCTGATAACATTTAAGTTAGATCTTTTTTTATAATCATAGAGGTACCTAACCCTCTGTTCATTTTTTTTTCAGTCTATTTTCTTTCCATTGTTCAGAGTAATTTCTGTTGTTCTGTTTTCCAGTTTACTGACTCTTTCCCCTATCTCCTAAATGTAGCTATTGAGGTTATCCATTGAGTTTTTATACAGGTGATTGTATTTTTCAGTCCTCACATATCTTTTTTTCTTTCCTATTTCTTTGCTGAGATTTCATTTTTTTTTATTTGTTTCAAGTGTGGTCATATCTGCTTGTTGAAGCATTTTTATGATGGTTGGTTTAAAATCTTTGTTGGATAATTCTAGCATTTCTGTCATCTCAATATTGGTATCTATTGATTGTCTTTTTCTTCAGTTTGACTTCTGATTAAAACCTGGACATTTGGGGTATTAAATTATGAAACAGTGGATTTGGTTTAAACCTTCTGTTTTTGATCCAGTGCTCTAGTGGGAGAAAAGGAGCATACTACTTCATTTTTGCCCTACAGGGACAGAAGTCAATTCTCCATTCAACCTCTGCTGATACCTAAGGGGGGCTCCTTGTTACTGCTGGATGAGGGTAGACGTTTCAATTGACAACTAGGCTTCCACTGATAACTTCCTGGTGGTGAGGGGTAGGAGGGCCTCACTGCTGCTCCCCACATTTGTCTCCATTAACACTAGTAGTGTCTTTGCTATCACCATGCAGTGATTAAGTCCTTCTTTCCACTAGGTCGCCTTTACAGCACTCCATCTGGAAGAGAAAGGAGTGCATCTCTATTGCCGGGTATAGATGGAAGTCTAGCCTCCCCATTTGGTCTCCACTGATGTGATGGCAGACCCCTCTTTACAGCCTGGCAAGGGTGGAAGACTAAGCTCACCACTCAGCCTTGAGAAGACATGGTGATAGAACCATAGTCTTCTATGATGTTTGGCTGGAGCAGGGTGGTTATTGTCTAAAAATTTTCTGTCTTGCTTGACTGCCCCTTTTGACTGGAGAGGACACACTTTTGTTGGGATTTATGTCTGCATCTGTTAATGTTCTTGGGTTGACATCTTCTTTAGCTCTGAGTGTGGGATATATGAGGTAAAAAGAAAACCCAGAGAATTCACCACTGTGTCATTCCTTGACTCTCAGTGTCCCTAAACAGACTGTCATCTTCTCCCCACATTTGAAAGTCTTCTTTATGTTATATATATATACACATATATATATATAATGTATATATATATAAATAACGTATATATAATATGTATATGCATGTATTTAATATATATAACATATGTTATGTAATATATATGTTATTATGTAATATATATAACATGTATATATGTAATGTTATATATATAACATAAGTATATATATGTGTGTGTGTGTGTATATATATAAGTATATTTATATATATATATATAACAAAACCTGGACAAAACCCTGGACTATATATGTATATATATATAGATATATGTCAAAGTGGGCTTTCTGATTTTTAAGAAGAAAAACTGGTATCCAATAGAATGCTTTCTGGAGAGCTTCATGAGTTCATTTGAATTCAGACTAATGGCCTCCCTGGATCTTCAATTTTTTTAGTCCTTTGTTGCTTGAACCATCCCTAGCCCCTCTGTTCTCATGCTCCAGTGTCTGCCTGCAACTGTTTCATCCAGTGACAATATTTGACTTTATCTGGAGGATCCTTTCCAGTGCTTGCTGGCCTGAGAACCATACAATCCTGATTCCTATAAGCCCAAGGAAGAAATTTTCCTAGGAAGAGAGTTAACCTGTCTATGGTGAAAAGAGCAAAATAAAATACATGAGTTTTTCATAATGAAAAATTGTTTTTCATTAAAAATGTTATTATGTTCTTCCTACTTTTTAGGTGCTGAATGTTACCATTTAAATAATGGTAACTTAAATAATTTAAATAATGTTTAAATAAAATAGTGATAGTGGTCCATTTTTTTGATATCCTTACCTGACCAAAAAAAAAAAAAAAAAAAAGTTGGCAATTACATGCTGGTTTGCCCCATATTGCTTTTTTCCTTTCCTTTTCTCTTCATTAAAAAGAAATGAAGTCTACTTTACATACATTGAAGTGTACAGATATTAATGGTACAGTTCATTGAGTTTTGGCAAATCAAATGGTAGATTGTATAATGTGCGCTCCATCGCCCAAGAAATTTCCCTCAGCCTGTTTCCATCAATCCCTCCCTTTTGCCCCCGAGGTTCTGACTTTGTCACTACATTTCAGTTTGGCTGCTCCAGAGTCTTATAGGAATGGAAGGAAATAGACTCTCCTTTTGCTCAGCAGGATGTTTATGAGATGTTCAGTAGTTCATTCTGTCTCTCTTTTTTTTTCCTGATTGGTATTTCACTGTAGAGACATCTCCCAACCCCTTTTCTTTCCCAAATGCTGACCTCTCTCAGCCCCCGCTATGTCAGTCTTGAGCAATTGTCCTTGTTTTCTCCAACTGACCTCAGCAGCATCCATAAGTATTAAGATACAATGTCTTATTTATACTCACTATGGAAAGAAAAAAATAACTGAAGGTTTTAAGACTTACTGTTAACTTTTTTCTTGCATTAGAAAAGTTTGGGCTAAAAAATTGTTTATTCTTCTGTTGATAGGACATTTATGATATGAGGGATCAGTATTATGAATAAAATTGTTGGAATCATTTTTATCTTATTTTTATTTTTTTAATGTTTTTTAACTTTATTTCTGAGAGAGAGAGAGACAGACAGACAGACAGACAGTGTGAGCAGGGGAGGAGCAGAGAGAGAGGCGGGCAGAGAATCCGAAGCAGGCTCCAGGGTCTGAGCTGTCAGCACAGAGCCTGACACAGGGCTTGAACCCACAAACCGGGAGATTATGACCTGAGCCGAAGTCAAACACTTAACTGACTAAGCCACCCAGGCACCCCATGTTGGGATCATTTTTATACAAGGTTTTTTTTTTGTTTTTTTTTGACATATGTTTTCATGCCTTTTGGTAAATACTTAGAATGGATGGTATGGTAGACATTTATTGACCTAAGAAACTACCATAAATAGTTCTTTTAAAAGTGGTTATATCATTTTACATCCCCACTAGCAACTTATTGTTCCACATCCTCATCAACATTTGGTGTTGTCAGCCTTTTAAATTTTACCTATGTTAGTGGGTGCCTAGTAATATCTGGTGTTGGGCACCCTTTCAAGTTGCTTATTGTTTCTTCTTATGTCTTAGTCTTTTGTCTCTTTTTAAACTGTGTGCTATTATTGTTGTTTTAAATATTGAGTTATAAGACTTACACATTTTCCCAGTCTGCATCCTATTCATTTTCTTAACAGTTTTTTAAGAGGCTGAAGGGTTTGAGTTCAATTTTTTAAAAACTGTCAACTTAAAAATTTTTGTTAGTGTCTTTGGACCTTGTCTAAGAAATCTTTGGCTAACTCAAGTTTGCAAAGATATTCTCTCATGCTTTCTTCTAGAAGCTATGTGATTTTTGCTTTTTCATTTTGGTCTATGTCTTATCTTAAATAAATTTCTGAGTATAATGTGAGGTAGGGGTTGAAGTTCATTATTTTTTATATAGTTTTCCAAGTGTTCAAGCAACATTGGTTAAAAAGATTATCCTTTATGGCTCAGTCAGTTAAGTGTATGACTCTTAATTTTGGCTCAGGTCATGATCTTACAGTTCATGGGTTCGAGCCCTGTGTCAGGCTCTGCACTGACAGTGTGGAGCCTGCTTCAGATTCTCTCTCTCTCTCTCTCTCTCTCTCTGTCCCTCAGCTCTTCCCCAACACATGCATGCATGCTCTTGTGCTCTCTCTCTCTTACTCAAAATAAATAAACTTTAAAAAATATATTGCCCTTTATCCATGGAAATATTTTGGCTTCTGATTAAGAAAAAATTGATCATGTAACTGTGGGTCTGTCTCTGGGCCCTCTATTCTATTCCACTGATGTACTTGTCTCCTATTTTGCTAAGTCTGTCTTGATTATTATATTAAATTTTATACCAGAAAATGTAAGGCCTCCAGATTTTGTATTCCTTTTCAGAATTGTTTTTGTTATTCTAAAAACTACATATTTCCACAGATATTTTAGAATTCGCTTGTGAATTTCATGGGATAAAAAGGGGGACAACTAGGATTTTGATTATGATTGCATTAAACCTATATATCAGTTTGGGGAGAATTGATATTTTAACAGTCCATGAACATGGTATGTCTCTTCATTTATTCAATTCTTTCCAGCAATGTTTTGTCATTTTCAGTAACAGAGTTCTTGAACCAGTTTCATTAAATTTATTACAAAGTGTTTTTTATTAAACTTTTGCAAATGTTATATTTTAAATTTTAGTTTTCTATATGTATACTTCATATTTAGTACACACACAATTTTTGTACATTGTCTTGTATACATAAGCTCACTAACTCACCTAATCATTCAAGTATTTTATTTGTAGATTCCCTGAGATTTTCTAAGTACTCAGTCATGACATCTAAAAAAGACTTACTTCTTTCTTTTCAACCTATATGTTTTATAAAGATTCCACCAAGAGTCAAGTTGAGCCAGGGCTGCTTTAATTAGACCAAAGTCCTTGTCCCTAGTCCGGTCCTCTCCCCACCCACCCCTCACTCCCATATTGCCTTTTTTGTCCTGTCAGCAATTGAGCTGGGAGGATGTTAGACTACAGTTTGGGATATCTTTGATTCTCCATTGGGTTCAACTTTTGGTTGAAACTATGAGATCAAAGTTACCTTGAATCTTTCTATATCCTAAAGAAGTACAAGTCCTCCCAAATTACTTTTGAGGCAATAGGACACAGTGTTTTCAAATTACTGCTTCAGGTCCTGATTATTTTTGAAGTTTCCATGAAATATTAGTTAAAGAAAAAATGAGGAAGGAAAATTTCCAAATTTTTCTCAAATATACCAATAATGTGTATGTTCATGTTAAAAAAAAATAAAATTTTTGGTATTAAAAAAATTAGTTTTGAAATTGTTTGGGTCCATGAAATTCAAAGCTCCAGGGCCCACTGCCACAGATTTCTCCATAATATCTTGGATTTTTACTGTACATTCTGGTAGTTTGTGGGGCTTCTGCTTTTTTTTTTTTTTAATGTTTTTTATTTATTTCTGAGAGAGAGAGAGACAGCATGAGCAGGGGAGGGTCAGAGAGAGAAGGAGACACAGAATCTGAAACAGGCTCCATGCTCTGAGCTGGCTGTCAGCACAGAGCCCAACGCGGGGCTCGAACCCACAAACTGTGAGATCATGACCTGAGCCGAAGTCGGACGCTTAACCAACTGAGCCACCCCGGTGCCGGTGGGGCTTTTGCTTCTTGAAAAAACTTTGGACTGAAAATTATTCCTTCTTGGGTATGCTCACATTTCTTTGGGTCTGTATTTACAAGGTTGAACTATCAGTTGATTAAACTATCATATTCTTTTGTATGAAAAGGTGTAAAACTAATAGGTGTGAAGCTTTATTACAACCACCTAATTTAATATTCTTTCTAGTTTCATGTAAATGTCTTTGTAGAAAATGCTACCAAGAGCGGCATTGTGGTTACTTTAATTCCATTGCCAATACTTTTATATGGTTTCCTGTATTCTAAAGGGAAAGCTATAAGCACTTTTCTTCTTTTAAAACTTTTCCTCTTATGAATCAGTAGCAGTACGAATAAATGTCAGAAGTTCTTATTAAGTGGTTAAAGTTGATGTCTCTGTCTCAGCACTCTTGTTTTAGGTAATGATGATTAAGCAGACTTCATAATGGAAAATGCCAGAGTTGTAAAGAAATTTTTTTTTTTACGAAGTAAAGAGCACACGATACTAGTAATATTTGTAAACACTTGCGTTGTGCCAAACTTGCTTAATCCTTATATTTTAAAGATAAGAAAGGTAATCATGGCTTCAAAATCACAACATCATGGGGCGCCTGGGTGGCTCAGTCGGTTAAGTGTCCGACTTTGGCTCAGGTAATGATCTCACGGTTCATGGGTTCAAGCCTTGCATCGGGCTCTGTGCTAACTGCCAGCTCAGAGCCTGGAGCCTCTTTCAGATTCTGTATCTCCCTCTCTCTCTGACCCTCCCCTGCTCGTGCCATCTCTCTCTCTCTCTCTCTCTCTCAGAAATAAATAAAACATTTTAAAAAATTCAAAGTCACAACATCAGGGTTCAAAAGTCCCACTCCTTTACTGAAATGGGCATCGTCAGTAATATTTAGAAAATAGCAGGACTATGTATGCTCTAGTTGAAAAACATTGTGATAGAAAGAACATTTTGAAGGTTAGTTTGTCTCTCCTCAAAATGAACTCTTTGGTTAAGCAAAATAAGGTATTTTGTTTTTGTTTGCTAAGGAAGGCAATTTCTCGGGGCACCTGGGCGTCTCAGTTGGCTAGGCGTCCGACTTCGGCTCAGGTCATGATCTCACAGTTCGTGGGTTCAGCCCCACGTCGGGCTCTATGCTGACAGCTAGCTCAGAGCCTGGAGCCTGTTTCAGATTCTGTGTCTCCCTCTCTCTCTGATCCTCCCCTGCTCACACTGCCTCTCTCTCTCAGAGAGAGAGAGATTAAATAAAATGTTTTTAAAAAATTTTAAAAAGAAGGCAATTTCTCCATTCTAACATTTCAGATTATGCTAAATATTTTTATTAGTTAAAGGACTAATCAAATAAAATATAGTTTATATTGATGCAAAGAAAATACTAAGATAGAGTCCTGATTATTTAATATAACCACAGAATTTCATTCCTTGCTAATCGAACTTGGCTGTAGAGAAAAACATGAGAATGTACATGTTCTTGGGATCGGGACGCCCAGGAAGCTAAGCTCCGGTTGCCTTGAGATGTGAGTGGTCAGTAAAAACAAGAGCTGAGCTCCCCTTTCCAGTGGTTTTTGGGTAAATTGAGTTAGAATCATAGCATGTAGTGTGCTATTATGCCTCCATGTGAATGTTTGAGGTATGTTTTTCTTTACATTTACCACTAGCCAGGCATTTGGGCTAAGATGGCAAATTAGCTGTTACAGACCTATTACTCTGACCCTTTTCCTACACAGGTTGGCAGTTCTTTAGGAAAGGTGAATGGATGGGGGAGAGACGGAAGGTCATAGCCTGCCTATGTGACTTCAAAAAGTTGTAATAGCTGCAGATTGAATTACTTGATTGTGATGATTTTCACTGATAATTCTTTGACAGTCAGCATGTTTCTCTTCTGAAGGGATTTGAATTGTGTTTGGTGACTTATGGTAGGACCAGAGGAGCAGAGAGGGTTTGTAGACCCTTGCAGCAGAATTCATCAGAAGAAGAAGAATCTGCACAGCAGGTGGCCCTCCCTTTACAGGAGGAAAATCTGTTGGTTCTTGAACACCCTTGTATCTGAGCCTTGCTGGCCCAGGCATAGTTTCTGGAGACTTGGAGACTTATTCTTCTCAGGAAGAGGATCCAGATCAGCAGGCTGGCCCTTTTGCATCATGGCAGCTGGCTGTGAAGCCAACACCCTCAGCAGCCCCCTCTAGTGGCAAGATCCTAGAGGCCCCCTGGGCTGCCCATTACTGCCCCAGCCCTCTTGGGGAATCTGAGCCAGTGTGGCTGGCCAGACCACATTCCCCACACTCAGCACAAATGGAATATCGATTCTGACTTCAGGGGCCAAACGTTTGGACAGGGGCAGAGGCATTTCCTCACTGCAACCGTCTACCCTCCAGGGATAGAAACAGTGGGGCATAGTTAAAGATGGAGGGAGAATGGGGCTGTGGAAGTAGAAAGCTCTGGATTAAAACCCTGGTTGTGCCAGTTATGAGGTATGATTACCTGGAGCAAAGTTAAATGACATGTTCATGTTCTTTGAGCTAACACAGCAACTATTTCCCGATGGCTGTACTCAGGCAGTCAGCCTGTAACCAAGAACAGAAAGCTTGAGGGAGACTTAATTAAGTTATGGTTTGTCAAGTAAGGGAGAATGGGAAATGTGGTGATTCAGTTAAAGGTAATGAAGAACGTCAAGTGGAAAGCAAGATAAATTTGCTTGGCCCAAGTAGAAGGGGCAGTTTGTGCTTGGGTTGTAGGTGAGGAAACGAGTTGTGGGAACTCCATAAATCAAATACTATTAAAGGACTCAAGTTCACAATCAATAATTTTCCTTTAAAATTAAGCTGAGTAGCAAGTGGAAATGATTCTGGGCTTTTCAGAAGAAAAATGATTAGATCAAAACAATACTCAAGAAAGGTAATCTTGTGAGGCAAGAGTCTAAAGAACTTGGTGAGGGTCTGTCTCAGAGGACTACAGAACAAGAGTGGAAAGGGTTCTCAACAGCAGATTTTTAGTGTAACAACAGAGCAGAGGATTGTGGATGACTTTTCCATGGCAGATAAAGACAGACAACAAAAATAAATCAACCTTCCTCTTGATGAGAGACGTTAGCAATGTGCCTGAGGGATGGACGCAGATACTCATTTTATTTCACTCTTAACAACCTTCTAGAGAAGGTGGTATTCACTGAAATGCAGCAATACATTTTGATACTGTTTCATTCACACACAGGTGGAGACACACATATATACACAATCATTATAAAAGGTTTCAGACATATAAAAAGGGCCAATCCATTCAATAAGTAACTTCGCTGTACCTATTCCCTAGCTTGTCACTTTCAGGCTGCCATCACAGCACAAATGGAGCCCACCCACTCAGCTGATGAACAGCATATGTGGTGATACATACCCTTTTTAAGAAGGATACTCTTTAAAGCTCTTTTAAACAAGAAGCGCCTTAGACATCCTAGAATAAAAAGAGAAATCTGGAGCGCCCGGGTGGCTTAGTCGGTTAAGCGTCCGACTTTCGCTCAGGTCATGATCTCACGGTTCATGGGTTCGAGCCCCGCGTCGGGCTCTGTGCTGACTGCCAGCTCAGAGCCTGGAGCCGGTTTCAGAGTCTGCCACTCCCTCTCTCTCTGACCCTCCCCTGCTCATGCTGTCTCTCTCTCTCCTAGAAATAAATAAAACATTAAAAAAAATTTAAAAAAAAAAAAAAAGAAGTCCATTTGGATAGAAGTGCCAAGTCATGTGTCCCTGTGCATGGGCTGGATTTCCATATACTGTCACACTCAGACCTCAAGTTTCCATGTAAATGGACAGATTCACATTGAAACTCACTAGTCTGAGTTTCTCAGAAGCCTTTAGAGGCCCTAATGATAGTATTGGGTGGTGGGAGGGGGAGGGGAATAAAGTGTCAACAACTCTTTTGCTGCCTTTTGCAGTGTGGGCTTCACATAATTACCTCACTCTATCTTCCCAACTAATTCTGAGATCAGACCTCTAACCTACACTTTAAATTTTTTTTCATGTTTATTTATTTATTTTGACGGAGAAAGAGCACAAGCAGGGGAGGAGGAGGAGGAGGAGGAGGAGGAGAGAGAGAGAGAGAGAGAGAGAGAGAGAGAGAGAGAGAGAGAGAGAAAGAGAGAGAGAGGAAGAAACCCAAGCAGGCTCTGCATTGTCAGCACAGAGCCCAATGCAGGGCTCCAGCCCACAAACAGTGAGATCATGACCTGAGCGGAAATCAAAAGTTGGATGCTTAACCAACTGAGCCACCCAGGAGCCCCTAATCTACACTTTATAGTAGACAGACTCCTGGCCATGGAGATGAACCTCTATTGGCCACTTTGTTTAAGAAATCTCTGGGAGTAGAGAAACACTGCAGTCCCATGAACTAAAGTAATAGAGATGTGCTAATCCAGTCCGTCATACTAGCTGATTCTGGTTAGGTCTGAGCAGGCCCCGTCTGTTTCTCTCTTCTAATGGTGCAGGAGAACCTAAACATTTAGAAGACTTGGAATCTCTAGTTGCAAATATTTTCTGCCTTTTCCCCCCACCCTTGACACTTCGGTGTTACTGAGTATTTTTGTTGGAAGCTGAAGCCTCTTGTAGAGATGGTGAAGCCATGGCAGATGGGTTATACAGCAAGTCATGGGGATTTGCCTTCTATACTGGATTAGGAATATGGGGTGGGTGGTGGTGTGCAGTGGGCCTTCCAGCCTACTGTTCAGATTCTCTCCCAGATACCCCACCAACTGGACAGTCATTTGGCTTTATAAACTCCTCTTTTATGATCCAAAATTCTCTTTCAGTTAAGCCTTTCAGTGAGCTACACCTCGCTGTTAACAGCTTTAATTGTGTAATTATAGAATTGTCCTCAGATAATTAAGAGGGTAGAAATATAGCTGAAGATGACCCTCTCCTCTTCATCCCCATGATGGCAATTTGAATTTTAAAAGGAAGATACCTGGGGTGCCTGGGTGGCTCAGTCCGTTAAGCATCTGACTTCAACTCAGGTCAGGATCTCATGTTCACGGGTTCAAGCCCCGCATCACACTCTTTGCTGACAGTTCAGAGCCTGGAGCCTGCTTCAGATTCTGTGTCTCCCTCTCTCTCCCTGTCTCAAAAATAAACATTAAAAAAGATCTTAAAAGGAAGATACCTGTTTTAGTTACCCATTGCTGTAAAACATATCACCCTAAAACTTAATGGCATAACAAAGCAACTATATATTTCTTGCAATTCCGTGGTAGGCAACCTGGGTCATTGTCTGACTAGTCTTAGGTAGGATCACTCTTGTGGTGGCAGTCATCTGAGTTCAAATGGACTTGGGGGTCCTGGATGGCCTCACTCTCATATCAGAGAGTGGGCCTGACTGCTGACCTAGGGAACTTGGTTCTTTTCCACATGGCGTTGGGCGTCCTCTAGCAGGCTAGACCTGCACAGCAAGTGGTCTCAGGGTCCCAGGAAGTGAGAATGGGCATTGCAAGGCCTCCTGAGACCTAAGCTCTGGAACTCACACAGTGTCACTTTCTCCACATTCTATTGGTCAAGATAAGTCACAAGACAGCCCAGATTCGAGGGATGGAGAAAAAGGCTCTATCCCAGTGCCCAAGCAAGAAAGGGGCTAACGTAGGGACGTTTCCAGATGAGGTAAGGGATTTGACACAGAGAACAGCAGGAGGCCACCTGGTGTTGGCAACAGAGGTGGGGGATGTGGGAAGAGGCAGGAAAACCTTCTGCACAGAGTCTCAGCAATAGCTGGGTGTCACTGCAGGTACACTGGACACCTCACACCTTGAGCATCTATTGTATAGTTAACACCAACACAAGGAAAACTGCGTTTTGTTTAGAAGGCTGTAAAGCTTAGATACTGCCCATTCTAGACCATCTTAGTCTCCCAACTGAAATAAGAAGAATGCGAGGACACATAGGAAGAAAAGAGAGAAACTACTGCAACCAGGTAGGGGCGGGAAGACAAACTCGTTATAAACTTCCCCCCCCCCACCCCCGGAAAATCCACATATCAGCTTGTCCACCCACTGTCCCTCGAGTGTTGAGTGCTTCCGCTTTCTTCAAAGTAGATGTTCTCAAATCCCAGTCCCTGGGTAGTTCCAGTGCATCCCATGTTATTATTTTTAGAGCAATACTGCCCATGCTTTGGGTCCTTTAAAATTTTTCTGTAATAATTTAGAACTTGTTGATGCTCTTTTATTTTTAAAGGTCACCTATGCATTGGTGTTTTTGCAAAAGCTGGTGAGTTTTCTTTGTAAAGGGATGGATGGGCTTGGGATGCTTTGTCCAGAACATTTGGGTCACATACTGGAATTATGGGTGTGGGAGGGGGGCTGGGGGAGGCTACCCTATGTGCCATTTTTGTGCTTATATTATGGAGGTATATGTTTGGTAATAAAACTGAACTTTATTAGTACATATGTACTTTGTTTTATTGTGATTCATAAGTATTGCTTTTTTTTTTTTTTTTTTTTTACTAATTGAAGATTTTGGCAACATGATGTTAAGCAAGTCTGTTGACACTATTTTCCCAGCAGCATTTTCTCACTTTGTGTCTCTGTCCCATTTTGGTAATCCTTGCAATATTTTGAACTTTTTCATTATTATTTTGTTATGGTGATCTGTGATCAGGGACTACGACGAGCTGAAAGCTCAGATGATGGTTAGCATGTTTAGCAACAAAATATATTTTAATCAATGTACATACGTTGTTTTTGAGACTTAACACTATTGCACACTTAACAGACTATGCTATAGTGTGAAACATAATTTTTATATGCACTGGGAAGCCAAAATACTCATTTAACTCACTTTACTGCACTATTGGCTTTGTATTAGTGGTCTAGAACTGAACCTGCAATATCTCTAAGGTGTGCCTGTACTTTGCTCCCTGGTAATAAAAAAAAATACTGTATATATAATAATAAATGCTATATTAGCTACTTAAATTTATTTCCTATTAAGGATTTGTTGTAAAAAGTCTTTAAAATTCTTCAGCATCTCCTTGGTATAGGAGGCCTGTGTTTGCAGTGTACATCGCTAAATCTCCAGTGCCCAGCACAGTCTGTACCACAGGATAGGATTCCAGGATGTACTGAGTAAGGGAAAGGACAATAATAATAGCGATCATCCCCATAGGCAGAGGTAAGGGAGTATCTGGAATCAGAGTCAAACTAATTATATAAGGAGTGATGCCTGGTCCTTGGATCTGGACACTAATGGGCCTGTTGCAGTCTGTGACAAGTGGAGAAAGGGAGGAGGAGGAATAATTTTAGACAGCCTCAGAAATTTAGGTTTACAAAGTCTCTCAGCAGTGGACATACGGTCTTCCCCTTCAATAACAGCATTCATCTGTAGAGTGTCATTTGAGGGGGGTCACTCCCTGAATATTTACAAGTAAGAAAACCCCCTTCTTGTCCAGCCATTAGATCCTTTTTTAAACATCTACTTTACTCTTATTTTTAAAGTTGTGAAGGGGCCCCGGGGTGGCTCAGCTGGTTAAGCATCTGACTTTGGCCCAGGTCACGATCTCACGGTCCATGCATTTGAGCCCCATGTCTGGCTCTGTGCTGACAGCTCAGAGCCTGGAGCCTGCTTCAGATTCTGTGTCTCCCTCTCTCTGCTCCTCCCCCACTCATTTTCTCTCTCTCTCTCTCTCTCTCTCAAAAATAAAATTAAAAAAAATTTTTAAACAATAAAGTTGTGAAAATATTGAGTAGAAATCTGCTTGCTGCAATTTCTATCTCTGGTTGCTTCTTCTGTGTTTGGCACTGGACAGACCAAACCCATACTCTCTTCCACATGACACTCATTCATGTAACTGAATCTCCCCCATTGTTGAATATGTGACACAAATTGGTTGAGTTTCATAATGCAAACCTAAAGGAAACTTATCTTGAATAATGATATTACAATACATAGAAGGTTTAAGGGCTCACACACCATCTCATCGTTTTGAACTGTGTGGTTAAAGACCTTGAGAGTTGACAGATTAGTCAGGGATTTGTCAAGAGTATTAATTACAAACTTTGAAATCTTGGTCAGTGAAAGTTCATCATAGTGCATCTTGCAAATATGATCAAAGTCTTTTCACTACTGATTTTATGATGCTTAACCACAGTGTGTAAAGAATGAAGGTTTTCATTAGAAATTACTGGGGTAATAGAGCACATTTTAAAGGCAGATATATTGTTAGACCATTAAAATTCATGATCTTCCCCTACCCTACCCCAACCCCTGTTTTGGGGACCCCCCTCATTGTGAACACCAGAAATGGCATTTTGGACTGCTTTAAAGGAACTGTGCCCTTTACAGTATTAACGTAGCTCAATAAAGACCACTGCTGTGAGGGCAGCCAAGGTGGGGCTGGTGTGTTGTTTTCACAACCATAAAAACTTGCGGGCGAAGTGTAATTTGGTGAGTGGAAGAAATTTATGGCCGGCTGAAAACTTTAAAAAATGGAGGCGTAAGTTGTGCCGCTGGTTATGGGAAAGGAGAACAGTCCCTTGTCCTTGTCGAGGTGTAGAAAAACAATCGATTATTTTTGTTAGCTTTTTCCCTCCTGGGAATAAAAAAGAAATACATTGGCACCTAAACCATGGAAAAGGAAATTAGAATACATCCAATGCAGCTCCTCCAAAATCACTAGCTTACATTCCCCGCTCCCTTCTGCCAAGATGTCCGGTCTATGCCTTGCAATGGTTTTCAGAGTACACATGGGTATCTGCCAGGTGTTCGCCTTAGCTGCAGGCCGATTTGCTGCAGCAGCAGCCAGCGGAAGATGCGCAGAGATGCCGATGCTTGGCCTTGATACCCCCAGTCCCACTGCGCCTGCATGTCAGGAACTATGGCCTGCTGCCCGCCAGGGGTGGGGAGGCGCTAGACTGGCGAGAACTGGGACCTGTCTGCCACTGGTTCACCTGTCTTATGCTCTTCTGTTCAGTTGCGTCTGCACGCCAGAGGGTGGCACCCCAGGCACTCCAGAGGTGGAAGGGAGGAAAAGGATGGGGACTGGAGGAGAGGGGAGGGCAGGGCCGGCAAGGGGAATGCTGATAAAATTCTCAGACCTCGGTCTTGAGATTCCCATCTAATTTGGAGCCCACCCCTAGCCCAGTATGGAAGACATGGGCTTCTGCAGGACCAGGTGTCATAGATTTAGTAATTTCTAAGACGATTAAGTCTTGTGAAGGTTATTCATGACCATCGGCCCTACCCTCCTGGGTCCCGGGAAATCCCAAGGGAAACTAGTTTCCCCAGCGGCTACCTGTGCCGGTGTTTGGGAGTGGGCGCAAAGCCAATGGCACCCCACGCTGTAAGTGAGGCAACATCTGACCTGTCACTTTGTGTCCTGTTTTGCAGTTGCTGGATTTGTGCGACTCGGTGAAGGATGATGCCCTGAGGGTGATCTCCGCTTTTAACATTCCACACACCTCCCTCCACGCACCGATCGCCGGAATCACCAACGACCGGGCCGCCTGGGCCTTCTACCCTGCACCGCCGCAACCCCGGGCCCGAGAAGGGGCGCGCTCTCAGCGGCCCAAGCTGGGAGCCAAGTTATAGCGGGCGTGGCGGGAAGGGTGGTGGCTCGCTCGCAGCTGCCGCGACATTAGCTTCTCTGACGCCTGGAGCTGGGGCCGAGGCCGGCCCGGCACGCGCTGGGCCTCGGCCCTCGGGGAATTTAGGTCGCAGAGCGGGGTTCCCACCGAGGCTGGCGCGGTGCGCGATGGGCTGTTGGGGAAGGAAGCCAGGCGGCAGCCCGGAACACCGAGCCTTACCACGTAGCCCGGCGGGGCCCAGCAGCAACCTCTCCCAGCTTAGGCGCCGGATCCCCCTAGACAGTGGGTTCCCCTGCTAACACGCCTCACACCCGGGTGCCCCCAAAAGTCTCCTGCTGTCAGCGGTGATTCAGATTTACAGTGATTTTTGGAAAACGCATTGGTGCTGCGTGGGGGGAAAAAATCAAAGCATAAAACTCAAGCACTCGTGGGCAAAGTTCAGTTCAGCAAGTGATGCTTTTCTAGTGAATCAGACCCTCTCGGAGTCTTAGAGGAAACGCTGGGACGGGAAAGGGGAGCGTGCGCCTGGAGTTTTGCTCTCGGCAGAGCGCGAACTCCGGCCTCCCTGGCAGGCAGCTTCCGGGCGTAAGACAACGAACGGAAAATATTTTTACCGTATGAATTTGTAATCTGTTCTTTAGAGGAGCACAGACAACAAAGTTTAATAAAGACATTAAGCGACGGGAAGGCGCTCCGGCTACTTGCGAGGATGGGGAGGCGGGCTAGGGCAGTACACTGCAGTTCAGTTGATTTCGGAACTCGGAGAGACCACACCGGCAACGCCGGTGGTCCGGGTAAGGGCTGTAGATTTCCCATCTCATTTCTTAGATCATTGCCCCACTTCGTACTTTCTCCTCTCTCTCAGTCCAAGCCATCCTTGCTCCCTCTCCACGTCTCGTGCGGAGGCAGGAGTGGGCATAGCTCTGCTCGAGTCAGCGAGGGCGACATCCAGGACCGGGACCGGAGCAGAGAGCCCGCCTACCCTTCCCACACTGTCCCTTTTTCGGGCTGTGGCCCGGTTTCCAGAGGACCTCCGGACCCTGTGGGAGAGGGCGGCAAGAGCGGGCGTGTTCTGCCGAAGCTCCCAGCACAGTCTGGGTTGCACGGACAGCGGACTCCCAGCCGACCCAAATACGAGCGCTTAACCAGTTGCTTTCCCTGAAGCCTTTGGGGTTTTGTTTTTTCTGTTTTTTTTTTTTTTTTTTTTTAAGTGTTCACAGGGTCGCTAAAGCAGACGACGCGGGGGCGGCGGAGCTGCACAGAAGCAGATGACAACCACTAGGACTTTCTTCTGCATGATTCTTTTCCTGTCCCTGTCTGCGTCGCCCAGCCCCACGGAAAGCTCGCAGCACTCGGGCAGTTTGGGGGCTCCCAGCGGGCGCAGGAGTTCTCTTCCCCACCCCCCGGCCCCCGGGTGCTACCCCGGGCGGCTAAGGCTTTAGAGATCGCCGGTAGTCGCCACCTGAGGTCGAGGGCAGCAGCTCCAAGCCACGGTCACGGTAGACATCCGGCCTCTGCGTCCACGGCCCACGCCCTTGTCCTTTCCCTCTTGCAACGAAATCCCGCGGCAGACCTGGCCATGGGTCCTTGAGTCCCTCCAGGAGCCCCTGGCCTCCTACACTTCGCTCGGGACTCTCTGGAGGATGCGCTGAGACTTTAACCAGGGGCTATGCTGTCTCGCTGACGTTCCATATCTGCTTATGCAGCGCAAAACTGACCGAGGTGGCCAGCAGCGGGACATACGCCTGCTGACTTGCTCCTCTGCAACTGAGGACCCTTCCTAGTTGGTTGGGGGTGGGGGGTGGGGGGAAGATAGGTGATCCTTAAATTGAGTTTCTTTATTCCGCCTAACCGGGTCTCTTCCGTGGCAGGATGTTCCGTATCCCAACAGACTTTGTCCCCACTCCCCGGCCACGGCTGTCTCCTAGCCGGGGACTGCGGTGAGGGGTAACGGTCAGGACTCATGACCCACATTCAGGAGAACAATTAGGGGTGCGGACCCAGAGGCGTACCCGTCCCCCCAGCAGGAGTGGGAGTGGGGCCGCGGGCACCAAGGAGGAAGGGGATCGCGGCGCGCAGGGAAAAGGGGTGGGGGAGGGGGTACTTCGCTCTCTACACCACTCAGCACGCGCGCCACCTTCCTTGGCCTCGGCGCGCCTCTCGGGCAGTTCTCTGAGAGCCCCACCAACCTCTAGGATCCTAACCTAGCAGGGCCACCATGCTCTCTCCCACTTGAAGGCCGAGATTCTTCTGGGCCTTTTTTTTTTTTTTTTCCTTAAAAGGATTTTTTTCGAGTTATTTTTTTTCATTTCCCTATTTTCTACCTGCTCTGCGCGCAGTCCCTTCCCGACTCGGGGCTGCGGAACAGACGCCTCCGGGGAGCCGCTCCTTGCCTCTTTCTCCACTCTCCCCACTAAGGGCTCTGCCTCTTATCCGAGGTTCCGCGCAGGAGAAAAGCTAGGTGTCCCTGCCAGATGGCAGGAGGAGGGAGCCTAGAACAATCACGTGAAGCGAGGGCGAGGAAGAGCAGCCCTGCACATCAGGGTCTCTCCCAGCACCCCAGACGCTGAGTGAGGCGAGCTTTGAGACCCTCTGCTCCACCTTGGATCTGCGTGTTCTCGGATCAACCCAGTCCCCGCGTCTGCCCGAGAGTGGTTGAGATAGAAATTCCTGCAGCCCATCAGGGGCTCGGGGGCGCCTCCTGAGGCCTTCCGCAGGCGGCAGCGGCCCAGCCCGCTCCTGTGTGCCCGGAGCGCCCCCTCTGTTCCAAGCGCACGTCTTGGCCTCTGCTGGATGGGGGAGAGGCAAGGGTACGCTTTGGCGGGGGAGGGGGGATGGGTGCGCCTAAGCCACCAGCAGCCCAAGTCGCTCCCGTAAACACGCCCAGCTGGGGTAGAGGGGGCAGCGCGTGCAGGGGAACCCGGCAGGGCCACCCCCGCCTTTACCTGTCGGAGCCTGAAAGCGCCGGCGGCTGCTGCGCGGCGGGGGCGGGGCTTGCCTGCCCGCGCGCCGGGGCGGGACCCAGCGGGGGCGGAGCTCACGGTGATTGGGTGCGCGTGCGGGGCCACCAGCCAGAGCCGAGCTGCCGGGCTGTGCAGGTTTCACTTCGCTCCGCGCAGCCTCCAGGTTCTGATCTTGTAAGAGCGCTCCGTCCCGCGTCGCCGCCGCCACCACTGCCACCGGATTTTCGAAGTCGCCCTGCGATCCCCAGCCCAACTGCGGCCAGCATTACCGCGGGCTGCTCGCTTCACCCCGCTCCCGCCGCCACCCCCCCTCGGCGCCCCTTCCCTGGCCCTCGTCCCCCCAATGTCTGACTCTGACTCTCGGACTGAGAAACGCAAGGTAAATACCTCCGAATCCCCGGGAGCGGGCCGGGTGCCGACGGAAGACGAACACCGGAGCCAGCTCGGCTCCACCTCCCGCTCCCTTCCCGAGCACGTGCAGGCAGAGATGCACGTACCCGTCGCACTTGTCGCTGGGCGGGAGGAGGCGATCCGGCGGGTCGGGTTCTCTACCCCTGCAGGTCCAGTTTGGTGAGGGGTCGTCCGTGGAAAGGCTACGGGCACTTGGCCGAAGTGCGGCTCGGGCCGGGATTCCGCGCGAGCGAGTGGAGAAGCCTCTCAGGGCCAGCTGGGAAGGCAGCGTGTGCTCTTCGCTCTGTCCCGGGAGCTGGGGCCCTCGCTCCACGACACTGGGCTGCGCGGCCGGCCGGAACCTCGCGGCCCGCTCCCGGCGACCCCCAAGTAGCGGCTGCGCCGTACGAGCTGGTTTGGAGCCTTGACTTCCCTCGCGTGCTTGGGCCTGTTGCGGAGGATTTGCGGAACTGAGGTGGTTATTTAACTGATGGGACTCGGCTTTTCCTTGTACCCATTCAGGCCGAGGTTTCAGGGCAGCTACTGCGTTCGCTCTCTCGTACGTGTCTGGGAGCCCTGCCCGGCCTGCGGGTGCGCTGCAGACGATACCAGCCGCACCATCCAGAGACAGCGGGAGAGCGAGGGCCTCCTGCGACTGCCGCGGCCACGCAGTGGACGAGCCTCGAGCAGCAGAACCTGCTGCATCCAGGGGCCGGACTGTCGCAGATACCCGGGCACCCCGACTCGCTCGCATTGCTGGCTGGCGGTGCGGTGCCCTCGAGGGCCCGTAACTCGGTGCTGGTGCTGGTTGTGGAAGACCCGCGGGACGCTGGGAATGGGGGTGTGGATATGTTCGTTGTCTGCAGTGGTCACGGGTGCGCGCAGACATGCGTGCCCGTGGCCGTGGTGGTCGCTTAGATTTGGAGCGTGTCCGCGGCGCACGGGGAGAAGAAGGGAGGAAGTTGGAGGAGGGTCGGTGCTGCAGCTCGGGAGGGGGCGGCCTTTGGGGTCTTAAGCCCTGCCGGCCTGGGCGAGGGTCGGCGGCCAGCAGCAAGGACTGGGGTCTGAGAACGGCCCTGCGGGTGAGGAGAGAGCGAGGCTCCTGCTTTGTCTCCAGGTGATCGGCTGCCTAGGGCGGCGGGAGCTGCCGAGGCTCGAGCGGCGTCCGGACGGACTCGGAGGCGTGGCGGGCGGGGGAAGCCTGGGCAGGCTCGGGTCCCCTAGACTCCGGCCGCTGCTACCGCCGCCGCCGCCGCCGCCACGGCTGCGGCCGGGACCGTCTTTGGAGGCGAGTTTGTCAACAATCGCCTTGCCTTTGGCGGCCTGACCCGTAGGCGCCGCCCCCGCCGGTGGCGGCTATTGGCTGCGGCGCGGAGCGACCGCGCGCGAGCCAATTGGGAGCTCGGGCACCCGGCGCCAGCGGCGCGGGGAGGTCGGCGGTGCCGGCGGCGGCGGGCGCAGTGCGCGAGGGGAGGAGCGGGAGGAGGCGGAGGATGTTCCCGGCGGCGGCAGCGGCGGCGGCCGGGGCAGCGCGGGCCAGAGGCGCGGCGCGCGGAGCCCTCGGCTGCCCGGCTGGGCGCGGCGGCGGGTGGGCGGCCAGTGGTCGGGTCTGCGCTGCCCCGGGGGCTCAGAACGCGAGTTCTAGGCTTTGTCTCCCGCGCTACCTTCGTGCTGACGGTCAGGGGGCTCCGGGTCGGCGAAGGACGCGGGCAGGACGCCGCGCGGCCCGGGCTCGGACTCGACGCTCGGAAGGGAAGGGGCGGACGTGAGTTTCGGCCCGATTGCCTTCACAGAGGAGGGTCAATGGGGTGAAGGAGCCGCGCGCCCCAGTGTCGCCTAGCGTGTAGAGTTACTTGGGGACTTTGCAGGGGGCGCCCGGGGACGGCTTTGGGAGACAGCCCCCCTCCCCATTTGGAGGTGTGCACCTCGCAGTGCGGGTGCATTCCGAAGACGTTCTGTGGCGTTCGGGGCGGCGCGCTGCCCCCTGCGGGAGGAGGGGCGCGCGGGCTGGGAGCGGGAGGGACCGCGGGCGGGGAGCGCCCGACCCGGGCCGAGCCGCGCTCCGACTTACAAACTCTATTGTGACGCACTTACTACGACTGACGGCCCTTGCCAAACCTTCCCCAGACTTGCTGCCCTCAGCACTTTCGGCAGAACAATGGGGCCGGAGCGGGGAACGCGGCCAGCCGCCTGCAAATCGCTGCCTCCGCGCCCGCTCCTGTGCTCCAGCGCGGTATCTGATCCCGGGAAATCAGAGCCCGCTGGGAGTTTCCGACTTCTTCGAGTCGGCCCGGAGCAAAGAGCACGTGTCAATAGACTTAACACTAGCCGCTGCTCCTAAAACTTTGTGTGTGTGTGTGTGTGTGTGTGTGTGTCCGTGTGTGTTAGAGCACCGGTTTCACGTTGACGTTGTAATTGTATTTTGTTTGGTGGCAGGAAGTTTAGTCCCACCTCCTCTCTTCCCCCGCCCCCTCCCCGCAAAGATAGAGATAACATTTGTTATTTTAGGTGTGTATTTATTCTTACTTGGCAGATGCAGAGAAATAGATGAAATAATGACCCTAACGTTAAAGCGTTCGCTGTTTTAAACATTTTGAAGGAGTCCGCGAAAGTTAGCCACATTTCGTTACTCGTTACACTTCTTGTTTTGCCTCAAATAATCTTGGTTTTTATTTTACTTGCAGAAAAAAAGACCAAATGGCAAAGCAACCTTCAGATGTAAGTTCTGAGTGTGACAGAGAAGGCGGACAATTGCAGCCTGCTGAGAGACCTCCTCAGCTCAGGCCTGGGGCGCCTACCTCTCTACAGACGGAGCCGCAAGGTAATCCTGAAGGCGAAGGGGACCGCTGCCCGCAAGGCAGCCCGCAGGGCCCGCTGGCCCCACCAGCCAGCCCCGGGCCTTTTGCTACCAGATCCCCGCTTTTCATCTTTGTGAGAAGATCCTCCCTGCTGTCTCGATCCTCCAGTGGGTATTTCTCTTTTGACACAGACAGGAGCCCGGCGCCCATGAGTTGTGACAAATCAACACAAACCCCAAGTCCTCCTTGCCAGGCCTTCAACCATTATCTCAGTGCAATGGGTAAGCAATACCCCGGTAAGAGGTAGCTAGCGTGTGTGGTTGTTTGACTATCTGCGGAAAGGCTGTGTGTAGCATTTACAGTAAACACCCCCCCTCCCTTGTAGAATCCTTTTACTGACTCATTCCATGTTTTGATAGGAATGGAGGATGTGTCAGATAAGACATGAAGCCAACATTGCTTTTAAATGTTCTCAAGTTTTGTGGCAGCAGTAAAAGACACCCAGTATCTGCCTGTTGAGCAGGAAGGCTGAAATCCCTGCTTTCATTAAAGTGTATGTGTTGTTCTAACCACTAAGACTCACTTTTTCATGATCCCCGCTTGAAGGGGACTCAGGTCAGATACAGCAAATAGCTGAAAAAACATAAACTAAATGTATGAAGAAAAAGTGAGTCAAGTTAAGCATTTTCAACAGTGGCATTTTAGAAAACTGACCTGGCTCGTCAAGGCAAGTACCAGCCTAGAACCATGGAAATGGTTTGTTTTCTACTCACATTTCTCTTTGGGCTAATTCTCTTTGCTCAGAGGTTTCAGATATAGTACTAGTAAGATTAGATTGTGGGTTTTTATTTCGGGGATGAAAGACTGTCTTAGGGTCTGAACCAGGAGCGGCAAACATAAGCGCCCAGGAAAACCTGACCGGACCATCAGAGAGGGAACTGACCTTGTGGGAACTAACTATGGGAAATGGGAGAGCATTTGCACTTTCTACATTGGCAGTGCCCCTCCTCCAGCTGTGGGTGTGTGGCCTCCAGAGTAGTGGTAGTTATCCTATTGTATAGCTCAAGATAACCCAGGAATGCAGATTTTGACGCCAAATACCCTGATGTTTAGACATTGGCAATTAATTTAGAACTTTGGAAGCACTGTGCAAGCCAGATAAAACATCTGCAGGCTAGATTTGACCCTTGAGCCCCCACCATGTGACTTTCAGCATGTTTGGCTCTGGCATCCTTGGTAAGGGAGCAAGTCTGTGCTGATGCAAATCACTCTTCCCCACTAATGGGAAAGGTTCATGTCTTGGTAAGGATTCACCAAGTAAGATGGACAGTAAGTCCATCATTCCTTAAGGATCCAGTACGTACAGATTCCAATACAACGTTGATCATGTTTTTGCCGAAGACTAAGTGAAACAAGTCATCAGGCTAGACACTTGATTGCTGGAACACAGGGACAGGTCTTGCATTTGCAGTTACTGTGGGGCTCTGTCTCCTAATCTTCAGATGGGGAAACCGCTCAGGTCTGTCCCCACGTTAGAAAGCACCTCAGGGTTGGTCACTTGTCCGATTGGGCACGCCTAGGAAATGGCAGGCTGAGATGGCAAATACACCGGAGCTGTGCATCTTGGCTAGGTGTCTCCTGCAAAAAACCGAGATCTACTTTATTAGGATCCCTCCTTAGGGAAAAGAGCTAGAGGTTTTATTGCTACTGTTACTTTATTTCTCTCACTACCATCCTGGACTCCTTTAAATCTTAGAAGTTCTCAGGGGTTGCAAACGTTTTTCTGCCCATGGAAGTGCTCTTGAGTTTATGAACCTGTAGCATTCTTGCTCCCTGAATGAGTGAATAGGGCTTAATGGTGTGTATTTTTAAAAACCTATGTATTTTAAGGATCCTTTGGAAGCCTTAAAGTTTTTCCCTGCAGACCTGTGAATCTGCCTCTACAGGTGGTGGCTTAATGCACAGAAATAGTTTATCTTAGCTCGTTAACCAGGAATAGTGGGTGAGATAATGTATTTTTTTTTTTTTTTAGTATGTATGGTAACATGCTGTTTAGCGAGATTATAAGGTAAGCACTGTTACTCCACATGACAGATGTACAGCTTTGGAGATCACAGTCTGAGTTATTAAGGAAAGTTATGTTTATACCTGTGAAGTCAAGTCATAGATCCTGGGGTGTAATTTTATAGCAGTAACTGCATTCCAGTAGATTGGCATGATAACTGTGAGTTTAATGCACAGCAGTAAATGATAAGTTATAAGGAGTTTGTCTGAAGTTAGTAGATGAAGGTAAGTTTTCAGCATGAAGTTCTGGGGAGATTTGTTTGTTGAGGTGGGGGGTAAATGGGGGGGAACTGGAGAGGACTTAGTCAGATATGAGTTTTATTAAACTGAAGAATAAAACTGACAGCCTTGTAGTCTGCAGCTTCTTTCTCTGGTAATTCTAATAGGCCAGCGCCTGAAAACTACTGAAATATGCTGAGTTGACAAAATTTGGTCCTGTTCTCTTTGTAGTCCTGTTTCATGTTCCTTACTCAACCGTATCCGTTAAGATCTTCAATGAAGCTTTTGATAATTTATTGCAAAATACATTTTTTGACAAAGAAGTCATTATGGTTGGTTTTCCCCAGAGCAACACAAATGTGAGGTTATAAAGAGGTTCCCCTTTGCCAGGGGCTCCTTCTCCTTCACCCACAAAATAGTTTCTGCTCAGCGAGTGGGGATAGGCAGCAGCGGGTCCGCCAGGTCTGTTCCTGCATCTTTGTTCCAGTGAGAAAGTAGATTCTTGTCTGGGATGTAGAGCAAGTAGAGGTTTTATTTGTTCTAGAAGTGTCTTCCTGTTTTCTCCATATCCCCAGTTTTTCTGGAGATGTTCAAAAATATTGTATTTTTCCATGAGAAGAGAGAGGGAGGGTTTGGTTTGGTTTGGTTTGGTTTTTCTTTTACCAGCCAAATTGTAGTCTCCTCACACCCTGGGTCGATTAACTTAACAAATGCTCTCAGTGAATAACTGATTATTTTACTCAAAGTCATTGACAGAGGTATGGATTTCTGAGTGCCTTTGCTAGTGAGTGTGCTTATGCCATATGCGTTTTTAATACATATTGTGTACTAAACCCTGCACAAATTTGTACCTTGAAGGTGTAGTTACTGCTGTTGGAAGTAAGAGCCGAGAAAGGTCAGGATGTGCAAGTGAATATTGTGAACAGGGTGAAAGCTAGGTAATTAACAACTTTCATGTGTCAAATGACTTAAACCTGGAACATCAGAATTCACAGGTAGGGGTTAATTGTGTTCTGTGTACTCCTCTACACGATGTGCACACGCCTCTTGCACCTGGCACTTATCTGGCAGATTGGGAGCCCTCTGAGGAGTGGCACGGTGTCCTGCAGACCCTAATGAGGACCTGGCAAAGAGGTCATGCCCAGGGGATGTTCAGGGTTTGGAGTTTTGCCCATCAGCCTTACCGTAGAGCTACCTGAGCACAGATAAGATTTCTAAAAAAGTCTAGTAGCAGGAAAAAGACCCTGTGTGTCTACCTCCCCCCAAATAATTTTTTTCTTATTTGGATCTAACTATAAGGTTTATCATGTGGGGGGTGACAGGTGGGATCTAGCTGAGTGGGGAAACCACAATTGAGAACTGAGCACTTAAGATGCAACTAGTCCATACTGAGATGTGCTTGTTAGTGTCAGTTCACACTGGAGTTTAAAGACTTAGTACATAAGAAAGAGTGTAAAATATCTTAGCCACGTTTATATGAATGATATATTGAGATATTTTGAATATACTGGGTTAAATTTAAAAATGTGGTTTTTTAAAAAAATTTTAATGTTTATTTTTGAGAGAGAAAGTGTGAACAGAGGAGAGGCAGAGAGAGAGGGAGACACAGAATGCGAAGCAGGCTCCAGGCTCTGAGCTATCAGCATAGGGCCGGACGCCAGGCTTGGACCCATGAACCACGGGATCATGACCTGAGCCGAGGTCAGACACTTAATCAACTGAGCCACCCAGGCGCCCCAACTTAACCTTTTCTAAGTGTACAGTTTAGTAGTGTTAAGTATATTCACACAGTTGTATAACCCACTCCTAGGAGTTTCTCACCTTGTAGAACTGAAATACTATACCCATTAACCATCAACTCCCCATTTCCCCTCCTCCCAGCTCCTGGCAACCTTCATTTTATCTGTGTCTATGATTTGGACTGTTCTAGATGTTTCATGTAAGTGGGATTATACAGATTACACATGATCTTTTCATGACTGGTTTATTTCACTTAGCATAATGTCCTCAAGGTTCATTCTTATTCATTATTAGACTTCCCTTTTTAGGGCTGAATAATAGTCCATTGCATTTACGCAACATACTTTTTTAATTTATTCATCCCTCAGTGGACATTGGGTTGTTTCCATCTCTTGGCTGTTACGAATAATGCTGCTTTGAATATGGGTATGCAGATATCTCATAGATTATCCTGTGGATTCTTTTTGATATGTACAAACATCTCTTCAAAATCATGCTTTTGATTCTTTTGCATACATACTCAGGAGTGGGATTGTTGGATCATATGGGATTTCTGTTTTTAATTTTTTGAGGAACCTCCACCGTCTTTTCCGCAGTGATCACAACATTTGATGTTCCCACCAACAGCATATGGGGGCTCCAGTTTCTCCACTTCCTTGCCAGCACTTATTTGTTTTCTTTCTTTCTTTCTCTCTTTCTTTCTTTCTTTCTTTCTTTCTTTCTTTCTTTCTTTCTTTCTTCCTTCCTTCCTTCCTTCCTTCCTTCCTTCCTTCTTCCTTCCTTCCTTCCTTCCTTCCTTCCTTCCTTAAATAGTAACCATCTATGTGGTGATATCTCATTGTGGTTTTTAATTTTTCTTTCCCTCATGATGCGTGATGTTGAGCATCTTTTCATATGCTTGTTGGTTTTTAAATAAAAGATATTTTTTGTATTAATTTTACCTGTTTCTCTTTGCCTTTTTAAAAGTGTTTCTTCGAGAAAAATGTCACATTAGCTCTGTGGCTGGCATTGTCTTACCCGGGTGGGCTGCTTTGCAGATGGAGGAAGCTAGGATGGACAGCGGTGGTGTCGCCAGCCGGACCTTATTGTTCCTACTTTGAGCACACCGTTTCGATGCAGTGATTCCTTTGGTTCCTTTTGTTGACTTTGGAGTGAAAGTAATTAACCTAATCTTATAAGCATCTTAAATAAGCTTTTTTTTTTTTTTTTGATAGCTGTGTTCTTCAGGAAAGCATAAATATCATTTTTGTTTTACCTTTTCGAAACTCCATGGTACGTGTGGATTGTGGAAAAAGTAGAAGTTGGGATACTGCTTCTTGAGACATCTCAGGGCTGCTCAGGAGCCTGATGATGGTCTTCTATGCTGAAAACCCAGTTCTGGCTCCTGGCCCAGCCGAGTTTGGACACCAAGAGAAACAAACACACTTGACAGGCTCTGGGTGGGGACGGAAAGTGAGAAAAGTGGAAGTTTTTTTTTTTTTTTTTTTTTTTGCTGTTCTAAACAAATCTTTAGTAACTGATGGCTGTGCAGACAATTCTAAACTTTATATCTTTAAAAAAGCCCACTTTTTATTTTAAGATAATTCTAGATTTACGTGCAATTGGAAGAAATAACACAGAGGTCCTGGGGTGACTAGCTGGTTCAGTTGGAAGAGCATGAAACATGGATCTTGGGGTCATGGGTTCAAGCCCCATGTTGGGTGTGAAGATTGCTTAAAAATAAAATCTTTTAAAGAAGAAATAATACAGAGATCCTATATGCACTTTACCTGGTTTCCTCCAGGGCAACATCTTGCTTGTTAATAGTCCAATATCACAGCCTGGAAGGGACATTGATGGACTTCAGCTGCCTTATTCACATTTCCCCAGTTCCACATGTACTCCATTTTGTGTGTGCATGTGAGTGTGTGTTCACTGCTCTGCAGCTTGATCAGATGTGGAGGTTTGTGTGATCACCACTACAAGCAAAATACAGAAGAGTTCTGCCCCAAGGGTTCGTCATACTACCTTTTTAAAGCCACAGCCACCTCCCTTCCGCTCCCCAACCCCTAACAACCACTCATCTGGTCTCCATATCTCTGCTTCTGTCACAAGTGACCTTTTATTAGCTTTTTTGCTCCACATAATTCCATCGAGATCCACCCAGGATGTTGTCTCTATCAATAATTGCTTGGTTTTTTATTGCTGAGTAGCATTCCACAGTATGTTGTACCACAGTTTATTGACCTGCTGAAGGACATTTGAGTTGTTTGCAAGTCCTGGTAGGGACCTGGCACCGCGGGCACTTGGGGAGGGTTAGCCAGCTCACACGGCGTGTTGTGCATTATGCCCTGGTACTTCTTCAGGCAGCTGCCAGTTGAGGACCAAGGGCACAGGCTTCCTGAAGCCTCCCCATCCAGTGACTGGCCGTGACACTGCACCATGGCAACAAACTGCCGCTGTGTACAGTCCCCTACAGGATTTTGTGTATACGTGAGTTTTCGTTCCTAGAGGTGCAGCTGTTGGAACGTGTAGTAGTTTATTTTTTTAAGAAACTGCACAACTGTTTGCAAAACGGCTGTGCCATTTCATGTCCCCATCAGCAATGTGTGAGGGGGTCCAGTATTTATAAATCCTAGCCAGCATTTGGTGTCATCATTAGGGTTTTTTAGCCATTCTGAGACATGCCTCATTGTTGCAATTTGCGTCTCCCTTCTGGCTAATGACGTTGCCAGTCTTTCCATGTGGTCCTTTGCGTATGTTACGCCCTCCTCCATGAAGTGGCTCTTTCTGTCTTTTGCTTATTTTCTAATTGGATTGTTTGGGTTTTTACTCCTTCACTCTCGTTTTTGAGAACTTGTGCACATCCTAGGGTCCAGTCAGATTTGTGATTTGCAAGTATTTTCTCCCAATCCATCATTTGTCTTTTCATCCTCTTCCCAGAGCAAAAGTTTTACATTTTGATGAAGTCCAGTTACCAACTTTTCCTTTTATGGATCATGTTTTCACTGTCATCCTAAGAATTCTTCACCGAGTCCCAGGTCCTAAGGTTTTTGCGTAGTTGTTTCTTTGTTTTTTGTCATGCTAAGTGTTTTATAGTTTGACATTTTGTATTTAGATCTATGATTAATTGTGTTTAAAGTGAGATGTAGACCCATGTTTATTCATTTTGATTATAGGTACCCACTTGCTGCTGCACGATTTATGAAAATTGTTATCCTTTTTCCACCTACCGTTAACCCTTGAACACCTCAAGGTGAGGGACGCCAGCCCTCTGCACAGTCAAAAATCCATGCATAACTTTTGACTTGTCTCAAACTTGACTACTGTTCAGCTCCTAATCACCTGCTTTTGACTGGAAGCCTTAGCAATAACACAAACTGTCAATGAACCCATATTTTACATGTTATATGTATTGTATACTCCATTCTTAGAATAAGCTAGAGAAAAGAAAATGTTACTGAGGAAATCATAAGGAAGAGGAAATACATTTACAGTATTATGCCATATTTATTGGAATAAACTCACCTATAAGTAGACCTGGTTGTTTAAGGGTCAACTATAATTGCTTTTGCACCTTTCTTTAAACCCACCATGCTTTTGTGGCTCTATTTCTGGGTTCTCTTTTGTGTTCCATTAAACGATACCCTCTGCCAATACCACACTGCTTTCATTACTCTAGTTACATACTAGGCCACAGTAATGGATAGAGTGATTCCTCAGATTTTATTCTTTTTTTTTCCCCCCTAAAATTGTTTTAGCTAGGTCCTGTGCCTTTTCGTCTATATTTTAGAATAAGCTTGTCTCTGCCTACAAAAACCCTGCTGGGGTTACAATGGGAATTGTGTTAAACTTACAGGTCAGTTTGGGGGAGAATTTGCACCTTCACAATGTTGAGTCTTACAATCCATAAACAGATGTCTCTTCAAGTATTTGGGTCTATAGTCTGTAATTTTCAGCGTACAGATCTCATACATGTTTTCTTAGATTTCATTTACTTGGGAGCCATTATTAGTGGTGTTATGTCTTTAAATTTATTTTCCAAACCTCCATTTTTAGTAAACAGAAATGCCATTCGTGTTTGTGTGCTCACGGATCCTAGAGCCTTGCTGAACTCAGTAATTAGAGTTTTTTGTAAATTTCTTGGGAGTCCTGTGTAAACAGTCATGTGATATGCAGATAGGAAGTTTTATTTCTTCCTTTCTGAACTGTGTGCATTTTCTTTCTTGTTCTTGCCCTATTACACTGGCTAGAACTTCCAGTGCTGTGTTGAATGAGAGTGGTGAGAGCAGAGTACTTGCCTTATCCCCAGTGTGAGAGGGAAAGCTTTCAGTCTTTAGCCATTGAGTGGCATGTTAAGTGCAGGTGTTTTGTAGACCTACTTTAATAAAGAGAAACTTCTTTTCCTGGTTTGCTGACAGTTTTTAGCATGAATGGATTAAGTATAAAATGTTTATTCTGCATCAGTTGATGTGAATGTGTGAGTTTACTTATTTTAATCTGTTGATGTAGTGAGTGACATGATTGATCTTCAGTGTTGATCTACCTTGCTTCCCTGGGATAAGTCCTTCTTGGTCAGGGTATGGTTCTTTTCATGCATTGCTGGATTGAATTTGCTAGTATTTTGTTAACGGTATCTGCACCTAAGTTCCTGAGAACTATTTATCTGTTGTTTTCTCTTTAGACTCTTCTGGTTTTGATCAGGGCCTTTACAGTGAGTTGGGAAATGTTCCCTCCTTCTCACTTTTCCAGAAGAGATTGTGTAAGATTCGTATTAATTCCTTAAATGTTTAAATGGTTAGAATTCTGTAACGAGAATATGTAGACCTGAAGATTTCTTTATTGTGTGTGTATGTGTGGGGAGGGGGGGAGGGTGTCTTTAAATTATAAATTCAGTTTTCTAGTGTTGTAGGACTCTTCACCTTGTCTGTTTCATCTTCGTAGAATTTTAGTAGTTTGTGACTTTCAAGGGATTGGTCCATTGCTTTTAAGTTGTTGAACGTTGGGCATATAAAGCGTTTATATTGTTCCCTTATTATCTTTAGTGGATACAGGATCAGTTGTGATAGCCCATTTCATTCTTGATATTGGTGATTTCTCTTTTCCTTTTTAAAAAAAAATTTTTTTAATGTTTATTTAGTTTTGAGAGACAGGGACAGCTTAATTGGGGAGGGGGAGGAGCAGAGAGAGAGGAGAGAGAGACACAGAATCTGAAACAGGCTCCACGCTCTGAGCTGTCAGCACAGAGCCCAATGCGGGGCTCGAACCCACAGACAGTGAGATCATGACCTGAACTGAAAGTTGGATGCCCAACCGACTGAGCGACCCAGGTGCCTCTCCTATTTTTTTAACCTTATCAGTCTTTCTGGAGGTTTATTGGTTTTATTTTTTAAAGTCAGCTTTTTTGTTTCATTCATTTTACTCTCTTTTCCTGTTTTCAATTTTATTGCTAATTATTTATTTCCTTTAGTTTGCTTTGTGTTTGTCTTTGCTAGTTTCTTGGGGCAGGAACTTGGAGGAGTAATGTTTTGAGACCTTTCCTCTCTTTCGCTGTAAGCATTTAACATAAATTTCCCTTCACCACTGCTTTAACTGCATCCCACAGGTCTTAGTATATTGTGTTTTCTTTTTCATTACAGTCCTATTTTTTGTTCACTGGTTTTTTTCATTTTCATTGGCTTTCGTGTGTTTGTATTTCCTTTGAGATTTCCTCTCTGACCCTAGATTATTTACAAGCGTGTTGCTTCATTTCTGAGTGCCTGGCAATTATCTTGTCTTTCTGTTACTGTTTTCTTGTTTGATTCCATTGTGGTCAAAGAATATATTATGTATGATATCAGTTCTTTTAAATTCGTTGAGGTCTTTTTTGGTAAATGATCCATGAGTGCTTGAAAAATATTTGTATTCTGCTCCTGTTGGTGGGGGTGTTCATTATGTATTTGTCGATTAGATTTTACTGGTTGGTTGTGTTGTCCAGTTCTACAACCTCGCTCATTTTCTGTGTGGTAGTTCTGTTAGTTGCTGAGACAAATGGCATTGAAGTCCCCAACTATAATGATGACGTGTGTGTTTCTTCTTTTAAATCTATCAGATTTTGCTTCGTGTATTTTTGAGGTGCAGTTGTTTGGGGTTTACACAAATTGAATGGTTAATGTATTCCTGTTGGATTGATCCTTTTATCATAAAGTCTACTTTATGTGATATCAAGATAGCCACTCCTGCTTTTTGTAAAAAATAATAATACTGTTTACCTGGCATATTTTTTTTTCCCATATCTTCAGATGATACTGTTTAATCCATTCTGGCAAATCTGTCTTCTAAATGGTAAATTTAGATCGTTTACATTTATGGTAATTGTTAATATGTTAAAGCTTAAGTCTGCCATTTTATTGTTTTCCTGTTTCCTCTGTTTCTGTGGTTTTGTTTTGTTTTGTTTCAAACCTTGCTGGGGCGGGGAAGGGGGGTGGGCACCCAGGTGGCTCAGTTGGTTAAGCATCTGACTCTTGATTTGGCCTCAGGTCATGCATGATCTCGTGGTTTGTGAGTTTGAGCCCCACGTCAGGCTCTGCGCTGACAGAGCAGAGCCCGCTTGGGGTTCTCTCTCTTTCTCTTGCTCTCTCTCTCTCTGTCTCTCTCTCTGCCCCTCCCCACCCAAAGTAAATAAATAAACTTCAAAAATAAAAAATTAAATAAATCAAACTAAGTTAACCTTACTATGGGTTTTTTGAGCATTATTTATGATTCCATCTTGATTTATTTCTGGTGTTTTTTCTTTTAAGATTTATTTTTCTTAAGTAATCCCTGTACCCATCGTGGCACTCAAACCCACAACCCTGAGATCAAGAGTCATATGCTCCACAGACTGACCAGCCAGGCACCCCTGCTTTTAAATACATTGTTTAGAATAATTTTCATAGTGGTTGCCTTATTATACGGATGTAACTTGTTATGATCTTTTTCAGTGTTTTTTATTTCACTGCAGTATAGACACCTTACATCCCTTGAGGTCCCTTTACTGGTCCCACTTTTCAAAAATAATTGTCCTTTTTTTTTTAATGTTTATTTTTGAGAGAGAGCACACACGTGAGCAAGTTGGGGAGGGGCAGAGAGAGAGGGAGACCCAGAATCTGAAGCAGGCTCCAGGCCCCAAGCAGTCAGCACAGAGCCTGATGCGGGGCTGGAACTCATGAACCATGAGATCAGGACCTGAGCCAAAGTCCTATGCTTAACTGACTGAGCCACCAGGCACCCCTCAAATATAGTTCTCTTAAACATTTCCTCTGTCTACACTGAGTACCATACCTGATGGCATCACATGTTTTTGCTTCAGCCATCAAATATAACTTAAGCTCGTGAGAAATAGTCCAGTTTATTATATTCACCCCTGCCTTTACCCCATTTCAATATTCTTTCCTTTCTGAAGTTCTAAGCCTTCTGTTACTATTCCCTTTCTGTTCAAAGGACTTTAGTCATTTCTTAACAGTAGGCCTTTTAGCAGCGGTCCTTACTTCCTGTATTTCTGAGTCTCTGTGCTTTTCCCTTCATTCCAGAAGGCTGTTTTCATTGGCTATAGGTTGTTGTTTGTTTGTTTGTTTTGTTTTGTTTCCTGAACTTAAAAGACATACCACTTCCTTCTGGCCTTCATTGTTCCAGATAAGAAGCCTGCCATCATTCAAATGTTCTCCTAGAAGTAACGAGTCATTTCTATCTGGCGGCTTCCGAGGGTTTTTTGTTTCTTAGTTTCCAGAAGTTTAATTATGTGCCTTGGATTTCTCTGGGTTTATCCTTTTCGATGTTCACTTGGTTGGTTAAATTTGTGGTTTTAGGTTTTATGCCAAGTTTGGGAAGTTTTCAACCATTATGTCTTTGAATATTTTCTCAGGGCCTCCTCTCTTGGAACTCAGGTGACAAGAATGTATTTTTGTTGTGGCCTCACGGATCCCTGAGACTGCTAGTGTTCGTTCTGTGTTCTTTTGGACTGAGTAGATTCTGTGGATCTAGCCTCATGTCTGCTGACTCTGTCACCTATGCTTCCCACTCTGTTACTCAGCCCAGCCAGTGAAGTTAGGGATTTTTTTTCTCTCTTTGTGGTTTGCCTGCTTCCACCAGGTGAGATGGAAGTTCACACCCTACCTTGGCCTTGCTGGTACTTTCTGGCAAAACCTGGGGCACCGGATTGCATGACTTCATTTGAGCTCATTTGGGGTGTATATGCTTGGTTCCCCGCAGCCCCTCCTGACACCTGGAAGGAGGAAGTGGTGCAGGGCTGACTCCCAGCCTGGCTTCTGCGGAGTGGAGGCTAAAGCTCAGCTCCTCGGCTCCTTGTTTACACCAGAGTAGAATACCAATCCTGCCTCCCCCCACCCTGTTTCCCCGCATGATACTGGGTGTCGGTTCCCGATCATTCTCCTTAATGCCAGGGCAGAGCGGAGACCCAATGACCCAGGGGCCTCACAGACTCCCAAGGCTGGGGTGGGGAAAACCTATGGGTCACCAGCCCTGTTTCCTACCACTTCATTCGGTCTCGTTCCTGCTCAGCTTCCCGCTGGGTGTTCCCCCTACCAGGGGTGGGGGAAGTGGTGTGCTGACTTGTTCTGTCTCATTGCTCACTGATGCTTGGGGGGGGGTGAAGGCCCCGCTTGTCACTGGGCCTGCAGATGGAGGGTGTATGCCTGCGTGTGTGCGCATGAAGTGGCAGCTGACCCTGCCGTGTGCCACCTCCTTGCTGCTTCGTGGGGGTCAGCTTGCTGCTGGGCCCCGCTGATGCCACCCTGGAAGGGGAATCCGCATGGTCGGCTTCCACCGGCCAGGGGATGAGAAGGAACTACCCACGTGATCGCTCCATCACCACCCTGGCAGGATGGCAGAGTCGGCTGCCTGCTTGTGCCGGGCAGAGGTTGGCAGATCAGCGCCCTCTTCACCTGCTGACACCACCTGGGGGTGGGAGCAGAGCACCAGCACCTCCCACCGAGGGGGGGATGGGTGGAGAACCACCCCCTGGCCTGGCCACGTACTGCAGCCTGTGGCCCTGAGCTGGGGTGGGGCAGGTTTTGCCAAAGGGTTTTCTGTTGCGAGGCCACTGTATCCCCAGTGCTTTAGCTAGGGAGAACACACTTTCCAGGGAGCTCGTTCCATCTGTGCCTGTAGGAGACCTCCGGAGCACCCTGTCCAGGATACAGGGAAAACAGTGAGGAAACCGGGGACCTCTCTGCCATGTCATTCCTCAAGTCCCGGGGTCCCCAAGCAGCCTACTTTCTTGTTTCCCTTTCAGTAGTTAAAAAAAGTGTTTAGGGGCATCTAGGTGGCTTAGTCAGTTAAGCGTCCGACTCTTGATTTCAGCTCAGGTCATGATCTCACGTTCATGAGTTCAAGCACAGTGTCAGGCTCTGCGCTGACAGTGTGGAGCCTGTTTGGAATTCTCTACCCCACCCTCCCGCCCCTTTCTCCTCCCCTCCCTCACATGCGTGCACACTTGCTTTCTCAAAAATAAAAAAAAAAAAAAGAAATTTTAATGCTTATTTATTTATTTTGAGAGACAAAACAGGGGAGGGGCAGAGAGAGGGAGAGAATCCCAAGCAGGCTCCATGCTGTCAGCACAGAGCCCAACTGGGGCTTGATGTCATGAATCAGGAGATGATGACCTAAGCCAAAAGCAAGAGTCACACACTCAACCAGCCCAGCCACCCAGGTGCCCCTAGCATTTTCTTGTCTGTTGTGTTCTCCCTAGGGTTTCTAGTAGCACAAGGTTGGACCTGGGGGAATGGGTGGGGTAACCCCACCTTGATGGCACTAGAAATCTGTATCTTCTTTTAACTAAATATTTATGATGGCTATTGATTCGTTCTGATTGCAAAGTACTACTCAAATCTTGGCCATCACCTTTTACACCCTCTGTTTTTACTCTATGGAATATTAGCTTTTTAACATTGAGAGGAGATTGGCCAAAAGCCCTAGCCACTGGCTTCAGATAATGATTACAGTGTCTGTAGTTTTAACTGCCTTTTGTCTGATCCTGGTGGTGAGCCTGTAAGGTGTATATATACCTTGCTCCTCTCAAAAGCACTGCCTGAAAGCTATCTGGGTAACTCAAGTCAGATTCTACATGCCAGAGGGGAACTCCTAATTAGAGAAGAAATAGGCCTGTAGTCCTGCATGGTTAGACTATAAGGCAGGAAGAAAGAGATAAATCATCCATTGGTTTATGTTGTATGTTTTAGGGTATTTGTGGTATTAGATTCGAAGATATGCATGTCAATTGCCAGTTGAGTGCTAGACAGTCTGATATCTTGCCTCCTGACCTATTTTTAAACCAACGAATTGGAACACTTACCCATTACCCAGGTCTCCTCGTGCCCCTGCTCTGTGGTCACCCCGCCTGTGTTAGGCCAGAGGACTCCGTGGACCACTACGAATCCCTGCCTTAGGCACCACGTCCCACACCAGAATTCAGTTGTCTTTAATTCCTCCTTTGTGGAGGATGAAGCCTCCGTCTTTCAACATATTCTTTATGTGACAAAATGTCTAGCTGCTTTCTCATCTGGTCAGTGTCCTCTAGTTTTGTTTGGTCAGTGGCCAGGACCTGTGCTAGGGCATGTGACCCAAGGCTGCTTTCCTTCTCTGTAGAGGTCCTATTGACACAAACCAAACACCTGTCCTGTAAGACCTTGTGGACTCGGCCCTGTGCTGTGCTCCGGGCTCTAAGCACCCTGCTGCCCACCCACACTCAGACCCTGCTCTGCAGGCACAGAGCAGAGAGCCTGACAGTCCTTTCTTCTGTAGGAAATACTTGGTGAAACGTGTGTCCCAGGGGCACAGGGGGGTTGGGTTGTTTGTGCTGGCATTTTTTACCCCAGCCAAAAAAAAAACCTATTAACTGTCCTAATGGTATGGGGAAAATCTCTAAACTATCACACATCCTTTTGACGGACTGTGCTGCTGTCATCCTAATGACATGAAGAAGAAGAATGACATGAAGAAGAAGAATGACATGGCAGAGGCTTCTGGCATGAAGTTCAGTTAAAAACAGTTACAAAGTTGCTGATGACCTCTTAGTGTTTCAGTCTGTTTTTGCTGCTATAACAAAAATAACACCAGCTGGGTGGCTTAACCAGGAAACATTGATCTCACACTTCTAGAAGCCGGAAGTCTGAGATGAGGGTGCTGGCACGCTCGAGTTCTAGGAGAAGGCCCTCTTGCTAACCTTCTAGATAGCTGCCTTATCACCCTGCCCTCCCATGATGGAAAGAGAGCAGGCTGGCTCCCTGAGCTCTTATAAAGGCACTGACCCCGTTCATACAGGCTCCATGCTCATGATCTAATCACCCCCTAAAGGACCTGTCCCCTAATACCATCAACGCTGGAGATTAGGTATAGCGTATGAGTTTTATGGGAGGCACAAACATTGGAGTTCAAGAAGTTTACAAGAAGTTTCTAAGTGTAACAGAAAGGTGTGAAGGAAAAATCTTTCAAAACGTTAAAAGCAAGTATTTTTGTATTCGAGTTTGAGGTGGTCTTACCTGTGTGCCTTTTTGTACAGTTTGCACAATCGTGACTGGCGTTTATAATAGAATAAATCTACAGTACGTACGTTACATTTTGTCTACACTTTAACCTTCACTTGGATCAGGCCCAGCAACGGGTCCCCGTGACACATTCATCTTCCCGTGTGATTTAGTATTAAGCACCATGCCCCTTATGTTGGTAGGGATTTCACCTAGGTAAGATCAGGCTTGTGGCCCATCACCACGAGTATTGTGGGTGGGCATTAGCCCCCTAATATAATTTTCTGGGGTCTGCTTTTTATTTAGCGAAGTGGGTATTTTTACTGTGAACGTCTCCATCCAGGGGGGTTACAGGTTGCTTCAGCACCGGTGGCTGCCATTGCATCATCCGCAGGGCCTTGCGTCCGTCTGGGGCAGGGTCTAGATGGGACCCCAGCTGTGTCCAGACCCACCGATGACCTGGGCAGACCTGTTTTTCTGTCAAATGAGCTTGTTTAATCATTGATCGAATGAAGACAGAAGTGCTCACCACTGGGAGTGTAGGGAACATCCACATAAGCTACCGGAAAGCATCCGGAGGGACGTCAGTCACCAGTTTCCCTTGCTCCTCAGCATCTGTTGCAACCATGGTGGGTCAGTAAGTGTGATGGTAATGAATGTTCTCGCCTACTTTCCGTAGAAAGGAGCTGTTTTAGGCATATAGGAAACTCACAGGGAAGTGGATTCATCTGGAAACGCTACTATAATTCTAACTCCCCCGGGTTCCCAGACAAGCATACAAGCAAAAAAGATCCTTTCTAGAAACTTGCCTGGTGGGGGTGGGGAAGGGAGGCCTGAATCACCCCTAACCTGCCCGTGAACCCGTACGTCACCCTGAAAAGAACTTTCCTTGGCTTGGTTGGCAAATCTTTGGACCATGGAGAGACATGTGGAAACCGCACTGTGTCTGAGCTGGGCCTGTGTCGGGTCCACCTGTGGGAGACGGCCCATTGCACTTGGCAGAAACTTGACTATAGTTCAGTGTGTGTATTTGGAGAAAGAATGGGCTTGAGACATAAGGCATAGCTGAACTACTTTTCCTTGCAGTCAAAAGTTAAGCACACTTTTCCAAAATGAGGTATTTTGCTTGTTGGTTTAACATGAGAAATATTTGTTGCCTGAATAGAATCAAGAATTTTATTTTTTATTTTTATTTTTTTTTATTTCTAGGAGAGAGAGAGAGAGAGACAGCGTGAGCAGGGGAGGGTCAGAGAGAGAGGGAGACACAGACTCTGAAATAGGCTCCAGGCTCTGAGCTGGCAGTCAGCACAGAGCCCGATGCGGGGCTCGAACCCACGAACCGCGAGATCATGACCTAAGTGAAAGTTGGACGCTTAACCGACTAAGCCCCCCAGGCGCCCCAAAATCAAGAATTTTAAAACAGTTCCTCCTCCCCCACCCCCACCCTGAGGGAATTTATGCTCCTTTGGCTGTTTGTTCAGTTTTGGGTTTTATTTCTGAGCGAGTGAATCACACTTCTTGAGAACTTTTCTTCACATGCTATGAGGTGACCAATGCCAGTAGTTAGAGCAAACACCATTTCTTTGATGGTTGAGTTTAAGCTCCATTTGTTAAGAGCCTGTGCCTTCATGGTTTGAAGTATTTGCTTAGAATGGGTTGGTATCTCAGTGTCCTCTGGGAAACCCAAGTTCACTTGGTATCTCCTCTGTTCTGTACCCTGGAGCAGATCCCCATGGTTTGTGAACAGAGTTGTGTCTTAGCCAGACAGTGATGGAGAGAAGCAGCTCCTGACGGGCGGCTGCTGGCAGATGGTTCGTCTCCCGTTCTGCCTGGGCCACGTGTGTCCGTGGCCTGAGTGAGGCTGGGGTCTGTGCTTGAGTTACATCCTGAGCCTGTCTCCCCTTCTCTCCAATGTCTGCACCCAGAGAGGACACAGGCCAGTTGATCACATGGGTTGTGTCTGCTATCCTGAGCACTGGGATTTTCTGTCCTGTTCAGGAATAGAGCTCCTGGGATTTAGAAATGGGTTTGAGGGCACATCCAGTGTTGGATGTAGGAACTCGGGCCTTTGGCACTGATAACCAACTCTCTGCCCAGTGCATGATGCTTGCTTTAATTTGCCTTTTGCTCGTCTGACTTCAGCTCGGGTCACGATCTCATGGCTCGGGTCAGGATCTCACGGTTCGTGGGCTCAAACCCTACGTCGGGCTCTGTGCTGACAACTAGCTCAGAGCCTGGAGCCTGTTTCAAATTCTGTATCTCCCTCTCTCTCTGACCCTCCCCTGCTCACGCTGTCTCTCTCTCTCTCTCTCTCTCAGAAACAAATAAAACATTAAAATAAATAAATAAATAAGTTGGGCTTTGCTGACCTTCTTTAAGAGTGAAAATGGTTTTAAAGTTAAAAATATTTTTAATGTTTATTTGTTTATTTTTGAGAGAGAGAGAGAGAGAGAGAGAGAAGGTGAGCAAGCAGGGGAGGGACAGAGAGGAGAGAGAGAATCTCAAGCAGGCTCCTCTTTGTCAGCACAGAGCCCAGTGTGGGGTTTGATCCCGCAAACTGTGAGATCATGACGTGAGCCAGGATCAAGAGCTCGGACTCTTAATCGACTGAACCACCCAGGTGTCCCTAAAGCTAATTAAAAAAACAAAACTGAATTAATCATTTCAATCTGAGAAGGGTACATGTGTTCAGATTGAAACAGGTTCAGTGTTGATTCTCAACTATATGAGTTGCTCTGGGAACTTTCTTTTTCCCCTAAAATATGTCACATTCCTGGACCAGAACATTATTCCTCCTTCATTTACTGAAGTGTTTTTTTGTCTGTTGTTTTTTTGTTTCAGTCTTTTTTTAATTTATTTGCGAGAGAGAGTGAGCGAGCGAGCACAAGCTGGGGAGGGGCACAGAGAGAGGGAGACCTAATCAGAAGCAGGCTCTAGGCTCCAAGCTGTCAGCACAGAGCCCGATATGGGTCTCAAACTCATGAACTGAGATCATGACCTGTGCTACCCAGGTCCCCTACTGGAGTGTTTCACTATAACCAGTTTGTAGATTTAATGAGTAATTTGAGACTTTTCAAAAAAAGCTGGTTTCTGCAGAAAGGACCTACTTTTTTTTTTTCTTACGGATGTATGTCTGTGAAGGTATATAAGGTGAGTTGAGTTTGTCAACCTTAGTTTATGAAGAGTTATTTTTCTATGGAATAAAGGTGATAGAGGACAGACTAACCTGTTTCTTGGGTTCTTTTTGGTTTGTTTTTTCATCTCTCAAGAAATTTCTCAACATGAAGTATTCTAGAAATGAATTCTAGATATATGCTATGTTAGCTATGTATTTGAATTTAGACCTCAGTGTTACTTATACCTGAGCATAAATTCTACTAAACTAGTCCAAACAAGTCACCAATGTAGGAAAGCAGTTGGTGCATAATGGCAGGAGCCCAAATATTTGTAGATTTAATGAGAATTCAGGTAATATTTAAAGCAATATGTGAATGCCCACGACTGCCTCTTTTTTTCACTTGGGTTTTCCCACTGTGCTTATTTTAAGCTTAGAACTGTGTTTTCTCTGAGGAAAGCCTGGCATATTATATATACCAGCTTTGTTTTCTTTCTAGTTCCTTTTACTGATAGTATGTCATGAAGTGTGGGAGTGGAAAGTTACAGAAGGGGACTAGTCTTGATCCCTCCACTGACCCATTACGGCCCCCTGGGGCTAGTCCCCCAACCTGGCTGGGCACCAACTGCCCTCTCTTCTTACAGAGATGTTGTAGCCATTCAGTAGTGGTGAGAGGGCTAGAGTGGGCGGGGTGGGGGCGGGGCTTGTGCTGAATTAGAACAACCCCAGTTGAAGTTGCAGTATTGCACAGGGGCTTCTCAGCAGAGGGGTAGCCACCCATTTTGCCCCGTTTATGAGCCCATCAGGCATCAGAGCTGGGCCAGCAGTCATGTCTACCCTTGGGGGCGTGGGTATAGGATACTGGGGAGGAAGAGGAAGAATGTGTGAACCAGAACAGATAAAAGATCTTCAAAACCACCAAACCTGATGGTCTTTTGGCACAGAATTGCACACGACTTAACACTTGGGCTTCCACCAGTGGTGATGCCAGCTTCGGGGCTTTTCCTGTGTGGGAGGACATGACACACTTACTTACGTAACAATCGTATGGCTTACAGGCAAGGACTGGGATTCTCCCCCATAACTGCTGAGTTGTGCAAAGGTTATGTGAGCATTAGTGCGGACTGGTCAGTGGAGGGAGAAGCTTGAGGCTCAGACCGTCATTCTCATCGACCCTGTACTGTACCACTCCAATGTTCCGCTGGCTTGGGCCTTCCAGTATCCTTCTTCTATGTGCGGTGTTTAATTCTCACGGCATTGCTCTTTATTACCATGCTTCCTACAAAAGCTATGGGGCATGTGTCCGCCTGTGTCCCTTAGAGGTGGGATACCTATCTTCAGCATAGGCTTTGTGAGTTTTCTAGGGAGGAGTCAGACAGCCCGATTGTGACAGACCTATGTTATAGGGACAGACATTTAAATCATTAAGTGTCCGGGACACCTGGGTGGCTCAGTCGGTTAAGCATCCGACTTCAGCTCAGGTCGTGATCTCACAGTTCGTGGGTTCGAGCCCCATGTCGGGCTCTGTGCTGACAACTAGCTCAGAGCCTGGAGCCTGTCTTTGGATTCTGTGTCTCCCTCTCCCTCTCTGACTCCTGCTGTCTCTGTGTCTCTGTGATGTTAAATAAAACATTAAAAATAAGTAAATCATTAAGTGTCCAAGCCCAACAATTACATCTTTGTGATTACACAACAGTGTTTCTGAGATTCAGGTGTAAAGTTTTTCTCCCTTCCCCTAAGAGGCAAGGTAAAAGGAGGGGCTTCCCTTCCATGAATTTGTGTTAAGTAAGAAGCTTCCAGGGTGCCTCAGACTTCTAATGTGTCACCACTGCCCGTACATCTCCACCAACAGCTTAGTGTTTCACTTTGTGTGTAGCCATGATAACTTCTAATTGTGTACATGAGATTGATAGACTTTTGCATGTTTTGATTAAAACTGCTTAAGATGTCGCTTCTTAGGACTCTGCTTTTGCCCCAGGTCTTGATCTTCACTATCACTGAGATGAAATTCAGAAACTTTAAGGCCTTAACGTGAATTAGAAGAGATTTTTGTCACCTGTTTCCTGCTGCCAGTGTTACATTTCGGAAAGGAAGTCACACTTGCTCTGTAGTCAGGAATTTTTGTATTTGTGGTTTAAATTTTCATTTTTTCCCCCAAGATCAGATTTTTGGCTAGGGATAACATGTACGTAACCAAAAGATAGTAACTAAAAAAAATTTTTTTAACACTTTATTCCTAAGGAGTGGTCTTGAGTGAATTAATGTATGGAGTTGTATATTTACTTTTAAAAGGTCTCTGAAAAGCACTTTTTTCTTTATAGTTGTGATAGAGTAAGTGGTAGAATAAACTAGATAGAAAATTGCCTACACTGTCAGTAGAAGGGATATAGGGTTTACATCTTTATCTTTAAAGCAAACTCAGAGTTGCTTTCCATTTGACTATACTTTGTTTTGGAGTTATTTTTATTTGTTTTTCAAAATAAGATGGCACAGTCCAATCATCTCTAATCCTCTGAAAGAAATTTAAGACTATGGAAATCGAGTTGCAGCTGTGCAGAGACTCGGTGTGGCTAGGGGCAGTGGGGGGAGCAGAGAGCCGTGTCCTGTGTCCGCCTGTGGTCAGCTCCCATGCAGTCCACCATGATAACGCTGTTCAGAGCAGCACATTTCAGGAGCGCCCCCAGGGGACCAGGATGGTGATGGTGGGTCCTCCCACCTCTCAGCATAAAAGGCACGTGGAAGTGGGTGGCTGGATGGCTCAGTCCGTTAAGCATCCGACTCTTGGTTCCAACTTAGGTCATGATCTCATGGTTCGTGAGTTCGAGCCCGGCATTGGGCTCCGCCCTAACAGTATGGAGCCTGCTTGGGATTCTCTCTCTCTGCCCCTCCCCTGCTTATGCTCTCTCTCTCTGTGTCAAAATAAATACACTTAAAAAAAAAAGGCAGGTGGAAGGAACTGGTTGAGGACCAGGTTTGGGGCATGTGGTGACAGCTTCATTAATTTAGAAAGCGATAATGATTGAGAGTGATTATAGATTGTCTTTATAGACCTAAGATTGAGAATAGGGGGTGGAAGGGGAGACATTTCAGTTCCCTCTGAGGAAGAACTTTGTATCACCTAATGCCCTGCAGTGAGGACTGCACTACCTCAGGAAAAGGCATGTCACCTCTGCCAGGTAGTGGGCACACGGGGCAGGCGACCTGGCATCGTGTTGCAAATGGCCCCTGTACCCAGTGTCCCACCTGCCTGAAAAGCTGGGCTTCTGCTGTGGCTGAGAGCTGGCAGGTATGTGCCTGGACACAGACCTGAGAACTCCGTCTGGGTTTGCTCCTGGCATGTCCCCGGCTTCTAGTAAAGATGTAAATGTGGGGGCGGGGCGGGGGGGGGCAGCTCAGGTGAACCGGATAACTGGGTCATCTGATGTCGAATAGTAAATGAGTGAAAAGTCACAATAGCACATTGGTCTCAATGCCTTAGATTCAAATTTCGTTGTGAGAAGCATAATGATAGAAGTGGAAAGATTACAAACGCTGGTTTTCAGACACCTGTCCAACGTCACACCTTTGGTTTACTGGCGGTTTCCAAATGGTCAGACTGGAAATGGATCAAAGCAGCTTGTTTTGACTTTCTTACTTAAGGCCTCATAAAAGCGTGGGCACCACGCACTGAAAAGAGTGGGTATAAAACACTGGCTTCCTCTCATGAACTTCATTATTTGTGGTGGCGTATCCTAGCAGCTGTTTGTAAAGCACTGTCTTGAATTCATGCGACCGCCCAGGCTTGACACCAACTTGTACCAGGGGAGAACAGACGGAGGAACTTTCTGAGCACCGATGCTAACTATGATCACTGTGTTTCATTTCTAATTGCTCTCATTATTCTCCAGTGGCTCAGCGGAACTGATGAAAGTTTACTAACAAATAAAGTGATGCAAGGATACAAGAGAGAAACAGACCCGGGGCGGGGGGGGGGGAGGGGGGAGTGTGTGCACACGTGTGGGTATGCACAGGGTGAAATGGGTTCTAGCCCAATTTCCGAGAACGATCAGTTTTTGAAGGTGATTCTGGTAGCATTTTCTGCAGTAGAACTTACTAGAGTGGCAGTTGTCCTTTCCCCTGTGGCTGCCTGGGAATCCTGGGGCATGTGGGACAGCATGATCCCTCAGGTGGGTTTCCTAAGGAACCCTTAGCAGGCTGGCAGGCTGTTTCCTTTTTCCTTTCATAAGCTGTGGATAACTGTGACTTGATGTTTCTGAAGATACCCATTTAAATAAGGAGACTGTTGGGTTGAATTAATATCCCAGAATTTTTATTTCTCCAAAATGAATGTTGAGCTTCAGAGTGGCCACCTGCAAAGGCAGGGCTTCCCATGGACATCTCTGAAGTATCTCTTTTGGAATTGGTTTGGCACTGGTTTTAGAGCCTACAGAGGAATGGCCCTTTAGGGGTCCATTATGGCTTTTGGTTAAATTAGACTCTCCTTGGGGAATAAATAAAGATGGATGACCCTGAGCTGTCCAGAGCAAGGGCCTGCTCTACAGTCCCTGGTAAGTGCCAGGCAAAATGTGTGCTTAAGTATGGCCTATTGTGTGTTTAAACACAATTAACGTCATGGTTAATTGTGTTTAGTTGTGTGTTTCATTTCCTCAAAGCCGTACATTCCGTATCCATCCGTTCAGGGACTGAGCCCCGAGTTGAATCCATATCAAAGCTTAATTCATGCCGACTACTTTAAAATGTCATCTCAATTCTTCCTCAGTATTTGTGGGTTACTGGACATCTAAAAACAGGATAGTGTGAAGCGTTTCCCTTAATTTTAACTTGGTGTTTTGGTTCCGTGCTTGAAACGCCAGTAGCGACGTGCCAGGAACTAAAACAGCGATCGCCTCCCAGAAGGGAGAGCTGCACCAGGCCTGCCCCTCAGCAGGAGGCTGCTCGGTCATGTGCGCGCATGTGTGTACTGTGCTATACTGCACACGCAGTATATGGCACGCACGGTACCCGCGGTTTACGGCACAGGTGGAGCACGCGGTGCCTGGCACATGTGATGTACAGCATGTACAGTACACACGGTACACGCGATGTACGGCACACGGGGTGTACGTCGTATATGGCACAAACGGTCCACGTGGTACACAGCGCACATGCACGCCCCACTCAGTGGCACTTCTCGGTACCACTCTTGCAGAGCAAGACAGTTGGGTGTAGAAAGAGCAGCAATGGCCTTGTGATGTGACGTTCTGTTCAGCACCTGCCGTTTGTGATAGTGGGGAGGGGGCAAGTAGGTGTTAAGGAAAATTCAGGAGGTTTGGTTTGGCTGGTGTTGCGCTCATTATGAATTGACAATCTTTTTTGTTTTTTTTTCTTTTTCATGTTCCCACCCTAGCTGGCGGTGCTACAGAAAGCCCTTTCCGAAAGCCCCAGCCTGATTTCACTATCAGCCACTTAACCACGACATTAATTTTTTCAAATGCTGAACTTCTAAGACTTGAAATTACCATATGGGTTGGAAAATGTTCTGTAGCTGAACCAGAACAGCCTGTTAATTAAATAACACACGTGTTTTCGTAACACGAAGTTCTTTGACATTAAAAAAAATGCCCTTCTTTCCATCCACCCCACCCCACTCTCCTCACATTGGTATAGAAAAATGAATTAATTCTACCTCAGTGTTTTTTCCTATGGAAGGTAATGTTACCAGGAAATTCTAGATTTCAAAAAATAACTTCTAAGGGTTTTGATGAAAATTCAGCTAACCTCTCACACTTTTGACAGAATGTTTGTGTCTGACATAATTGCATTGTTTTTGATTAGTGGCTTTGGTTAGAAAATCTGGACCTAGCAAGTTCCCCCAGCTCAGTCTCGTGCTTGTAGGATTTGAGTTGGCCCTTCCAGGGCTTTAGGTAACAGCTGGGGGGTGGCTTTATGTTAAGATCTGTGTATATTTTATTCTGCTTTTTCCCCCCTAAATTAATGCCAACCTTATGGTTTCTTAAAAGCTGAAACTACATTTTCTGTGGGCAGAAATACACCTCACCAGAATTTCCCCTTTGGAGAATTTTTTATATTCAAGTAAAATTGCCTTAGAAGTTAAAAATTTTATCTTCTTAACTAGCATTAAGAATTTTTGTTTTAAATAAAGACCCATTTTATTGATCAGACATCAACATTTATAGTTGTGAACCACAATGCATATAGGAAAGTAACATATTTATCCTTGATACTATAGAAATGTACAATGAAGTTATCTTTTCGCAGGTGGACTATCTTACTGTGATGGGAGCAGTCAGGTCAGTACGTGGGTAGTACTGTGAGAGTGAGCGTAGAGCAGTGTGTTGAGTAGTCCCTGCCCCAGGCCCCACCTGCTCCAGGGCCTCTTTGGAAGACCATACTGTGTGGATCTCTTCAATGCCAAGGTTCATGCCCTGGGTGACAGTAGCACAGAATTAAACAAATTAATTGGAGCTCTGACCAGCACTGCTGTGGGGCTAACAAACCAATTCTCTGGGGTCAGCCAGACCCCATTCTTTCGTTCTGGGGGTTCTCTTGTGACAGAAGACCAAATATGTCAGTCACTAAGATTAAACTAGTGATGAAATTCAGAAAAGCTGCTTCTACCTCTCCAATAAAAGAAGACATTTTTGTCACTTCAGAAATAATCTTTGAAATTGATACTGAAAAACGGCACTCTGTTAACTGGCATTAAGACTACCCTTTTGGGGGACCTGGATGGCTCATTCGGATAAGTGTCTGGCCCTTGATTACAGCTCAGGTCATGATCTTATGGTTCATGAGTTCAAGCCCGACATGGAGTTCCACTCTGACAGTGCAGAGCCTGCTTGGGATTCTTTCTCTCCCTCCCTCTCTGCCCCTCTCCTGCGTGCATGCGCATATGCTCTCTCTTTAAATAAAAAAGTAAATGAATAAATAAATGACTTTTTAAAAAGACTACCCTTTTAAAATACAGGAATACAATGCCTTTTAAAAAATCCAAAATAGAATTTCTATCTTAAATTATCTTACTATGTAAGTATTTTGTGTGCATGTTAAGTTTTATTGCAGGATGAATGATGGTCATTAATTTTAGATTCATAGATTCAAGGAACAAGAACAAAGCTGCCCGTTTTTTTAAAAAGCCACATGGTGACACATGCTGTGTTAAGAGTAGCCCAGGCAGATCAGGTTCCTTGGCAAACGTTAAGTTATATTGCTCTTATTGAATTATACCATGCTATTACTATTCTAAGTCACCTTAAAAAAAAAAAAAAAAAGTACACCCCGGAGCATCTAACTGGCTCTGTCACTTAAGCATCTGACATCAGCTTAGGTCAGGATCTCACGGTTCATGGGTTCACACCCCACATCATGCTCAGAGTTTGGAGCCTGCTTTGAATTCTGTGACTGCCTCTCTCTGCCCCTCCCCTGCTCATGCTCTCTCACTCTCTCTTAGTCTCTCAAAAATAAATAAATGTTTAAAAAAAAATACACCTAACTACAGTTAGATAGCTCTCTCACTAATCTGTTGTTCTGGCCAGTTAATTCATGCTTAGCCTGGTCTAATCCATAATCTCTGGTTACTTCTGCCTCCAGGACCTCCCTGTGGTTTCTTACCCATTGCTCAGTTTTCTCAGGGTCTGGTCTGTGGAGCGTCTGCACCACAGGGAACCTGTAAGGCTGTGGCCTCCTGGGCCTCCCACAGTCATACCCACCCTCTGTGTCTCACTGCCACCCACCTCGTGGGTATATTTGTGTCTATACGTTTATTTGAGCTACTGAAATTTTCTCTCCCACAGAAGAAATATCTACGTACCTCCTTGGCCTCCTTCCCCAAAATATAGCAGAACAATTATCTTGAAGCTGAACAAGTTGGACTTGGCCACCAAGGTTCCATATTTCTTTCGTTGCTGCTGGCTAGGGTGACATTTTCACTAGGTGCGAGTTTGATGATAAGCTGACTTCTGACACACATTGGCTCCTTTGATGGTCGCCACCCCAAGCATAAGCCAGGCAGAACCTCTAAACCACACACACAGTAAGGGGACTAAGTAGAATGCAGTAGGTTTCATCTACGGGCTGGGGGAATTAACCAGGGGAGTTAGTTTTGTTTCATGTTTTAACAAGCATAAAGTTTACTTACCAGTGTCTGTGCCCAGAGAAACTTAACATTTAAATGTTGAAATGTAGGAGCGCCTAGGTGACTCAGTCCGTTAAGCATCCAACTCTTGATCACAGCTCAGGTCTTAATCTCCTGCTTGTGGGACTGAACCCCACATTGAGCTCTGCACTGGTGGCCTGGAGCCTGCTTGGGGTTCTGTCTCTTCTCCCTCTCTGCCCTTTCCCAGCTCATATTCATTCTCTCTCTCTCTCTCTCTCTCTCTCTAAATATTAAAAATAAAATGTTGAAATTTAGTCTACAAAAATGTAAATTCCTGTTTGGTTGCTGTACCCAGAGCACCTTCTAGAAAGGTACCTTCTAGAAAGGAATGCACTCAGGCATTCATATTTGTTGGCTGTTGTTAGTGAATATCTTGATTTATTAAACATTGGACGACTTGCCCACAGTGTGACCTATCTACCATCTTTATAAGACATACAACCTGTACTTCACACTTTTTTTTTTTTTTTTTTTGGATAATTGGTATTTTCTTCATTTCTGGCTCAAGGTTTGAAAGCAGATTACCCCCCTTTTTTTTTTTAACTTGAATTTTATTTTTAAGCAGACTCTACACCCAACATAGGGCTTAAACTCACAATCCCAAGATCAAGACTCACACGCTCCACTGACTGAGCCACAGGCAGGTACCCCTAAAAGCAGATTACTCTCCTAAAGAAAGCCTTGTGTAGTAAGAACCAAGTGGGGCTGAAGCCCCGAGGAGGTGTGAGGTGGTCGCTGTTAAGTGGCCATGGTGTCTTGCTTGCTGGTCTGTCACCTGTGTGTATGGGCAGGTGTGTCTCCCTGTAGGGCCTGGTCAGAGGATTGCGTGACACAGCTCGCGGCAAACATTGCAGGCTCTGGTGTGTAGTAGGCATTTGAAGAAAAGATTTCCTTTCCCTCAGGGGTAAGTTAACTTTTTTAATAGCTTCTGAAGTTAGGAGAGAAAACACTTGATTGTTGAGAGTATGAAAAGATTAGTAACAATGGGGTACCTCTGATATAGAGTAAATCCTTAAAGTGCTATAAACCCCCACAAAGGGAGTAAACTGTTATACATCTACCCTGAAATTTTGAGGGCTGCCAGTTTTAGCCATTTAAATGAAACTTAATTTTAATGGGCTTTTACAGAGTAATGATAAAAACATTTGTATGGCAAAGATACAACCTAAGTGGTTTTTACTGTGGGTGGAGGTATATTCAGGGGACGTGCTTGGCCTCTCCTAAAAGTTTCTCTGTGGTCACAGCCCTTGTGTTCTCCCCTAGGGCTTTGGGAGTCTTCCCTTGGTTTATTCACAGAGCACAGATAATTCTATGTTCACACGCACACACACACCCCAGCCTCTCTCAGGCACTCACTCTTTGTGGGGTCATTGCATTTGGGTGCAGGTTGGGGAGACCAAGAAGATGGGGCAAAAATTTTGAGAAGACTTGGTAAAAGCTCAGTGTTTCAGGGGGTTTTTTTCCGAGTACACTTCTAAGTGCTTTTATAGAACTATGAATCCACATTAGTTTTACTTGAAATGATAAAATTCAGAAATCCAAAATATATTTTTATAAACACACAACACAGAAAGCCATATGTATGATATTGCGAAATCTGATTCTTGTAGGTTTTTGAATACTTTGCCGTGGTTAGAACAAAGCACGTGTGTTTAATTGTGAGTACGGCGTGCCCGTTTTAACAGTAAGTTTAAGTCACAAACCCAAGAACCTCATCTCTTTTCCCCAGCCTGCATTACTGAGTGCGGAGAATGCCATCTTCCTGGCACATGGTGGGATCTTTTCAGGACTCCCATATTTGCTCCCCTTCATGGCTTTAAGTGGTTTCATTACCAAACAGATGAGTAGACTGGGTGGGAATGTTAGTGACAGCTTGATGGAAAGGCAAAGTCCCTCTTTTTCCTTCTTTCAAAAATGCCTTTGCTCCTTCACCCAGAACGTTTCCTCTCCCCGTGTGGTATTTGTAGACTTGAATCCACCTTTACTGGCTGCATTAATACAAACACGTAATTATGCTTTAATTTGACCATGTGCTATATAAAGACACCCGCTGCACCTACTTCTGTAGAAGCAGCTCGTTTAGGTAGCCCACTGTTTCTCAGGTTTTCCCATATTTTGCTTTAAATAGAACGACCATTTCATTTCCTATTCCTACATGATGTTTGAAGTTTCCCTGCGAATCCTACCTTGTATAAGATCAAAATAGTTACTGACAGCCTGAATTTTTATGTTCTATGTTTCAAGTATGGTTTTTTGAGGGCAGATGATATTTATTGTACCATCATATTAATTTATCTTGTTGAAATGGAAGTGTGTAATTATTCGGCCAGGATATTTTTAAATTTTGCAATCCTGAGTCTCCAGTTTTGAAGAAGAAAGTTGTTCTTTATCCATTAGTCTTTGTAACCAACTATGTGTGGCACACCTTACCACCAGAAGCTAGTGCGTAGTCCTGGAAGTTAGGGAGATGCCAAAACAAAGCAAAGCAGAGTGTGTGAGATGGGCTTGCTTCTAGAAACTTACATCTGGAATGTGCTAAATGATTCCTGTTCTGTCTGTTCTGATGCAGCATCCATGAGGCAGTCTCAGGCTGTACCTGCAGATATGCGCCCGGAGATATGGATCGCACAGGAGCTGCGGCGTATTGGAGACGAATTTAATGCATATTACCCAAGGAGGGTAATGCTGTTTCTTTACCCCTTCTCCCCCCACCCTCCCCCTCCCCACAAGTTTTTGTTAAGGCGAGATGAGTAATAATTCTGGGCTTATTCTGGAAGCGTGAGGTATTGCTTATGTTTTAACCTACCAGTGTTTCTGCTTTCCCGTTTTCCATTTTAAAATGGAAAAAAGCATTTTAAAATGCTTTATGAATGAATTTTTTAAGTGATGGTAATGAAATACAGTACAAGGTGGCAAAGGGATTTTATGAGCATAGACTTTAGAACATCCATGCCAACAAAGGGATTATCGATAGGCTTTGAAATGTTCCCACATAAATAGTAATACAGCTTTCAGTCTGTTTAAGGTGTTTCTTTTTTTTATTTTTTTTAAAATTTTTTTAGTATTTGTTTATTTTGAAGGAGAGAGAGAGAGTGTGTGTGAGCAGGGGAGGGGCAGAGAGAGGGGGAGACAGAGAATCACAAGCAGGCTCCAGGCTCTCAGCTGTCCCCACAGAGCCCGACACGGGGCTCGAACTCACGAGCCATGAGATCATGACCTGAGCTGAAGTCGGATGCATAACTGACTGAGCCACCCAGGTGCCCCATGTATAGAGTGTTTCTTATTCCCTTTGGGTCCTTTGGATCAAAAGTTGAAGAACTATGAAAACTTGCATCTTTACTCAGCCGAAGGCAATGATGCCAACAGTAGTCATGTAATATCACCCCTGTAACCTGACAGGCGACAAGCCAGAGCAGGAGAGCCATCGCCCTTTGAGTCTGCATTGCTGTCCTCGAGCGCCCATTTACAGAAATGCGTTAGGAGGCCATCAGTCAGTGGTCTGTGATCCCAGGTCTAAGTATTTTACACCCTGAATTGACTGCCACCTAAATTCTGAGGTGTGCTGTTGATTACAAAAAAAAAATCTTCCCAGTATCTTCTTCAACAGACACAGTGTATGTTTTGTGTGTTTTCCTCAGTGGTAACAGACATTACCATTTGGACACGTTTAGCCCATGGAAGACATTTTAAAATGCATAAGCTTTAACTCCGGGAGTTGGGGCTGTTCTGAGTGTAGGCGAGTACTTCCTGCACAGGGTACCCTTGCAGACGTGTAATAGAATGAACCTTTGGCTCATTGACATTTATTTCAAACAAGCAAGTATGAAGATATTTCTGTGGATTTATCCAAAAAGAAGACACATCTTACTTTGTAGAAAATGTTATCATTGTTATTATCACCCTTCCTTATTGTGTCTTATCTCACGGGTTGGTTTGTTTGTTTTTTTCCTGAATGTTACGGCTTCGTATAAATCTCTCTTCAAGATTTTTTTTTCTGATTTTTTTTTTTTTCCTGGAAGGAGAGGTCATCCTTAGAATACCCCAGTACTTCTGTCCTGCTTTAAATGCTGGTCTCTTTTTTAGCGAACTGTTGCTAAGTAAGCGGATGTTACCTATTAGTTGCTTTTAGTCATTCTTGTTTTCCTGTCCATACAATGCCTTTCAGGCTTTTTTTAAACACACATGGAGACATCCTCCTATTTTCAGAGGGTCTTTCATTAATTTTTTCAGCATAGAGTCTTGTACAGGAGCCAGTGATGCTCTGAAAACTCACACTGGATCCTCTTCGCACCTTCCCGCAGGTGTGTTTGATGGGAAATGTGCTATAGTAGGATTCCCGTGTTAAATGACAAATGTCACACTGATGGATGAGTTTAGGAGTTTCTCACGCAGCTGTCTTGAGCTGGCAGGAGTATCCAGCATCCTACATCTGATGGTTACAGCGCATAAATTCCTCCTCAGCCTAGCTCTGAAATGGTAATTGTTCCTGCAAGGTTGACTGTTTTGTAATTTGCCACTCAAGTCCCTCTTCCCCCTCAACTTCCCAGCTCCTTTGCCTTGATTTTGGTGCTCCTGTGTGTGACCGGACTCAGCCCTCCTGGTGGACCAGGAGGGACTGGGCAGAATCAGGAGCCCGGTGCATTCACGATGAGGACCTCATGCTGGGGTGGGGAGGCTGCCTGTGACTGAAGAAGGCAGACTGATTCCGGGGGGCACATCCGTGATTCAGCGGGAGAAGGTGGTATGGTGGCCTCTTGAGTTATAGCCCAAGCAGTGAAGTAACCAGTGTGCCTCCTTCCCGCATCTTAAAGGGGTTTATAGATGTCCTTAGGCCAGATCTGACTTGGGGGGCTGCCCAAGAGACATGAGGTTGTTGGGCTCTGTTGCCTTCAGGGTCCAGAAGCTCTGGACACCACCATGAGTCCACACAGCTCCATTCTCAGGCCCTGGATCAGAGCCTTTGGCCACAGAGCCAGGAGCCTAGTAAGGATATTGTGTGGAAGTTTCTCTTTCAACTTACATGGAGCACCAGTGACTCTATAAGGCGTCCCCCAGAGGGACCTGGTTTGATGCACCGTGCACACCACGGTGGCCTGTGTGATCAGTGAGAAGACACGGGTCAAGTGTGGCATGAGGGCTGGCGCACAGCCAAGCCACAGCCATCCTCACATAGGCCCTGGAGGTGGACAGTGCAAGTCACGTGCAGTTGGGTCACAGGCTGTTGGGTTGTTTACATCACCTTGCCTGTCCGTTGGAGGTGAAGGAACAGTGTCTAGCAGATTGTATCCTTCCTCTCCTCTTCTTCTCCCAGTGTTCGTCCACAGTGCAGCTTTTCGGAGGCTATTTGAGATGGCCAGACCTATTTATTCAAATGAGATACTGTTTGTTCTCAGTGCTTTTGGTAAAATAAATGTGTTTCACCGCAGTACCACACAGTTTCCTGGTGACAAACCTTATTTTGCATCTCTTAAAAAAAAAGTGAACCACTGGGAAAATGCAGTCCCTGATAATTTAAGAGACTCTAGCTTTCTAAGTAGGCTGGGATATCGGGGGAGGCTTGGGGACAGACCGTAGGTTATAGCCTGATTTTGTAAAATGAAGGCAAATACATTCTCCAGATTTGAATGAAGAGCCAGTTCGAAGCACCAGACCCTGGATAGTGACACGGTGACCCCCAAAGCTACAGACGCCCGTCTTGGTAGTTGTTAGGTTAAAAATAATCCTTAGCCTGCAGCCACATTGATGGACTGTCCGTTGTTGAATAGTGGGGGTGGAGATCTGAGGAGGAAGTGGGAGGCTGTAGTGGAAAGTAATGCATTCATGTCGCCCACTGGCTCACGGGGTGGGGGGCTGGGGGCTACTTGTTTGGTGAGTGGTGCGCGCCGTGGCCCTGCTTTACAGATGATTGCTTTTTAATAGATTTTAGCATTTTTAAATACTTAGTGTCTTTATTTGCCTAATACTATTACAGTGCCTTTTCTAAAGTGTTGGTCTTTTACTGCCATGAGCCTTGCGAAGCCTGACAGGATATTTTCCCGTTTTTTCAGTTAGAGCAATAGAGGAAGGTGTCCTGTAGTTGTCATGTGTTCAGTCCACTTAAGGGCAGTGGGGAAGCGTTTGCCGCGGAGCTGTGCAGTCTGAGCCCCTGGAGGAGGTGTGAGAGAGGCGCAGGTGAGCACAAAGTCCCGGTGCATGTTCCCTTTCTCTCTTGTGACTCCATGTCACCACCCCCGCATCACCCTGCCGGGGCAGAGTGGCCCGCGTACCCCCCTCTGCCTGGTGAGCCTGACTGCTCCAAGTCCGGTGTATTTTTGTGACTTTTTCATTTTGAAATAATTGCAGAGTTCATGTGAAAGTTGCAAGAACAGTACAAAGAAGCCCCTTCCGTCCGCCACCTGAGTGCCCCAGTGTTCCTGCGTTGCCACATTGGCTTTAACGTTCTTCCCCTTTCTCCCCGCGTGCCTATTATTTTCTGCACTGTTTGAGAATAAATGGCAGGTGTGACATCCTTTTACTCTTCAGTGCGTCCGTGTGTCTTCCCCCCGCCCCCCCATGAAAATCTCCTCATATGTAACCACACTGTAGTTCTTGAAATCCGGAAATTAACAGTGTTACAGTACTGTTACGTAACCTGTGGACCTCATCCAAACTTTACCAGTTGTGCCAAAAATGTCCTTTATTGTAAGATAAAAACAGGTTTTTATCTGGTCCAAGATGCAGTTTAGAGTCCTGCATTAAATGTAGTTGTCTTACCGCTTTGACACCGTAACTTAGAACCACCCCTCGGTCTTCGTGCCGCTGACACTGTGGAAAGGTCAGGACCGTTATTTTATAGATTCACCCTGATTCCGGTTTGTCTGATGTCACCTCGTGATGAGATTTGAGGTTTGTGTCTGGGGCAGGAGCACTACAGGAGTGACACTGGCCTCCTCCATCCAGGCTACACTGGGAGGCATGGGGCATCCGTTTGTCCTGTTACTGGCGAGGCTGACTGGTCAACAGCGGGGTCCCCGACTCTCAAGTCAGTACGTTTCCATCTGTCACGGAAGGAACGTGTGTGTAGAGGAGGAAGAAGTTCCCTCCCCGACTGTGTGCTTATTTTGTTTGTCGACCTAAATTCACGGGTCCCTGTTTAATTCTACACGTTACTACGCATTACTCTTAGCACTTATTTTGATCCTTCAAATTATCCTAGATTTGGCCAGTGGCAGCCCCGGTGCATTTTCACCTGTCGTTAAGCATTAAGGAGCCTCAGTAGTGCAGGCGCACATAGAAGGTATTACAGGACGAAGCCTGGGGGCCTATGGAGGTGGCGCGGCTCCTGAAGGGCGTCTGTTGCTTAATGATGACCTACACCCACACAGGCCCTGACTGCCCAGCTCCCTGTGCCCGGGATCTTGGTGAACGCCAGAGAGCATGGATCTGTGGGCCTGTAAGGAGGAAGATTTCTCAGAGAAGCTAGGTCTCTGCCTTGAGCTCTACGAAGAGCCTGAATGGCTCGCATGTAGCTGAGTGGTGCGGCATGGAGCACCGAGTGCCCAGCACCACTTCTTGGGATGGTGTCCACTTGGATGGGATTCTTAGCCGTGGGCTAAGGGCGCAGTCCAAGCCTGTGGAGCATGTGCCGGACCTTCATAACACAAGGACGTGTGCTCTTGGGATAATCAGACCCATCTTCTAACCAGCGCCTGCCTCCCCCACCCCCATACCAAGGCTGGGATCGCTTCCCTTTCTGGCCTCCTCCTTGCCTTGCAGTCAGGTTGTCTGGCCTCCGTTGCTCTGTGCTAAGGTAGACTGCTCTCAGTTGATGATGGCTTGGGGATGTCCTTGGTGAGTGGACAGCAATGAGCAACAGCGTGGGAAGCTACGCCAGACCTTCTAGATGGGCCAAGAAGTGAATGAAAACCCTTTCATTGTTGGGTCCCAAGAAACAGTGCATCCTTTGTTTACACTGCCTACTTCCTACTTCTGTCCCAGGCGTGTACAGGCACGAGTTGGCTGAACTGCATGTAGACTGAAGAGTAGCACTGAACCAGACGAGGTAGAGAGGGAAAGGTGGCTTGCAGACTGGTTTGGATGGGAGCAAAAGTTTAATTGAAGTGTCAGCCAGTAGCATTTTCATTTCACTGTATATGAATTTGAAATCTTTGTGTGCTCTCCTTCCTATGATGTGAATTCCCTGTGCTGTGTGATTCTTAGTTTTATAAATGATATTCTACTGTAGATACTAATCGGTACAAGGGAGAGAACGAATTTGTAGCTTGTTTGGTAAGAGCGTAAGCTGAACATGAACCCAGAGATATGTGTTCACTGACACCGTTCTTTTGAGGCCTTCATTAATTGAACAGAGGAGTTTAATAAAATATGCCACTTTCTATTATTGTCTGAGCAAAGCATAGTGGGGAGTTTGCATATCAAATATTAAATTAAAAGTAAACGTATCTCATGAGACCGTGAGTTGCCCATGAGTTTATAGAAAGACCGTTTTCATGGCAAAAACCATTGTGAGTAGCTTCAGTAAATTGGTGCCTGCCATTTATCTGTGATGTAGTTTTCAGGTTTAGTGAGTGTTTTTCTCGCAGTTGGAGGAAGTAGTTCGGTGTTGTGGTTTTAAGAGCCTTCCAACAACCCCCATCAGAGCGATGCTAGAGCCTGTGTGATCGAAGAGTCACCCTTCCTACGGCTTCAGCCCTGAGACCTCTGAGACAGCACATGGCTCAGCATATCTCCACAGTGATGGATTGTAGATTTTCTGAATGAGGGTTTTCCACGACTTGAAGATAAAGTGTGATCTTACAGGAAAGCAGGACTTGTGGACACACATGAGGTCTGGAATGCCGACTCCATCCATTATCCTCTAGGAGCCCCAGTTTCTGCCCCTCTCTTAGGGATGTGGGAAAGGTCACCCGGAAACATTCAGGGGATGGGGCTAGAAATTTCTGTCCTCCCTGGTCCATCATCCTGGTGTCACTTTGAACTAGAACTGAAAACGGTTCCCAGTTGATCTTCAGCGTTTAGAGACGCTACCAGATTTTTCACGCATCTGTGTCTCATTCAACCCTCTGCTTATGGAACAAGTTGTGTCGGGCCCTACTGATGCGTGCTGGGTCTGTCTGGGTGCACAAAAACAGGAGGTGAGGCTGGGGCACTGGGGTGTGTTTGAATGGCTGGGTGGGCAGCGCGCTGGATGCGGCGGTGTCCGCTCACCCTGCCCGCGAGAGCTGTGTCTGCATGGCCGGGGGCACACCTGGATGGCTGGGGTGGGGGGGCGGACCTAGGCCATTCACACAGAACCATTCAGAGGTGCAGGTGCCTGGAGGGGGACTTCAGAGAGGTCTAGCCGGGGGTTTTTAATCCTCTTGAGGAGGAAATGACGCGCCTGAGGCAAGGCTTGGCGGGCCTCACCATCCCCCCTCCAGACTTCTCCCCGATGAACCCGAGCAGAGAGGCCCGGCTTATGGTCACAGTGTGTCTCATCATCTTTTTGAGGCTGGGACATTTCAGAGCCTGGTGTTCTTGCGCTCACGCTTATATTTGGTCTGGTGGAGTCACACAGGAGACATGGCTTCTCTGCAGTGGGCCACGGTGCAGCACCACCCCTCCTGGGCGGTGGCTGGGGGTCCTTCCCATTAGCCGGGGTGGGGTCTGGGATCTGAGGGCCCAAGAGGTCGAGGGATGCCCGGGAGAGGGGCGTGCCGCCCCACCCGGAGTGCACCCAGTGTGCGTCAGGCCTGACTGGAAGGGAAACAGAGAAGTGGCTGTTCCACAAAACCTGCTTTGAAATGACGCATCCAAAATGAAGCGGAGTCAGATTGTGCAAATGAGTTTTCTGTGCCCCACCCCCCACTCCTACCCCCTCCTCCCGCAGCAGCAGGTGAGTGGGGCTCTGGTAGGTCAGTGCTCGGTGCGGGAGAGCTCACTCCTGGTCGCTGAGTGGGAGCACCACATCCGGGGAGGGCCTCCCGGCACCCTTTCTACAGCTGTGTTGACATCACAGCACGTGAAGCGCACGCTATGCAAATACACACTTGGCCTTGGTGCTGAATAGAAAATGAACTTGGTTTTGGGGCAGCACTGCGGCATCCGCCTGAGCCCTGACAGCGGCGGAGTAGCAGACCGGCACTAAAATCTGGACCGCGGTTGGGAGACCCCACAGCTTCCTAAAGATGTCCACGTTTGGGGGCCCTTTTCCTCTCTGGTTTCTGTCCTCCCTCTCTTGGCGTTGAAAATACTCCTTAGATTGATGGTGGTCTTCCATCAGGATCACTGAGGCCTCTCTCTGTCCCCCACCTACCCTGCCATCTTTGATTATGGCAGCACTCAGCATTAGCCCGGAAGGTGCTATGACAGCCCCTTGGGGAGTAGACACCATCCATCCAGATGCTCCCTTGACACATCCTCACTTGCCCGATCCAGAGCACATGTTCCCCATTTGTCAGAGGCTCACGGCCTGAGTTCAGTCTCTTCTAACATGTTACCACTCAAAGATCTATTTAAAAAGAAGAGGCTTCCAGGTGGTTCAGTCAGTTAAGCACCCAACAATTTGATTTTGGCCTAAGTCATAATCTCATGGTTCTTAAGATCCAGCTCCATGTCAGGCTCTGCACTGGGCATGGAACCTGCTTGGGATTCTCTCCCTCTCTCTCTGCCCCTCTGCAGCTTGTGTGCTCTCTCTCAAAATGGATAAATAAAAAATAAATTAAAAAAAAAAAGTTTAGCACCTCTTAGATATTCACTGTTGAAAGTATATAAGGGGTTTTTGAACAAGTTTAAAGATTTCTGTGTGTCTGAGTTTTTATAGGTATTCCTTGCTTTTTGGGATGTCTCTTAGAATTTGCTATTGATCTCCCTTTGATAAAATGGTAAAGATCGTGTCATGTTTCCCTTGTTACTTTGACTGCCAGGAAACTCTTAGCTAAACTATGGCTCTTCTGCTATAGATCTCAGCCGTGGTTCCCAGGCCAAGTCTCTCTGTCATTTCTGATCTCTCTTAAGTTTTGTTTTTATTCTGCCATGCACATCTGTGTGTTTTTATGGTTTAGCTCCCTTGAGTAATGCCAAGTGAATGTGCATGTTGAACTTACTGAGTCATTTGGTACAGTGGAGTTTGGACCAGCCTTCAGTGCATGGATTGGTGAGCCAGTGTGTTCTCCACTGGGCTGAAGTCTGAGTTGACTTGTCAGGATCACTTGATAGTTCTTGACGTTTATTCCACAAGCTTGGTCTGTCATCTCATCCATGAAAATGGCGAGGCAAGCTAGGCTGACTCAGCACTGTCATGAAGATTGTAGAGGTGTGTGGCACGCCATTTTGTCTAATGGTGGCATTGGGTGATTCTTCTGGACCCCAAGGTAGGGCGCACAAAGTCTGAAGACCTGGTGTGTCTTGGGCAACTTTTCAGAGGCTGGGCTCACCTCTGCCTGCAGGAGAGCGAAGCCAAGTGCAGAGCTGTGCTCTGTGGGCGTGCAGTCTGTGGCCCAGTTCTCTGGGCAGCCTGGGATCAGGGTCTCTTGTATCTGCGTATCTGCCTCCCTGGATTGAGGAAGAGAGGATGTTTCTCTGTGATTATTTTGGCACAGGGCTCCCATTTTGCCAGGATGTGTAGGTGTTTTTCCACCTGCAAAGCAGGAACCTGAGTCCTGATTCCACAGGCAGGGCGGTGGTCGCTGTGAGTGGCACCCACGGGTAGCCCTTCAGACAGGCATGCGTTGCTGTTCTGTGCATGTTGCTAATGACGCAGGTATTACCCATGAGGCCTAGTGGATGCAGACACTGCTTTCAGTTTCGGGCCCCAGCACTCCCTGCCCTGGCCCCATGCAAGGAGGTGTGGGGGCTGCGGGAGACCCTTGCCCAGAGAGGAGCATGGACTGTCAGAATTGGTTACTGGAGGGAGACACAAAGCTGACTGTTGAAGGAGTCATCTTCTGGGCACACGAGATAGCTATAAAAGTCAATTACCCCAAATAATAGAGTTTCTGATCTAGTCCATGGAGATAAAAAGACCCAACAGGATGGGGCCCTACACTTTGAGCACGTGTGTGTGTGTGTGCGCGCGCGCGTGCGCGCACAGAAGAGATCACTGTAATACGTAAATTGTACCTTAGTAGCAGTTTTCATTTTTTTAAATCATCTCCTTTACCCAAATGCATCATATTAATGTATTAATGTATCTTCCTAAAGCACTTTAATGAGTTTGACTAAAACAGCGTGCCACAATCTCTGACCTAAGAAGTGGTGTTTTTCTAAAGGGGGAAGGACCAAGAATGTTCGCTTAGCCTGAGAGGGCGTGTGGATTTGCTAAGGCTGTTGCAGCAGAGTACCACCGACTCGGGGGGAGTCAGGGCCTAAACAGCGGAGCCGTGTTTATTCACAGTCCTGGAGGCCAGAGGTCTGAGAGCTCGTGCTGGCTGTACCCGTGTGGTGTACTTGGCGCTGATAGCTGGAGCTCGGCTGGGCGTCCCCACCCTCTGCGGCTCCTGGGCCATCGGGGCGCATGCGGTGGGCTCCCCACAAACTAACTGATCTGAAGGGCTGCAGGTGCCAGAAGGCAGTGAGTGTGTGGGTGATGGGAGCTGCCCATCACCCAGCTGCTCCTGAGGGATGGGCCGCCTGCATGGAGCTGTGCCAGCTGTCAGAGGCTTTCTGGACTGGCATGGCCTTTCTTTGGTTTCGGTCTTAGTGGCTTCCTCCATTGAATGTTGTCCAAAAGCAGTTTCTCACCAGCTTAAAAGCGTGCGCCGTGTTGTCACGCATGCTGCCTGAGAGGGCAGGCGTCCCGCTGTCCTTCCTGAATGGTTGTAGCATCTTGTCGTCTGTCAGAGATTGGGTGTTCCTTTTGCCAGAATTTCTTGCGTTGCCCCCACCCCCTTCCCGGCTTCCTTCCATGCCCTTTACATTTAGAAAGCAAAACTCTTAAACATGTGGAAAGACTTATGAGTGAGTCCTGTCTGCTGTCACGACCACTGTCGTGTACCTGATGTCTTCAAAGGGTGGAGATTTCTCCTCTGAGATGCTCCCAGTTCTGGAATGTAAAATTAGCTAAGTGTGAGCAGTTGAAATCTATCACTAATGGGCCCCAGTCCCCTTGCTGGTGTCACTTAGACTCCGTTCTCTGGTCTCCCTGAGGCTGGTAATGACACCTGGCTGACATGAGATTTCCCACCTTGAAGTGACTGCTTAGCCCTGCATTTACGCCTTTTTCGTTTTAGTAAGTCGTGGTTTTATTTTGAATAAGCCTCTTTCAACCTGTTAATATTAGTCTAAACTAAAATTAACCTTCCCCTAAATTATTCTCACACAGAAAAAGCAAAGTAATTTTGAAAGTTAAATCAAAACAAAGCAATCTTGTGTGTAAAACAGATAAAAATCACAGACTGTGGTTACGGAGCGCCTGTACAGGAATCGCTTACAGAAAGCTGATTTCCTCCAGTCTGGTTATGGAAGGAGAACGGGAAATGCCCCGGCCAAATCACAATCCCATTCTGTCAGACAGGCGCGGGGGGAGCTCGTGTAAACAGCAGGGGCTTGCTCACAGCTGGTGTCTGTGGGTACTGTTTGTGTGTGAGAGGGGACACTTGTTCCCAGCCTGACTTGTGGCCGGCGGTTCGGCGGCGGGAAGCTTCACCTGCTCGCAGGAGAAGGGGGTTCATGGAGACCCCCAGAAAGCAGGTCCCGGGCACAGATTACTCGCTCACTAAGGAACCGACCAGGATGGGTTCCAGACCTGAATTGTGAAACAGATGGTAGCTCCTGGTGTAGAAGCAGGTGTGCTCTGCTGCGGACTCCAGCTGCTCTGAATTTATACCTTGTGCTTAGCTGCAGAATGGATTAGAACTCCGAGGTGGGCACTCTTCAGAAGACTGGAGGACCTCTGGGACCTTTAATCTAGCAGTTTCCCTTTGAACAGTTCGTCAGCTTGCCATAAACATAGGGTAGTCACTGGCAAAGGGGCTTTTTAAAATTTTTTCATTGTCCTTTCTTTGCTCCCCACATGGAGTTGGGGGGGGGTGACTCAGCCTGTGAGTGTGACCATGGACAATGCGCTGAGCCACCATGTTTATGTAACAGAGCTGCCCACCAGCAGCCAAGAGGTTCAGGGGCGCATCGGTGCACCACTTGATTTAGCTTAGGACTAAGTGACTCCAGATCACTGGTTTCTCAAATAAACTCCAGCTACCAGAAGTTCACCCTTGGGGGAGTCAATGTATTTGAAGGTTAATAACCTAGGTAGTTAGATAGTTATTTCCATCTCTCTTCTGTTCCCTCCACCCCTGCCCCTTTCAACGGAACACCAACTCCAGTGAAGTGGTGGGAGTAGGGGACACCTGGTTGATACACTTCTTGATCAAGGCAGTTCTGGCCAACGATGACCTAGAAAGAATAGTGTTTTAGGGGAGCAAATGGAGATTCAAGGATTCTCCTTGAGGCTCCAGGCATTCTGGGAGTTCCTTTAAAGAAGCAGATCATTTGGTCTGCTGCTCTCTACGCAGTGAGGTCTCCCTCTGCAAGGGACGTGGGAGGAGGGACTCCCCTTTCTCTGCCTCGGGGAAGAACCCGTGTTTGGAAGGTGGGGTGCCTCCACAGCCGCGTTACAACGGGATCGGGGGTTCAGGTAACTATAGGCGTCCCCCCACCCAAAAAATAACATTAGGGCTGAGAAACTAAGAAACTGTCCTATTGTCGTTTCAGGTCTTTTTGAATAATTACCAAGCAGCAGAAGCCCACCCCCAAATGATTATCTTACGACTGCTACGTTACATCGTCCGCCTGGTGTGGCGATTGCAGTGACGACGGGTTCCTCGTGGAGCCAGATGTGTGCAGACATTTCACGCGTTCACACCAGCAGGCCCAACACCGCAGTTTCTGGGTGCCGTTGCCGCACAGCCAGCGGCCCCTTCTCCGATGGGGCGTGCGGGCAGGCCGGCCGACGCATTCCTGAGGACGCTGTGCTGCATGTGGACCGGACCTTTCTGTTCACCACACAGCAGAATTTCTAATCGAAGTTTCTTGTGAATGTAAATGAGGGAGGATTCTTTTTTTTAAAAAAAAAAAAAAAGTAAAAATCATGGTTCTTTGGAGCAGGATTTTATGCAAGAATGGTGTTTACACATGGTGTGGGTTTTTTTTTTTCCACCTTCTTTAGTAAGAGCAGGTTTTTCAAAAAGGAAATGGAAACTTTTTAACCAACTCGTGAATGATTTTTGTACTAAAATTTTAAGAACCTATTGCCTACTCTCAGAGGATTATGTTAACTCTGCAGTGGAAACTGAGCCAGCTAATTTGTAAAGCTGCCTTAGTTTATTTTTAGAGATTACTGTACAGAATTTTCAAACGGGAGAGGTATGATATGGCCCCCCTCCTTTCCCTGCCATTGCCTCTTTGACATACTTTTTTTTTTTTTTTTTTTTTTTTACCATTATTATTAATACCAAAAAGTTGTTACGACATAGAACTGATTAAAGGGGCTGGGGGATCTGTTACCAGCCTGTATTGATACGCCACTCCCGTTTTGTAAATACTTACTTACCTCCTTAAATCCAATTGCATCTGTGGCAAAAAAAATTTTTAAGATTCCCTTCGTGTGTTTTTCCTTATCTCCTCTTGTGATGCTCTTCTGGTCTGTCTGGATGCCGACGCATGGATTTGGTCCAGTGTGTGCTCACGATAAAAGGTAATCAGGTCAGAACGTGAGTTAGGATCTGCCCAGATCACACACACTGGGACGTGCTTGATGTTGGTCTTCAGTGGTTTTGATGGGCTCATCATTTAGAAGTGTCCCAAGGAAGGTGTCCTATGCAGTCATAGCATAGACAGGTACTGGGCCCCCGGCACCGTTGACTTTTCTAGTTGTGGACTTGCCTATAGTCACAGGTGCCCTGTCCGCACACGGCGGCAGGTGACCCAGCTCCAGCCCTCTTGGGAATTGGCGCAGGCCTCGGGGCTTGAGGCGGCTGCTTCCTTCCAGGCTTTTTGTCTAACTCCCAAGTTCTTGTGGCCTTTGATGCCCGCCGCTTGGTTCCCACCCCTCTAAATCCATTTTGAAATAAAGGCTTAATTCCGCCTTCAGCGGTGCCATCCAAATAACCCCACTGGGGCACAAATCTGAAGTGGCCTCTCAGCCTTCTGACCAATAGGTTTGACTTGTTCATTTCTCTTGGGACAGTTGGGTTTTGTGGGACCGCCCTGTGTGCACCCACCTCCGTTGGGGGTGCTCTTTCTTTCTCCACACCTTCCTGGGATGGTTGCCGTGAAGGGAGAGCCCATGAGCTGGTCCGTCATTTCAAAGGCAGTTAACTGGGAGACCCAAAATAAAGACCAGGAAGTAGTAAAAGAAGGGAGGTGGCGATCGTTTCGTGAACCCTATATTAACTCTTACAGTTTTTGAAACCTCAGACCATTAAACAGCTTTTTAAGAGAACTACGTCAAACCCAGTCAGCGGCTCCAACAACTCTTGTTTGCTGTTGGCCCCTAAGAGGACCAGTATTTTCACATTATTAAATTAAGTGGGGAAATGCATTCGTTTGTATCTTCATAATTCTATATAAATATATATATGTGTGTGTATCTATAGCATATGCATTTTTTTTCCTTTAGGTAGAGATATTTGATTCCAAATATTCTTCCTCTAGAATTTTCTTTCCCCCCAGAAGTCTTCTTGGGGTCTTGAATATTTTTTTAAGGCTGTGTTGAGTGTCAGCTTGTGTTTCTGATGTGTCTTGAACCCCTTTGTAGGGTCACGAAGTCCACACAGTTGTAAGGCGGTGGTGGACCTGTTGGACACACACACACCAAAGACATATTTGGTTCTGGGCGCCTCCCCCTGACCCAGGACCTCCGTACTCAGTGCCAGTCTCTCCGACTGGAGCACTTTACTCTGTTTCTGCAATACTGCGGCTCCGCGGGAGCAGGGCCCGAGGGCTGTGTGCTGGCCACATGTGCAGGTTTACCTCTGGCTTGGTGGCCCCCTGGCCTCCAGGCCGGCCGTGGAAGCCGCTTGTAAGGAGATGAGATTCTATGAATTGTAGTATTAAGGAGCGGGATGTCACACCAGGACTCGAGAGAGGTGACTGGACGTCTCTGTACTGTACGCGTCTGTTTATCAAGATGCCTCCCTCCGGAAGGTATGCCTACTGTGGTAGACCTTGTACTCTTTATTTTTTATTTCTCTTACTTTTCGTAGAAAAAAATGGCTAGATCCCTTTTTGAAAACTGAATGCGGGTTTTGTGCCTTGACCATCTCTTCTCACGTGAGGTTTGTAGAAAGTGTCCTGTGACTTCTCACGGAAATGCAATAAACACATACAAAATGCTTCCATGAGTAGTTCTTCTAGTTAGCTGTGCTCCTGCCTAGAAAGGAGTTCACGAGGAACTCTTTCTGGGGCTTGTGGAGAAACCAGGTAAAAAATCCATCTGATCAAAACGAGTGTACACCGTAGAGAACGACTTTCTCCTGTTCCCCCCACCTCTTGATATTGTATATATTTTGACTATTTATTAGATTAGGAAGTCACATTTTACTTAACCAACTGAGCCAAATGTCTGTGTGCAATTGTGTTTCCTTTACCTTTCTTGTAAAATTTTGTACAGCATAAATGAGTAAAAAAATCACTGTTTTTACTAAACTTCTTCAGAACTGAGGATTGTAAATATTGTAGATTCTTTTTCTGTGTCATGTGTCCTACTGTTTCATAATGCTGTAACTTGTAGAAATATTGTATATTTATTTCCTGCTTATTTAATGTCTTAAGTTTTGAAAAGTGTTGACCTCCCTGCCCCCCACCCCCACCCCCCTGCTGTACCATTAATCGCTTTTTTAACTCTGACATAGTGACAGCTCAGCTCCTTGGGCCACGCGGTCTTCCCAGGATGGCCCTCCAGCTTTGGTTCCTGTCATTTCTGGTCACATGGGTTTCAAATTCTCGGGGTTTGCCCTCCTGATGATGACATTTGTGTTTGGCCACCAATGAGAGACCATGTGGCAGGCCACCAAATCCTACAAGAAATATCCAATGACTTTTGATTTGTTCCAAAAGAGCTTGCTTCTCATGGAAACAAATTCTATTAACACCAGGCCATCTCTCTCTCTCTTTTTTTTAATATATTATTGGCAGTTGGAACAGATTTTTCCATTGAAAACTTAACCCCTGACAATTCAGTGTTCAGAGAAATAGAAACGTGCCCCCTCTGGAGGTGTTGCCCTGGAGGAGGGAGGGACAGGTGACACGGGTGGCTCCTGCCTGGGGAGTGACTCGGGACCACCTTGTGCCACTAACCCCTTTTTGGCAACTGGTGAGTAGTTGAATCATCCCCCACGTGCTGCATCCTACGCTCTGAAGTGTGGACTAAATGTTCTCCAGGAGCTACCTGTACAGACCCTGCCCCCCCCCCAGCCCTGAGCCGTTCGGTCCCTACATTTGATCAGCCTGCTGCTTCAGGCTGTCTTCCTTCTGCTTCTCTGTTGCCTTTGAGAGAGGTTGAGGGCCCATTAGACTGGATGTGAAGATGTGGAAGCTTTAGAGAGACCCTCCTAGTGGTCCCGCGTCCCTGCTGACTTAGCCTGGTGCCTGTGTGTGCCCAGTCTGCACATGTGTGTGCAGGCATGTGGCCACATGTGACGCTAAACCAGCTGAGGTGACTTCCTATTCTCCAAATGGCATTGTATTCGAGAAGCATTCCTCAAGCTCCCAGCTAGGTAACTTGACTACTTTTATTCAGAAATCAGACTTTAGAAACTCTCCTAAGTTGTATGTCCAGATTCTGTGACCACTAGTTACTGTATCAGAACTCATCAGGTACATGTTTATAAATAGCACTGATCCTCCGTCTGTATACTGACCCATCACTAACTTGTTTCCTAGGACCCAGCGTATGTAGCATTTGTATTGCAATTTCCCTGGCTTACTTGTGTTTTGCACTGATGAATTTTGACAGGGTAATTGCCACTTTACTTGTGCAATACTGCTGTAAATAACTGCAGATTTTTTTTTAAGAAACTTAATCTTTTATGTTCTTAATGAAGTTTATACAAATAAAACTTTCAACTAGTTTTGGTGAGCTGTTTGGTTTGTTTCACAGAACAGTGGAGAAACAGCTGGAGTTCTGTAGAAATATATGCACACCCACACCTCTGCCCTTCGTCAGTCACAGAATGTACTACCTACGTGTCGATTTTGTGAATTCGCGCTTGAAGACGATTCTGTGTAGTATACTTAAAAGCAAACCACTCTTAAAAGTTTTGAAGTGGCTGGCGAGACCTTCTGCATGGTTTTCTGCCCACATAGTCAGATATGACTCAGCACCTGGGGTGGGGGGGTACTAGGTAGGAGCCAGCTATGTATTGATCAGTGATGAGGACAGATTCCCTTCCATCTCATCCCCTCTCGTAGTTGGGAGAAAAAACAAAAGATGGGAAGTCCGGTTTGACTCTGGTAGAAAGGGCTTGTCTGCAGAGCCAAGGGGATCACCAGTGAGTGTCTGGAGCCCCATGTGTGAACTGATCCCTGCCGCCTTGGAAAGGTTCACTGGGTTGAGTGCCGGGAACGCTGTGCTGCGCGGTGAGTGTGAACTGGTTTAAGGGATGACAGAGAAAGTAAAGCTTGGGTTGGGAGCACGGGCTGTAACATCCTAAATAAGTAATTGGAGAATTTGCCGCTTTTGCTTGGAAACAAATGCTGGGAAAGTTAAAGGCCGGCTGGGTTTTGTTTTAAACCGGGTAATCTGTTAATGCTCTTCCTTTTAATTCAGCAAACAATACGTGAGTATGGTCTTGTTACCATAGATGTGTGTGTGTGCGTATTTATTTCAGATCATATTTATTTCACATCAAAGTTGTTCTGGCTCCCATCCCCTATCCTACTTCCTCACCAACACAAGTTCAAATCTTTCCCAATCCTTTACTGTGTGTGTGTGTGTGTGTGTGTGTGTGTGTGTGTGTGTGTGTGTGTGTGTGTACGCGCGCGCCCACACTCTTCGGCTACTTTAATTTTGCTTTTGCTGTAAATGCTGTAATTCGTATGTGATTCTGACTTAGCGGTGGGTGGTAGATCTTCAGAGTGACTCCACTCTGTTCTAAGCTCTGCATCAAGGGCACACAGATAACGCTGCTTGCCGCCTGGCTTCCTGCTTCTGGCATTTCTGCACCTTCAGTGTTGCCCAGTGCTGCCTGGCTGCCCCTGGCCAGCAAGCTGGAGGGCTGCATGGTGGTGGGACAGGGAGGTGGGGGCTCAGCTTCCTGGCTCAGCGGACCCACAGATGCTGCCAGTCCGAGTCCACTCAAACACCCACCGGCAGTACAGGAGAACATCCACCTCTCAAATTCTCTGCCAAGCAGTGATACCATATTGATGTCTGCCTGGAGGAGGAAGAGTAGTGTTATTGGTCGAATTCAGATTTTTCTATTTACAAAAGGATGATATTTCCAGATATAGTTGGCATTTGTCTTTTTTCTAAAGGCCTTCACTTATGATCCATTGGGCTTTTCATTTTTTCTGTTGATGAACTTCATATATATATATTATAAAAATATATATTTTGTATGAGTAAAAATCTCTTATGTTTTAGCAATATCTTTCCTTGAGTCTGTTCCTTTCTCTCCCCAACATTCTATTATCAAGATTTCTAAGCATACAGAAAATGTGAAAGAATTTTACAAAGAACCCTAGTATACCCACCCACTAGACTCTACCTTTCACAATTTACTTTTTCTTATGTTTACCTTTTTTGAGAGAGAAAGCAAGGGAGAGCAGAGAGAGAGAGAGGGAGAGAGAGAATCCCAAGTTGGCTCTGCACTGTCAGCACACAGCCCAAAGTGGGGCTCAATCTCGACCATGAGATCATGACCTGAGCTGAAATCAAGTCAGAGGCTTAACCAACAGAGCCACCCAGGTGCCCCTACTATTTTTTACATCACCTACCCAACCATTAATCTCACCTTCTGATGCATTTCAGAGTAAATTGTAGTCATCAGTACTCATCCCTAAGTACTTCAGCACACTTATCATTTAAAGTTGGCTCTTTTTGGGCCCACTGGGTGGCTCAGTTGGTTGAGCGTCCGACTTCGGCTCAGGTTATGATCTCACAGTTCATGGGAGCTGTCAGCACAGAGCCTGAAGCCTGCTTTGGATTCTGTGCCTCCCTCTCTCTCTGCCCTTCCCCTGCTTGCACTCTGTCTCTCTCTGGCTCTCAAACAATAAGACGTTAAGAAAATGTAAAAAATAATAAAGTTCATTCTTTTTTTAAAAATGTCCTCACTTGAGATAAGATTTACAATAAAACGAATCTTTTTTTAAATTCATTTTTCAGAAAAACACAAATCTTAGGTGCACATTTGCTACGTTTTGACCAAGAATAAAGCTGTCCCCCAAACCCCTATCAAGATGAAGACCATTGCCATCACTGTAGAACGTTTTCTCAAGCTCCTTCCCAGGCAATCCCTCCCATCCACTCCCAGAGATGACCTCTGTTCTGATTTTTTTCCCACCATAAATTCATTTTTGCGGATAGCTTGAATTTCTGGAATTAGGCAGTATGTGCTTTTTGTGTGTGTCTGGTTTCTCTTTTGCTCACCTTAATATTTTTGAGGCCCAAAGTTACAATCAGTAGCTTCCTTTGTATTAAGCCAAGTGTTATTCTACTGAATGAATAGCCCACACTTGGTCCATTGCCTTGTTCATGAGCACTAATGGGGCTAGGAAGAATAAGGCTGCTGCGAATATCCTTCATGTCTTTTTGTGAACATATATTTCATTCCATTGTGTGTCTTTTAACCGCCGATGGTGTCCTTGTACTGTAACCACTTTAGAAGAAAGATTTAATCTTAAATTTCTGTATTTCATATCTTAAAAGACTTTCCCTACGCCCAAGTTTAAAATATATTACATTTTATTCATATAATTCTACAGAGTTTTGTAAAATCTTTAATCCACCTGGATTTTTTTTTTAACAATCTGCAATATAAATCTAACTTTCTTTTTCCCCATAGACAGCTAAGACTCCTCTTTTCTCCACCAGCCTGAAATGGCTTTTTGACATCCACCAGATTCACATATAGTGCTTCTGCTTCTCAGTTCTTTTCTATTCCACAGATCCTGTCTAATCTACATTATTCTGATCACTATAGTTTTTCTTAATTGAAGTATAGTTGATAGAATATTGTACTTGTTTAAGGACACCTGGGTGGTTCCATCATTAAGCATCTGACCTCAGCTCAGGTTATGATCTCACAGTTTGTGAGTTCAAATCCCACATCGGGTAAGCTCAAGCCCCACTTCCGGTAAAACATAAGCCCTGGGTGAGCCTCACTTCTTTATCTTCCTCTCACTCTGCCCCTTGCAGGATTTCCTCTCTCTCCTCCTCTCTCTCTCTATAGTCGTTTAAGGTGTGCAACAGAGTGATTTGAAGTTGTGAACATTACAAAATGCTCACCACAGTAAACGTAGCCACCATCTGCCACCATACGAAGTCACCACAACATGACTACACTCCTTGTTCATCCCTGAGACTTTATTTTACAACTGGAAGTTTGTACCTCAATGCCCTTCACCCATTTTGTCTATCCCTCTACCCACCCCCCCATTGATCGCTATTGTTTTAGGTTTTACATTTCTTATCCTTATTTTTCAAGATTATCATGCCCATTCTACATTTTGTCTTAAATGTGCATTTTAGAATCAGTGTAAGCTGCTTGAGTAGTTCTGTGGAGATCTTGTTCGGAATGATGGTGAGTACATATTGCTTTAGGGGAGCTCTGTCACTTTTCCAAGAGATGTTTCAAGATGGGTAGTGTTTTTATCCCTCCATGAGGCTTGTATTTTGATATTTTTAGGACACTTGATTTCTCTTCCATATATCCTGCATGTTTCTTGTTAGCTCTTCTTTATGGGAGGGAGGGGGGATTATCCCATCCAACCCACCTATCCCCGCCCCCTTTCTTATTTCTACCACAATTTCCCTTTCTCTCCCTGCCCCTGGTACAGCTGGGGGCAGACCCATTTCCTAGACGTGGCCAACCCAACACTCTTTGAATCTGGAGCAAGCGAGGCAAAGAGGGGCTGTTAGGAGAACAGCAACATCCTTGAGTCTGTGGGGGCATGGTGGCATTCCCTGGCCACGGTGCTCTGCTGTCCAGCCGCCAGCATGCCAGTCTCTGGTCCCCAGTTTCCTGTATATTCTTTGAGCTTGGCGCCCCCCCCCCCCCCCCCCCCCGCCCCCCAGGTAAGTTCTCTGTGTGCTGAGTTAACCCAAGTTGCTTTCAGTTGCTGGCAGCCAGTAGTGCTGACTCATTCCTACCTGTCAGGAAGGACTGAAGAAAAAGGTGGTAAGGAGTTCTTGCTAAAGAAAACAAATTCAGAAGGTGAGAGGTGACAACTTGATTGTTAAAAATCTCCACTAGGCAAGACCAGATAGGGTCTGTGAGAAGATGGAAAACAACAAGGCAAAAGCTCTCCAATTTTTCTGGTTTCTTCTGTGGGGTCTCCTTTCCTGATCACTGCTTCCTGGGACAAGCCCTGAGTCCTTAGAAGAAGTCCATCAGGAAGATACATTAGAATGGTGAAGGCCCTTGTTTCTAGAATGTTCTACCTTATAATACCTGTGTTACCAAAAGGAACTCTGCAAGGGAAAATCATCACAACTTCTCCCCTTTGTCTCCTAGAGGCAGATTTGGGGTGATTCAGCTCTACAATAACCCATCTGCTAACTAACCAGGATCAAACTTGGGCGACCACGCTTAAAATACACCCTACAGATATCACATGCCGTTGCTGACTTTCCGGCCCAGAAGGACGTCAGAGACTTTATGCAACCTCATTATTTTTTTAGTAATTAAGGTAGTGGTTTTCCTAAAACATTCATTCATTCAATCCAGGTGTGTAGCCAGACCCTACCACATCCCAGGTACAAATGAAAGTGAAAATGCCTAAGACGAGGCCATGCTCGGGAGCTGTGTTGCTGCGGGTCTCGCGGGCAGTAAGCAGAAAAATTAAAAAAAAAAAAAAAAAAAAGGTATGATAAAATTCTGTGGTGGAATCTCAGAGAAGGAGCTGTTTCAGGAGCTTAGAGAGCGAGGGGGAGGGAGCTGCCCCTCCACCGGCATCTCCCCAGCCCCCACGTGGCTCCAGAACCCCCTGGAATGATGCCTGCAGGAACAAGCCTCCACTGGGCACGTGTGTGTGAGGCCCTGTTCACAGTATCTCATCATCTCCAACATCATCTCCCTTTGAAGAAACTGCCCTTATTACCCCAAATGCCCCTTTAGGGAAACTGAGTCACAAAGCGTTTCAGCTACTTGCCCAGGGTCACTGAACTCATCGGCAGCAGAGCCAGGATGAGACGCCAGGCCGTGTGGCTCTGCCAGAGCACAGGTGACCACTTCCTTCCTCTTTTCGGGTCCCTGCAGAGCAGGAGCAAGAAGCTGCCTTGCCCCAGAGCAGTCCCAGGACTTGTGACACCGTGGCCTGGTCTAAACCACCTTGTAGGGGCAGGAGAGGGTGGGCACTATAGGCCCCAGGGCTCACTTGTTTCCAGTGGCACAGCCTGTAGAGGCCCCAGTCCTGAGGCTCTTGCGTCAGACCTCCTGCAACTCTTGGTGACCTTGTCTCATGCCATCCTGTCGACATGCACGAGGCCCCAAGAGCTCTGGGCGTTGTCTGAGCCTACCGACTGCTGCCCGGGGCCCTGTAACGTGTGGCCTCGGTCTGAGGGAAGCTGTGGTCGCCTCCCGCTGCCTGCTGCTCCTTCTCGCTCCAGCCCTGCAGCAGCCATTCATCCGCCTGTAAGGCCATTTTAGCGGCGGCACACAGTGCTAAGGTGATGCAGCAAAGGGGTCACAGAAGGGGGTCTCCCGGCTAGGAACGTAGAGTGAGGGCAGTCAGGGAGGACCTGTTGTATTTCCATTAGGAACCATCTATTCCCTTCCGTTCCCATCTGGCCCTCAAACCCTTCTTCCCAGACCTGAGGTAGGGAGGTGCTCTGAACCCAGAGCCTCCCCAGCCTTCATCTACCTGACAGCCCTGGGACCTGCACTGTGCCTGAGTCCAGAGCCCAGCTGGGTACAAATGTTTTTCTCGCCTGTCTTATCCCGGTGCACATCCCTGCGTGCCAGGCCCGGGCAGACTTTGGGGTTCAGGCCATCCAGGTCCCCTGTCTACCTCATTCTCTGGTGAAGTCTGTAGAGCTAGAATCAGGACTGGGCTCCCTGGGGGCAGGGTGGGGGTGCTCCCTGCAGGCCAGGCCATCTCTAAAAGCTGCTGCTCTTTTAGAAAACTGAAGCTGCCACAATTTTCTTCTTTACTCTCTTTTTTTTGTTGTTTATTTTTTTTTTTTTTTTGAGAGAGAGCATGCATGCGCATGCGTGTGCATGATCAGAGGAGGGGCAGAGAGAGAAAGAGACAGAGGATCTGAAGTGGGCTCTGCACTGTCAGCACAGAGTCCGATGAGGGGCTCGAACGCATAAACCATGAGACCATGACCTGAGCCAAAGTTGGACAATTAACAGAATAAGTCACTCAGGTGTCCCACTGCTTTTCTCTTTTTTAAAAAAATGTTATGGGGGTTCAAGTGCATACAGTGAAGTGTGTCATTCTTGGCAGAGTGACATGTGTCTAGAGCTGAGGAGTCCTCTCTGCGGTGAACCTGTCCGATTGCAAGCGAGAGCATTTCCATCCTGCCTGTCCAAGGTCCAGGCTCACTGTCCCCTTCCCGTCTGCTTGCTCTATGGGCCCCAGGCTGGGGGCTGTTTCTGCAGAGGCATGAGGAGGGGCTGGGGGTCTGGCCGGGATCCTACAAGGGCATTTGGGGCCTATCAAGGCCCTTCTAGCAGGAAAGGGAGCCCCTTTGCTATTTGAGTCAGTTCCAGGCAGCCTGTGGCTTGGTCAGAAACCCTTCGCCATGTTACTCCACCATGACCTTTAAGTTGATATGTGCCACTTATTTCTGCGGAGAACCCTGTCACAGAAAGCCCTGGATGTAGACGATCCAGCACATTTTCTTAAAAAGTAAATCAATTCTATTATCCTGACATCTGGCCGGTTGGAAGAGGAGAGCAGTGCAAGAGAGAAGACAGAGAGAAGCTTCCTAGGTCATTGGCTGACATTTTGAACAGCTATCTGAGGAAAACACATGTTTTTCTTCTTCCTTCAGCTTCTATAAAATCTCTACGCCATGTGAGTACAGGTGAAAGGATTTTATTGTCGTGAATACAAACAGTCTGATAAAGCTCGCGTGCACGCATTCATTCATTCATTCGTTGACGCATTAACCAATGTTTATTGAACACCTGTCATATACCAGAGTGCCATTTTTTCCAAGTGTTCGGGGCCCAGCAAGGACAAGAACCACTGAGATGCCCGCCCTCATGGGGCTTATATTCTGAGCGGGGGAGGGACAGAAGATAAAGGAATGAACAAATGAGCAGGTCATGAAAGGCGAAGGCATCGAACAAGGCCAAGTGTGGTGGAGGAGGTCTGGTGGTGCCGTGGGAACAAGGAGGGCCTCTCCTCTGAGACCTCAGGGTGGGCAAGGGGCAGCTGGCCAAAAGTTGGGAGTGGTTCCAGACCTAGAGACCAGAGACATGACAGCCAGCGTGGTAAGGAGGCCAGTGAGGCTGCTGCCAGGACCTAGTGCCATAGGGGACAGGGGGCTGGGCCACAGGGCCAGGCGGGTCGTGCCCAAGAGGCCGGGCTCCCTCTAATTCCACAGCACAGCTGCAGAACCAGCATAAGCTGATATAAATAATTCTAGAAGGATTCCTCTGAACTCCAGCCTAAGGGAGACTGAAGGGACATGATGACAGATTGTCATAAGTGATCCGGGGTTTCCGTTTGCTAGAAAGGACGGGATTGGGACAAGCGGTAAAATCTGAGTAAAATATGTAGATTCGATAATAATAAGCCTCCAGGTTAATTTCCTGATTTTGGTCATGGAGCCAGCGTGGTTCAAGAGGATGTGCTTGTTCTTGGGAGGCACACGCCCAAGTAGTTACGGGTGGGGGACATTGCTTGTCCGCAGTTTACTCTCAGACACTCAGAAAGACATAGAGTGTGCACATATGTCTGTTATGTCTTGGAGGCAAAGGGGAAGGATAACATAAATGTGGCAAAATGTTAACATTTGGGGAATCTGGGCAAGGGCTGTGTAAGGAAACTGCTTATACTATTTTGCAACCTCTTTGTAAGTCTGAGTTTATGTCAAGATAAAAAGTACAGGGGCACCTGGGTGGCTCAATCGGTTAAGCCGCCGACTTCAGCTCAGGTCATGATCTCCCGGTTCTTGAGTCCAAGCCCCATGTCAGGCTCTGTGCTAACACCCCAGAGCCTAGAGCCTGCTTCGGATTCTGTGTCTCCCTCTCTCTCTGCCCCCTCCCCCACTCACACTCTGTCTCAGTCTCTCTAAAAATAAACATTAAAGACATTTAAAAAAAAGTTCCAATTTTGAGACCCCTCTGGCGGGGGGGGGGGGGGGGGGCCTGGAGGGAAGGGAGACAGCACCTCCCAGGGTGTAGGGAGAGAGAAGAGGATTCAAGGGTCCCAAGGGAGGACTTGGGCCAGAGCAGTTGGGGTGGGGGAGGGGGGCGAGGGAGTAGGTTTGGGGGGAAGCCGGGGGTGGAAGAAGGGCAAATGGAGAGTTCCGTCGTGTTGAGCTGCCAACTCAAGTCGGGGCTGATCCAGCAACAAAGTGTTATCAATTCGTTTTAAAGGGAAAACGGGATTTTGGAAAGGAATCCCCGCCTCTTGGGCCGTAAACCACTAGCCTGTTGAAGAAAGGCTGCAGCGTCAATGCTTAAAAATTTGCTTTAATGAAACACTTTCAAAACTTATAAACCTGAGGTTATAAACTCATAAATCTGAGGAAGTGGAGTCTTTAATCGTGCGAGATGCAGGACGAGCAGTGCCATCCTCAAGACCTATAGGGAGCGTCCGCTGAACCCCGGCCACACGCTGCCCCGGACGTAGGAGGTGTGGACGCTCAACCCCGGAGGGTGTTGGGCTTTCACCAAATAACCTTTTTACATATTAAACTTCTGTCGTGGTTGCAAAATGTTCAATCCTCATTTCTGTTTCCCTCCGTCGGTTCGCCCTGGCACTGGCATTCGTGCCTCCTGCCAAATTCGGGGTGAGAGGAAGGACAGACAGAATGGGCTGGAGGGCCCAGGGCCAAGGCCGCTGCAAGGCGTAGGTGAGGTGCCCGGGGAGAGCCTGACTCATCAGGTAGGACAAATCCCAAGGGCTTGGCAGGGACAGAGACAGGAGAAGGGGGTCACCGGCTGGGCTGTATGTCTGTGCACGTGCATTCATGCATGTGCACACGCACATGCGTGTGTGTATGGTAAGGATGAGGTAAGACGTGGAATGGGATCGGCGTGTAGAATGGGTGATGAATGACACTACTGGAGTGTGCTTGATCCTGGCCTTCACAGCCCAGGTGGCCATGGTGTATGAAGGAACCTCAGAATCCAGGGGAAAGTGTCATGGTCCCCTGAAAAGCAAGGAGGACACACAACGGGCCTGAGAGCACGCGTTCAGGTGTGGGTGCCTAGAGGGGCCACACAGTCGCTTGTACTGGGGAAGAGATCACCACCTTCATTATGCCAGTTGGAAAAGAAGCTCTTAGGGGAAGGTCACCTTATATGTGCTCAATGCTAGCTAATGATGTTGGGTCAGCACCCTCCCCCCGAAACTGCATCTGTGTGAGCCCCTACAGGGACCCTGCCTTGACTCCTCCAAGTGCTTCTGAGGACAGGACTCCTGCCACCTGCCTGCCCTGGTGAGGGTTCAGGCCACCAAAACTCCCAGGTGACTCAGCCTGACTCGGGCTCCCAGTCACCGCGCTCCAGGGCTGGCCTTCTGTTGACTCACAGTAGAAACTCTCGACCCCACTAGGGGATTTTAATAATTCCATTTGAAGTGGTGTCTTCCTGCTTTCTGGATCCTAAGGGTCACCAAGGCAGCGTCCCTCTGGTTCCACAGGATCTAACGTAGTGCCCGACACCTAGTAGGCACCTGACGCACGAGCAAGGGATGCCTGGGTGACAATTAAATGTCTGGTTAGGATTCTGTGGTAAATCATCTTTTCTCAAAGCCCAAGTCTGTTCTTGGCTGTTTGACCACGATTTGTGTTTTTTGCCTTTAAAAAAAAATAATGGTGGGAACAGTGGCCTATACAAATGACAGACTTCTTCCCTAAGAGGCAGGTCCAAACTTTGGCAAAATGGTTCTTTTTTTGGGTCGGTGGGTGGGGGGGGCGCCTCTTTTACTTCATGGTGGCCCCTTCTTCCTTCCACCCTGTGCCTGCTCGGGCCCCAGGGCCACTAAACTTTCTCCAAACCCTTTTCTTTAGGTGCATCTGGGTGGCTCAGTCAGTTAAGCATCTGACTTTAGCTCAGATCATGATCTCATGGTTTGTGAGTTCGAGCCCTGCGTTAGGCTCTGTGCTGACAGCTCAGAGCCTGGAGCCTGTTTCAGATTCTGTGTCTCCCTCTCCTCTCTGCCCCTCCCCTGCTCATGCTCTGTCTCTGTCTCTGTCTCTCAAAAATACACTTTTTAAAAAAGCCCTTTCCTTTAAAAGCTGCTGCCTAGAGCCAGGGTGCTGGCAGGGTGCTGATAAATAAAGTCCCCCAGGGCATACATGCCTGATAACGCCTGGATGAAGTCGGCCTCTCACGGCGCTGCTGGCCTGTCCAGTCAGGGGCTGTCTAACCTTGGTGGCTAATATAAAGAGCCTTCATTAATCCTAGGAAAATGACACTTTGGAAAAATCGATCCCAACAAATATGGGCTGTTTCCCGGAACACCCCAGGGAACACTCACTCCCACATCATGGTCGTGCTGTGCCCTCTTTCTGAAGTGCCCTCCCCCAGATAGCCACAGGGCTGGCTTCTTCGGCAGCTCCCGTGTCACCTTCCCTGTGTGGCCCTCCCCAACCACCCCACTCAGTCTCCCCTTTAGTTCTGTTCTCTGGGCAGTGAGGCTTTGCACACACTCGCGGAGCCCCCAGTCTGGTGTCTGTTAGAACTCGGGGTGCAGGGAGGCAGCAGGGGTGGGGGACTCAGGCCGTAGTCTCTGGCAAGGTGATTGGCAAGGCCTGAGCTGTGTGCTCCGTGAGAACAGGGACTGTGGGCCCCAGTCCTGGCATCCCAGCATCGGCACATAGTAGGTGCTTAAGGAACATGAGTGGAGCGATGTAGTTCTTTTTTTCAGAGAAAGCGCATGGCTACCCTAGCACCCGAGACAGGTTAAGGGAGTACTAAACTGGGGGGAATGGGAGAGGCTCCTCCATCTCCCTCCAGCCCCCTGCTAGCTCCCCTCTGAGGGACCTAGTCACGTGTACACTTTTACTGTGCACAGATGGGGAGCACCAGGGCAGAAGTTTCTCAGAACTTCTTTCCAGAAGAAATCAGGCTTAAGCTACTTGCCCACCAAATGACTGGGGCAGCCCTGAGGCGCTACGTCTCTTATCTGATGGCCATCTACAAAGAGGCCTCTGGAAGCTGTTCTCAGAGCATCAAAGAGACCAGGCTGTCAGCTGCCCTCACGGGTCACAGCTCTGTTGCCTTTACCCGGGTCCAGCCCATGAGACTGACCTCCCTAGCAAGGCCATGGAAGTTTAGACAGACAGACAGACAGTCTGAGATGGAAAGGACACGCTTGTGCCACCTCTCCCCGTGGCAAAAATCCAGTGTGTAGCCAGTGTAGCCGATTAATTACACATGGACCGGAGGAGGAGGAGGGCGGGGGGTGAGGGGGAAGGGGGATGGGAGAGGTAAAGTCTAACACCTGGACAGTAGAAAAGAGCCCCGTTTGGATGATCTGAACACATTCTCAGACTGCACATTGCCTTTTCTAAAAGCATAAGCATCTGAGAAGGCAGATGTAAAATCTGAAGGACTTTGGCCTCAGGGAGTCATGTATGTCACTTGTGTAAACAATAACACACCGCCTTAAAAATACTCCACGAGGAACAAAACACTTTCATTGTTATAAAACTGGACTAAGACTGCATATTTCCCCCTGAAATTACTTTTCAGAGTTCATAAATACACCTTACAAGGAGGAAGGAAATAGCATTCACAAGATAGAGTACAACATTTTTTTTTTGGATTATTTATGCTTTGTTGTGTGTGTCTAATTCTGAACCCTTTGAAGAACTGAAAGACTATAAAGTAAGTTGAATGGTTTCTTTCCAAGAAACATCAAATAAAACTCCAGTTTCAGAGAGACAGAATTCTTTACCAGAGTTCCCAAATGCCAAGAACCTTCTTTTTCATGTTTTCTGTAACTGAAAGTTATTTTCCATAAGCCTGCATGATTTTCAGTTGAAAATATCCAAAATGGAAGCAAGCCTTGCCCCGTGTGAGTTTAGTTAAAGGAAGACTCCCATTGACCATGACTCATGACTCAGAGCTGGGGGTGGGGGGCGAGGAGTGGAATGTGACCCTAAGGGGAGGGATGTGACTGCACAGCACAGACTCATGTTCTTAGGGGGTCAGCATTTGAAACTGACAGGACACTGACCTATGTTGATCAGTCAGACAGCCCGGAGCCATCTACCCTTCCTCTTGGGGGCTGCCCCTTCCCCACCGTCTCTGTGAGTTTAGTTCTGATTCAAGGGGCACCTGGGTGGCTCAGTCAGTTAATCATCCGACTCTTGATATCTGCCCAGGTCATGATCTCGTGGTTCAGAAGTTCGAGCCCTGTGTCAGACTCTGCGCTGACAGTGTTGAGCCTGCTTGGAATTCTCTCCCTCTCTCTGCTCCTTCCCCGCCCCCCCACCTCAAAATAACTAAACAGCTTATATATACATATATATAAGCTTCAGATGACAGGAATCTCCAAAGTGGATCGGCCTGTCTCCCCACTGCGGTGCCCACTTCTTCAGACCTGCATAGGCCTGGGCCCAGCCTGTGGTCAGCAGATGAAGGGAAGCCTACTTGGTCACACCGTCCACACAGTGGACTATAGGCTGTCTGAAGGCACACCGCCCTCTCCTTCTCTGACATTATTATGTATGAGGTGGGGCGCTGCTCTGAACATTTATTTGTCCCTATTGTGTTTCGCATATGTTGTATGTGCCTGAGCGATCTGCACATCTGCGATTGTTGGTAGTGGTATCTTATTGAGTTCTAAATACACTAAGCAAAGCCTTTGCCTAAGAAAATAACCTGACCGTTCAGAGCAACACATATGCCCAAAGAATGTGTGTGTGTGCATGTGTGTGCACACATGTATACCAGTGTGGTAGAGAATGCGAGGGAAACCCCAGTATTAATTGGTCACCTTTGCTGTACCTGAAATTTTCATGCAATTTCTTCTTTAATGCCCGTGTCAGTTTCCAAAGGTAAGGATAATCGGGGCCCAGATACATGAGGATTATATTCGTTTGCAAGGGCCATCATAACAAATTACTAGAAACTTGGTGGCTGGGCTCCCTCTGACGGCTCCAGGGAAGAAAGTGTCCTTGCCTCTTCCAGCTTCTGGTGCCCCAGGCGCTCCTTGGCTTGTGGTGGCAACCCTGCCTCTGTCATCACATGGCCTTCTTCTGTGTGTGTGGGGTGTGTGTGTGTGTGTGTGTGTGTGTGTGTGTGTGTGTGTGTGTGTCTTCTGACTCTTACCAGGTCGCTTGCCATTGGATTTAGGGCTTCCCAGGTAATCCGGGCTTATTTTATCTCAAGAGCCTTGACTTAATTACAGCTGCAAAAACCCTCTTCCCAAATAAGGTCAGATTTATAGGTTCTGGGAATTAGAGTGTAAACCTATCATTTGGGGGAATGGGGGGTTCCAACCCAACCCCCTATCCGAGATATTATTTAATATTTATCGGCAATTAGTCTGCCCCAGGCACTGTCTTAGGTGCTTCGTCTGAATGCTCTCCTACAGTCTTCACAGTAACCCCAGGGGGCAGGCACCAGTGATCATACCCATTTTTGCAAGTGAAGACACCAGAGCATCTCGAGGGGAAGCAGTCTCCGGATCACTCGTCTAGAAAGGAGTAGCACGTGGGCAGTGCTGGGGACCCCCATCCCCTGCCTGGCTCTTGGAGCTAATGCATGGCTGCACCCCCTCCTAGCCAAAGCCTTCACTTTTCCCACTTCTGTTGCTGTCCTAGGTGACACCCACATCCAGGCCGACGGACTGTGGGGCCTGGACCCTGACAGACCCCTCCCTCCTCTGCTGGCCAGTGCAGGGCTCCACAGCAGCCCATTACTGCAGTCGTGCCTGGATGTGCCTGGACACCCTCCCTGGACTCCCTTGTCACTCTCATCCTCAAATCCGGATTCCCAACACCCCTCCCCCTCCTGCCAGCCCTGAGGCTCAAGCTCCCTCCCAACCGCGCCCCCTCCCCGCTGCCTCAGGGCCCATTCCTTGCCTTCACTGGGAATCTGAATGCACTGAGCCCCCTCCCCACCCCCACTCCTCCACTGCAGGCCTCTTCTTGGCTTCTCTTTCCTCCCCGTCCAGCCACTGCTCCGCAGCTTGTCCTAAATGCCCCCAGTGTGAGTTCCTTCAGCAACCCGGCCTGTCTCTTTTGTCACAGCCCCCTGGCAAAATTCCAGCCTTGGATGCCCTCTCTCACCACCTTCTCCAGGCCTGCCCCAGAGCTATTGACTGGTTTAGGAGATAATCACCCCGTAGGGCGGGCTGCTTTGCTGTAAAGTCCTGGTGTCCGTTTCCACGGCTGAATGCACTGCCAGGCAACTCCACTGTTCCCTCTCCTAGTCAGTCCCCTCCCCTCTCTCACCCATGGCCACCTCCGCGGCCACTTCCAGCAGGTCTGGTCCCTTCGTTAGCATCCTTCAGATCCTGCCAAGCCTTCAAGGTCCAGCCCTGGTCCCCCTCTGGGGACCCAGCCCTTTCTGAGCACCCTTCATTGCACAAACCTGTCTCTACCATCTGATGTCTCCAGATTTTGCTCTTCCCCCACACGCTGGCTCTGTCTCACCAGCTTCTCAGGGGGAGTTTGCTTGTACTGCAGTAACAAAGAAACCCCGGAATCCACGACTTCACCTCAAGCAGCGAGTGTGTACATGCGTCATGCTAGTAGGCCCACCATGGTTGGGGGAGGCTGTGCTCCCCCATCGTCCTGATTCGGGGACACGGGCTGACAGAGCCTTTACCACCTGCAGTCACTACAGTGTGAGGAAGGGAGTGTGGCATCAGCTCCTCAAAACATCGTCCCGGAAGTGCCTGTCGCTTCTGCTCCCATTTTTTGGGCTGAAGCAATCAATCACATGGCCGCATTTGCTCGACCTTGGAGTCGAAGCAAGGTGGAGACGAGAAAGTGACCCTATCATATGCTCAGAAACAGAAGCAATGGAAACGTCGTGAACAACCCTCATGGCCACCACCCCAACTAAGTCCGAAGTTCCAGAAGGTCAGGGGTTGTGTCTGTCCTTACACTTTCTCATCCCCCAAAGAGCGCAGCCTAAACCTGGGGCAAGTGCCCCATCCCTAGACCCAGCAGGGGATCTCCCTTTCCCCTCAAGGAGCTTCTGATGCTGGAGGCAATCTGGCAGAAGCTGTTGAGAGGGCCTCCGGCAGTTTTGGATAAAGCTTATGAGGGGCACCTGGGTGGCTCAGTCGGTTAAGTATCCGACTTTGGCTCAGATAGGATCTCATGGTTCACAGGTTGGAGCCCCGAGTCAATCTCTGTGCTCACAGCTCAGAGCCTGGAGCCTGCTTCGGATTCTGTGTCTCCCTCTCTCTCCCCCTCCCCTGCTCACACTCTGTCTCTCTCTCTCAAAAATAAATAAACATTATTTAAAAAAATTATGAGAGCTGACCTCTCTTTGAACTAGACTTTTTGTCCCAGACTGCATTTCTTTCCCTACTGGTGTGTGTCCACAGCCCTACCCCCCCCCCCCCAGTCCCCCACCCCTCCAGCTTCCCGAGCCTCCAGCCTGGTCTCTCCAGAAAGAGACAGACCTGGGCCAGGTCCACCTCGGAGATGGGATCTGAACTCCCAGAAGACAATACAACAACTTCTCTCTATCAGCTACGATATGTCGAGCCCTTCTCAGACGCCAGGCACCGGGTTAGATGCTTTATCATATCATTTAATTACTTCTTATCACAAGCCAGTGAGGAGGCTCCCATCATGAAGTTCATTGTACAGCTGAAGATAATAAGATCCAGAGAAGTTCAAACACTTCCCCAAGGTGCCTAAATGGTGAGCAGGATCTCTGGGCTCTTCCCCGCCTGACTGGCTCCACCCCCCCACTCCCCCAACCCCCCTCTGTCGCCTGCCTTGTGACTGGGCCAGTGGCTGAAAGAGTGAGTGGTGCCAAAGGCCAATCTTTGGAACATGTGTCCAGCTCCATGGGGAACTCAGTGTTCTTTGTGGGGGCTGAAGGGCACAGATAATGAGGGAATTTACCGCTCAAGATGGCATGGCTAAGTGCGACTTTCATTGGATAGGCTTGGATTTTATGTCCTTAGGAGCAAACAAACAAACCATAAAGTGGTCGTGCATTTTAATGGACAATTTGGAATACATCTCAGCTGAGCCTGTGCCCAGAAGGAAAGGCTCGGGGTCTCTGCCCGAGGGGAAAAATGAAAGGGGCGGGCTCACTGGGAAGGGCAGAATGCCAGACTCGAGCTGAACTGGCTGGACAAATGTATTTGCTCCTTAGATCTTCCTGTTTCCTCATCTGAAGAGTAGGGAGGAGTCAGTCTGATTTCCTCTCTGTTAGTCAGGTGCTATGGGAATGAAACACAGCATCACCACCTAGAAGGCTCATGATGATAAAAATAATAACAGTGATAACAGTAGCTAATGTATCCCCACACCATGTATCAGACAAGATGCTAAGAACTTCGTATTTATTACCTTTTAAAATGATCCCATTTTAAGGGCACCTGGATGGCTCAGTTGAGCGTCCAACTCTCGCTTTTGGCTCAGGTCATCATCTCACGGTCATGGGATTGAGCCCCGCTTCAGGCTCTGTGTTGAACGTGGAGCCTGCTTGGGATTCTATCTCTCCCTCTCTCTCTGCCTGTCCCCTTCTTGCACACACACACTCTCTCTCTCTTGAAAATAAACATTAACAAAATTTTTAAAATTTTTAGTCTCTCTTTCTCATTCAGTGAAGGCACTGACCACTGAAGTAAGCAATACATGCACCCTGCAGTCACTTACCCCTTTTACCCAGGCTTCAGGGCGTTCAACCCAGAGTCCACAGGCCTGTGCCCCCTGCTTTGGGTCCCACAGGACGGTGCCAATACTGTTACCACTGTGTTCCTCATCTTTACCCTTCTGCCTGGAACAGCACAGTGAAAATGTTCGGCGGTCTGCAGACTCAGATGTGATCTCAGGTCTGCATTTGCGCATTTGCCTCCTTCTCCATAAAATGGGCCTGATCATCTCTAGCCCTCAGGACCACAGAGTGGGTGAAATGAAAGAAATGTCAGCAAAGCACTCAGTGCGTGGAGCGTGTCTAATGTGGATGACAACATGGGGCCATTCTCCGTACCACTTTATAAAGCGGGCAGGCATTATTATTACTGTCATCTGCACTTTGTGCGCGAGTGAAGCCAGGCTCGGCGGGGTCACTGCCATGTCCTGAGTGTTTTCGTGGTCAGCAGCTAGCGGCTCTGCCCCGGTCCCCCACCACCACCACCACCCCTCCCGGCCTCCACCGTGCTGGAGGTGGTGCCAGAAGAACTGCCTCCTCTACTTGTGGAGCGGGGAGGAGGTTGGTTTGCCTGCCCCATAGGAAAGGCTGGATCCAAGCGTGTTGGAAGGAAGAGCTAAGTCCTCTGTGACCTAGATGTCTGGTTGAGGGGCTCTGGCTTTAGACACAGCTGCTGAAGGGCTCCTTTCCAGAACCAGCTCCGCAGAGGGAGTGAAGATACTAATCTTTAGGCTTTGATTCTCAGGCCACAGTTGCTTTATACCCAGGTCTTTCCAGGAACTTGTCTGTGTCCAGAAGCGAGACCAAGCAGGTCCATGCAGGAAGCAGCCGCTGGTTTTAACCTGACACCTTTCGGAGGTCCCACCGCATTGAATCACCTAGAGAATTAAAATGCAGATTTCTGGAACTCAAATTCCCTCAGGAACCTGGTTCAGCAGTTGTGAAGGGGGTTCCATGGGGGCGAGCATCTACGTGTCAGATCTCCTGGGGAATGCTGGGCCAGCCAGGCTTGGGAGCCCCTGGGGTCCCCCTTCACAGCCTGGCAGAGTGATCACGACTGTGGGCTCTGACGCCCCACGAGCTGGGGTCCACGGTCCTAGTTCCTGTACTAGCTTCCAGTGGCTGTGGCACCTTGACATGTTATTTAGCCACCCTGTGCCTCAGTTTCTTCATCTATAAAATGGAGCTAATGATTCTAGTGAGACCAGAGCCTTGTGACCTGGATGAAATGAGTTACTATTACTAGAACTGCAGCTTACAAGACCTCCTCCAAAGCAGGGTGGGGGGGATGGGGTGACTTTAATTTTTTAATTTTTTTGCCTCCCGTGGGTTTCCCGGGATAACGAAGCCAGAGCCTTGGCCTCACCTGCATAGGCAAGTCTGGAGCCTCCCTCAGACTCCCATCTGAGACACAGATCCCTTCCCCTGGGAGCCCACAATTCTATGGAGACAGCATAAGCCAGACAGACACACAGGAGGGATTTTTTTTTTCCAAAACACTAGTGAATGCAAAAGAAGGTTTCTATGGTTACTACACACACACTTTAAAATTAAAAAAAAAAAAAAACAGATTTTTTTTTTTGTTTCATTTTAAAACATAAGACAGAACCCAACATAATCTAGTGATTGCTTTCAGTACTCCGGCCACAGCAAAGGCAGGGGGGCTGGAAGCCAAGGCAGGGTGGGCCGCCCACCACGGTCCCCTCGGTGTGGCCTTGACCTACAGCCACTTCCATGGTTGAACCAAGACCTGAGAAGCCCCATCCAGCATCAGCCGCACTTAACAATGTCAAAGGCCAGATCTCTTCCAGGCCAAACCAGAGAGAGGGATGTGATTCCCCGGCTAATTTTGTCAGCTATGACATGTCAGCCCAGCTCCAGGACAGAGGAAGAAATTAGCATCTAGGAAGCCAGCGGCCTTCATGCATTGCCTAAAATGTAATGTGTTTACTTTTTTGTTCTTCAGTATAAATGGCCAAAGGAAAAATGATTCCTTTTCCCTGGAATAACTTACTGGAGGGGTAAGTGTTGGGACCCTGGGGGACAGCAAGAAGCTATCTGCAGTGCTGGCTCCGTGCACCCTCATGTCAGATCTTAATGTGGTTTTCCAGTGTCAGAAGGATTTAAGAATCTGTGTCTCAAGACATGCAGATTCAGGAATACACCTGAGGTCAGCTTCCTGGCCCCCTGACAATTTCCCCACATTGTGTGGAGTCCGGAGCTCTCCTCTCCTTGGACAGGTCCCAGAAATCTTCCTGACTCTGCTCCTCTGCTCTCTGAAAGAGACCTTTTTGCTCTTAAACTGGTCAGGTTCTCTTCTGAGGATGCACTTCGGTTCTTGCTAAATATACTTGAATTAACTCTGAAGGTGGAGTTCTCAGGAGAGTTTCACATCCACGTCTGCCCTATTTCCATTTTCTCCATTTCCTACATTCTGCAAATTACAGACCCGCTGATTCACTAGGCTTCTAATTCACTGACTAGATAAGCCACAGGTGTGCGGCTCTCTCTCCCATCCAGGAGGGGCGGTCAGAATGGAGGCCCAGCTCTGTGGTAACTGTACTCTTCCACCTGCCCGGGACCATCTCAGAGAACGGCTGTGTTCCCATTTCCTGAGGTGTCTGCATCTCCCTACATTGAGTCGTCACATCCTGGCTCACCCTGCGTGGCCGGCATGATGACAGCAACCCATTTTCAGATGGGGAAAGGGAGGCCCATGGAGGTGAATGACTCGCCCAAGTTTGCAGAGCTAGTAGGTAATAGAGTGACACTTTGCACCCAGCCTGTTGGTCTCAGTAAGCCATAACGTCTTGGGCCCCCTGATCTTGTGCTTCCTAAGCGCAAGACAGCAAAATTTTGCAAAGCGGAACGCAGATTCTTGCTCATCTTTGTGCAGAGAACATGCCCATCTGTGGACTCAATCTGAATATGTTTCGGTATAGATCTCGGCCACTGATAACCAGAAAATAGTGGATCTCAACCTTGGCTGTGTCTATAATAAAATTTCCAATGCCCTGCACTGTTCACTGAACCAGTTCAATCAGAATTTCTAGAAGAGGCAGCCAGGGATCAATGATTTTTGAAGCTCTCCAGGTAATTCCGGTGTGCGGTGAGGTTAAGAGCTACCATCTTGTGCTGAATCAGCAAGAATGAGAGGCTCTCCACAGGGTCTAACCTCCTTCTTACATTTAATTTATTTTTTTTAGTTTATTTATTTGGAGACAGAGAGACAGAGAGTGCAAGTGGGGAAGGAACAGAGAGAGAGAGAGAGAGAGAGAGGGAGAGAGAGAATCACAAGCAGGCTCTGTGCTATCAGTGCAGAGCCCGATGCAGGGCTCAGACCCACGAACCGTGAGATAGTGACCTGAGCCGAAACCAAGAGTCTGACGCTTAACCGACTGAGCCACCCAGGCTCCCCTCCTTCTGACATGACACTTTCTGTAGATAAACTGAATACTGCTGTCTTGCAGCAGGAAGGGAAATGTATCTTGACGCACGCATGGTTTTACCATAAAATAGCAGCTGCAATGCTCACGTTATTAACCAGCATCAGAAGGTGTAACTCACTGCCTGCTTCTCCAAGACCCCAAAGGTCTTTTCTGGTAAACGTTCTCCAATCTGTGATCAGACGGTTCTTAACCTTATTTTCACAGCAGCACTTGTTTGGTACTGAAGGATGGATGACCCCACAGCAAACTGTGCCTTCAAATGTCCCTGTCTCTGCTGTCCAGTGACAGGATGCCTGGGGACTGGGAGCCCCCCTGAGCCGGGAGGACGTGGTGATGGGAGACCACTCTCTGGGGATCAGTGTAAGTGGGTGAGTGCCTGAGCCAGTAGCCTTATAAGTAGCCTTATAGAGCTGACTGGTACATGGTATCAGTGGAGTGGTATAGTGGAGACAGGTCTTATTTGGTTAAGCTCCTCTTGGTTAGAAAGATTTCGATGACAAACTTTAGAGGGAAAGAAATCCATAAACTTTCCATCCTTCTAGTCTCCCCTCCCCCCACACATATTTTATGGTTGCACTCATTATATACAGACATTTCACGTCCTGCTTTTTTAATTTACTTTTTATTTTTTAAAAAAATTTCTAACGTTTATTTATTTTTGAGAGTGAGTGGGGGAGGACCAGAGAGAGAGGGAGACACAGAATCCGAAACAGGCTCCTAGCTCCAAGCTGTCAGCCCAGAGCCCAATGCGGGGCTCAAACTCAACGAACCGCGAGATCGTGACCTGAGAGCTGAAGTCAGCCACTTAACCAACTGAGCCACCCAGGCGCCCCACATCCTACTTTTTTTAATTACCACTTGGCTACACTGCTTTCCAGGCCTCAATAGCCACAAGTTATTTGACCATCTCTATTGCTAGCCTAATTCAATTGTCTCCATCTCCTTGTTATTATAAACGATCTTTGAAGGACTATTTTTACACATGCAGTGCTTTCCTTTTTCTGGTTTATTTGTTTCACATAAATTTATAGAAGTAGAACTACTGACGAGGAACTTTTAAATGACTCCATCACCACACTGTTTCCCACAAGAGTTCTATTACTGCATATTGTCACTGATACCCAGTATGTGACAGATGCCAAAATGTCACCAGGATTGTGTATTTCCCACTAGGCTCTTTCTTGGCAGCTCAGTACACGAAATAATGCCACATTGATGTCGTAACGTGTGCTTCTTTGATTACTAGCTAGTTCCGCTCATTCACACACCCGGCGATGAATCTGTGTGTGGGACGCCCGCTCTCAGCCAGGCAGTGTTCTAGACACTGGAGAGATAGCAGTGAGCAAAACAAACCCGAATCCCCACCCCTGAGGAAGTTGTCTTCTAGTGAGCTTTTTCCTGTTTGTCTGTGCTTTGGCAACGGTGTGACTCACTGAGAGTAGGGGCTGGACATTCGGGCCATTTCCACGCACACCCTTAATTGGCACAGCCCAACACAGCAGAGGCTTCTCTCATACCCTGTGTGCAGGTGATAAAGTGGAGGCTTGCTTGTCTGACATCCCCCCCCCCCCCCCAGCTCCCTGGACCTCCAGTCCCTTCTCGCTCTGGCACTGGCCACCCTTCCTGTGTAGACCAAAGGCTGGCAGAGCCAAGGGGGGAACGTGGGCTGGCCACTGCCCAAGGGACTGTGATATCAGGGGTGCCATATCCACCCCGCCAGTCGTCTAGCACCCAGTCACTGGAAGGCTACCGTCTGTGCCCCGCGGAAAACAGCACCGCAGATGAAAGCCGTGTTGTGATGCGAAGGATGCCTGTCTATAGGGCCCCCGAACGGTTAGCCTGTTCAGAGTCCACCCTGCCTACGTGCACGTTGGAGTTTCCTTAGTCTCCTGGCCTAAGGGGGCTGCCTGCGCTCGTGTCTGGTTCTGAATACGAGAGTTCTTCCGGTTTCTTTCCAGAAAATGAGATGAGAAAACACGGATGTGAGAATATCAAGAGTATAGTCGGTACCTGGGGCTGATCATTAGAGGCGGTGGGAGGGCATCTCGCTCGCATGTCTGTGCTTGGGGGAGTCAGGAGAGCAAGTGGTTCCCCTCGTGGGCTGCCTGCCTGGGAAGCGGGATCTTCACATCATAGTGGTATAGACATCGCCACCATCATAGTAGTGTAGACATACGCGCCAATTTACCATGGATTCTTGGCCCCTTCAGAGCCTCTTGCCAGCTTTTTAAAATAAAAACCTTATAAGAGGGGCGCCTGGGTGGCTCAGTCGGCTGAGCGCCTGACCTCAGCTCAGGTCATGATCTCACAGTTCGTGAGTTCGAGCCCCACATCACACTCACCGCTGTCAGCATGGATCCCATTTCGGATCCTCTGTCCCCCTCTCGCAGCCTCTCCCCCGCCTGCACTCTCTCAAAAATAAATAAACATTTAAAAATAAATAAATATAAAAAAGTTTTAAAAGCCTTATAAGAATTCACACACCTCTTATACAAAACCTAGAAAATAAATATAAGCAAGAAGAAAGAAAACACTCGAGATAGCCACTGTTGACATTTTGCTGTGCATCCTTTAAAGGCCTGTGTGTTTGCATCTGTGGATATAAAGAAGAAGGTAGGCAGGTAGGGAAAATGGCATGTTTGCAGTGTAGACATGAGGAAATAAACTTCTTTTCCTGAGCCTTGACTGTTCTTCTACAACAATGTTTCTCGTGGCTGCATGTTGCTCCAGAGAATGGAAAACTAGGGTGTATTCAACCAGGTCCGAGTCTTATTGAGAGAAAGATACATGAAAGTTATATCCACAAAAGGCAGGTTGATTAAATCAAAAGCCTTTCATTTTTGTCCCCAGATTTCTTGGGACCAAAAAATAAATAAATAAATAAAATAAAAAAGGATGGCGACAATGATGTTTACTGACTAATATAATTGTTCTTTGGAAGGTTCTAATTCCCACGTGCCGTCAGTTCACCACGAAGCACTGAGCTTGTGTGCAAGAACCCTCTTGGATCTGGAGAAGCGGCCAGCTTTCACAATCTGCCCTACTGGGCGCTGTCTGGTGCTGGACTTTGCCAGCGGTGGGAGACCATTTTGTCACCACAGAGAAAGGATGTTCATTTCTTCTCAATTCTTTTTGAGTAAACGGATACCAGGGCCTGGTGATCTCCCTCCTTCAGGATTTTATTTATTTATATTTTTATGTTTTAGTTTTGAGAGTGAGAGAGAGGCAGAGACAGAGTGCGAGAAGGGGAAGAGCAGAGAGAGACACACACAGAATCCAAAATGGGGTCCAGGCTCTGAGCTGTCGACACAGAGCTCAAAGCAGGGCTCAAACTTGTGAACTGCAAGATCATGACCTGAGCTGAAGTCAGATGCTCAACTGACTGAGCCACCCGGGCTCCCAAGCATCTCTGTATAAGTAAAAATCTTTTTTTCCCTCTGGCAAAGAACCTGCTTCTCCAATATTGTCACAAAGTGTTCGTGCTTTGTTTCCTTCTTTCCCAGAAAGCAAGTCTAGAAAGAACACAAGAATTTAGAAAAAGTTGAGAAGTGAAGCTTAGGCATTTTGAAAGCAACTTTGCAAAATAAACTTTGTGATGCCAGAGTCAACAAAATTTTTTCCTCGTGATCATTTTATAATATATACAGGTATAGAATCACTGTGTGGTACACCTGAAGCGCATAGTGTTATAGGTTGATTCGACCTCAATAAGAAAAAACAGGAGTTGGGGGAATTCTGAGCTTTGGCCAGAGGTTGATTCTTAAAATTTAAACTAATAAAGTGTTTACATTATTGAAAAAATAATAAAGTAAAGTAACACAAAATATGAGTTTCCAAACAATAAAGGTATTGATAAAATCACACAGTTGAAGACAAATACACTCTCGTTTATCTCCCCAGTGTTTCCTGTTTTGGTTAACACATTTTAATTGCCTTCTTTGGGATTTCCGCTCTAACTCTTTCACCTGCATGTCTGGACTGAGCGGCACACACGCACAGTCCAGAAACCCGGTGCCCAGGGGTTGCGGCAGAGTCTAGAGTCATTTGTTGCCCAACTTGCGCAGATATCTGCCACTTGGACTTACACTGAGGGTGAAAAGCATTAGCGCAGGAGAAAGAAAGCTCTAGATTCGAGCCCAGCCCAGCGCAGCCCAAGACGTCAGAACTGTCCCCATTGCCACTAACCCCTGGTTCTGCCCAGGGAGACTAAGCGGGAACAGGGGATCCTGGATCCAAGTTCAGAATCTCAAAGCAAGCCTGAATCCCCACTGAGAGGTCACACTTGGGGACATCTAACTGTGGCCAGGCATGGAGAGTCCCGCGGGCTTTGGTCGGGTGCTACCAGTGATTTCTGAGACCTGTGGAGGCTGGCCAAGGAGGCGGCCACACTGAGGGGAGGGACAGCCTTCCAACACTTTGTGCAGAAGACCTGCCGTCCGTTCCAGGCCACCACACCGGGGCTGGGTGACTGTCAAGTGGAGAGAGGCCCTGGTCTCTTCGCTGTAGAGAAGACCAGCCTGACTGTGGCTCTAAGCCAGCTCTGGACCTCCAGGCTGCTAAAGCCTGAGCCCGCCATGGCAGACACCCCTCTTGACACATGGTAGAAAGTAGAAAAAGTATATCCCCACCGACCCCTGCCCTTATTTTATTCCTATAGCTCCTAAAACTGAGATCTAAATTACACGCAGTAAAAAGCACAGAGTTACCCAAGTATTCCCCCTTTCCACAACAACCCGGATCAAGGTCCAGAAGGGACAGAGGGTCCCTTCCCGTCCCTTCCAGTCAACACCCCCCACCTCCAGAGGTGACCACTCTCTGATTTCTAACATCCCAGTATTGGTTTTCCTGGGTTTTTGTACTTTATAAATATGGAATCCTACAGTATTCAGTCTTTTTGTGTCTAGTTGTTTTTCCCCCAGCATCGTGTTTTAGAGATTCATCCAATTGTGTGTGATCAGTAATCTGTGGTTGTTCAGTACTGAGTAGTTTTCCACTTTATGGCCATAGCACAAGTGGGTCGTGTCTCCATAGACTTTTGACAGATAGGTAGGTTGTGTTTTGTCTTTGGTTACCTTCACGTGAAACCTGTGAACATTTTGGTGGATATTTGCAATCATTTCTCTTGGCTAAAAACACCTAGGAATGAAGTTGCTAATGATTCAGGAGGCGAATGTTTAACTGGACTAGAAAATGCCAGAAACATTCCCAGGGTTACTGTACCATTTTGCGTGCTACCAGCAGAGAGAATTCCCCTTGGCTTTACATCTTTGTCAATACTTGGTGTAGTCATTTGAGTGGGTATAGAGTGATACTTCATTTGCCGTTTTAACTTACATTTCCTGATGAATAATGGGTTGAGAACATTTTCATGTGCCTCTGGACCATTTTTGATACCCTCTTTTGTGAAGTACCCGCCCATTAAAAAAAAATGTTCTTGCCAAAATAAATTGACATGTTTACGACTTTTCTACTGGCAGCAATATGAAAATTAGTAGGAGTTATACTTTCATCCCTTCCAAATGATCTGCATTAAAACCGTAATTTTTCACATAATGGATACAAAAGACAAGAAACAAAATTCAGTATTAAAAAAATCCTCAAAGCAGTTAGGTATCAAAACTGAAGACAAATTTCTTCTATTATGATGAGAAGAAACAAGATATAGTTTAAACAAGACCTGACCTTAAAAAAAAAGTTAAGTGTTTAACCGGGCAAAGGATCGAAGTGAATTAGAACGTTTTTCAGACACAGAATATCATTTGTGCATTTTCTAGATCTGTTGCAGTAGTTATATCTCCAACAAAACCAACAGGAATTCTGAGATATAATGTAAGATAATGGAATTTGGGCAAACAACTGCTACCGTCATTTTTACTCAGTTTGTATTACCCGTAGATGTGCTGATGGGGTAGGTTCGACGGCCACAAGAGGGTCCACAGACAGGCGCCATCACCAAGTGTGCACTGGATCCTGGCTTCCCTCTTCAGTGGGCTTCCAGAATTTTCTTTGCAGTCAGTCTTTCTTTTACCTTTTTTTTTTTTTTTTTTTTTTGCTGCTGTTCTGCTAAAATTCTTTATAATCCTTTGAGGAAAGGCAGATCAGTATGGCTTTCAGTGTTGTGTGTGCTTGTTTTTACATTTATGCTCTCACAGCATGTTACTTTTTGTTTTTCTCCAATAGCACCTGGTTTTGGCAATCTGCGACTGAAAAGCACTTAACATGTTCCCATCTTTGGGTTTCTCCTCTGAAGGCTGCCTCTGTTAAACCGCTGTCTTCATTCGCAGACCATTTTCTACTCAGGCACAATGGCCGTCAGACAAACCTAATCTTGTCTCCCTTATGCTTTTGTATTCTTTCTTCTGAGAGCCTCACTAGGCTATCCAGTCATCTAGACTGTGTGTGCCTGAATCATTAGTTCTTTCCCTCAGGCCATCTGATGCACAAACCTTCCACTGACATGAACACAGCTCACAAGGTGAAAAGCACCTTTCAGATTTCAGAAGCCCGCCGCGACTTCCCAGGTTGTCTCTCTAGCAAAACCGTTATGGGCTGGTCATAGGTGTTTCCAGACTTTGGGAAAATTCTTCAGTCTCTGATCATGTCTCCCCTGGGTGGGTGTGGTTCACTAGCACACTTGGTACAGTGGTGACCTTTGTGTCAACTTGGTCGGCCCACGGTAAGGGATACCTGGTCAAACATTATCCTGGATGTTTCTGGAAAAGTGTCTTTAGATAATATTACATTTTAATTGGGGGACTCTGCGTATAAGAGATTGCCCTCCATAATGTAGGTGGCCCTTATCCAATCAGTTAAAGACCTGACTAGAACGATAGACTGACCTGCCCTGGATAAGAAGGAATTCCGCTAGCAGACTGATGAGCTTCAGAGTTCTAGAATGGCAACCTTGCCTCTTCCTGGGGCGCCAGCCTGGAAACCCACGCTGCCAGCCTCCATAATCGTGTGAGCCAATTCCTTAAAACAATCTCTTTCTTTTTAAGAATTTTTTAAATGTTTAAAAAAAGAGAGAGCACATGAACAGGGGAGTGGCAGAGAGAGAGGGAGAGAGAATCTGTGTTGTCAGCGCAGAGCCCAGTGTGGGGCTTGAACCCACAAACCGTGGGATCATGACCTGAGCTGAAATAAAGAGTTGGACGCATAACTGACTGAGCTATCCAGGTGCCCGAAAACAAATCTCTTCACACACACACACACACACACACACACACACACACACACACACATTACTGCTTCCGTGTCTCTGGAGAATCCTGACAAAAAAAATGTCAGGGCCAGGAGGCACCTGGGTGGCTCAGTCAGTTAAACATCTGACTTTGGCTCAGGTCATGTCTCACAATTTGTGGGTTCGAGCCCCACGTCGGGCTCTGCACTATCAGCTTAGAGCCTGAAGCCTGTTTCTGACTCTGTCTCCCTCTCTCTCTGCCCCTCCCCGGCTCATGCTCTGTCTCTGTCTCTCTCAAAAAAATAAAATAAGCATTAAAAAATTTTTAAAAGAGGGGCGCCTGGGTGGCTTAGTCGGTTAAGCGTCCGACTTTCGCTTAGGTCATGATCTCGCGGTTCGTGGGTTCGGGCCCCGCGTCAGGTTCTGTGCTGACTGCCAGCTCAGAGCCTGGAGCCTGTTTCAGTCTGTGACTCCCTCTCTCTCTGACCCTCCCCTGCTCACGCTGTCTCTCTCTCTCCTAGAAATAAATAAAAAACATTAAAAAAAATTTTAAAAAAAAATTTTTAAAGAAAAATGTCAGGGCCAGCCTGGAGTCCTGAGCCACAGAGCCTGCTCGTTCTTCTCCTGGCTCACACTTGCCAAGAAAAGCAAACCTATGAACTGGCTTTAAGTTTTCGAGATTCATTGTTCCTAAACTCTTTGTCTTCTTGGGATCAACATAGCTGTGGGAATGCCATCTCTCCGCCAGTCAGGGGCAGCCTTCTCAGGCGGAAGGGCCTTTCCCAAAGCTGGGACAGCTCCTGCCTCAATGTGTATGGCTTCCCAAAAGCTTATTGCCTTATTTTGCAATTTTGTTTTAAGAAGGAAGTGATTTAGGGGCCTGCAATCGAGACCACTGGTGAAGAAATGCTTTATACCTTCTGGCTTGGAGTCATTGGTCAGCTCTATGCAGTGAAAAGTTTCTCCCAGTTTTTAGCTGGCCTTTTCTCTTTTGTAACAGTGCCTTTTAATAAACAGAAGTTTTAATTTTGACAAAGTCTCATATACCTCTTTTTAAATTTCATGGTCATGGCTCTTTTTGGGCCCCGAGAACTCTTTGCCCACCCCCACCTCACCAAGACGTTCTCCCGTGTTTTCTTCTAGAAGAGTCATAGTTTTCGTTCTTACACTTAGGTTTATGATACATCTTGGGTTAACTTTTGTGTGTGGTACGAGGTAGGTGTCGGGAGTTTTCCCCCCACATAACATCCAGTTGCTTCAGCAACATTTATTTTAAAAAACTTCCAGGCCCCCATTAAATGATTTGGCAGCTGTGGCAGAATAGGTAGAGCCATTTTTATCCTAAGAGTCTTTGGGTGGGTGGCCGCGGGCACTTGGTCTGAGTCTGTACTACCTGGACCAGAAGGCATCAGGCTTCTCCTAAGTCCATCTGTGTTCCACATGAGTGGTCCTCCTGGTGCTGAGCTGTCTGCTCCTTCGCCATTTCCCAATCATGTTTGTGAATTCCTGTTTGGAAGTGTAATGTGACAGTTGAGCCTTGGCTTCGTCATTGACTATCTGATATCTTGCCCTCCCCTGCCTCAGTTTCCTTCTTGGCAAAATGGCAATAACAAATGAACTGGGCTGTTGCGAGATCAACATAGCCTTAGAGACTATGTGGCACACAGTAGGTACTTACTACATGTATGGAGAATAAACACTATTCTTTTAGATAGTTTATTTTTTTAATTTTTTAAAAATTTTTAAATATTTATTCTTTTGAGAGACAGAGACAGAGAGACAGATCATGAGCGAGGGAGGGGCAGAGAGAGAGGGGGAACTACAGAATCCAAAGCAGAGTTCAGGCTCTGAGCTGTCAGCACAGAGCCGAATGCGGGGCTCCAATCCACGAACCATGAGATCATGACCTGAGCTGAAGTCAGATGTTTAACCGACTAAGCCACGCAGGCGCCCCTCTTTTAGATAGTTTAGATATGACTATTTATAAGGTGGTGTGCCATGATTTATTGCTACCAACTTCAGCGGGCAAGTCTGTCTTCATCTTACTTGACACAGTTGACCAGTCCTTCCTGATGTCCTTTTTTCTCATTATTTCTAGAATACCACAGTCTCTTTGCTTTCCTCCTGCTACATTGACTTCTCTTTCTTATTAGCCTCCATGGCCACACCTGTTGCCTCTTCTCTAAGAGCTGTGGTTGTCCAGGGTTCATTTCCCATCCTGCTTTTCTTCTGTATGCACACTGCCTCCTCGCCAATTTCATCCACTCGCACTGTTTTCAGTCAGTGCTCTCTCTGAGCTCGTGACTCCGTATCCATTCAGAGTCCACACTTACACATGCATGGTTTTCTCTACTTCAATTTTAACAGGCATTTCTAACTCAAATTTATCCCAAGCAAAGTGTAAGATTTGTGATTTTACCTCACTCTTGCTTGTCTTGGCTTTTCCAGTTTTTCAAGACAAAATCCTATGTGTCAGCTTTGGTTCTTCTCTTTATCCTTACTCTTCACCTCCAGCTCTTCATGAAGTCTGGCTTGACTGTGTCTCTAACATGATTTCTGGGTGTATCCATTTCTTTCCTTCATACCAGCACCACCCAAGTCCAAGCCCCCACCCTCTCTTGCCCAAGTGAGTGCAGAGGACTCCCGGTGTGTCACTGAGGTTCCTTTCTCAGAGGACCTGATCATATCACTCCTCCTGGGCAAAGCCCTGTCTTAGACTAAAGTCCAAATCTCCTACTTTGGCCTGAAAGGTTCCATGCGAAGGTCCCCTGCCTGCCTTCTTGACTTTGTAGACAAATAGATTTACCTTTGGGGAACCGGGAGGATCTGAACACAGCATTCGCAACATCCAGGAAGCTCAGCCTTCTATATAGTTATGTCATATCTTAGAAGGTTCTAGAGGCATCCAGTTGAGTCTAGGTCTGTCAGATCCTCCAGAAAATATCAATGGAAATTGCATATGTCTTGTATCTGGACATCTAATGTGTCAATTACCTAGAAAATACTGATGATCAAAATCCACCAGTGGCTATCAATGTGATAACAGAGCAGTAGTGACCAGTAGGTGGTAGTGAAGAATGGTGACTTGGCAGTAGTAAGGAGTGGTGGTGACCAGGCGGTCGTGGCAAGTGGTGGTGACCTGGCTAGTGCTGGTAAGTGGTGGTAGCACAGTGATTGTGGTGGTTGATGGTGACTCAGAGGTCACGACTGGTGGTGACCCGGCAGTCATGGTGAGGTGGCATGCTGAGTTGAAGAAAGCCAATCCTCTGGCCAGATTGGCTTGGATTTGAGTCCGTGTTCTGCCCCATCTCACTGAGACCTGGGGCATGAGAGCTGCTGAGGCTCTCTGAGCTTCCTCTGTAGCATGGGGGTGATACTGACCTTCAAAGTCATGGTTCCCCAACATGGCATCCTTTTCAGGAAGGCAACAGGAAATGCAGCCAGTGCTATCTTCCCCTTCTCCTACAGATACCAAGTCCAGTGGTTCCCTCAGGATATTACAGCAAAGATGAGCTGCAGAGCTGATTTGGGCTTCTAGAAACCCAGGCCAGCTGGCTCTCTGCCTCATCGTCCCACCTCCCTTCAGAGTGGTTAATTCCAGAAAAGTTCTTGCAAAGACACAAGATTTTCCAGCAAGAAACAGATTGCTGCTTCATATGGCTGTGCCCAGATGGGGCCGCCTTAGTGACAAGACCTGGCATATGTGGGGTGCCAAGAACAGCCCTTAAATCTGGGTCCCTTCACGGCACTTGGGTTGAGAGGTCTGCTCAAGAGGGGGCAGAAGAGGGAAGGAGAGACTGAACATAACGTTGGAATCATTCTCTAGTGAGATAAGATCTCCCACAGGGTGAAAAAAGCAAACTCTTACAAGTTAGAAAATTACAAGAATTGAAAAGATGTATATCATACAGATTATTTAAAAGTGATCCAAGTGTGTTCAATATCGCTCATTCTCAGGGAAATAAAAATCAAAACCACACTGAGATACTACCTCACACCTGTCAGAGTGGCTAAAATGAACAACTCAGGAAACAACAGATGTTAGAGAGGGTGTGGAGAAATGGGAACCCTCTGGCACTGTTGGTGGGGATGCAAGCTGGTGCAGCCGCTCTGGAAAACAATGTGGAGGTTCTTCAAAAAATTAAAAATAGAACTCCCCTACGACCCAGCAATAGCACTGCTAGGAATTTATCCAAAGGATACAGGAGTGCTGGTGCATAGGGGCACATGTACCCCAATGTTTATAACAGCACTATCAACAATAGCCAAATTATGGAAAGAGCCCAAATGGCCATCAACTGAAGAGTGGATCAAGAAGATATAGTTTATATCTACAATGAAATACTACTTGGCAATGAGAAAGAATGAAATCATGCCATTTCCAGCAAAGTGGATGGGACTGGAGGGTGTTATGCTGAGTGAAATAAGTCAGTCGGAGAAAGGCAGATATCATCTGTTTTCAGTCATATGTGGAATTTGAGAAACTTAACAGAAGACCATAGGGGAAGGGAAGGGAGAAACAGTAGTTTCAGGGAGAAGGCAAATCATGAGAGACTTTTAAATACAGAGAACAAATTGAAGGTTGATGAGGAGGCGGGGGGGCAGTAGGGAAGGGGAAAATGGGGGATGGGCATCGAGGAGGACACTTGTTGGGATGAGCACTGGGTGTTGTATGAAAGCAATGAATCGTGAGAATCTACTCCTGAAGCCAAGCGCACACCGTATACACTGTATGTTAGCCAACTTGACAATAAATTATATTAAAAAATAATAATAAATAAATAAAAGTGATCAAAGTGAAGATCATGGGATTTTTTTCTTTTTTTTTCTTTTTTCTTTTTTTTTGTAGCAAACAACCTAGGATACAGCAGTTAGTTTTGACACTGATATAGTCGTAGGGAACTAGCTTGTGGTCAGCCATAGGTACTTTCCACACCCACGAACCACCACAGGGATTTAACTCCAGCAGAGCTCGATTTCAGATTCTCTAAACCAAAGAGAAAAGCCCCACGCTGGGTTAACTGGCAGCCACGTGCTATAGACAACCCAGATCTGAAAACAAAACAAAACAAAAAAAAGGTGTGTGGAAACAGCTATGTTCTGGTGGTTTCTAACATAATTATTGTCTCTTTCTCAGTGATTTGCATAATGCTACAGAGGTGCTGTCAAACAGGCTCGGTTCAATGTGTAAATTTTGTGTGCACCTGTTTGCAGGCCACTTAGAGAAAAGCCGTGTGAGAGCAGAGTCTCGATCCTCTCCGTTGCCTTTCTTCTCTTCTTTTTTTTTTTAAGTTATTTATTTTGAGAGAGAGAGAGAGAGTGCAAGCAGGGGAAGAGCAGAGAGAGCGGGGGAGAGAGAGAATCCCAAGCAGACCCCACGCTGTTAGTGCAGAGCCCGCCTGATGCGGGGCTCAAACTTATGAACCATGAGATCGTGACCTCAAAAGTCTGGTGCCCAACTGCCTGAGCCACCCAGGCACCCCTGCCTCAGGCATCCCTGCCTTACTACTTTTCCTAAAGTTGCTTAACTGCAGTATAACTGACATACAGAAAATTTCACATACTTAAAGCATACAATGTAAGTTTCTCCGTACTTGTATATCCATTAAGCCATCACGGTCAGTACAGAGGACACCCACCCCACCCCACAAATTTCCTCCTTTGCAATCTCTTCCAGATCTCCCCTTCCTTCCCCTCCATCCCTACTTCTTTGTTTCATTTCACTAAAAATTTTCATTTTCTATGGTTTTACGTACATGGAATATACAGTATGTAGTTCTTTTTTTTTTTTTTTTTGACCAAGTAGTAGTCCATTGTATAGATGTACCACACTTTTTCCCCATTCATCTGTAGATGGACATTTGGGTGGGGTCCATTTTGAGGCTGTTACAAATAAAGGTGTGATGAACACGTGTGTACAAGTCTCTGTAGGGACGTGTGCTTCCCTTTCTCTTGGAATTCAACGCGTGGGACACGTGGTAGGTGCATCTTGAATTCTGAAGAAGCTTTAAACGGTTTTGCCACTGTGGTTGTATCATTTTTCATTCTCACCAGCGGCTGTGTGAGGGTTCTAGTTCCTCAATGTCCTTGCCAACACTTGGTGTGGTCGGTCTTTTTCATTTTAGCCATCCTGAAATCCATGTGATGTGGATGGATTTTACATCCTCAGCCCACTGTGACTCAAATTTGCATCCCCCTAATAGCTGACGATGCTGATGCCACCCATATAACTTCTTTGGGGAAATATTCAAATAAGGTGGAAATTGGGAAGGAGCACAGGGCACTTCTTTGGCTGATAGGAATGTTTTGTATCTTGATAAGAGCGTGGGTTGCACAGTCCTATCTATCTTTCAAAATTTTAATGTTAAGATTTGTGCATTTTATGGCATATGAATTGTACCTCAGAATCAAAAAGGACTATCTATAAATTAATTTGGTGTCAGTGGAAGATCGATGAAGGTAAAAAAATCAGAAGGGTAGAAAGAGAATAATTATGAGAGCAGGTGATAGGTACATGGGAGTTCATGAGACCCTTTCGCTTACTCTTTCTGAGATTTTCTCAATAAAAAGTAAAAGCAAATGCACAGTCTCTCTGGCCTAGAGAGGGCGATGACCATTTCATTTTCAGGGAAAAAAAAAAAAAAGGAAATGAGAATAAACCGTTGTGTTGTTTTATTTTTGTAAATTTTTTACTTTGGGGAGAGAGAGAGACAGAGTGCAAGCAGGGGACGGTTAGAGAGAGAGGGAGACGCAGAATTTAAAGCAGACTCCAGGCTCTGAGCTGTCAGCACAGAGCCAGATGTGGGACTCGAACTCACAAACCAGGAGCTCATGACCTGAGCTGAATGAAGGTGGACGCTTAACCGACTGAGCCACCCAGGACCCCTGAAAACAATTTATTATAAGAGAGAGTGTATGTAGCTTAACTGGGAAGATATTTCATCACTAGGAAAACCTCCTGTACAAAGAGTGTCTTAATGTCTGATCATCTTTAACATTTGACCTTTATTAGTTTTAATTGCAAAAGTAATATAAATATTATTGTAAATAATATTAGATAAAATAATTATGTGAAACTTATGTAAAATAATCACATATTAGAAGCAAGGAAGATTTAGAAAATGACCATCTTTTATAAGCCGTTCCGATTTTTATGCACGTGTGCACGCGTGCTGCCAGGACCCGCGTTATACTTACTATACGTGTGATTCGGCTGCTTCCTCTTTTTCACGTAAGCATTCTACTTAGAAATCTTTATAAAACAGAACAAACAGCTGTTTAGAAGCAGAAGGTAAAGCCAGATGAAACGGAAAGTTCTCTCTCTTTGAATTCCAAGATTATGACAATTTTATCCAGAGTTTAAGATCTGATAGGATCTTCAATATGGATTTTTACCTGAATATGTAATTCTACGTACGTATTTTGCTTTTTATCGAAGGCCAACAACAACAAAAACAAACCCCTGGCAGCAGTGTAAACAACCCAATACAAGATCTTAAAATGCATCGGTCATGGGCAGCCGGGCAGCCGGCCCTCCATGCCTCTGGCGACCAGATGGCTGCCGGGTTATGAATCCGAGGGGCCCCGATAGCGGGATGACTCAGCAAAGCAAAGGCCTGGGGAGCACAGAGGAGGCCGGCCACGATTAACTGCTGTTGGGAGGAACATTCTTTTAGCGGGCTAATTAGCAAGCTCTTTTAAGATAATGAAAGTGTTTTAGGTTCCTTTTTGTCCATATGCAAATAAACTGGTGAGGTAAAGTCACTCCCAGTGCAAAGGGGAGTGTACAGAACACGTCTGGCGAAGATGAATGGTTTCCCCTTCGATTTGCATATTTTCTTGTCTGCACTTAACTCTAAAAAGATATTTGCCTTCACCTGATTTACATTCAGGTTTGTTTCTCGCTTTATGGGTCATCTCTCCTCTGTTGCCCCACGGATTATATGTTGTGGCCATTTCAAATACGATGGCCTGGTTTTGTAACGTTAGCTCTACTAGAATATCAGACAAGACCCAAAGATAAGCGCCCGGGGATAGGGAGCCGATGGGGCCTCCCTTGTAGAATAGAATTCTGTGTTGGACTTCTTCTGTATCGTATAATGTTTAGCTCTACGAAGCTCACGTATCTCCATTCCTGGTTTCTGGTTGATTGGTAAGTTTTCTCACTAGGGATGACAGTTCCAATTTGGAGGGTTTGATTTCTGATTTGCCAACTTCAGGATGCCCACAAAAGTGATAAGCGTTCAGTAGAAACCTGGAATTATGAATTTCCAGCTTTTCCTGGGCTAGCAGTATGCTGTGCATACTGTCTCGTGAAAAGGAGCAGCAGCAGGCGGCTGTGCCCCCCCCCCCCCATCATGAGGGTAGCCAGTGCAAACTCCATCATTCCCTTTTTCACGTTCAGTACAGTATTCAATAAATGACATGAACAAATCAATACTCTATTATAAAAGAGGCCTTGTGGGTAGATGGTCTTGCCCAACTGTAAGCTGATGTAAGTGTCCCGGGCATGTTCTGAGCTCTGCTGTTTTGTAGATGAGGTATATTCGATGCAGTTGCGACTTACGATATTTTCAGCTTACAATGAGTTGATCAGAATGTAACCCCATCTGAAGTCCAGGAGGATCTGAATTTAGCGAAACAATTTGATGTTTCTAAGAGCTAGTTGCAGTGACCCATGTGACTGATGCAGGTGAGTGCTGATGAGACAAAGTCGGATCCAATGGATTCCATGGTATTCCACCCCAGTGCTGGGCATAAAGCTTCATGCATTCACCCATTCATACTTCCATTTATTCAGCTGACTCTTATTACTTGAAGTTCAGATACTAGGCTCTGCCCTATACAGCTGGCCTAGTGACTCCTTCAACTTCAGGCTGTTCTCTGAGGACATGATCATGACCACATCCAGCCGCACTCCATTTCCCTTCCATAGGCGGAGTAGGCTGCCTTCTTTAGCAAACCGGAGCACAGGCGCTGTGCCTGTCACTGCCCATGAGAGCCTCCAAGCCCCCGCCCCCCTCCTTCTCCTTGGCCTTTTTCCCCAACCAGTTCCTTGGAGCTTCTCCAGGGTTGATATCCTCACTTTCTCGGGTTCCCCCTGGGGTCCTCATGGGCCTATGCCAGATGTGTTCAGAGATCACCCATTTTAGAGCCAGAAGCTTCCCCAAAGAGGTCGGATGTAAGTTCTCCAACATTTCCCCAACTAAGGGCAGCTTGTCCCTTCTCCAGACTTCTTAGAATCCCTTGAAAATGCTGGGCAGCAAAGGCCTGCCCTTGCTTCTGTGCCCCGCCTGCACCCTGCCCAGCCCACACCAAAGCAAAATCCATTCCCTCGAAGGTGAGACCACCCTGCCCTTCCTGAAAGGCTCCTTCCTGCCCTCCTTGGGAGGGTTCTCAGTTGCCCTTTTTATCTCCACTAGGCAACACTCAAGTCCCTGACATACAGTTTGATTATAATATCACATACTGAATTTGAGAAAGAAAAAAATGGCCCCCTACCTCTTTCGCATGAAGACACAACCACAGTTATCAACCGTGTTGGTGGATCCACTTGGGCTCCTTTCTCCTGCGAAGGCTGTTTTTCACTCACCTGTCATCCACATAGAGACATGACATCTTGTCTTCTGGTGGTCACGGCCACTCCCCCATGATGCTACATTGTTCTCACAGTCACCATTTTAATACACAACACAGAACTAAAGTGTTTGTCATGAGCTAGAACTTGAGCACTGGATACGTCTATCAGGATGACAATTAACAGCCTGATGAAGCTTTCCTCCATATCTTGGATTATTTTCCTGGAGAGAGGGTCATGAACTCTTGCAGTTCTTGACACATAATGATAAATTGCCCTCCATGGGAGATTGTACAAATATATACTGTCAAGAGCAATGTGTGAAGATAGGAGTTTTACCGTATCCTTGCCAACATCCAAATTGTCATTAAAATGTTAACTTTGTCAACGTATTAGGCCAAGGCATGATTCTTTGTTGATATTTCCATTTGATTACAAATGGGAACGTTGAATATTTTCCTTAGACTAGTTAAGTCACCATGGCTTTACGCATTCCCCTTTGGTTTTTATACATCGAAAATTATGTTTTACAGAATTTCTGCCAGCTCCTCACCTCTAGCCGTTAATGCCAAGCCTGCCATGCTTCCGAGAGCTTTGGCAGATTTGTCACTTGGAACCACTGACCCCAGGAATACCATGTTTTAGAGATCCAGCTTTATTTTTGTTTTGAAGTCGTCACCCCCTTTCTCAGAGAGGACTTGGCCAGGGTTCTATCCTGTCATGATGGATTAGGTACTCATCTCCCTTGGTTTTGGGAATTGGCCTGTTGGGCTGGAGTTGGGCACCAAGTACCACCTCCTTGCCTGCCCTTTTTGTGACATTTATACCTGGAGTGCCCAGTGGGCACAAGCCTGGGAAAGCATTTGATCTACCTGGACTGTGTTTGGCCACAGGTCCGTGGCATTTAAGGGGTGACCCAGAAGCAAAGCTGCTCAAGGGCTGTTGGCCACACCCAAGGAAGCTCTAAACCAACTCAACTCATCGCCTTCAACTGCCACCACAGCGCCATGCTTGGTCCCTCAGGGCTGAGAAGGTAAACCAAGAGGGGACCAGAGGCTCTCTCATTCAAGCATGCCGGGGCAAAAGAGAAGGTCCTGGCACAAAACGTGTTCCCTGCCTGAGGCACAGTCAGATGCACTTGTGTGTACAATCAACAAATGTTTGTGGTACTTTTCTGCTCTCCACTCCCCCATTGACTACCTTCACAGCAGGGCAGGCCCTTCCAGCAAAACCACCTTCTCTTGCCATGGCAGCAGACTCCTTGAGCAGAGTACAGAGGACCCAGAATAATGGAAATTACATCTTCCCCAATTAGAAGGAAAGGCTGCGCTTCCTTTAATTGGCTTGGCCCTCAGAAGTTGCTCAGCCACACTGTGGCTTTGGGGACTCCCTGTAGGACTCCCTGTCTCTTCCTCCCACACATTGTCACAGTCTGTACTGGGACATCATGAACTGAGAAATCTGAGATTTTCCTGCTCTCTTCATTAAACTTTATTGAATTTCTACTATGTGCTAGACTCTGGAGACATGAAGCCAAGTTAAAATTGGCCTGCCCTCTAGAAGCTCACAGACAACGAAGTCCATGACCAGAGTAACGGAGGCTAAAAGTTCTATTAGCTAGGCACAGGACGCCCAGCAGGAGTGAGGCCAGGCAATTCTCCCTGAAGACTCGGAGCCCAAACTGCATTTGAATTTGAATCAGAGAGAGAAGACAATTACAAAAGGCTCTGTGTGCTAGAAAGGTTATCTCAAAATCTCTGAGCTTCATGAGAGATCTCAGGCAAATCTCAGGCAAAAATGCTAACTTGGCATTTAGGCAAGTTCCCTTTGGCAGGTTATGTTGGCTGTAGATTAGAAGATGGGGGGAAAAAGAAAAAAGAAGAAAAGAAAAAGAAAGAAAGGATGGGAAGGCCAAGGGTAATGGTCTTACCCCAAGAAGGAAGTGATAAATGCCTGTACCCGAGCAGAAGCAGTGAGATCGGGAACATGGAGTAGCTTGCAGAGGACTTAAGGAAGACGGCTGCCCTACTTGGACTTAGTGGTGGTGGAAAAGGGAGCTTTCTGGTTTAGGCAATGGACACATATTTGGGGGAAAGAAGATGAGTTCAGATTAGTATATGTTGAATTCTAGACAACAAAGAGACATCCAAGTGTTGTTCTGAGTTGCCCAGAGGTCAGGACAATGACCCAATGCCCTACTGTAGCATATAAGAGGTGGGTACATAGCTGGGTGGGTGGGACCAGTCAGTGCCTGCTTATGGAGGAGGTGAGTCTTAAGGCCAGAGCCAAGGTCACTGACCTGTAAGAGGGTCACAGGAGAAAAGGACAGCACAAAAGAGATTGAGAAGTCCTGGTCAGAGTGGTCAGACAAAAAAAAAAAAAAAAAGAGTTTCTGGAAGTAGGTGTCTGCTTATGTCAAATGTTACAAGGATGTCATGTAAGAGAAAGATCAGGAAGTATCTACTGGTTAGGACAAAGGACAAACAGTGAGTGTTGGTAGCGGGTCCAGGAAGCCTGGCTGTGAGAAGTCACAATGAGAGGTCAAGAGAGAGGTCGTGGCAAGATGGGAGACTTCAGGGCGTGTAGCTACGTGGAGGACTTCTTTAAACGGCAATATATAGAAATACAGCCGCCTTTTCCATCTGGGGGGGGGGGGGCGGAGTAGCACAGTTGTTTGTTTGTTTGTTTGTTTGTTTGGCACAACAGCTTCAGAAGCCTGCTCAGCTCTGGAAAGTGAGTTTTCTCCCATCTGCGTGTGGACACAGAGAGCAGGCAAAGTAGAGTGAGGGATGTTCTACAAGAAAACTCAGCAGGGGTGAGGAGGAGGCGGTGTTGAAGAAGGACCTGAGAGAGGGAAGAGCCACAAAGAGGGGCTGAGAAGGGGAAGGCCAAGCAGCATGCCTGGACTTAAAGAGAAGGTGAGGGCCGCTCCGGGAGAGCCAGGCCAGGCCTTGGAAGGGCAGGATTGACTAGGATTCTACTTGAAGTCACTCGCTTGGCCAGGTAACCTCAAACCTCAGTGAAAATCAGTCATGCGCAATTACTTTTTGAAAGTAGAGCTCCGAGGTCTCAATTAGGGACAGGAGGTCTTAGAACAATGTAGGGAGAAGAGAAAGAGACAGCCAGATTATGAGAATGTGAGCGAGGGGTTGGTTGCGCAGAAGAGGTGACAAGATGCCCGGTCAAAAGTGCTGAACACTTAGCACCAGGGTGGTCTAGTCCCTCTTTCTCGCTCACAGGGAGGAGGGTCCAGCCCATTTCATTGACTGAAACAGGCAGAAGGCTGGCAGATGCGGGAGCCCTAGGTACTTGATACTTGGCTTATGGAGGGAAAGGTCAGGAAAGAGGGAGAGGCTGAAGAGAACGGGTCAATGTGCCAAATAACCAATTTGTTGAAAATCCATCTGCTAAAGAACCAATTTCCCTGATGAGTGATCCCTGGAATTCACCCAAAAGTTGTTTGGGTTAATCACTTAAAAATGTATAGCGGTTTGTATGCAATGGTTCCCACAACACTGAAGGCTTTCCCATAGATTTGTTTTTCTCTTTCACTTGCGTCTAGCAGTCTCTTCTGGTTTACAAGTTGTCAGTTATATTTTCACCAGACATTTCCCTATAGATTTCTCAGTCCATCTCTGGTAAATGTCAGTGTTCTGTGAGTTTCCATATTTCAGGAGCAGGACACTTCTTGAGTGTACGATGTTCTTGGTGCCCATGGGTGGATTTTCCCTCAACTGCATTTACTGTCAACTCTAATTTTAAAGACTGGTGCCTACACTGAACTATAACTCCCACTTTGGGACTTTGCCATTGGGGGAGTTGTCATGGATATGTGAAAATTAACATGCAGAAGAAACTTTTATCTGGCTGACTGCCAAACCACTTTAACAAAATTGAGAAAATGCAAATTGGTATAAAATTACACTTGAAGGACAAAACCACTTTTTTTGCAAACCAAAGGTTAAAAAAAAAAAAAGACTCCTGCATTACCAAAACCTTTGTAAGTAACTTTTGAAAAAAGAGGCAGCTTCAGAACCGGGAGTCCCATACCATAAATCCAACATCAAACAGTGGTGGGGAAACCAAAAGCAAAACTTCTCAACTAGATAAAAACAAAGGCCGAAATGTTGAGAAACATCATTAACAGCTTTCAAAACTTCCAGGGCAACACCTATTTTTACATGATTTACATGTTTTGCAAATAATTAAAATATTTGGGGGGCTCTGGGGGTCTACAGAATTGGTCACTGGCAAATCTACTTTTCCATACCGGTGTGGGGAACCGGTCACTCCGAGATTCGGCGTCGGGCAGACTGTCTTTCAGCAAATGGCTCTGTTTCTGACAAGGGGTGAGAAGGAGGCTAGTTCTGAGAGATCAGCTGGTTCTGAGCAGGGGGAGGGATAGGATGCAAATTAGATTCTGCCAGAAGGAAGAGAGGGAGGAAAGGAAGGTTACAGGTTATGCAATAAGGTGGGCATGAGAGGAGTTAGTACTGGAGGGTGGGGGGCAGGACCTTTTGCTGAGGACAGGGGCCTGGCAGTGGGGGTGCCTGGGGCCCCGGAGGAAGCAGCACTTCCAGCACACACCAGCGTGCTTTTCTTCAGAGATTCTCCCCATCCTGGACCGGCTGGATTGCTCTTGGGACTTGGGGTGTTTCCTGGCAGGTGCTTTGGGAAGACAGGGGAGAGGGAGATTCAAGGAAGATGGAGAGAGGCCTTGAGAAGGAGCCAGGATGGTCATGAACACAGCAGCGGCCGAGCACGGGGAGAACATGGTGTGGCCAGGGCTAGAGGGGCCCGTGCAGGGCAGGGGCAGGGCTGCTGGGGGTGGAGGGGCCCAGGGAGAAGAGATGGGTGTGAAAACTGGCAAAGTTGCTCAGACTCTCCAGGGGATGAAGGGTGGGGCACGGGCCTGGAGTTCAGGTCTGGTGACACCAGAGGCCATGACCTTGGCTGAGTCAGCCACAGAGCCCCTGAGGTGGCTGAGTTGGGGCCCTTCTCAGGCCCAGCTCCATGGCTCTTCCCTACTTACAGACGACAGCCATACGTGGCCACCGCCACCACCCATCACCTCTGCTGCTGCTGCTGCTGCTGCTGTTCCCACCACTGTGAGCTCTTCTCCCACAGAGAAAAAAGGGCTCTTAAACACTCTCTCTAGCGCCTTCCTCTCCGCATCCCTATGTCCTTCCTCCATGTCCCTGCCGGATGGCAATTAACACAGTCACAGCTCTGGAACCTGCTCCGTTTCTGGGCAGGCACGGCCATTCATCCGTGAGAGAAGAATACAGTTAATCTACTTCTGGCTTTCCATCGCCCATTCTGCCTTTCCTCCCACTCCTGGGGGCAGCCCCCCTCCCACACACCTCACATTTCTTCCAGGGCTCTGCTGTCCCTGTCGCCCCTAGGCAGCGTCAGCCCTTTGCAGGTGACTGGGTGCCTCTGGGGAGTCTCTGACCTCCCATTCTCTCTCCTGAGTCACAGACTTTGGCGCATCTGTGACTCCAGGGCTGGGGGCCTGGAAAGCCCTATTAAAATGCTAAATAGGGGCACCTGGGTGGCTCAGTCTATTAAGCCTCCAACTTTTTTTTCTAAGTTTTTCTTTCTTTTTAAAAAATTTTTTTATATTTTTTTATTTTTGAGAGACAGAGCATGAACAGAGGAAGGGCAGAGAGAGAGGGAGACACAGAATCCGAAGCAGGCTCCAGGCTCTGAGCCCTCAGCATAGAGCCCAACGCAGGGCTCGAACTCATGAACCGTGAGACCATGACCTGAGCTGAAGTCAGATGCTTAACTGACTGAGCCACCCAGGGGCCCCAAGCCTCCTGCTCTTGATTGTGGCTGAGCTTATGATCTCATCGTTCGTCAGTTCGAGCCCCACATCCGGCTATGCACTGACAGTGGGGAGGCTGCTTGGGATTCTCCTTCTCTGTCTGCCCCTCCCTTGCTCACACTGTCTCTGTCTCTCTCAAAATAAATAAATAAACTTTAAAAAACAATGCTAAAATGGCATCTGGAAGGGGTAAAGCATGACCACAGCACTGAACGTTCACTTCCAAAGCTTCCTCCTGCTTTGAGCAGTCCGGGGTGTGACATTCGGAGGGCTGTGTATCATGTGCAGCAGGACACATCTCACCTGCCCTTCACCTTGTATGATCCATATGTGGGCTCTTCTGCTCTCGAGCTGGAGGCCAGGCACCCCCAGGGCCCGCCGGCCTCAGGGACCTGGCTGCTGCTGCTGCCCGGTCTCAGAACCACAGTCCCGAGTGCTACCAGCTCCGGGACTGCAGGAAGCTCAGCGCTTTTCAGCACCTTGAGCCCCCTGCCCCTCCCCCTGCCTTAACACCCTCCCCCTCTCCCGTCCAGCTAACACTTCTCCTACCTCCGGGCCCAGTATCCAGCCTGCTATCGAGATATGCTGCACCATTCTTACCCCCTTGGGTCAGTGTGCACTTCCTCTCCTCTCTGCTACCTCCGTGAGATGAGGACATACCAGCCCTGTTTACACTCAAATCTAGCACGATGAAACTGGCTCAGTTGGTGATTTTTGAAGTGCAACGCTTTGAGACTTCTACTTACACTCCTCCCCAGCAGTGTAAATGGAAACCATGTTGGGGAGCTTGGACATCCACGCCCAGAGGAGAAGAAGGCATCCAAATTATGTGAAGCAAAATGGATAGAGCTAAAGAGAGAAATAGACAAATTCACAGTAAGAGTTGAGTAGTTCAGTACTTTCTCCTTGTAACTGATAAGAAAACTGGGCAGTAACGTAGAACTCAGCAACACCATCAACCAACAGGATCTAGTTGGCATTTGTAGAATATTCCATCCCAAGGCGGCAGAATATACATTCACTCTGTGTGCCCATAGGTCATATAGTAAGATGTATCATATCTCGGACTGTAAAACAAACCTCAGGAAATGTAAAAGAATTGAAGTCATATATGGTACGTTCTCTGACTATGATGAAATCAAACTAGAAATTAATAAGAGATATCACCCAAAAAAATCTCAAAGAAAGAAACCAATCCTCTTTCAGATAATCCGTTTCAAAGTAGAAGTCTCGAGGGAAATAGAAGTTTAGCCGAATAATAAATGAAAACACAGCACATCAAAATCTGTGGAATGCACTAGAGCAGCCTGAGAGAAAAATGTCTACCATTAATACTTTCATTAGAAAAGAGGAAAATTTGGGTATCCTGTGGCTCAGTCGGTTGAGCATCTGACTCTTGACTTTGATCTCCCAGTTTGTGAGTTCGACCCTTTTATCAGGCTCTGTGCTTATAGTGCAGAGCCTGTGTAGGATTCTCTCTCACCTTCTGTCTCTCTCTGCCCTCCACCCCAAAATACATAAACTTTAAAAAAAAGAGGAAAAATCTCAAATCAATACTGTCAACTCTCATCTCAAGAAACTAGAAAAAAGAAGAGCAAAATAATCCCAAACTAAGGAGAAAAAAAGAAAATAAAAAGATCAAAATAGGTAGTAATGAATATAAAAAACAAAAGGGGGGCAGAGAGAGGGAGAGAGAGGGAGAGAGAAAATCTGTGAAACAACAGCTAGACCTTGAAAAGCTCAATAAAACTGGCAAACTTCTAGCAAGATTCTGCAGACATATGCAAGATTCTGATATCACCTGACTCAATTTGGGAATTGGTGATTTATGTCTTCTCTCCCTTTTTTGGGGTCAGTCATGCCAGAGGTTTGTTTTCTTACACTTGCACCTAAGTATTTCTTTTTTCCTTTTCTCTCTCTGTCTCTGTGTGGTTATAAATAGCATCTATTTTAATTTTGTTTTCCATGTGGTCATTGCCAGTATATAGACGTATACTTGATTCTGGTTATGTTAATCCTGTGACCTTGCTGAACTCACTTACTAGTTCTAAAAGTTTTTTGGTAAATTCCTTGGGATTCTCTGCACATACCTTTATGTAATCTACAAATAGGGACAGATTTATTTCTTCCTTTCTGATGTCTTTTATTTCCCTTTCTTGCTTTATTGCATGGTCCAGAACTTCCAGTACTATGTTAATTAGCCTCATATTGTTCATGGTCTTGGCTGGAAAGCATTGTTTTCATTGCTAAGTATGATGTTGGCTCTAAGTTTTTTGCGGATGTTTTTCATCAAGTCAAAGAAGTTTCCCTTTATTCTTATTTTTTGAGAATTTTTTATCATGAACAGGCAGTGAGTTTGGTGTTTGTCTTATCTGCGTTAGTTGAAATGATCATGTGAGTTTTCTTCTTTAGCTCTGTTAATATTGTGGATTACACTGATCGATTCTAGAATACTGAACCTGTATTGCATCCCTGAAATAAAACTCACTTTGTCATGGAGTATTATTCATTTTTATAGTACTGAATTCTGTTAGCTAACGTTTCCTTAAGAACTTTTAGGTATATATTCATGAGGGATATTAAACTTAGTTTTTTGCACTTTGTCTGGTTTTCTCAAAGTACTACCAGTTTCATGAGATGAATTAGGAAGTATACCTTCCTTTCTCTACCATTTCTGGAATGCATTGTGGAAAACTGGTGTTAACTTTTTAAACATCCTCTGAGCTGGAAAATTTCTATTTAACTTCTAAATAATGAATTGAACTTCTTTACTCACCACAAAGCTGTTCAAATTATCCATTTCATGTTGATGAATTGTGCTAGTTTGTACCTTTCAAGCTATTGGTGTATTTCCTGTAAGCTGCCAAATTTATATATTTAGAGTTCATCATGGTGTGTTTTTGTAGTGATGGGATGGTTCTGTATCTTGATCACAATGATGGTCATAGGACTTTCCAACGATTTGGCATGGAACTACACACACACACACACACATACACACACACACACACACACACACATTTTATCAATATCAATTTCCTGGTTTTCATACTATACTGTAGTTAGGTAAGATGTTAACCACTGGGGGAAATTGTGGAGAAGAGAACATGACACACATCTTTACATGAATCTATACTTATTTCCTCCACCTCTCCTCCATTGACTCCTTATCCCCTTTGTCTTTTTTTTGTTGTTGTTTTTTAAGTTTTTGTTGAGGTATAACATGCATTCAGTAAAGTGTGTAATTCTTTTTTTTTTTTTTTAAATATTTTTATTTATTTCTAGGAGAGAGAGAGAGAGAGACAGCATGAGCGACAGCGTGAGCAGGGGAGGGTCAGAGAGAGAGGGTGTCACAGACTGAAACAGGCTCCAGGTTCTGAGCTGGCAGTCAGCACAGAGCCCGACGCGGGGCTCGAACCCACAAACCGCGAGATCATGACCTAAGCGAAAGTCGGACGCCCAACCGACTAAGCCACCCAGGCGCCCCATGTAATTCTTTTTTTAAACATTGTTTTTTTTCTTTTTTAATGTTTATCAGAGAGAGAGAGAGACAAAGCATTAGTGGGGGAGGGACAGAGAGAGAGAGACTTAGAATCTGAAACAGGCTCCAGGCTCTGAACTGTCAGCACAGAGGCCAACACAGGGCTAGAACTCATGAACCACGAGATCATGACCTGAGCCGAAGTCGGACGCTTAACCAACTGAGCCACCCAGGCGCCCCATGTAAATTGTATAATTCTTAAGGGTAGAGCTGGATGAATTTTTATACAAATATATATATTTGTGACCACCACCCTGAATGAGACATCGAACATTTTCGGAGGCTCCTTTGTATTCTCAGTCCACCCACCACCCTCCCCTGCTCCTCAGTAATGAGCATGGATCACTCAGTCTGCTCTGGAACTTTATATAAATGGAATTGGTATAGTATACCCTTTTGTCTGGTTTCTCTCACGCAAGATGTCTGTTAGATTCCTCCATGGTTTTTTTGTTCATCTGTAGCTCATTTATTTTCATTGGTAGGTAGTATTCCACTGTGTGAATATGCCGTGGTTTGCTGACCCATCCCACTCCTGATGAACATTTGAGCTTTCTCCCCTTAAGTTTTGTAAAACCCTTCAGTGTCTTCATTTTTCTTCGGGTTGTCTCACCCTTCTTTAAAATGGTCCAAAACAATGGGCATTCAGCCTTCCAGGGAACCTGCCTTTTCCTGAGGCAAGAGCAGCAACTGACCCACTTTCTGACATCAGAAGGTTGAGTCAGGTTATCCGTCAAAACACACAGGGAGAGGAAGTGGAAGTAAGTACGAAGCCGTGTGTGATCAAGCAGTTGCAGGCTGTGGGAGACGCCATGGCGAGTGTCAGGGCCTGCTTCCAGAGCTGTAAGGTTCTGCAGGCCAGAGCCTTTGACAAGGGGACACAGGCAGCATCAGACAGCCCCTCGCTGGCACCCTTTGAAGCTCTGCAAGTCTCAGGCTGGAGCTGGACTCCCTGGCCTTGTGCCCAGTGCTCTGAGGCAACCAAAATGAAGGCCCAGAGAGCCAAGAGCCACAAGGTTGTTTTTCTAAGACTTAAAGGAATTATGTCATCCCTCCAGCCTTGTTTGCCCGAGAGAAGAACCTCAGATCTCCTCCTTCAGGACCCTCAGATGAATCTTCCCCTGAGAAGAGTAGGGGGAAGAGAGAGGAGGAGAAGGTGGAGTGAAGGTCAGTTTGGAGCAGCTGGGGATGCAGGTGAGACCATAGTAAAGGGCGGCCTGCACAGGGGCCCAACCAGGAGCTGCTCAGGGAAATCCAGATGGGTAAACTGAGCTCTGTTTGAGAATGCCTTAAGGGCTACAGAGCTAAATGTTTATGTGAATATAATCAGAGGGAAGGGGAAAGGTTTGGGAGAGAGACACTAGAGAAAACTCAAAGAAAGCCACAAGATCTAGACAAGAACTACCAATCTGGTAATGATGGGGTGTGCTCTAGGGTTGGTGTTTATGCCAGACAAGGCCAGTGCTTTCCCGAGATCTGGTGACAATTTAGGGCACATATAGTTAGAGGGAAGGGCAAGCCCTGGGGAGAGGCTTTGAGTCAAGAGACCTGAGTTGAACATCAGCCTTAGCGGTCCTCTGCTCCAGCCATAGGCAGCCCTCTGTCCCTTGGACATTCTGAGTCTCTGCCTGTGAGTGGCAGCTGGACCAGCCAAGCATTGTTGGCTCTCTGGGCTCAAGAGATCTGGTTTCTCAGGCCCAGGCACTTGCTAAGGCACTGGCCAACTTCACAGTGACCTTGTCAGAACCCTGAGACACCCCCAGTGCTTTTGAGATAAACCCAAACCTCTGGCAAGGTTTGCTTTGATTTCTAAATTCTTACTGCAGAAGAGAGGAAGTCACGTTAGAGTCAAATCCTCATAAAATCTTTCACATTACAGGGCATTGATTTGCTCAATGATGTTGAACAATTTATGCTGAAGCACAAAGTCGGATCTGGGAAAGAACTATTGGCTCCAGCATCAAACAAAGCTAGTTTTAGATGCTAATAGGGTCACTAATACGAGGCAAACAAAACAAAACAGACAAACAAACAAACAAAAAACCATAGTCTGGCAATTCCAAGAGTTGAATGTGGTAATCCAGCCTTTTAAGGATCCATTTAGTTAGTTAGTTAGTTAGTTAAGTTTACATCATCTTAAGTAATGTCTACACCCAGCATGGGGCTCAAACTCACAACCCTGAGATCAAGACTCCTGTGTTCCTCTTTATTTTATTTTTATTTTTTGTTTTTGTTTTTTTTAAGTTTATTTATTTATTTGGAGAGAGAGTGCAGGAGGGGCAGAAAGAGAAAGAGAGAGAGAAAATCCCAAGCAGGCTCGGCACTGTCAGTGCGGAGCCCAATGTGGGGCTCAATCTCATGAACCATGAGATTGTTACCTGAGCTGAGATGAAGAATCAGATGCTTAACGGACTGAGCTGCCCAGGCGCCCCAAGTCGTATGCCCTTCTGACTGAGCCAGGCACCCCTTTGAGTGCTGTCACAGTACAGGTAACAACTGCAAACCTAAGGGTCAAAGGCCAAACTCAATCACCCCAATGCTCCATCAATGGCTGTGTGACATGGTCTTCTTGGGGTACATTTCTCAGATTCTGAGTTGCTGCATCTTAAACAATGCTGCTAATGTGAGATAATTGTGAACAAAATGTGACGTAATCAAAAAGGGATCTGGTTAGAGCACCAGTCAGAAAAACAGGTGACTCTTAATTTCAGGATCATGCGTTTGAGTCCCATGTTGGGGGTAGAGATTATTCTGATAGATAAACAAGTAAACAAACAAACTTTAAAGTGCGGGAGGGTATCTAGTGATGACAAAGATGCTAGTGTGAGTATAGAAAAAGCACCATTTACAAACTCATTAATTATTTTAAATAGGTATGTGTCACCAATTCAACAGACAGCTGACTCTTCTCTCCATCTTCCTAAATATAGTTTGGTTTTGTTTTTGTGTTTTTTTTAGAAAGAGAGAGAGAGCTCGAGCAAGGGAGAGGGGCAAAGGGGAAGAGAGAGGAGAAAGAGAGAGAGAATCTTAAGCAGACTCTATGCCCAGCTCAGAGCTCGACACAGGGCCCGATCCCATGACCCTGGAGTCACAATCTGAGCTGAAATTAAGATTTGGCCCCTCGACTGACGGAGCCATTCAGGTGCCCCTACACTTCTAACTGTTGATCAAAACATGGCCTAAAAAATCTCCGTCCCAGATGTCCTATACAAGGTTAACCTTCAGTTCAGCAAATGCTATATTCCCTAGTCTAAAAGAGGATGCTCAAGATTGTATAAGACCCACTTGTGAAGCTCACTAGACTCTACCTGAATGCAATGCCACCCAGGAAGAAGATCCCACACCTAGATGCGTCAGCGTCAATGTAGACCACTCCCCATCCATCAGCTGCCTTGGTCTTACAATCATGTCCCTGCCTATGGCAGGCACTGCGAGTTGCTGAGGGCAGACACTCAGATGACTTGGTGCAGGTTCACGACCACCCGGATGCGAGGTGGGCTGTCAACTGGATACCAAACAGGGGCCATAGGACCAGAGCGCAGGTGTGTGCATGTGAGGTTGGAGGTGGTAGAAAGGAAGGCATGCTGGCTTTCCCCAGAGTGCCTGACGACAAAGAACAGCAAGCTTGCATTTGGTTCTCTAACTTTCCCCTTCTTTCTTCTTCCTCATTGGCTACTTCGATCTCGTAGGAGCTCTAAGCCCTCAGACGCAGAGCGTGTTCAATGAGTGAGGAGCACTGGGTCTCTGCCCTGGGGAGTAGCTGCCTCCAAAGTTCAGAGACCCATGGCTTATAAAATAAAGTTTGCCTTCCAGCTTTTTCTTCATTATCGCCTGGCCGCCCAGAAATTTGACTGACTCTTCATTTCGCGGGGGTGGAGAGATAATATTCTAGTTGGAAGGGAGGAAGAGGGACAGGATTGCTAGGAGGGTTGTTCTCTATTTTCAAAACAAAGAACTTCAGCCTCTTCACTTCCCCCACATGAGGCTTTCCCTGCAGGCACATTCTCTGTTTCAATGGCTGCCTGAGAAGAACAGAGGGTCGTCTAGAATCACATCTCATTGTTCTCCAAGGTCCCCCTTCTCTTCTGAGAGATAAGGATGGTCATCTGAAAAGCAGCCTGTTGGGCGGTGAAGTTGTACTATAACACATTCCAGGAACTCTTTGGATCCTTTGCTCTTCTGAGATCCACTCCTATTAGAACTTACTGGAAATAAGCAGGCTGTCAACAGGGCATGGCCAGGAGCCTGACGTGAAGTGGAGGGTGTCTCAGGGTGGACCATTGGTCAGGTGCAGAAGTTAACCCAGGATCCAACAAGGCAGCAGCCATGGGCCTGATAGGATCTGAGGATTCCCCTCCTGATGCGCCTGTCCGCATAAGATTTCCCTTTGTCAATTTGGGCATCTGTGTGTTCAGTGTTGAGAGAGTCCAGCTCAAGCCTCAGATTCTTGGTCCATCAGAGAAGCATGGCTGCCCTCACTGTAGAAAAGAGGCGGGGAAAACTGCAGTACACGTCATGACCACTTTTCTGGAAACATCTCCCTGATGCTCGCTTCTGAAAAGACATGCTTTTCTCTCAAAGCACTATTCTTTTGAGTGTACCCCAAGACTGACCTGGGTAGGTTCTGTGTCTTTCTGTCTGTGCCAAGATCTTGATGTCTGAATCCACTGTGAAGACACGCCCTTGCCCACCACTGAGGGAATGTTTACAGCGGGGCAACGCATCCTTTCTGAAGCCAAAACTGAAACAACAAAAACAGCAACATAAAAACCCCTTTCTGAACCACAGCTCTGGCTTGGAGTGTAGTTTTTGAGAATATACTTCTCCATTCCTTGAATGGTTATGTTTGTCTTTATGATTCTGCTCTTTATTGTGTTTTGGGAACTCTCTGGAAATCCCTCTTCCAAGAAATGAACTAGCTTTTCAGTGGCCATGTTTACTGGACCTCTCTTTCAGTCATATCTGGAGGGGATGGCAGCTTGGTCCAGTCCCTTACTCCTCGATATTTTCTCCCCTTTCCCCCAGTGCCATAGGTATGTGTGGTCTAGGAATGGGTTGTTGGGAGGATGAAGACACTGTATGATCACATATTATGAGACCAACAGATGGTAGCAGCTAGTAGTGATGACGTCATTGTGATCGCCATTATTGTCATTGTTCCTTTGCTAGTCAGCCTTAATGATCTTTGGAAAATAGTTCCTGGGCTATTAACTGTAATTTCCACCTAAAACCTTTACTGAGCCAAAGTAGCATAAGGTCTAAATTTTTTGGCACTGGGTCTGACTATAGGAATTTTATTCATTCATTCATTCATTCATTCACTTAATTTTATTTATTTATGTATTTATTTATTTATTTATTTATTATTTTTAATGCTTATTTATTTTTGAGAGACAGAGTATGATTGATGGAGGGGCAGAGAGAGAGAGGGAGACACAGAATCTTTTTTTTTTTTTATTTTTTTAATGTTTTATTTATTTCTAGGAGAGAGAGAGAGACAGCGTGAGCAGGGGAGGGGCAGAGAGAGAGGGAGACACAGAATCTGAAGCAGGATCCAGTCTCTGAGCTGTCAGCACAGAGCCTGATGCAGGGCTCAAACCCAAAAACTATGAGATCATGACCTGAGCCTAAGTCGGACGTTTAACTGACTGAGCCACCCAGGCGTCCCTGACTATAGGAATTTTAAATGCTGCACATCATTGTCAGTAAAGGCTGTACTCTTTCTGTATGTATGTACAAAAGGCCTCCCAAAGAGAAGGACTTCTCCTCTTGCAGCTCCAATTAAGGAAAGCAGGGTGAAATTTTTATTTTCTCTTTTCAAGGCTCTTACCTTCAGATTAGCCACCGTTTGACTCCCAAAATATTGCAGAGTTTGAAAATATACACCCACACACATGCTGTGGTGCTGAGATTTTAGTATGAATAATATCTTTAAAAACAAAAAAAAGTTAAAATGCTCAAGGTTCTATTTGGGGCAAATCTTTAATTCAAAAAATAATATAAACAAATCTTCCTACTAAGAACTTTAAATCCAAGAACTTCTTTGTTTAAGTATTAAGTGGCAGATTTTTTTCTTTTATTCTTCAGATTGGGTTTTTCATTTTAGATTTGAGAGTTAAAATAATTCAGAAAAGATCATGCCTTCAAAAGCAATGCTGAGAACTTTGTTTGCACCCGAAGACATATCATGACATAAAGCTGATCTAGGACCCAGGTCATTAAATGACTTAGTACTTAACTGACTCTAAATTGCTGAGGTCTAGAAATGTGGGATTGGCTATGTCTGTGAAACTTTCTGGATATCTTATTATCAGATACAGCCTTCTGTATGCATAATATGTATTTTTTAATTTGTAGAATTCAATTTTAAGTGCTCTGAACCACAGATGTGAAAAATAACATGAGCACAGTGAAACTCTGATATATTTCAGGAACTAAAAATAGGGAACATAAAGAGATATTTCCAATGGATAAAAAAGCTTTCTATAAGAGATGCACTTGAAACAGAAAGAAACATCTTTCTTGATATGTTGAGAGAATGAATGGAAAAAGAAATACCATGAAGACCATAGTGTTAAGTGGCCTGCAGTGGGTCTGTCCTCATCAGATGCAGTTAGCTTTGAGAAAAAGAGTGTTACCAGTCCTAAGAGGGACAAGTCCTAACGATAAATGGATGTGTCATGTGGAAGACATTCTAATTATCAACATGTATGTGCCTAATAACAAAGCTTCAAAATAGATGAAGCAAAAATAGTAGAGTTAAATGAAGTAGACAATTCCACAGTCATAGTCTGAAACATCAACACCTTCCCCTCCCAGTCATTGACGGAGAAAATAGGTCTAAAATCAGTAGAGACATAGATGACCCATACAAAACCATCACCATCTTGGGGTGCCTAGGTGGCTCAGTCGTTTAAGTGTATGACTTAGGCGCAGGTCATGACCTCATGGTTTGTGAGTTCGAGCCCGACAGCTTGGAACCTGGAGCCTGCTTTGGATTCTGTGTCTCCCTCTCCCTGCCCCTGTCCCACTCACGCTCTGTCTCTCTCTGAATCAAAAATAAAGAAACATTAAAAAAAAAAGCCATCACCACCTTGACCTACTGATAAATAGAGAACACTACCCCCAACAACATACATACAGAACATACATTCTTTTCAGGTGCATCTGAGACTTTTGTCAGGATAACAATTTGAGGTTTATCATAAAATAAGTCTCAATGAGTTGAAAAATAATTGAAATCCTACAGTGTATTTTCTCTGACAACATGGAATTAAATTAGAATTGACTGCAATGAGACATTTCAGAAGACCCCTAGATAGTTGGAAATCAAACAACATACTTCTAAATAACACATGGCCAGAAGAAGAAATCATAAGGAAAAATTAAAAATTTTTGAGCAGAATTATAATGAAAATAACATATTAACACTCATGAACTGTAGTTAGAGCAGTCTTCAGAGGGAAATTCATAGTTTTATATACACTTACATTAGAAAAGAACAAAGATCTGGAGCACCCAGGTAGCCCAGCTGGTTGAGTGGTCAACTCTTGATTTCAGCTCAGACAATGATCCCAGGGTTGTGGGACTGAGCCCCACATCGGGCTTTGCACTGCACTAGGTATGGAGCCTGTTTAAGATTCTCTTTCTCCCCTCCTCTGCCTCTCTCCCCTGCTCACACACATTCTCTCTCTCTCTCTCAAAAAAAACCAAAACGAAACCCAAAGTTCTAAAATCAGTGACCTAAGATTCTATCTTAAGAGTGTACAAAAATGAGGAAAGAAAGAAATAAAGGTAAGTCCAAAGTAAGTGGGATGGGAGAAATAAAAAATTTAAGAACAGGAGTAGGTAACATAAAAACAATGGGTTATCTGAAAAGATCACCTCTAGCTAAACTAATGAAGAAAATAGAGAGGACACAAATCACAATAACACTGAATGTGCTACAGACACTAAAATGGTAATAAAATAATATTATAAAATTCCTTATGCCAACAAATTTGACAACTTAGATGAAATGGACAAATCCCTTGAAAAATGTAACTTACTCACATATGACAAAACAGAAATCTGAATAACACTACATCTATTTAGGAAATTGAATTCTTTTTTTTTTTTTTAATGTTTATTTCTAGGAGAGAGAGAGAGACAGTGTGAGCAGGGGAGGGTCAGAGAGAGAGGGAGTCACAGACTCTGAAACACGCTCCAGGCTCTGAGCTGGCAGTCAGCAGAGAGCCCGACACGGGACCCGAACCCACGAACCGCGAGATCATGATCTAAGTGAAAGTCGGATGCTTAACCGACTAAGCCACCCAGGCGCCCCAAGAAATTGAATTCTTTATTAAAAAAAATGTTCCACAAAGAAAACTGTGCTCAAGATAGTCTCCTCAATTCTGTTAACTACGTAAGAGAGAAATAGTTCAAAACCCTTCATGAACTCAGAAAACAAAAGAGGCAAGAACACTTCCCAACTTACTTTGTGAGGCCAACATTAATTCTAATATAAAACTTGACAAAGATATTTGAAAAACAAAACCCACAGGTGCAAAAACTCTTGACAAAACATTAGTAAATTGAACTTAGCCATGTATAGAACAGATAATATATGCTTAAGTAAGATTCATACCAGAAATGCTAGGTTGGGTTAATATTAGAAAAATTGATCAATGTAATCCACCATATTAACAGAATGATGGAAAAAATTATGTGATTATTTCAACAGATACTGAATACAGATACAGAAAAAGAAAAAAAAACACCCATAATAAAAACCTTTGGAGAATAAAGCACAACAGAGAATTCCTCAATCTGATAAAAGGCATTTATGAAAAATAAACAGCTAACAACATATTTAATGGTGAAATATTGAATGCCTTCCTGTATCAGGAACAATACAACGATATCTACTCCCATTTACACCAATTCCATTCAACATTGAACTGGGAAGTCTTAGCCATTGCAGTAAAGGAAATAAAGGCATAAAGACTGGCAAAGAACTATAACTCTCCACATGACATGATTGCTTATGTCAAAAATCCTATGAAATCTATAAACCAACTATTAGAACTAATAAATCAGTTGAACAACATTACAAACTACAGAGTCAATTGTATTTTCATATACTAGCAGCAAAAATTTGGAAAATGAAATTAGAAAAACAATTCCATTAATATCATCAAAAAGGATAAAAGACTCAGGAATAAATTTATCAAAAGATGGGCAAGACATTTATATTGAAGACTGCAGAACACTATTGAGAGAGATTTTCAAAAACCCAAATAAATGGAGAGATCTATTCATGTTCACAAAAGAAGACTCCGTGTTGTCAACATGTCAGTTCTCTACAAATTGATCTTTAGGGTCGTTGCAATCCTAAAAATATTACTAGTGGGAATCTTTTGTAGAAATTTACATACTGATTCTAATGTTTACATAGACATGCAAAGAATCTAGGATATCTGCAATGATCTTGAAAATAGGGGAACAGGGGCACCTGGGTGGCTCAGTCGGTTAAGCATCCAACTTCAGCTCAGGTCATGATCTCACAGTTTGTGGGTTCAAGCCCCTCATTAGGCTCTGTGCTGACAGCTCATAGCCTGGAGCCTGTTTTAGATTCTGTGTCTCCCTCTCTCTCTGACCCTCCCTTGCTCACGCTGTCTCTCTCTCTCTCAGAAATAAATAAAACATTGAAAAAATTTTTAAAAAAAAGAAAAGAAAGTAGGGGAACAAATTCAGAGTGCTCAAACTACCTGACCCGAAAACAGTACAAAACCACAGTACAGAGTAATGTGGGACTAATATAAGGATTGACAAATGATCACTAGATCTAATTAGACAGCCTGGAAGCAGGCTCACACTTACACAGCCCTGGTTTCTGACAAACATGCCAAAACAATCCAACGAGGAAAGAACAATTTTTTCAAGAAATGATGCTGTGTTAACTGGATATTCATATTCAAACCAACAAACAAAACCTCAACTCCTCTCTCACACCATAAACAAAAAGTTTATGAAATAACCATGGACCTAAATGTAAAGCCATGTAGCTTTTCAAATAAATATATGAGAATATCTTCATAACTTGGAGATAGGCAAATGCCTGATAAACAGGCCAGAAAAAGCAAAAACGAAAAATCAATAAATTAGTGTCTATCAAAATTAAAAGCTTCTGTTGACAAAAGATTCCATTAAGAAGATAAATAGGCAAGCACATATTGAAGCAAAATAGTTGCAAAACCTCTGAAAAAGGACTGACATCCTGGATATATAATGAACTCTTTAAATTCAATAATGAAAAGACAATACAATTAAAATGGTCACCGGAGTTGAGGGGCGCCTGGCTGGTTCAGTTGGCTAAGTGTCCGACTCTTGATTTTGGCTCAGGTCATGATCCCGGAGTCACGGGATCAAGCCCTACATTGGGTGCTAAGCATGGAACCTGCTTCAGATTCTTTCTCTCTCTCCCTCTGCCCCTCTCCTCCACTTGTGTGCTCTCTCTCTCTCTCTAAAATAAAAATAAATAAATAAAAATAAAATATAAAGTGGTCAAAGGAGTTGAATGGACACGTCACAAAAGAAGATATACAAATGGCTAATAGGGACATGAAATGCACTCAGTATCTTACTCATCAGGAAAATGAAAATTAAAACCACACTGAGATACCACTACAGACCTACTTAAAATGAAAAAGACTGACATTACCAAATGCTAGTAAGTCATGTGAAGTGGCAACTTCTTATAAAACTGTGCAGACACCTACCTTGTGATTCAGCAATTCGGTTCCCAGATATTTTCCCAAGGAAGACAGAGACATACATTCACAAAAAGACTCATCCAGGAGTCTTCACGGCAGCTCTGTTCATTGGAGTGGAAAAAGCGGAGACATATCAGCTGTTCATGAGCAGAAGAATGGATAAGTGAACTGTGTATCTTCATAAAATGGATACTACACAGCAATTAAAAGGAATGGATATCAGTGCACCTGGGTGGCTCAGTCGGTTAAGCGTCCGACTTCAGTGTGGGTTCGAGCCCCGCGTCGGGCTCTGTGCTGACAGCCAGCTCAGAGCCTGGAGACTGTTTCAGATTCTGTGTCTCCCTCTCTCTCTGCCCCTCCCCTGCTCATACTCTGCCTCTCTCTCAAAAATAAATAAACATTTAAAAATTAAATAAATGATGGGCTTTAAGAGTGTAAATGCATCTATTACGGAGAAAAAACCAAACAGACCTCATTTTTCTCTCCTGCACTCTCCCCTTTCTGGCCTTTTCTCAGCCATCTCTCTACCCATCTCTGCCAAGCTTTGGGTGGTAATCTCTTCACTCATGATACAGGGAAGCCAAGTGCTATGTGTGGATCGGATGGGTGCCTCCTCTTTGGTGGATGTTGGAATGGGTCCACAGCTGTCTCTAGAAAAATGTAGGGTCTTTGAAGAACCTTCTGGGCTCATGTCCACGTGCAAGGTTGCAAACTACAGCATAGCCTATGGCCTTCAGACCCTGCCCGCAGCCTGCTTGGCAAGGAACGGCCCTGGCCGAGATATTTTCCTTTGTTCCAAATAAACATCTGTTCTCCTCTGGTATCCAGGTTCAAAAGCATGGCATTAGTCTTCTCCCTCTCCAGGGACCCGGATGCAGGGGCTGCGTGGTACTTAGCTTCTCAGGCTGCTTTTCATTGAAGGTGCCCTGCTCTTCCTGGAAGGTGGGCCTGGGAGGGCGCAGGAGGCTCTGAGGGAAGAAGGCTCTTCCCACGGTCCTGTGGTTAAGGGAGGAGGAAGAGGCCTGCAAAAGGCGAGGCCCAGAGGGTGAGAGATGTCGCCTGTCTGTCCTTCATCACAGTGCTGGCAGGCGCCAGCTCAGATGCAACCCCAGGGTCGGGGCACCAGTTTCACACACCAAGATCAGCTTCCACTGCAAGAAAGTGGGGACCCAAAGCAGAAATTATGTTCTGTTACACACTAAAAACAGACAAACAGACAAACACTGTCCCTTAAACAGTCGATTAAGCATCGGACTCTTGGGTTTTGGCTCAGGTCATGATCTCACAGTTTGTGAGTTCGAGCCCCGCATCGAGCTCTGAGCTGACAGTGTGGAGACTGCTTAGGATTCTCTCCTTTTCTCTGTGCCCCTCCCCTGCTTGCTCACTCTCTCTCAAAATAAATAAATAAACTTAAAAGAAAATGAAGGCCAGTTTAAAACCAACAAACAAAATCTTCACACATAAAAACAAAACGGAATAGAATTAAACCAACACAAGAACAAGATTTGAAGAAAGTTGCCTGTAGTTTCTTTGTGGCTATATTTTCATGTCCTACAGAAGACTGACAGCCAGTTCTAGTGGAAAGAGCACTGGACAGGGAGTCCAGAGAGCCCATCCCAGTTTCCCACTGTGTGACCCTGAAGAGACAGAAGCCTTTTTGGGGACATCCCCTCTCCTCACCTGCAAAGAGTCAACTTGAGTCAATCCTGGAGGGCACCCGGCTCCCTTGAGATGCCTTGATTCACAAAGCTGCCTTTGCGGTCACATGAAGCACATTTGTGGGAGTCAAGAAGACATCTCACGGGAAGGACAGACAGTAACAACAGCTGCAGGCTTACTGCTGGGATGAGACCGAGATGCCATTGTACATGAGACTTCGAAGGTGACGTCCCCTGTGTGAATGGATCAGGACGCCAACCCAGGCCAGTGGATTTCCACACGCACTGGCCCAGCACAGTTGGGGTCTGAAATGATGAAAGAGACAGTCATATCATTTTTGTCAATTGGGTAGCCTCTCCTTTTCTGAGAAACAGGATGTCTTTTTTTTTTTTTTTAACATTTATTTATTTTTGAGAGACAGAGCATGAGCAGAGAAGGGCAGAGAGAGGGAGACACAGAATTCGAAGCAGGCTCCAGGCTCTGAGCTAGCTGTCAGCCCAGAGCTCAACACGGGGCTCGAACTCATGAACCACGAGATCATGACCTGAGCCAAAGTCAGTTAAGTAACCGACTGAGCCACCCAGGTGCCCCAAAGAAGCAGGATATCTTAACAAAGAAACACCACCGAAGAAAAGAATGTTTGTTGCTTTCTGGGTAAAATGTGTTTTCATTCCAGTAGGCTCATTCATCTTCAATCCTCTCAGGATTGTAACATTTTATTTTTTTAATTGTTATTTTTGTTTAAAGTTTATTTATTTATTTTGAGAGAGAGTGTGTGTGTGTGAGCAGGGGCAGAGAGAATGAGAATCACAAGCAGGCTCCGTGCTGGAGGGCTTAGAACTCACGAACCGTGAGATCATGACCTGAGCCGAAACCAGGAGTCGGATGCTTAACTGACTTAGCCACCCAGAGGTCCCCCAGGATCGTAACTTTTTAAAAAATGCACTTGTGATTTATTCTCTCTGAAAGTGAGGTAGAGTCTTGCATTTCTGGGCCTTCTGTTTTGTTTGCACACACAATGCTTTGAATGAAAATGCGGTGCAGGCAGGCGGGTGCCCTTGCCAGGGTAGCAGAGGTCAGTGTGGGACTCAGAGTCAGCAGGGAGGGATGATGCACATGGAGATATTTGTTGACCCTGGATCGGGAAAAGAAGCCGACAGAATTAGAATGAGCCAGTTCTTGTTCAGTGGGTCGCTCTTGGTGAGAACACAGGCTTTACTCGGTGATTCAGAATGTGTTCCGAGCCCTCAGATGAACTACATCCTTCAAGTCTGTCACTTGCAACTCCATCCTAGTAACCAGTTCATCCTGGCTTGCATTTCCTAGCTTTGAAACCCAAAGTCCTGCATCCTGGGACACCTCTCTGTCCCTCGAGCCACCTGGGCTCCAGCCACACCTATTTTGCAGCAAGACGGTCAAGAGCCTTGTGCTGACCTTCGGGCTCTAACTGTGATGACCAGAGCTGCAATTTCTTCTCTGGGTCTGTGGGGTTTTTTTCAGTGACAGGACGTGGGAGCCTCACGGACCCCATTCTCCTTCCAGCCTGTGGGTGCTGTCGGCCATGCGTAGGCTTGAACATGTCCTTTCTGGTTAAACGATGCAGACAGAGAGGGCACAGACTGGCGTTCCTGCTCCTGGTGGCCAGTGTCCTGGGAGTGCCCTGAACCTCACGGAGCTCCTCCTTTCTGACCTGGGGCCTGTGGCCATCGAACAGAGGGGAATTTGGTGTCCCAAACAGAATAGGGTTGGGCACCACACCTCCACTCCTCGGTGCTAGAAAAATCAGTGTGAAACCTAGGCACGTGGCATAGCACCCGTTCTTCCTACGTGATCGTGTAAGTGTTGGCTTTAGCGCTGGACTTCTTCTCCATCTGTCCCGTGAGAGCCATTTCCCCCATTCTCCAAGCTGCCTGGAGAGCCGGAAAGGCCCCTGTGAGAAAGCTGACCATTGAGGGCTCCTGGGTGGCTCAGTCGGTTAAACGTCTGACGTCAGCTCAGGTCATGATCTCATGGTTCATGGGTTCCAGCCCCATGTCAGGCTCTGTGCTGACAGCTCAGAGCCAGAAGCCTGCTTCGGATTCTGTGTCTCCCTCTCTCTGCCCCTCCCCTGCTCTCACTCTGCCAATCTCTCTCTCAAAAATAAACATTAAAACAAATTTAAAAACAAAAGAAAGCTGACCTTTGAAGGTGTCCCTTTCTGAGGGAGCCATTGTATTAGGGTTCTCCAAAGAAAGAGACTCAATAGGCTGCGTATGTATGTACATACGCCTATTAGTATGTATAATTAGAAGAATGGGCTCACGTGGGTATGGAAGCAGGGAAGTTCCACAATCCACCATCTGCCAGCTAGAGAAACAGGAAAGCTAGTCACATAACTCTGAGTGTAAAGGCGTCGTGGGGTGGGGGGGAAGGGAGTGTAGGCGGATGATGGTGTAAGTCCTGGTCTGAGTCCAGAAGCCCAAGAAACAAGAGCAGTGATGTCCACAGGCAGAAGATGGATGTCCCAGCTCAAGCAGAGAGAATGAATCCATCTTTCCTCTGCCTTTTTGTTCACTTCAGGCCCTCATGGATTGGATGAAGCCCACCCACCTTCTTTACTCCGTCTGCCAGCACAAAGGCTGACCTCTTCCAGAGACAGCTTCACAGAGCACCCAGGAGGGATCTTTTACCAGCTCTCTGGGCACCCCTGAGCCCAGTCAAGGTGAAACATAAAATTAATCATCATAGCCATCCTGTATCCCTGGAAGTAGGAAACATCAGCTGGAGAATAAGAAAGATATAAGTGGACCTGCCTAAGTACAGTACATTAATACATATTAGTACAACATTAATCTTCTGAAAAGGTAGCAAAAGCATTTGTAACTCTAACCCTCAATTTAAATCTTAAAAAGTGTAGGGGCGCCTGGGTAGTTCCGTCGGTTAAGCGTCTGACTCTTGATTTTGGCTCAGGTCATGATATCATGGTTTGTTAGATGGAGCCCCATGTTGGGCTCTGCACTGACAGTGCAGAGCCTGCTTGGGATTCTGTCTCCCTCTCTCTCTGCCCCTCACCGCCCTCTCCTCTCCAAATAAATAAATAAGCATTTACAAATAAATAAATCTTAAAGCGTGTAAAAATACTCTGTGCAGTAATGAGCTGGTAGAAAAGTTCTGCCATTTAAGTAAGCTTAAATGTGAAAAACCCCCAGTGGTGGCTCCAGTAATAATCTAAAGGCTTTAAAAGGTCACAGCCTTTACTTACCCAGTGAAAAGACAAGATTAGGGCCAGGGATTCCACAGCTTCCTTGATGGAACAAAGTTAAAAACAAGATAATTTAAAACCGTGTATCGACTTTATCAGATATGGTCCAGATTATGAAGTCATGGTATTGTCGAGAAATAACAACCACCAGATCCTCCTCTTCATGGGCCAGTGAGGCCAAGATGGGGAGATAGAAGTCCTACCAAAGGGTCATGTCTTGACTGTCTAGCCTCAGACTGATAGAAGTTTATTCTGTATAATGTTGGGCTTTGACTAAATCAAATCCTCTTCAGTAAAACGAACGTTCAGGCAATTATAAATAGGCTTCAATATTGAGGGCAGTTGAAAGGAGGAAAAGGGAAAGAGAAGAGTCACATGCCAGGCATCTCAAACATCTTTCAGTGTGTGGGACCCAAAGCTCTATATGCTTATGTTTATTGATTCAATGAAAGGAGTCGTGTCTTTCCAATTTGGAAAGTACGGTATAGAGCTAAGCACACAGTAGGCGCTCCATAAATACTCCTTGTTCTGAACCATAAGCCTGAATAAACGGGCTTTCCCAGCTCTGCTTACCTCTGTCTTCTCTTTCCAAACTGCTCATCTTCCTCTGGTGGATACTATAGACCCGAGAGTCAACTCACTTATGTCTTTAGAGCACAAGGAATATGTCAGCCACTAGAGCTCAAGGAATCTTGCCCTCTCCAAGACCACAACAAGAAAAAAGTGCAAACTGCACACATGTAATGCCTCCTGACCGAAATCTAAGGTCATCCGATCCAGACCCAAGACCAAGGTTCTGGGTACAATCGCTAAGCTCCCCCACCCGGGCAGAGTGCACTGTCTGGCGTGATTTGGCTCAAGACACTCCACACTGGCTTACCTTGCACCTTGTGACCCTCTTGCTTCCTCTGAAGTTTAAACCATCTTTCTTCTCCCTGCTACGTTTCACCTCTGGGTGGCTCAAGGAATGTACAGGTTCTTTCACTCCCCTCACTGACCATGCTCTTAGCCCTCATCTGTGTCTCCTGTGCCCAACGCTGGCCCATTTTCTGGATTCACAGCAATCACAGTATGTCCCAGGTGTCAGCAGTTCTGTCTTCTGGATCCTGCCTCCGTGGGGTTAGTCTATTTTTAATCACATGCCTAACTCAGCACAGGACTCAAACTCTCTTCAAGATAACCGAAGAGTCTACTTTTCCTACACTGGTAGTGAGAAGCATAGACTTTATAGATGACATAGAGGAGCCCAAGGAAGAGGTTAACCTCACATCCTTCAAAGCCAACAATATATCCCCTAGTGGATAAATTTCTTTTTTTTTCCCCAAAGCTCTTTCTCTTTTGAGACCTCATCCCTGACCCTCCTACTTCTGGAATCCCTGTCTTCACCCAGCCAAATGGAGTTCCTACTCTCTGATATAGAGTAGCTTCTCTATCCCTCGGAAGCCAAGGCGCCCTGCCTTGGCAGCTCGTGCCCACGTGAGCTCCTTAAAACACCTGCTCAACGGACTTGAGTCTGCCCTAGAAGAAGTCTCTAAAGTGTTCCCTGAAACATCACCTCCACTACCGCCACCACCACCACCGCCACCAATTTATTGAATGCTCACCTTGTGTGGCGGGAAGACTCAGCATTTACAGATATGTTTACAGTGAGCTTATTATGACTTAGGTACTATAACAAGGGGTGAGAACAATCAAGTTCTGAGAATCGCCTGCCAGTAGGCATTGTTGACTCCACCACGATTCTCTTACCTCAGGTAGGCCCATCCTGCAGCTGCCACGCTGTTGCTTTCTCCCCAGTGGATCCCCTATTGCATTCCCTATAATAGTTGTCCCAGACCCTCACTAAGCCCTTAATCCAAGGCCAGATGGCCTCTGTGGCTTCTGCAAAATAGTTTCCTCGACAGGCCCTCTCTTCTGCACACAGCTGTTTTGCTCCACGCTCATGGCTAAGGCCAACACTTCTTGAGCAGCAGCTGTTCTAAGCACATTTGGTGCATGACTGCATTATTTCCTTTAATCCTCTCCACAGTGTGTGGGCTAAGGTCTGTTTGTATCCAGAGCCTCTCCCCTTGATTCTGTGTCTCCAGCTTGAAAGCCCACAGCATATTTGACTCCCCCTCCCATGGCCTCTTATCCAGGTATGGGAGGAGCCCTTGTCTTCCTCTTCTGCAAGATATAGATATAGTCACTCTACCTGGAGGCGCAACCAGGATGCTGCATGCTACTGATGCCCATGGTATCAGGGCTTAGAGGGACCATCACTGGGAAAGGACTTGGAAGCCCGATGAGAGCACCACTCAGGGCACATGTCCTACTAACTTTACAACCAGAGAATGAGACATTTGGGAGCTCTCCAATGGAAGCCCCAGCAGCAACAATGGTAACATGACTCAGAGAGGAGAAATGGACCAGCCGAAGCTCCCTTGTCAGTGGTTTTTCATATAGAAATGTCTATCATACTGATGAACAAATGAGCAAAAACTGACCCTAAGACCTCAATTCTATTAGATTTTTTTTTAATGTTTATTTTTGAGAGAAAGAGACAGAATGTGAGTGGGCGAGGGACAGAGAGAGGGAGACACAGCATCTGAAGCAAACTCCAGGCTCCGAGCTGTCAGCACAGAGCACGGAGTGAGATCATGACCTTAGCTGAGCTGGAGTCAGACACTTAACAGACTGAGCCACCCAGGCGCCCCTCAATTCTATAAGATTTTAAGGAGTCCAGCACAAAATTAGCAATCTAATCCTAGTGAGAGCGCAGGGGCCTTGTACTAGAACATGCTGCTCTAACTCACAAGCTGTGGAGTCTGCGGGCTTCTGTGCAGGGCTACAGGTAACCACACACAGCCCAGGCTCAGCAGAGCCCCAGGAGGGGGTTTCCAAATGTGGTCCTTGGCTGTGTATTGAGTGTTCGTTTACTGTGGCCCAAGGCTTGTCAGTCTCTCTTCTCATATCTAACTATTAAGCAGGAACATTCTGTTTCTTGAGGAACAAAAATGTTCAGAAGAGTGGAGGATTGGGGTGCCTGGGTGGCTCAGGCAGTTAAGCGTCCAACTCTTGATTTCAGCTCAGGTCATGATCCCATGGTTCGTGAGTTCGAGCCCCACATCGGGCTCTGTGCTGGCAGTGTGAATCCTGGCTTGGGATTCTCTCTCCTTGTCTCTCTGCCTTCCCACACTCATCTCTTTCTCTCTCTCTCTCTCTCTCTCTCTCTCAGAAAAATAAACATTAAAAAATGATTTTAATAAAAAAAAAGAAGAGTGGAGGCTCACTCAAGTATGTACATTTCCATCAGGAATAATATACCCACAAACTCTGCTAAAAATAAAATCCCAGACAAACACTAGGGTGTCTTGGCCAAGACCCAGATTCTCTAAGCTCAGATGAGACCAAATTTAATTCCAGCTCCTTAATCTGGACTGGGCTTGATAAAGATCGTTTACTGATAATGATGATATAATAAAATATCGTCATGATGATATTTATTATAGACAGATATCTCCTGTTAATCTGGAGGATATATTAATCGGCAGTGGCTTGTCCCAGAATATAGAATATAAAAGGGCTCATAGATTATGGTCAAGAATAAATGGGGCCTGTGGTTCAGTAGGTTGAGCATCTGCCTTCAGCTCAGGTCACAATATCATGGTTTGTGGGTTCGAGCCCCGCATCGAGCTCTGTGCTGACAGCTTGGAGGGTGGAGCCTGGAGCCTGCTTCAGATTCTGTTTCCCTCTCTCTCTGCCTTCCCACCCCCTCCCCCCCGCTTCACACTCTTGTCTCTGTCTGTCTCTCTCAAAAATGAACATCAAAAAAATTTTTTAAAAAAGAATAAATGACTAAGAAAAAAGAAAAATTCAAAGCAGCATGTAGAGTATACAAAAGAGAATTTTCTCTGTTTCTCAAAAATAATGTGCATAGAACTACATCTTGAACAACAGAAAACTGAGTCCCTGATGCACATGTGTCCAAAGTACTGTAGGGGTGATGAGCAGATGCTCTCAGAGGAAGAAGGAAGACTTTTTTTTTTTTAATATTTTTTATTTATTTCTAGGAGAGAAAGAGAGAGAGCGTGAGCAGAGGAGGGTCAGAGAGAGAGGGAGTCACAGACTGAAACAGGCTCCAGGCTCTGAGCTGGCAGTCAGCACAGAGCCCGATGCGGGGCTCGAACCCACGAACCGCGAGATCATGACCTAAGCGAAAGTCGGACGCTTAACCGACTAAGCCACCCAGGCGCCCCGAAGGAAGACTTTTAATTGCTGACTCTTGTGTCTTTTCAATTTTGAACCATTGGACTGCATTATCTTTATTTAGAAGATGGAAATACAAGTCACAACCTATGAAATTCAATGCTTTTAAGTATACAGTTCAGTAGGCTTTATATTCATGAGGTTGTACAAACGTCACTACTGGAACATGTGAATAACCCACCAAAAAAATCAGTACCTGGGGCGCCTAGGTGGCTCAGTCGGTTGGACATCAGAATCTTGATTTCAGCTCAGGTCATGATCTCATGGCTCATGGACTGTGTCGATCTCCATGCTGACAGCACAGAGCCTGCTGGGGATTCTCTCTCTCCCCCCTCTCTCTGCTCCTCCCCTGCTAATGTTCTCTTTCTCAAATAAATAAAACTTAAAAAAAAAATGGTACCCGTTAGCAGCCCCTCCCTATGCCCCTCTCTTTCAGGCTCTGACAACAACTAATGTACTTTCTGTCCCATGGATTTGCCTATCTAGGTAGTTCATGTGAGCATGAACTTTTGAGACTGGCTTCTTTCACTTAGCACAAAGTTTTCAAATTTTGTCCATGTTTTTGTATGCATCAATACGTCATTCCCCTTAATAGCTGAGTAATATTCCATTATATGGATATACTACATCGTGTTTATTTATCAGTTAGGTGCTGGACTTGGGGGTTGTTTAGACTTTGGGGCTATTAGAAATACTGCTGCCTGAACATTTGTGTACAAGTTTTTGTGTGAACCTGTTTTCAATTCTCTTAAGATATATGTGTAGGAATGAAATCACTGGGTCACATAGTAACTCTACGTTTATAGTTTTGAGGAACTGCCAAACTTTTTTCCAAAGTGGCTGCACTCATTTTACGTCCCCACCACCAATGCACTGAGGATATTTCTGCACACCCTTACCAATGCCTGTATTTATCTCTCTTTTAATTGTCTTAGTGGATATATCATGACATTTCATTGTGGTTTTGACTTGCATTTATCACATGACTAATGATAGTAAGAATCTTTTCATTTGTATTTTTGACTACTTGTAGAAATGTCTTTTCAGATCCCTCATCCTTTTTTTAATTGGGATGTTTATCTTTTTATTGTTGAGTTATAATAATTCTTTATATATGCTGGATGCTAGAGTCATCATATATCCAAATAATTTGTAAATGAGTTTTTTGCAAATATTTTTCCCATTCTGTGAGGTATGCTTTCACTCTCTTGATAGAGTCCTTTGAAGCACTGAAGTTTCTAGTTTTTATGAAGTTAAAATTATCTATTTATTTCTTTAGTTGCTTGTGCTTTTGGTGTCATATCTATGAAATTATTGTCTGATTCAAGGTCACAAAGACTTATACCTACCTATATTTCCTTCTTTAAAAATTTTTTTAAATGTTTTTATTTATTTTTGAGAGAGACACATACACAGAGCATGAGCAGGGGAGGGACAGAGAGAGAAGGAGACACAGAATCTGAAGCAAGCTCCAAGTTCTGAACTGTCAGCACAGAGCAGGGCTTGACACAGACACAGGGCTTGAACCTGTGAACACAAGATCATGACCTAGGCTGAAGTCAGACGCTTAACTGACTAAGCCACCCAGGTGCCCCTACCTAAATTTGCTTCTAAAAGGTTTATGGTCTTAGCCCTTACATTAGGTCTTTGATCCATTTGGAGTTAATTTTTGGGTATGGCCTGAGGATGAGGTCTAACTCCATTCTTCTGCATGTGAATATCCAGTTGTCCCAGCACCATTCATTAAAAATACTCTTCTTTTCCCACTGGTTTTGGAACTCTTCTTGACTATCAACTGACCATGAATATATGGGTTTATTTCTAGACTAGTAATTTTGTTTCATTGATTGATAGATCTCTCCTTATGCTAGCATCATGTAGTCTTTATTGCGGTATTTTTGCACTAAGGTTTCCAATCAGCAAATATGAATCCTTTAACTTTGTTGTCTTAAAGATTATTTTGGCCCTTCTGAGTTCCTGACATCTTCATGTGAATTTTAGGGTCAGCTTGTCAGTTTCTTCAATAAGTCAACTGAATTTTGGTAGAGATAACATTTAATCTATAGATTATTTTGGAGAGTTCTAGTACCTTAACAGTTAGGTCTTATGATGATAAATAAGGAATGTTTTTGCATTTATGTAGGTCTTCTTTAATTTCTTTCAAGTTAAAGAAGTGTTTTCAGTTTACAGTATAGATTTTGTACTTCTTTGATGAAGTTTATTCCTAATATTCCATTCTTTGTTATGCTATTATAAATGGAATTGTTTTTTAATTTCATTTTTGGATTGTTAATATATGGAAATACATAACACTGATTTTTTCTTCCTATTGATCTTGTATCTGGCAACCTTGATGAATTCTTTTATTCTAATAGTTTTAAAGTGGATCCTTTAGGATTTTGTAAATACAAGATCAGAGATAGTTTCCCTCTTTGTTTCCAGTCTGGATGACCTTTTTTTTTTCTTGCCTAAATGACCTTCCTAGAACCTCCGGTACAGAATTGAATAGAATTAGTATTTTTTGTCTTATTCTTGACCTTAGGCAGAAACCTTTCAGTCTTTCGCCATTAGGTAAAATGTTAATTGTGAGATTTGCATAGATGTCCTTTATCAGTTTAGAGAATGCCTATCTATCCCTAGTTTGTTGGTGTTTTTGTCATGAAAGGGAGCTGGACATTATCAAATGTCATGAAAGGGTGTGTTTTAGAAAATCCTGTGGTTTCTGTCCTTTATTATGTTAATATGGTGTATTATAGTGATTGATTTATGTATACTTAACCAAACTTGCATTCTTGGGATAAATCCTACTTGGCCCTCTTGGGATACATTCTTTTTATTTGTTGTTGGTTTCAGTTTTATTGAGGTCTTTTGCATCTGTATTCATAGGGATATTGGTCTGTAGTTTTTTACAGATGTCTTGTCTGGTTTTGGTATCGGTAATACTGGTCCAATAGAATTATTTGTAAAGTGTCCTAGCTCTTTTATTTTTTGGGATAATTTGTCAAGGATTTGTATCATTTCTTCCGTAAACATTTGGTAGAATTCACCAGTGAAGCCATCTTGTCTTGAGGTTTTTCTTGTGGGAACTTTTTTTGATTTCTAATTCAATCTCTCTATTTGAGATAGACAATACAGGTTTATATTCTTTTTTTTTTTTTTAATTTTTTAATGTTTTGATTTATTTCTGAGAGAGAGGCAGCGTGAGCAGGGGAGGGTCAATACAGGTTTATATTCTAAAGCCAGTTTGGGTAGTTTATGTCTTTCTAGGAATTAGTCCATTTAGTCTAGGTTATCCAATTTGTTGACATAGATTTGTTTACAGTATTTCCTTAGACTTGTTTTTGTTTCTTTAAGGTTGGTAATAATGTTTCATCTTTTATTCCTGATATTAGTAATTTGAGTACTCTCTCTTTTTCCTGGTCAATCTAGATAAAGGTGTGTCAGTTTTCATGAGATTTTCAAAGACTTTGTTGATTTTCCTTATAAACTTCCTATCCTTTATTTCAGCTATTAATTTCCCTCTAGGCACTGGTTTTGCTGCATCCCATACATAAGTTTGGTATGTTATGCTTTCACTTTCATTTATCTCAAAATATTTATCTCAAAATATTTTGCCTTTCTCATTTTTGTTGACACATTTGTTATTTTCGAGTGCATTGTTTAATTTCCCCATTTTGTGACATTTCCAGTTTTCCTTTTGTTACTGATTTCTCGTTTCATTCCATTATGGTCAGTGAGGATACTTTGTGTGATTTCAACCCTTGTAAAGTTACTGAGGCATGTTTTATGGCCTAACATATGATCCTTCTTGGAGAATGTCTCCTGTGTACTAGATAAGGATGCACATTCAGGTGTTGTTGGGTGGACTTTTCTATAGATGTCTGTTAGATCTAGTTGGTTTATGGTGTTGTTCAAGTCTTCTATCTCCTAGCTGATCAACTGCTTAGTTGGTCTATCTGTTATTAAAAGTGAGGTTATTGAAGACCCCAACTTTAATTGACAAATTGTCCATTTTTCCATTTCTGCCATTTTTGCTTCAGTATGCTGGGGCTCTGTTGTTAGGTGCATATATGTTTATATTGTTATATTTTCTTAATAGATTGAAATTTTTATTATTATAAACTGTCCTTCTTTTCCTCTATCAATAATTCTTACCTTAAAGTCTGTTTTATCTGATATTCAGTTAGCCATTCAGCTCTCTTGATTACTGTTTGCATGATATATCTTTTTTCCATTCTTTACTTTCAACTTATTTGTGTCTTTCAACTTAAATGTGTCTCTTGTAGACAGCATACAATGAGATCGTTATTTTTTTTAAATCTGTTCTGCCATTCCCTATCAATTGAAACGTTTGATCACATTACATGTAATATAATTAATGATAGTGTAGCATTTACACCTACTATTTTGCTATTTGTTCTTTATATGCCTTATGTCTATTTTGTTCCCCTATTCCTCCATTATTTTCTTCTTTAGTGTACCTTAGGAGTTCATGGGTGAATTTCCTGTGTGAGTAGTAGAATGTTTTTCACAAAATTTAAGAAGTTTGCAACATTACTTCTTCAACTACTTTCTTTGCCCTTTTCTCTTTTTCTGATCCTTTTGGGACTTGGTATTATGGGTATTTTGGTGTGCTTAATGGTGTTCCACTGGTCTCTAAGGCTCTGTTTATTTTTCTTCATTCTTTTTCTTTCTGTTTTTTAGTCTGGATTATCTTAATGACCTCTCTTCAAGTTTGCTTGAAGAAGATTCTTTTTTCCATCTGGTCATATCTGCTGTTGAGCCCTTTTAGTAAATTTTTCATTTCATTTGTTATTTATTTTGAGAGTGGGGGAGGAAGAGAGAGAGAACAGATGGGAGAGGAGCAGATAGAGGGGGAGAGTGAGAGAGAATCCCAAGCAGGCCCCACTCTGTCAGCATAGAGCCCAACACAGGGCTCAAACCCACAAACTGTGAGATCACAACCTGAGCTGAAACCAAGAGTCAGATGCCTAACCAACCGAGCCACCCCTGGTTCTTTTTTATATTTCTATCTCTATTGATATTCTCTGTTAAGTGAGACATCATTCTCATATTTTCCTTTAGTTCTTTAGACATGGCTCCCTTTAGCTTTTTGCAGTAAGTTTAAGATTTTGTCTAGTGAGTCCTATGTCTGGGCTTTCTTGGGGACGGTTTTTATTGATTTCTACTGATGACTTTAGTTTTCCTTTGTATGTATCATAATTTTTAATTTCCTTACATGCTATGTAATTTTTTGTTGTTGTTGTAAAACAGACATTTTAAATAACACAATGTGGCAATTCTGAAAATCAGATTTTCCCTTCCACTCCCCAGGGTTTGTTTCTGTTGCTGTTTGTTTGTTCAGTGACTTTTCTGATCTAATTCTGTGAAATCTGTAGTCTTTGTCCTGTGTAGGTACTAAAGTCTCTGCTTGGTTAGTTTAATGGTCAGTTAATGATTGGACAGAGATTTCCTTGAAAGACTAGGAATAAGTCTCCCAGTCTTTGTGGTCTCTATAAGCATATTAGTGCATGTCTTCCACATTCAGCCAAGCAGCTGACAACTCTACTTTAGCCTCTGCTTGTGTGGAACACCAAGGTAGCCAGAGGTGATTTTTTTTTTTTTTCTGAGTACATACCCAGCCCTTAGTATAGGCAAAGTCTTACTCATCCTTGCGGCCTTTGAGATTCCCCCAGAATATATCAGAGCTTTTCAAAGCCCCTTGGGACATCCTATTTCCCAGTTTTTACTTTCAATTTTTTTGGTTAGCTTATTGTTTGCCCCAATTGTTATCCACTGCCTCAAGCATCTGTGAAGTTAAACAATTGCCTCTAAATGTTTTTAACAGATGCACTAGAGGAAATGGCTTTTCACACCAAGCAGACTTCAAGACAGATTAAATGACAGATTTTCAAGTGGGGTCTTCCAGAGGACCACCAGATTGGTTTTTTTCCATGGTTGGAAGCTGTTGGTTTTTTGATGCTACCATGGAGCTAGAGAAAGTGTGATGGGCATGGGGGAGTTAACATGCCACAAAGCTCACTGTTCTTAGTGAAATTCAACTGTTTTGCTTGAATAAACATTCCCTAGATGGCTGCAAGTCTTTGGTTAATGTCCAGAGTTCTGAAAAAGCTGATCCTAACTTATTTTTCCCCCTCAATTTTAGTATTGCTTTATAAGAGAATAGAATTTTCAAAGGTCCTTACTCCATGATCTTTGCGATGTCACCATGTTGCATTATGTCTTCAAACACTATATAATGACATTTACATTTAAAATGAAAAAGGCCATAACAGGATGCCTGGTCCATATGAACAAACTTCTGTGGACTTTAGAGACAAGTGACCCATGGGCCTTTTCTGACCAACACCTTTGGCTGCTCTCATGACCCCTAGTGCCTCTGCAGTAGTGTGCCTGTGTCCCCACTCACCTGTCTGGATGGCCAGGCAGCAAGCCTTAGACAGTACCTCCACTCAGCTATACGTCATCAAACCTTCACAGGTAGTGAAATCTTGTGGAATAGGAGGATTTCATATAGAAAGAGTTCACTACACATTCACACACTAGACATTCAAGAAAACTTCACAGCCAGATCCTTTCATTAGAGGGGCACTGTCCTAATTGTTAGCAGGCTTGGAATTTTCTGTGCACTGTGGGCTGTGGTGTTGATGCTGCAGGCGTTAGGGGGGTGGGTGTGGGATAATGATACTCATTCTTGGGGAGCTGGATACCGAGGAGGCCTTCTAACTCCCCATCCACATTTCTCAATTATTTCACTATTTTGATGCACACGCGCTATATCAATCCGTAAAGCACCATACAAGGGCAGCTGTGAGGCAATTTCAAGACCTCCCTATTAGGGATGCCCTCTCTCCTCCTGTCAAATATTCCTTCTTTGAGAAAAATTCAGCCTGCCAAAAGACCTGCGTTGATATGATTCATTAATTCTGTTTCACATTAATTTTAATCAATTCATGTGGACTATATCACCTCGATATATATTTTTGGAACTAAATAAAATCTACTGAGGCTTCTGTCCAGGATAACTAAGTCTCACAGTGGCTGGCTGGCCCAGCCTATAAAGCATACATCTCTTGATCTCAAGGTCGTGAGTTCAAGTCCCACGTTAGGTGGAGAGATTACTTAAAAAAAAAAAAAAGAAAAGAAAAGAAAAATGATAACCAGGTCCCTCAATAGCTTTAAGGAAAGAAATGTGGCAGTAAGCTGTACCACATTCTTAGGGTTAAAGTCACATTTTCTAATAGGTCTCTTTTTCAGTGTAGTAATTCAGACCTACATGAAAATGAACCTAGCCTCAACTTTTGGTGGGGTGGGGTGGGGGGAATCTTTTATATCACCCCTGTATTGATGTCACCACCCACTTCACGCCCTACTCCTGTACTATCTGGAAGCAAAGTTCAGACTTTAGATAATTCTGTTTGTAAAACGTTCAGTGTATATCTCCAGAAGATAAGCGTCCTTTCTTTCATGACAGCTTTATCAACGTGTAATTGCCACATAATAAACTTTGCATAATTAGAGTGTATATTTGAGAAATTTTGACATATTTATACACCTCTGAGACTATTATCACAATTAAGATAGTGAACATATACATCACCCCCAAAAGTTTCCTTTGGCCCTCTAGTTCCTCTATAGTTTGTGCTCCCAGATGCTTCCTATTACTACAGACTAGTTGCATTTCCTAGTATTTCATGTAGCTAGAATCATAGTATGTATGCACTTTGTTTTGGCCATCTTCTCTTATCCAGCATGATTCTTTTGAGAGTCCATCGTGCTTCAATGTGTATCAGTAGTTTCTTTATTTTTATTGTGGAGTTTCATCCCATTGTATTTATAGGTCACAGTTTGTTAATCCATTCTTCTACTGGGGTTCTTTTGGGCTGTTTCTTGTTTTTGACAATTTCAAACAAAACTATCATGAACATTTTTCCAACAGATCCTGAGGTAGGGGCTACGCCATATTTGTCTTTAAGTTCCTAGGCCCTAGCCCAGTGTCTAGCACATGGTAAGAGCTAAATAGCTAGTAAATAAAGGAATGAATAAATCAGAGTTACTACTGTTTAACATTCATATTATTTCCAGTTTTTTTTTTTTTTAAACAGGTAAGGGCCTAAAATCTTCATAAAACCTTGGGTTCATTTTTCCCTTAAAGCATAGTTCCATGAATTGGATTATTAGATTAAAGCATGCCAATGTCTTTATATCTTCCTTACGTATTTTATATTGTTTTAAAAAGTGATTTTGAAAGAAATGTACAGTTTTAGCATCTCAAAAAAAAAGGGGGGGGAACTAATCATGAACATTTGAGTACAAGTCTTTGTGTGAATATATGCTTTCATTTTTTTGTGTGGAGTGTAAATAACCGGGGTGGAATGGCTGAGTCATATGGTAGATATATTTTTAACTGTTTAAAAAAACTGACAAAATGCTGTTCAAAGTGGTCATACTATTTTCCATTCCCGCCAGCAGTGAATGCGTTTTCCAGTCGCTTCACACCCTTGCAAACACTTAGTATGGTCAGTCTTTTTCATTTTATCCATTCTAGTGGGTGTTCGGTGGTATCTCATTGTGGTTGTAATTTGCATTTCCCTCATGACTAATGATGTTGAGCTTCAAGGGCTCATTTGCCAGTCCTATACATTCTTTGGTGAAGTATCTTTTCAGGTCCTTTGCCCATTTGAAAAAAGTATGTGGTCTGTCTTCTTATAAATAACTTTTTTATATCCTAGATACAAATCCTTTGTCATATCGATGTTTCGCAAATATTGTCTCTCAGTCCGTGGCTTTCCTTTTCATTCTCATACATGTCTTTGGAAGAGCAAACGTTTACTTTTTATTTTGATGGGATCCAACGAATAAATGATTTCTTTGTGATTTGTGCTGTATCTGTTGAATGGAACAAACTGTTGCCAAAACCAAAGTACTAAGATCTTCTCCTGTATTTTCTTCTAGGAGTTTTATGGTCTTAGCTCTTACATTTATGCCTACGATCTGTTCTTGAGTGAACTTTTTTATTTGATGTGAAGTAAGGATTGAATTTCTCTTTCAAGAAATCAGATGTTAAAGAAATCTGCCTACCCTGGTCCTGAGTTCATCTGACCACCAAAACTTATTCACATGAACGCTCAGAGTGATTACCATCCTGAAGACTACGTTTTAGAAAATGTAGGAGTTTGGGGCATCGAGGTGGTTCAGTCAGTTAAGCGCCTGACTCCAGCTCAGGTAACGAACTTGAGGTTTACAGGTTCTAGCCCCACGTCGGGCTCTTTGCTCACAGCTTGGAGCCTGGAGCCTGCTTCAGGTTCTGTGTCTCCCTCTCTCTCTGACCCTCCTCCACTTGTGCTCTGTCTGTCTGTCTGTCTCTCTCTCTCTCTCAAAAATAAACATTAAGAAAAAAGAAAAGAAAATATAGGGGTTTGGCAAGAGGGTCTCTGCTTTTATGAACATACTTTTGCCATAGTCCTGGCACACCGTTTTGTATTTTACTTACATCCACGTTTCTATGTCTTGTGTTTCTGGTGGATTTGTAAACATATTAAGTAAGGAAAGCATGATTTTTGTCTTTTTGAATCCCTGCCCTCTACCATCTGTAGTGTAGTATTCACCGTAGACATTTCATAAATACCCAAGTGGAACTTTGCATCCCTAACGAGTTAATTTAAATACTGCAACTAAATCAAAAACTGCTTATGAAGGTGACCAAAGTGGCAGGCATGGTCCTGGGCGCTGGGGATAGAAGAATAAGGAAGCAAGTTGTGGAGGTGCCTGGAATTCACCATCCAGGGGCAGAGACCTGGCCAGGAGCCACACAGTGGAGGCACCTCTGCCAGTGTGGGGGTTGGGGGGTAAGTTCTAAAGTTATCCCCAAGGCACGTTTTTCACAGAGCCCAAACTTCTCCAGAAAACCTTGAAGGAGGCACTGCGTGTGAGACAGACTTTTTTGCTGCTGACAAGTCCACACAGCTCATCTTTCCTCCGGTGTTAGAAAAGGTGTTTTCCCTTTGCTTGTAGTTGAAGACTTGTACTTAGAAACTGGGATGGACAACACTATGTCTCCTTAAAGAAGAGTCCGTTATTGCAAGCACAGCAGCAAAGCAGGAAGGACCAGGAACAGAGAGCCCAAGGTTCATACTCCCCCAGATCCGCTTTTGAGTATTACTGGAATGGCACACAAAATTATTGGCGCTGTCCAAACAACTTTTTCTTTATTTTGAAAAGTGTGTTGAATTTGCTTAAGTGACGGTGTGGACTTGTAATGTGACTCCCCTGTCCTGGAAGCCAGGCCAGTGCAAACACTGGCCTTTGAAGGAAGAACAAGGCCCTGGAGACCAGAAGAAGGACAATGGCTGGAGGGGGTGGGGCTGAGGCTGCCCAGGGCCGGCAAATCCGAGGGCAGAGAATACAATGTCCTGGGTCTCCTGAGACAACTCCGTGAAAACGTGGGAAAGGTACCCAGGGAAAACCACCGCCAGAGGAATCTGAATGTGACCAGAGGGCCTCGTTGTGCTGAGGGTGCTCATCGTAGGCTGCCTCCTCTGATTCAGAAGCAGCAGGAAGTGTGGATCCACCCTCCCACCCCCACCCCAAGCTGGCTGTAGGCAAGGTTACTGGCCTCCTAGATGAGTACTAGGGAAACCGGTCTTACCTGCTTCTGTGGGGTCAAAGGGCAGCCTTCCCAGCAGGCTGCCCGGCTCTCTGGAGGTTGGTGGGGCCCATCCCGCCCCCAGGGGACCTGGGCCGGAAGTCTCAGCAAACTGGGCTCCTGGATCGCTCCCGAGTGTCCCTTTTCATCCCCCCACAAGGGGCGTGAGCACAGAAGAGATGCACCCGTGGCCAAGAGCTGACACAGCCTTGCAGCGTGAGCTTTTCCGAGGGGCTTGAGGAGCAGCCTCTGGTCTCTCACTGGCTCAGATGCTACAAGCTACTGAATTTACGTGTAATAAAGACCCAAATGCAGACCCGAGTTTCAAAGCCCAGAGTCTGGGTTGGAGATGGAGTCCTTCCCCATCAGTCAGCTCGGTCTTGCTTTTCCTCTGCATATGAGCCTTAGAATTCGCCAAGGAAGGTTACAGAGAGGCTGAGACTGTTTCATTTGGAGATGAGAAAGCTCAAGAATGACTTAACTGTCATCGAATATGCAGAGGCATTGACTACAAGGAGGGAACAGCCGGCTATTTCCTTCTGAAATCGAGGGAAGAGAACATCTCAGCTGGAACCCTAAGGAAGGCCTGCACCCTGGGTCTTCCCTCAGAGAGCCCTGCACAGGGGAGGCTCCCCTTGCAATAAAATCTCAAGACTCCCTACCCTGGAAGCTTAGGCCTCAATGACGGTTGAGAACAGGGGTCCCGGTATCTGTTTGAGATCACGCCAGGAGATTCTGCCTGATGGCTGGCTGCCAGGACACTGAGTCTGTGGTAAAGGGGTGAAGAGGAACAGAATTTGCCCCCCCTGAAATATGCCTCTTCGACCTAAAGATTATTTTGGGCTGTTAATTTAAAACAAAAACAAAAACCAAAAAAAACCCACAGCAGACTCAGAAGCTCTGAACACCAAATCGAAGTTGTCTTTCTTGTAAAAGTATTTACATTTAGAAGGGAAATCTCTATATGTAAGAGTGTCTCACTCTGTACCAGGAAAAAGAAGGATTCGACTCAATCTCTAAAAACTCTGATCAGTGGAGATGGTGTACTTAATCTGCATAACAATCATACCCTTGGTGACTTTGCTTTGCCTAAAAACCTCCCCTGGTTGGCTTTCCCAGCCTCCTAGGATCTTCTTCTATGTTTAGCTGGAAATGGTACTTAAAGTGATTTGCTTGGGCCATTTCAGGGAGTTACTCTGTTTTCCTAAATATCTCCCGTGTTCCAGGGCCGAGAGGCTGGGACTGAGCTGGGCTACTCTGAATGGTAGGGGTGGGAGGCATGGGAGCTGGCAGTTGTGGGGGAGGGTGGGGAATTCAGGAGGAACCCGTAGTGGCCGGGGAGTTGGTGCTGGCCAAAGAGCCACAGGCTTCAGGTCAGTAAAAGCTTCTGGTGAGCCACCGAGAAAGGATTTCTAAGGATGGAAATGCTTTCTAGGGATCGCGAGCAATGCCACACAGCCTACTGCCCTCCCGCCGCCATCTTTGATTTCCTCTCCCACACAGGGTCCTACCGAACAGGTACCAGTTGCTCCAGATCCTTCACTGAGAGCAAGTTCTGTTGTAGGTGGAAGAGGGAAGAGTTTTGTAGAGGGGGAGTCTCTCCTCTTGGCTGTTGCCACCTGGAGAGGGTTAGCATCACCAGAATGACCCAGGTGGCTACTGTGCCCCCAGTAGAACAGCCCAGAACCTAAGTCTGGTCAGAGGACAGTCCCTACTCTCCAGGAGACAGATGAAGAGCAAAGGTTGTGTCTATTTCCACTGGGATTAGAATCTGCCCCACAGCCAGCAGAGTGCCTGGCATGTGGTAGGGAAGAGAAGTCTGGGGATAAAAAGTGAGTACCAGATGTCTGTGATGCTGGTCGGGGGGGGGGGGGGGGGGGGGGGGGGAGAAGAGACCAGTAAAGGAGCGGGTGGACTACTTAGGAACCACAGTTCAGTCTGTGACACTCTCCAACTCACCGGCTTCCCACATTCCCTATATTCCATCTGCATCAGAAACCAGTGACCCAATTCACTTCCAACTGTGTGTCTCTCTTCAAGACACAACTCAAGTGCCCTCCTCCCCCACCCCTGCCCACACTGCCCTGCTGCAGCCACTCACCTCTGGTCAGCTCCTCTGCAGGTCGGGTTGGACATTGGGGTGGATGGCGGTCTGCATCAGTCTTGCCTTCCCAAACAGGGGTCCTTTGAGAATAGTCATGTCTGGACTCTCTCTGGGACTCCAGTTGTGGCTGGGCTCCCAGTCCATTATCTCAGCCCTGACTGGTTCTCAGATTCTCATTCCACATTTTCAACTGCCTGTTGAGTATTCCCATAGAAACCGTATTCTCTTTCAAATTTGTTCTTGTCCCGAGGTTTCTGCTTGGAAATCTCCCATGCCCCAGTCAAGTCTTCACCTTCCTCTCCTTTTGCTGCTCTTGGCACAGCCTGGTGCCTTCCCCTGCAGTCCTTTTCCCTGTCCCCATCAGTCCACACCTGTCACTCCAGAGCAGTGTCCCTTCCTCCCCTGGCACTGTGGGAGTGGATCACTTCTTCCACCAGAAACTCATTTCCTACAGCGCCGCTCTGGAACTCTCTTGGAGTGTGGCTCTGACCATGTCATTGCTCCGTTTACAAACAGTGGTGGTTCCCATCATCTGCCAACTGAGATCCCGCCTCCCTGTTGAGCAGCTCAGGCCCCCACCTTATTTCCAGGCTTCATTCCTCTCCAGGAACTCTTGCCACAGCCCACAGCAAATGTTTAGGGTTGCCTGTAGGGCCCCCCTCAGTTATACCGCATTTCTTCCCTCTGTTTCCCCACCTGGGAAGTCCCATGGCCCTGAGAGTCCCCTCCTTGCTTCTCCTGAGCCAGTCTTTCCTATTCTACATTCAGGGGTAAATGACACTTGCAGCATGGAAGTCTTCCCTGATCTGCCCACGGGGAGGGAACCCTGACCCTTGACTTCACAGCACCTCTGCTGAGTCTCTCTCTGCTTGAGATTGTGATGTCTCACCGCCCCATAGGGAAGGACTTGTGTTATTGGCAGCTTCCTGCTGTGGCTCCGTCAGGGACTGCCTCCGCTACAGAGAGCTAAGGTTAGACCCCTTCCTGTGGGGGCATAAAAGCCCAACTTGGCCCAACTGGGGACAACTTTCAAGCGTTTTTCCAGCTCCAGAGTTCCTTATGTGGTCAGCTGAGGCTCTTCGCTCCATGTCCCCGTTCTGTTCTCTCACCCCCTATTCTTCTTCCTCCCCTCCTTCCACAGGTATTGTTCCTGAGGACACCGCACAGGAAACATGCCACTGGCTAACCTCTATTATGGGTTGAATTTTATCCTCCTCAAAATTCATATATTGAAGTCCTAACTCCCAGAATATGACCTCGTTTGGAGCTAGGGTCTTCGTGAGCTAATCAAGTTAAAATGAGGTCATTAGGGTTGGCCTTAATCCAACAAGACTGGTGTCCTTAATAAAAAGGGGAAATGTAATAATAAACACACATACAGGGATAATGCCGTTGAGCGTGAAGAACGCCATCTACCAGCCAAAGAGAGCAACCTGGAGCCGACACTGTGATTTCAGACTTCTGCCTCCAGAAACACAAGGCAATACACTTTAGTGGTTTAAGCCAGTCTGCAGTCCTGTGTTATGGCAGCCCTAGTGAATTAATACTGTCTTCTGTCTCAGAGTCTACTTCCCATGGAACCCAGCCACCACCGTCATGTGTGTCTGTGCTCAACTTGACCCTGTGACCTCAAGCCTTCGCTCCTTGAAGGGCAAGGTCCGTGTCTTCTTACTAACCATTGTATCTCCAGGGCACACAGTAGATACTCAATTATTAATGTGCTGATTGCTTGGGGCACCTGGGTGGCTCAGTCGGTTAAGTGTCCGACTTCGGCTCAGGTCATGATCTCATGGTTCGTGGGTTCGAGCCCCGCGTCGGGCTCTGTGCTGACAGCTAGCTCAGAGCCTGGAGCTTGTTTCAGATTCTGTGTCTCCCTCTCTCTCTGACCCTCCCCCGCTCACACTGTCTCTCTCTGTCTCTCAGAAATAAATAAAACATTAAAAAAAATTTTTAAAAATGTGCTGATTGCTTGAGAGCACAGGGAAAGAGAGAGGTAGACATCCAGAATGAACACTGACTGAAGTTTCATAAATCACCGTGTGTTTACATCTTTGCCTTTAATTAAGTAATTAGTGCCTTTCCTGGTCATTTTGCCAGCATTCATGGAACACCCACATTGCGGCAGACTCTGTGCTGGGTTTTAGTGGAGACAGCCCATTAATTAGACACAGGTCTTGCCCTCAGATCACTCCACTGCATTAGAGGGAGTCAGACCTGCACACACGGTCATAGCTCATGTTGAAAGGGCTGGTGACCAAAGATTGGGGAAGGCATTCAATGGAGTATCGGAGGGAGGAGAGGTGGCTTTGAGCTGGGAATGGAGGGGCTGGCCCTTGAAGAGAATGCAGGATGGATGGAAGGATGGCAGTGTGCCAGAGGCTAGGATCCAGCCAGGAATAAAGTGAGCCCGGAGTCCATGGCGCAATCAGATGGGTAGCAAGGGCCACCCTGCTATAGTGGGTAATGCATTGCGAGGGCGCCAGATCAGGTAGGAGCCTCAGCCTGGCTTTCTGGCATACATTATTCTAGGGTGTAAGATCTTCCCCTGACCTTGGTGATTTCTGGGGGTTGGGAGGTGTCTTTTTTTAAGTTTATTTATTTATTTTGAGAAAGACAGAGACAGGACAAGTGGAGGAGTTAGAGAGAAGGAAAGAGAGAATCCCTAGCAGGCTCTACACTGCCAACACAGAGCCCAACACGGGGGGCTCGAACCCACAAAGACATGAGATCCTGACCTGAGCTGAAACCAGGAGTGGGATGCTTAATCAACTGAGCCACCCAGGCGCCCCTCTGGGGAGATTTTTCTTTGCAAGGCCTTCTAATTTTGCAAGTTGATCTGACTCATTGTTTTCTAGATTTATGTGGAAGGGGTATCTCATTGCTGCTTCCTATCTTTTCAGGGAAGTCCAAATGCCAATCCCCCAAGCCATTCCCCCGTCCTTCCATTTGACATTTCCCACGTGGTGAGGTCAGGCTGCAGCCTCCCTCCCCGCTTGCCCAGACACGTGCTAGTTTGTTCACTCGTGTGCAAAACAAGAGAAATGAGCCCCTCCATCGCCACAGTGCTAACACCTGACCGGGCTCTCCTGCATGGGTGAGAGCACTTCTGTTTTTAGATGTGTGGAAGGAGCCAGTGACGAGCAAACGTTTGCGTTGTAATCACTGCCCGCAGCAGCAGGAGACCACAGATGAAGTTTCTTTCTAAAGGGTCCTATCCTAGACCCATACTTCCTCGGCTTTTTCTGCTCTAACGTCTTTCTGGAAAGCCCTCAAGTGTGTGATCCTCAAGACTGTTTTAGAGGTAAGATATTTTTCCATCCCGGGTGCTAAGACCCCCACCTTCTGTGTTTGCAGTGTCTTCATTGGGGTCTCCCTTGGTCCATCTTTGAAAAGGGCGCTCTCAAGCCTGGCTTGCCACCAAGGCGCATACCATTCTCTGCCAGGGGTTGCTCAATTCCGGGGCTCTTCACTCGGAGCTCATCCGAAACCTCAGACGTCAGAGTAAGTGACAGGGCAAGGGGCTTTCCTGCCATCATGATTCTTCCTTCTGTTTGTCTCCAAGGGCTGAGATGCTGCCTGCAGAGTCCTATTGGAGGCAGCAGGGAAATGAGATCTTTGTTTTCACAGAGCCTTGGGGTTATCGCCCTTTAGAGGGGGAAAGGAAGGAAGGAAAAGAGGGGGAGAGAGTAAACATTGATTGACAGCCGCCGTGTGGCAGGTGCACCCATCGGTCTCTCAAACCCCAATCGCACCTCCCAGCCCAGGCGCACACCCCCTTCACCAGATTAATGGGCGGGACCCACGTGGATTTCTAGATGGTGAAACTTCAAAGATCTAGTTATGTTTTTCTTTTTCCAGTTTTACATATATAAAAAGTTCAACAGGGATGCTTTTTTTGCTCTGGATTTCCTTGTTTTGAGTTGGGTTCCTCTAGCAAGTCTGGTAGCTCAGTCAGAGAGCGGGCGATGGTTTTGCCAGGGTTTTCTATCTTGCTGGCTGCCGCAGAGGGTGGAGACCATCTGAGAATTAGCTTTTCCATAAAGTGCTGCCCTCTCCTGCCCCACCTTTGACTCCCCGTCTCGTGGGCTTGCTCTGCTGCACTGCACCCTGGTTGAAAGCATGGGATAGCAGAGGCCAGACAGCAGGCTCCCGGGTGCCCTGGCTCCCGGCTAGCAGATGCAGCCTTGGCCTACTTCCTGCTTCCCAGTTCTGTGTCTCCTGGCGGCTGGACACAGGCCATGGCATTACTCTACATTCTGTTATCTGGAACTCTCCATTCCTCTGGCTCATCTCGTCTCCAGCCTATGGCACTCTGTGTGGGCTGGATTTGCCAGGCCCAGCCCTCATGGCCTGGGAAGCCTGCCTGGGCAGAGGGGTTTAATACCCATAATACTCTCGGTGTGGGGAATGACAAATGAGCAGGAGAGGCTATATTGGCAGTGACACAGAGCAGGCATTCACAGAGAAAGTTTGAGGATTCATAATATATTGGTAAGTGGAAAAGAAAGCTTACAAATAAATATACAATAGGATTATATATATTTATATACGTATGTGTCTATATGGATATATGTGTGTGTATATGTGTATATCTGCATACGTGTGCATCTGTACAATGGGATGAATGCATCATTCTGTAATTACACACCAGTCGGGGGCTCCTGGGTGGTTCAGTCGGTTAAGTGTCTGACTTTGGCTCAGGTCATGAACTCAAGGTTCGAGGGTTCTAGCCCCAGGTCGGGCTCTGTGCTGACAGTATGCTGCTCATACTCTGTCTCTGGCTGTCAAAAAATGAATAAATGTTGGATTCTGTGTCTCCCTCTCTCTTTCTGCCCCTCTCCCTCCTCCGCTCGTGCTCTGTCTGTCTCTCTTTCTCAAAAATAAATAGATATTTTTAAAAAACTACACACCATTCAGGTAGATAAGCAGAGGAAAAAAAATGACCAGGAAGATACTAGAAAGATATTCAACAAAGTGTAAATGTAAATAGCAGTGGTTAGTTAGATTATAGGTGACTTCTTTTCCCTTTATTTATTTTTTAAAATTTTTATTTATTTTTGAGAGAGAGAGAGAATACAAGTGGGAAAGGGGCAGTCACCTTCCCTGACTCTCTTTTAATGCCTTGATTATAAATGTCATTATGGTTACCAATTACTCAGGGGGAGCTCCGTCTGATTTACTTTATAATCGCCAATTCCAGAGTCTGGCCCACATGGACACTCAGAAATGAATGAATGATGGATGGATTACTCTGAAAGGAATGACCAAATGTGAATTCAATTGCTAAATACAAGTGTGCAGCTTTCCAAGGTACTGGAGGTTGTCGTTTGGATGTGTGAATCCTGCTTTAATAGTACACTATTTCATGCACACCAGGTTGCAAAATGCACATCTGTTAGAGAGACAAAACCATCAAATGCCATCCTTCTAGGTGGGCTCCAGCATGTGCAGCAGGGTGGCATGGGCAGTCTCATCAGGCTGCTGGTCCACCATCTACCTTTATCATAGATATAGATACGGATATGGATACGGATACAGATGTAGATGTAGATACAGATGTAGATATAGATACAGATATAGATATATTTTGAGGTATAATTGAGATTATATTTGTTTCAGGTATACAACATAATGATTCAATATACCTTTATCATAATTTTGAACTGTCTTGTTATAGTACATTGATTGGAACCCAGGGTTTGAATTCAGGCTGGATTATTTGGGGCACATCATTTTACCGTCTCTTTCAGGTCCTCAGCTCTCTCAGTCATGAGAAGTGCCCTCAGGCTCTGAAAGCAACATGACCCTGAGCTGGTTCTCAGCCTGCATGGGAACTTCTGAGACTCTCCTGACCCATTCTCCGGATGGGTCAGTTGGTGGCAGCGTCTCAGATTGTGGCTATTTTTCATGAGCCTTCATTGGCACGTGAAAATCTGAGAGAAACTCTGGAGATCTCACAACCTTCGGGTTCTCCCACATCCTGCGCACTTTTCTTTCAGAGAACTTTTGCCCAGCCAGAGCTGGATGTGCATTCTCTCCCCCCCCCTTCTCCCCCTCTCCCCACTCACTCTCCAGGCATATCTGTCCTGATCTTCTTATTCCTTTCTTACTTCCCTACTGCACCCTCCCCAAGCGCCCTCAAGCTGCCCGCTCTCTCCAGCTCCCAAGGGAAGCAGGGCTCTTCTTCTCTTACCTGTTACAACAGATCCTTTCCAACCCCAGTCGCCTCCCTAGTCCATCTCCTCAGGCTCCTCCCTCGAGTGCTCAGCCCTGGCTCCTCACAGCTGCCTTTCCCCCTCTGCTGGGGGATGGGCGCCTGGCCCCTGCCTGGTTAGGAAGAAACAGGCCAACTCCTGTGACTGCTTTCAAATGTTTGAATGTGTGAAAGACGGCTCTGGGCCATGGGCAGGGGCCAGGGAGCGTTGCATATTCACAGGATGTACTCGTACAAACAATCCAGGACAACAAAGGCCTCCCGGCTGCTGGCACTTGGCCCCACCTCCCCCCCTCCCCCCACTGACCTGGCACTTGTCAGGGCCACTTCAGCACCATAAAGTGGCGTCCTTTCTTTTCTTTTAAATAGATTTTCAGTATCTTCAAAAGGATGCGGGGGCAAGATACAGATTTTCAATATCTTCAAGAATGCCAGAGCAAGGTTCAGGAGCTGGGGAACCAATGGTCCCCTCCACGTGGGGCTCCCTGGAGGCTGGCCAAGCCCCCAGGCCGACAGGGCAGTACATGTAAATGGGAGCTGGGAGGTGGGCACAAGGCTCCTGTTCTCCCCAAGTCCTGATCAGGAAGACACGTGGGATTTTGTAGTAAGTCTGGCAGCGACCCTAGGGACAGAGCAAAAACAACCAAATGACCAACGTGGCCTGGGGCACAGAAGCTTCTGGAAGAGCAGAATGGCTCCATGTATGGCACTGTTAGGAGGCTGTAGGGAGGCAAGTTCAAGAGCTACCTGCTGCCTGGGACCATCTGGAGACGTGGGCACTGGGAGCTGGGTGGTCAAGGGCAAGATTTGTAAGTGGCACGAGTGGGTGGCAGAGTGTAGGCCTAGCCCTTGGGGGCTGGACCCTCGTAAAGGGCAACACGTGTCTGTGGAAGGAGCCAGGAGCCCCCTCCCCACTCTGTTGGCCTGTGCAGCTGTGCTACAGATGAGATGAAGGAGCTCCCCCTCCATCTTATCCCTGGAGCCGATTCTGCCCCTGGCCCATTGCCCGCCTTGCTCTGAAATGGCTCACCTCTCTGCCCGCAGCTCCCATTGTCCAGGGTGGGGATTGCCCAGCCCGAGATCTGAGCCCTGCCTGCCTCAGTGTCCTCCTCGGAGACAGGGAAGAGTGGCAGCGGCTCTCCAACAAGGTGAAGATTAAAAGAGTAGAAGTGTGTGGAACACAGCCCAGGCCAGGATGGGACAAAGGTTGTTAATATCAGTATTAACGGCAGTGGCCTGGGGCCAATCACTTAACCTCTGTGAGCTTCCATTTCCTCATTTGCAAAATAGGGAAACAAAAATAGCCGCTACACATGATTGCTGTGAGGTTCAGAAGGAAAAGTCCTTGTATGCTGTGGATGATTATACCTGCAGCAGCAACCAGTTGAGATCTTCTGCATGCCTTACGTGGCCTGGTTGGAGGATCCTTTCCCAAAGCTGAGCCTCATTGTGCATTGGCATCCTCATCTCTGCAGATTTCTTTTTTTTTTAAGGAAATTGCAGTTAAAAAAAAATTTTTTTTAATGTTTTATTTATTTCTAGGGGAGAGAGAGAGAGAGACAGCGTGAGCAGGGGAGGGTCAGAGAGAGAGGGAGACACAGACTCCGAAAGAGGCTCCAGGCTCCGAGCTGGCAGTCAGCGCAGAGCCCGACGCGGGGCTCGAACCCACAAACTGCGAGATCATGACCCAGGCAAAAGTCGGACGCTTAACCGACTAAGCCACCCAGGCACCCTTCATCTTTGCAGATTTTTAAAGGTGTCCAGAAAATCGTGTCTGAGAATGCAGCCATGCCCCCTCATTCCCACCTCTCCAAGACAGTCTCCTTCTCACGGGCTACCTAGTCCGCTGTGACCAATGGAGAATGCAGAAGAACACAAGGCTTAGGAGAATTTGCAAACAGGGCCACTTCTCATCTATGCATCCTTGTGTGAATAGAAAAAGGGGCTTGTTCTCTGGGACGGAACACGCCAGCAAGCGTGGACACAGGAACGCGCTGGATTTCACTCCCTCCTGTGTCCTGGGTACACGCGATCTGCATGCAGACTGCAAACCCAAAGTCTATGGGCCTGGACAAGGGTATGCTTTATTCATTTTCTAAGTGTATTTATTTTGAGAGAGACAAAGAGCACGAGTGGGGTAGGGGCAGAGAGAGAATCCCAAACAGGCTCCATGCTGCCAGCACAGGGCCCGATGCCAGACTCTATCCGGCAAACTGTAAGATCAAACCCAGAGCCAGGCGCTTAACCAGCTGAACCACCCTGGCACCCCTGGGCAGGGGTGTAAATGGCCATGAGAGGAGGCCCCCAGGCGTGAGGCAGTTAGAGTGGGGACTGGGCAGATGGAAGGGCCCAGTCCTGAAGTCCTAGGAGCCGCTGTGACCAGCTCTGGTTCGCACGGCCGGGTACAGGCTCGTGAGGTCCAGGACTTTCCGTTGGTCAAGAGAAACCAGCAATCTGGATATCTACAGTGTTTCTGGCTTTCAATAATCACGATGCAAGTCCGACAAGTCACATTTGCAGTGGAACACAGTGTGGGGGCCGCAGTCGCCCCCTGTTCCCTGCACACCCTCATACTGTCACCCTATTACCAGTGGCTGGGGTGTGCCTCCCCTCTTCCTTCCACCACTTCTCCTTGGCTGCTGCTGCGGGCCCGAGACCTACCGCTGATGCCTGGACTTGGCCCTGCCCCAACCCTCTCTGCTCGCGGGCTTTCCTCCCACAGCCATGCCCACCCATTAAAAAACGGCTGCCCCACCACTTTGTCCGCATTTTCCTCCTCCCTCAAGATGTCCTCAACCCCAACCAAATGGAAGGGGTCAGCTGCCATCTCCTGACTATGGGCTTCCGGAAGCCAAGACAACTGCCTGGCATGGCGTCCAGTACCAAAGAGTCCTTTATGTCAAACCCACACTCCTCAATCTGCTGTCTGTGACCTGACCCCGCCCCCCACCTCAAATCCCAGGGATCCCCTATGCCAGCTCACTGCCCTCTTTCCACACCTTGGTTTTTGCTGTGCTCACTGCCTGTGGTTCCCTTCTCGCCTTGTTGACCAACCCCTCCAGACTCGGCGTGAGTCTCAGTTCTTCCTTGTGTCTCCTGGAGAGACCCAGCTGCTCTGCCCCTGAATCCCCGCTGTCTCTGTCTCCAGGGGGGGTGTGCGACCAGGTGTCTATTGGCCTTGCCGCTCTTACCTTTCCAAGCTTGCAGGCTTTCCCCCACTGGAGGCTGCTGGGCAGCAAAGACCCATTTGCAACTGAAAATGGGTTATACTACCTGTCTTGCCCATTGTAGGTGGTCACCGAGGGCTTGCAGAAAAAAACAACAACCCAGGACTTGCTTATCAATAGTGTTTTCCATAGTCTTTCCTTTCAAATCTCCAGAGAACCGGAAGCAGCCCCTGGGTTTCCCCAATGCAGAGAATACCAGCCTCATACCCTGTGCCCTATAGTGCTTTGTTTCCAGAAGATCTGTCCTGGGTATCCCGGAGGGACCGCAGAACTCACCCCTTCTGGGTGAGCATGACCTTGTATTCTGCTCTTGTTTTTGTATGTGCAAGTTCCTCTTCAAGAGAAGAACCCTCCCAAAAGCACCTGGGCCCATGTGCCACCACCGGGCTGGGTCCCCGCCCCGACCCCCCCCCCGTTTTGCACACCCGTCAGACCAGTGCTGGCAGCCCACTGCCCTGGGGACACTTGTGAAAGCCAAGACTGACCTCCTGAAGGAGGCCGGTGGGCAAAGGAAGCCCCCATTGCATTTCTATGCCCAGGGCCGTGGATTGGGACCCCAGAAGGAATATCTTTTCTGGTATCGCCCTCCACTTCTGTACTCTGCTTTCTCCTTTCCATGATCATCTGGAGAGTGACAAATATGACTCTCAGTTCTCAGTGGTTCTGATCAGAGAGGACCGTGGCCCCATGTCTATTCTGTCAAAAATTCATATCTTAAGATTTTATAAGACATTACTTAAATGAAAGGGTTCTGTGACCAAATATGTTTGGAAAATGCTGCACAAAAGTGCATCATGTTTCTTTACTGCAGGACTTCTCAGTGCCTATTTAACGCATGCGTTCCTCCAAGAGAGTAACCATTCACATACCAATTCTACGCTTTTTGAGACCGTGGGATGCCTTTGTTCAAGGAAGATCTCGAGGGACCGCGTGGTAAAGAATGTCCTCTTGGAAATGTGATTCTGCAGGACATGCAGCCTGCACCCAGGCCTGGGCCTTCCTGCCATGCTGGTTCCTCATGCAACTTGCCCTCTTCCCCCTCTAGCCACGCTGGCTTCACTTTAATTGTATTCCCATGTGTCCCGTCTGGCTCCGTACGACTCTGGCCACTGACTTCCGCAATTCTAAGGCCTAACAGAGGCCCCCGTGTCCCGAGATTACCTCTCACCGCTGGCAGCCATCTCTCTGAATTCTGGAATGAAAATCAAAAGCTCGTGGCCAGACTGGCACGGCTGACCACACGCGGGTAGGGACCAGGCTTCGTTCTTCTTTGTCCGTCCTGTGCCCCCGGTGTGGCCAGAGGACCTGGGGGTTCCAGGAATCCAGTCACTCTGGGTTCACACCAGCAGACATTGAAAACAGAACAAAGCATGATTCTCACAATGGCTCCTAGGAGTCGGACATGGGTGGACCGTAAGCTGCCGCCCCATGATTTTAACTACAATTTTCTTGGATTCTAAGATGTCATCAATTGTAAGACACACCATTGTTTTAAGAACTGCTATTTTGTGTGTGTGTCGGGGGTAGGGAGAAAGAAAAAAGAAACACTACATGTAGCATACTAACCAATTGTAAGACATATCCTGATTCCAGAATAATTAACATTTAGACCATTGTGTGCCTTGGAATTGAGGAAATCGACTATTTCTACAGGTCAGGGTTGGCTTCCTTCTTCGTCGCTCATGAGGAAGCTGAGATGCAGGCTGTAAGAAGAAGGCAGGGGTTTGGGGTTCTGGGCAGGTGTCTGATCTCAGCGGTCACCGTGCCCCCACGCAGCCAGGCTCTGTGCCGAGAGGAGGGAGTGGGGTAAAAACATGCCCCCCTTTACCAGCTAGCATGCAATCATGGAATCCTGCCAGGAGGCAATGTTGCTCCTACAGCGCCCCAGCAGGAAATGCTGTTGAGTGCCTGTATTTTGTAACTCTCAGCAACAGAGTAGGACTGTCCAAATGTACGTGAAGCCAGCTCCATAAACTGTGAGGCAGAGAATCACGCTTTTTTCTGCACTAAAATCACCACGAATCAATCACAAAGATAAAATAAAAATGGAACTTTGCTAGGAGTATTTTGGAGGGACTCCAAACTGACAGTGGCCCTCCAGTCATTCCACATCACAGGGTGACTCGCCTCGGCCTCATCCAGGGAATCCATCCCTGCCTCTTTGCCCCACTTCCCAGAAACGCTTTGGCACCTTACAGATGGGAGGCAGATCTGGAGAACCTCCCAGTGGTCCGGGCAAGAGGGATTGCGGTGGAGGTGTGTTTGAGGGCAGGGGAAAGCCTGGGTGGTGTGACCAGTTGCCTGGATGAATCCCTGGGAAGATGGGAGCCTTCATGGGGGTGGTGATGTTTGAGAAGGTTCTAGAAAACAGATGCTGGAGTGGGGCTGGAGATTTTAGACAGGAACCGGAGCTGGAGTAAGTTGAACAAAGACACTTGCTGCTACAGCCTGCAGGCTGAGGAAGCAGGGGGACGGGGGGCGCTGCGAGACGGGGTGCGGGGCTTGGAGCTGGGCTGGGCTGTGAAGTGAGCTTGGACCTTGGCTTTTGTCTTGTCGGTCTACATCAATTGGTTATCCTGCAGATTGCTGCTCATGCATTGCTTGGTTTTCTCTGCCTTCCCGCTAAAATGTGAGCTCTGACTTGGCTTCGTGCTCAGAACAGAGCCTGACGCTTAACAGATGCGCGGTGTTTATTGTTATTGAATTAAACTGTTTCCCAAGTTCTTCTGCATTTATTATTTTGTCAAATTCTCAATATTTTTCTGATTTCTGGACGGGAAAAATACCTAAACGAGACTAAAGAAATTCCCCAAGATAGTACTGGGGCTAGGAAGAGGTAGGGGGTGCAGAGCCTTGCACTGTCTCCCCACCGTGGCATTGACCTTTAGGACGACACACCCTTGACGCTCACTTGCCATTGGCCTGCGCCTCCCTCCTCGTGTGGGAGCCCCGTGTCTCAGGCCCTAGCGGCCTCCTGTTCAAGCCGACTGCCCCTTAGGTGTGAGTGGGATTGGCGCACTGGTATTCCACCACTGGGGAAATAGGACGGAAATGTGAAATGTGAAGGGAAGCATTTGGAGGTGGATGGAAGGTGGAAAACAGACAAGACTCTATGGCAGAGGCTAACACTGGATCTCCCCAGAATTAGCAACTTCTTCAAAGGTTTCTCCAGCCAGGAGGAAGTAGCCAGGTGACTCATCTCTGAGAAGGGTCACAGGAGGCAGGAATAAAGCAAGAGAACGTGAGGAAATGACCAAGATTGAAACTGGCCGCTCGGTTTGGACTATTCTCCCCTCATAGATCTTGGGAGAGCTGACTGACAGAGCGACCAGGCCCTGAACCCAGACATGGCCTTCTGTGACCCAGCACCCACTTGCACCTTGAATAGGAACCCAGAGGCCATCACTCCCCATTGCAGGTCTTCTCTAGACCATGGTCACTGGGACCCCTGAGAGCCTCCTGTAGAGCTGGGTGGATGTGTGGTCAAGCCACCATGAGGACCTCCCCCACCAAGCCCAACCTCAGGGCTGACTCCGATTGTAACATGATTACAGGGGGTGACCTCTGCCACTGCCTTGGTCATAACTGCTTGCACTCCCAGCTAGTAGATTATCTGCCTCATAGAACGCGCAGACTCTAGTGTGACTCTGAGGTCATCACAAACATAATCTCTCAGTTAAGAATCTTTGGAAGATTGTATCCTGATTGTATCAGTTGTATCCCTTATAATAACTGGTGATTATAAGGAGAATGCTTTCCTTAGTTCTGTGAGTCTTCTAGCAAATCACTGAACCTGAGGAGGGGGTGTGGAGACCCCGGAATTTGCAGCCAGCCAGGCAGAAGCATGTAGCCTGATGACCTCACTTGCAGCTAGCTTCTGAAGTGGGGGTGGTCTTAGGGGACCCAGCCCTTCACATGTGGGGTCAGCCTCAACTGTGGGTGGTTAGTGTCAGAATAGAATTGAATTGCAGGATACCCAATTGGTGTTGGAGAGCTGGAGAATTGGGGTTGGGACAGTGTATTTATTTTGTGTCAGAAAAAAACCACACAGAGAGACTCAGGCTTCTCGAGGCCTGGGGGGGGGGGGGGGGGGGGGGGGGGGGGGGGGGGGGGGGGGGGGGGGGGGGGGGAGAGGAGGAAGGGAGGATGGAGAGGTGACTGCTGGAGAGAGAGGGGCGGTTGTCTGGTCCTTGTTGCTACAAAACTCCCATCATGGGGCGTTTGGGTGACTCAGTCCATTGAACGTCCAATTTAGGCTTAGGTCGTGATCTTGCTGTTTAGAGCTGGAGCTGTGCATGGGCTCTGTGTGGACAGCTCAGAGCCTGGAGCCTGCTTCGGATTCTGTGTCTCTCTCTCTCTGCCCCTGCCTGGCTCACATTCTGTCTCCCTCTCTCTCAAAAATAAACAAACATTAAAAAAAAGCTTATAAAACTCTCATCAGAGGCAAGATAACACCTCACAGCCCACAACAGAGTTTCTGCTGTCATGCAAATGTGATTCTGTGAGAATACTTCATATTTAACCTTGGTACTCTCATCTTAAAGTGGGTACTCACTTTCACTATCGTGCAGAGCCATGAACAGAACAGTTTAGGACTAAAATGAAGCTTTGCTTATACTTACTGTCTGCACTTCCTGTGCTGTGTGATTTGAATTAGACAACGTTACCTCTCTGAGCCTCTTTCCTTATCTGTAAAATTGGCGAACAGAATGCGTAGGCATGAGGCCATTGGAGAGATAACAGTTGCAGGGGCCCCCATCCCAGTGCCTGGTCTGGGCAGGCAAGTATGGTTGTTACCGCGGTCTTTTGATTAAAATGTGCTAAAAACCTTTTCTGTAAAATAAATTCCAATCTACAGATGGAACTGAGTGACACATGAAAGTAATGATGTGCTAATATTGAAAGTGTCAGCTTCCTCAAGATGGGCAGCAGCGTGCGAGGCCAGGACGAAGCAGAAGGGGGCATGCCAGTGGGCGGACGGGGGCCGTCTCTGTCCCCTCCCACTTCAGCAAAGGCCCCTGAGCCCCGGGCCCAGGGAAAGCTCTCCCTCTAGGTTTCTTCTGGGGCCACCCTGGGAGGCTGTCAGATGACTTCCCCAAACATGAGCCGAACGCTGTGTGTGACTTCAGTGCTTTGCACACTTAACACTTGGGCCCTGTGACACCCTGTGACACACTGCGTGAGTCCCCTGAGCTGGCTTTGCTTCACTTCTCGAGGTCTCCCCATTCGTTGGGAGGCACCTAGAGGGGCTCCATTCTCCTCCATTACCAGCCAGCCTCTTTGTTTCCAGACTCAAAGCAATTTATTCACATCATCTGATTTCCCCTCCAAACACTCCTGTGACTGCTGCCAAGACACATCTCTGGGTTCCTGGTGTAAGAGCCCTTCCCTGGAACGGGCACCGATGGCAGCAAGGACAGAGCTCAGGGCCTCGTGGTGTGGCCACGGGCTGGACCGTCTCTCTCGGCTTCATTTGATGTCCACCTTTTCATCACTAACGATAAGGCCAGGACGGGGGATGACTGGGGTCATGCATCTGAGCTCATCCGAACGTCCCTCTTCCTTGTGCTGTCCCTCCTTCTCAGGGTTGATCTGAGTGCAATGGGACCCTGGCTTTGCTCACAAAACAGGCTCGTGTGCGCCTTGTAATAAAAATGTTAACAAGTTACCGCTTGTTACCTTTAAACTCACCTTGGGTCAGCAGCTGTTTCCCCAGTCCATCCGAGCCCTGATGGAGGGGGGGCCATCCCAGCCAAGGATGCGGGGAGAGACAGCTGGCTCTGCCTCGCTTCATAGCACAACTGGAAGAAAACAACATAGTTAATGAAAACACATCTAAATACTTTAAAGTGTCTCTTCCTTCCTGTGCAGAGATTGGAGATGAATTTTGTCCCTGCCAAGTGACTCACCTGCACAAACCCCTCTGCAGCACTATCTTTCGGAGACTTCCGGCCCCGAGAATAGTCCCAGGGACTTCTAGACCCATTGGAAAACCCCACGGGCCTCTTCTCATTTCTCAACCCCATGAAAGAAACATGCTGGAAATGTTTTATACTGTCAAATACTTTTCTTAATAAGCTCCCTTCCCGCATTAAACAAAGCAAACTAAACTCAGAGCAAGAGACGGCGGAATGCATAGCCTGATACCCCTTATTTTCCCTTCACACCTCCTTTCTCTCTGTCCTTCTGCTGTCACTGTCTCTGTGTTCAAGAGCCACACAGAATGCCAGATGACGTCAAAGACAAGTTCTCAGAATAACCAGAAACTAGGAAAATGAGATGCTGACTGATTTGGCAGAAGACACCGTGATGCCCGTTAGAGTTTTACTGTGCTGAGGTCATACGGGTGGACTGGCACGTGTGACTCAGATCTTTTTCTTATGTTTATTTATTTATTTATTTTGAGAGAGAGAGATAGAGTGTGTGTGTGAGCAGGGGAGAGGCAGAGAGACAGAGAGGAGAGAGAGAATCCCAAGCAGGCTCTACACTGTCAGTGCAGAGCCCAATGTGGGGCTCGAACTCATGAACTGAGAGATCATGACCTGAGCCGAAGTCAGATGTTCAACCTACTGAGCCACCCAGGTGCCCTGGAAATATTTGAAACACATGAACAGGTGTACACAAGAATGTAAAAAATATATCCACACGCTCCCATGGTTTCATTTAAGTCTGAATATTTTGCCATGTTTGTTTCAGGCCTTCAAAAAATAGTACGTAAAACAATACAGACACAGCTCATGGCTTCCTTGACCTTAGTCCCCATCCCTACTTCTCAGAGTCACCACAACCTTGAGTTTAGTGTTTTAATCCCAAACATACTTTTTAGATTTCCTGCAGTACTCATCCTTAAATAATATGGTACTGTTTTGTATGTTTTTAAACTTTATGGAACTCTGCCCTACTCTATGTATTCTTCTGAAGCTAAGTTTTGTCATTCATTCACCATTGTTTTTAGTTTTATCCATGCAGATACATGTGGTTCTAACTCATTTATTTTACCCATGGTATAATATTCTGTTGTGTTAAAGTATCACAACTGACCGGGTGGCTCAGTCATTTAGTGTGTCTGACTCTTGATCTCGGCTCAGTCCATGTTCTCATGATGTTCGTGAAATCAAGCCTTGTGTCCGGCTCTGCACTGACAGCATGGAGTCTGCTTGGAATTCTCTCTCTCTCTCTCTCTCTCTCTCTTGCTCTCGCTCTCTCACTCACTCTCACTCTTCTCTCTCTGTCCCTTCTTTGTTCCCTCTCTCTCAAAATAAATAAATAAACTTTTAAAAAAGTGAAGAAGTATCATGATTAACTTATCTCTTTCCTGTTAATGGTTTTCTAGTCCCTCTTTAACTTTGCACAGACAAGGCTGCAGTGAATATTTATGCACATGTGTTTGAGCTTCTCCAGTGTGGATCTCCACCCTCCAAAGGGATGGCTCCAGTCTACATCATCAGCACATTGTGAGTTCCCTGTCCTCATGTTTGTATCAATACTTGGTACCGGCAGACAAACACTTTGACTGATCCGATCTATTAGAGGTTATGATGATTAATCGTATGTGTCATCTTGGCCAGGCCAATTCTGGATGTCTCTGAGAGGGTGTTTCTGGATGAGGTTTACCTTTAAAATGGTAGACTTTGAGTAAAGCTGATTGCCCTCCATAACGTGGGGGCGGGGGGTGCTCATCCAATCAGTGGAAGGTCCAAATGGAACAAGGCTGACTTTCCCAAGCCAAGAAGAATTTCTCCAGCAATCAGATCTTTAGATGTCATTTGCAACATTAGCTCAATCTGAACTTTAGCACCAGCTTTTCTTTGGGTCTCCAACTTGCCGGTCCACTCCCACAGAATTTGGAGTTGTTAACCTCCATAACTGCACGAGCCAGTTCTTTATCTTTTTCCACATATACAAATACCCTGTTGGTTTTGTTTCTTTGTTCAGAAGAACTGTAACTAGTACACAGGTGGTATCTCTTTGTTTTTTTGAATGTGCATTTCTGTGATTACTAATGAAGTTGACCGCCTCCTCAAATGTCCATTTGACACTTGGATCACCTCATCCATGACTTGTTCACTTCTTTTGCCCATTTTTTTTCTCATTGGGCTATTTGGTTATTTTCTCATTGATTGGTGGGTGTTCATCTATTCTGATTCTGACCCTTTGTTAGTTATATGACTGCACTGCAAATATCTGAATCTGGCTTGACACTTAAAACTTTTGTATGAACATTGCTTTTTTAAATATAACATGATCCTATTTATTATACTAAGTAGTCTATTAATTTTTTAATTAAAGTTTTCCCATTTGTGTCCAGTTTGAGAAAATAATTTCTTACCCACAGTTCATAAAGATAGTCTTTTATATTTTCTTCTAAATTATATAAAGTAGTTGTTTTTTTACACTTAGGCATTTAGTAAACATAGATTTATTTTTGCACGTGTTGTGATATAAGTAACTTATTCTCATATGGATAACCTATTATTCCCAAGTTATTTAGTGGATGAGCCCACCATTTCCCTTTTATTTACTAATCTATAATAAACATATGACATATGACTTTGGTCATATGTCAAATTTCTATATCTCATTCTCTCAATTATTATAACTTCATAATTAGTCTTGATGGCTATCTGCTTTTTGAATTTTACAAAAACAATACCCTTTGAGATTTTGGATGAAATTGTATTGAATTTAGAGAATAATTAGGGGGTGATTTTCATCTTTGTTAAACAGAGTCTAGTCTTCCATTCAAGAGCACGGTAAGTCACTGCACTTACTTATATTTTCTTTTATGTTCTTAGCAGCACTTGAAAGTTTTCTCCAAAAAAAAGTCTCCTCAAACCCAAATCAAAACTAAAACAACTTACACATCTTCTGTTAAATGTATATAGAGCTATCTTATAGCTTTAGTTGTTACTATAAGTGACATCTTTTTTGCCGATTATATTTTCTAATTGGTTTAACCAATAACATAAAATGGTACTAATTAGTGTGTGTATTATATCTAGCACATTTGCCTGACTCTCTTTCCATTTGAGTAGTTTATCTGAAAATCTTCTTGAATTTTCTATGTAGTTTATCATACTTCCTCGAAATAAGGACATTTTTGCCTTTTTAAAAAAAATCATTTCTCACTCTTCTTATTTCTTTTTGTTTTATTGCCTTCAGCATGGCTTCCATGCTACTAGTACCTCAATAACAGACAACTTCATCTTGTTCCTGATATTGATGTGCAAGCTGCCAAAGTCTTAACGTTAATTAGAAGGTTTACCTTTCTGGTAGATATTGCTGATCACATTAAGGATGTTCCCTATGAGTTTTATTTTGAATACTCAGCTCATTTACTTTAATTTACCTATATTTTATTTATTTATTTATTTATTTATTTATTTATTTATTTATTTATTTTTTACAAATAGTTTATTGTCAAATTAGTTTCTACATAACACTCAGTGCTCATCCCCAAAGTGCCCTCCTCCATGCCCATCCCCCCCTCCCCCCCACATCCATCAGTCCTCAGTTTCTGTCAGCATTCAAGAGTCTCTCATGGTTTGCCTCTCTCCCTTTCCCCCACCATTTCCGCCCTTCTTCTCCCCCTTGTTCCTCCGTCAAGTTCCTCCTAATCCTCCTATATGTGCAAACATATGATATTTGTCCTTCTCTGCCTGACTTATTTCGCTCAGCATAACACCCTCAAGGTCCATCCAATTTTACCTATATTTTAAAAGTAAATTTTTCATTTTGTAAATTTACCTTAAGTATCCTTGGAGTTGTCATCCACAACTTTGAAATGTAATAATTTTATGATCAGTCTATTCCAAAGAAACTTCAAATGTAATTTCCTCTTTAAACTATGAATAATTCAGGGGCGCCTGGGTGGCTCAGTCGGTTAAGCGTCCGACTTTGGCTCAGGGTTCGAGCCCCGCATCGGGCTCTGTGCTGACAGCAAGCTCAGAGCCTGGAGCCTGCTTCTGATTCTGTGTCTCCCTCTCTCTCTCTCTCTGACCCTCCCCTGCTCACGCTGTCTCTCTCTCTCTCTCTCCTCTCTCTCTCTCTCTCTCTCTCTCTCGGAAATAAATAAAAAAAAAACTATGAATAATTTGAATTCCCAACATAGCGATGAGATTATTGATTATTGAATTATTGATTTTTAATTCAATTGGGTTGCACTTAGAAAATATGATCTATGTGACTTTGGTGAATTCTAGACACTTGTTGAGTGACCTACTATGTGACCTACTATGTGGTCAAATTTTTAAGTGATCTTTGTATTTCCAAAGAAAATGATGACTATCTTTGGTTGAAGACTTTTACACACACACACAAGCATTAGATAATGCCTGTTAACTTTTATTTTCCAAAATCTTTCCTGTCCTAGTATTTTATTTAAGTTGCTTGGTTTTATCTTAGTTGGTTGGTTTTGCAATTTCTGATAAAGTGAGACAAGTCAAAATTTTTGACTTATAATTCTGTCAATTTGCTTACTCTATTCTGAGGTGTGCATGTGTTAGACACATATACATTTAGAACTATAACGGCTTCTGAGTGAATTGGTGTCTTGATTATTATGTGGCTTCTCTTCTTATATTACAGTTTGTCTGTTCCTGCTAGCATTTACATGGTGCGTATTTTTCCATCCCTCTATTTTTAGCCTTTCTGTGTGGTTTTGTCCTAGATGGTCTCTCAGAAGCAGGATATAGCTGGATATTTTAGAAATCCAATCTGATAATTTCTCTCTTGGAGTAAGGCAAGTTTAAGCCTATTTATAGCTGCTATGCTGATATATTTCAAAGCATTATTATTTTACTATCATGTGTTTTGTGTGCTTTTTTTTTTTTGAAAAAAAAGTCTTTTTTTCTTCTTCCCTGTCTTTCTCTTCCTCTGTTGCCTAATGAGTGAAGCCCTGTGAAAAATTGTTTGTCTGGGGTCCTGTAATTGTAGAGCCCGGAACAGCCCACTGTCTCCTAAAGCAGCCAGTGCCCCTAGGCTGAGAGCAGCTGAAACGCCTACTTACTCCTTGAACACAGAATGACGCTAATCCAACACTCATCCTTGGCTCCGTGTCCATAATTTTACTTCTAACGTCTATTTTGTCACTTGAGATTCCTGAGCACCTCCTCTGTGCCTTTCCAGCAGCAGCGGGCCCCCAGTGCTGCCTTTTGGCAACAAATGGCTGCAACTGATTAGCAGCGTTCCTTTGGGTGGGTCAACGCTCCAGTTCACCCCTGTCTCCAAAAGGGACAGCCTGGAGTGAGGCAAGTGAGGCTCAAGGAGCAAAAAAGTTAAGGAAGCATTTGCTTTTAGGTGGCAGCCCTGGACTTGCAAGGTCCTGAGTGAGTTCCTCCTTAAAATGTGCACCCCGGTGTCCCGCCTCTGGTCCCCACCACTCCCTACTGTGTCCGCAACAGGGAGGCTATGTGCTTGCTGTGCTGTTCTACCACTAGAGTGAAGGAGGAAGCAAACTTTCTGCTATGCTTGTCGCCATCAAAACTGAGTAAACAAAGAGTAGGTTTATCTCGATGCGCGCTGAGTTACATAAGGAACTGTGGAATCACCACATTGTACACTTGAAATTCACAGGAGGCTGCCCTGGAACTAAAATGTAAATAAATAAATAGATCAATAATGCAAGTCAAAAGAAAAATACCACATTAAACTAATTGAAATGCAAAAGCAATTTTTTTTTGAGTAAACAAAATACAGATCAAAAGAGCCCTGGGTTTCACCTGTCTGATTCCCCTATTACATTCCCCAGGGTCCCGATGTTGAGGACCCCAAGTTCTCAGCGGGACTTGAATGCCAGGCTCAAGAGTCCCCACTGCAAGACCTTAATCAGAGGAGCAACAGGAACCAACAGACCTTTTAGAAAAACAACAGCGGCTTCCGTGGTCTGAGACCTGACCTGGGCTGAGAAACTTAAAGGCAAAGGTGAGGGCGTAGAGAGGAGGGTGGATGGAAGGCCTCCTGGGGTGTGGTTGTGCTCACTGAGGGATTCAACACAGGGCTGGAGGAGGCAGTCCTCAGAAATTACTAGATGGTTTTAACCAAGGTTTCTCGGTCAGTGTGTACAGGAAGGCGGGGGGGTGGGGGTGGGGGGGAAGGGGAGTGGGGTGTAAGGTGCTTAAACATGGAGAGAGAACAGGAGAAAGTGGCCTGTCTACTTTGGGTAAGCGGTGTTTGAGGTCGAAATATTGGAGTAAAAGCGCCAGGGCTGGTACCCTCCCCCTCCCCCACTCCGGGTTCTCCCCAGGGGCGCCCCAGAGGCTTTGTCAAGGCCGCCTCTGTTTAGGGCTGCCCTGTGGTTGGAACGCCGCCTGAAACAGCCCCCTCCGGGGAGCACACTACTTCTCCTTACCAGGCTGAAAAGGAGGCTGTTATTTTGCAGCAGAGATAAAAGTTAATCACAGATTAGGACTGCCCGAAAATATTGATGACTTCATTCACCTGAGTCCTGGCCCCGGGGGAAGCGCTCGCCGCTGCTCAGCCGCCAGACCAGTTCAGCGAGTTCTCTGCTCTACGCAACGGAGCCCAGACTGCAAACAAAACCCTGGGCTCATGAATAGCGAGCATTCACGGGCAGCCGGGGCCCTGTGCAGACCTACTGCGTGCCTGCAGCCCAGCCGCGGATCCCTGCGCTCCGCCTTCTCGCCAGACCCGTCCCACCCACCGCGCCCTCCCTCTCCCATTACAACTTTTATCTGGTGGCACCATCACCCCAGGAGACTCCCAAACAGAAAACCAGACATTAAGGAGCAGAGACGGGAATTGCAAAATAAAAGTGCCTGTGTTCAGGCGCAGGGCGATTTCTCAATTCGGACCAGCCAGGTTGAGCATTAGGGGAATTTATCCCCTTGGATAACATGAAAATGGGGTAAAATCCAAGCTGTGTTTGAAGTAAACATTTAACGAGCTCTTACTGTTTGTTCTGGAGTGTAAAGCAAATAATGAGGACTGTAGTGGTTCATCAGGAACCACTAGAGGGGAAAACTGGGTCGCGACCCCCACCCGCCTCCCAGGCACAGGCAGCCCCCGACACCCCCCACACCCCCCCCCCGACACTCCCCACACCCCCCATCCCCGCTGCTCCTGAACTCGAAGATCCTGATCATGCATTGAAGTCCTGAGCTCAGCTGGGTAAAACGCACACAGCAGAGACGTGGCTGAAACATGTGGACATTCCCCAACCCCACCTCCGGCTTTGGGCTGGAACAGGGCTGGGTGGCCTGGATAGGGCCACCCGGGAGCACTGGTGAGGTCGAGAAACTGAGCTTCCACAGAAAGGCCAGAGGATAATTAAGGCCAGGAAAAGGAGGGTGGCAGTACGCTTAAAGAATATGACAAAGCTTTTTATAGAGTAGTTGCCTGTGCGATTGTTATTCCCAAAGCTGGCAGAAAAAATAATCACAAATTACGGGTGAGGAGGATTCCTGCTCAGAGCCCTCAGAGTCACACACTGTCCACTGGGGAAGGTCCCGGCCCCTCAGTGCAGCTTTCCGGAAGCCCGGCGGCCCCTCCACCTGTTCTTTTTGAAGCTTTTTCTTACTACCTCCGGGCCAGGGCCTGCACCTGGCATCGTGTGCCCATCCTCCGGAGAGCTGGCCCTCTGCGCCACTCGGAACGCACCTTCTCAGCTCCTTTGCTTCTCTGAGGCTCCAGGGCAACCCTGCCCCTCTGAGAGGGCTTCCAAGGACTTGGGCTTTTTCTCCCCGGAATCTCTCCCCCAGCCCCTGGGGGCCCCAGCACACCCACCATTGTGGACCTCTGTGGCACAAAACAATGTAAGCAGCACACGTGGTTTGTAAGGGTGCCCTGTGGGGAGGATAATGGGTTGGAGGCAGGGAGCAGGGAAGGAACTGGAAACTTTAGGGGGATGGGCAGGGAGGATGATGGGGTTGCAGGAATTTTTTTTTTTTTTTAAATCTCAATACTACCCGGGGTGTGTTGTCTCACTGCTTTGAAGAATGAAGAGGTGGACACAAAATGAAATGAGCCACAGGCAAAAGTTTATTAGAGTATGAGGTTAGGGAGTAAGAATAGTGCGTACAAAAGCTCTCTCTACAGAGAGGGGGCATTGGAAGGTAAATGCCCGAGGCAATAGGCAAGGGCCTTTGTTTTATAAGGTTCTGGTAGGCCTTCCCCCCCCCCCCCCCCCTTTGTTCCTTCTCAGGTCTTACCCCTGTTGGCTTGATGGCTGTAGGTACTGGGTTGTCCGTTCCTGATTGACTAGTTTCCATTGTATAAGGGGTGGTCTACTGGCCATATCCTTGTGGGGTCATTTTATGGTCTACTACTTATTCTTAGTCAGGTCTTTAGTCAGATTCCTGAAGAAGACCTGAGGGGGCGTAGTTGGCGTTTGTTACATTCTTAAGAGGAACCTTACACCCTAAGGTGTTTGGTGTGGTCAGCCGCTCACCCCATTGTTCCAAAAGGCGTGTTTTTCTCTATTCAGGGGCCTCAGGTCTATCCTTTCCCTCTCTGCCCACGAAATCCTATCTTTTCCCATCAGAATGGGTTTATAATGGTGTCAGTGCTATGACAAGATTGGAAAGTCTTGGATTATGGAGAACCAAAGAGATGGTCAGAGAATTGAGGAGAGAGACTCTGAGTGTGAGGGCAGCTCAGAGAGTGCAGGGGAATTTGCATTCAGAATTCAAATTCATGTTGAATTCAGAGGCTAAAGGGACCTCAGGAGAAGACAGGGGGACTAAAGTGGCACCCTCTATGGCAGGGAGTTGAGGAGCAGAAATGCAGTCAAGAGGATTCGTCAAAACGCTGCCATGTTCCCAATACATCCCAGGTCCTCACACTCCAGAGAACAGGTGGGGCACCTTTTCCAGGGAAGACGGCTGTGCCCAGGTACTGAGCATGATTGGCAAGATGATGCCCAGGAGCCCAACTTCCTAGAAGTAGGGAAAAATATTAAAAAAGGAAGGAGAAGCTAAGATCTACACATTTTTACATTTTAGGGATATGGGAAAGCCCGAATTAGATTTTGAATGTGATTCCCGCCCCGGAGTGTGGACGAGGTTATTCCGAGTAACTGCTGAAACCCATGCCCAAGGTGGCCTCCTCTCTGGAAAGAACGCGGCTGCTTCCTAGCACATGCGGTACATTGCTGGCAGGTTCTGCCAGACCTCCGATAGTATGTGCTCTATCGTAAAACAGAAAATGCATCTCTCAATAGACCCCTTGGGATACAGAGATGGAGTGTGTCGTGGAGGGGAGAGGGGCTGGACTGAGCTGGAAGGCTGGGGAGGAGGCAGGGGACGGGGGTTATTTATAGTAAGGCAGTTCTTAGCACATGGCAGGAGCTCAGAGAATATTCCTTTCCTTCCAAAGAAGCCCCAGAACCTTTGAAGTTAACCTTGATTGGTCAGAGATCAGGGTTCCCTTTTGCTAGGATCCCCAGGCCTGCATGATATGCACCCATAGCTGCTCTGGGGCCTTTAGGGCAGCTCAGCACCCACTCCAGAAAGACCTCAGAATCCACTAATGTCATCTTTCCAGTGTCCCTCACATCCCTAGTTTGGGTCTTCCCTTCTGCTGAGCCCTGAAGTCAAGGACAAGGTGGCCATTGTCTCCTGGAAACCAGCACAGCACAATACTTAGAAGGTGCACACTACTCTTTATTAACGAACAGATAGGGGCACCTGGGTGGCTCAGTCGGTTGAGCATCCGACTTCAGCTCAGGGCATGATCTCATAGTTCATGGGATCGAGCCCCACATCGGGCTCTGTGCTGACAGCTCAGCATCTGGAGCCTGTTTTAGATTCTGTGTCTCCCTCTCTCTCTACCTCTCCCCCACTCATTCTCGTTCAACATTCATCATTCAAATGTGGTTTTAAAATTCTACATTGGAAGGAGGAATAAAATTCCTTCCAGTCTTTTTTTTTTTTCAGGTTTGCGGATATGTACTGTAGTATATGTAGTAGGATGATGGTCAGAAGGGTCTTAAATTTGGAGTCTCTCCCTCCCAGCACCCTGGGCACAGGTGAGTCCCCTGCAGGCCACCAGACACAGAGCCACCAGGGGCTGGCCTCCCTCTTGGACCCTGCGTCTCACAGCCTCCCTGCCTTGTCTGGGTCACACTCTGGCCTTGCCATCTTACAGCTGTTCGGGTTCATGCATAAGGGCTCATATTTTATAGACTTAAGGACTCCCTTCCTAGGCATTGGCAAATTAATAAATCACATTGCCTTGCTTTAACCTTCAGGTAATTTTTTATTTTTATTTCTAAGATTCATATAAGAATACACTGTGATTGGAAATAATTTGTACTATAGAATATAAAGAAAGAGGGGTGCCTGGTGACTCAGTCAGTTGAGCGTCCGGCTTCGGCTCAGGTCATGTTCTCACTGTTTGTGAGTTCGAGCCCCACCTCGGGCTCTGTGCTGACAGCTAGCTCAGAGCCTGGAGCCTGTTTCAGATTCTGTGTCTCCCTCTCTCTCTGCCGCTCCCCTGCTCATCCTCTCTCTCTCTCAATGATAAATAAATGTTAAAAAACATTTTTTAAAAGAATATAAAGAAAGAGTCTCTCTGGATTTTCCCACTTTCCATTTGTGTTTTGTATAAATTGGCTGGTCATCCCCTTCTCCATTCTTCTATTAGATTGTTGGTCTTTGTCTTTTTTTCTTTACAGAGTGATAGGGATACTTGACAGAACCAGGATAATAATAATCCAAAATTCATGTATCCATGTATATACATTTCTGTATATATGTGAGGTGTATTTTCTATATATACATATATACATACACACGCATATTACGTTACAAATATCTTCCCTTATTTCATTGCTTCTTGGCTTTGTTGTATCTCAGCCTCTAGTGATTTCTGATTTTGAATCAGAGGTTCCACATTTTGATGAAGCTGACATCACTCTTCTCTGTTTGCCTTTGTGGCTTGTGTTTTGCTTGATTGAAGCCTTGCCTACTCTGACTCCTATGTCATTAACACACCGTCCTATATATTCTTTAATCCTTCAGTCTTTCTACGGGATAGCCAATCACCCCAGGACATTTGTTAATGATCCCTCCCTGAGTGCTGGGAAAGGCCACCTGGTCCCCAGATCTCAAGGGTCTCTCTTCAGGGGAATTCTGAAGTTGTTTTTGCTACAGAGAGTCAGGAACTTCTTCTCTTCTAATTCCTAGAAAAGCTTACTGTTTGCTACTTGTTTTGGGGTCTCCCTTTCCCCTGGGTGGGGAGTGGAAGGTAACCTGAGTCAGCCCAGAAGTTGATCTTTGAACAAAGTTCTCCTTGATCTCCAGTCGTTATTTGCTAACTCACTTGAGAATCTGCCAAAGAGGAACGTCAGAAGTACCCTCCTATGGCTTACACAGTCTGCTCCTTGGAAAACTAGGGCATTTGTCTGCCCTCCTTTTCTGGCATTTCTGAGAGTGACTGCCTTCTGCACGACCTTGCGTTGGCCAGGCTCCCCAAAGGAAAACATCCACCAGCAGAAAAAGTTACCTTCCTTTCTGCAGAGGAAATAAATACATGACACAAAACAGACCCAGTCACAAATGCGACTTTAGAAAACATGGCTCTTAGATTTTGAGAGCCATTCCTGCCAGCCCAGCCACCCTTTTGAGATTATAATTTCAAATCCCACATAGCATCCACAGGCCATGTCACTCCTATACAACTACTTTTTACGTTTCAAATATGCAGACTATTTAGTGATTCTGCAGGGAGACAGAGACGTGCATCTAACTTTCTTGGTTAGGTTAGGGGTATATACTACCCGGCTCTGACAGGTCAGCGGTGTGTTCCTCGCCCCTGCCCCTCCCGACACCTTTTCTAGTCAACCTTCCTTCTCCCAAGGCTTAAAAAAAAATTTTTTTTTTAAGATTTTATTTTTACGTAACATCTATACTCAACATGGGGCTCGAACTCACAACCCGGAGGTCAAGAGTCACATACTCTACTGACTGAGCCAGCCAGGTGTCCCTCTCCTGAAGATTTTAAAAAGTCTGTCTTGCCATAAAAAACATAAAGAGCTGGGGTGCCTGGGTGGCTCAGCTGGTTAAGCCTCTTGACTTTGGCTTAGGTCATGATCTCACAGTTCACGGGATCCAGCCCTGTGTTGGGCTCTGTGCTGACAGTGTGGAATCTGCTTGGGATTCTCTGCCTCTTCCCCCCGCCCCCTGCCAAAATAAATTTAAAAACATTTAAAAAAAGAAAAGAAATAATGCAAAGATCTTTGGTTGCTTCAGAAAAATACCTGCAATGGAAAATCCACTCCCTCAGCAGGAAGAGTTAATGGCAGATCTAGAAACACACAGTGGGAACTTGAAGATGCTCCTGACATAGGAATGGAAGAAAAAAAAAGCCTCTTTCTTTAGGGTTAAAATGGAGGTTGTCATTTCACCTTTGAATGTGAAGACCAGGCCCGCTGAAATGACACTGTGGTGTCCTAGTTTTTCCTCACGTTAACATTCCAAGAGGACAACTATTATTCCTGGAAGACATGACGCAGCAAAATGAACAACAGAAGGTAGGGCCAGAGACAACGGTGAGAACCCTCGCTCTGCCCCTGGATCACGTGGTACCTTGAGTACATCCTTCCCGCTCTGGGCTTCAGTTTTCTCATCTGCAAGTGGAGAGGATCCCATCTACACCCTGGTGTTTAGAAAATTACAAAAGTTAATAGGATAACGTTCTGCCAATGAAAAAGTACATGAAATTTTTAAGTAGGCGCCACACCCAATGTGGGGCTTGAACTCACGACCCTGAGATGAAGAGTCACGTGCCCCGCAGACTGAGCCAGCGAGGGACCACATGATACAAGGAATTTTTGGCAGGCCTTCTTATTTGAGAGCCCGGCCACAGTCCTACTTCTCCCTTGTCAACACACAGCCTCACGGCTGACACCCTCATGGCCTTCTGGTCTTAATGATCTTCCTCATATGGTATAATATTGACCAAGTATGCTGCTTTTTGCTTTTTAAATAAAAGTCTGAGACATTAATCTTGCAAAAAGTTCATATGTTCTTACAAGTTGTATAAATTATGTAAGGTGAAACCCAACACTCAATGGCTAGTAGAAATGTCTCTTGGAGTTTACGGTTTTCTAAAACTGATGGGGTGCCTGGATGGCTCAGTTCGACTTGACCTCAGGTTATGATCTCATGGTTTGTGGGTTCCAGCCCCGCGACGGGCTCTGTGCTGATAGCTCAGAGCCTGGAGCCTGCTTCGGATACTGTGTCTCCCTCTCTCTCTGCCCCTTCCCTGCTCATGCTATCTCTCTCTCAAAAAATAAACAAACATTAAAAGAAAAATTGTTTTTAAACCGAGTCTGGGGAAATGTTCCCTCAGAGTTAGCATTTAGGGGCAGAGATCCCACAGCCAGGGCTGAGGGACGAGCACAGTTAGAAATGCTGAGCGTGAATCTGTGTGCCCGCGGCCCCTGGGCCCGGGCCCACAGAAAGAAGGCCTCCGCCTGTGGGTTCTCTACCTCCAGACAGGCCTAATTACCTCAGAAAACCTCACTTGATAGGTAACCTCTCAAAACTTGCCAAAACTGCTCCTGCCTGGAACCATTTGTCGAGGAGGTTGTGTTGTCGAGGAGGTTGTGTTGGGCAGAACTCCTGACTGTGTGGAACGTGATTTTTAAACGTTCTCGTGAGGTGACTTTGAGAGCCAGTTCAGGAAACTGGAAAGGAGTAATTCCTAGAATCCTGTGTGACTTCTGGGTTCACTTAGTTTCTAGTGCCAAGAGGGACCCAAGGTACAGAGGAGCTGATGACAGGAGAGTCTAGCCAAATAGAGAGACAGGGGGCAAGGGGGGGTGGGTGGGGAGGCTTGGCTCTGTGCCCGCTGTGGGGAAGGAAGCTTCTGGAAGTCCTCTGGAACTGTGCAGCTTTCTTTTGCTAAGCCAGGGTTAGCAAGGGTTTCACTCCTGGTCCAGCCACACCAGGTCTCCCGCCTTCTGTCGGGGCCCAGCTCTCCCCCGACCTCACTTAGTGCCTTGGCAGGGACTTCTGTCCATCTTCCCTCCCAACTTCCTCTCAGGTTTCTCCTCTTGCATTTCTGTTTTTCCCCTTTCCTGCAATGTGTTCTTTTCCTTCACCCCCGTTCCACCCCCAAGCGAAGCTAATCAAAGGACAGCATCGAGAATGGGGGGCCAGACCACAGGCGGCTGCAGAGGCCTGGTGGGGGGACACGGGGGCTGGTGGGGAATCCCCTCCGCCAGGCTGGTGACCGACAGCGCTTCCAGTCACCTCACCTGCGAGGTAGGGTTACTAATGCCAGCCTCCCAGGCTATGTTGGCCACACTAAGAGAGAAGACTCAGGTCGGAAATATTCCCAAAGTCTCTCTCCTAAAGGGATCCAAGGGATTGTGAACAAAATGTTCAAGTAATCTTTTTCCCTTCCCTGTTCCTGTGTGCACTCATGCCTCATTTATTCTTGCAAAGAAGTCAAGGAGGTGTTTTCTGGAGGCCAACTCCTGGGTAACTCAAGCATCAGAGAGTACCTTGAAGTATTGGAAGGGTGTTATTCTTCTAGCATTTTTTTTGGTGACTATATTTCTAAAGCTACACCTTTCCTGCCTTTAGAAACAAGGCCCAACGACAGAAGGTATTTGAAGGGACCCAAGGCCAGTTATGATATCAGGTGGCTGAAGCACCACTGCCTGGTGTGAAGTGTCTTGCAAATAAGCCCCACCCACCTGGGGTGGCCTTGAGCCCCGCCCACCGTCCACAGGCCCTTCCCAAAGGCGGACCTGGTTTCCTGTGGCGTTGTCAGAATTCTCCGGATGTGCCTTTTAAAATCTTTTTTCTTTAGGGGCACCTTGGTGGCTCAGTCAGTTGGGTGTCTGACTTCGGCTCAGGTCATGACCTCACAGTCCGTGGGTTCGAGCCCCCGCATCGGGCTCTGTGCTGACAGCTCAAAGCCTGGAGCCTGTTTCAGATTATGTGTGTCTCTCTCTCTCTCTGACCCTCCCCCGCTGGCTCTCTGTCTCTCAAAATAAAATAAAGACATAAAAAAAATCTTTCTTCTTTAAAGTTTTTTAAAAATTATTATTTGAGAGAGAGAGAGAAAAACAAGTAGGGGAGGAACAGAGAGGAGAGACAGAATCCCAAGCAGGCTCAGCACCATCAGCCCAGAGCCCAGTGTTGGGCTCGAACTCAGGAACTGTGAGATCATGACTTGAGAGAGACCATGACTTGAGCCGAAACCACAAGTAGGGCGCTCAACTGACTGCGCCACCCAGGCACCTCCTCAGCTCTGCCTTTTAAACTCTCTTCTTTCTGTGCCCTGTTTGCCTCTCGCAGTGGCTGGCACCTCTTGTCTCCCTCCCTGCCTCCAGCTCCGTGCCCGTGGTGGCCGAGTCCTGGATTCTTAATCCTGAGTGGAGACTCACTGCAGAGATGCGTCTGGTTGTACTTGTACAAAGCACCTCCTTCTTTGTGGCTGGGTGTGTCCACCAGATTTATTTTAGAATAGTTATTTTCTATTTCCTTAGGGAATTGTGCTACCAGCATGACCAGTTTATTGGAAGGATCCAATAAAGAAAGCAGTGGGTGGTCTTTTGAATTCGGGTTGTAATATAATCATATTATGATAGAAGGCAGCATAGCTCAGTGGCTCAAAGCTAGGGCTGCTTGCTTCGCATCTCAGCTTTGCCATTCTTAGTTCTGTGCAGTCTGACCTCTTTAAATACTTTTATTTGAGGAGGGGAGGAGGGGCAGAGGTACGTGCATCTCGGCTAAATCCCATCCAGCCCTCCCCTCAGGGCCTGCCACAGATGGGGGGGTGGGCAGTGAGGACACTGGCTCCTCCAGGGAGAAAAGGGGAGGTGAGGCGCTGCCTTCTGGAAAGCGGGAACTGTGGAGAGAAGGTGCCTTTGTTTCATTGCGTATACAGCCCAGGGTGGGGCTATTTTTGAGCCAATGCAGTTTGCAGGGGTGTCTTGTAAGATTCAGACCACTCTGAGCTACAAATAATCCTTATCGGTAAAAGAGAAATAATAATAATAATGATAATAATAATAATAATAGTCACCTAACAGGGCTACGGTGGAGATTAAATGCAGTGATGACCGTAAACTGCAGAGACTGGGCCCAGGACAGGACGAACACCCAACAATCTGGGTGCTCCGTGCTATCTGGGAGAGCATTTCCAAAATCATTCTCAAAATTATTTTTCCTTTCCTTTTTTTTTTTGGTGGGGGGGTAATCAAACAATGTTCCAGGAGCCACCGGGCACAATGGGGGGTAAGCACCATGTTGTTCCATTTTTACAGTGCAGCCATCTTACCTGGCTCTTCTGGTCTCGTCTGGAGCGGCTTCAGGACCAAAGGTATCCAAGGCGTCCAAAGGGCGAGGGTCTGAGAGGCCTTCCATATTCGCGGACACTTTGGAGGGTCTCTGGGCAGGGGAGAGACAGCACATTCTCTTCCGCATTGGGGCGTAGACTATGGGGCAGGCTGTGGGTGGCAGCTACACTTTTCCCGAGGTCTCTGCAACACCCCAAGAGCCTAGGCGTCACCCTGCAAAGAGGTCTCTATGCTACCGCGAAGGAGTCTTCACAGGCTTAAGTCAATGTGAGAATTGTCCTTAACCTAAGGGGAGTCTGGAGTTGAATAGGGCCCCGCCTCACCCACCTCACATGGTGCTGCTGCTGGGGTCAGAGCCCAACTATCACAAGTGGGCATGGTGCCTGCAAACTGCATATGCCCAGATGCTCATCCGACTGAAAAACCCACCAGAAGTTTTGGTTCGGAAAGAAGAAGATGGTTTTATACGCCGAAGCGGAAGAGGCATCTCAGTCTTTGGAGTCTTTTTATGGTGATGTATCATTATTCCTTCATTGTTAGGCCTAAACTTTGAGGAAGGAAGTAGACTATCTCTTAGGGCAAACCTCCCCAGAAGTTCTCCTTGGGAGTGAGCAATGGGACAGGGTGTCAGAGGTGGGGAGCCGGCTGTGCCCTGAGGGCACAGTGTGGCATTTGGAATCATAAGGCTTGAGGCCATTCTTGGAAATGGGATGTGACTTAATGTTGCCCAGAAAATGGAAGTTGAGGTCATGGCTGTCTCTTCTGAGAAGAGGCTCGTAGCCCAGAGCTCAATTCACCATGTCTCCTTCCTCCTGTCACTGAGACTGATGGCTCTCCTGGGGCTTGGGAGGTGGGGGGGGATGTCTTTCATCAACCTGCTTCCCTGAGCGAGGGTGACGCTGAGCAGAGCCTGGCTGATCCAAGACAGTTTGTTGCACCTGCAACAAACATAAACCCGGCTGATGCAGACACTGGATTTTGGGCGTACTTATTACCACAGCATAAGCTGCCTGTCCTGATGGATGCGGTTGATGGCCAGCCTCATTCTCGTGCCCTGTGAGGACTCATCAGCGTGGCAGCTGGGAGTCCTATCCTGTTTGACAGGCAAGGAAACGGATGCCCTGAGAAAGTCACACAGCTGACTGAGGCTAGTGCTTCCAGCACCCACCGCTCCACAGACTGGGTGGCTTATAAACAACAGACTTATTTCCCACCTGTTGTGGAGGCTGGAAGCCCAAGGTGAGGGTGCCGGTGTGGTCAGGTTCTAGAGGGTCCTCTTCCGGTTGCAGACTATCATCTGGTCATGTCCTCACATGGGAGAGAGGGGCTGAGAAAGCTCTTCTATGGCTCTTCTAAAGGGCAATAATCCCATTCGTGAGGTTTCACCTGTGTGACCTAATCATCTCCCAGAGGCTCCACTTCCTGACACCGTCACTTTGGGGTTAGGGTTTCAACATATGACTTTGGGAGGGGAGTATAGACATTTAGTTCATAAGAGTGACAACTAGGAGGAAATGCTAGGCCACATGGAGACTACGGCAAAGAAGAGACCATGGTCCCCCTTTCAATGGGGCAGCAGCTGCTCTGCTCAGCAGCCTCAGGTGAAAAGATGACTCAGTGTTGCCAGATCATTCCATCTTCGAAAGAACTTATAGGGCACCTGGATGGCTCAGTCAGTCCAGGGTCCAACTCTTGATCTCAGCTCAGGTCAAAATCTCATGATTTGTAAGATTGAGCCCAGCCTTGGACTTTGAACTGACAGCGCAGAGCCTGCTTGGGATTCTCTCTCCCTCTCTCTCTGCCCCTCTGCCACTCATGCACATGTTCTCTCTCACTCTCTTTCTCTCAAAATAAATAAGTAAACTTAAAAAAAAGATTCAAAAGAAATCTTCACATAAAAGTTTTTTTTTTTTTTTTTTTTTTTTTTATGTGACAGGCAAGCTCCTGATTTTAAAATCTTGGCAAGTAATTAAAAAACTGAAAACACATGTGTGCGAAGCAAAACACAGCTCCAGACTCAATGTGGCCCACTGGCCTCCAGCCTGTGACCTCTGGACAGACCTAGAATCTTTTCGCTGCCTGGAGGCATGTTACTGGGGGCAGAAACTCCCTGTCTAAACAAGAAGCATGTCTGGAAATACTGTCGCCTGCCTGACGTGTGGGTGGAATTGGATGCCTTCTGGACCATGGCATTTCCAAACCGCCACCTGCCACAAGGTATCTGACTTTCCACACCTAGGGACTTAGCTCCTATCTTCTGTCTTTGCCTCTTGGTTAAAAAGAGATTAGTCTTGACTGCCTTCTCAATAATTCTTCCCTTTGTAAAAAACACTAAGTCTGAAGACAAGACCTAGAAGTAAGGCCCGTGGGAAGGTATGGTAGAGAGATGGCTCCTTGGGCTGAGATGGAGCCGGGAGGAAAGGGAAGTTGAGGGTGGGTATTTCAGGAAGCTGACTTGGCCTGCTTCATGGCTGCCGATCTGGTATACACTGGTGCCAAATATGATCCCCAATTCACCATAGTGCCCGAGAAAGGTCAGTGAGGCTTAGGGGAGACTTCCGTTGGGCCAAAGGAACAGTTGATAGACAACCTCTCAAATCCAGTTCTCTTAAAAGCAAGCTGAATTTCCATCGGTGGCTCTTTGTACAAAAATAACTTTTTCCGCCCAGCTCCCACCTGTTGAACTTACTGATTTCAGTTAGGTTCTGGGAGAGGAAGTCTTGTACATACTCTAAAAAACTGAATACACAAATGACCATATATAAGATAGAACTCAGATCCACACTCTGTAGCAACCAGCAAAGGAGGCCAAACAATAGCTCCTATAGCAGTCAACCCCAAGCTGCCATGACTTGATTAATAGCTGTTAGTTTTCCTAAATCTTGTCCCCACTTCCAATGTGGGAGCAATAAGATAAAGCCAGACAGGCACTCCTGACCAATCACATAGGAACCATTCACACACGCTAGCTTATACAGCTCCCCCTACCCATAGCCCCCCCACGGTGGCACACCTGGACCCTTCCCTCTTTTCCACCAAAGCTCTTCCATGCCCCTCCCTGCTGCAGTCTGCCAAATCCAAGACGGTGGCTGACTCCCTCGCTAAAGCAAGCTCTGAACAAATAGCCCTGGCTTGTTCTCATTGGATGGTTTGCTCATCTCCAGAGCCCATACACTCTCACACATAACATGGTTTGGTTGGAAGCTGGGATTGCTCCACAGTGGCCAACATGGTGGCTTCAAACATATCTCCAAGCACACACCAAGTCTACAGAACAGACTCGGAGGAGGAAGCAATTCTGAAGGGATTGATGGACTCCTCTGTCCAGATGAAGAGCAAAGAGGCCCAAGAGATGTTTGAATTCATTGTGTTTTGATCAAAAACATTAACCTGGAGACAATGGAGCAATTGTCCTGTGGCAGACAAGGCAAAATACTCTAGACTTGACCAGAGCTGCCTGAGCGGCCCGGGCACGGATCCCCACAGTAGTGCCGGCAGTGGCCACTGATCATGGCGGGTGGGACCCACGCGGGCAGGTAGCCCCATCACCTCCTCACTGCTGAGCGTATCAGGAAGGCAATAGGCATCTCATTTTTTTAAATCTATGAAAATGAATGAACTTTCCACCCTCATCAACTCACCAGACCTGTGTTAGACCCAACTGAAAGATACGCCTTGGGCAAGGGACAGCATTTTCTAGTCTAAGAACAAATGTCATGGACGGAGAGCATTAATTACATTGTACCTGTATTTTGCAGGGAGAAGCGGTTGGAAATTGAATGTAGAAATTTATAATACTAATTAAAAAGAGGACTTGGCTGGTATTCCTGGCTCCCTCTCTCACCACTGTCTGATATTTTAAAAGCTTTAGGAGAAGATTTAGAGTTTTTTTCCAGACACAACTCTATAAAGAGAGTATTTAGAAGTGCTATTTGGAGCTCGGCAAGTTAGGAGAAGGGGGAAGGGGACACCACACTGGAGGCCCCCCTCCCCTGTCCTGGCACAGGACCCCATGAATGGGAAGAGAAGGTGCTAATGTATCTTCATTCTTCCTTGAGAATGTCTGCCAACGACTTAAACCAAGGATTCAATTCCGCTCCCGTTAATTAGGCTGACCTCGTGGAATCTACCAGAAGAAAAGCTGTCTGAAAGCTGCACTGCCTCTGTCTCCACTGCTTCTGTGTTGTCACGTGACACAGCAGTTGCTATGGAGATTATCAGTCGCGAGTGGATTGTCCACAAGTTGAACTTGCATCTGACAAGTCAAATTTGTCACTTTGAGGGGAAAAGCAGAGTCTTACTATTTTTCTGTTGCTCTTGAAGAGATTTCCTTGGTTCCTGGCAATGCCTTCTTTGCCCTTCCAGCTGGGTAGGTGCTGAAGAAAGGTGGCTTTATTTTCTTGCATGTTCTGTAGAGTCTCTAAGGCATTTACGGAGCTGGCACCGATGGCCCTCCATAATTTCTGGATGACATAAAACGCACCCTGTGATTCGACTTCAGAACAGAATTCGAATTCAAATTCGGATTCTTGTGTGATGGGAATGGCGTGCCAGCGACTGGGTGTCTCCCCAACAGGCAGATCTCATACCCTTCACTCCCACCACCTCCGAGGATCACGTGTGCACTTGCACTCACACACGTGTGCATGTATTTTGTCCTGCTGCTCTCTGTCCCTCAGTGGGTAATGACTTTCATGGACAGGCTTTATCAGGTTAAGAGTGAAACAACCATTTACTTAAGGCCAGCCTATCTATGGAGCTGACCACTTGCAGGAAGCTGGGTTGGAGGTATGGAAAGAAGAGAAGGTGAAGGCACCTTCATAGCTTTGGTGGGAGGGTGGGGAAGGAAGCTTCCTGCGCTGGGCAAATCTGCTTCTCCTGGTCCGCAAAGTCTTAGTTTCTTCTTTGCTTCAGCTCCTAGCCAGGGCCTAACCTGATAGGAACCTTTCACCAGTCTCTCATCGATGACGGATGACATTACATTCGAAGGACTCCCAGGTGTGAGGGCTGTAGCCTTATGTGTGTGGGTGCACGTGTCAGAGGTGGCCAACACCCTTTAAGGCCTTGATCCATGCCCCCTCCTCTTAGAAGTCTTCCTGACCCTCCAGGTGAGCCTAGGCCTGAACTGGGAAAGTGGGGCCTGGGACCTCATTCCCAGATGGAGCCAGAAGAAGGCCTCATTGTGGGTAGAGAGACTGAGTCTGGATTGAGCAGTGTCCCCCTCCCCTGTTAACTATAGGCACCAATAGAGTCCCCTTTCATCTGTAACAGAAACGTTTCCAACAGACTAGACATTTTTCCCTGCAAAATTCAACCTCAGAATCACCAAAGACCAAACCAGAAGCAATTCCTCAAGAAGCAGCAGCAGGAAAACCAAGAACTGCAATTTGATTCTACAACTCTCAAGACAGACCCACTTCATTTCAGCTCAGCTGGCCCGTGGCTGCACCCCAGACTTTCATTCTGTTACCCTGCCAGGTGTCTTTCCTTCCCAACTCAAGTGAATGCTGGTAACCTCTCTTTCTACACTCGCTTAAAGGCTTAAAAATCACCCTTGGGATTCTCTCTGGCCAAAGACAGGAGTCTTGCTTAATAAGACTTTGATCTGAAAAATGTTAAAGAAGGAAAAACAAAGCAAAACAATAAGAAAAAGCATGAACTTGTCTTTTTAATTTTATTCACTTTTATTTATTTTAGAGAGAGAGAGTGTGTGTGAACATGAGAGTGGGAAAGAGGGGCAGAAAGAGAGAGGGGGAGAGAGAATCTTAAGCAGACTCCATGCTCAGCATGGAAGCCAACACGGGGCTCGATCCCATGGCTCTGAGATCATGGCTTGAGCCAAAATCGAGAGTCAGGTGCTCAAGTGACTGAGCCACCCAGGCGCCCCCATTTTTTCTTTTTAGTAGCTAAGGTGGGAGACTCCCTTTGTTCAGCAGAGCACCTTAATACATTCGGGGCTATGGACAGGAAGCCTGAGCTCTGCATGGAAACAGATCAGAACTGAGCAATGGAGGCTAGAAGCTGTGTGAGAGAGGGAGAAGAAGAGGGAGAGGGAGGGGGAAGGAAGGGGGAGTGAGGGAGGGAGGTGGTCCGCCGCATAGGGGCAGGCTGGCACCAGAGGGAAGACAACCAGGGACGGTGGGGAGGTTACTGCATTTTCCTGTGCCTCTTCCAGTAACAGACCCAGCACCACTGACCACAGGGGAGGACTGGACTCTCCTGGTGCCTCATTTTGGGACCTGGCATAGATGTGTGTGCGTGGTGGGGGAACAGAGCCCCGGGGCCTGGGAGGGGCTAGTGATCTTTTCTCACAGCAGCCTGTGGGACAACAGGGTGGACATCGGTCCCCTCACCTGCTGCAAGCTCCAGAGGGACAGTCTGCTGGCTCCTGCAGCTGGGGTCCTGTGGCCCGTGGCTCAGGAGAAGACTGCCCATGACAACTTCCATGCTGGGACCTGGCCAGTGGCTGATGTGGGTGTAGGCCCGGCAGGCAGTAGAGAGGCTCCAGGAATGCCAGTTCAAGTCCCGGTCCTCCTGCGGCCAGAGATGTCAAATGAGTCACAGGGAGATAAGGGAGGCAGGCAGCCTCCACGCAAATGGATGTGTGTTGTCAGAGCGTTTGCTTCAGGGTATCGACTGCACACAACAAGGGGCCCAATGCCACCAAGTAAAACCCGACAGTCCCCTGTCGCTGAGCTCATGACTGGGAAATGACATGCCCGTGGACTCTGTCCTTCTGAGGCTGCCTGGGCCATGTCCCTCGGTGTCCAATGGGAACAAGAGCGGATGATGGACAAAAGCCTGTTTCTCTTAGCAAAGCCAGCCCCATGTATTGACCGGGCACTATTGGTGTGTGAGTATATGTGTGTGCACAAGTGAGTTGAGGTGTCTGTGTATGCCTGTGTATGTGTGTACATGCTTAGTGTGTGTGTACGTATATATGTATGAATATGTGTTTTGGCATGTGTGTAAATGTGTTCCCGTGGGTACATGTGCGTGTTCATGTGTCTGTGTAGACATGTGTGAATGGGTATGAGAATGTGTGTGCCTACATATGTGTGTGTCTGTACCTGAGTATGCGTTTCTGTATGTGTGTCTAGACACATGTGCACACATGTCTCTGTGTATGCCTGTGGATGTTCATGCCTGCGTATGTATGTGAGGAGGGGTGTGAATGTGAATAAGTGTGTGAATGTGTCCGTGTGTGTGTAGGCGTAGGTGTGCATCAGTGCTGATAGCTGGTTCTGTTCTGGAAGCCTTGAACTTGGTAATGGCCTGGGCACCCACACTCCCGCCCCTAGCTGGAGCCCAGCCTGCCTTCTCTCCACTGAAACACCAGGATGTCAGGCTATTCTGGGCTCTCAGGGGCTGTCAAACTGGTCGGACAGGCACCATGTTTCTGAGCTGAAGTTCAGTTAAGCTCAGGTGGACGTGGCCCCAAGCTGACCACAGCACGTGCTTTGCTGAGTGGAAGCCATGCAATGACACAGCCCCTCGGGCTGTGCAGAGCCCTGTCACTGCCTGAGCGCCAGCTTTTAATCTCCCAGCCATCCTGCTGAGAGTGGCTCCATGAGCCCATTTTAGAGATGTGGAAATGGGGACCCGAGGCATGAAGCAGGGTACCCCATGGTGTGCAACCTTGTTGGGGTCTGAATTACACTGGGGCCTACTGGGCCTGCACTTGCTCCGTGCCCACGTGTGCCAGTCTGCAAGCACCCGCTGGGCACATGGCCCCACAGGACAGATGTCCAGTGTCGGGGCTGTGGATCTCTCGTTCTCTGTAAACTGGGATGCGTGGGGTCCTCTGTTTCTTTATGGCTCTGTATGTGGACCCCCTTCAGAGCCAAGAGGGTTAGATTCTTCTGGACCTCATGCTCTGCTCTGTGCGTGGGACCTGACACCAGGAGGGTGGAAAAGGGCATCTTCATGCCCACCTCCTTCCCCGTCAGCCGCTAACAGTGAGATGCATCTTCAGGGCCAAGGCTTTGGTGGGTGAGAGTGAAGGGGTGGCTTGGACACAAGAGATGTAAAGACAGAGTGCCCACCCTTTGTGTCTCTTGCTGTACATTATAGGGAACAAACAAAAGTCTCCTAAGTACAGTTTTCTTAGAAGGTCCAATTAAGATAGGTTTTTGTAAAAGCAGCGCAACCCTCCCCCAAATGATTGCACTATTGTATGTATGGGGAAGCCTCCCCCCGCCCCCCACCGTGTCAGACTATCCCCCCCACCCCCCCTCCCCCAGGCCACAGGAGCAAGCCACAAGCACAAGAGCTCAGCTCCTGGCCACTATCTTATCTTCCTGACCGCTGCTGGGCACTGCTGGGCACGTGGCTCTAGAAGCCCGGCACTCTAGCTCTTTCTGTGAACAGAGATGTAGGCCAGGAGCCAGAACGAGAAAATAAATATATAAAAGCAGAAACCTCCTGTGCTGATGTGGCTGAAAAGTAACAGGGAGGGGCCTTACCAAGAAGGAAGGTCCCCAGAAACCACCCAGAAATGCATCCCACAGCCCCACCCCCAGAGGCACAGCTCAAGAGTGGCCGCAGGCTCACAGAGGGCCCTGCGTCCAGTGCTGCAGGCCGGCTGGGCTGGTACTGCAGAGAGAGCACGCCTGCGCCCAGCCAGGCCCTGCCCACTGCCTTCTTCCTCATTCCAGAGACAGGCAGAGACTCCTCTGGAAGCACCCAGGAGTTAACCGTCCCTCACCCCTCCCAGGCCGCCCGTAGACCTGCTCCTTCCAAGTGTTTGACTGGTTCTTAATTTATACAACGGCTCATCTTTGAGAAGCACTTTGGTGATGAGCTGTGGGTCACAGGATCAATCTTAAGGGGCCATTTTTCTCCTCAAGGTCATGGTCACTGGCTGCCCTTCCATACCCATCAGGTGCACAAACACACACTGCCCGTCACCCAGGGGGCAACTAGAACCTCTGGAGACATGTGTGTCTCCCTCTCTGCCTGGCCCAGGCCCAAGCCCAGGCCCAAACCCCGGCCCAGAAAGGTTTGCCCCAAGCTTCCTGTGGGGTGACAGGGACTGAGGTCATTCGCCTGACACACTGACCAGTCTTTTCACCTCCCGGTTTGGGGTGGGTGCCACGGCAAGGTCTCAGGAGAGACCTCCATCTGTCCACCTTCCTTAGCCTGCCACAGAGGCTGGTAGGAGGGGTCACACCCAACCCTGAGCCAAACAGTCTGGGCTATGTTCCCAGCTCTTCTCACTGCTTGTGTGGCCTTGGGCAGCTCAGCTCTCTGGATCTGTTTCCTTATCTGTAAAATGGGGGTGAAAACAGCACCTCTGTCACAGGGCTGGACCTAAGGATTGAATGAGGTTTTCTGTACATACATTGATATATACACACTCATTCACATACACGGCCTTCCGTGTGTAAATGTAAATGACTTCTATATATTTGAGTGTCTAGGTATATAACTATGAGATTATAAATAGATGTAAAGTTCAAAGTTCTTAGAATAATGCCTGGTCCGTAGTAAAGGCTCCGTGAATGTTAACCGTGCCTGTTGCTTTCCCCCTGGTTACCGTCATGATGACAAATACAGCTTTGGAATCAGACAGCTTGATTCCTTTCAAGTCTCCATCTGTCCCCTTAAGGCACCTGTGAGCAGAGGTGAGTTTTCCAACCCATCCAAGCCTCCTTCAATATCAGCATTTTATTATTTTCTTTATAAATTAAATACATTTAATAAAAATTATAATTTTTAATGTTTTTTCATTTTTGAGATAGAGAGAGAGAGAGTGAGTGGGGGACAGGCTGAGAGAGAAGGAGACACAGAATCTGAAGCAGACTCCAGGCTCTGAGCTGTCAACACAGAGCCCGAAGTGGGTCTCGAACCCATGAACTGTGAGATAATGACCTGAGCAATAGTTGGGTGCTCAACCAACTTCGAGCCACCTAGGCACTCCAATATCAGCATTTTAAAATTAGCTAGAAGGGCAGCCTGGCTGGGTCAGTCAGAAGAGCTTGTGACTCTTGATCTTGAGGTTGTGACTTTGAGCCCCCTGATGGGTATAAAGATGACAAAAACAGAAATAAATCAATTGCAAAAAAAAAAAACGTAAAAAGAAAAGAACTAGAAATTGTGGGCCTTAAACTGTACACTTAAGGGGCGCCTGGGTGGCTTAGTCGGTTAAGCGTCCGACTTTCGCTTAGGCCATGATCTCGCGGTTCGTGGATTCGAGCCCAGTGTCGGGCTCTGTGATGGCTGCCAGCTCGGAGCCTGGAGCCTGTTTCAGAGTCTGTGTCTCCCTCTCTCTCTGACCCTCCTCTGCTCACGCTGTGTCTCTCTCTCTCTCTCTCTCCTAGAAATAAAAAAAAAAAAAAAACAACAACTGTACACTTAAAAATGATTAAAACAGGGGGAGCCTGTGTGGCTCAGTTGGTTAAGTGTCCAACTTCAGCTCAGTTCATGATCTCATGGTTCGTGGGTTCGATCCCTGTGCCGGGCTCTGTGCTGATGGCTAGCTCAGAGCCTGGAGCCTGTCTTCAGATTCTGTATCTCCCTCTCTCTCTGACTGTCCCCTGCTCACACTGTGTGTGTGTCTCTCTCTCAGAAATAAAAACATTAAAAAAAATGGTTAAAACAGTAAATTGTATGTTATATATATTTTACCATAATAAACAAATATATAGCTCATGAATTAATATGAAACACTTTTCCAACATTTATCACAGATTCATCAAACAAAGCCCATAATTTTAATGGTAGTAGTAGTACTTGGATGAGGCAACGTTATGGCAAAACAAGTGAGTTGATTTAAAGTCAGTTAAAAAAAATTTCAGTAATTGAGAGTGTAGGAGGCACCCTGGAGACCGGGGAGGCCTTGCAAGGGTCCCTACAGCATGTGTCTAAGGTCTCGCACTTACAGGAGACCTTGGAAGTGGGCCTGGGAATCCGAGACATGTCCAGGTGAGATGCTACCGTGCCAGGGCCCCTGTGGCTCTGGGATGGAGCATCTATGCGGTTCTGCACCAAAGGCAAGCAGGCGTCCCCATGGACACTGCACTTGGGCCTCCAGACAAGCTGTTCCTCATGGACAGATGTCTGGAGGAGGATCTTGCCAGCACTGTCTAGGCAAGATGTATTTTTTTTTTCCCAGAACTTTCCAGAGAGCAGGATCCAGCACAGCCTCATAATACAACGGGTGTCCCTCTCCCCTGCTCACGACCAGGGTGACCCAAGATGTGTTTATCCCAAAGCTCCAACAGCAAAAGGGTAGTTTCAACGTGATGCCTCCAGGAATAAAGGTGATTGAGGAGCTAGGGACTAAGGAGAGCTGTCCCTTATCACAGGGTGCCCATGTACCTTGCTCTGGTTGCCAAGGCAACATGACAGGGCTTCTGTGTTCTCACTGGGACAATCCTGCTGCTTTCTTTGATCCAGACAAGGCTCTAGGCGCAGCAGGATGGGAGCAGCGTGGGCCACAAGTGGGAACCCTGCTGGGCGCGGCAGGAGGGACACCCCATTCTCTGAGCATCCCCATACACCGGGTGCCATGCGAGGCACATTCTCATCCGCCAGTAGTCCTAATCTTTCGCAGACAACCCTCAGTTTAGGCTATATGATATCCTTGTGCTGAAAAAAAATCTGAGGGGCGCCTGAATGGTTGTCGGTTAAGCGTCTGACTTTGGCTCAGGTCACGATCTCTCGGTTCTTGAGTTTGAGCCTTGCATCAAACCTGCTTCGGTCTCTGTCTCTTTCTCTGCCCCTCCCTTGCTCATGCCTTCTCTCTCTCTCTCTCTCTCTCTCTCTCTCAAATACATCAATAAACATTAAAAAGAAGAAGAAGAGGAAGGAGAAGGAGAAGAGAAATCTGAGGTAAAAGATTTAGCAATTGCCATTGGGTCCCAGCACCAGTAGGAAAAACAGAATTTGAACCCAGAATTGTCTTTCCCCAAAACAATGCTGTTTCTTCCACTGCAGTACTGCCCATATTTCAGCAACTCATATGCCAATATGTATCACATTTACTTACAATTCTCTTCACATCAACTTTAAATTAACTCAATTTCTACTTTAACCTCATCCTAAGCAATAATATTCATGAAATCATGGACTCCATGTTCAAGTTACACTTTTTCCAAATCTCATTAAAGTCATGGATGACCGTTAAAGTCATGCACATCCCGCCTGCCGCCATCTTGCTGGTCACTATACCCACCGTGCTGTGGGAAACACCACAGCTGGGACTTGGATACGAAAAGAGTTTCATATGCAAAACTGGAAATGGAACCTGACCCAGGTCTTGAGTGATCAGCAAGTGGATTTTAGGCTGGTGTCTAGAAGTGGTTCTGGGAGTCCCCCGGCCAGGCAGTTGGGGGAAGAAAGGTCCAGACCGAAAGGGGCAAGTGAGGCAGAGGCACCGCTAAGAGGCAAGCTGTTGTGCACAAGTGCACCGTGGTTTGCTTCCAGCGCCGTCACACAGTAACCAAAACCTGAGGGACTACACAACAGAAATCTATTCTCTCATAGTTCTGGAGGCTGGAAGTCTGAAATGGGGTGTGGGCGAGGCTGTGAAGCCTTTCTCTCTGAAGGCTCTAATGGGGGTCCTCCTCTGCCTTTTCCGGCTTCTGGTGGTTGCCAGCAAACCTTGGCTTATATGGCCACACCACTCCAGTTCCTGCTTCTGTCTTCCCATGACTGTATGTGTGTGCATGTGTGTGTGTGTGTGTGTGTGCACACATGCACACGTGTGTGTGCGTATGTGTGTGGCGTTTCTGGGTCTGCTTTCTCCTTAAGATCCCAACTGTTGAGTTAGGATCCACCCTACTCCCATATGGACTCCAATATGGTGGATGGAGTCCAAGGACATCAGAACTGTAAGATCAGAGACAGCAAATGCATGACCCGGGTACCACCAGCTGTCCATCGTTCAGTATTTCACTGAAGGTGAAGACACACTGATGGGAGAAAGAGGCAGACTCCCGTAAAAGGAGAGAGATGAGGGAAGACCCCAAAGAGGAAGGGCACCAGGCAGAGGGGGTGGGACTGCCGTCGCTGCCTTCAGAGGGGCAGGCAGGGTGGGAGTGCTGAATGTGCACCTGCTTCCTGCTGACACTTCCCCCTACCGTGGTGCGGATGGCGCTGGGCTCTGACCAAGGAGCTGTAGAGAGAACACTGCCGTCCAGGGCCGGTGCAGGACGGGCCATGGCTTGCTGGGGTTCGCCCGCTGCGGGCGGACGCTGCGCAGGGGTGCAGCTGGTGTTACTCATCCACAGGCCAGTCTTGCACGCAAGAGAACGTCCCAGTCCCGGTGTGGCCCCTGGGTTCCTAGGAGTTTTAAAACCACTCGGACGGTGGCAACAGCATGCCCAGATGTCAGGCTCGGAGGAAGCCTTCCCTGGAGTCCTGCACTGTCCGGTTGGGTAGCCCCCTCCCAACGCCACACAGCCTGCCCGGGGGCCCTGGGACACCAGAATGCTTGAGCTGAAATCAAAGGTGAATGGCGCGGCTTCTGCACGTGTCCGGTTGGGGGGTGGGGGATAGCTGAGCGGCAGACCTTTCTGGCATTGCTAGTCAGAGTGGCTTGGGATCCTCTGGCTTCACGTGCTGGCTGCCACTTCAGTCACCACTAATTCAAAAGCCATACCTGAGCACTGTCCGTAGGCAAGCCTTGGGCGAGATCTTGGCATACAAAGGCTTAAGGACTGTCCAAGGGCTGAACCACTAAGCTTATGGAGTGTGGAGATTGCACGCACACACACACACACACGCACACACACAGAGTGGCGCACATAATTATGAAGGTGGAGAATTCCCAAGAACTGTCGTTGGCAAGCTGGAGACCCTAGAGAGCCAAAGGTACTCTTCTAGCCTGAGTCTGGAAGCCTGGGGACCAGGAGAGTTGGTAGTGTGAGTTCCGGTGAAAGCCAGCAGCTGTGAGCCCCAAGAAAAGCTGATGTTTCAGGTAGAGTCTGAAGGCAGGAAAAGGCCATTGTCTTAGCTCAAAGGCAGTCAAGTAAGAGAATTCTCACCTACTCAAGAAAAATCAGCCTTCTTCTTCTATTCATGCCTTCACCCGATTGGATGAGGCCCACCCACATGGAGAAGAGCAATGCATTTTACTCTGTCTATCCATTTAAAGGTTAAACTCATCCCCAAACACCCTTGTGGAAACACCATACACAGAGTAACGTTTGAGCAAACATCTGGGCACTCCATGGCCCCATCCCGTTGACAAAAGATTAACCATCACGGACCTCAAGTCAATCAGGTTCTCTCTGCTCAGGAATTTGCCGTGGGACAGAGACAGCGGTCCTCTGCCTTGCGAGGCTTGGGACCCGATGGATAGAAGGCTTTCTTTCCCGACATCCTCCCGGTCTCTTCCGCCCTTGTATCCTATCAGACACTGCACCTTCCTGCCCCTGATGATGACTATCTGCACACACTTTTCCTCAGATGAGTCTGGGCTGGGCTTCCCTATCTGCACCACCCTCCTGTGAACAACACCTCCTCTCTATCGGACCCTCCCTCCTACCTGAGGGTCTCTAGGGACTCCTCCCCTATGCTGTGACCATCGGGCAGGGTCAGCCCCAACAAATCAGTCTGACACAGAGACCTCTGTATTGTCATGACTGCAGATGGGGAGTTTGCAGTACATTTGTTTTTATAGCCTGCCGCTCACTTCCAGTGACATGTTTCCACCCAGATGCCCACCAACCCGCAGGGCTGTGGCACCTCTTGGAGGCTCCGTCAACACCAGTTGGAAAGAGTTTAGCAGAGGGACTTAACCATTCTGCAGGGTGGAGTTTCCAAAGATACCAGTATAGCTGGATATACAGTTTTCATCCCAACCCCGGTTTCGGGGGCTTCCCTTTCCCTCCTCAGCCTGGGATATGTAACACAGCTAAGATGTCACTGTGAAGTTCTGGCCAGGATGTAGGCCTTGGGAAACCTGCTTTGAGGTGCCTTGTTTTGTTTCTGGAGGAGAGAAGAGTAGAGCGGGCATGGCGGCCGGTTCTGGGGCAGTACTGGCTGCCATTTTGCAGGGCATGAGGAAATGTGTGTGATGCGTCACCGGTCCCAGGTTGAAGCCTCAGAGATGACCTAATGTAACCTTCTCACTGGCTAGGTGGGGACACTGGACACCCAGTTTGCTCAAAGTCACACCCCCCAAGAGGTAAGGAGCTGAGCTTCACGCAGAGTCAGGTACAAATTCCACGTGAATGAAAGACCAAAATGTAAAAATGAATCTTTCCAACCATAACAGAAATATCTTAAAGACCTCATAGCGAGGAAGGAAGGAAGGACTTCTTAAGCAAAGCACAAGAAGCGTAAACCAAGGGATGAGAGGTTGGTACACTTGACCCCATTAAAGTGGAGGGCTTCGTTCCATCTTAGTACAAAAAGGAAAAGTGATGTCTAAACTCTGGGTTTCCTGGGTCTTTAGAAAGTTCCTACTGGGAAAGAACAACAGTGTTCCCTCAGGCCAGGCAGGGAGCCAGGTCCCTTGTGAAAGTGTCACCCTAGCAACAGTGCTATGAGGCAAGAGTGTTCCTTGTCACACAGAGGAAACTGAGGCTGGAGAAGCCCGCCGCCTGTGAGCTGGGCCCCAGGACACCGTCTTCGCCTGTCCCTGCAAATTTTTCTTACCAGTCTGCCAACTCCCCTCTCCCTCCAGTCAGCCCAGCAGTCCAGGGGCCCTTTACAAAATGCAGGTCCGTTGTTTAATAGGGGCGCCTGGGTGGCTCAGTCGGTTAAGTGTCCGACTTCGGCTCAGGTCATGATCTCACGGTTCGTGAGTTTGAGTCCCGCGTTGGGCTCTGCGCTCTCAGTGCAGAACCGGCTTTGAATCCTCTGCCTCCCTGTTTCTCTCTCTGTCCAGAAGCCAATGCCACTACCCTTAAACACCACCTCCTGGGGGAACCTTCGCCTGAGCCAGGCCCCCGTTCTCTTACCACTGCACATAATTTAATTCCTATTTATTTGTTTAATCTTTGTCGCTATAATAATCTGTGTGCTCTAGAAGGTCAAGGAACAGGCTATTTTATTCTCGACTGTATCTTTAGGTCCAACACATGCTCAATAAAATGTGTTGACTGAATGCTGAATCCACTGAAATGCTTTGAGCACAAGCCCCAACTAGCTGTGTGACCTCAGGCAACTTCCTAATCCTCATGGGCACATAATACATGCTCAGTAAAAATGTGTGGACTGAATGCTGAATCCATCCTGAAATGCTTTGAGCACAGGCCCCAACTAGCTGTGTGACCTCAGGCAACTTCCTAATCCTCTCAGCCTCCTAAAGCCCGAGCAAGCGAGCCTCCAGCACCTTCCAGCTGAGACACACTTACCCAGCTCCTCAGAGACAAACAGGTCTGCAGTGTCCCAGGCCCAGGGCCAGGTGCCGGGACGCAGCACCGTGCAGCCCAGGGTCAGGTGGCATCTGGCACAAGTCTAAACTCATGTGATTCTCTTGGTCTCCAACTTCCCTGGAGGTGGCCATTCTCCCCAAAATGGTGGCCTCGCTGGCTGTGGAGGACATGGTAGGGAGGACTTCCAGAGTGCAGGAAGGCACCCCAGAGTCCCGAGGTGGAGGTAACGAAGGAGCTGCAGCCAGTGGCCAGTCTGAGGTTGCAGCTTCGATGGGCAAAGAAGAAATGATCACCCCACTCAATGCTTGAGGAAACTAAGGCTCAGACAGGCCAAGCAACTCACCTGAGAGCACACAGCTGGGAAGAGGCAGGGGGAGGATGTGCCTCTGTGGCCGTCTGGGGCCTTCTTACTAGGCTGACTCGTGCAGAAGAAGGGGTAAGGATGGTCTGGAAGGGCAAGTTTGAGTGAAAGCCCCTGCCCTGTCCTAACTGAGTTGGGATCCTCACTACAGATGTGCAGACACACAAGAGAGCTGGAACCCACGGACATTCATTACATCTCTCCCAACCGCCCACACGCCGGCTCACTGTGCCCACCTTGTAGATAAAACACTTCAAAGAGAAGGCATGCGTCTGGCCAGTAGAATCAATAGCAGCTTCTGAGTCCAAAGGGCATGAGCTCTGTGGCCAGTTGTGTGAAGTTGGAGATGGTAGGTTGGGGGTGGGATCACCCAGACCTTTCCTAGGCACTAATGTTTGCAAACCATCCAGGAGAATTCACGAAGTTAAGCGGGGGGGGGGGGGGGGGGGGGGGGGGGGGGCGGGGGGGGGCAGCAGCACAGAATGGATGATCCAAGGAGGCTGCAGCTGACAGGTGGTGGAGGGATGACCTGGGCCCTGAGGCACAGAGCAACAAAGGTCTAGGTCATGAGGGAGAGGGACACTGAGCTGGGGGACCGGGGAGGGAGGATCACTGGGGATGGACCTGGGTACGACAGCTCTGGCTCTTACCTGTCCCTGAGCCCCCCTGCGACCCCCCCCCCCCCCCCACCACGGTAATACATGCCCTGCAGCAGAAAGCTCAGGATGGAGCTGGGGTCTAATGGCAGAAACAGAATTGTCTGCAACATTATCCTTTTTTATAGTTTCTATATTGTGCAGAAGAGGTGGGAAGGTGCGGGGGTGGGGGTGTCCACAACGTTGCCCTCTGACGGTGGTCACAGGTTTTGGAAATCAGGATGAGATGTGGTTTGGGTTGCGGCAGAAGGTAGGGAAGGCAGCAGCAGCTGATGTGGGTCCTCCCAGAGGCGCACATGACCCAGCTGAGCTCGGCAAAGTGCCCAGGGAGAGGTAGCCATGGCAGAGGCACTTCTTACACGTGTTTTTATTGTGGAATATACCACATACTTCATGAAATGTATCACACATTCAGAAGAGTGCAGAACACGTATCTGGGCAGTTCGAGGAATAATCATAAAATGAACACTTGCGTGTCCATGTCCAAGGTTAGCAGCAGTAGCAGCATCTTACAGAGCAGTCCTGCGGTGCCCCCCAAAATGGTGTCTTCCTCCTTCCCTCCACCAGAGGTAACAACCCTCCTGACATTTATGTTAGCGTCATCTTAGCAGGCATGACTGGAAGAGTGCAGGGATGAATTGAGTCCTGTGAGGAGTAAACTCAGGCCATTCAGTGGCAGCAGCAGCGAGAGCCATGTTGCAGGATGAAGCCCCCAGAGTGAAACTCTCAAGGGTGAAGGCTGAAGACATCTAAGAACAAAGACGTCTATGGGGCACATCAGTTGACCATCTGGCTCTTGACTTCGGCTCAGGTCATAATCTCACAGTTTGTGAGATCCAGCCCCCCAGTCTGGCTCTGTGCTGACAGCTCAGAGCCTGCGTGGGATTCTTGCTCTCTGTTCCTCCCTCCTTCTCAAAGTATATAAATAAACATTAAAAAAAACAAGCAAACAAAGACATCTACTCCAATGTTCAATTTGGAGTCCTTCGATGAATTCCTCTGATAAACATTTGTTGAATACCTTCCTTGAGCCGGGCAGGCACCCCCACCCACCATTCAGTAAAGTCTGTGACATACACAAACATCTTTCGAAGACTTTTTGTGGGACATCAGTAAAGGGGCTGGCATCTGTCTCTGGATTTCAGGCTCTAGGAATATGGGAGACCTAGTGGAAGCAGAAACACGGAGCCGGGTTCTAGAAAGCTACGAAAGTTGACAGCAATGTGGGTGCTGTTATCTAGACGTCATTCCCTATCACTGCCCCCCTTCCCACCGCCATCCGGCGCTTCTTGTCATGGGCGTCTCTCTGGACTAGCTGCCTTCCCGGGTGATTGTTAGCTACTCAAGTGCAGGGATCTAGCTCAGGTTTCTTTGACCCCACCCCACAGGTAGTATAATCTCTGATCAAGCCGATGGGTTAGAAAGAACTTCTTGAAGGGACAGACCATGACGTATTTCATCATGACACAGCTTTGCCTCAAATGGGACATTAGTCCAGAAGTAATCTCAGTTCTTTAGAGGAAGCAGAACGTTCTAAGAGCAAGAAGGCGGACGGCAAATAGTTGACACCTTCTTATGGGAGAAAGGATCATCAGAGTGTATATTCTTCCAGTCGTGCAGCCAGTGAATTAACTCTCTCACATTATCATTATGCAAATATTAAAGAAGGAAGAACATTAACAGGTACGAATACATGCCTCCTGCATGCATTCTATCTTTGACTCCTTCTGGAGCAAAACAAAAATGCATCATGGAAGTCCGGTAGTGCACGCCACCCTGGCAAGTTCTCTGGCTGTACCGGAAACCTTGGGGAAGAAGTGCTCTGGGCAGCCCCAGATTCACTTGTGGCTCGAGTCTGGCCCCCTTCCCGTCCAGAGAGAAGGCTGCGGCCACCGTGGGCTGCTGTTACTTCGTCTGTGCACATTGCCCTGCTGTAACGCTGAGCACGGAGCCGGCTGGTTCCAAAATGAGCACTCTCCCCGTCCTCTCCCCCGTGGATCCTGTTGGGAAATTGAATCAGGACGCAACGTTTAAATGGAGGAAAACCTCGCGGGGGAGGGGGCAGGGGAGGTGGAAAATGAAATTCACTCAACTCACCCAAGCGCCAAACAAACAAACAAAACCCCAACAGAAAGAGAAACAAATAATAAATATCACGGGCCATGCAAAACACTGGCCTCTGCTTTTTCACAAGACTGTGAGTCCAAACTGGTATATTAAGAAAAGTCTCCCGTCTTTCCTCAAACAACAGACTTTACCAAACAGCGATGACAATTAACCTTCCAGATGAATAAATGTGAAACAGCCAGCTGATCAATAGTAAATGAGCTCAAATCACCCTCCTCGAATTGACGGGCGAAAGCGACAAGAAGGAAGAAGAGTTCAGCGGGCGAGGAGGGACCTGCGAGCCAGAGGTGGCTTCTGGGAATGGGGCTTTTTGCAGGGTCCCCACCACCACCTCCAGGAGGCGGGGACCCCTCTCAGGAATAACACTAGATAGTTAATTATATTAAAAACTCCAACACTTTGTGAAATTATTTAGGTAATTAGCATGTAAGGACTACACCTCTAATTCCGTCTTCAAATTCTCATTTTGGACCCTGGACTAATTAAAAAACAAAACACAACAAAGCAAACCCAAACTGAGGCTTTTGTAATAGTTGGAGTTTAGCCACTTTGGGAGTTAACATTTCCTGGGGTGGAGGGAGAAAAAAAAAACAGATAAAAAATTGCACTAGAAAGTGAAATTGGATTTTAAAAAAATCAATGAAGTAACCAGGCTATTAAAATGGAAAATAAGTCTGATGTCATTCTGAAAAATAAAAGGGTGAGTCACCTGCAGAGCCACTTAATTAAGCACAGGAAGTAACAAGAGAGCTTGAGTGATTTTCCCGGTTCATGTCAGTATTTCAAAATGAGTGAGGCGTTAGGCCAAGAGCATTCCTTCTAATCAGAGAGTTAAATCGGTTCTTTTGCCCTCAGGACATCTTGATACATTTGAAGTTGATGAAGAGCAAAAAGGAATGTATTAAAAAATTATCCCAACTGCACCAAACAGGCAAAGAAGTGAGCTTTCCACTTGAAGTCCCTGGGGTAGTGTGTGATGGGGGCCACAGGGCAGGTACTAGGACCCTTTGGAGCCCCGAGGGACTCCAGGTTGGGCTGCACCCACCTTCATAAGGTCCCAGGAAAGAAGGTGTTCCCAGGGTTCCTGAGGATTGCAGCCGCTGAGAGCAGGGACAACCAGGTTTGGGTTTTAACAGAAGCGACTTGGGACCCGCAGGCAACTCTGGACAATGCCTTCCATTCTCCATCTAAGCCACTGCTGAGGGGAGCGGGGGGTACAGGGGGCCTGGCCAGGCCACCCCTCCCGCCTCTGCCAAGCAGGTCAGCTCCAGCCAGCTATTAAGTCTGGGGTGCATTCCCCAGCATGGCAGCAGTGTTGCGGTGTCCAAGTCCCACCCCGGGGGAGCCTGAGGGCCACCCCAAAGGGCTCATGGAAGCTCTGAGCCCCGGTTCTCTGAGGCACCCGTGGAGGAGCTCCTGGAGTCACTCCCAGATCCCAAACTACAGCAGCCTCAGAGAGTCTGTCCTGAGACCGAGGGCTCAATGCATGACCTCCACCCACTCCCCCTGAGCGGTTATCAAAGGCCACTTTCCTTTAGCATAGTTCACACGTAGGTCTTTTTTTAAATTTTATGTTTACACTCACACTCTGTCTCTCTCAAAAATAAGTAAACATAAGATTAAAAAGGGAGACAAAGAATCTGAAGCAGGCTCCAGGCTCTGAGCTGTCAGCACAGAACCCTATGTGGGTCCCGAACCCACAGATTGTGAGATCATGACCTGAGCCGAAGTCGGATGCTGAACCCACTGAGCCACCCAGGCGCCCCCACGCTTAGGTCTTTTGATGTTGGTTGGCCATTGTATATTCATTATTATCATTATTCAACTGGGCTAAAAGTGGAAACTTTAATCAATAAATCTGACCTGGTTTGGGTAGAGGGGAGACCAGACTTGTCCAGAAGAGCTGAGCACCAAAACAGAGCGTGGCTGCCAGCTAAGGGCAAAGAGGAAGGGTCCTGGACACACAGGCAGGGCCTCCCGTACCAGGAATGCGGAGTCTCTTCCCCTTGATCAGTAAGGCAGCCTGTTTCCATATAAGCTGAGCTTACTCAGTGGTTAAAACCCAAAACCGGCCACAACCAGGCAGCTGCAGGTTTTAGGGAGCACCCCATACGTTGAGGACAGCTAAACACTTTCCAGATGTTAATACGGATAATGCTCCATTAGTGACATCAACATTAGTAACACTAGTAAAATGATATTAACATTCATAATATCAGAAGTGATCCGCCCTCCCCAAGGGGGTGGGAGGTGGGAGGGAAGTTCCTTAAATGCTTAAAATTGACAATGTAGCACTGGCTTTTCACTTTAACTTTCTAAATGTTTCTCCTTCTCCCTTCCCACTCCAAATAAGGCTGCTCAACAAAAACACAAGCAAGTAAGTATTTGGTGTTGACAGTTTTAACCCTGTAGCCAACCAAGAGCCAGGTAAATGAATCCTAATCCCCTTTTGAAGCCTGTCCTGCAGACAATAGGTTCCACACACGTTTAGCTACTGCCAGCTGAGCATTGAGTTGCAATGCTAGGAGCTCTGGGAATGATAGGATATTATGGGTAAGGGTGGGGTCTGACAGTTAAGTATATCCCTAGAAGTATTGATTATTCTCACTCGCAACACCTTTCCTCATTAGAGAGACCACCGGAATCAAGAATGGGGGGCTGGAGGGAGGTGGTAGCATTCATTGTATGCAAGTGAAATAGAACATGGGTTGGGGGCCCAACACTGCAGGTTCATTGCCCTGTGCTACTGTTTCATCGGTGTGACCTTGCACGGCTCACCTTCTCTTTCTGAGCCTCAGTTTATGCATCTGTTAAGTGGGGTCAGTGAGATTCCTGGGACAGTCCTGGGAAGAGTTCATCAAGTTCTCCAGGACAGGATAACTGCCTAATTCTTATTAGTAGCTACCGTATCAACATTTTTGTTCTAATTCAGTTCTTGCTTTAGACAGTGAGCTGAGAAGGCAAGAGAGAAAATATGGATTGAAAGCTAATAGATGTTGGTGTACTCCAATCTGGCCAGAGAGCCTGGAGAACATCGCTCAGAATTACCTTCATCTTTGCATGATTTCAGTTCTCAGGGGGCAAAGGGAGCATCGGTGCAAGAGAGAACCCAAGACAGGCTGGAGATCCCAGTAAAATGTCCTCCGCAAATCGGAGTGAGTGATTTTGCAGAGGACCAGCTCAGGAAGGGCTTGCTCCTGACTCAGGTGCTGGCAAGGGGTAGCAGGGCCAATCCCAGTACCTTCCTCAGACCCACTGCCTCGCATTCCCTGCCTGCCCCCACCAACTGGGTGGGCACAGCTGGAGGATGTGCTGGGGGAAGTGCACTGCTGTGATTTATAACAAATGTATTTTCCTCTTAGACCCTGTCCCGGGCACAGAGCTCCTAAATCCTTAGAATTTCCCACGAGAAGACTGATAAAGGTGTCTTTGTTATGTTAATGAGGCGACTACTGGAAAGCTTTTAGGTAACCTAACCATTGGCGGCTGGTTGCCTGGAGAACCAACCAGGTGATTAGAAGGTAGGAAATTTCAGTCTCCGTCCCCCCTCCAGGGAGGGGAGAGGGGCTGGAGTTTGAATTGATTGCCAATGGCCAACGGTTTAGACAATGGCGCCTGTGTAATGAAACCTTCACAAAATCCCAAGAGGACTGGGTTCAGAGAGCTTCCCAGGAGGTGGAAACAGTTGGGTGGTACTCCGGGAGAGCGCATGGGGAGTCCTGTCCCCGCACCTCACATCTCTCTCCTTGGGCTGTTCCCGAGTTGTGTCCTTTTATAGTAAGCCAGTGAGCTAGGAAGTAAAATGTTTCTGGAGTTCTGTGAGCTTCTCTGGCAAATGAACCCAACCCGAATTGGCGTCTTAGGAACCTCTGATTCACAGCCGGTCGGAAGCACAGGTAAGAACCTAGATTTTGGATTGGCGTCTGAAGCGCTCAAGGTGGAGGCTTGTGGGACAGACTGGAGTTGTTTAAGCATCGCTCCGTGTTGCGTAGGAAGCTCCCCTGTGCCCCACAGCACATTGGAATTGGGTCCAGGAGTCCAAACGATCAGGTTTGCAGCAGGAGAAGGGGAATCTAGCCCTGGGTGCGCAGGCCTTTAGGAAACTCTTTGCTGAGGTCCAATTCACCTGCACCACCGGTCTTGCCCCGTGATAGTGCCCTCAGGGCCACCCTCCTGCCTGATGTACTGCGTCAAGCTGGGAACTGGCTTGCAAGGTTCACCGAGATGACACTTGCTGTGTCAAGGGGTCAAAGTTCAAATGTCACTTTGACTGGTGGTCAGTCAGTCGTTGCAGAAGGAGATAGGAAAAGGAAGAGATAAAAACCTAGCCGCCACCCCCAAGCTCCCCTCCCCTTCCCCTGGGGTTGCAAGACCCAGCCCTCAAGTGAAATTCCCAGGAAGGGCTCTCTCCCTTTGAATCCCAACACCGTCCTTCATCACCAGTGTGCACACCCATCCCCATTCATATCTTCATTGCTGGTTCCATGTGCCCAGGAGGGACTGGGGCTCGGCCCCCCACTCAGCTGCTCACCGGCTGCCCGCCCCGCCTTGGGGAAGATGAGTGCCCTGCTCACTTTCTCATCTGCTACATGGGAAATGTCCCGGGCTTGGCATGTTTCCGCTGGTGACAGGCCTGGCATGGAGTCAGCCTGTTTCTTTTCCCTCTCCAGATCGCCGGCCCGGCCTGACCCCTCCTTGGGGACACTTCCCCGTGTGGCTGACCTCAGCCCCTGCTGCTGCCGCCCGCCCCCACCTGCGTCCCACACCCCAGCCACCCAGGCCCCCTGCGTCCTCTGTGCCAGCTGGGTCCCGGCCCCCCTCTCAGCTTCCCGCTCGGCCGCCGGCCTGGCACCGGCGCAAACATTGCAGATTGCCGAGACCAGAACAGGTCATACTTGTCACTCATACCAGGGAGTCACTTCTGTCTTCCCAGGATCAGCTGCATGGGGAGAAGGGGATGACATCACCAGACTTCATAGTATCTCCCAGAGGGGTCCCTCTGTGCATCTGCCCTGAGGACACCACCCCCCCCCCGCCCCCCGCCTCCCTCCTCCTTCCCCAGCGACAGGCCTGGAGCTGCCTTCCTGTTGGAGGGGCCACAATCCTGAGACTAAGGTAATGGGACCTTCCTTTTTTCCCTGGGAGAGCGCAGGGACTTCAGGTTATGCCGCCAAAGTTAAAAGCCCACGAATTTTCTGTTGGGCACCAGCCACTCCAGATGCACAAACATACCCCTAAGGTCCCTGGAGAGGAGAGGGGTCCTGAGCGGTGAATCTCGGACAGTTTCGAGGTTCATCCGGGAGGCGCACGGATTTCACGGAAGAATAGGGCTTTGGGCTCTGCCTCGCTGGTTCCTGCTGCCTGTTGGCCCCCAGTTCCCTTTTAGGAGATGATGTCTCCCGAGTGTGTTCGGTGTGGGTGGGAGAATGATCTTGTAGGCTGCCCTCCAGCAGGGAAGTCGAGGAAGCAGAGCCCTCCTTTCCCTGTCCTGGGCCGCTCACGGAAGGGTGTGTGACCTGACTGCTGGCAGATGCCCTCACCAGGGGGGCATCTGCAACGAGTGAAGCAGGAAGGAGGATCAGCGGGTCCAGCTGAGTGAGACCTGGGGAGACGCCCTCACCCGCGAGGCGATGACTGTACTTCCTGCTTTCCCAGCCCTCTGGACCAGTCCTGGTCTCCTGCCACCCCCAATTCCCAGAGCCCATCGTCACCTTCCACTGCATTCTCTGTTTTCTTTTTAAAGATTTATTTATTTTTGAGAGAGAGAGAGCACCAGCAGGGAGGGACAGAGAGAGAGGGGACGGAGGATCCGGTCTGGGCTCTGCACTGATAGGCTGACAGCAGAGAGCCCTCGAACTCACGAGCCCTGTGAGATCATGACCTGAGCCAAAGTCGGATGCTCAACCAACAGAGCCACCCAGGCGCCCCTCCACTGCATCCTTTTATTTGAGCTACCGGGAGTCTCTTTCTCGCTGTGATGAAACCCTGATACTATCAGGGTGGGCACTGCCAGGCTTATACTGAGCTACCTTAAAGCTCCGTGGGGTCCCCGACAGCAGCGGACACAGAGACCAGGAGTTCTGGCCTGCAAACAAGCCAAATGGCGTGCTTCTTCAGGAAGGGGACATCGTTGTGAATATCTGTAACTGACGTCTCCTTTGGGAGAGCCTGAGTGCGTGTGTGTGTGCACGTGCACATGCATGTGCGAGTGTGTGCATGAGATAGTGTTTATTTCTTCCTAGTCAATTAATAGATTATACTTCCTCTAAAAGAGTGACTATTTTGTGCCTGAAGGACTTTCCCTGCCTGAGAGACATCTGGTGCTCCACAGCGCACCAGGGGCCAGCAGTCCTGGATTTACCAGAAAGGTGCATGGCCATCCCACTTTGCCAGAGGAGTATCTACAGCTACCGCACTGTCGCCATCCCAGGAGAGGTCCCCGCGGAGCCCATGGCCCAGCCTCACCCTGGTCATGTGGATCTCAGGGGCACCTCTGTGGCTGAGGTCAGGGCCCTCCACTCTGGAATGCCGTCACCCACACTGGTGAGGAATGAGACTCGGGGACCATCGGGGTCCCGCAAAGGCCAGTGGCCCATCCCACCATGTTCCTGATGATCTGTGATGAGACTATAACCCACACATTTCTCTCAATCTTTCATTTATTTATTTATTTATTTATTTATTTAAATGTTTAGTTATTTTTGAGCCAGAGACAGAGTGAGAGAGAGAGAGAGAGAGAGAGCAAGCAGGAGAGGGGCAGAGAGAGGGAGAGACAGAATCCGAAGCAGGCTCCAGGCTCTGAGCTGTCAGCACAGAGTCCGACGCGGGGCTCGAACTCACGAACGCTGAGTTCACGACCTGAGCTGACATTGAACGCTTAACCAATAAGCCATCCAAGTGCTCCATCTCTCAATCTTTCTTTGAAAAAAGTGCACAACTCAGGGACTTTCAGGACTTTCACAACATTATGCAACCATTACCACTATCTACTTCTAAAACGTTGTCATTACCTCAAGCGGAAAGTCTGTGCCCTTTAACAGTCACTCTCTTAGTTCTGTCCCTCCCAGACCCCCAGTGCCCACCATTTTACTTTCTGTCTCTATGAACTCACCTGTTCTAGGTGCCTCCACTGAGTGGAAGCACACAGTATCTGTCCTCTCGTGTCTGGCTCTTCACTGAGCACAGCATATCCAAGGATCAGCCGTGTGGTAGCATGCATCTGTCCTTCGTTCCTTTGTAAGGCTGGATAATAGTCCATTGTGTGTCGATACCACGTTTTCTTTTTTTTTTTTTTTTTATTTCTAGGAGAGAGAGAGAGACAGCGTGAGCAGGGGAGGGTCAGAGAGAGAGGGAGTCACAGACTGAAACAGGCTCCAGGCTCTGAGCTGGCAGTCAGCACAGAGCCCGACGCGGGGCTCGAACCCACGAACCGCGAGATCACGACCTAAGCGAAAGTCGGACGCTTAACCGACTAAGCCACCCAGGCGCCCCAATACCACGTTTTCTTGATCTAGACATCTCTTGATGCATGTTTGGGTTGATTCCGTCTTTGAGCTGTCAGAAAGGCTGCAGTGAACGTTAGTATACCAGTATCTCTTTGAGCCTCTATCTTCAATTCTTTTGAGTTTATTCCTAGGACTGGAATTTGCCAAGTCATGTGGTCACTTTATGTTTAGCATTTTGAGGGACCACCAAAATTCCCTGAGTTGTATGCAAGAGCTCCGATTTCACTACATGCTTTCCCACACTTGTTTTTACTATTAGCATTGCCGTGCTAGTTGGTATGAAGTGGTATGCGACGGTGGTTCGTGTTTTGTTCTGTTTGTACTTTTTCGTTGTTTTTATTATGCACTACATTAATACAGTGCATAACCTTCTAGAAAGGATGGATGAGCATCCTTTTTATCAATCAAGAAAATACTTCCTGGGGACAGCGGGGTGGTTTGGTAGGTTAAGCGTCAAATTCCTGATTTTGGTTCAGGTCATGATCTCAGGGCTCATGAGTTCAAGCCCTGCCTCTGGGATCCTCTCTCTTAGTCTCCCCTGTTCATGCACTCCTTTGCTCTCAAAATAAATAGACATTAATAAAAGGAAAATGCTTCCTCGATTGAGTCTCCAAACGCTTTGACACATAGTAATGACTCGAGGGACGCACCTCTTTCCATCAAACTCCACTGATAGGAAAATCTGGCGAACGTTTCTTCCTTTGCCCTGTTAGTGAACGTGTGGACGCACGCTGTGGCTATGCCGCCGATCCGGGGTGGAATCTCAAACCACATCTCGCTTTTGTTGCTAAGGCCAAACCCTTCGCCACTGTGGTTTTGATTTGCACTTCTCTAACTAATTATGTTGAACATCTTTTCTTCTGTTTATTGGCCATTTGTAGATCTTCTTTGGGGTAGTGTCTATTCTGATCTTTTCTGCAGTTTTAAACTAAGTTTGTCTTTTCTTTGTTGAGTTGTAAGAGTAGTTTATATATTCTGGATATTAAACCTTTATCACATATGTGATTTGTATGCATTTTCTCCCATTCTATAGATTGTCTTTTCACTTTCTTAATAACATCTTTTGTGGGGCACCTGGGTGGCTCAGTTGGTGGAGTGTCTGCCTTTGGCTCAGGTCATGACCTCACAGTTCATGGATTTGAGCCCCGCATCAGGCTCTGTGCTGACAGCTCAGAGCCTGGAGCCTGTTTCGGATTCTCTGTCCCCCTCCCTCTGCCTCTCCCCTGCTCATGCTGTGTCAATCTCTCACCCTCAAAAAATAAATAAAATGAGGGGCGCCTGGGTGGCTTAGTTGGTTAAGCGTCTGACTTTCACTTAGATCATGATCTCGCGGTTCGTGGGTTCGAACCCCACGTCGGGCTCTGTGCTGACAGCTAGCTCAGAGCCTGGAGCCTATTTCAGATTCTGTATCTCCCTCTCTCTCTGACTCTCCCCTGCTCATGCTGTCTCTCTCTCTCTCTCTCTCCTAGAAATAAATTTAAAAAAAATATTAAATAAATAAATAAATAAAATGATAAAATATTAAAAAAATAATAATGTCCTTTGTGGTGCTTCCTCTGGCTCAGTCGGTGGGGCCTGTAGCTCTTGACTGGGGTTGTGAGTTCAAGCCCCACGTTGGATGCAGAGATTGCTTAAAAATAAAATCTTAAAAAAAACACAATGTCCTTTGATACACAAATGTTTAATTTTGATGAAGTTCAATCTAACTATATTTTTCTCTTGTTGCTTATGCCTTTGTTGTCAAATCCAATAATCTCTTGCCAAATATGACATTATGAAGGTTTCCCTCTGTATTTTCTCCTAAGAGTTTTATGGTTTTGGCATTTATATTATGGCCGCTGATCCATTTTGAGTTAATTTTTGCACATGATATAAGGTAGAGGTTCTACTTCATTCCTTTGCCTGTGGAGGTCTACTTGTCCCTCACCATTTATGGAAGAGATTGTATTTTCCCCATTGAGTGGACTGGGCATTCTTGTCAAAATCAATTGGCCATAGATATATGAGTTTATTTCTGGACTCTCAGTTTTTTTCTGTTGATCTATGTGTTTATTCTTCTTTAAAAAATTTTTTAAAATAATGTTTATTTATTTTTGCAAGAGAGACACAGCACCAGCAGGAGAGGGGCAGAGAGAGAGGGAGACACAGAATCTGAAACAGGCTCCAGACTCTGAGCTGTCAGCACAGAACCTAGCACGGGGCTTGACCTCATGAACTGTGAGATCACGACCTGAGTTGAAGTTGAACATGTAACTGACTGAGCCACCCAGGCACCCCTCTATGTGTCTATTCTTATGCCAGTACCACACTGTTTGGGTTACTGTAGCTTTGTAGTAGTTTTGAAATCAAGAAGTGCCAATTCTCTGACTTTGTTTTTCTATTTACTTATTGAAAGTATAAATGACACACAGTATCTTACTAGTTTCAGGTGTGTATCATAGTGATTTGATATTTTTATACACTACGAAATGACTCCCACAAAAAGTCAAGTTACCATCTGTCACTATATTAGGTTATTATAATATTATTGGCTATACTCCCTATGCTGTACATTCCTCAGGACTTATAACTGAAGGTTTGGGCACCGGGATCCCGTTACCTATTTTGCTCATTTTCCACCCCTTCCCTCTCTAGTAACCACCAGTTTATTTCCAGCATCTATGAGTCTGTTTCTGGTTTGTTTCATTTGTACTTTTGTTTTGTTTTTTAGATTCCACGTACAAATGAAGTCACCCAATACTTGTCTTTCTTTGTCTGACTTATTTCACATAGCATAATACCTTCACAGTCCATCCATGTCATTGCAAATGGCAAGATTTCATCCTTTTTGTGGCTGAGCAATAGTCCATATACATACATCTTCTTTATCCATTTATCTATCAATGGTTTCTTGGGCTGTTCCATATCTTGGCTATAAATAATGCAGCTTTGTTTTTCTTTTTTCAAGGTTGTTTTGGATATGTGGGGCCTTTTGAGATTCCATATGAATTTTGAGAATAGATTTCTTCATTTCGACAAAAAAAAAAATAAGAGAGAGAGAGCTGTTGAAATTTTGACAGGGCCCACATTGAATCTGCAGATCACTTTGCATAGTTTTGCCATTTTCACAACGTTAAGTCTTCCTACCCTTGAACACAGGATGCCTTTCCATTTACTTAGGGCTCCTTTAATTCCTTTCAGCAATCTCCAAAACTTTCTTGAGCCTATTTGTGTCTGTGACTTACATAACCTCTCAGGATAATGAGGGCCATATGTTTCCCTTACCCACTACATAAATTAGTGTTAAAGCCAATAGAACATGTTGTCTCTCTCAATTTTTGCAGGCATTCTTAATTTCAGTATTTTCAGTTTTGGTAAGCAAATCCCAGCGTGTGCTATTGCTAGCCTTCATGATTTCCTTGATATTATACATACATATGCCCTTGCAGCCACCATCACCACAGATTAAAAACTCTCAGTCTTGGGGTGCCTGGGTGCCTTAGTCGGTTAAACATCTGATGTTGGGTCAGGTCATGATTTCATGGTTTGTGAGTTCAGGCTCTGCATTGGGCTCTGTGCTGATAGCTCAGAGCCTGGAGCCTGCTTTAGATTCTGTATCTCCCTCTCTCTCAGCCCTTCTCTCTCTCTCTTTCAAAAATAAATAAATATTTAAAAAAAAAAAAAAAAACTCTCACCCTTGGGGAGCCTGGGAGGCTACTTTGCCCCGGGTCATGATCTTATGGTTCCTGAGTTCAAGCCCCTCATGGTGATCACGCTGTCAGCACAGAGACCACTTTGGATCCTGTCTCCCTGTCTCTCTGTCCCTCCCCTGTTCACATGGTATCTCTCAAAAATAAATAAAACATAAAAAAACAAAAAAACCTCTGGTTCTTTTTGATATCCCTTCACACAGAGCTTTGTCAACCTCCCTTCTTCTAGTTCTGGTATGTTTCTGATCCAGTAAGCAAACATATTCAACCAAGTTGTATACTGCCCAACCTGCTTTTACATCTGGGTAGGAGACACCCAAATGTCCAGGGTATTAAAGAACAGATCCATAATGTTGACCCTGTGTCTAGGTGCCATGACAAGAGGCACTGGAAACCCATGGCCTTGACCTCACAGAGTGAGGAGAGAGACCCAGTGAAGGAGAGGAGATTTCCAGCTGGTGGTTTAGGGGAGACCCCATGAAGGAGGAACCATTTAACTAAGGAGATCATAGTATGGGGTCTTAGACTCACAATTAATTGAGTGTCATCAGAAAGCAGAACTGGATTTTTATGAATGAGTTCCAAGAGGAATCTGAAACTCCTGAAATGAATGCTAGATTTGAGATGTATTAAGATATGTGCATTGTATGGGGTAGAGAAGGGAATCCATGGTTCTCATTAGATTCTCAAAAATGTAGGTCAGGCTCAACTCAAGAAAGATCCTTCCTACTGAGGGGCTGATCAGAGGGCTCATTTCTCGCTTGTTGCTAGGAAGCTCAATGTAGATGTGAAGAAATATTATTATGTACCTGGGCCAGAAGCTAATGCACTCAGAAGCTCTTAACCTAGATTCAAGGTGACTTCGTTGTCCTAAAATTGTGTATTTGTTTTATGTTTTTATTTTGGCTCATTTTTCCAGAAACAGTCAGTCATCTGATTCTTAGAGGTCATGATCCCAATAACTAAGCACGGGAGGCCTTAGAAGGCAAGTCCTCTCAGCGAGGAGATACAAGATGTTGCTGCAGAGGGAGAGAGAGAGAGAGATGGTGCAAAGGAGGAGGCCCAGGTGGGGCAGAGAACAGGAGGCTCTAGATATCAGAGAGCAGTGCTACATCCCTCGGCTGCTGAATGACCAGGTGCAGAAACCCTGAAATTGAGGGAGGGAGAGAAGAGAAAGAATTCAAACCGGGGACCCTCAGAGTCGACTTCCAAAGCTCCGTGCAAAAGCTTACTTCTGGGGGCCTGGCCTGATTTCCCGGGCTTGTCCACATCGCCGGTCCCTGAGCCACGAACTTCTGCTCTCCCCCCAGACCAAGGCACTCTCCAGAGCTACAGGGAGTGTGCCGGGCCTGGCATGCAACAGATGTCTGGGCTCCCTACCCTTCCCCAAAGGGCGGCCCCCTCATTCTCAGAGGGTGACGCTCTGGAAGACCAGGCCTCCCCCTCAGTCACACGGGCCTCGTGTGGTGGCAGTCTCCTCTGGGCGTATTCAAAAGATAAGCTGTGCTGAGCGGTCTTCCTCTCCTAACTGTGGTCACAACGACACACAGACAGAGGTCCCCAGAACTCAGGTGGCCCTGACCTTCCAAACACACCCACGTTGGGACGCCATGGGCCTGGGATGGCAGGCCCCCCATTTGCTCACCCTGTGGGCTGTTCGTTGCCAGAGCAGGATCATGGGATGGCCCGAGAGGGGGCACAGAGCATTTGGTGAGGTTCGTGGCCAAGACTTCCCTTTTCGCACCGTCCCAAGCGGCCCTGGTCCTGGCGGCAGGAGCAGGCACAAGCGTGGGGGTGCCCAGCGCCTCACAGAGGAAGGTCTTCTTTGGGCGCAGGGGCCCTGGCCAGGGACTCCAGAGCACGCAGCTGCTTCTGACGTTTCCAGACCAGCCGGGACCTCTGCTACCCAAAGAAACAGCCATTTCCATTTCGACCCACTTGACTGGAGACCCCGGCAGTTCGCACCCGATGAGCAGCGGGCTGCTGGAATCAGACGCCAAGTGCATCATCGTGTTTTCTGGTACACAAGCCAGCCTTCTGTCTCTCCTCTGCTCTTCCACGGTGGCATCTGTTGGCCGCTGAGTCACACAGCAGGTGACGTGCAGCCCACTCCATATGTGCAAGCTCCGTGGCCATTCGCAGCCTGTGGTTCCCCCATGAGTCAGTAGAATTGGGACATCACTGAGCAGATGTTAACGGAGGTAACACAACGGTCACAGGGTGTGGGCCAAGGATGAGTTCTGAACCTTCGAAGGGGAGAACTGCACTCAAGTCTATTTTGAATAAGCTGAGTCACGGCTGCTTCAGGGGCACCGCTCAGCTGCAGACACCAACCAACGGCAAACCCAACCCCTGGGGCATTTTGGTGCAAATTCGGAAGTTTCTATAAAGTGATGCTATTTCGAGGAGAATGAAAACATTTCTTTCTGATGACAACGTGGAATTGTCTGTACAACTTCACACATGAAAATGCAGAACAATTACTTTCTTCCTAGCGCTTAAGTAACAGACAGTGGTTCATATATTTAAAATCTTAAATCAAGTTCCAAATGTATCATTTTTTTTTTTTTTTTTTTTTTTTTTTTTACAAACTCAGTACAGAAGGAGGAGGGTACAGGAGAATGGGGAAAACCCAGGGTTTTATAATTCGCTGTAAGGTGATCAAGCCATCTATTCCCTCACTGTCTATAAGGGACTCTTGCAGTTTGGTTGGTTGGTTGGTTGGTTTTGGGTAGAGTGTCTTTCTGAAATCTCAGGAGTCAAATTAGGCCTTTCTGTTCTCTGAAGCATCTTTGTTTGTTTGGGGTGGGTCTCCTCAGCCATGCAGAGTCCTCTCAAGTCCTGTGCAGCTGGCTGGGTTGTGTAGACACATGGAGTGAGGGCTCCGTGGAGGCTGTTGGTATGATTTACGAGGCTCTACCCCAGTGCGGGAGGCTGACTCACAGCCCCAGAGATATGAGTTTGGGGTGGAAGGTGGGCTCACTTCAAGTTGTGCAGGCTGAGCTTCCCCCACACCCATCCAGTGCCCAGATGGGAGGCCCCACTCAGGGATTAAGACACTCAGAATCCTGAGGAGACCCCTGGGGGAGCACCCTTGAACCTCACTGGTGGCTGGAGAAGTTGAGGAGCAGAGAAACCAGGAAGATGCTTCTGTCCTCAGACCTCCTTGCATGGGGTCCTCGCTGCAGCCTTCAGGGTGCAACTCCGAGATATGGCCCCCTCCTTTCTGGTTCATGGGACACACCGTCCTTGGACCCTCTGTCTCCCAGACACTTAACTCATCCTTGGATCTGCTGACATTTCTCTCCTCTCCTCCCCACAAGCTTGTCTGACGTGACTCCGTGTGCGGTGGGCTTGTTGAGGAAAGGAGGGCAGGTGAATGGGCCAGAATCACTCCCGGCTTCGACAAATCTCACCTCTGCCCAGGTCTTTGCCCTCCGCCCTCCACAGACCCCTTTACGGAGTGCCTCGCCAAAATGCTCTTGTCTTCCTTCACTCTGCCAACATGGGAACGTGGAGCATCCTAGACCACCAGTGTCATGGAAGATGGCTCCTGAGGCTTCTCACTTGGCCAACTTCCCATGGCCTCCCTGGTGGTCAGGTCTTACTTTATGAGGCCCTAAGCCGGACAGCAGTGAAAGCAGAACTCTTAATCACGGCCTTGGCCTTGCCTCTTACCCTGATCCATGTCTCATTCCCCTCTGTCCTGTTCTCTATCCTGCCAGATTTCTTTAAAAAAAAATTTTTTTAACGTTTATTTACTTCTTTAGAGACAGATACAGAGCATAAGCAGGGGAGGGGCAGAGAAAGAGGGAGATGCAGAATCCGAAGTAGGCTCCAGGCTCTGAGCTGTCAGCCCAGATCCTGATGTGGGGCTCGAACTCACTAACCGGGAGATCATGACCTGAGCCAAAGTCGGACACTTAACGAGCTGAGCCACCCAGGCGCCCCTAACCTCCCACCCCACCCGCCCCCCCCTTTTCCCTCCCCGCCCTCTCTTTCTTGCCCCAGAACATGAAGAGAACCAGAGAGCAAGCCCCCATACTCCTGGTTCCCCCTTTACTGTTGTCGGTCAGGGTAGATGCTGGACCTTTCACCGAGGCAGGACTCAACAGTGAAGTGATGTGGTACATGGTCTTTGTCACAGCCCCTGGCCTCCACCTCCTATCCCTGGGGACATCTTTCAGCTCCCTCCCTCATTCTGAGCAACATCCTGTGATTGACCTTCCAACCCTTGGAGCAGCATGGCAGCCCAGCCCCCCTTCCACACCGCATGGATGGAATTTCCAAGGCCCTTCAGGCTAGGTGGCCTCCCTCCCAGCCCCCCAGCACAAGGATGTTCCCCTGGAGCGTTCAGTCACATAAATTCTTCCAGGAATTTGTTGCCAGGAAAGAAAAATTCCCTGAAGAATATTTTCTTTTATTAGACAATAAGAGCTGCATACCACACTGTTTTCCTTTTTTTTCCCCCTTTCCTTTCCTTACCGGGAAGTTAGAGCTACACTGGTGCTGATTATGCAGGCAATCGTCAGCCCTCTTTCTGTCCCCTTGTTACAGCCACTTGTCTAGCGCATTCTGGGTGTGTAGCCCCGTGTGGACATCATGAATGGGGTGCAGGCTCCGGTAACTGTGCAGGAAGGTCGTCTGGGCGGCCCTGTGGTCTTGACACACCGCCCTCACCCTGCCCCCCTCGTTGGGCCCTGGAGTCTCTCCCAGCACAGAGTCCCCTCCGTGTATTGGATTTGGGGACCTGCGCTCCCCAGGCTCCGGCTTCAGGGTCACGGTGCCACCCAGGACGATCCCTGGCCTCCTTCCCTTCATGAAATTGGAGCTTCTCAAAGAAAAAGAAGGCATTTTGCCTGGACAAAGATGTCTTGAAGCCTGGGGAGGTCCTGGCCAGGGGGGCAGGTTTCCCCCTCTGCTCTCAGTCCCCATTTTGCACCCCATCTGGGGCAGCCCAAAGGCAGAAGGTGAGGAAGGGGGAATTTTGGTCTCGCAGGTGAAGGAAAGGGCTGGTGGCAATGAGAGAGGCCAGCAAGTGTGACAGCACATCAGCAGGTACAACCGTCCCTGGAGAAGGTTCTTACTCCATCCCGGGACACGCCTTCCTCCCAGCCCGTCATGGTGGGGCTGGCAATGTGTGTGGACAGGCTCCCCTCACCAGGGCCCCCAGGGTTTGGAGGTATTTCTGCAACTTCCTTCTGTCTTCCCAGGCTTCTAAACAGTACAATAAGCCAGATGAACACTTGCAGTCAGCAGGGAACTATTTCTTTGAGTTTGGTAGCTGAGCCCTTCACTGAGCCCCAGTGCGGACCACAGGCCCTTTGGTCCTCGGGGAGAAAAGCGGTTTCTTGTAAGCTTTGATTATTTTATCCAGCAGGACTCTGTCCAGTTGTGGTGGAGGAGGTTTCACCTTAAATGCTAACTTGTGTCCTGACGTTAAACCGCCCCATCTTTTCTCCCATATACACACCCCGGGGGAGACAGAGATGTAAAAATCATTTAAAAGTCACCGTGAGCATGGCATTGACCCACTAACGCGGCTAGAAAGGGGCTGCAAAGCGGACAACCCGCACCGTGGCTTCCAGCAGCTCCACCAGGCACAGGAGTGGACGGACACCAAGGTGTCCGGGGCCCCAGATATCACGCCATCTCACTGGTTTGCTGGGTGGGAGTATGAGTGGAGCAGAGTCATCCTTTATCCCAGATTTGGCGTCAGACCTGCTCCTGGGATTAAAGCCTCCATTGTCTGCCATCCTGGGTCTCTGCCGCACCACCTGCCAGTCGGTCCCCGGCCAGCTACGCAGAAAGGCAGGCTCGGCGTCAGGTCACCCAATGGGCCAGCATCTGAAATGGCCTAATAAAGAAACCTGGGTGTGGAGGTTGGCATGCACACATTTGCTGAGCACGCTGGCTCTCTCTGCCTGGGAGCCGATGGGGTAGCCACCCCCCCCGCCCCCTGCCAGCCCCTGGCCCCTGGCAGTGGGGGAAGAGATTTGAAAGGTACAAGAGGCAGTGAGTGCCCTGTATGCCATCATCACACCAAGAGAGAACTCCAAGCCCAAGGGAAGGGCTAAGAAGTGGCTCATGGCTCTTCTTGGCTTATCTGTCTTTCTGGGGACACTTCTGCCCTAATTTGAGACCAGCATCTGGGATGAGGCCTGCCTCCTCTGGGATGGTTTCTGCCCTTATTCCCTCCCTCCGAAATACCTTCAGATCCTTGCAGAAGCCTGGTGCCCCTTGCTCTAGGCCTCTGCTCAAGCAGGGATTCATTGCCTTCCATCTTGGCCTATGTGTTAGGCAGGGGTCTTCAGAGAAACAGAACTAAAAGGATATTTATTATTATTGGACTTGGTGTAAGTTCCAGTCTGTGTTCGAAAGCCCAGGAACCATGAGCGACGTCTGAGGGCAAGAGAAGATAGAGGTCAGCTCAAGCAGAGAGAGAATGAATTCACCTTTTTCTGCTTTTTTTATTCTACCTGGGGACCCACTGGGCAGGTAGGGGTGGGTGGGTGGTGCCTGGGCCCACCAGGGAGGGCCATCTGCTCTACTCAGCCCACCGATGCAAATGCTAACATCTTCCAGAAACACGCTGGCAGACACATCCCGACATGATGTTTCCACCAGTTACCTGGACACCCCTTAGCCTAGTCAAGTTGACACCTGAAATTAACCATCCTGGCCTGTCTACTCCTTCGTCTTTCCCATCCCAGTCTGGAGATTCTCCTGTCCCTCCAAGACTGGGTTGGGACCTCTTCAGTGCTCCCACAACCCTTGTCCCCCTCTCTGGTCCCATCACTGCGTATTGCTATGCCTCTTCTGGGTCCTCCCCCCGGCAGAGACAGGCTCGGTATGAGTCATTGATAAATCCACAATGCCCCTCCCACAGTCTGGCAATAGCAGACTCCTCAGAATACTCCATGCATGAAAGTGCCCTAGGTTTACTGAATTTGAGCCTCTGATTGGACTGAATCAATAGTTCAATTCAGAGCAGCTGGAAGGCAGGGTCCCGCACCATGTGGGGTATGGGTCCTCCAAACCCAGGGACCTGGTCAGTTCTATCACTTGGGGCACTTCTGCAGTGAAGGAGAGGGTCTGTTTCAGCAAGACCGCTCAGGTTTTAGGAAAACTATATAGGAAAACTATAAACAGGTGGGCAGAATATGATGGACTCTTTGATATTTCCAGGTTGGAGTTGCCTAGGTCAGAACACGCAGGTGACCCCCACTCCACCATCTCCATGAGGGAAAACCATCTGGGCACCTCTGCTCCTCCACCTGCCCAAAGGCAGACCATCCAGGCATCCCAGACTCTGCCGTCTCTATGGACCTCTGGAGTTTGGCTCACCCTGGTTCCCAGCACCCAGTGTAATCGCTGATCCAGGGTAGCTGCTCAACAATTGTTGACTGAGTGAGAGAAGAAGAGAGTTCGTGGACAAAGAAATCTTTTCCTGGAAAACTGATAACATAGCCCCTGCTGTGTATCTGCAGACCCTCCACATTCAGATTAGAAAACACAAACAAACGAACCCCAAACTCTCCTTTAATATATTTAAAGGTGATTTCCCACTAGTAGCATCCCCTCTCCCACATGAAGACACAGACGCACTGAATGGGATCTTCACCTAATGCACATCAGGATGTGAAGGGTCCGTGTGACGGAGCACTTACACCCGACAATGAGACTGAGCCACATCCTCAGGTGGTGACAAAGATAGAGCTGAACAACATGGAAAGAACAAAGCAGATGGCCGAATGACTCCATTCACCATTAATGTATAAAGCTGGTTAAACGGTGGGGCAGGGGGGTGGGCTCAAGCTGCATCTTCTTTAAAAAGATCTGGGGACACCTGGGTGGCTCAGTCAGTTGAGCATTGGACTTCGGCTCAGGTCACAATCTCGTGGTTCATGGGTTTGAGCCTTGCATCAGGCTCATTCTGTCAGTGCAGAGCCTGCTTCAGAGCCTCTGTCCCACGCTCTTTGCCCCTCCCCCCTCTCAAAAGTAATAAAAACATTAAAAAAGAAAAAATAAAAGAAAAAGACCTGAAGCCATTTACAGAAAATGTTATCATTCACTGAGTGTGAAATAGTGTCACTACTGGGTGGATTTGTTATGTGACTCTCTGCAGCTTTTTTGGAAGAAACAATGTTCTCCCTTTCTCAGAAATAATTTAGGAACCAAGTGGTTACCCACTTAGCATTTCCTGTAGATCTTAGCAGAATTAGTTAGCGTTACTTTACCAAGATGGTATAGAAATAGTACTTGGGACTGGGGCCCCTGGGTGGCTCAGTCGGTTAAGGGTCCGACTTCAGCACAGGTCGTGATCTTGCGGTTTGTTAGTTCGAGCCCTGCATTGGACTCTGTTCTGCTAGCTCAGAGCCTGGAGCCCACTTCAGGTTCTGTGTCTCCTACTTCTGTTTCTCCCCTGCTTGTTCTCGGTCTTTCTTTCTCTCAAAAATAAATAAAGATAAAAAAAAAAAAAAGAAATCGTACTTGGGAACAAGGATTCCTCTTTGAATTAACTTCTGCCAGTTTTCTGACTCCCCGTTCAGCCTCCTTTGCCCCAGGCTGCCCCCTAACCAATCAATGCAGGTCAGTGTCTCCTACCTGCCTTCCCCCTCGCGTCTTCCTCAGACATCTGAGGCCCCCAGCCATGTCCAGATATCGAGCAAATCTTTCACTTAATGATGACAAGTGAGATGTCTATGCACCAGAAGGTTCTGGGTCTCAAACTTCAAGCAGCCTTGGAATCACCAGGAGCTTATTAAAGCAGATTCCCGGGCCCTGCCTCCAGAGTTTCTGATTCAGCAGGTCTGGGATGGAACTCAGGAATTTGCATTTCTGACAAGTTCTCCTGTGAGGCTGAGACTGCCAGCCCAGGGGTCACACTCTGAGAAGCACTGTACTGGAAAGTGCTGGAACATCATCACACCTCTGCCTTACTTGACGCCGCCCACACCCGCGAGAGGGAATGGCACAGCTCCTGCGAGCCTGGCCTCTCTCTTCCTGGTGCCCTCTGCCCGCCCCCAAATGTCATTGCAACAATCGCAGGCATCCAATTTTGTCTTCCTCCTGCTCAGCATCAAACAGACTTTTTAAAACATTTATTATTTTTGAGAGAGAGAGAGACAGAGACAGAGTGCGAGTGGGGGAAGGGCAGAGAGAGAGGAAGACACAGAATCTGTGCTGAGCTGTCAGCACAGAGCCCAACTCAGAGCTCGAGCCCACGAACCGTGAGATTATAACCTACGCTGAAGTCGGACGTTTAACCGACGGAGCCACCCAGGCGCCCCTCAGCATAGTACAAATTTCATCATGCTGATTTCCATTTGGTCTGAACCAACCAATCCAACTTTCGACTGGAAGAGAATATTCAACATTAAATAAACATTGCCATGTGAAGAATGAAGAGAAGAACAGGAAGGAGCATGAAACGCCTAAGAAGTGATAAGAAATGAAGGAAGAAAAGCAGTGAGGATTCAAGAAACAAGAAGGGAGCCAACATTTTCCATTCCTGCTGCTATGAACAGACTCGGGAACTAGCTAGATGTCCGGCTTCTCAGCAGCAGAGAAAGAACAGCAGGACCATTGTTCATGGCTGTATGCAAATAATGATCTCTAACAACAGAAAATTCATCGGCGTCAGAGGGGATCATTTATGGCTGGCAGGAATTCTCCCTTTTGAGTTCTGTTGTGACCATCTCTTGAGAGGCCATCAGATGTCCTCGGGACTGTCCACACTGTCCTGGAGACCCATACCTCCTGAGGGAGGCGCCATAGCCATCTGGGACACAGGGCCTGTCCCCTGAGGACACCCGTGGGAAGCAGGATGACAAGGTGAATACACACTTCCCTCCTGGGGGGCCTGGGGCTTAAACACATCCATCCTTAGGCCAGGAAGCCAATCTGTGGCAAACAGGATAAGGGTGGGTGTGGGGAGTTGGGTGGGGAGCCTGGGACCCTCACAGAGGTCAGAGCTGAGAGGGAGGGGGGGGAGCTGTCCGCTCCAGGACCCCCAACCCCACTCCTCCCAGCCCTCAACGGGCATGGGAACCACCTGGGCCCACCTCCCACAGATTCTCATGTAACAGGCCTGGAATGGAGTCTGGCTGACAAAAATTCCCCCGGCTGGTTGTAAAGGGCAGGCTCCAGCCTCCCTGACCTAGAGTCAAGTTCAGACCACCACTCTCCTTGCTTTTTTTTTTAATTTTTTAAATGTTTTATTTATTTTTGAGAGAGAGAGAGAGAGAGAGAGAGAGAGCGTGAGCAGGGGAGAGTCAGAGAGAGAGGGAGTCATAGAATCCAAAGACAGGCTCCAGGCTCTGAGCTGGCTGTCAGCACAGAGCCCAACACGGGGCTTGAACGCACGAACCCTGAGATCATAACCTGAGCTGAAGTCAGACGCCTAACCGACTGAGCCATCCAGGCGCCCCCCCCCCCGCCCCCCCACTCTCCTTCTGCAGGAGAGGAAACTGAGCTTCGGAGAAACCAAGTGACTTGCCCAGGGTCACATAATAAGTGACTTAGCAGAAGATAGATGGGAATTCCCATCTCCATAAGACAGTTTCACATGTGGAGAAAAGAAGCTCTCTCGCTTCTGAGGTGAGAAGCAATTGAATATTCTCTCCCCATTGGTTTTCACTGTCATCTATGGACTAAACCTCAGGGCCAGGCAGAAATGGAATCCAGCTCTCACACACGGATTTCCCTGTGGGGCCCTGTCCACACGCTGCTGAAATGAGCCTGGAAGGTTCTTATCCTGCCAAACAGGCTCCTGGGAGGCCTAACTATTGAGTCCTCCGCGACAGCCTGCCTGTGTCTGCCCTGAGGTGGCGCACAGGCCACGAGCCTCCTCTCATTGTTTCTGTACTCTCAGGGAGGGAGCTTGTCACGTCAGGCTGGGGCACAGCAAGTTTGGCATATGGTGCCCACGGAGGGGCATAAGCTAGACTAAAAAATGAATCAGTAACGGAACAATATTTCAGGGCAGCTGCGGTTTCTGAGGGTCCACCCTGTCAGGCACTGAGACCTGCAACTGGACCTCTCATGGAAACCCTCCCGGGCAGACGTGGAAATGAGCCAGCGCAGGCCTCGCCGGGAGCAGTGGTGTGTGGGACAAAGCAGGGAGCCAGACGGCCAGGACTCGGCTGCCCTCAACTTGCTGACTGTGCTGAGCCAGAGCGGGGCCAGAGCGGGCTGGGAGAACTCCCTCGGTGCCAGGAAGTGAGGCAGACCCTCCAAGCGTGGCGGGTCCCATTTCTGCCATCTCGCCAGGTGACCCTCACGTCTTAGGAGGTGAGGTGACTGGGCACCTGGGGTGTCCGCTGTCCCCTCGGAGCTACCCCAGCAACTGGAAAGGAAGGGAGGCCAACTGGAAAGGGTGGAATGCCAGCTGGTCGAGGCCTTAGTTTTTGCAGGTCTACACAGGCATTGGTGTGGGGATTGAATGCAATCGCAAGCGTCAGGTTCCCGGGATGGCACTCCGCGTGTTGGAAGTGCTCCGGGCGGGTCAGCCGTTGCCGGCGGTGCTGGTTTTGTGATGAGTCCGGCAAGGCCTTTCCTACCTGTACCCTCTTGTTAAAGAAATCACACAGAACCCTCCACGCAAACACACAAATGTAGCAGGTGAAAGCAAGTCAGACACCTGAACTGTCACTTGCACTAAAATGGAGCCTTGTCACACTCACGGGGACTTTGCCATCTGCGGCCCTTTCCCTTGCCTCCATGCCTGCCCCCTGCACACAAGCCAGAGGTCAGACCATCAGGAGCTCCATCAGGCCATCAGGAGCTCCATCAGGAGCCCCCCATCCCCTAGCGTTGGCTGCTCTGCTTTCTGTACCCACTGGCCGGGAGTGGGCCTCTGTTTCCTCATCTGCGAAATGGGGGTGGTCCCTGTTCACAGGGTTGTTCAGAGGTTTGCCGGAGACACGGAAAGGGGGCTTCGTAAAAATGTTAGGAATCAGGGGTGCCTGAGTGGCTCTGTCAGTTAAGCGTCTGACTCTTGATTTCAAGAGTCAGGCTCAGGTCATGGACTCATGGTTTTGAGAGTTGGAGTCCCGCGTGGGCTCTGCTTGCACACAGACCTTGAGAAGCCTGCTTGGGATTCTCCCTCTCCCCCTCTGTGCCCCTCCCCCACTAACACTCTGTCTCTCACCCACCCCCCACCCCCCGAAATGTGCAGAACCACCTGAGCCCAGCACATCTGAAATTGGGGCAACTCAGAAGACTGGGTGGGCTCTGCAAACTATGTTGTCATTGCTCCCTCCCTGCAGACACAGGGCAACCTTGAAGCTTTTTCGCCCTTACCTTCTTTCAAACCTACCTGCATGCAACTCACAGGAATCAAGGCTAATCTCCTCTTTGCCAGTAAGGACTCTCTCTCTTTCTCTCTCCCTCTCTCTTTTTGAGAGAGACAGACTCTACCTCTCTTTTTGAAAGAGAGAGAGATGGAGAGCACATGAGTGCAATAGAGCATGCTCGAGTCGGGGAGGGGCAGAGAGAGAGAGAAGAGAGAATTCCAGGCAGGCTCCACACTGTCAGTGCAGAGCCCCATGCAGGGCTCAAACTCATGAACCAGGACATTATGGCCCGAGCCGAAGTCAGACGCCTAACTGACTGAGCCACCCAGGTGCCCCAAGGCTCTGTCTTTTAACTGAGATGCATATATTAAGCCAAAGGAATGACTGTCTAAGAGTGGACATGTCAGCCATCAGCTGACAGATCCCAGGAGGGAATGTTTTCCAAGGGGAGGATATTCCCAGCTCTCAGAGTACCGCAGGTTGCCCTTACGCCTTCCACAGGGGGGCCCATCAGTCAGGGTGACTTTGGTTTGCCTTTGGCACCTCTCCCAGACCCTCCTAGGGCTCCCCTGATCAGATTCTCCCTTTGCTGTCTCTGGTGCCATGTCACGTGGTCATCAGCCCAACCAGTTGGTCATACTAAGAACTGAGGGTTTCACTGAGGCCAGGTAGTAAGTGGTTAGCCTGGGCAACAGACAGCCTCTACCTCCATGACCAAAAGCTGTCTCTGTCTTTTTTTTCACTGACGACACTGGAAGCATGGCCCCTTGTCTTTTTGGGTGCACATCTACCTTCACCCCCCACAGTTCCTTGGCATTCCAGGGCCCTGTTCCAGCATCTCACATTGCTCACAGCAATCTGACCAAGCGGCTACCACCATCATTCCTCCTTCCCAGCTAGAGAAACTGAGGCCTGGAGAGGTGAAGTGGTGGAGGTGGAATTTGAACCCATGACGTGCACTTCCAGAGGCCAAGAATCTTATTCTTCGCTACAGCCCTCTGCAAGCCGCCTCAAGAACTCGTGTTTTTCTGGGCTGGCCCTTCCACACAGCTGCCTCTCTCCTCCAGCTCACCCCAGGTGAGGACGCCTGGAGGCCATTTGCTTGTAGCAGGGGAGGGACATAGACAGCCCCTGGCCCCTCCTGTGGACGCTTTCGGAACCTGACTTTGAAGGTAGGAAGCAAAGAGCAGGAATCAAGGGAAAGAGGTGACAGCTCATTTTGGCTCAACAAGACCTTGCTTTGCTCTCAAATCCCGGAGTGTGGGGTCACTGCCAGGTGCCCCAGGAGACCTGTGTTTTTACAGCTCAGCTCGCAAATCCCTGTCCCTCCCCCAGACATGGCATTGTCTTTGGCAAACCAGGTGGCTGTGCAGAGTGCTCTTGAGGGCCCCCTTGCTCTAACATAACTTTAGCTCCTACTGAGCAGAGAAGATGACAGGCTGCACAAAATGGTTTGTAAACAATGTCCAACTGATGGGTGCCTGGGGGGCTCAGTCAGTTAAGAGTCTGACTCTTGATTTCGGCTCAGGTCATGATCTCACAGTTTGTGAGATAGAGCCCCAAGTTGGGCTCCACACTAACAGCATGAGGCCTGCTTGAGATTCTCTCTCTCTCTTTCCCTGTCTTTCTGCCCCTCCCCTGCTTGTGCTCTCTCTCTCTCTCTCTCTCTCAAAATAAATAGATAATCTAAAAAAAAAAAGTCCACCTCTCATCCTACTGGTTGAAGAGAATAAGGGACTAGAAAGCCCAAAACATCTCGAAAGGAAATAAAACAGCCCTATCGTTCAACAGATACAATCTTCCAGATTAAAACCCCCTTTCTCCTAAAAAATGCCAAGATGATTTTAGCCAAGTATTTCAGCAAAAGTTCCTTTAGTATCTTCAGTATCTTAGCAAGAGCTCTCTAGATGGTTTTAGATCAGAGATTCCCAAAGAACTCTGTCTCTAATTCTATATGTCAGGAGGCATCAGTATGGAATGAAAAGAATGGGTCACTGGTGAGCTCTACACTGACATGGCTCCCTGCCCTGATCCTGGTCATGGCGTCAGGTGAGCAGCTGGGAGGACCACTGCAAGGGCTGGAGGACCAGAGTTGGACATAACGAAACTCCCTTGGCCCAGAGAAGCAGATGGGCTGACGGGTGAGCAGGCCACTCTGCTAAATGGAAGGCTGGTGTGTCTTTGGATGGAAGATTGTAGGACACTGGGTGTAGACTATGTACAAATAAGTCATCTGTGAACCCAATGACTTTTCTGTCAGTTTGTTTATTGGTTCAGAGTGAGAAAACAGCATCTTGGTTTCTGAAGTTTTGGGGCATCATATAAAATACTCTTTGTGAAGCAACAAAGTTTTTGTGGCTGTGTTGAACTTCGCAAACTCCAATACCGTTTTTTAGGTAAGCCCTTTGATGAAATAAAACATACGTGGACAAAAGTGCACAAATGATCTGTGTAAGAGCGCAACAAATTTTCACAAAGGATCCAAATATATGAAATCATGACCAGATTAAGGAACAAGACATTGTTGAGTCATTATATTGTACATTCAATTGTGTGTATCCTGACCGGGGGCTTGATCCCTTTTCCCTGGGATGAAGACCTGAGCTGAAATCAAGAGCCAGACATTCAACCAACTGAGCTACCCAAGTGCCCCACCCTTTTCACTATCTTCATGGCGTCTTTTGATGGACAAAACTTCTTGGCTTTAATAAAGTCCAGAAATGTTCTTAGTGCTTTTTTATACTATATTTGAGAACATTGTTCACGTCCAAGATCATGATATTATTCTCTAATATTATCTTTTAGAAGTTTTGTCATTTTACCTTTCACATTTATCACGGTCTACCTGATTTTATTTTTTTATGTTTATTTATTTATTTTGAGAGAGAGAGAGAGAGGGACAGAGAGAGAGAGAGAGAGAGACCAAGAGAGGGGGAGAGAGAGAAGAAGAGAGAGATTATCCTAAGCAGGCTCCAAACTGTCAGCACAGAGCTGGGTGCAAGTCTCAAACTCACAAACCATGAGATCATGACCTGAGCTGAAACCAAGAGTCAGACTCTTAACTAACTGAGCCCCCCAGGTGCCCCTACCTGATTTGATTTTTGTGCCTGTTGTGAGATAAGGTCAAGATTCATTTTTTTAAAATGAGTATCCAATCGATCCAGCAGAGTTTATGAAAAGACCATTGCTCCTATCTCATTGCATGGCAGCGTCTTTTAAAATCACAAATCAAGTAATTGAATATGCGTGGTCTGTTTTCCAGAACTTCATTTCTGTTCCATTGGTCTATTTGTTTCTGCTTATGCAAATCTTACACTGTCTTATTTACTACAGCTCCAGAATAAGTCTTGACAAATGTTCCTATTCAAGATTGCTTTGGTCTTTTAATTTTCCAAATAAATTATAGGATGAAGTTGATGCTAAAAATAAAATTAACAAAATTCGACTGGAATTTATATTGAAATTGTGATAGTTCTGGAGATCAATTTGGAGAGAACTGACTCTAAAAGAAGTAAATCTTAGGGACCCTGTGTGGCTCAGTTGGTTGAATACCTAACTCTTGATTTCAGCTCTGGTCATGATTCCAGGGTCTTGGGATCAAGCCCCACATCAGGCTCTGTGCTGAGTATGGAGCCTGCTTGAGATTCTCTCTCTCTCTCTCTCTCTCTCTCTCAACTAAAATAATTTAAAAATGAAAAAAAAAATTAGAGTGTGAAGTCTTTCATTCTGTAAATATTTGCTTAGGGTTTCTTTAATATCTTTTAATAAAAATCAAATAGTTCTTAATTAAATTTTATCACATTGATTTCTCTATTTTTTAAAGCCTTTTTAAAGAACAATTTTAGGTTCACAATGAAACAGAGAGGAAAGTAAAGATTTCCTATATACTCTTTCCTTCAACACTTGCATAGCCTCCCCCATAGTCAACATCCCCAACTGGAATGATACATTTGTTATAGTTCATAAACCTACATGGGCTCATCTTATCACCCAAAGTCCATGGTTTACATTACAATTTACTCTTGGTGTCATATATTCTATAGGTTTGTAAAAATGTATAATGATGTATATCCGCCATTATAATATACAGAGTATTTTTGCTGCCCTAAAAAATCATCTGTGCCCCAAGTATTCCCTATATTTTAGGTGCTTTTGTAAATGGCATCATTTAAAATTTGGGATTTGCCAATTATTCGTCACTACTTAAAACTATCAGTTCTCTTAAGTTGATTGAACAGTCCATCTGCAGTGTGGTCAGAGCTACTGATTTGTGAATCAAAGTCATTATTTACAGTAAAACATTTTTTTGGTATGTTTTCTCTTTGTTATTCAGATTGGATAATTTCTGTTGTTCTTCCCTCAATTTTATGGACTCTACCTTTTGTCATATCCATTCTACCATTGAGCCTATCCAGTGAGTTTTTTTATTTCAGTTATTGTATTTCCTAGTGCTATAATTTCCATTTGGTTTCTTTTTTACAGCCTCTGTTTCTGGGCTGAGATTTTTCTCTTCTTTCATTTGTTTCAAGAGAATTGGCACTTCCTTGCTAAAGCATTTTTATGACAGCTGCTTCAAAGTCTGGTCAGGTGCTTCCACCACCACCTGGTTCATCTCAGCATTGGTGTCAACTGATGGTCTTTTCTCATCTAAGTTATTCTCCTGGTTCTTGATATGATGTGTATATTTGGACATCTTGCCTTCCATGTTAGGAGACTCTTGATCCTATTTGAATCTTTTTTTCCCTTTCTTTTTTCTTTCTTCCTTCCTTCCTTCCTTCCTTCCTTTCTTCCTTCCTTCCTTCCTTCCTTCCTTCCTTCCTTTTTCTTTCTTTCTTTCTTTCTTTCTTTCTTTCTTTCTTTCTTTCTTTCTTTCTTTCTTTCTTTCTTTCTTTCCCAGCTATCACCCTATTTAGGCTAGCAAGCAGACCCGAGCCCTGTTTCATGGGCTATGGGTCCAATGGCAATTTAATTTCAGAGGCTTTGTCATATTATTACAGTCCCTTGGGGCTCCCACTGGTCCTTCTTGCTGCTACGTGAGGGGGCTGAAGGAAATTCCTCAGGCTGGTTCTCCTGGTGACTCTAGATATGGGAAGGGAATCTTGGGTTCGTGGAGACAAAGAAGTTTCTTCCCAGGTGAGGTTGCTTGTTACATTATAATCCCCTTTTCTGGTACCGTCTGGTCACTGCAGGTGTCTGTCAGTGAGAGAGGAGAAACTCAGGCCCACCAAAAAGAGGTAAGAGTGAATCTATTTTGGTTATTCTCTGGAGCCAGTCTGGGCAGCAGGAAATGCCAAGCCTAGATCACCTTCTCCTGTTGGACAAGGGGGTAGTAAGACACCCCACTACTATGTTGTTCCTGCAGAACGAAGATCTCTAGCTTGTTTCCCTCTCTCTTTCCCCTTTCAGAGTTTTCTCCGGTGGCCTCTTGCATTATTTCCAGAGTTCATCATTGTACTTAGTTGGGAGGGGAAAAGGAAGAAACTATTTTATGCTATCTTGTCTGGACCAGAAGTCCTTTCAATAACTTTTGAATACAAAAACAATTCATCGACAGAATCAGAGATGACTCCATCTTGAATATAATTCATCGACCTAAATATAGCCGGGTTGGTTATAAAAAGGAAATCAATCACAGACTCTTAGAATTGGTAGGATCTTCAACTCTATTCCACTTTCTTTTACAAAAGAGACACTTTCTGTAGAGCACCCCGACATATGGACAGCCCACTTCCACCATCCCATCGGACCAGGGAATTGTCCAAATAGTGGCTTGCCTGGGATATTCAAGGAAAACATTATGGATCCACCCATGATAGGAGAAAGAGGTAGGGTTGCCTATTTTAATTTCAGGAACTAGTATATTTCAGGGCAGTGCGTGAACAGCCAGTAAAAATGAATGCAAATTATGGGTGGAAAGAATACACGTGGAGAACAGAGAAAGCAAAGCTAGTGAACGTTTTAAACATACATTTTCACCCCACTCTCAACTTAAAAAAAAAAAAAAAAAAAAAAGGAGGCAGAAACCTGCTGTTTAAAGCAGGAAATATTAGAAAACACCAGCTGAGAAACTGCCCACTTGGCATCTGTGAGCTCCAGCTGGCCCTCTGACCCCGCTCCTATTTTAAGTTCATGACGCACAGTCAAGCATTCCTTTGCTGCACCTGAAAGAATGACTTCAGCCCAGACTGAGTCCTTATTGGAAGTGACAGAGTTATTTTTAGAGCTGGGCACGTAGTTTGCTTCAACCTAATTGTTGGAAACTTCAAGGAAATGGTGAGGGGATGGCTCTCTCATTAACGTCCCACCTGGTGTTCTACCAAACGGCACCTCATTTCTCAGACAGCGTGTTAGTTTGGAGCGAGTCACCATTGCCAAGGATGACTCTTGCTTCCCCCACTGTTTGTCACAAACTGCACTCTGAGCCTCCCACACCAGCTCATACCCATCTCGCCCATGGAGATGAGCCCCCATGCCAACCTATTCTTGCCCTCACTAGCTTACCTTCTCTAGAAAGCATAAGAGCACAGCCAGATTTTGAGTGTCTGAATTTGGATTCTATCATTTACAAATTATGTCTTTGGGCAAATTACTTCTTGAGGCCTTAGTTTCCCAATCTCCATAGACTAATAATTCATGGTTATAAGGATTAAGTAAAAGGTTGTAGGCAAAAAGCAATCTGTGGTGCTAGCAGCAGGGAGTGCTTAACAAATTCTGGTCATCATCATCATCATCATCATCATCAAGGGCTCAAAACACTTTGATGTGTTGTTCCACTTGATCTTAACAAGAAACCTATGAGGGAGGGGATATTGTCTCCACTTAATAAATGAGAGCAGTGAGAATTAGAATGGTTGGGTGAGTTGACGAGTCACAGGACTGCTAACAGGGAGAATTCAGGACTCTTGGCTTCAGTGACAGTGCCTGGGGAAGCACAACAAATGGCACCATCACATTCAGTAGCAGCCACAGTAGCAGGACCGGCAGCAACTACAGCGTGACCAATTGTCTGCACACCAGCTCTCGTTAAATATTCACAACAGCCATAGGTTCTGGTTCTATCATAAAACCCCACTTAAGATAAGGGAACCAAAGTTCAGAGAGATCAGGGAAGGTGTCCAGTGGCACACAGCTGAGAGTAGGGGAGTTGGGGTGTCCCCCTGGTCTACCATGCCCAAGCTGTGCTCTCAGCCCCTCTGCTGCTGTCTACTGGGGCAAACCCTGAGAACAACTGCAAATACTTGCCTATCAGCACAGCCAGTGAAAGGAGGACAAGCTATTTGTTCCAGATTCCTTGGGATTTTCTATGCAGTCGTGTTGCTTGCAACAAGAGATAGTTTTATTGATTCTTTTATTTCTTTTTCCTGTCTTGTTATGGTGGTTAGAACTTCTAATGCTGTGTTGAGTAAGAGTGTTAGAGCAGACATCTTTGCTTTGTTCTGCATCTTTGATCCAGATCTTAGATGCATTCAGTCTTTCACTATTAAATACAATGCTTGATGTAGGCTTTAGAAGATATTCTTTATGAGGCTGAAGAACTTCCCTGATATTCCTAGTGCATGGACAGGTTTTTTCATTATTAATGGCTATTGAACTTTGTTAAATGATTTTTTTGCATCAGTTGATATGATCATATGATTTTTCTTCTTTAGCCTGTCAATATGGTAGATTACATTGACTGATTTTTAAATACTGAATCAGTGTTGCATACCTGGCATAAATCCTTCTTGGTCATAGTGTCTTACTATTTTTATACATTGTTGGATTTGATTAAATTTGGTTGATGATTTTTGCACCTAAGCACATGAGAGATAATAGTCTTTAGATTTTTGGCAGGGGGAGGGTACTGTCTCTGGTTGATTTTGGTATCAGAGCAATGATGGCCTCATATGTAGAACTGGGAAGTGATTTATCCTTTCTTATGTCTGGAAGAGATTGTATAGAAATAACATCAATTATTCTTTGAACGATAAAATTTTCCAGTGAAGCCATCTGGGCCTAAAGATTTCTTTTGTGGAGCATTTAAATTGCACATTCAATTTCTTTAATAGTTAAAGAATTGAGTACATCATCTATTTCATCTTGGCTAAGTTTTGGTAGTTTGTGGTTTTTGAAGAATTGTCTCATTTCTTCTAAGTTGTTGAATTTATGAACATAAAGTTGTTTGTAGTATTTTTTATTATCATTATAATGGCTGCAGAATTTATTGTGTTATCTCCTGCGATTCCAATATTAGGGATCTGTGTCTTCTTTTTATCTTTGCCAATCTTGCTAGAGGTTACTGATTTTATTTATTTATTTTTTGAAGAAACATCTTTGTGTTTCAATCACTTTTTCTACTATTTTCCAGCTTTCAATTTCATTGATTTCTGCTCTTTATTGTTTCCTTTCTCTGTTTGCTTTGAAATTATTTTGCTCTTCTTTTTAAAATTTCTTGATGTAGGAACTTAGATTAGTGATTCAAGATATTTCCTTTTCCAAGGCAGTTTTAGTGCCATAAATTTCCCTTTCAACATTGCTTTAGCTGCCTCTCACAAATTTTAATATGTTTATTTTCATTTTCATTCAGTTCTATTATTTTTAAAGGTTCCTTTGAAATCACCTCCTTGTCCCATGAATTACTTAGAAGTTTATTGTTTAGTTTTCAAGTATTTGGAAATTTTCCTGTTGACCTCCTGTTTTGATTTATAGCTTGATTCCATTGTGGTCAGATAACATATTGTATGATTTTAATTCTTTTGAATTTGTTAAGGTTCGCTTTATGATCTAGGATATGGTCTACCTTGCTGAATGTTCCATGGGCCCTTTGAAAGGACAGATGTTCTGCTGTTGTTGACCAAGCATCCTATAAATGCCAATTAGATCTTTTTAGTTGGTGGTGGTGTTCTAATTTTCTCTTTAGTGGTCCTAAAGGTCCTGAGCGGGAATGGGGGTGAGGGTGAAAAGTTCCCAAAGGCAACTGCAAATTTGTCTCACTTTCTTTCAGCTGTCTTAGTTTTTGCTTTGATATTTTGAAACTGTTATTTGGTTCACAGGACAGCTATTTTTTCCTTAATGGAATACTCCTCTTGCCCATGGTAGCTTTCTTTTCTCTGGAGTTTATTTTGTCTAATACTAACATATCCATTCATGCTTTTGACTAATACTTGCATGGTATATCTTTTTCCTTTCTCTTGCTCTCAGGCTCCTCAGTTCATTAAATTTGTAGTGAGTTTCTTGTAAACAACCTATACTTTGTAATCCACTCTGCCAATCTCTTTGAATTGGTGTATTGAGACCATTTCTATTAAAGGTATCTAACGATCTATTAGGGCTAAGTCTGGTGTCACATCTGTTTTCTGTCTGTTCTTTCTGTTTCTCCTTCCTCTGTTCCTTTGTTCTTGCCTTTCTGTGGGTTGCCTGAACATTTTTTAAAGTTCCGTTTTGATTTAATTATTATGTCTTTTAATACATCACTTTATATTGCTTTCTTATGTGATTATTATTATGTTAGGAGACTGTGTTGCTGGGCAACCCTTGGAAGTGGGGAAGTAGCCACTGGGCCTGGGTGTCCTTATGTTACTGGGTCAAGGCCTGGGAGACACGGGGCTTCATTGCTGCTGCCGTGGGTGGATCAGGCCACTCGTTGATGTCTCATTTGTGGCCCAGGGGCCAGAACTGCTTGGGGTTTTGCTGCTTCTCCTGCCGCTGCTGCCCCCACTGCCAACAGATTAGACTGTTTGCAAGGACCCTAGATTGTAGTGGGGGCTGGTAATTCTTACTGGGCCTCTGTTGGATTTTCCCTCTCCTGAACTTTGATCAGAGAGAAGAGGATATTCTTGGGTTTCATTTTTGGTTGTTGTTTTCTTGTCTGTGCCTATTGGTGATTCCAGATTGCGAACATCTCTTGTGCCCAGATCAGGGAACACGGGAAATAAAAAGAAAATCCGGGGAACCCAGAAAGTTGTTTCTCAAGTCTTGAGGTTCCTTGCCAGTCCACCGTGTTTTGTTTTGTTTTGTTTTCCAACTTTCAGATTTCTTTTATCATTGTCTGTTGAATAGTTTTCAGGGTATGCCGTTGTATTTGGAGAAATGGAGTTGGGAAAAGTTAGCCTATGCCATCCTGTTCCAGAACCGGAATAGGACAGCCTATTTTCTACATGTTCCAGACATATTTTTTTTTCCTGGTTGATTTTCCAGAAAGCAGAAAAAATATTATCAATGGTGCTTCCTGTAGTCAAAGCTACACCCTCTTTCTCCTTTTCGGAAGGGATGGATTGCATTACTCAGTAGTCCCGCTTCTCTGAGCCCGCTCTGTAAAGCCTAAACAGGTAGTCACTTCTTTCCTGGACCTAATGTTGATCAGTAGTGTAAATACTTGTCTGCAGCATGGAACATGGTTTTCTTTGAGCTCTTCCTAGTTCTTCCCCGGAGCCTTGAATGCAGAGGTTTTCCTCTGGTGCTGAAAGGCTTTAACTACATTTATCTAGAAATACATTCCCATGGCAAGAATGGAACTTTCTTCATTATGGTTGTTTAGTTGCAAAGACTTCTTATGTCTGTGTTTTACCGATTTCTCATCTTGGACCCTGGCCTGACAATATAGGATGGCCTCTTGGCCCAGTGACTCACGGGAAAGCACAATATTGAAGCTTGAAGTTAGTGTTTTAAATTTACCAGCAAAGGCAGAATAAGCAGAACGCTGAGCCCTGCCCCTCCTTAAAAAAAGAAAAATACAGCCTTCTGTGCCCTTTTCCTCACCATAAAGATAATCCCCTAGTTTCTCTTAAGTAACGAGAGAGTGGAGAGAAAAAAAAAAAACCCACCGATTTGCTGAATATCTTTTACTTAAGAGACACAGTTTAGAAATGAGTAGATCAGATGTAACATGATTTATGCCGCTCTTATTTTGGACCGTACATCACCTCTCCCCAAGATTTTGAAACTCCTATAAAATGAATCCATAAAATATTAAAATATATAGCAACACTTGTAAGTTTACATGATTTTAGGCTTACATCACTACAATGATTCACATAATGTGGTAAATAATAGAAACTTTAAAAATCGAATATTTATATCCTTAGGATGAAATTGAATGTTCACATGTGAAGTAACACATTTTCAAGTACATTCTACGTTTTTCCCTGAAATCGCCTTTTCTCCACTTGCTGTGTCTTAAAAATTTTTTTTTCAAAACATATACCGTTTTTTGGCACCACATGAAAAGTTTATTGAGTGCAGGGTTAAAAAGAGGCCAGTAAATTAACATACTATATTTGATATGGGCACCGTTCACTCCAAAGTTTCAAAAGACCCAGAGAAATCACATACAACCAACCAGCGTATTAAAATTGTTTTTATTATTTAAAAAAATTATCATAAAAATCTGGGTTGAAGCACTTTTTTTTTTAAATTTGTAAAAGTGGGACAATTTGAATGAGTTTGAATAAAACATGAATGGAAACCTCTCTGTCACCTATAACCTCAGCAAAGAATGTGACTGTCAACATTTACCCAGAATCTCAATCTCCCATTATATGTGTGAGCTGAGCTGAGACCATATATATCAGTCTCTTAAAATATTATTTGCCCTTTTCACTGATAAAGCAACAGAGAATGAGAGTAAAAATGTAATAAACATATGAGAAAAATGACTCTTTTTGCCTACTTTCAGCAAACCTAATGTTAAAAAAATATATCATAATAATAAACAAATCCGTTCACAAGGCAAACAGCTTTTCACTTCGTTTCTTTTGAAGTGAATCTCCTTTTATTTTTATTTTTGGAAGTCTACAAATGCAGGCTTCCTTGGAAATGGATGAATTCTGTCGAGTTTCCAGACTCCGAAGATAAACAAAGCCGTGAATTTCTCTTCCCTCCCCCACCCCCACCCCCGTAAATAACCTCAGGCCACAGTCTGAGCCTCTCCCTCTGCTCCTGGGGCTGGGGGCTGGGTAGGCCGGTGACACCGGGGTGAGGCAGAGCGGGGAGGAGGGGGGTCAGGGAGGAGCAAGTGGGGGTGGGCTCATCCCGGAGCGAGCCCCAGCTGCAGCCGGGTAAAGAATGTCACATGCATGCCCGCACACACAAAGTGTACACAGTGGAGCCAGGCGAGAGAGAACTGTTAAAAAAAGAGAAGAAAGAAAGAAAAAGTACTGCTTCATCAGCTAAAAAACAGTCCTGTTCTTTCCTGGTTTGATTTCAGCTTGAAGTACTGGCTTGGAATTGCCCGCAGCGATATTGGGCCCCTGCCCACACAGCAGGCAGACGGCTTTCCCTGCCAGCAACAGGCTTTTAATAAAACGGGATGCTCGCCCATCACTAAGGCCACTGAGGACTGCCTTGGAAAGGGGTCCCAGTCCCTGTGAACTGCTTCCCCCAAAGCACTTCTCTGGTCCTTATCAGGAAACTCCACTCTGGAGCTCCTCTCCCACAAGAAACGCCCCTCCCCCAGGGGACTGCTGGGGTGAGTGCTTGCGGGGTAGGCACCCCATTCCCTGAGCTACCTGCTTCTGCAAGCTTCTCACCACCCGCGAGCGTGCTCCCTTCTTCCTTCTAGGCATTTTGGCTTTTATGACGTCTTCCACCTTGACAATTAAATGGGACAGACTTTTAAATACGGAGCTGGCTTGTATAGGAAGGATGAAGACAGTGAGGCCTCACCTTCACACAGCCAGCTCTAATGAGTCAAATGCCAGGTCTGTATTTGGACCCGACTTACCATCTCAGGTGTGAAGAAAGTTAGCACCTGGGGGAGGTTCACCTGCCTGTTTGTTTTCTCTCCACTCGGGATGAAATGGGGTATGTTTCTGTTGGGACAGTGGTCCTTGAAGTTTACTGGCTGCACTGTAAAAAGATGTCCCAATTAATGGGTGAGCTCCCAGGGTGCCCTTCAGACGCCAGAGACCCTGTGCGCTGCACCTCCCTGCTGGCCCCAGGGCATGGGAAGTGGAGTGCTCAAAGTTCCCCAGAACTATATTACCCATAGGCCCACAGGCACAGCCGGCTCCCGCCAGGATGTTCCAAAGTGGCGGAGTACGGAACACACACCAGGCAATCCCCAGGTGGACCTGGATGACCTCATTCGTGATTGGACTCCAGCGTGAAAGAGATGCCACTGTCATTAATAGAAAAGGCCTTTGGGCACCTGGGTGGCTCAGTCGGTTAAGCGTCCGACTTTGGCGCAAGTAATAATCTCATAGTCTGAGCCCATCGTCGGGTTCTGTGCTGACAGCTCAGAGCCTGGAGCCTGCTTTGGATTCTGTGTCCCCCTCCCTCCCTGCCCCTCCCTTACTCACACTCTGTCTCTCTCTCTCAAAAGTAAATAAATATTTAAAAAAAAATTTTTTTTTTAAATAAGAAAGCCTTGACAACCTAGAATCTATCACCAGAACTGCCCTTGCTTCGTCTTCTCCAGCTTTAGACAACTTGATACGTGTGTGTCTCAGTCTCCTCATTTGTAAAGTGCAGAGGGGGGTGTTGGAGGAGGAGAACTCATCAGCTCCTATGCTGTGCTTTCCCTTCCCACCTCCATGTGAGCCTTGCGGATCCCTCAGGGCACCTTCCTACCCTTCTCTGGTGGGGAAACACAGACAGACATAGCCCATCGGTCAGAAATGGCCCTTGAGTAAAGACCTGCGATGATTTCTAACTTTTCTTCCAAGAGTGATAGTCTGTGAGCCTTTGAGTCTCAATCCAGTATGTGTCTACGTACGTTGAAGTTCTGGGGAGGAAACTGAAGACATTGGTGGTGGTACAGGTGGTGTTTTCATTTCTTCCTTCACTTGAAGTTCGTGACTTTGGAAGTGAAAGGAGGAGGGAGGAAGTATACGGAGGGAACATCTGGGCATGTAGATGGTGTCAGAGTGGAGAATTGTGTCTGCTGGACCGCAGCCCAGATCCACCCCAGAGCAGCAGGGTCCTGGCAGGAAGCACGATGTACTAACCCAAATCTGAGAACATGCGGCAGGAGACCTGCCAGTGTGGCCAGAAAGAGTTTAAACAGAAACTTCAGAGGGAGGAATAAAAAAAAAAAAAAGGCCCAAATAAATCTATAAAACCAGAAACGATGAAGCACAGTGCAAGAATATCAGCTAGCGTTCTTGAAAGAAAGAGAAACGACTCTTGCTGACTCAAGCGAAAGGGGAATGTATTGGACGTTGTCGCGGGGTTCACAGGAGAGCTGTTTTCGGAGATGGAGAGCGGGGTTCAGGCCAGGAGGGACCATGAGTGCGTCAGGTGCCTCCGCGGGACATGGACAGGCTGTGGTCACTCCTGAAGCTGCTCAGCTCTGCTCTGGGGCTGGCAAGGGTGCTGGGGACAGCATCCTTCTACTTCCATATGGGGAGGGCACAGCACCTAGACTCTCCTGCCCCCCAAGACTGCCCAATGGTCAAGACCATGCCACAAAGGAACACTGAATTGTGCAAAGGAAGGGAACATGGATTCTAGCTTACTAAAAAAAAAAAAAAATGGTGCCCAGCACCGTATGTGACAGAAGGGTTACACCATAAACACGATGAATGGCCAGGGGTTTCTTAGGAGGTTGACTCCCAGGTCAGTGACCAGGCATGGAAAACCCAGCTGGCAAGTACCGGCAGCTGTCAAAGGGTAAAGATAAAGCCAAGTGATTACCAGCCACCAGGACCAAGCTTTGTGGAGCCCAGGAAGGAGTCTAGCGGATGTCAGAGATGTAGGTCAAAGCCAAAAATACCTGGACAAGTCAAGGAGGGGGTAAGAAGCAAGGACCTGTGTCCCAGGGTTCAAGATCATCTTTCTGCACTCTGGTGGGGTCTGTCCCACTGGAAAAGAGCCACTTTGAAAGGTCCAGCTGTTAGCCTCAGTGTGGAGGAGATGTCCAAGAGTGTCAGTGAAATCTCTCCCAGCCAGGAAGGCTCCTGAGCTCCCTTTTGGGAAAGCAAATCTCCCAAGTTCAGAGTTTGTCTCCCCCTCCTCTGGGCACGGCACCAGTTACAAGAGGAGCCAAGACACAGAAGCCAAGTCCAAGCTCTGTGGTCCTGCTCCCTATGGTTCTGCCAGGCTGGGGGCCCAAGGGAGACAGGGGCCTGGTGCTGCCGTGACCATTTTACCTCCATGGGAAGCAACAACAGAGCCAAATGGAGAGACTCAGGTCCTGGTGACATTAACAGCCCTCTGAACTCAGCTATGCCTAAAGCCGGGGTGACTTTTAGACTCTGCTTGATGGCAAGCCCCTGGGAAAGGTCCCCTGAGCCAACAGATTCTTTTGGTGTTGAAGCCAGTTTGAGCTGGCTCTCTATCACTTGTAACCACAAAGGGCTTCAATAATAGGTAGAATAATAATACTAATAAGGTTCATAACTATGCACTATTTCCTATATAACAACTCCAGGAGATCAGTGCTGTTATCGTGCCCAATCTGGCATAAAGAAAACAAGGCATGGAAAGATTAAACAAAATTCCCTAATGCCACCCATTCTTAACCTGAGGGACTGGGGCTCAAGTGTCCAGATGTACAGATATCAAGTAAGGAAAGAGACTGAGAGAAAACCCTCAATTCTGCTCATTTATGTGACTAATCTCAGTGAGGAACAAAAAGAGAGGAAATACCTAGGAAAAAAAAACCCAATGTGGCCACCAAAGGTGGTCATTGGTGATCTCAGATCTTAAGAAAATAATGCTTAAAATGTGAAAAGGGGGCACAGACTCAAAGACAATATGCATGAAGGGACTGCCCTTCTGAGGACAGCATCGAAGAAGGTTAACACCCAGAATAAGCAGAAGCTTACTAAAAGACCATGATTTCACAAGGGTTTTTTTCTTAAAAATTTTTTTAACATTTATTCATTTTTAAGAGACAGGGCATGAGTGGGGGAGGGCAGAGAGAGGGAGACACAGAATCTGAAGCAGGCTTCAGGCTCTGAGCTGTCAGCACAGAGCTCTACACAGGACTCGAACCCACAAACAGTCAGATCATGACCTGAGCTGAAGTTGAACACTCAACCGACTGAGCCACCCAGGTGCCCCTCACAAGGGTTTTTGAAACCACTTGAAGAGTGCAAGAAAGGGATAGTGCTGTGCACAGAGAAAGTGCTAAACGTAAAGACTTGACAAAAAAGAGAGCCAACAATTTCAATTTAGCTTCCCACTTTTCTAGTTTTTCAGGGTGGTCTTGAAAAAGATAGAACCCAGGACTGATGAGAAGAAGAGATAGCCCTCAGTTACACTAAGTGAGTCAGTCTTCAGCCCAGGCAAAGAGGAAAGTTCTCAGGTGACCTCAGAGAAGCACAGTGATTAAACACTGGGAAGCAAAAGCCTAAGCAAACTGTCCCTGTCCGTTTTCAAAAACTGTAAAAGGACAGATTGCTTTATGACAATCCCTAGGGGGAATATTCTAGAATTATAGACCACGTGGCTTGCAAACATTTCAAAAAGAATACGAGGGACAACATCGGTTCAAGTTTCCCAAAACAACTAGGGATCTTTTGTGATTAAACAGGTGCATCTGGAAGCATTGTATACCTAAAATAATCTCAGCAAAGCAGTTGGTGTCCTGGAGCATCCTTCAATGCCACTGATGGGGCAGGAATCAGAGCAGCAACGTGGCCAAGAGTACCAGTGTTGGGGACAGATGCAAATTCTTACCCACCAACTGCTCTCTGCATACCCAAGGCAACTCACTTCCTCTCTTGGAGGTACAATGTCTTTCTTGCCCATACAATGGGTATAAGAACTGATCCCACCCCCAAAATGCAAAAGATGACCAAATCATGAATGACACAAAGTCATTTCAACTGGATGGAATAGGAGGCCAGATCATCAGTACAAATTGAATCTGAATTTATGTCAATACAAACACAGAGAATTAAAAATGTAACACAGAAGAATGTGGCATGTAGGGACTATTCTGTCAGCTGCCTATGTGAACATGAGATCCGTCAGGGACTAGCCCAAATGTCCAACAACAGACGCAAAAGAGCTAAGGAAATAGAGTGGCCTGGGAAGCAGAATACAGTACTCAAGGGAAAGAACTAGGTGTCAGTGAGTATAGTCCAGGCACCTGGCCCTACAAATGGAAATTACACGACAAGATGAAAAGCCAAAGACCAATCGACAGCTACTTGAGGGATACTGTTACGTCAAAGTGTTACATTCAAAGTTATAGCAAGTGGTAGAGATGTTTCTCTAAAAGTTGTCCCCTTGCCCCCGGAACAAAAGAAAGTCTGGCAGTTTTAGTTGCCATAGGATTAATGGCAGTAAAGCTTGTGCGTGCTAAAAGCCAACGTGTACCAGTGGAAGTACAAGGTCCAGGTGCACTCCCTGCAGGGGTCCATCTGGGTATCACAAGTGACAGTCCTATACAAGGGCGTCTAAGTACAGGTGTGATGGAAAGGTCAAGGGTATGGCCACCCCACTCAAGCTTATTCAGGTACTTCTGGATTGACCTTTTGAGAAGAAAATTAACAATAATGTCCAGATAGATGAGAGAGTTAAATGCGGGAAATGAACTCATTGTAAAAGAAAAGGTGAATAAAACATTTATCTGCACCTGGCAGAGATGAAAACTTCCTTTGGGTGAAATTCATGGGAATTTCCTCCTCACGGAGGAAAATAATTGGCAGTTATAAAAATACAAAAATTTCTCAGTCCTAAGTCACCATAACAAAATCCAAAGGCACAAAAATAACTGGGGAACATACATGACACATAGTAGGTGAGTTGCATGAACGTTGAGGTACATGCATGTAAGAAATCAAAAGATGCTCAAACTTGCAAACAACCGGATACACCCAAATAAAAGCAGTAAGCTAACATTTCTCTTTCAAGATGGCATAAAAAAAAAAAAAAAAAAAAGATAACAGTTTATCCAAGGGTCCAGGGACACGGGCAACACATGTAAGTGGGAGTGTTAATTAGACTCTCCTCCTGGTACTCACTGAGTAGTTTACTTAACCTTCCACACCATAAACTGAAGATAATCATAATTCCTGTCTGACGGGGCTGTCAGGGGGACTGGGTGAGATTACTCTACCCCAGAAGTGACACTTCAAGGAATCTTTTCTAATTACAGATAAGCAAGCAGGGTATGGCTAAATAAATCACGATACATTTATGAGATGGAGTGGTATGCAGACATTAAGTACATTGTAAAAGACTACTTCCCAGTGAAAATAGGTGTGATCAGCCTAATACTCTAAAGGGAAATACACACATTAGAAAAACTTTTTAAAATTTTATTTGAGAGAGAGAGAGAGCATACATGGGGAAGTGGGGCAGAGGGAAAGAGAGAGACAGAATCTTAAGCAGAGAGAGAGAGAGAGTCCACATGCTGAGTGTGGAGCCTGACACGGGGCTCGATTCCACAACCCTGGGATCGTGACCTGAGCCAAGATCAAGAGTCGGTTGCTCAACCCACTGAGTCACCCAGGTGCTGCTGACACACATGGTATGTTATATACAGAAAAAAGATGGCTAAAATTTTGGTTTGTTTCCTTCTAATGATTATCTCTAAGTGATGGACTTACAGGCAATTTTTCTAAGAAAAAAGCTATAAGGACAAAACAATGTGAAAAATAATATTGAGACTTAGCAAAGTCAAAACCAAGTGAAATATTTTATACTGTGTGCTGAGAATGTCAGTTGGCCTGTTTAGATTGCTGGAAACCTGAATTGCATGAAATAGTTGGAGAAGATGATTATGTACAGCCTGAAGGGGATAAGGTTTTGGGGGCGGTGGGGTTGTGACATCTGTCTGCACAAGTCTGATGGATGTCATATCATGATGTGTCCCGATTTTGCCCTCTGGAATAGCACGTCAGCTGCCTCTCAATGACCATACCGTCTAAAGAAGAAGATTAGGGCTCTAATGTAAGGAACTTGGGGGCCACACTCAGCCCCCCGTAATTCCTCTTGATGATTGTGGGCATCTCAGTCCCAGGAGCAGCAGGCACAGACCTCTTGTGGGGACGCATATAGAGATCTCCTGCTTTGCATGGGGCTTGGATTTGATAGCTTCTTGTTTTCTCTTTAAGATGGACAGCTGTAGAATGATTAACTGTGGAACAAAGAAAAGAACAGTGCAACCATCAACAGATGGAGGGCATGGAAGGGGTGGTTTGACACTGACCTCAGGAATATTGTACTTTACATACAAACGTGACATCAGATCCATTTCTGAGACTTCCCATCCTGCTGCTCTGATACCCACCCTGTAGCAGGGGACAATTAGCCCAGAAATTGCTTTATCACAGTTTAGTGAAATTTAAATAATTTCTCAGTTGACAAGCTAGGTTAAAACGAAGCTAAGCCAATGATGCAGAGCTAACCCCCGGAGTGGAGGCTGTGCGTAGGTTTCCACGTGAGAGCCCATTAATCATCGGTGAGGATCACAGGTCACCGGCCACGACGGTCAATGTGACTGGCAAGGTAAATAGCAGAGGCGTGCGAATATGGCACCTGATATCCATTCCTCACCCTGAAGTTTAGGTCCCCAAATTTCTTTGGGAAGCCCCCCTTTAGCAGCACCAGATATACTATTTGAGGGGACTCCCCTTATCCCATATTTCAGAGGTAGGCTCTCATTGGCTTAAGCCAATTAGCTTGCTCCTTTGCCCTGACTTTGGACCCATGGCACCCGAGGGACCATTTGCTGAGCTTCCTGGGAGACAGAAGCCCTCTCTCTTCTGCTGGAGCCTGTGGAAGCAGCTTCCCCAAATGGCACAGGACAAGGAATGAGGAGTTAGAAAGAGAGAGAGAGCGCAGTAGAGAGAAAGGGGAGGGACAGCCTCTGGCATCCAGTAATGTGGGGGAGAAGTACAAAACTAAAGTATCAGAGATTCAGGAAACTGCCTTGTCCAAGATCAGAGCCTCTGCCTGATTTCTCAGCGTCCTGGGCCAGTCCATCCCCTTGTTTGTTGAAGCTAGTTGGAGCTGAGTTTTTCTGTCATTTGTACCATACACTGCTGGCTGGTACAATACTGAGTACGAAGCTACCATTCTAGTTTAGAAGACTGCATTGCTGTGTCTGTGCCTTTGGCAACCACCAACCAGCAGCTTAGGGAAGATACAATCTGCTTTGACTTTACTGTCAAGATAGTGTTTTCAATATTTTATTCTAAAAACATGACCAGGGGCCCATGGGTGGCTCAGTCAGTTAAGCGCCCGACTTCAGCTCAGGTCATGATCTCACAATTTGTGGGTTCGTGCCCCGTGTCAGACTCTGTGTTGACAGCTCAAAGCCTGGAAGCCTGCTTCGGATTCTGTGTGTCTCCTTCTCTCTCCACCCCTCCCTCACTCGTACTCTGTCTCTCAGAAATAAAAAATAAAAATAAAAATCCAACAAAAAAAGAAAAGAAAAGAAAAGAAAGAAACATGACCACTCTAGGAAGGATTTCATTAAATTTGTCCCCATCTCCTGGTCTGACCCCAGGCAGGGCTGGTCTGAAGATGATGGAGTGAACGAGCCCCCAGGTTCTGGTGCAGCAGGTACCGTCATTTTCTGTTGAGGGGTGTGCACGTGTGTGTGTGTGTGTGTGTGTGTGTGGTGATAATGCACAGAAAGGGATTGGTCAACTGTAAACTATTACAAGCAAAATCAGACATCTGGTGTAAGTTACTGTTTGACAAAAGTTTTCTTTACAGATCTCGTAAAATGATTGTGGTTCAGTTTTACCCAACAGGGCCCAGCACTGAAAACTAAATCACGTGAATGGTAAGATTTGATAATGAAGATCAGTGAATCTTAAAGCCTTCCCTAGAGCAAAGAGAAAATGCTTTTGTTTCACTAGGGGGGAAGTAGCCCAGGCCCTACCCTAAGATCCCATGGGGTCCAAAGTCCATGGGAATCCTTCTCAGGTCCTGAGGGAGCCAAGATTATTCAGGATACTGGTATGCACGCACTTCTACTCTTCTCCAGGGGATAAAGATCAGCCAAGGACTGCTAAGGGATGGATCATATGTTTCAAGTTAGCATTGTATTTAGCTGCATTTAGCAGAAAACTCCAAAGACAGAAGCATGAAACACAAGTGTTTACATACTCACAGAAAAGACTTAAAGAGCTTTTTTTCTTCTGTCTTTCTGGTCTACAACCCTAGCTCTGGCATTTACTCTCAATGTCACAAGGAGGCTGCAGGAGTTCCTGCTCTCACATCTATGTCCCAATAAAGGAAGAAGAGAATATCTCTACAATGGAGTCCGTTCCTTTTAACTTACCTTCCTGTAAATCCCATACTTCTATTTGTATCTCATTGGCTAGAAATTAGTCACATGGCTAAGTGAACTACAAAGGAGCCTGGAGTCTTTTAGTCAGTTACCTCCCTGGATAAAATTAGGGTTCTCTTGCTCAGTAAATAGAATAGAAATCAGGTAATGACATAAGAGAGGTTCACTGGTAAATATCATTCAGAAAAAAAACTGCAAACATGGGTGCACCTGCATTAGAAGCACATGCAATCAAAACTTATTTCTGGGCAATTTTCAATGAGAATTGTCACAGAGGCTGGGCAAGGTGAGAGAATTTACTGTTCACAGGGTCTGGTCTCTGAGACCCCAATTTCTTTTCCCAGAGTGACAGCAGCTTATAACGGGCTGACCTTAGGGCATCAAGGTGTCTAATGGAGAAGTAATTTGGCTTCTTATGTTTGCCTTTCACCTGCCAATTGCCCCCCCTTCCTCCTCCTTTATTTTATTATTTTATTTTTACTGCACGGAGTCACACCGGGAGCTGCAGAGGGAGGGGGCTTTCTTTCTATCATGGGACACAGTGATCAGAACCTTTTAACCTGGTTGAGCAAATGAGCAGTGAGTTGCTGGGCACCAGGTGCCAGATACTTGAGGTCTGTTATTTTAGTTAATCCTCACAACAATCCCATGCAAAAGGTTCTTTCAACATCCTCATGTGAGGCTTGGAGAAGTGAAGTCATTTGACCAGGCTGGCAAGTTTGGCAAGGTAACAGCTGCATGTTGCACTTCCAGGAAAGAAGAACAAAGGTGTAGAAGGTCAAGGAAAGAGCAGGGTGCGGCGCATGGGGTGCACCTGCTGTGACCACCTTTCAGGACCTGATCCTCCTTCTCTGGCACCAGAGAAGCCTTCCACGATCAACTCGAACCATTTTGGTGGGCTGCCTGGTCCGGAGGTGGACAAGTGACCCAGAACCACTAGCTAGCACATCCCGTGTCCCAGTTCCAATGTCCAGGAGGGCAGATGTCCAGTCATGCCAGTACCACGTCTGTCACCTGGGCTACTGAGAAGATGGTCTTTGAGCTAAGCTGTTGGCAGCCAGCTCACAGCCACCTCTAGTGGCTTGAGAGTCCCCCCTCAAGAGACACAGGGTGATTGAGATCCAGTCCTTTGATGTCAGAGTTAAGCCAGTACTGAACTTTTCAGGCGTTGACCAATGAATTTCTTTCTCAGCTACTCTAAGTTAGGCTCTTTCTCTTCCAGCCCAGATGCCTGAGCTTTTCTGCAGGGCAGGCAGCATGAATGCTCCCCTTCGAACCACTGGGGAGCTGTCTGCAAGAGAAGGCGATGGAGGAGGGTGGAAATAAGATAGAATGAGAAGCGAAGCAAACAGAAAAGGTTGTGTTGTCTAAAGTAAGGAGCATTTTTCTCTGTATTTTAAGCCATAGATAAAAAGGAAAGCTTTGGGGGATGTTTTCTGGCCTGGGGCTCTGAGCCTCTGCATTTTGCTCATTAAAAAACATCTCTGCTCCTCAGAGTGGAAAGCCCAGAGGAGAAGCAAGTGCGAGCAAGGCCTCTGTGAGAGGAGAAAGGATGCATTTCAGATCAGTGGGGAAGCATGGCTCACTCAAGAAACAGTATTGGGATGACAGAATGGGGGAACCATCCCCCCCCCTAAAAAAAGGTGAATCTATAATGATCTATCCAAAAAAAAATCCACATAGATCAACTTTTGAAATATAAAACAAATTGAAACCATCAATTTTTAAAAACTTTTTAAAAAATGTTTATTTTTTAGAGAAAGAGCAGGCAAGCCGGGGAGGGGCAGAGAGAGAGAGATGGGGGAAGATAGAAGATATGAAGCGGTCTCTGTGCTGACAGCAGACAGCCCAATGCGAGGCTCAAACTCATAAACTGTGAGATCATGACCTGAGCTGAAGTCGGACACTCAACCGACTGAGGCACCCAGCGTCCCGAAACTATCCGAGTTCTAAAAGAAAATAATAACTTCTACCTTTCCACATCAGAAGGAGAAATGCCTTATTAGCACACAAACAGAGTATAAAACCCCAAAACAGAATGAATTGATGAAAATGACTATCTAAAAATCTAGTTTTCTCTCTATGGCCAACCCTAACGTAAACAAACACAAAAGGCAAATGTCAAACTGGGAAAAACTATTTTGATTAACATCACAAAGTGCAACTATCCCTAATATATAAAGACTCAGACATCAATAAAAGGCCAACAAATAGAAAAATGGGCAAAGGACGTGAATTGGCAAGTTGTAGGAATGGGCAGAGAAAGGGCCCCGAAACATTTGAAGAAATGCTCAGCCTCATTAGTGAGAAGAAAAATACACTGACACCAAGATACCATTGGTCATTGTTCAGGCTGTCACATTTTGATCACACACCATGTTCAAACACACGTTTGGAAACAGGAGCCCCAATGCATCCTGGTTGTCTGTGAAATAGTGGTTTTGGGGAGGGCAGTTTGGCGATATCTATCCAAACTACAAATGCACTTCTCCCTTTCCTGGGAACTCGGTCTCGGAGAATTCATCTATGCATGCTCTCACAGGTGTGTGCACGAGACAATGCTACTCAGGAAGCATTGTCTGTTTGCCAAAGACTGGACCCAACCCAAACGTCTAACATTCTGCAACTGGTTAAATACACTAGGACAGAGACAAACCGTAGGCACAGCTCATTTAGGTAGCAAGTAGTCTGGAAAAGATTCCTAGGGACCTGGTAATGGTGGTAGCCTCTAGGGAAGGAATCCGGGGGTCCTGAGCGGGAGGGGCCACAGGGCCTCTCTTCTTTACACACTGGCTTAGACTCTTTACATTTTGTCCCGTGTTCAAGGATGATCTATTAAAACTACTTTCTAAACTTGGAAAAGTAAGGTACCCATTTTCTTCTAGCATCCCAGGGTCTACCAGATACAGCAGGTGCATGCCCAGGTGAATGCCATTTCCCGCCCCTGCCCCCAGCCCCAGCTCCTGGCTGGCTCACCTCTACTTGGCCTGGAGTCTGACTTGTGAAGACAGTGGGGTGGGCTGGGGGCCCCGCTGGCCCAGCTGCCTGTGATGTGGAGGTACCGTCCACACGCACCTGTACTATCACCACCTTGCGCCTGATCTCAGCCACTCCTCTGCCCTGAAGTTTTTATCCCATTGTGCATTAATTAGTGCACTTTGTAATAAATTTTGTAGCTTCTCAACATCTTTTTGGAGGTAGGCAGAGGAGAAGACGTTTAAAATTTTTTTAAAAATTTTACATTTATTTATTTTTGAGAGACAGATTGAAACAGAGCATGAGCAGGAGAAAGGCAGAGAGAAAGGGAGACACAGAATCTGAAACAGGCTCCAGGCTGTGAGCTGTCAGCACAGAGCCCGATGTGGGGCTGGAACCCAGGAACCACGAGATCATGACCTGAGCCGAAGGCCGACACCTAACTGACTGAGCCACCCAAGCAGCCCTAAATTTTAAATAACTAAAAACTTTGCAGTTGCTGGTGTCCCTTAGGTACTTGGATGTGTCACCGATGGTGAGTACATACATGCCCAGGGTCCCTCTTCTGGGCAGGTTTTAAATAAAACTCCAGAGGTGCCTGGGTGGCTCAGTCAGTGAAGCATCTGACTTCGGCTCAGGTCATGATCTCACAGTTTGTGAGTTTGAGCCCCGTGTCGGGCTCTGTGCTGACAGCTCGGAGCCTGGAGCCTGCTTCAGATTCTGTGTCTCTGTGTCTCTCTCTGCCCCCACTTGCACTCTGTCTCTCTCTTTCTCAAAAATAGATAAACTTGAAAAATAAAATAAAACTCCATAATTCACCCTTCTTGCCCCCCCCCCCCCCCAGTTAAAAACAAGCTCTCCTGACACTGGACCCTGAGAAGGGGGGGGGTGTCCATCATGGGGTCCCCCTGCTCTTGCCAGGGACACAGTGCTGTGACTTAGCACTCTGTCATGGCATCACCACACTCATTTCTGGCCTCAGAGTCCTATCTTTCGAATTGCAGCAGTTGTGGGTGACACCCTGGTGCCAAGCCCCTGGTATGCTCGGCCTTGGCACTAGGCTGCTGCGTTCCTGGGCCGGGGCCCCGATCATGTGGCAGAGGGTGCTGGCAGGAGGAGGCGCCCAGCTGTCACTCTGTGATGGGCCGGTGTCATCTTGGCACCGAAGGGCCTGGCCAGCTGCCGGGGGATGTCTGGAGTGAGCTCTCTGGCGGATGGTGCTCCTGGCCTCCCTGGAAGGTTTCTGTCTTGCAAGGCCCTCCCCTGGGCCCGACAAGAGGCGGCTGTCAGGTGAGTGCGAGCACAGGCGACTTGAGCGGAGACTGGTACTCCTACAAGCCATCAGGCAGAGACCACTTTGAGCTAACATCAGGCTGAGTGACAGGCCCGGAGCAACCCCCTGTGGATGGGCCTCCCCGTGCATGTGCGTGCGTGCGTGCTTGCGTGTGATGGTGTGTGTGTGCACAGTGGGTGTGCACGTGTGTGCCCCAGGACCGCACAGACACCGGACACACACAGGCATCCCCCCAGAGTCACGCACGTCTGCTCTGTGGTCTGACTAGAATCGCCTTCCCAAACTGGCCCACGTATCGGACTTTTTACACAAAGAAAGGGCCAGAGGAATTGGCCCCCTGCCCCCGGGATGGGAACATCTAGGTTTGGGGCAGCCGGGGCTCTTTCCCTGGGCAGAGACGTGGCCTGGAGAGATGGACCGCTGGCCCATCAGGAGACAGGGAAACAAATTGTTTCCTGCGTCTTTGATGTGGGGCCCCTGACGGGTGCAGCCTGGACATGGTTTTGTGCCTCCTCCCTTGGCTCAGGAGGAAAGAATTCTCTAGGCCCGTGTGGGGCATAAGCTCGGCTGCCAGCATGAGGAAAGGGAAAGATGAGGGAGGATTTTCTGCAAGGAAGAAGGAGAGACAGAGACAGAGACAGAGCAGGAGGGAGGGATTATACACATAGACAGGAGGGGTGAGATTTTGGAGAGGCCGGGAGGGAACGGTGTGCAAGCCCACACCTGACTTTCTCTTACGAAATCACTTGCACGCAATGGGTGGGACTGAGCCCCAGCCCCACTGCCCAGGGCTGCTCTGTGTCTGGTTCTTAGACTCTCCAGTAATCATTTCTGGGCAGCCTCAAGGAGCCGGTCAAAGTGGTCCCCTCCTGATGCTTTTGGTGGGTCCGGACAACCTCTGTCACTCGCTAAGTCCCTAGGGACCTCAGGGAAATGGCCTCCTTTCCTGGGCCTCACCCCCCCCCATGCAAAAGGCATCTTAGACACTAACTGATGAGCGGGCTATTAAAGTATTTATCGGGGGGGTGGTGGCGGGGGACCGGGCAGGAAGAAGAATCTGGAAGCAGAAGCCAGAGTGTGTGTATTAAATGTGAAAACGTATGGTGGCGCAGAGAGGATTTTTTCCCGAAAAGCCAGAATATCGCCACAGTCATACTGCCAGACGCTGCCCTCCCAGAACACGCATGCAGGTGGGAAGGGTGTCTGCAACCAGCAGAAAGGGGGTCAGTGAGCACCCGACCGGCACGTCTCCAGGAAGGCACGTGCATGGTGGCTCATGTGGACATGAGTGTGTCTGTGTGTTGGGGGTGAATGCGTGCCCGGAAGGAGCCCTGAGCAGTGCATGGAAAGTAAAAGTAGTGAACACTCCGCTTAAGCAATTGTTTTTCTCCTGGAGGCTAAAATTCATGGGCAGTTAGCCAACAGCCACATTAGGATAAGAAATGTAATCTGTTTATAATAAGTTTGCAAACGCATCTCATTGGTGCAGCGAGTGTGCAGTGCGCCATGACCTGCCGTGACGCCGGCCTTGGCTTGGGGTCCGTGGCGAGCACACCGGAGCTAATAGGCTCGTGTTTGCAAAGCCCAGCCTAACGGCTCGCCTCCTTTCTCAATCATCCACTTCCCTCTGGGGTGGAGAAACACGTTCCCAGAGACGGCAGCTGGAGTGTCTGACAGCCAACGGACACTGCTGGCCCTGCCTTTGCCCGAGCCACCAGCGCTGCCAAAGCAAAGACTGGAAAGGACCTCTCCAGGTCGGAAGGCACTTGGTCCCACCGTCGCAGGGAGCCCAGGTCCTTGCAAATAGTCTCCCATGAGGTTCTGGGCTCTGCTAGGTCTCTCCCCACTTCCTGACAAGCTCTGGGCCACCCCGGCTGTGTAGCCCGTGTCATCCTTCAGTCGTCTGAAGTTTCTGGGTCATAGTGCCTGCCACTTTTCAGAGCAACAGCCAATAAATCAACACCTATTTGCCATTTCTGGTAGCCTGGCACAGCGTTGGCATTTTAGGTACAGTCCTCACTCTACCCACTGGGAAGCTTCAAAGGAGATAACTTGCCCCAACTCCTGCCATCAGTGGGATTTGTGTGGAGTCGGGATTTGAACCCAGGTTTCTCCAATTCTGGAATCCCAGCTCCTTCCAGGGAGAAACGCCACCATTCTCTCCACAGGTATCTCCTGGAACAGTGCAGGTCTGCTGTTAACCCACTCCTCTCCTGGAAACATTCTCTAGCTTTTTTTCTAGGTCCTTCCTTCTGACCTCTGTGAGCTCATTTCCCCAAAGAGCACTCATGCCCTCCAACCAGAATTCCATAAACAAGAAAACGGTGGCTAAAAAGCAAGGGGATTCCAATCACACAGACCCAGCTGAGAATTCTGCTTTAGACTCACACTGACCTTGGTCAAGTTATTCAGTTTCCTTGCTTCGAGTTCCCTGTCTGTAAGAACAGAGGGCACCGAACCACACGGCGGGGGTGACAGTTACATGAGATAAAACCTAAACAGTTCCCCAGCCAGTGTTTGCATAGCTCTGCTTGAGGGCGTGTGTGGTGGCAAATGTGGTAAGGTGAGGAGGACATGTGGGTACACGGACATCTGGTCCCACCCAAGTGTTACTCCTTCCCCGTCTTCTGACTTCTCCCACCCCAGCAGGGAGCTCAGACTTTCATCTGCAGAGTTAACAAGCTTCCCTACACTGTCATCACGGGGGGCGGGTGGGGGACCTGGAATTTCACCCCCGCCTGGCAGAGACCAGGCTCTCTTCTCTCCCTTTTCCCCACTGGCGTCATATCAGAGGAAGCTCTCTCCACCTTCAGCAGTAACCAAGCCACGGGGGGTGGATATCAACGGGGCACTCTGACCCTCTATTTGAGGGAGCTAACCGTGGAGGCCCTGTGGGAGCCAGAACTTCTATCTCCGTCCAGCAGTGAGGTAGAGACCTCTTCCAGCTTTTACTTCTGTGTCAACAGATGCCAAGTAGGGAACATGGACTTCACCTCCACCTGTCAGGAACAACGCAGCTCACTGTCACCCATCACTTTTCCTACTGGGGCAGTGCCCGAGGAAGCCATTTAATGCAGATGATTAAACTAATATCCGGTGTCTCATAACATAATATTCAAAATGTCAAGTTTCAATAGAAAATCGCACATCGTACCAAGAATCGGGATGATCTCTGAAAGAAAACAAGCAATAAATGCTAATCGCAAGATGACAGACATGTTAGAATTATCTGACACACATTTTAAAGCAACCACCCTAAAAATGCTTCAGAGAACAATGACTAATACTCTTGAAACAAGTAAACAATTAGGAAGTCCCAGGCAAGAAGGTTAAAATATAAAGGAGAACCAAATGGAAGTTTTAGAACTGAAGAATACAGGAACCAAAACAACAATAATAAAACCCGAATCAAGGGAGGCACTCACCAGCAGAATCAAGGGGACACAGTGAACTGGAAGAGAGGACGCTGTTACATATCCATTCTGAACAACAGAGAGAAGAAAATGGGCTGGAAAAAAAGGGAACAGAGCTTCAGGGATATGTAGTGCTATAACAAAAGATCTAACTTCCGTGACATTGGAGTTCTGGGAGGAGAAGAAAAGAGGGCAGAACTGATAAAGTGCTCAATTAAGGAATGGCTTAAAATTTTCCTACAAAGCTACGGATATAAGAAGCCAAGCAAATCTCAAACAGGATAAACCCAAAGAAATCCATGTGAAGGCACATCATACTCAAACTTCCGAAAAACAAAGAGAAATATGTATATATTGGAAACAGAAAGAAATGACACTCTACCTAAAGGGGAAAAAGTTTTGACTGATGGATAATTGTTATTAGAAACAAACCATGGAGGCCAGAGTATTGAAGAAGTGTTGAAAGAAAAGAAGGGCCAACTCAAAAATCCTATCTCCAGCTGAAAGGTCCTCTCTAGTGGAAAGATCCTTCAGGAATTGAAAGGGAAATCAAAGCAGTCTCAGAAAACTAAGAATATTTGTCACCAGCAGACATATGGAATAAGAATGGCTAAAAGAATGTTTCTGAACAAAAGGGAAACAATACAAGAAAGACTACTGGAACATCAGTAAGGAAGAAAGAACATAATAAGCACAAATATTGGTAATATTGGTCATTACAAGAGACTTTCATTTTCCTCTTGAGTTTTCAAGATTAGGTTGATGATTCAGGCAAAAACTAACACTGTCTAATGTGATTCTAAATGTATGTAGTAGAAATACTTGAGACAATGAGCTATGTTATAAACAGAGACGGTAAAGGGACGTAAAGAAAGGTGAATATGTTCCACACTTCACTCAAACTTGGAAAATGAAGACACTAGTAAACTGTGGTATGTCTCACACGATGCAAAAAAAAAAAAAAAAAAAAAAAATCATCTGATAAAATCCAACAAATATTCTTGATAAAAACTCTTAGCAAATGAAGAATTGATGGGAACTTCCTCAACTTGATAAAGAGCATTCACTAAACTTACCACGGACATCATTCTTCTTCTTCTTCTTCTTCTTCTTCTTTTTTTTTTCCTGTAGTCTCCATGCCCAACATGGGGCTTGAACTCACAATCTAGAGAACTAGAGATCAATAGTCAGATGCTCTACTGAATAAGCCAGCCAGGTGCCCCTATAGTTACATCATTCTCAATGATGAAAGACTGAATACCTTCCCTCCCGAGATCAGAAATTCTCACAGACTTTATTCCACATTGTACTATAGATTCTATCCAGTGTAATATGGCAAGAAATAGAAACCCAGAGATCCAGGTTGGAAATAGAAAAGGAAAGTTGTTTTTATTGGAAGATGACACAAGAATCAACCTAGAAAATCCTATAGAACTAAAAAGCCACTAGAACTAAAAGTAAAGACTTTTAGTCTTTAGTAAAGATATTTTAGACTTTAGTAAAGATACAGGATACAGGACTAATTCACAATAATCACTTGTATTTCGTATTTGCAAGGAACCATTGGAAAATGAAAATTTTAAAGTACTTAGAGTGAAAATGACAAAAGGTGGACAGGATCTACACATTAAAATTATAAAACATTGCTGACAGAAATGAAAGGGAATCGAAATAGGTAGAGAGATACTGTGTTCATGGGTCAGAAGGCTCAATATGTTTAAAGTACACATTTCCACCAAATTGATGTATAAAGTCAATGCAATTCTGGGCAAAATCTCAGCAAACTTGTAGAAATTGACAAACTTCTTCTAAAACTCATACGGAAATGCAAAGGACTTAGATAGTCAAAACAACTTTGCAAAGGAGGAACAAAGTTGGAGAACTAACACTGTGTGATTTCAAGACTTATTTTATTATAAAGTGACAATAATCAGAACAGTGGAGTGACGGTAAGTACCAACATCAATGGAACTTCAGAATCAAGACAAAACAGACCTGCTCATGTATGAATGACTGATTTTTGCCAAAGTGCTAACAGGGCGGGAAGGGAGACATGATAGTCTTTTCAACAAATGCTAGAGGAAACGAGCAAAACCATAGGCAAAAACATGAACTTCAATCCACACCTCATACCACTGACAAAAATTAACTCAAAGAATGGGTCATCGCAGGTTGAAATATCCACAGCTTCCAGAGGAAAATAGAAAAAAAAAATCTTTGAGACCTTGGGTTAGGAAAAGATTTCTTAGATACAACAAAAGCATAACACATAAAAGAAAAAAAATGGATATAGGAGACGCCTTCAAAATTAAAGAAACAAAAGTCATTGTTTAGAAAATGAAAAGATAAGCTACCATCTGGGAGAAAGCATGTCCAAAATCATATATTTAATAAGGGGCTTGATTTCATTATATATAAAGAGATCCCAAAACTCAATAATAAGAAATCAAACAACCCAATTAAGAAACGGACAAAATATTTAAACAGATATATCACCAAAGACCTACAAATCATAAACAAGTAAATGAAAAGGTGCTCATCGTTATTAGCCATTAGAGGGATGCAAATTAATAGCAGGAGCTATCACTCTGCGACTATTAGGATGACTATAATATAAAAGACTGACCATAACGGGCATTATGAGGGTGTGGAGGAATGGGAACTCTCACGCAAGGCTAATGGGTTTGCAGAAATGGATGGGGCTGTCATCAACGGAATCTTGCCAAACCCCATTCAAGGAATTGCGGCTTAATTTCTTCCCTGCCCAATTTGCTTTGCACAGAGCCACTGTAAAGCCAGCTTTCCAAGGTCACACAAGGTCACCTACAGCAGAAGCAAGGTTTTCCCTTCAAGCAAACTGGGGTGGATCTTGCTGTTTTTGTTTTTTTTTTTTTAACCTGAGGCACCAAGAGTGTGAATTAGTATGGTGGGTTCAAGATCCCCAAGCCCTCTTTTGGTTTACTTCTTGATGATTTCAGGTGTCTTGAAAGGTGACACAGAAGGAGAGGAAGGCAGAAGGCACCATGGCTCTTAGCAAGCTCTCGGTAGACAATTTTTTGAGGGTTGAATTCAACTCTGGGTGTGAGTCAGCTGCTGAGCGAGTGCGTTTCTGTCTGCATGTGTCTCTCTGCCTTTGCAGTCAGAGGAAGGGCCCTGGCTCAGGCCAGGAAGAATCTGCTCTAAGCTGATAAAGCCGAAGGCCAGGAACCCCGTGGTTTTTCTGTCTTTGGAAGTTCTCCCCGCGGGGCCTGGGAGGAGAGGGCACTCTCTAGGAGGAGGTACTTTCCCCGCAAAGCATCGGTCTGAATATGGCCCCAGGGAGCAGTTTGCACACATCCGGACTGTGAGACCCTGCGCACCCAGGGCTGGGTGCTCCATTTCAGGGGCTCCGGACCTGGTTTTCTCTCTTAAATGTGTGAACCCTGAAGTTCCGTGCCGCCTCTTGCCTTCTGGGGATGGAGGTGGGAGGGAGGCAGCCTCGGGCTGGGGTGAGAGAGAGACCTGTGTCCTGTCCGTGTCAAACCGCTCCTAGACAGGGGCGTGCAGCGTCCGGTGACCATGGCCGGAGGGCCCCCTGATCCTGACAAAGCCAGCTAGCTCGCTCCGCTTTTGCTGCCTTTTACTTTTTTCTAAAACAATTCTGGGGAGTTTCAACATTCCCAAATGACCAGGGAAACTCTCTACAGCTCAGCCCCAATCAGTCAATGCGGAGAAGACTTTCATCGGATTGTTTTTGTTTTTGTTTTAACCCATTGTTGGTGTGTAAATGGAGCCGTCAATCTAGAAGCCCCCCAGGAGCCCGGGGCATGAGTCTGCAGAGCTGGGTATTTTTAGTCTGCTCTCTCCCAGATTCCAGCTGGTGGACCCCAGTCAGGCTCCTGTGAGGCTCCTGGTGCAAGAGGTTTTGCTGAACCTGATGCAACCGCAAGGTGGGCTTAGCTCATGCATCTCACAGAGCTGTAGCCCTAGAAGCTCAGAGACATGCAGATAATACACAGAAACTCTGTCCAATTTCACCTTAAAATTGAAAAAAAGACCTCTCAACAGGTTCAGACGCCCCTGTGTATGTGTGTGTGTGTGTGTGTGTGTGTGTGAATCCAACTAGTAAAAATTAAAATCATCACATCGCTTCACAGGATGGCAGCACTATGTTGCTTTTCTTTGGCAACGGTCCACGATTGAGCTACTGATTAAAATATACCCTATGAAGTACATGTGTTTCTATGGAATGTCTCCCTGAGTATTTGCTGACTTGCCTCTGAATTACACGCCTGGTGAAGCGGACCCTGGCCGCAGGGAATCGCTTCTCCTTCATGCAGGTGCTCTCTGCGCCCCTCTCTCAGGCTGGGATCTGGGCTGCTCTGGGCTTTCTCTTTTGTTCTGTCCCGTGAGCCCCGCACAGGACATAGAACAGGGAGGCTGCCGTTCACATCCACCGGGGGCCCCTTCCTGGTCATCTGTCAGTGGGACAATAACTGTGGTCTTACCCTCCTGAGTCTCCTCTCCAGATCCAGTTCATAAAGGACGGGAGAGCTGCTGGAGGCTGCATGCTTCAGCCACGTCCTTTCGCTTTCTGCTCCTTGCTTTGCACATCTGTGAGATAAGGAAAAGGTACACATTTAGCAGCAATGATTCAGTTATTTTACTCTGCAGAAAAAGACCCACTGTTACGAAACAGAATTAACACTCGTTAATTCTGGGGTGTGGTTACTCAGGTGTTTGTTATATCCCTCTTGGTATTTTTCTGTATTTTCCAAAGTCTCTTGCCCCAATAGAGTAAGAGGGAAGACAATTTTTTTTAACTTTTTTTTTTTTAATTTCTGAGAGAGAAAGAGACAGCGTGAGCAGGGGAGGGTAAGAGAGAGAAGGAGTTACAGAATCCAAAGCAGGCTCCAGGCTTTGAGCTAGCTGTCAGCACAGAGCCCGAGGGGGGGCTCGAACCCACAAACATTGAGATCATGACCTGAGCTGAAGACAGATGCTTAACTGACTGAGCCACCCAGGCGCCCTGAGGAAAGACAATTTTTAAAAGGATTTGTATGAAATCTGGTCTCTGGTTCAGAGATGGATGCTCTCTGGTTCTGTGTACAGGAAAATGCTCAGTAAACCCCAGAGTCCTGAGACTGTAAGGAGAGGTATTAATATTATTTGTCACGTTTCTGTTCTGCACTGCTCTAGGAATTTACTGATACCCAGCACTAGGCTTCACCCCTACCCACGCTCTCCGCTGTGCAAGGCAGCCAGCCGTTCGCTCACTAAGCTGTTAACCTTTCTGGTGGGATAGGAGTTTTCTAGTTCAAGGCATGTGAGTCCAGAATGATGTCACTTAGAATGTTCTGATTCAGTTCCATCCAAAGCCGCCCCCCACCCCGCACCTGCAACCCCGACCTACACCAAACAGAACCATATACCTGTATGAACACTCCTATCTCCTGTCATCAAACATTTTGCCTTGTATAATAAATTCCCAACTTTGGGGGCTTTAGCAAAAACACATTGCCGGAGAAAACGCACAGTGACATCTCCGCTCCTCTAACTTAAAAACAGCCAAACTAAAATAAGTAACAACAACAACAAAAAGTTGTTTCCCACACATTTGCCCTGCTCTTACCACCAGTCTTCAGCCTGAAATAATTTCATGCTTGAGTTATTAACTTATGAAAATAGGCACAAAAGGGGAAAAATGCGAACAGATCCTCAGCTATATTATTAGTCATTGCTACAGCTGAGTGCATTCCGGCACAAAGGCGTGTTATTCTGCCTGAGTACCTCAGTTTTGAACAAAATGTAACTCACTAATGGGTTATGCCTCATATACCTTCTTATAATCATTAGGTTGCCATTCTCTGTAATTTATCCTGTTTTTCATTAAGAGTATGCTCATTAGACAGGCGTGCGCTCGAGTGCTCGTGTATGTGTGTGTGCATGGGCATGTGTGTGCACGCGTGTGCACACACACGCATACACACATGCACGCACAAATCCCCTTTTGTCTGTGACTGAAAAGAAAGGTCATGGGCTGAGCTGTCAGTCATTTAAGGAAACCACTGTGTTGATAAATGCTAATTATCACTGATTAAGATAATTGATAATTATCATTGATTATAGTGTTTGGAAATCAGGGTTGTGAATGGACGTGAAATGCAGATTCTGAAAAACTGGTGAATTGGGGATAAGAATATGAGTAAAGGAAGGGACTCCACAGAAGCCTTCTGGAGAAGATGAGATAGAGTGGAGGAGTCTGATCTGCCTCGCCTTGGTCTCTATTTGTCAGGGACAGTGCTGGTCTGAACTCTTCCCGGACTGCCCTCACTTGCTGAGTATGCTCAGGTCTTCTGGATGAGCGACATGATTCCAGGCAGTAGCCCCTTTTTTGGAGGTTTGGGGCTTGCGCTCAGAGATGTAGCCCCAAACCTAGTCTGAGTCAAGTGAAAAAGCCAAGTTTGGACCTACTGATTTTTGCTTCTGTGAAGTCCAGAACTGGTTATAGAAATCAAGGCCTGGGGCGCCTGGGTGGCTTAGTCGGTTAAGCGTCCGACTTTCGCTTGGGTCATGATCTCGCGGTTCGTGGGTTCGAGCCCCGCGTCGGGCTCTGTGCTGACTGCCAGCTCAGAGCCTGGAGCCTGTTTCAGAGTCTGTGACTCCCTCTCTCTCCGACCCTCCCCTGCTCACGCTGTCTCTCTCTCTGCTAGAAATAAATAAAATATTTAAAAAAAAAAAAAAAAAAAAAAGAAATCAAGGCCTTTGAGTTTTAACTTCCGGATAGACACAAATACAACAAAAATAGCAGGCAAGAAAATAATCAGGAGAAAGAAAAACGGAAGGGAAATAGGAGAAGCTTGGCGAAGATCAAGGTCTTCACAAACAAGTGTGGATCATCAGAGCCGTCTCCTAAACTGACCAGAGGTCTGCAAGGGGCTGAAGAGCCTGGAAACAGGGCTCCCCACCCCCCACCAATTCTCAGCCAATAAGAGAAGCCCCGGGCATCTTCCCCCTTGAGTAGGACAATGGGATTCTGATTCTCCACCTGACACTTGCCCAGCCAGGAGGGACACTACTTGGGAACCAAATGTGGTCCTTTAACCTCCCTGAAGTGTTAACGAACGCTTTGATTTTGTTCCTTCCTCCCCATTAAGACACATGTGGTTCCACTTTGCCCTGAAAAAAAATCTGATCTCACCTCCCAAGCCAGTTTCTCATCTTCTTGGTCCTGTGAGCCAAGCTCTGCAAGGGGGTCCCCTCCTGTCAGGTGACAGAGATGCCCACCTTGCCAAAGATGACCCTGGCAGGGCTCTGTCTCGGGGGTCGGCACCCCACACTGCAACCAGAGCCCAGGATGCATCACTGTGGGTTTCCCGCTCATGTAAAAGCACAGAGGGGCTTGTGGTAACTCTCAGCCCAGAGTGTCCTGTTAGATGCCAGGCAACACAGGCGCGATGACGTTCCCAGACGCTATGCTTTGTGGGGGCAGTTGGGCTGGACAGAACTCCAGGAAGAAAGAGCCCCCACCCCCACCCCCAGCAAAGATCTGGAATCTTGAGAGGTTATGAAGCCATCTTTGCCCTTGCCCTTCTTTTACTGGTGACACACCGGGGCAAAGAGGTGGCGGAGCTGGACCTAGAAATGATGTTGCTTCTCTCAGCTGGCACTGAATCCCTGAGGCTCATCTGCTGAAACATCCCCCATGCTGTGCCAGTCACAGGGGAAACGTAGGCCACTGCCGCAGAGCTCTGCTCCAGAGACGCACTGTGCCTGGTGGGGGGTGGGGGGGGCGCCCGGGGGGGCACCCCTGGAGATGGCTGCAGGCGCGGTGGAGTCCTGAGAGGCTGGATGAACTCTGTCAGGTGGGAAATGGGAAGGTGGATAGAAAAGTGGTTGTTGTTGTTTGATAGAGAGAGAGAATGTGCTAGTGACTGGGGAGATGGGCAGGGGTGGGGAAGGGGGCGAGAGAGAATCCGAAGTAGGCCCCACGCTCAGCACAGAGACCGACATAGGGCTCGATCTCACGACCCCGGGATCATGACTTGAGCCCAAATCAGGAATCAGACACACAACTGACTGAGCCACCCAGGCGCCCCGAGAAAAATGTTCCTGAGAACAGAAATTCAAACCTGGGAAAGCATCCCCCATCTTATCTCTTTCTTAGACATAAACTCTACAACCCACAGGCCCAGAGTCCTGTTACATGTGTGTTATTTCCTTGGATCCTCACAGACCTCTGTCTGTGAGAGCAGCATCTGAATTAGACCCTCTCCCCCAATTTTTATTTTTACCATCTTTATCACTTTAAGTGTTTAGTTCAGGAGTTACTAAGCACACGAACATTGTTTTACAATAGATCTTAGATCTTTTTCGCCTTGCAAAACTGAAACTCTACCCATTAAACAGTAACTCCCTGTTCTCCTTCCGTGCGGCCCCTGAGAACCACCAGTCTGCTTTCTGTCTCTGTGACTTTGATGACTCGAAGTACCCCACATACATGGGATCACACAGGATTTGCCCTTCTGTGACGAGCTAACTTCACCCAGCATGACGTCTTCCAGTTTCATATATCTTGTCACATGTGACAGGTTTTCCTTCCTTTTTAAGCTGGAGAATATTCCATTGTATGTATATACCACCTTTCGCTTACACAGCCGTGTGCTGAAGGACCCTTGGGTTGTTTCCACCTCTCAGCTCTTGTGAATAATGCTACAATGAACGTGCGTGTGCAAATATCCCTTTGAGATTTTGCTTTCAATTCTTTTGGCGATATACCAGAAGAGGAATTGCTGGATCATATGGTCGTTCTATTTTTAAGTTTTTGAGGAACCTCCATACTGTTTTTCACAGCAACTGAACCATTTCACGTTCCCACCCGCAATGTGGGAGGGTTCCAATTTCTCCACATCCTCACTAACACTTGTTATTTTCTGTTGAGATATATATATATATATATATATATATATATATATATACACACACATACATATATGCCCCCTGAGTGGGTATGAGGTGGTATCTTCTTGTAGTTCCCATTTGCATTTCCCTAATGCTTAGTGATATTGACTTTCCTTTCATATGCTTGTTAGCCATTTGTACATCATCTTTGAAGAGACATCTATCCAAATCCTTTGCTTTTATTTTTTTAAGTTTATTTATTTATTTATTGTTTAATGTTTATTGATTCCTGAGAGAGAGGCAGAGCATGAGTGAGGGAGGGGCAGAGAGACAGGGAGACAGAATCCAATGCAGGCTCCAGGCTCTAAGCTGTCAACACAGAGCCCGACGTGGGGCCCGAACTCAGGAACCACGAGATCATGGCCTGAGCCGAAATCAAGAGTCAGATGCTTAACTGACTGGGCCACCCAGGCGCCCCTCATTTGCCTTTTCCAAAATCAGATTATTGTGTTGTTGAGTTGTAGGAGTTCTTTAAAATCCCCCTCTTTTTTTGTTTTGTTTTTAGCTGAAAAAACTGAAGGCTCAATGAGGTGGGTAACTAACTTGGCTTGAGTGTGCTGTGTGTGTCCCCAGCAGCGGGGAAGGGGGGCCCCAGGCAGCAGCCAGAGCGAGCCATGGGTCCAGCCTCCCGGCCACACAGCCTCGCAGCCAACACTGCCCGGCAAAAGCACACGCTGTGTCCATAGCCTCGTGTGCCCAATTGCCGTTTGGAAACCAGCGGCAGACACAGGTTGCAGAGAACTCAGAAGCGTGTCATAACCACTTTAACGACAGTTCTCCTCTCTTGCTTTCCGCTCCTCTGAGGAAGGGCAGAGAGAAAAGGCTGTTCATGGAAAAATACACTTAAATGGATCAGTACCCTGATGGGCAACCCTTTGCACATCTGTTCTTAACAGGTTTCAGCTGAGACTACTGAAAATATACATAGATCTGTTTATGTGGAACCAGTTAAATCTGATAAGATTACAATTTGGAGGGTAACTCTGGATTTGGTGGTGGGGGGAAGAAAAAACCCTCCACGCTTGGTCTCCACACACGCTCCTAATGTTTTACCACAGATGTTGTTGAGGGAATCGGATTTGCTGCAAATTAAAAAGATCTAAATTATTTGAGATTAGTTACAAACAAACTCAAGATGTCCCGACGGCCTTTCTGCGGCACACAATTCTCACCTCCACCCACCCCCAATCTGGGCCCTAGTCCTTTGTTATCAGAGCGGAGACCACAGCTGGGAAATCACTTGTTTCTGAGTAATTCCGTCCTCACTCCCTGCGTCAAGCCGTTTAGGAGGAAGATGGTAGGCAGGCCGCTCACACACTGAATGTCTAGTTGTCTTCCCCTGCAGGACGCCTGTGGCCCTCAGGGACATGCAGGGAGCAGGGCGGAAGGACAGAATTACACAGGTGCTGTGCTCTTTCCCAAGTCTTTCTTAGGTAGCACTGGAGCCGCCTTTTGAGATCATCCCATTATAGAGAGGAGAAAATGGAGGCTCTAGGATGATTTGCTCAGGACCACACCAACTGTAAAGAATGAGGTGCTGTGAGGGAAGAAGGAGTTTTCCTCTGATCTAAATGTCTTCCTGGTGGGGGGTGCCTGGGTGGCTCAGTCTGTTGAGTGTCTGACTGGCTCAGGTCATGATCTCGAGGTTTGTGAGTTCCAGCCCCGCGTCGGGCTCTGTGTTGGCAGCGGGGAGCCTGGGGCCTGCTTTGGGTTCACTGCCTCTCTCTCTCTCTCTCTCTCTCTCTCTCTCACTCTCGCCTGTGGGGCAAGGCGTCAACTCAGATACCCACAGGGCTCAGCAGAAATGGAAGGGGCCAGGGGCCTGGGCAGCTACTAAACAGCTTTAGTAGATTGATACTGGGGGAGGGAGGGGGTGGAGAATGAAGATATTGTGGCTGCAGATCTCCTGGATTTGGTAAAGAGAGCCAGAATTGCCAGGTTTTTGCATGGTGAAGTCAAACAAAACACCCAGCGCCTGCTGTGGTTTGCAATCCCATTGCGGGAAATTTGGTGCCTCCAGAGGTGAGAGGCAGAGGCTGCAGTGGCTTTGCTTCCTTTCTGAGCAGCGACTTGGGGGTCTATCAAGACTTGGGGGTCTATCAGGGTCCTTGTCTCCTGGTGTACGAGGCCGCTGTCACAGGCAAGGAGTACACAGGTAAGCACCCCGCTCCCTGTATCCCTTCTTCTTCTTCTTTTTTTAATTTTTTAAGTGTTTGTTTTTGAGAGAGAGACAGACAGACAGACAGAGCATGAGTGGGGAGGGGCAAAGAAAGACAGAGCTTGAGCAGGGGAGGGGCAGAGGGAGAGGGAGACACAGAATCAGAAGCAGGCTCCAGGCTCTGAGCTGTCAGCACAGAGCCTGATGCGGGGCTTGAACTCATGAACCGTGAGCTCATGACATGAGCCGAAATCAAGAGTTGGACGCTTAACTGACTGAGCTCCCCTGGCGCCCCCACCCCCACCCAACCCTGCGTCCCTTCTCAAGCCTTTTCTGATTAACTTTGTGGGAATCTTCCCTTAACTCTAGCACACTGTGAACTGCGTTCATCTATAACCATCGATCTAATAATTTATCTCCAAAAGATGACATCAGGCTATAACATGCACCACAGGATACAAGAATAGCAGTCACATGGCCTCAGAAACAATCAGCCCAAATTGACATCTGACAACACTCCCCCACCGCACCCCCAGGGGCCGGAGCTATGATTGGTAAGGTTTTCATTCCCGATGGACCCCACGCTGTGAAAATGCACCTATTTCTGTTCATTGAAACACATTTCTTTTAATAAGCAGCCCGGTGGAAAACAATTGTGAATGGCAGCTTCATTACATGTGGATTTTTAGAACAAAGAAAATATTGCTCACACTCCACAACCTGTTCGATGATACTGAATTTTAATTAAAAAAATGTTACATGTTAAATTGTGACAGGGAAGGTGTGACACTATGCCTATAAAAGAAATCAGGAAGGCAAATTATGGTTGACAGATTGTCTCCGTGATCTAGTCAGTGTTATTTTGTGTTTGCCTTCTCTCTCTCTCTCTCTGTTTTTCTATATGAAAATTTCAGTTTTGAACTAGTGAAGACACACTCCACGCAATATAGACTTCAAATGGGGAGGCCGGTGGGGCTAGAGGGGGGCATGAGAAGGGGGAGGCTTATTTGCTCTCTGGGGGCCTCCAACATTATCTTGGGCAGAGGATGGGTTATTGTCCTAGAAGGCCTCCTCTAAGTGGCTACTGTCCCAGGCCACCATGGAAGAGCCCTTTAAAAGGGCCAGTGTAAGGTCATCTTAGCAGGCTCGATCACAAAGAATGAACTATTTTGAAGGAATAGATTAAATGGTGTACAGGTGGGAGACCGGGATGTTCAGCCCAACCTGAGGTTCACCAGTTGTAAGAGAATTTTCTTCTGAGCTGATGCAAAATGATGGAGAGGAAAATCCAGGGGCTGAAAGTAGGCCATCGTATTGGGTTTCCGAAAGGCCGACTGGTGCAAGGAAAGGTGGTCAGCTTCTTCTCTGGATGGGCTTCCAGGAAATGACTGTCCACTCATGACCTAAAGCCCCATGAAAGAGTAGCTATTTGCCCCAATCACAGAGCCCCGAGATCTGCCCGCACTGGGAGAATCACACCCAGCCCAGCATGTCCAGGAAGCAAGCCGCTTCCCCTTGTCCGGGAGCCCCTCGGGGTTGCTGAGTGAAGCCTGGGTCGTGGGGCTGGCGGGGGTGGGAGGTGGGGGGGGGGGGAAGAATCAGCCTCACAGTGTGGGAGCTTGAGTGTCTACTTCCTCCCGAGAGAACAGGTGTGCAGGCGCTGACTGCAGAGCTAACTGCCTGCTAGAACAGTGCCTAGAATGCACTCAAGGTCTAGGATCCAAACCCGGGGCACTGAACTGCAGACACAAAAGCCCTGAGACTGGGGGTGCTGGTGCAGACTGGGCGAACCACAGCTATGACCCAAGGGAGGTACTGGCCACGCAGAGGGGAGCGTGGAATTCTGTTCTAAAAACACCCGGAAGCCATTCTCACGTTCCAAGCTGGAGAAGGATATGGCTTGGTTTTACATTTCCCGAAGATCGTGCTGGCTTCTGTTTGGAGTAGGGGTCTAGAGGGGTGGGAGACTGGGCTGTGGGCCAGGTGGGAGGCCAGGGGTAGGAGACTGAGGGTCTGCATTTCACAGGTGGGACCAGCACGGCATGGTGAGGAGGGTGAGGCGGGTGAGGGAAGGGTCCACGGAGGTGACATCTAAGCCCTGGTTTACACACTGAGAAAAGGACTCGACAATCCCCAGCTCTCGGGGAGGTTGTGAAGGTTAAAAGTGGTGCCTGACCCACAACAGGAACCCAAGACTGCATTCCCATTGTCCCCTCTGTCTCCACGAGCACAAATAAGCAGATGGCCGTCTTTAGCAATGTTACTTCTGACCCTCGTCCTCAGCAAAGTGGGAAGTAGGGCCTGGGCTGGAATGGGTGACAGGGAGGGGTTGGACTATCCTTTCTGAGAAATCATGTGCAGATCCACAAACAAAATGGCGATGCAATGAACTTCCATGTTCTTCAAAACATTTTGATGCTTACGGAAAGAAATGATCACTGTCGTGAAGCCCAGCGTGCCTGTGGCCCAGAGTATAACTGGAGAGCCGGCCCAGTGACCGTCCTTCGGGCCAGGATCCCTGTGTCTACCTCCTGCACTCACACCTGGCAAAGCAGGGGTGGAGAGTGGGTGAAGGTAGCAGAATTCCCACTCTCAGGTCAAACGTACACATCTGGGCTCACACCAGGCATAGTACACAATCCCACACTAAAACCTCAAGGTCCCCATTCTTGTGAAGTTTATAAACAGGGCCATCCAGCCCGACCCCATGGGGTCTTCCTATGGCTGGGAAGACTCCCTGGAGGAGAAGGGGCATCTGGACTGTGTGAAAGATGGGAGGGAGTTGCCGATGGGGTCGGGCTCCCTGCTCAGGGTGCAGCATGGAGAAGCACACATGACCAGTTTTCTCTGAGCCAGCACATTTTCCGTTCTAAATATAGCCCAAGATGACCCAAGACATCTTCCCCCTCACAAGGAGACTCAAGGTTCTGTATTTTCCCGCATTCCTGTGACTTCTGAGAGAAACGAACAGTGAGATCTGAGGCTTTTCCCTCCCATTGCCTGATCCCATGGATCCTGGGTCCTGAGGAACAATGTCCACAACCCCCCCTTGAGAGAAGACCCTGCCCTCAACATTTAGCCCCCAACATTTAGTAGCTATCAGAATATTTCACCAGCCCACTCCCTCCAGCAGAGTGAAACAGCCTTCTATCTACCTGGGAAAGGTCGCTCGTCACCCAGGCCGGAAACAAGAAGCTTCCCGCCACCCTTGTGTTGGCTCACCCCAGCATCTCAGGAGCGAGGCCCAGCGTGCTGAGTTTTAACTGGACAACAGATTCCTACTTCCCCTTGGAACCTTGCTGCAACACCGAGATGAACCTTTCATCACATTTCTGGAAGGTCCAGGGTACAAGCCTTTCAGAAAGGGGCACCATGGTGACTCGTGCCTGAAAGGGCCTTCTCTGCTTGTTTGCGAAGGGGGGCGGGGGACAGTTTTCTGTATCCGAGTGGGGATCTGCTAATTGCTGCACAAGCACTTCTGGGGAAGTTCAAGTTTCCAAAGGCCTGTCGTTAACTCTGACAGCGCCAGCCTGCGTTTCCCAAACAGGGTGCTTGAGGGCATTGGTGCAAAGGCCTTATGGGAGACACAAATTGCAGTGGGTACCTCCAAAGGGTTAATGACCAAAGAGTGAGGACAGTCACGTTAAGTTATATATAGCAAAGAGTGAGCAAAGTAGGCAAGAGGAAAAAAAGATAGGAAAAAAAAAAAAAAAACCACATGGATAAACTCCCCCCCGCCCCCGTCCATAGCCCCCTCCCCTTCGGCAACAACACTATATATACAGACCGCAGATTGGGGCACAGTTAAATTTGGCACACAGAGACTACAGCAAAGAAAGAAAACATATCAAGTTACGCGGAGCCCTATTCAGATTTGGGCCTGGGCCTCACCCGCACAATGCTCAGCAGAGGAGAACAAGGCCTTGGTGTGTTGTCGCAAAGCGCACCGGGCGAGCTTTGCTTTCCTTTCAGTCCTTTGCTGGCCCAGCCCTGGGCAACAGGTTAAGTCCCTGGCCCACAGGTGGAGACAGATAAAACAAACCCGAATGGTGTAATGGGCTGCAGGAAACCTTTCTTTCAAAACTTGATCCATCTCCAGAGAGGAAACACGCAAGGACTTTGCTCTGGACAGTAATCTATTTTCTTAGGGCAGCTGGGAGAGACCTGGTGGCCAGGGTAAATAGGCAAAGAGGCAGCGGCAGAGTTTTGGCAGGCAGAGCCGCAAGGGAAGTTTGAAAAGACCACTTCCTACACTCTTTTCCCAACCAAGAGTAAGCTGTCAATCTCACAGGATGAAGGTGCTCTGGAAAAAGCCAGTGGGGAGAGAGGGGGCCCCTCCTGCAAGGGAGAAACCTAAGCCACAGGTGCATGCTGGGATCCCCTCCTCTCCCCCCACCTCCTCCTCCAGGCCAGTTCACCTGGCCAGAACCCAGCCTGAAAGTCGGCTCCCCTCAAAGCTCACTGAGTAGGGAGAGCAGACCGCCGGGACTTCTGAAATGCAACCCGGGTGGGTTTCAGCCTCCGTGTAGAGCAGCCGGACAGGCAGGCAGGCGGCAGGCAGGTTGCCAGCAAAGACTGGCTGAGTCTCTCCTGCATGCAAAGCGGGCACGGGGAGGGTCAGATATGCTTTAGTCATCAGACATTGTCCCTGCCAGCAGACGCTTAGGACTCCCGGAGGAGATGACACAGCCACCGACTGGCACTTGTCAGCTCGGCCTGCACAGAACATCAGCGGTCATAACGATACTCCCCGAGTCACCAAGCATGTGGGTCTTTTCAAGCCGTGCCATGTGGTTACCCTGTTTCGGCTTTACCTGACCTCCGGTGGGCAGGGCAGGGCAGGGCGTAGCATGGCCGCCATTTTGCAGGGAAAGGAATCGAGGCACAGTGAGGAGGCCACATCGCACCTGGGTGGGTACAGAGAGCGGCCCGTACCCTGGCCCTCCTGTAGGCGTACGTAAGGAGTGGTCTGCTCTCTTGGCTCTCTGAGCAGAAAAGATCCTGTAAGATGTCGGATTGTGTCCTCTTAAATTTCATGTGTTGGAGTCCTAACCCCCAGAACCTCAGAATGTGACCTTGTTTGGAATTAGGGCCGCTGTCGATGTAGTGAGGTAAGATGCGGTCATACCACATTAGGGAAGGCCCCTAGTCCAACATGGTGGGCGTCTTTATAAAAATTAAAGGGGAAGTTTGGACAGAGACAGGCACACACAGAGAGAACACCACGTGGACACGAAGGCAGAGATCCAACTGTCGAGTCGACGAGCCACAGAATGCCACAGATTGCCACCAAGCCCCAGAAGCAGGGGGAGAGGGGCCCGGAGCGGATTCTCCCTCACAGCCCTCAGAAGGGACCGACCCTGCTGAGACCTTGATCTCGGACTTCTGGCCTCCAGAACTGTGAGACAGTACGTTTCTGTTCGAAGGCACAGTTGTTGATACTTTGTTATGGCGGCCCTAGCAAATACAGATGACGAAAAGGCCAAGGTATCTGTGGTTAGTTTATCTTGAAAAACTGGCTTTGAAGCCCCCTCCAGCCTGGCTCTCCAGACATTTATTCTATGCTTCGTTGTCCAAACAAAGAGTGAAACAGTGCAATTGCAAGACTGGTCCATGAGTTCTCTGTTCCAGAACATCCCGCCAACAAAAAGAAGGAAAGGCCCCTTTCTCTTCTCAAAATCCTAACCCTACTTTGTTCTCCACAGAAATCATATGCTGTGAAACTTCCCAGGCATCCCAACTAGTTTTCAGGAGAAAACTCAATGGAACCTCATTCGCATGACTGTGATGATGAATGCCAGCCAGTCAGGAGCCTGAAGGGTTAGCTCGCCCAGGTAGGGAATTGGGTCACACAGACCATTGGCCGAAGTTCGGCCTTCTGCCCTGACCACGTATGTTGTCCTTACTGTGAAACATCCCCATTTGGCGGGAATTCTTCCTGGCGTGGCAGCGCCAGCACCCCTGTGCCTTTGTATCCAGATTGAACACAAAGCCTAACTCCCCTGTGCTGGGGGTTAGGTTCCCCTGGCGGTGTGGAGCCCAGAGACGCCAACATCCTCTCAGACTAAGGAAGCCCTCCCAGAACTCGTCACCATCCTGCCCCAAACCCCCAAGTGATGGAGCCTTGGGCACGGTGGCTCTCAGGGCTGATTTCTGGTGTGCTAACGTGGACCACGAAATAAGGCTTATGAGCCTTGGTCTTTGAGCGCCCTCCTTTCTCCCTTGCTTTACACCTGAATTCAGCCTCCCGTTCTACATCCGCCCGCCCAACTGTGTCTTTTAGCTTTGCTGTTACTCCACAGCATCCTATTGTTCAGACAAGTTATTTCTCCTCCGCCAAGAATTCCCTGGTACGTCAGTTAGGATGTAGGATTTTGAGAGACTCATGCTTCCGTCCTCCCCCAACTCCTGCACTTTAGTGATTTGCATGTAGAAGTTACTCAGTACACATTTGTTGACGGTGGATTCAACCTGAATATCTTCTGCTCATCTACTCTTGTTATCTGTTTTGATCCCAAATCCTTTGCCCATGTGGTTCCGAAGTTCCTCCCACGTCAGGATTCGGTCTGCTCTTCAGGGATGCTGGTATCTCCTAATTTAGACAGAATTTACAGGAGTGTTCACTGTAGCTGATTTTCCATCAACTCAGAGTGAAAGAACTCATAAACTTTTAGGGCTGAAAGATTCTCCAGAAAGTATTTAGCCCATTTCTTTAACAAGAGGCCAGGTGACTTGTCCAGGGTCAAATGGTTGGGTAAGTGGCAGAGAAGAGCCTAGAAGCCAGATGTCCTGGTTTGATGTGAGGCCTATTGTCATGTGGATGGAGACATCATCTCTATGGCTGGTGTAGGGTGAGGGGGGATGCCACATCATATCTGTTCTAGAAGGTTCCTCTGTTAGCCCCTGGGCATTTCAGCTTAACTTTAACAACTCCCAAGCGAGTCCCGCTACCTTTGTCACCTTTGTCTGTTCCACAAGGGATGCATGTGAGCAGCTGGGAGATGGACCCAGCCCCAACACAGCCAGGTCACACAGACGCTGTTCCTAGCAGCAGAGACATGGTCTCCTGTTCCATCTCCCAAATCCACAGATATGACTGACAGGGAATGTCTTCCACTTAGAGCCACGCAGATCTCAGAGCCAGGTCTGTTTCCAACCACTGAGGAAGCATAAAGCAAAACAGTCTTGTCGGCATAGACATATGCTTCATTGTTTTCAATCTGAACACATGTTTTTACATCAAGAGAAGGGCTTGTGGTCGGGCTAGGGGGAGCTGAAGGGAGATTCAAAGGTTCTTCAGCGCTTAAAGATCTCAACCTCTTCAAAGTTTCAACCCTCAGAGCTCTTACGGCGTTTCATCCCACTCAGTGGAGGCGCTTCTCTGCCCACACTCTCAGGTGCATGCGTGGGGACTCGACTGTGGTCCAGAAGGAAGAGAAAGGAAACAGGATGGTCACCCCACTGCAGGTATTTTCCCCAGAGGATGTAACTTTCTCCGTTGGGATTTGATGAGCTCTGTAAGGCACGTTCACGTGCAGAGAGCAGGAGATGCCTGGCTGCTAGGGAGGCTACCTTAAGCCATGGCGGTCATGGGTGTCATGAGCTCACCCTGGTGGGGAGTGAGCACCTTCTGTCTAGGACCCTGGGCAGGTGGGTGTTGGCCAGAACCAATGTCAGGGACAACAGGTGATCAAGAGAAACGGAGAAGGGTTTGCATTCAGTTACCACTTTCTAGCCCCAGTGCTGTCAACCACAAGTTGGAGATAATAAGTTCCTTCCATGATATTTTTGGGGCTCATTACCTGTGAAGGTGCTTGGCACAGTTCCACGGACAGGAAGGAATTCCAGCACCCGTGCCAGCTCCTCGTCTCTTCTTTCTGAGATGACTGTTTCCAAGGGGAAGGAGCAGCAAGATGATGCCTCCAACCTGCAGGTCATGTCCAGGCAAGGCAAGTTGGAGGGGAAGAATACCACTCACCCTGGGCCCCAAACGGTTTGTCATCGGAGGGGCACGTGGGAAACAGAGTTGCCAGGTGATGGGTGGGGCCAGGAGAGGCCAGCACGAGCCCTGGGGTCACTGCTCACACCCTTACTACTTTGGATGGGCTCTTTGCCTCCTCAGCTGTCTATAAATTGGCCCATCTATAAGTTGGAGCAGACGGCACACAGCGCAGGGGCGTGGCAAGGCTCCTGCGGAACGATCCAGGAAGATGGCTGGAAATGACAAGGTGCTGAAACCCCTGTGACGGTGCTGTTGTTCTCAAGGAAGGGAGAAAGGAGGGAGAGCATGAGAAGCGACGGGGAAGGGATTAGCCTTTATTTAATCTTTTTAAATTTTAAAATAGTTTTACGTTTCCAGAAGAGTCGAAAAAAAGAGTCTGAAGAGTTCCCATATACATCACGTACAGTTTCTCCTATCATCCAGCTCCTATGTTAGGATGGAACATCTATCCTATTTAATAACCAATGTTGATATGTTATTATTAACTAAACTCTATACTTTCTTCATACTTCATTTGTTCGGACCAAATGTCCTTCCGCTCTAGGATTCCATCCAGGATCCCACATTACATTTTGTTGTCAGGTTCCCTTTAGGTTCCACTTGGCTGGGGCAGTTTCTCTGATTTCCTTTGTTTTTGATGACCTTGACAGTTGTTGGGAGTGCTGGTCAGGCATTTTGTAGAATGTCCCTACATTGGGATTTGTCTGGTGTTTTCCTCATGATTAGGGTAGGATTGTGGATTTCTGGGAGGAAGATACAGAGGTTAAGTGCCATTCTCATCACATCATATCAAGTGTACAGACATCTACATGACTTCTCACTCTTGATGTTGACCTTGATGTCTGGCTGAGGTAGCGTGTGTATGTGTTGAGTTTCTTTTCCCCCTTTTCATACTTTATTCTTTTTTTTTTTTTTCTTTTAGTTTATTTATTTTGACACAGCTGTCAACGCAGAGCCCCACATAGGGCTCAAACTCACGATCCACAAGATCATGACCTGAACAGAAATCGAGAGTTGGACGCTTAACGGACTGAGCCACCCACGCACCCCATCCTGTAGTCTTTGAAAGGAAATCACTATGTGCCCTCCACGCTTAAGGAGTGGGGAGTTCTGCTCCACCTTCTCGGGGGAGAAGTAGCTACATCAATTATTTGAAATTGTTCTGTGTGGGAGAGTTGTCTATCCCCCCCCCCATTCATATATTCACGTGATCAGTAGGGAATATTTCATATTCATATGTATCAGTATGAATCATGGATATTTGCTTTATACTTGTGTTATTTACAACCTGTCACTACGTTATTGCTCAGATTATGCCAGTTTGGGGCATTGAGAGCTCTTTCCAATGGCTGCTGGGTTCCTTTGACACCCCCCCCCCCGCCACCATTGTGTATTGCCGTTTGTTTTTCTGAGCACTTTCTTACTTTCTGACATTATAAGGCACTCCGGGATCATCTTGTATATTCCCTGCCCACCCTAAAATCAGCCATTTCTTCCAGACGTCCTAATTCCTTTAATCAGACAATGACACTAAAATCTGAAATCTGGGCACCAGATGTGCTCGTTGCTGCGAGAGTGTCATTTCTTTTACACCCTGTTAGCTGACAGAGCAAGGAAAGAGATGTGTTTACACCAACCGGTATGTATCTACAGATATTTTGTACGCACCCCTCTGTGTCTATATTATGCTAAACACAAGTTCTTACTGACGTCTCCAATGCTAATCCGTGACCACGTGAGTCATTCCAGCCTCCCCGCTTTGTCTGTGCCCAGTCACTCCAACAACGAGTACCTTGGCTCCCACCATCTGCCACCCATTTACTTCACTTTTCAATTCCAAAATTCACAATGGGTGGCTTCAGAATCATTAACTCATATCCCATGGGAAACACTTCATCAATATACAGTGCTACGTATAATTTCTTTTGCTTTCGGTCTTACGAATTCCACTCATTTCCAACACTACTTGCGGCAGCACATTTTATTCTCACCCATTCAGTGGGGTGATTTCCTGTATTTGTATTACAGTTAGATTTTTTTTGTTTTGGGTCAGACTCAGCAGTCCATCGCAGAATCCCCCAACCCCTCGAACACTTTTTAAAAATTTGCATACATTTGAAAATCTCCTGAGATGAAAACTTGGATGATTGATTTTGGCTCTTTATTTTTTTTCTAATATATGCACTTAACACTATAAATTTCCACTATTCTGCATTTTGTCACTGTGGGTTAGTTTATATATTTAAAAAATTTTATGTAAACAGATTTATGCAGTTTGTGTCCGTCCCCTCCCTCCCCCAGCTCCTTTCACTCAGCGTAATTATTTCAGATTCATTAATGTGCCTGCATGTGTCGCTAGTTTGTCTCTTATTGCTCAGTCGTATTCCATTACATGCATGTGCCACTGTGTGTTTACCTATTTACCTGTAGCTGTACCTCTGGATTCTTTCCAGTATTGAGTCATTAAAAATAAAGCTGCTACTATAGCATTCATGTGGGAGTCATTGTGTGGACATATGCTCTCACTTCTCTTGGCTAAATACTTAGGAGTGGACTGGCTGGGTCATATGGTAAAGGTATGCTTAACTTGGAAGAAACTGCCCACCCATTTTCCAAAGTGGATGGACCACGTTACATTTCCACCACCGCATGTAAGGTTCCAGTCCTTGCCCGCTTCAGCATGGCGAGTATTGTTAATTTCAGACATTCCAATAGGTGTATGGTGCTCTCTCGTTTCCGTTTGCATTTCCCTAGTTACTAATGATATTATACTTATGTACCACTCATACTTCTTCTTTGGTGAAGTCTGCTCAATTCCTTTTCCCATGTATAAAACTGGGTTGTTTGCATTTTTCTTATTGATTTTGAAGGTTGTTTTTTTTTTTTTTAATATTCTGGATTCAAGTCTGTTATCAGATATGTGATCTGCAGGTCCCTCCTAGTTGTGGCTTATCTATTCCCTTCTTTACAGGGGTCCCTCATAGAGCAGAAGTTTTAAAATTCTATGAAATCCAACCTATCAAACTTTTTATATGCTTTTGCTATCTTATCTAAAAAGTCTTTGCCTAGGGGTGCCTGGGTGGGTCTTTTGATTAAGCATTAGACTCCTGATCTCTGCTCAGGTCATGATCACACAGTTCCTGAGGTTGAGTCCTACATCGGATTCTGTGCTGACAGCACAGAGCCTGCTTGGGATTCTCTCTCTCCCTCTCTCTGCCCATCCCCAGCCTGCATGTGCACGTGTGCATGCATTCTCTCTGTCTCTAAAACATAAATAAGTAACCTTTAAAATGGCAAATAGGGGCACCTGGATGGCTCAGTCAGCTGAGGGTCTGACTTCAGCTCAGGTCATGATCTCGCAATTTGTGAGACATTGGGCTTGCTGCTGTCAGCCTGTCTGCGCAGAGCCCGCTTCAGATCCTGTCGCACTCTCTCTCTGCCCCTCTCCTGCTTGTGCTTTCTCTCTCAAAATATAAATAAAATAAGTAATTAATTAATTAACTAACTAACTACAAGTCTTTGCCTGACTCAGGGATGCAGATTCAGTTTCAGAGTCTCTTGGACCTGCCTGTCTGCTTAGATTTTTCTTCTATATTTTCATGTCGCACTTTATACAGTTATACATAGGTTTTCAAAATGGGCCTGTGATCCATTTTGAGTTAATTTTTAGATATGGTGTGAGGGGTTTGTCAGAATCCAATTTTTCATGCAGGTAATTATTCAGTTGTTCCCCAGCATTTACTGAAAGAGTATTTTTTTCTATGGAGCTGTCTTTGTATTTTCACTGAAGATCTGTTGTCCATATATCTGCAGGCCTCTTTTCTGAAACATATATTCTGTTCTCTTGATCTGTTTGTCTGTCTGTACGCCAATATATACAGTGTCGTTCCAAGGACTTTATAACAAGACCTGAAATCAGGTAGTGCTAGTCCTCAAAGTTGTTCTTTTTCAGAATCCTCTTGGTTTTCACCAAGAGCTGATGTGTTTTTTTTTGCATCTTAGGATCAGTTTGTTGATTTTGACAAGAACAAAAGGGATTAGGGATTTTTGACTGGGATTGTGTTGAATCTATGTCTATTTATTTACGTTTTACTCAATTACTCTCAGTCATACTTGATCGTGTTTAGTATATAGGCCTTTCTCATCCTTTGTCAGATTTATCCCCAAGTAGTTCTGATTCTTATGTGTCTAGAAATGGCATTTTTAATTTCAATTTCAGACTGTGTGCTGCTTGTACATAGGCATGCAACTAATTTTCTTGTACCGATCTTCTATCTTACACCCTTTCCAGACTCACTGGTTCCTTTTAGTGGCTTTTTGTGGATTCACTTTTTTTTTTTGCCATTTTTTTGGTTTCATGTGAGAGAACAAATTTAAATAAAGCTACTCTGTTTGACTGTATTGGAAGTCTGATGGGCTTGTTTTTAAAAAGTGTATCTACTAAGGTGAGTGAAGGTATGCGTAGAATCACTGTTAAGGCACGCTGTCAGCAAGACCCCACATACATAGAAAAAAATGGGCCCAATCTGCTTTCTCGGGCCGTGAATACAGAAGGTAATGCTTAGAACACTTTACTCAGTTGACCACACTTAGATATGTTAAGATGTGGCTTGAGAGTCCTACCTGCAGATGAGCGTGTTAAACCCAGTGATTTCGTGTATATCACTGATGCTCACCAAATTATGGCACCTCCAACAGATGTCAAATAAGTTCACTGACATGAAAATCTTGTTGTTTATTACAGTACTCATTATCTAATGCTGCATAACGATTTATCACGGATTTCAGCCGCTCCAGACACAATGCTGGAAGCCATGAGCCCAGGCGGGCTCAGCTGGCTCTCTGCTCAGGGTCTCACAAGCTGAAATCATGGTGCCAGCCAGCTTATGCTCCTGTCCGGAAACTCTAGGGGAGGAGCCACTTGTAGGGTCATTAAATGTGTTGGCAGAATTCAGTTCCCTGATTGGAGGCCTGGAAACCCCGCCTCCCTGCCAGCTGTCAGCTGGGGGTCATTCTCCACTTCTGGAGGCCTCCCGCGTTTCCTTAGCTTGTGGACCCATCTTCAAAGACAGTTACGTTACATCAGATCCCTCTAATTCTTCTCGGCCCTCTTTAAGGGCTCATGGGATTCCCTTGGGCCAACCCAGATAATCCACGATAATCTTTCTATAGGAAGGTCAACTAATCAGTAACTTGAATTAAATCTACAAAGTTCTTTTTGCCATTCATGGGCATGAGAGCTTCTCATGGTCAGAGGTCCTGGGGGTTAGGCACAGAATCTTGAAGGCATATTTAGAATTGTGCCCTATACAATTAGCAAATAAAATCAGGAGTGACAAAAAGTATATGCAGTATGACAACATTTTTATAAGGAAAGATACATGCTGTACAAAATTGTGGGTAATGTTTACTTTGTTCTTTATCCTCTAAATTAAAAAAAAAGCTTTTATCTTAAAGTTTATTTATTATTTATTTGAGAGACAGTGAGAGCGAGCAGGGGCAGGGCAGAGAGAGTGAGGTAATCTGAAGCAGGCCCCAGACCCTCAGTGTGGAGCCTGATGCGAGGTTCAAACTCATCTGTTGTGAGATCATGACCTGAGCCTCAGCCAAGAGTCAGATGCTTAACTGACACAGCCACCCAGGCGCCCCTATCCTCTAATTCTTTTTTTTTTTTTTTTTTAACAATAAACATATATCTTTAGAGTGCTATGAAGAGTTTACATACAACCCAAACTCATAAATAAAAAATTCATTTGCAAGACACAACTCAGGGTGCATTTTTCCCACAGACACAATGTTTTGGGGTGATTAGAATCCTAGGACATTCCACGAATGACTTTATCCTAAAGCTCCATGCCCCAGGCACTATTTCTAGTGGGTAATAAATTCCAAGTTTTAATGCAAGATGTTAAGAATAGATGTTTCCCCCCTTCCTGTGCACCTCCCCCAGCAAGAAGCACCAGTGGGCAGCGGGCTGGTGTCCAAGAGCTACTGTGAGGCCCTAAGCAAGAAAAGACCGCCCCTGCACTAAGAGAGGAGGGGATGAAGCCCCTCCTCGCAGCACTGCCCCACTGAACTGGCCTCGGCACACGCAAGTCTGTGCGCATGCGTGCGCACTAATGTCTGGGCGGGAGCATCTTGGGAGCACGTCGGTGCGCGCATGCTGCGTGCTGCTGGCGACCTCGTGCAAGTTCCCAAGCCACTTCCCAAAGAGTCCACTAAGAAACTTCTGTTTTTCCAAGCATATATGTTTTATGGCAAGTAAGCACTCTGTGGGGTGTGATTATATACCTCATAATCTTAACGACAGTTTCATCCTCTCCTGGAGGCAACCCCTTGCACCTGTCTCCTGTCCCCTGTCCTTCTGGCCACGCTCACTTTCTGCACAGGCTTGTCCTCTCTCTCGCCCTCCTTCTCCCTCAACCTCCTGGACCACTTTCTCCCTGATCTCTCCACCCCAAACTAGAAACAGCCCAGATGTCCTTCAGTGATGAACGGTTACGCACACAAACCGCAGCACATCTACGCCTTGGGGGCGCTATGCAGCAATCGAGAGGGTGCTGGGTGTCCACACGCTGGAGGAATGAATGGGTGGATCTCCCGAGAGTTATGCTGAGCAAAAAAGGCATGCATACCTCCCAGTTCCACTTATACGATATTCTTGAAAGGACAAAATTATGAAAGCAGAGAACAGACTATTGGTTGGCGGGAGTTATAGGAGAGAGAACAGGAGAGATGGAGGTATAGCTATAACAGGCAACATGAGGGGCGCTTGGGTGGCGCTGTCCATTGAGCATCTGACTCTTGGTTGAGGCTCAGGTCATGCTCTCAGGGTTTGTAAGATCGAGCTTGGAGTTGGGCTCTGTGCTGACAGTGCAGAGCCTGCTTGGGATTTTCTCTCTCTCTCTCTCTCTCCTCTATCTATCCCCCCTCCCCAACTGTCTCTCTCAAAATAAATAAACATTTTAAAAAATAAATAAAATGGCAACCTCAGAGATCCTGTCAGTGACAGAAGTAAAGCATAGCTTGGCCATGGGGACAGATACCCAGATCCACACATGGGATAAAAGTGCATGGGACAGAATGCATATGCACACACATGCGCACACACGCACACACACACTCGGAAATATCTGTAAGTGTTATCAGTGTCAATATTCTGATTGTGCTATACTATAGTTCTGCCAGATGTCACTTTCGAAGGAAATGAAGTAAAGGGCACACAAGATTTCTTTGATTTATTTATGAATTTACAAAGATCTTAGAAAAAAATGTTGAATTGAAAAAAGTGAAGAAGTAAAGATTTTCTCAGACACACAAAACCAGAGGGCATTCATTGCCTGGAGATCCGTCCTGCAGGAAATGTGACAGGAAGTTTTTCAGGTAGAAACTTGGGTTGGCATAAGGCAGGGGTGAGTGTTGGAGAAGGAAGACATGAAGGTAAAAAAAAAAAAAATTTTTTTTTTCTTGGCCTTAATTGATTTAAATTACCAGCTGTGGTTTTATAGCTTTCTTATTATATTTTGGAGTTAATTTTTTGTTCAAGTGTCAAGGATTTTTTTTTTTTTTTTTTTAAGTTTCAGGCCTCAGGCAGCCTCTGCACTCATGGACCAATGGGTAGAAGGATCTGGAAGGAACCCTGAAGGCACCAGGTTCTCCTAAGGGTGCTCAGCCTCACCCTGCCATGGTCCCAATTGTCTCTAAGAAACCATGACAGCTTTTATTGAAGGGGGACCACTGACTCCTCAGCACGTGGATGTTGTCCAAAGCCATCAGGGTGAGTGACAAACGAGGGCACTGGAATCACGCAGATCTGAGTTCAAACCCCAGTTTTGCCTCTTAGCTGTGTGACCTGGAACAAGTTACTTAACCTCTCTGGTTCCAGGCCTCATGTTTAAAAGTACTCTTCAGAGCACTGTGGCAGTTATAGGACCTAACACATGGTCCAGAGACTGCCATGTGACCGATACTAAACAATGTTCATTTCTTCCCTATTAGGATGTTGATGACTGTCCCTCTCACCGAGTAGACAGTTGGCACGCCCACACAGAAGACTCCACTCTTTCACGAAATTCCCATGGAAAATCTACAGTGCTTTGTTCTTCCTTGAAAGTGTATTCTCTGCAGGGAGGCAAGCATAACTACCACTTCTTGGTTCTCCTTAAAGCTTAAGCTGATGACAAGTGACATAGGTGGCCTTGCAGCTCGAGGAAACAGCTCTGGATCCAGACAACCTGAAGGAACAACAACCCCACTCTCCCAAATCCCCTTGAGAGCTGGAGCATCATGCCGCCTTTCTGAGGCTCCAAATGCTTGGTGCCTTGGTTTTAATACAATCTATTGCTCATTTCTCTATGCACAAATCAAAATGGTGTCTTTAAAATGAAACTCAGTTCCTGTCAGGCCTCTACTCCCTAAATCCACTCAGTGGCTCACTTGAACGAAGAGCTGTTAATTAGGGAGGCTCACAAAGCCCCAGAGCTGCTCCAGCCTTTCCGCTCCCCTGCTGGCTCGCACCACTCAGCCACACTCACCTTCTGTCTGTTTCTCAACAACTTGAGTGCATTCAGCCCCAGGGCCTTTGCACATGCTGGTTTCTCTGACTGCAGTGCTCTTCCCTGATCTGAGCATGCTGGCCTCCCATCTTCTTGCCCTGTCTCCGGTGCCATCTTAGCAGACAGCCTTCCCTGACCATCTTCTAAACTGGAGGGGCTGCCTCTCCTTCAGCAGTCCCCTTTTTTCTCCCACTTTGTCCCACAGCAGGTACCACAGTCCAAAATGATCACATTCATTTACATGTTTACTTGACTTTTGCCTGTTTCCTTTTTCAAGGACATCAGCTCCATGGGACGAGGGACCGTGACGTTGAAATCCCCGGTGCCGAGATCTAGGCCAGGCATATGGTGTGGGTGGTTCCCAAAACCTACTTGTAAATGAATAATTGTTCCTTCCCATCCCAGCACAAGTACTCACGCCCTGCAAAGGCAACTCAGGCTCAGGAATCCCCGGAGAGTCATTTGTGACGCCAAGCCATCCCCAGAGCACACTGGGTGAAGCTTACCCAACAGAAACATGCTAATGACCTCCACCGGTCATACGTGGCATCGGGCCCGAGAACAGAGGCTTCCCGGGCCAGGCTTGGGGCCAGGACAGGAGGTGCTGGAGAGGGGTTAACCGAGTGGGTGCCCGCGCGCGAGTGCAGTCACGTAGGCGGATTGCTCGGGATTAGGGAGTGTGCTAATTCAGCTGACACCAAGGCAAAGGGATCGTACCTGAGGAAGATTTACATCTCCTCTTCCCTCTCTCGTTGCCCCCACTCCTCCCTGGGCTGCACACCGCTCCCCCAGCGGCCGTAACCCTGCAATAGTAACGGTTCGGCGGCCGCCACTCAGCCTGCTGAGCTCAGGCCAAGACGAGAGGGCTGCCCCCACTCCCCGCCGATGTATAGATATGTAGCTATATCCACAGAGGATCATTTGTCAGAAGGCTCCGGGAGAGAAATGACTATTCCATAAAGATTTCATTTTTGTTGGAGCCTATCCACGTCTCTACATTGTCATAAAAATTCAATAGGAAACCTCCATAAAAAAAAGGGAGGCACAATTAAAAAGAAATAGGGACAGCTCCAGGAGAGGTTGGAGATTAGAGACCAAGAGGCCCCGTTCAGGCGGGGGAATTTTATGAGCTACCAAAGAAAGAAAAACACACCACACAGAAAAAGTACCCAGTGGAAACCTCCCTGGTTACCTTAGGTGAGGCGAACCAGCCCGTCTGGGGCTCTCATCTCTGAAGACTATGGGGCAGGCACCCAGGGCGCCTGTGTGGTGCAGTGGCCATCCTGCCCAGCAGGCGGCTGTGTGTGTGGGTGCTGGCTGGACAGGGGCGTGGACCCCCAGGGAACGCTGTGTCTCAGCGGTCACAGAGCCAGGGAAACACCGAGTCTCTGAAGCAGGAGACCCCTGCCCATGTCGGAGCCACAGAGATCTGGAGCTCTGGACAAGATAATCCTCAGCTGTTCCATGGCCTGGGGATCGGGTTGTTACCCCAGCAATCGTAGCGAGGGAGAAAGGCCTTTTAGCATAATTTCAGGAAGTCAGATCCTTAACCACCTTTGGATCAGAATATTCAACCTCAAGTTCCCCATTCCCTTTCTTTTACTTATTTTTAAAATTTTCTCTTAACATTTATTTGTTTTTGAGAGACAGAGAGAGGCAGAGCATGAGCGGGGGAGGAGCGGAGAGATAGAGAGAGAGGGAGACACAGAATATGAAGGCTCCAGGCTCTGAGCTGTTTGTTAGCACAGAGCCCAACGCGCGGCTTCAACTCATGAGTTGCAAGACCATGACCTGAGCTGAAGCCGGACCGTCAACCGACTGAGCCACCCAGCCCCCTCCCCATTCCCTTTCATCAGTCTGTTTTCCTGACTGCACACACAATAGATGTTCATTGTAGAAATTTTTTAATTTTTTAATCTCCAAAAGGAGATTAAAACTGACCATCATCCTTCCACCTAACTCTACGCATCTCTCATCCTGATGTGTTTATCTCCCGATCTTTGAAAAAATGCTGTTTGTAAAGAAGAAAATTATAGAGCCAGCTTGGGTATTGAAAATGGGGCGGAGAGAGGAGAACCGCCGTCCAAAGCAGCCCACGTGCGCACAATGACCTAGTTCCTAGGGGACAGAGCTGAGTTGGTAGACAGCATTCCTGTCCAGCAGAATCTTGGATAGCTCAGAGGAGAAACCAGAGGCTTACACAATGGGGGCTGGAGGAGGAAAGAAGTGGGGGAACCCTCAGGGTTTGACCACCAAAAAGCAGCAGTAAGATGTGATGGCCTGCCCCCGTATGGATGGTCCCTTGGCAGAGATCATGAATGTGTAAGCCTTTCCATGCTCATTTGCCAATTACATGCAGTTTGTGGTAATGTCTGGTTCTGATGCTGATCCTATCTACCCTTGCTCTAGTGCATGACCTCGGCGGCTAGACCTGCATTTCTGGAGATGCAGACACTAAAAGGCAACGTCCTTGTCATTAAGCTGCTTGTAGCAGTAGGGGTCCCCAGGGGCCACTCTTTTGACAGCAGTGAGCCTCAGCTATCTGCCAACATAGTTTGAAATTTGCAAGGCAGCAGCTCTTGTTACTGTTACTTTTTGTTGTTACATCACTGTCACTGCCATCAATGTGATGCTGAAGATCACCAGGAAGGAAGCTTTGCCTTTAGACAGGGCTGGGCCACGTCTTTCTGCCTGAGACCATTTAGAAAGCGATAAAGTGCTTTTGAGCCACTTTTTCCCCCCTATCAAAATGAAAATGGTTATGTTAGTCCTTGTTCCCCGTTGTTGGACAGAGAATCGTCTATGGGGACTTGGCACAGCTTTTCAAATGTGGCATTTGGCTGGAGACTGAGAAGCAACTCTGGGCAGGCACTGGCCTCCCTTGCAATTAGCTCAGGCTATGGTGCGGCATTGGCTGCTCACAGGGCATACAGGGTGCCTGCCGCTGGGGACAAAGGACACTCTGCCAGGTGTGAAGCAGGCCAGGGACAAGTCCGAGGTGCCTTTCCCAAAGCTGCCCTGTGTTCCTCTTCTGTGGGGCTGGACTGGCCCTCATTTACCCACACCCCTGCTTCTACTATGTCCATGAGCTCACCGTTGTGCATTATACCCATAAATATTATTTAAAATATGTTTAGTGAAATAGACTCAGGAATAGAAAGAACCCTGAAGAAGATGCAGGGGAACCCTCTCCTTCCCCACTTATCAAGCAAAGAGACCAAGGTCAGGGTAGGTAGGGAGGCTCAAAGTCACCTAGCAATCACTCGCAGCTGTCACAGCTGGTACAGGGAAAGGGAGTCTTCCCAGGCAGAGCGTGAAGCCCACAGAATCAGAGGCGGTGCAGGGCAGGAGCAACATCAGTGGCCCCAGCAAGGGCCTGGCGGAGGAGCCCAGTGACCCAGAGGGACGACGGAGACCAGATACAACGGGTGAGCTGGGGATGCATTGGGTCAGTCCTGTGCCTTAGGCAGGCTTCTGGGGAGCCCCGTTCTCGGCAGGGCCCGAGAGGAAAGGGCGAGCTCCTACAAAATGTCTCAAGTCAAAGAACCAGGCTCTTTGAGTCCGGGAGGGGTTCAGCCCCCAGGCCCGGCGTAACAGCAGACCAAAGGCTGAGCATGGTTTTTAGAACCACACTACAAGGGCAGCCTGTGCCCTGTGGAAAAATGACCTTGATGTCAAGCCATTCAGACCACTCGAGTGGGCTTTTGAGTTCTTTTGGGCTGGGAAAGGCCCAGCCCCAGAATCCGTAGACTCGGTGACCTGTTGGTGTAGATGGCCTGTTGGTGACCTGGGTGGTCCTTCTCACCCAGGCCTGTGCACCCAGCTTCATTTACACAGCTACATCAATGGTGCCTAGTGGAAAATCAGCGAAGGCATTAAGGAATAAGTGTTGTTCTAGAAGGAGCCTCGAAGGATGTCAGGAAACTGAGCGCAGTGACTGCCCCAAGGGAAAGAAATCAGCAAGAGCTGGGGGGCTTTTTGTACTTGAAGTTTTTTTTTTACAATGTGCATGTATATTTTTTCTGACAATGTGCACATACTCGTTGTAAAAAAATATTATGACAAAAGAATTCCATTGTTAATGATGATGAAAAAAAATTGCACAGACACTTTATAAGTTGAAAGACAGACGAGGCCCAAACCACAGTCTAGTAAATGCATCTACTCTGTTTCAACACCCGGCCCCAGGCACAGGGACAAGAATTGTGTCTTTGGCCCCAGCCAGAAAGCAAGGGTGAGGGGTTGTGTACAGGCCAGGACTGGGGAGGCGGGAGGGACCTAGACGTCTAGCACACTCATGCACTCAACCTCATGTGCACAACCAGCAGAAGGTACCAAGTGTCTCCAGGTGGAGGTAATTAAACATCAATCTAAGTCCCTTTGAAGCATTAAGTCTTTGCTAAAGTCTCCATGGTGTTGTGATCACTGCCTCAAATGAGAACCCTGACTTTTCTGGAAAAACACAAAATAAACAAGTGAAATAAACCTAAGTTTTGCTACAGAAAATTTATGCTAAAGAGCATGTAACAGTGGGGGTGTTAGAGAAGTTATAAAAGGAAAGCAGTCTGTGCGTCTACCTTATTCCAGTCATTTCTACATGGTTACAAAAGGTAAGAAGCATTTGCTTTTGGAAATTGAGGAGGCATGAATCTGCACACACAAATCCAAATCCAGCATCAAAATGTAAGAAACAGACATCATAGACAAACAAAGGAAAACCTGGAGAGGGGCAATGGGTTTGCATTTGGCTAAAATTCACTCGCCTGGATTGTGATTGGTTTTTACTTGTTCCTGAAAGTTAATAACATGGAAATCACGGACACCTCAAAGAACATGACTGTCCACCCAATTGTTAATATGCTCCCCGGATAGCTCTCTAAAATACTCTTCTCTGAGTTTACCCTTATATATTTTTCTCTGTGAACCATGGTGGATACCGTAATTACTCCTTCACAGTTAAAATGTGCCGCTGTGTTTGGAACAAAGACTCATCTTGGGTTTTGATCTCTGTACCCACAGTGGGAGTAAGTCTGTGTGACTCCAGGCAAGCCCTTTCATCTCTTTGGATTTCAGTAAATAAAGGGGCAAGAGCTATCGCCTTCCAAGTTGTATGAACAAAGATAGATCCAATGATGAAGGCTAAATTCATCTGCAAGAAACTTCCATCACTGTTCCTAGGGCCCAGGGCCACCAGTAATTCCTATGATTACATTCTCCTCAAGGTTGTTATGTCCTAAAAGCCACACTTCACTTATCAATAATCATGTATTTTGCCAGTTTGAGTTGACCAAAATCATGCGTAACTGTTGAGCGGAAGTCCTGACTAGCCAAAGAAACCAATGTCTCCATGAAAAATATGATGTCATTCTAACCAAAAGTAACTGTGTTTAAGGGTTTAGTTAGGGATACTTGTATATTTTATATTTGGAAATCATGTTTATAACTCGTAGAGATTGTCCTTCAACCCTGTACTACCTTCATGAATTGTTTTGGGATTCAGGGACCCTAAATGAGGATTACTATCTCTGGTGATCTCTAAGTCTCTAGAATTCCATGATATTTAGCTTAAAAATCATGGCTGCCAAGTGGGAAGAATATCAAGGACTCTAATCTACTGCCAGTGAGAATGTAATCTGGTATAATCTTTGCAGAGGTCAGTTTCACAATGCATTTAAAAAACCTTAAAATGGGGGTAGAAAACCTCTAGTTCTAAGGATGGTGGAATAGCTCCTACTGGGTCAACCTTCCTGCAGATAACAATAACAAACTCTGAAGAAAATATTTAAAGACTAACTATTTTAAAATATTGCAGAACAACCAGAAACAGACAGAAATTGGAGCGACTTTGACCTTTGAAAGAAGAAACCACACCAGGTGATATCTATCTTTAGACAATTTTTTGCTGAGGGCTTTTCTCAGTCAGCCAGGCAGAAATCTTATTGCTTGAGGTGTCAGAGGACAGAGTTCAAGGCCACCAGAGGGGCTGGAAATGGAGGGGGTAAATCCTGAAAGGAGCTAAAAGCTTAAAAAGCTAAGCAGAGATTTCAACTGCTGCCTATTTAATGAGAGACAGAGTTTAGAGTTTGAATCATGACACTTTTTCCAAGAGAGATTTCATAAACACCTTGGGCATTGCATTGAAATCCTGGGGAGGGGTGTGACAGGAGGGAATCATATCTAGGAGCAGTGACTATGTCTTGGGATTAAAGATTGTCCCTCAGATTAAAGAAAAATCAAAAGACACTCATCTTAAAGAGTGTAAATCCAAGCTTCTGAGACTTCAAGGTGATGTGCTATCATTAACTATCTGCTGTAAGACAACAGAATACAGAATCTCTAAACCTATTGACCACAGAGACCAGTATACAATAAAAAAAAAAAATTCCTAGACGTGCAAAGAAACAGAAAAATGTGACCTATACTCAAGAAAAAAATACAATTCCATAGAAACAGACTTCCAGGTAACTCAGATTTTGAAGGTATCAGAGAAAAGCTTCACAAGTAGCTATTATAAATATGTTTGAGGATGTAAAGGAAAACATTGTCAACATGACTGACTGGGTGGGAAGTCTCAGCAGGGCAACAGAAACAAACAAACAAACAAGAATCCAGTGGGAGTTCTAGAACTGATAAGAATCAGCAATGAAAAATTTAGTGGCTAGGCTTCATATCAAGTTGGGGGCAACCGAAGAAATGTGTCAGTGAACTGGAAGACAGGCCAATGTAAATTATCCAATCTTAAGAACACAGGGTGAGGAAGAGTTTTAAAAATGAAAGAGCCTCTGTGACGTTTGGTACAATGTCAAGCATTCTAATATATGTGTAATTGGAATTTCAGAAGAGGAAAAGAGTGTTAGCAGAAAAAAATACTTGAGAAAATATGACTGAAAATGTCCTGAATTTGCTCAAAGAATATTCACGTATAAACCCAAAAATCACAAAACTATGCACAAGGAAGTTCGCTGTGGACCCGCTCCACAGAAAAGCACATCATAGTTAAGTCACTGAAAAATAATGGGAAAAACCTGGAGGGGCCAGAGAGGAAAATATCACAGATAGAAGAGACCAGTGATAGGAAGCACGGTTGACTTTTTTCGGAAGCAACGAGAAATTATGAGAGAAGATAATGAAATGAGAAATGCTGGAATTGATAACCGGTTAAATATATCTTTTGAAAAATGAAGGTGACGTAGACGTTGTCAGTGAAAGGAAGCCAAGAGAACGCTTCCTCAGGAAATGCAAAAGGAAACTATTCAGGGTGAAGAGAAATGACATCACATGAACACTTGTGCCTTCGACATGGAAAAAAAGATACCTAGCATGGCAAATATGAGGGTAAAATAAAGACTACTTTGTATGTCCTTCTGTAATTTCTTGAAAAGGTAATTGCCAAGTGTTGTTGCCTGTGGTTTATATGATATCGTACAGAGTTTATCTCTGATCCCATGGATAGTGGAAATTGACAACAAAATCCCTAGAAAATCTTCAAATAAAAATTTAGCCACCCATACGGAGGCTTATCAACTGTAAGCTTAAAAGTAAAGCCTTATAATCATGCATCCTTGGAAGAAAACATAGAAGGTCCTTGCAATCTTGGGGGTAGACAAAGATCCCGTAGGATGTATAACGCTCTACTCAGAACCTTTTTGAAATGATAATTGGTCTTCATAAAATTCTTCTCTCTGAAGGAAAGAAAATGACAAAGAGATAAGCCAAAGACTGGGAGAAAACATTCACAACCTCTTTAGCTGACACAGGACTTGCAGCGGAATATACAAAGGATTCCTATACCTCCATAATAAAAGACACACAATCCAATAGTCAGAATAGGCAAAGGACAAGAATGCAGACTTCACAAATGGCCAATAAGCCACATGCAAAGCTCCTCAATATAATTACTAATTAGGAAAATTCAAATTAAAACCACAGTGACTGGGGCACCTGGGTGGCTCAGTCAGTTAAGCGTCGATTTCAGCTCAGGTCATGACATCATGGTTTGCGGTTCAGGCCCTGCATCGGGCTCTGTGCTAACAGCTCAGAGGCTGCAGCCTGCTTCAGATTCTGTGTCTCCCTCTGACTCTGCCCCTTCCCTGCTCTCATTCTCTCCCTCTCTCAAAAATAAATAAACATTAAAAACAAACAAACAAACAAACAAACAAACCCCACAATGAGATGTCATTTCTCTTGCACTAGAATGCTTAAATTTCTTATCAGGACTGATCACACCAGATGTCAGCAAAGACACAAAGCCATTGGAACTCTCATTCTTTGCCATCACCTAGAAAAACTGTTTGGTAACTACTTATAAATTAAAAATCCACTTACAGTATGACCTGGCCATATTTCTCCTACATGGTTTTCCAAGACAAAAAACATTTGTCCATGAAACGATGTGTGTGTATGTATTCATAATACTCCAAACTTGGAAATAGCCCAAAGGGCCATCAACAGGAGAACAGATAGACAAAGTGTTTTATAACGGTGCTGTGGGTTATTCTCAGCCCATCTGGGGATAGACACCAGTTACAGCAGACCTATGGCAGGGCCCACGGTGAAGACAGGCTGAGAGTAAACCCAGACATGGACACTGAGGTTCGGGGACATGGTGAGGTCAGAGACCGATATCTGAAGACCAGGGCGGAGGAACTCTGTTTCCTTATGAGGTTAGACCCTGCCCTCTCCATGCCACAGTGCACATAGATTTACTTCTGGCACTTGGGCTGCATGCTGGAAAAGGAAGATGGGAAAAGAAACCTAGGGCACCATCGGAAAACTTAGACCTCAATGAATTTAAGTTAAAAAAAAATTTTTTTTAATGTTGATTCATTTTTAAGAGTGAAAGAGACAGAGTATGATTTGGGGAGGGGCAGAGAGAGTGGGAGACAGAATCAGAAGCAGGAGCCAGTCTCTGAGATGTCTGCACAGAGCCCGATGTGGGGCTCAAACTCACAGACTGTGAGATCATGACCTGGGCCAAAGTCAGACGCTTACCCAAATGAGCCACCCTGGTGCCCCGAGTTTAAGTCTTAAAACAGTAGACATCAAGACATCTTCGGTGAGTAGAATGAAATATTCTGTTGCTACGGATGGGAAAGGGGCCTTTCATTTATGATGAGCTTAGCTATTTAAAAACACAAAAAGGTGGAAAAGTGATACTTTGTTGCACTTCTAACATGTAGCTGAGCTGTCTGTGTATTTCCAGAGGATCTCAAAACCGTGGCTGAGGCCTCAAGGGCTCCAAATCTAGATTTCGGGGTTCCTTTGCACTCAGGTGTACCCCTAAAACCTGCCACAGTAGGCTTCCCTGAGCTGGGTTAGCTTAAGACAAATTGCTCTTTGAAATTCAAATGAACTCCAGTGCGGTTTCTCCTCTAAAGAAAGCATCTTTTCCACACTGACTCAGTACCAACTCTGAGAAACAGGTCTGCATTTTGTCAAATATTAAAGTTGACTGTTAAAATAAAATCTCGTCATTCTCATGAAATCTTAAAGATGTTTAAGTGCTCACCTTCCACTTCAGAGCCCCAAGTCCTAGACAAGCCCTTGCTTCTGCTCTAGGAGGGAACTGAGGGGTGACCTTTCCCTGCGTCCTCCACTCCCACCATCCCCAAGCTTAAGCGGTGGATGAGAGGGGCATCTCAGTGGCCTCAGGGGACTGAGAGTCTTTCATCACTAGAAAACTCTAGGGGCGCCTGGGTGGCTCAGTCAGTTAAGCATCCGACTCTTGATCTCGGCTCAGGTCATGATTTCTTGGTCCTCACTGAGCATGGAGTCTGCTTAAGATTCTCTCTCTGCCCCCCTGCCCCTCTCCCCAGCTCATGCTCTCTCTCTGTCTCTTAAAAAGAAAAAAGAAAAGGACATTCTAGAGACAGGTTGGAACTTGAGTGACCAACCATGCTGGTTTGCTGGGGACTGTCCCTGCTTTAACACTGAAAGTCCAACATCTCAGGATGTTTCCCAGTCCTGTGCAAATTATACTTTGGACACCCCACCGGTTGGTCAAGGGTTGTAGGTTAGAGGTTCCCCCTCTCTGCAGAGTGGCAGCCTCCAGTCCCAGAGGCTTTTGTTCGAAAGCTTCCTGAGGCCGACGCCTTCATCAGCGCCCTACGTGCCTCAGCCTGTTCTGGCCCTGTGTTCTCTCTGTTATCAACCCCACGCCACCCCATGCCTCCTCGGATCATGGCTACGACCTCTCTGTCTTCCCTCTTCTGATTACCTCTTGGCCAACGATACCGTTCTTGTTCCTCAGAGGATCCAGAGTTTAGAACTCTTTTTTAACACCTGTGAGTTATCCATAAATTTGTATAGCTATCAATTCTGATGATAAAAAAAAAAGCATTTTGTCTTTTATCTGTTGTTTTATTCAGAGCTACGGAATTCCAAAGTTTTAAGGTTATGTGGCACCAACATTCACGTCTATTCCAAGCCCTCTTACGTTCAAGTAAAAGCCCAGTTTGGGGACTGGAGTTCTTGTGTTAGGTTCAGACCTGGTGAGACCTGGTGAGGTGAAATAGTTAACAGAAAGGAGATGAGAATGGGCAGCGCCCCTTGCCCTTCAGCTGCATGTCACAGGGTCCTTCTCTGAGGTGTGACTGCAGTTCTAGACGGACTTGTCAGTCTGCCAGCAGGAAGGATGGTGTGGACCGTGGCAAGCGCGCATTCATTCATTCATTTCACAGATACACTTTGCATGTGGAGGCACTTCAGAGGCGAAACAGAAGCCCGGGCCGTGTTCACCAAGTCTCCGGCTGTCCCTGGCTGCCACTACTAACCCACACGCCCACATTTGTCCCCTATTTGTCCTGCAAACGGCTGTGTGTGGGGGGTTTTCATGAGCACCTACAGCGTTGTAGGAAAGGAAACAGATTTTTTCCTCAACCACATTGGGGGTGCTTGGCCAGGCCTGAGAATTAAACTGACAAAGACAGACGAATAAGAAAAGAAGCACAACCGATTGATTCAATCTGAGTCTCACGTGACACAAGAGCCTTCCTAAGGAAATGAGAAGCCAAAGAAACAGTTCACCCTCAGTGTTCTAGGCAGAGTTTGATAAAGAGCTGAGGAATGTGATAGATTAAAGAGTATGAGGTAAGTGCTACAGACCAGGATACATGCCGTAAGGCCTGTTTGTAGGAATCTTCTTGACATCGATTTGTCTTCAGAGATTAGGATGCTCTTTTCCTCTGGGTTCTGGGGGCATGGGCAGGGGTGCACCTCTCTCATCAGTGTTTTATGACCAGTTTCAGGGAAGAAGGACAACCCGGGGAGGTGGGCCAAGTCATGGCCAGCTGCCACTTTCTTAAACCCCTTCATCTTAACTATTCAGTGTGTCAAGCAAGGTGCCATATTTTGGGGGTAGTGTGCCCTGAACTCTGTCAGGGCTCTAGCTTGGCAGTGCCACTCCATGGAGTAGAAGAGCCTGAAGTACAATAGATAACCAGGGGGAGGCACTGGTGAAGCCAACATCATTCTCTGTAACCATCTCTGCCTCCAGCGCGCCCCGGGCACATCGCTCGGTGACAGAAGCAGGGGCCTTGATGGCAGACCTCGGTTACCTAGACACTCATCTGTTGGTAGGATGGCACTAAAATGAATCCACAGGTCCTTGATCCATCCCACACAGCAGACAAACCCAGAGTCACAGATCTGAGCGCAAGCGCCAGGACCTGCATCCATGAACTCCATCACAAAGGGCCCAGAGGATGGCAGTTCACCGAGCCTTGGGGAAGGCTGGGACATTGGGTTTGGGGATGGGCAGGCCCCAACATGGGCCCAGGGGGGCCAGAGAGTAATGAGGTCAGGGCGTCACTGCTGAGCTGAACGACAACGTAAGCTTTCAAGTTTCAAGCGCCCCAACAATAGAGTTTGGAAATGTATCTACAGCCCCCTGCACCAAGACAGGAAAGAAAGAACTGGCACCCTGGCTCCTGTGTGTTCACCTGTCCCCAAGGTAGCCTGTGATGGAAGGAAGATGCGCTGCCCCGGAGGACCCTGGGAGTTGCAGAGATGGGAAAAAACGCTGTGTGGCCCCAGATACACCACGGCTCGCTGTGTCTTTGTGGCCGGGCTTTTTCAAGTTCTCCTCAGAAATGCAGGAGGCTGCTCCTGGGCCTTCGAGATAACTTTCTGTGCCAGGATGAGTGATGGCCTCACCACAGTACCCACAGGCCGGTCCCTGGGACCTCTGAATGTTATCCTATGTGGCAAAAGGGCACTTTGCAGATGTGATTAAATTAATGATCGTGTGGGACGCCTGGGTGGTTGAGTCGGTTGAGCATCTGACTTCGGCTCAGGTCATGATCTCACTGTTGATGAGTTCGAGGCCCCCGTCCAGGCCCTGTGCTGACAGCTCAGAGCCTGGAGCCTGCTTGGGATTGTGTGTCCCCTTCTCTCTCGGCCCCTCCCCTGCTCACACTCTGTCTCTCTCTCAAAAATAAATAAACATTAAATTAAAGACCTTGAGATGGAGATCTCACCCTGATGATCTGAGTAGACCCTAACTATAATCATTAGGGTCCTGATAAACATAAGGCAAGAAGGTCAAAGGAGAGAAGGCCATGGACAATGGAGCCGGACATCAGAGTGATTGATGCACTTTAGGACAGAGAAAGGGGCCACAAGCCAAGAAATGCCGGCGACCTCTGGAAGCTGGAAGAGTCCAGGCAGCCAAATCCCCCCAGATTCCCCAGGATGAACCCCCTCTTTGACAGTAGCCCAGTGACACTGATTTCAGACCTCTGGCCTCCACAAGGAATGCAGTTATGTTGTTTCCAGCTACCAAGGATGTTTCCACAGCCATAAGAAACTAGAACGCTTTGCATGGGGAAAAAAGCAGGAAGGGAGAGAGGGACCAGGGGCTGACTCATCACATCCCAGGAACCCAGACCTCTGCATCCTGCTGGGAAACACCCTCCTGGCCTCCCAACCCGAGCACCGCCCTAAAATCGTCAGGAAGAAAACAACCAGGTTTCAGCAGAGCCCTGAGAAAAGCCTGTGATCCTTCATTAGCTCCAAGTGGGCCACTCAGCTGCCACCTGCCTCCAGCACATAGGGCATTTTATGGCCATCGAGGACCCTGAGCTGGCTTCATTGCCCCTGGGAAGAGCAGCGAGCCCGGATGGCTGAAGTGGGCACCGGCACACACTTGTCGGGGCCGAGTGGGAACCTCTGAACGCACATGCATTGGCAACGTCCAGATCAGAGGAGGAGTCGCTAAGACTCAGAAGGTCAACGGCGGTGCTGCCCTCTCAGAGCTGCCCCTGTGCTCCGGGCATTTGATCGCAGAGTGCCTGGGACACTGGGCTGGCTCACAGGTATCTTTCAAACGGTGCACAAACAAACCCAGGTGAAAACCAAATGTTTCCTGCTGGCTCATTTTGCTCTAGCCTCAGCCCAAGCATTTACCTCAACATCTCTCAGCACGTGTGGTGTGGAGACGGAGGAGGGGGGGATGCTCTCTCTAGTCGCTCATGGTGGGGGCAGGTGATTTGGGCAAAGGCCCTATTTACTGACATGGCTTTCTACTGACGCAGAAAAAAGTCCCGAAATAAAGGGGCCTGTAATTGTTTGCTTCCTTTTGCTTTTTTGGTTACAACAGTAAAAACTGTCCTTCAGACAGAGTCCCAAAGGACATCAGAGCTTGACAATGACGAATGGGGAACAGATGTTTCTGGGCCATCAGAATGGCAGCTTCCTCCTCGACACGTGGGTTCCGGGACCCAGGGACTGGGTGGCTGTCTGGCCCTGGAGGCCAGACAGTCCAGACCCTGGCGGCCGGCGATGGGAGGGCGTGCAGGAGGACCCAGGGCGCCCAGTGTCCCCTGCCTGTGTTGGGCAACGCCCAGCTTTTAGCTGCCTTGGGAATTAGGGTGGGTGCCTTGAATGAGGAACTAGGAGAGCCCTGATTTCCCAGCAGAGTCTTCTCTCCCGCAGGCCCGTGAGGCAGGTCTCCGGGCCTGGAAACTAGCTCAGCAATTCTGTGCCATCGTTGCAGGGCACTTTCCTGTCCCTTCACTCCCCGCCCCACATCCCTCTCCCTGAGACGCATCCTCACCCCCCACCCCATGCCCCCAGCCTGGCCAGGATGTGGAGCTGGGCACAGGGAGTGCAGAGGGGGCTACTATTAGCCACCTCCTCCACCTCCGGGGCCTCCCCTGCCCCATCTAGCACCTGCCTCATCCCCAGGCCACCCCCGCTTCTCTTCTGGACTCGCACATGGGCTCTTGCTACCCTGGCCTCGGAGCATTCAGTAGGAGGCTCTGGGGGGCTGGAGGGTCCAAGAGGGAGTGGTGGACACAGTCAGGGAGTACTCCCGAGGCGGCCGGTGCAGGAGGCTTGGATATGGGAACAGTGGAGGCACACACGTGGGTCTTGCCAGCCACACTGCCCCCCACGCACCAGCCGATGTCAGATGGGAAGGCTGCTGGGAACAGCGTCACGGCACCGTGAATTCTGTGCAGAGGGCAGGGGGGCGAGGGGGCGGCTGGAGCCCAGTTTGCTCTTGTGAAGCACTTCCTGAACTGCATACTCAGTTACCACAATATGAGTCAAGGTCCCTTTCAAGTGGCTTGTTGAGCTTCCCTCTGATCTGGCACAGCCTCCCCAGGATGGACAGGCAACAGCCTTTCCTCAGGAGCTGTCAGGCCCCACCTGGATGCCCCTTTACTGGGCATTGGCACCAGGCCCTACACAGGCACCGATCTGCTCTCCCTGCAACAGCCCCACGGGGCAACGTCTGCTCTTGTCCCCGTTTGTAAAATGGGGCTCAAAGAGGTAGGGTCTGAGATTGAATCACACAGCTGGTGGGGACCAGGGCTGAGATTCGAACTCACACCTGCCTGGCCAGTGCCTGCCCTGTTCGTCTCCCTGGCTCGCTCTAGTGAGAGGAGGCCACGTTCACCTCCCCTGCCTGGGTCAAGGAGAGGTCTGGCAGCTCTGTCTGAGTTCTTTTGCAGGTCGGGGTGGGCGGGGGGGAGGGGTGAGATTGTGGAGATGGAAGGATTGGAACCAATGTCTCCCATCCTAGGAGGAACAGGGGACTCTCTAGGCAGGAAATACAAGAGCCCCACTGATGCGCCAGTGTTCCCCGTGCACTGATTCCCAATCAGAAAGGGGTCACTCTCCCACAAAGGATCTCCTCTGAAAGTCGGAGGTTCCCTGGATGAGGCAGACAGCTACAAAAGGCTTTCGCTAAAACCTGGCTTCAGGACCAGGCACAAGCCTGAGTGGAGGGGACGTGGGGAAGGGTCCCTCATCCTGGAATGGGGGCAGAGGGCAGGAGGGGCGGCAGCTTTGCCGGGAATGCACTACCCAAGACCTGTGTGGGTCCTTTTGGGTCCCTGGACGAGAAGGAGGGATTCTCAGTGGCACTTGGGAAACGAGAGAGAAAAAAAGGAAGCAGGTGCATTTTGAAATAAACACAGCCTGTGGAAAACCAGCACTAGCCAAGAGGGTCTGAATTGTGCTGGTGGGGATTTAGTTCTTTGTTTTTTGCTTTTGTCATTGTTGTTTTGATTCGGTTCAGGGGCTTTCTTCGTAATCACTGTGAGGAAACCCAGAAGGCTATTAAAACAACAGCGGCAACAAAACGAGACAATAACAACAGCTCAACAAATCTGACATTTTCAGCCAAGTCACCCATCTGTTGAAATGGAAATGAGTCCGAACCTAAAGAAACATCTTCCCCCCCCGCCCCCCCCGCTGCACGACTAAAAACTGCACACATAGATCCAACAAGCTTGGGAGACTTGAATGACTTTCCCTTCCTATAGAGATTAAGAATGTTCATCAGTAGGGGCACCTGGGTGGCTTAGTCGGTTAAGTGTCCGACTTTCGCTTAGGTCATGATCTCGCGGTTCGTGGGTTCGAGCCCCACGTCGGGCTCTGTGCTGACTGCCAGCTCAGAGCCTGGAGCCTATTTCAGAGTCTGTATCTCCCTCTCTCTCTGACCCTCCCCTGCTCATGCTCTCTCTCTCTCTCTCTTCTAGAAATAAATAAAAATATTTAAAAAAAAAGAATGTTCATCAGTATATTGAAAGCCCTGAGAAGTCCTGCAGTTATAGAAATAGTTCGACTACCTATCATAAGATTCCCAAACTTACTAGTCCAGAAACCTTTTTTTTTTTTCTTTTTCCTGGCAAAATGCTTATGTTATCTCCCTGTGAATCACCTACTGAGACCTACAGGCCTGGCCATCTGTGGGGTAGGAGCAACATTGATCCCAGTGGTTATTTAGCAGACATGAACTTCTGCTGCCTAACTGTAAGGGCCCTAGTACCTAATCTTGCCCCTGATAGTTTAGCCAGAGCCCCTGATAGTTTAGCCAGACCCACTGTTTAAGGTGTTGATAAAACTTTCTGGGGCACCTGGGTGGCTCAGTCGGTTGGGCCTCCGACTTCGGCTCAGGTCATGATCTCACAGTTCGTAGGTTCGAGCCCCGCATTGGGCTCTGTGCTGACAGCCAGCTCAGAGCCTGCAGCCTGTTTTGGATTCTGTATCTCCCTCTCTCTCTGACCCTCCCCTGCTCATGCTGTCTCTCTCCTTCTCTCAGAAATAAACAAAACAATTTTTTAAAATTAAAAAAAAAACTTTTAATGATGGCTTGGGTACAAACTAATGGGGTCTGAAACTGTAGCCCTTGGGCCAAATCTGGCCCTCTGTATGTCTCTGTAAATAAAGTTTTATTGGAACATAACCACTCTCCTTCCTTTACATACTGCCCATGGCTGTTTTTCGTTACAGTGGCAGACTGAAATAGTTGTGACAGAGGCCATAAAGGCCTGGAAAGCCTACAATATTTATTATCTGACCCTTCAGACAAAAAGTGTGCTGAAACCTTGTTTAGAAAAAAATCAAAACTCACCTGAAATCGTAACTCTGTCAAAGCCTCAATATCATGCATATTTTAGATTCTAAGTCCCTGTAATTTGGGCCGATCCAGGTTCTGTGGTTAAGGTGTTGATGTAACTGGCCCACCCAAGGGTTCAAGGTGTGTAAAGGTGTGTGTGTGAGAGTGAATGAAGAGGATGCAAGTAGGAACAGGGTGGGGGCGGGGAGAGGTTTTACTGCTTAAGAACATTGAATTTGGAGTCAGAGCATGACTCAGATCCCAGCTGCATCACTGGGCGACTTATGTCACCGCAGAGGCCTGCTTGATTATGTGCGAGAAACATGGAGATAATGCCTCTGGCTGGAAGGGGTTGCTGTGGACAGTGAATGAGATCGTCTATGCAGACCCCCTGCCACCTCGCAGAGGACTCGGCCTTGTTAATTAAATGTGCCCAGCACCTATTAAATGCTCACCAAATGGGATTCAAGGGAGCCATATTCTGGGGGCAGGCACTATCTGGGCGACACACAACCCCCTTTCCTTCCTGGATGGATGTTAGGTGCTAATTTGGGTCACTTCCCGAGTGTGACCTTCCGCCCCGCTCGCAAACGCCGAGTCAGGGCACTGATGATCTCACGCATCACTAGGGCGAGTCCAACCGCTCCGTGTACAAACCACGTCACCACCCAGGAAGCACACGGTCCTGCAAGTGTAACCCACAGACTGAAGATGACCCAAATGGGGAGGCGCGAGTGGCTTCTATGCTGGGATTCATGACACAACATTTGGGATTCCGGGGAGCAAACTTGAGCAGACCTCCGTCAGCCGGCAAGGTCTGCCCGGAGAGATGCTAGTGTTTATCTGCCACAGCCTCTAGGTTTTACTGCACTCAGTTGCCTTGTATATTTAATAGGGAAACTTGCTGAAGTGGTTACTAAGCCACGAGGAAAAAAAAAAAAAGGAAGGGAGTGGGGAGCCGCTCTCCGACCCTGCAGTCGGCAAAACTGCCTCATTAATCAGACCTGCACTTGGATACAACGCTGCTCATGTTTAGGGCATTAAAACTCAAAGCTAAGATTGTAGCAGGAGGTAATTTGAGTACACGCAGCCTGTCTCCCTGCAATAGATTTATGATGTTTACCCAACAATGGATGGGAACTTTCAGGGAAAGGAGGGTTTTGCCCTCCTTCTTTTCAAAATACATCGTCAGCCCACAGTGATCAAGTTCCCAATTTTTGTGTGAGTGTGCGAGACTTAAAAACACACACACACACAAAAAGGCCGCAGGGGTGATAGGAGCAGATCCTGTATTTAATCTTCTGCAATGTGGGCACTGTGGAAGAATAGATTGGAATGAGCTTTCTGGGAGACAAGGGGTTCTTGGGATGCTCTCGCTCTGCACCCCTCTGCCTGAGATGTTTGCCGAGTGCCACCCGTCTTGGCTCTCCGCTGCCAAATCAGGGTCGGCCGGCCACTGTGCTGCAACGACGAGACTCAGAGGATTCCCGGCAAACATCTCCAGGTTCCACACTGGCTATAGTTCCTGGTGAATCCAGAAGAGTGAGACTTCCTCTTTTCCAAGATTCCCCATCTCAAACTCAGGAAGCAGGAGATGCCTCTCACAGAGAGGAGAGAGAGACATGGCAGCTCAGAAGGAAATCCTTTCTAGAAGGAGGTGACTTTACCATGCTCAGGGAGCACGGAGAGCAGTCAGCCTGCTGACTGAAGTGCACTCAGGAGCACTCCTCTCACCTGGCGGCAGGTGCACGGGACCCAGGCAGCCGTGGGTGCCTCTTCCAGTCTTGCTTGTACAACTTTGCCTCAGATCTGCTGGACTGGTGATAAGTTGGAGACAATCATATCCACCAAATAGGGGTGTTTCACAAATTAAATTGAAATTTTTAAACAGTTTGGTTAAACCAACCCACTCCAAGCATCAGCTTTGCCACTTCCTAACTGGTCTCTTTGGGCAAGTTGTTTGCCCACACTGAGTCTTCATTTCTCTGTCTGGTTTTTTTTCCTTTCCTTTCTTTTCTTTTTTTAATGATCACTACTGAATTTGGAGCTCCAGATGAATAGAAATACATCAGATGCTTTTTTATTTTGGGAGAGGGAGAAAGAGCAAGTGGAAGAGGAACAGAGAGAGAGAGAGAGAGAATCCCAAGCAGGTTCTGCACCGGGAGCGCAGAGCCCGATTCAGGGCTCAAACTCACGAACCGTGAGATCATGACTTGAGTTGAAGTCGGACACTTAACTGACTGAGCCACCCAGGCGTCCATCCAATTCTCTGTCTTAACATGGGGATGGATGAGTGTATGGAAGTGCTTTTTAGAGCAATATATGCTCATAGATTTTCAATAAATATTAGACTCCTGCCTCAATTTGATAGAAAGATGCATTTGTCTTTGAATTTGGATGGTGGGAATCAGAGATTGTATTTTACACAAAAGTCACAAACATTTTGCTACAGGAGGGAAGCCTTTTTCTAAGGCTGGCCGAGGATGGGATGCGCAGGGTTAGGAGAAGAAAATCAAAGGAGTTTCAAACATGACTAGCAGTTGTAATGATGAAGTACTGGGGAAGATTTATTCACCAACGGAAGGAATACTTTTAAACCTCCCCTTTTCTATAATGGGGCACACTCTTATATACACTGCAACTGACATACATGTATTTATGTAATTTTGTAAAGAACTTTCAGTGTGGAAACACACACACACACACACACACACACACACACACACAGGAATTACGTTCAGCAACACTACTCATGTTGCCTTGGCCATAAAAAACCCATTTTGCCATCTGGCTGGAAAAACACTGGTCTGGTCATTACCCAGGAGCCCAGAGAGGAAGGGCCTTGTAGAATCAACCAGCAAAGGACAATAAGTTACAATAAACACCACCACAACAAAATGACTTTTTTCAGCTTAGTGCGTCTTAAAACAGCCCCCAACTTTCCGATTTAAATAGTTTGAAACGATTCAAGGGGAAGAAGAGATAGCATTAACCACACACAACTGAGTTTCTCAAAAATACCTTGGGGCCCCCTGGGTGGCTCATTGGTTAAGCCTCCGACTTAGGCACAGGTCATGATCTACGGTTTGTGAGTTCAAGCTCGTGTTGGGCTCTGTGTTGACAGCTCAGAGCCTGGAGCCTGCTTCGGATTCTCTCTCTCTCTCTGCCCCTCCTCTACTCACACTCTGTTTGTCTCTCGTCCTCAAAAATAAATAAATGTTAAAAAATTATTTTAAATTAAAAAAAAATCCTATTAACACAGCCTTCCAAATAAATCCTCTAATTTACCAGTCTCAGGAAACTTGCAGTGACTGATACTCCCTGTTGACTAGGAAGGACACAGATGCGGAAATGAATGACACTTCCATTCTTTAGCATTCACCTGATGTCCCCCCTTGTTTGCTTTGAGAGAGTGGCTGTTTGCGGAGCTTTGGGGAGGTGTGGGACAGTTTGCTGGCAATGCCAGCTCAGGACTTCCAGAACGAAACCTCCCAATGAATTGTAGAGGAAGAAGACCTTGAGTTCTGTTTTTCTGCAGAGTTGACTCATATATGTGTGTGTTCATAACATTTAAAGAAGTAATGTGCCTGAAGAACAGGAAGGGAGCTGCTTTACAAGCAAAGATAAGATGTGATTAGTGTATGAGGTTGATCAGATAAAGATACCACACACACAATTTGGATTTTAGCCGGTTCTGTAATTTATTCTGAAAGGAAAAGGAGGGAAAAAGGATGGGGGCCGAGAGCGTTAGGAACTGGCTTCCCATGAGCTGCCTCTCTTAACAAGCTTTGTGGTTTGTTTCAATCCCATCTTTAAAAAGATGCGGCCATTTGTTTCCCCTTCTGGGACCCCCTCTCCTTCCCTTCATCCTTCTTTATAAGAAGGCAAGGAGAAACTTCCTTAGAAGTCCTATCTGTACTATCTTAGAAGACTTGAAACATTTATTCTCAACATCCTCGGTTTACCTCCCAAGGGCACCATTATTTGAGAGAGATCCCACTAGCATTCGACTAACAGACACACATACTGTAGTGTGAATGGTGAGGGGCGGGAGAGTCATTCCAGACTGGGGTCTCCATCAAGTCTTATGAACCCAAAGGACGCACAGTCATCTGTTATGATGTTGGTGGGACCAACCAAAGGGGTTTCCTTGTTCCATGGAAACCATATTTTGAGTCTTGTTGGTTTTTTTTTTAAGATTTAATTTGAATTCCCGTACTGTTAACATACGGTGTTATATTAGTTTCTGGTGTACAATACAGTGATTCAACACTTCCGTATAGCACCATGTGCCCATCACAAGTGCCCTCCTTAATCCCCCTCAGCTATTTCACCCATCCCCCTACCGGCCTCCCCTCTGGTAACCATTGGTGTGTTCTTTATAGTTAAGAGCCGGTTTCTTGGTTTCTCTCTTTTTACCCCTTTGTTGATTTGTTTTGTTTATTAAATTCTACATATGAGGGAAATCATATATTTGTCTTTCTCTGAGTTATTTTGCTTAGCATAATACTCCCTAGCTCCATCCATATCATTGCAAACGGCAAGATTTCATTCTTTTTTATGGCTGAATATTATTCCATTGTGTGTGTGTGTGTGTGTGTGTTTGTGTGTGTGTATATATTCCATTGCATTTATGTATATATATATATATATTCCATTGTGTGTATGTGTGTGTGTATATATATATACATATGCGCCACATATTCAACTGTATTCATATTATCAATGAACACTTGGGCTGCTTCCCTATCTTGGCTATTATAAATCATGCTGCATGTATCCTTTTGAATTGAATCTTGAATTTTGACAACAACTCCATGGGGCTTGAAGCCAAAAAGTCATATCTTCATTTACTTTATTTCTTTTTAAAAATTTTTAATGTTTATTTATTTTTGAGAGACAGAAAGAGACAGAGCGCAAGTCAGGGAGGAATCGAGAGAGAGAAAGACACAGAATCCGAAGCAGGCTCCAGGCTCTGAGATGTCAGCACAGAGCCCGAAGTGGGGCTCGAACTCACGGACTGCAAGATCATGACCTGAGCTGGTCAGCACTCAACTGACTGAGCCACCCAGGTACCCCACATATCTTCATTTAATAGCTAAGGAAATCATAGGGCAGAAGTCAAATGACACTTTCAGGTGGAAAGCTTGTGCTAGAATCCACGTCTTCCTTGTTCTGACTGGTTCCCTATCATTGTTCCCATTTATCACACAACATTGTTAGACAATCCGCCAGCAGGGACAGTAAACAAACACTACAGGCCAGGGGAGAGAAAGGTAGTACCTTGCATATTGCAGGTCTATTTCACAGCTTGCTCTGAGGCCAGGACCTCAGGTGCCTCTTGACCTGAGAGGTTACAAAGGATGGAAACGGAATAAGGAGATGAGCGTAGAACCAGAGTCCATAGGGAAATGGAAGGTGGAAAGTTTCTAATTAGAAATAACTTAGACTTTGGGTTGTTCTTCTCATCTCAGAAACCTATAGAATGATTCCCCTCCCTCCTTTGTAAGTTTTGCTGTTTTTGAATGGTGTATTTCTACATTTTACAGTTTTCTTTTTCATAAATTAGAATAAAGCAGTTCTTGGTGTCCGAATGTCTCCTGAAGCAGATTTCAAGAAGCAGAAAAGTGAGGCTTTCAATCATGCACAAGACTGACACTTAGCCGATAAAAATCCCTATTTCCCCCCAGTTCCTCAAAAGTCAGTTCTCAGAAAAACAATCATTTACTCCATATGCCCTGTTTACCAGCAAGGTTAAAAGTTCAGGCAAAGAAAGACATCAAAATATTTACATTAAAGCAAATCAAATGCTTCTATACTGTGTCTGGCTCTGCAGATTCAGAATCAGGGCGTGTCACGCTTGTCCCAAGAAGAGGAAGAAGAGGGGCGCCTGGGTGGCTCAGTCGGGTGAAGTGTCTGACTTCAGCTCAAGTCATGATCTCGCAGTTTGTGGGTTCGAGCCCTGCGTCGGGCTCTGTGCTGACGGCACGGAGCTTGGAGCCGGCTTCAGATTCTGTGTCTCCCTCTCTCTCTACTCCTCCTTCACTCACAATCTCTCTCTCTCTTAAAAATAAAAAAAACATTTAAAAAATAAAAAAATAAGAGGAAGCAGAACTCTGGAAGGCTGGCCTTATGTTTCTCCATCTCTCTGTCTCTAAGATTATCTTCGTTTTCTGAGATTGCTGTCTTAGACACCCTTGCTTTTTAGATCTTTTCTTCCTTTTCATATTTTATATTTTATAGCTTAGATCTTTAGGACCCTACCCAAATATTTTTACCAATGGCATGTTTCTATTATTTCCTGATACATTTGGGGTTTCTTTTTAATCCTCAGTCTCTACAAATGAAAATAATAATGATCACAGCCACCATAATGGAATCTGTACATTATGCTTTCATGCATTACTGCAAATACCCTCCTATGTTGACATGGTGAATTGGGAAACCAAAGTTCAGAGATCCCACAGCTTGCGAGGGACCAGGCACACTAGACCAGGGACCAGGCATACCAGAACGGGGGCGTATCTGACTGGGTTGTGTAATTTATGGGGTCTCCATTGCTCCAACCCTAAAGGGAAGGCCCTAGCACTGACCATGTCTTCAGGGGTCAAGCTTGTATTAAGAAGAGACAAGCCCAAGGGGCACCTGGGTGGTTGAGTGTCCGACTTTGGATCAGGTCACAATCTTGCAGTTTATGGGTTCGAGCCCCTGGTCGGGCTCTGTGCTGATAGCTCAGAGCCTGGAGCCTGCTTCAGATTCTGTGTCTCCCTCTCTCTGCCCCCCACATGCTCGTGCTCTGTCTCTCCCTATCTCTCAATAATAAATAAACACTTAAGAAGAAGAAGAAGAGGAGGAGGAGGAGGAGGAGGAGGAAGAGGAGGAGAAGGAGGAGGAGGAGGAGGAGACAGGTCAAGGAAAGTCAGGTAGGCATGATCTAACACGAGTAACTCTCTTCCAGAGGGACAGCACATGAGGGCTGGGACGGAAGCCATGCAGACAGCAGGCCGGGAACCAGCGGCTCTGGGTGGGTCACCGTCACCTGTGGTCAATCATATGGCAGCCCAGTAGATCCCTGGCCGTGACAGAGAGAAAGATCCCAGCATGCCTGGCCTCGACCGCCCATGCAAGACGAGGCATTGCTATGGGTGGCGGCAAGAGACATAGTGCTGGAAAAGGAACTCATGAGTCACCAGACGTGACACTTGGAGGCCGAAGCACCCTGGGACTGGCCCTAGGTCAGCGAGCAGAGCAGAAGGAAGGGTCCTCTGTTCAGGCGGTTCTGTCTTGGGTACATCTTCCCCGAGGTGCTGAGTGAAGGAAGTGAAGGACATGAAGGTCGCAGCTTGGCCTCGCCCTCAGGGGCTCCGGGTGCAGGTGGTTCAGGGCCTGCCCTCCCCGGGCGGGGCAGGCACCCCCGCCCCACCTGTCCCCGCCGCTGTTGGAGTGGCCGCCCCTAGGTGGGGTGGGGGGCAGGGCAGGGGCCTTCCCTTCAGGTGGTGTCATGCGGAGTTGTGTGGGGGTCTGAAGACAGCCTGCCAATAACACTTCTTGCTCTGAGAAGCACCCCTCTCACACTCCTTCACACAGACACACCCACCCACCAGCTTCACACATCCACATAACCCGCTTACCTGGCCCCCATGCATGCCAGGGCCACACACAGGTACACACACACACACACACACACACACACACACCACAGGTGTACACACACACGCCACAGCCCCCCCACATCCACACCCGCTCCACACACACACAGATACCCACCACACACACCACGCCCTGTACACAGGTGCTTACACACGGCAGACACACCCAGTCAGTCATCCACACCACAAACCACGTGTGCACGCACGCACACACACACACACGGAACACACACGTGAGCTACAGACACTGCACCCATACCACACACATGCAGTGCCTGCATCCAGTCACACACACACCACACGCATACCTACCACCTGCACCACACACAGCGCACTAACAAGATGCATACCCAATGGTCCACAGCATGCGCACATGCACGTACCCGCACCACAGGCACGTGCACCGTAGATACACATACCTCACGTATACATCACCCACATGCACACACGCCCCATATTACACACACGCGCGTGCGCGTGTGCACACACGCACACATTCTCACACTCCCTTTGTTGACTCTGCTAATTCTAAGGCGGCCGTGCCAGGACCAGAGCTGAACCGCCAAACACCTTCCTTCTTAAAGAGCTGATCGGTGTGTGGAGGGGTTACTGTCTGTAAAGTGACTTCTTGAGGAAATAAAAAAACAGATACAGGTGAGATAACCCGAGGACAGAAGGACCGGTTACAAGGCTGTGTTCTACCGCCTCTGGAGGTTCTGAAGGTAAAAATAATTGAGGAAGAATCATTCCAGGCCGGAGGTGGAACCCGGTTTTGGATGACCCATTTCCCTCACGTTTGCTTTTCTTCCTCAAACAGCAGCAGCAACCCCTTCTACTGGTGTAAGTCTTTTTACGGTTTCTTAGCCTAATCCCCTTCCCCGTCCCTTTGACTCTCAAACAGCCTCACCAGTTTGCTGAGGAGTGGAGGCCTGCCTGGGACCCCAGAGAGCCTCTGACTGATCCCCTCAAATTCCCCAACGAGCTTCTCGGAAGAATAAAGACCAAATTCACTTTACCAGCATTTCCTCACCACCTACGTAAGGCAGGCACACGTTGGGCTTTGGAGGTAAAAGGTGTCACCACAGAGCTCTGACCTCAAGGGGCCCAGAGTGCTGAGCTCTAGCAGTTGTGCTCACAGGTCTTCTGGGATCTGGTGAAAATGCAGATTCTAGGGCCTGGGCCCCCGGGGGGAGGGGGGCGAACCTCTGCCTTTTTGACCTTCCAACCACACTTGGAGAAGAGGGCACTTTTCAGAACCAAAGTATGTCCACATCCCGGACAGTAGGGCAGGAGGGCAGAAGGCAAGGCCAACATGGCCACCAGTGTTTAGGGAGATAGAGGCTCAGGTGGGGGCTGCGTCAGCCTGAAGTTCTCTGCGGCGAGAGGGGTGCCCAGGACTGGGCAGGGACCCTTGGACTTCTGATTGCCCTCTGTTTTCAGTTATGCTCAGCTATCTGTCCTCTGTCACCTACTAGTCACACTTTTTTTAAAGCTTTATTTATATATTTTTAGAGAGAGGAGAGGGCATGAGCAAGGGAGGGACAGAGAGATGGAGAGAAAGAGAATCCCAAGCAGGCTCCACACTGTCAGTGCAGAGCCCGATGCAAGGCTCGAACTCACACATGGAACTGTGAGATCATGACCTGAGCCGAAATCAGGAGCCAGACGCTTAACCGACTGAGCCACCCAGGTGCCCCTAGTCACACTCCTTTTTAAGGGAAAATGCCTTCACTTTTACAAATTTAGAAAATACAAAGAGGAAGCACGGTAGAGGGATAGGGGAGGTCAGACTATTGCGGATTTAATCCCAGGATATGCTGGTTTTATGATTTGGAGCAAACTGAAACTCAATATTCTTAACTGAAACAAAAGAATAATAATCCCATCTCCGGAGCCTGTGACGAGGACTGGAAATACAGCTGATCCTTGAACGACATGGCTTTGAACTCAGCAGGTCCACTTACATCTGGGTTTTTTACAATATGGCACTGCGATGTATTTTCCCTTCTTTATGATTTTCTTACTATTTTTCCTCAGGCTTACTGTATAGTAAATATACAGTGTGTAATAATACAATGTGTGTATAACATATAAAGTATGTGTGAATCAACCTTTTGTTTTTGGTAAGGCTTCTGGTCAATAGCAGGCCATCAGTGGTTAAGCTTTTGGGGGGTCAAAAGCTATAGGCAGATTTTCAACTGTGTCTGGGGTTGGTTCCTCCAACCCCCAGGTGGTTCAAGAGTTAACTGTAATGTGCAAACCACCACAAGTTGGGTCCCGAGCAAATTAAAGCCTCAGGGGGTAGCTGGGATTATTCTAAACGTTGAGTGTTTATTCATCCATCTACTTAGGTGACCATCACCTGTAGTAGACCTGGGGAAAGTGAGGCAGGGACCCCAGGTTAAAGGAGAGCATGTCCCATTCATCATGGGGACCCAGATGGCTTGTGAGGTCCTGCTGCGTCATGTTAAAAGGGAGGCCAGCCCGCGATTACAGAAGTGTATAGGCGGACCTCAAATCTCACATTTGGAGACATCAGTCCTCCATGGACACCTGTCAGTCAAGGCCAGACATTCCTCAGGTTGACTCCCTTCTACTGGATAAAAGCAAATGTGACTCAAAAGGATCTCGGGGTTAACAAAAAGACATTTAAATCTAGAAATTTGAGGTTGAGCCATTTGTCAGAAAGCCTCAGCAGAGATAAGCATGTTGCCACTCGCCCAGACTATGAAACCCTCACTGCTTTTGAAAACTGAGTCAGAGAACCCAACGCGGGGATTCACGTGAAGGAGGCTGGGCGCTGTCCTTTCAGTTACAGTGCCTTTCTGAGCCAGATGCCCACAAGTGGAGCAGGGCAAGAAGGCGGATTGTTTTCACTAAGTTTTCACCCACTGGATTTGTTTCTCTTGCTGGCACGTCTGATGAAGAGGGAGCATGTGGGCCAAGCAGCATGAGGAGGGTGCTACCTGAAGCCCACATGTGACCCCCTCAGCCAAGGGCACGTACACGGAGCCGTGCTTTTGCTGTGCTTGAAGTTTGCGCACCTCTACCTTCAGAGCAACTTGCAAACACTTAGAGGTACTGGCACGAATGGAAGGGAAGCTGGAAGGCTGGGAATGAATGAGCAAGTATTACCACCCTTTCCCAGAGGAATGGGTTCTAAAAGCTGCAGAAGAGCAGACTCACTCCCATTTCCGGGCCAACCCAGAAGAGGCATTAAGACAAAGTTCACAGGCCTTTGGGAAGAAAGTGGTGGTCTCTAAGAGGCACCACGAGTTCTCTAAGAGAAAGTCATTCCATGCTAACCTCATTTCCTGTTTTGACGAGCTTCACCAGAACAGTCGATTAGGGGAATGCCCCAGAAAGTATGTCTTGCTTTCAGTAAAGCATCTGAAAACCTCTCATCATATCCTATGTACATGAGATACAAAAGATGGGCCAGATGACAGTATGACCAGGAGAATTCACAGCTGCCGAGACGACCTTCCCAAAGAGGTCAGACCATGGCATGACTTTGGTCCTGCTACCGATACTCCCACACCCGCTGCTGGGGACGGCCATGCTGGCCAGACCACCCACTCGATCTCAACATAGACTGTTGGGTGTTTTCTCCCCACTGGCAAGTGAGGTTTGAAATGACCCTCTGCAGCTCTGCATGTAGAGAAAACCGAAGGCTCCAAGGTGGCCGTGTTGGTCCACAGCTTCTTTTTGCTCCCCTCCCGTCCTTTGGAGAGAAGCAGGGATATTTCCATGGAGACCCACAGGGCCCCATCCTGTGCTCTGTCTCACGCTCCACTTTAAAACTAACTTGGGGGTGGGGGGGGGAGACACTGAAGGCGTATTTATCACATTTGTAAATCACACCAACCTCTGAGGGAAAAAAAGGGCCTCCCACAATCAACTCGCAAGAGTTAGAAAGCTAAGACGAAATGAGACAGAACAAACGTGAAGCCTTTGTTTTCTGAAAAACACAATCCCCTGTAGGAGAACAACATTCAGGTATGGCTGGTTCTAGCTGCGCTACTACGTGCTTGAGTGTGACCAGGAAGGTCAAAATAACGCTTCAGAGTCTCCACTTTTACTATTTCATTCTTTCCGTAATACTGAGCTCTTTCTCAGGGTGTCAGACAGGCACTAAAAACCCTTTCCCTACTTACGTTACGGCCTTATTTTGAGGACAAAATAAGTCAGAGGTGGTAAAGTGCTTTGAAAAAGGGAAAGCTTCGAAATTCAAAATAGTATTATTATTTGTTGTAAGGTGCTTTCCCTCCAAAAAAAGAAGAGAACTCTGACAGTCTCTGAGTGATAAGCAGAAAATGATTCAGCCTTGGCTTCTGTTTCTCCACCTGTCACCCCACACTGGCTGAGCTTGCCAAGTGGCCTCAACCAGCCCATCTCACAGCCCCAGCTCCCACAGAACTCTCAACTTCTGCAAAACTCCAAACCCCTCGGTCGGCCATCTGCTTTTCCAGAAGCTCTTCCCGGGAGGCCTGCTTCCCACTGTCCTACATTCTGGTTCTTGAAACAACCACTCCGACAGCCCCCTTTCCAGGGCTGAGTCTTCAAAGATGCAAACTGAGGGAAGAGCCAGAGTGAATGGCAAGTGACCTGGAGCAGAGCCTTGGACTTTTGTAGGTATTTTAAATTCTTTTGGATCCTACCATGCAGGGCTTTGTGACTGCAAGAGCCCAGGCTCAAAAGGTAGATGAAAAATATATTGAAGGCCCAGGACAAGAGAGCAGGCTCTAGTCAAATGAACAGACTGAGATCATTACTTTAAACTTCTCTTGCAATCAGTGTAATTTCACTCGGTGGTTACAGGCCTCAGAGTGTACCTAGACAGAGCCATCTGGTAGAACTTTCTGTGATGATACAGGTGTTCTAGATCTGTGCTGTCCAATACAGCAGGCCCTGTCCCATGTGGATATTTACATTTACATGAACCAAAATAAAAAGGAATTTAAAATGTAGCATAGCTCCTCAGTCACACAGCCACGTTTTAAGTTTTCAGGAAATGCATGTGGCTACTAGACATATCAGACAATATGGCCCCAGATCAGCTGTTCTTAACCTCAGCTACCTGATGGAATTGCCTGGGGAGTTTTAAAAAAAAATACTAATGTCTGCCCCCACCATCCCAAACTCTGTTGTGATTGGTCCTGGTGAAGCCTGGACATTTGGATTTTTGAAAACTCCTGGGTAATTCTGATGTCCGGCCAAGGTTCAGAACCATTGCCCCAACCATCTAGAATTGTGCACTCAATTTATTTTGCTCCTTCTGTTGTCCTTGTGAACTAAACATACCAGGACGGGGATGTGTCTAAAGGACCTGAGGTGTGTATGTGAGCACCCCAAGGGGCACATCTGTAAACCCACAACTGGGCTTGGGCTCTGTGTATTCTCAGGGGGTTTGTCTGTGTTTCCCTGTGATACCTTTCTGCACTGCCTCCTCTTCTAGAACTCTGAGAAACAGAACCGGCAGAGAGGGGAAAGGAACCTCAGGGCAAGGCAGGATCTTTGGGATCATCTGGTCTTCTTGGAGTTCTGCCGAGGAAAGGAGCATCTAGAGAGGTTAGGTGATTCACCCAGGCAACTGCTTGCAGAGGGAGGACGAGGGTCCCATACTCCAGACCCCTCACTGGGGACGCATCCCTGTGCTACATGGTTGCCTTTAATCTTCCAGGAACATAAGCAAATCAGACTTAACTTACGGACATTGATTTGCAAGGCAAAGCTTGGTTTCAGGTGAGAATCTGATTATCCAGATAGAGAGAGCTTATGATCAACCTTTCCTGCCAGGCAGTAAGTATACTGACAGAAAGCCCATGTCCCCACCTTGGCTACTCCAGTCACCTCCTTAGATCACCAGAGGTAAATGGATTCGCAATTTCCTAATCCACCCAACAGTGGTTAGAATACTGGGCAACTCAATATCAGAGTGTCACTACGAGAAATGATAAGATGATGGAGTCAGTCAACACATAGTTATTCAGAGAGTGCCAGGTGCTGGGGACAGACTGGGCCATAAGACAGACTAGAATCTTCCTTCATTGAACTGAAATTTGGAAGGCAGGTGGGAGGAATGCAGCCAATTAATAAATGAACAAACAGGATAATTGTTGATATTGGTAAGTTGGGTGAAGAAAATAAAATAGGATTATGAAGTTGAGGGAAATAGTGGGGGAAGAGGGTTGTCTCAGGACAGATGGTCCGAATGAGCCTCTGAGTGAGGGAGTGGGGTACATTAGCGCCGAGACCCAGACATGCATTTGCGGTATACGGTGGGGCATGCAATAGGGGCAGGTGAGATTATCATCAGGGGCAACTGAGGAGTTAAATTCTGAGAAGCATGAAACAATACAACACTGTCATCTTACATCATTTGTGGACATCTGCTAAGCTTAAAAGTGAAGACTGACAAGAGGTGCTGAAAGGCAGCTACCAATGACCTCTCTGGCCAGGTCCCCAGGAGGACTGAGTTGTCCCATTAAGGGTTGGGGGTGAGGATAAGGTTCCACCCAAAGGATGCTTTGACATTCACCCATTTTAAAGAATGTTTAGATACTAATTCCAGAGGCTTGGATTTGAAGGCTGGATTGAAGAAACCAGGGCTTCAAAATGAAAGGAGCATGTGGTCCAGCCATGACGAGCTACACAGTGATACCATACACTTTGTGGGCAAAGCCCCAGCAGCACCCACTCGCAAATAGGTTAGAGAAGTGGGGGGGGGGGCGGAGAGGCAGAGTTCATCCCATCCAACTTGTCTCTAGAACATGCCATACAGTAAGAGCTCAAGAAACCTCATGGAGCGAAGGTAACCGATGGGTGGGGGAAAGAGAAGGAGGCAGCTGAGAAGACAGAGGTTTCCAGTAGAAAGCTCGAAGTTAGTGATGATTTTGGGGTCACCATTAGCCAGCCATGATTAGAGTAGGTATGGAAAAAGAGTTCCAAGGGGCTTCCAGGGTTTTCTTCAAATGTCAATGTGTCACTACTGACTAGAAGAAAAGGCCAGGCAAACAAGGCTGAGTAATAAGAGATTCAAGTTCAATACACTTCTAAACATGTCATCATGATCTGTGTGGTTATGGCAGGGTTCACTTGTGGTGCTATAGAAATTAATCTCAGACGCTATTTGGTGCCCTTTAAGTTAATGCTCAAGTGTAACTAATAAGCAAGCAATTCATTTTTCTTGACTTTTGCTTTTAATGAAGGCAAAAGACACGCAGAGGCTGGCCAGGTACATAGGAAACCAGCCAGACTAGACCATGACCACAACATCACAGACACATTGTGGGTGACCGTGGAGGGGTTCCTTAGAGTCCACAGCAGTTAGGACCAAGCCCCGGGGGAAACCCTTCACCTGCACTCCGGCCGTGGGCAGCAGGTAGAGGCACTGGAGGGGGCCGAGTCCTGATTTTTCTGTGTCTGTGTCATTTTCGATCAACTGTGTCATAGAGCTTCCTGTTTCATCTCCCAGTTATTCTGAAACAAAAACATGCATGAAAAACACAGGTCACTGCCAACCGCATTGAGAGACAGTCACTCCAGAACATGGAAACCGAAAAGGGAAAGACAGATCATGAATGCCACAGTAAACTGGGGGATCAAATTTATCAGCATCTATTCAAATAGCGATAATCAACTAAAACTGCGGGCACGGATGGTGGGGGTTGAGGGAGGCGGGTGGCAGGGCCGTTCATTTAAAAATAATTCACAAGAGACAGAAAAGGCAGATGTTCCCAGAGGCCCACTACCTGTTTACTGAAAGCTGAAGTTAGTTCCGACCTTCTGGGCCAGGGTCTACTGCTGGGGCCATGTTGAGGCTCTTCCCCTACATGCCCCTGTTGGCCTGGCTAAAGGGTCGCACGGGACTTTCAGGACAACGCCCGGTGTTAGCCCAGTGTTTGCCCAGGTGCTACAGGGAGCAGCACTCCTCAAGGGTCAAAGACACGTGAGAGAGGTCACCAGGGAATTGCAGCCCAGCGAGGACAGGCAAGGAAGATGGAGGCTGAACTTCAGGTCCCTTGTCTTCTTCCCATCCCGGGAGAGTTAGCCTCCCAGGTTCACCAAAGCATCGTGAACGGCCTGGGTTGCACCAAGAAGTCTCAGTGAGGTGGAAGGAGGAAAAGATTAGAAAGGGGCCCGCGACCCAACAAGAGCCCTGAGGACAGCACAGGGCTGAGACAGCTCTGAGGACAATGGTTCTAATTAAAACTGCTTGGCCTCTCGAGACCAGCACTGTTTGGCTCCCAAGCAGCCCGTTGTTTGCGGAAGGAAGCTTAGTCTCAGTTCCCAAACAAGTGAAAGGATCATTCCAAAGACAGGCAGAGGGACAATGTGGATGGTGTCACCTCCCCCAAAGATGGCGGCCCTACCAGCCAGCTTTGCGCTTAAATCTGTGGCTCAGGCATGCGGGGGAGGATGAGAAGGCGGGAGACAGAACTGCCGTGGGAAGGAGGCTGAATCCACACCCGTCTGGTCAGAGAAGAAACAGGCTCCGCCCGTCCACGTGGAGCTTCCTTGGGTCTGCTGTCTCCTCCGCGTGCAACCTGCCCAAGATGGAGCCCTGAGTTCACCAGGAAAACCGGCTGCCTCTGCCCCTCCCACTTCCTGACTTTTGTTAATGGCGCAAAATCCTCTGTAAAAAGGGAGGAAAGGGGTGCATGATTTTGGAAAAACTCCATCCTCCCCCAGACAGTCATTCACAATGCACAGCGGCATACAAAAGACCCTGAGAAGTTAGGAAATAAAGAAATCTGTTGAAATTCATTTATTGTGTGCTTCCCAAACCCTTCTTACACAAGGAGCCTTTGGAGCCTTTGCCGGCAGGGCTCTGTTGAGTGGCAGAGTTTAAAGCTCCTCTTTACGCTCATCGTCCCTGCTGTGCCCAACCCTTGCCTGGCGCTTGTGCTCGTCTGTATTTATTTCTGGAAACTCTGTATTGTTTTCCTTCTACCTTTCCCCTAACCTTCTGCACAAATGAGTGAGCTGATTCACCTCAACTCCTACAGCCTGAGATGTTGTTGTTGTTGTTGTTGCTGTTGCTGTTTGTTTGTTTTGTTTTGCTCTGTCAAGGGCCCCATTTGCCAGCGGCAGCGAAATCCCGGACTTTCGGAGAGGTTATAAATCTGGTTCTGTGCTAGCTAACATTCTGGGAAGAACATTGCTCAGATGAATCTGTTGGGAAAACCAGCTTCCTGATTTGTGTCCTATGAGCTGGCTTTTTCTAATGTGACTTAAAGTCTGGAAACTGACCCCAAGATTTCTAATGCAGTGCCTTCCCGGGTGGCCAAAGGGAAAACAGGAGCGAAGAAATGTGTCAGCCGTGGAGAAGGGTGCAAGGGAAAACCTGGGTCCTGTAGTCTCACCATTGAGATAGAGAGGTGGCTTAGGAACTTGTGCTCTCCTCCAATTACCCCCTTTCTGAGGGATAAAACACCAAAGTATGACAGTCCAGGCAGACTTAAGTACCAGACCCCCAACCATGCAGACCTTGACCAAAACCACAAGAGTGAGACGTGATAGAGCTTTAAGGAACATCTGGTCAACCTTCATTTTACAGGTACCCAAAGGGAGGAAGTTGGCAATTGTCTTAAGATCAGACTGGAAGGGACACTGCTGGGACCAAGGTGTGGAACCCTCCTAACTAGTCCTTAAATTCAGAGCTAGCTTGCATGGACAAGCAAAATCCACAATGACTCCATGTTGGCCTGGCTATCTAGCTTTCATTAAAAAAAAACAACAACCTGAAATAGCCCATTCAGGAACTTTAGAAGATTTGCCCCTAATTCAGAGCCAGTCACACATGTGGCTTCTCACATGCCAGCATCCACTGATACTGGGTGGAAACTACCAGCTCTGCATTGGGCAGTCCCAAAGGTCACATGTTATTCCTTTCCTCACTCCCAGTCTGGCTGAACTACATCTCTAGTTTTGAAGGGGCCCCCAGTAGGTCTCCCACTGTGCACACAAGATCTGAGGGATGGCCTCAGGGTCGTACATGTCACACTGCAAATACCAGCCCTCATCGGGAACCTGAAATGTAGCCCAGGCAATTTTCTGGATGTTCCCTGTGCTAGCTCCCAAATCCTCCCCTTTCTGTTCCTCACGGCAGAGGAAAGGCTCCAGGCCTGGGAAACTGAGGAGGGGCGAGAAAACAGTAGCTCAGACATCCACCCCCAGACCAGATGGTTCACTGGATAGTTTCACCCAAGCCTCTTTCCCAGGCAGTAAGGACCAGGGCGTGGGGGCGGGGGAGCAAAGCCGTAGACTTCAGTTTGCTGTCACGTCCGTGGCACTGTCAATCTCTCACTACTCAAAGGCCAAGCCAGAGCCCCCAGCCACCCATGTACAGAACACACACTTGAGCCTGTTCTGCACCACAGTCTTTGTCAACGCTTGGGAAAATGACGAGCCAGGCACTCACATCCTGTTCGTGCTGACTCACGGTGGATTCTGACAGCATTGGGAGCCAACTTTTTGAGATTTCGAAACAGCTGCCCAGGAGGATGGACCGTATTCAACAACACCAAGGTGTCCAGCTCTGGGGAGTCCACTGTTTTTATTTCTCAGAAAGTTAAAGCCGAGAGGGCACAGAAAATATTCATTGCTCCTCACAGACCAATTTCAGAGATAAGTGATATGTGGGTCCCTTGTGTAAAGTATTAGGCTTCTGTGCTGCCGGACATGTCAGGGCAGGGGAGGGAGAAACCCACGCTTGAGGGGCCCCCCTTCCCTCATTTCTAAAGAAGGGGGCTCCCATTTCTAGAGCTAAAGCCACGTAACTCTGAGCAGATTTAGAGCCTTTCCTGAGGGGACGTCCCCTGAGAAGTAGTTTTTGCAAAGTGTTCCACGCATCATTACAGACTTACACGTGGTTCAGAAAGACTCCGTGTGCCTCAAAAGCCCTGTTAGCAGAGCACGAGCCTATCCCTGGGCCGCCCCAAACACACCCAGATCCTCTTGGCCACCATTTATTGGGCACATCCCATATGCCAGACATGGTTTCCGACGTGTGCTCTCCCTTAAGCATGGCACCGGCCCTCTCAGGTTGGTGCCATCAGGCTCACCTCTCACCTGGAAGACAACGGGGAGTTCTACAACTAGCTGGTAAATGGTGGCACCCACCTTCCCATCTAGCATCCTGACCAAGATGTTCTGCCCCTTTTCTGGGGTGACGAGGAGCTCACAGATGATTCAATCACCCTGTTCTCTCATGGATCTTGGAAGTCTGCCCATCTTTTGGTACAGAGAGGTACCTCTTCAATACCTCCTTCTGTTTGTACTAAAGATGGAAATAGAGACAAGAGCGTTGGGCAAAGAAGAGCAGCCCTCACTGGATTATGTCCTGGTCCCTTCTTGCCACCCCACCCCCTCACCTTGGCCACTTTCTATATCCTTAAGAGAAAACCCTCTTTTCAAAGAACTAAACCTCACCACCATTTTAGCAGACCTATAGTCAGGCTGACACCATGAAAGTCCAAAATTACAGGTACACTTGCTACCTAGTTACGGAGAGAAGGACTGGGTTCATCGCAGAGGCTGTGCTGAGCATATGAAGGGACTTGGCACTGGAGGGAAAATGGAGACAACCGACAGGTCCATCAGCCATTGGCCTTTTAGGTATTCCCATCACCCATGGCCCATGGCCCTAACCACTGTTTCTCAACACGCGTCTCTGGACCAGCAGCATCACATCACTGGAGAATTTGTTAGAAATGTAGGGGCGCCTGGGTGGCTTAGTCGGTTGGGCGTCCGACTTTCGCTTAGGTCATGATCTCGCGGTTCGTGGGTTCGAGCCCCGCGTCGGGCTCTGTGCTGACTGCCAGCTCAGAGCCTGGAGCCTGTTTCAGTGTGTGACTCCCTCTCTCTCTGACCCTCCCCTGCTCACGCTGTCTCTCTCTCTCTCTCCTAGAAATAAATAAAACATTAAAAAAAATTAAAAAAAAAAAAAGAAAAAAAGAAATGTAAATCTGCAAGCCCTTTTCCAGAACTTCTAGATTAGAAACTTTGGCAACAAGGCCCCGAGATGTCTGTTATTGTAAGCCCCAGGGGTTTCAGACGCATGTCCAAGAGTCCTAGGTGGCGACTGGTGTTCAGAAGACCTAGAGATGCTCTTGGACATGGGGCATGGGCTTGGTCCCTAGTGACCGTGGGTGTCTGCACGTTGGCCGTGTACTGATGTTCTCCATTTAGCTAACTGTTCACAAGTTCCTCACAGGATGGTTCTCTCCTGAGATTCCCACGATGGCAGGAAAGACCCAGCAGCTCAGAGGCCATCTGAGATTTTCAACACGTTCTTGGGGTGACCCCCCTGACTGCTACCCTAGGAGGAGAGGTGGGGGCAAAGCCCGCCGTGCTTCAGAGCTCTGCTTGCACCAACATCTGGCACCAGCAGAAGCCCAGGACCAGACAGGTAGGCACCAACATATGACCAGGAGCCAACCCTCCCAAAAAGAACATTAAAAAATATTTTATTATTTAAAACAAAAAATTAACCTCATCCAGGAAGTATGAGAAGAAGAAGAAAGAGGGGGAGGAGGAAGACACCGAGAGTGGCAGTGACGGTCATGCGCACAGATACCGTTCCTCCGTTTCCACTGTCCACTTTGTAGGGGTGGTGGGAACAGGTAGGACAGGGCACTGGGGCGGGTGGCACAGGGGACGTGCAGGGGTGGGGGAGATGGGACAGAGAAGGGGACTATGAGTCACAAGGCCCAGCCTCGCCAGACGTAGGGCACGTCCCATTCAGAGCCCTCTGTGCAGGTGTGGCCGTCGCAGCCAGACTTGGAGAAGACACCTAAAATGGAAACTGCCATTTGAGGTCATCCCACACACCCAGTGCCTCTCCTGTCCCACGTTCTGCCCTCCTGTGCGTTTCAGGTGAAGACCCAAGAGTTCCCAGGTCGTGATCGCCTCCCCGCACGCCCCTTCCAGGGCCGCAAGCCTGACAGCAGTCAGCTAGAGAGACACCCCCCATGTGGAGACTTCCACGAAAGCCAGCAGCCACGCAGCCCTTCAGGACCCCACGCCCAGACTGCCTGACCTGCTTTAGGCGTGACGGACACTGACATGAGGCCACCCAGGGCAGGCAGGAGTCAAGCCAGATGCTTAAGACAGAGCCACTCGCCCCCTCCGAAATACGGCTCAACTGGATTTTGAAAAGCCGGGGGCCCGAGATTCACAATGTCCACCCAAGGATTCGAATGAGGACGACCAGTGAGATTACAGAACGTTTCCTCTTTCACAGCATCAGATGGCAGGAGAACAGGAAATAGGAGCCCTCCCTCTGCCCGTGATCAAAAATAAATACGAACACTGTAAAATATGCACGCGTTGAGAAGATATCAATCAAAAGGATTTCAAGTCACTGCTATCGCTGTCAAAGAAAGCCCTTGGTCTTAAAAAAAAAAAAAAAAGAAGAAAGAAAGAAAGAAAGAAAGAAAGAAAGAAAGAAAGAAAGAAAGAAAGAAAGAAAGAAGAAAGAAGAAAAAGAAAGACAGAAAGAAAGAAAAAGAAAAAACCGTACAACAAAGTCTCAAAATAGAACCAAAACCTGCAAATCATCCTTAAGAGTGTATTAGGAACCTATGTCTTAGCAGGCTGTTGAAAGGTTAATAATTTTCCTACCGAAACTGAATGTGGGTTGTGAAAGAACATTAAAATGAAGAAAATTTCCCCGTGGCTGCTATTTTATTATCACCAAAGCCATCAAGTTTCAGTTTGAGTTATTTGTATTTATTTGTGAAAACAAAGATTAGATAAGTAGAAACATAAACCCCATCCTAATTATTGCCCTGGAGTATCTGATTTTTAAGACAGAAAAATAAGACCATCTCACACACACACACACACACACACACACACACACACAGGCAGGCAGGCAGGGCAGGAGAAGTCAAAACAACGGAGAGGAGAGAGGATGCCGTTGTCTTTTTCTATCACTTGAGAAAAAGTATTCTCGTGTAAAACACTGACATTCATGCACAGTCGGTGAAGATAATGTGAGGGTCGATGTGTACATTTAATTGTTGGCGTTTTTCTCAACTGCATGCGCAGGGAGAGAGCTCTTTTTTAAACTGCAGACTGTAATTTTTGTTTGACACTTGCAAAAAGGTAGTGAGAGCCATACAATTCAATGGTGAAGACCTGAAACCACGGCTTTTAAGGGCTGCTTTAAAAGATCAAATTATGAGCTTTGAGACATTTACGAGCAGGTGGAGCCTGAATGAGATGTGGGCTTTAGGGGCAACGCTGGATTTCAACTCAGAGCCCAGGTGAGCTGCTTTGTTTTCTGGAGTTTTAAAAGAAATCCACTAGATGAAATGGTTAATCAAAATCTATGAGTGAGAGCAAAAACTTATTTTCCAGCGCAACATAAACACCAGAATGAAAAAAATAACATGCAAAAAGACCTTCAGTGGTCTCACATCACCGAACAAACTGTTTTTCTACCTATTTTGTGTTGCTGGCTTTTGTTATCAGCCCAATCGGCAAATTGTGGCCAATTTTGTCATGGTTTAAGCAGACATTTTGTTCCCAAACTGCTTTCAACATTTTTGCTACCAAATACAGTTTATGAGAAATTGAACAAGCCACAATACAAACACAAAAGGTATCTATTCTTGCTACATTAACCCCTTTTAAGGTTAAAATGACACACACAGAAAGGATTAAAAAAAAAAAAAAAGAATTCTAGTAAATCTAAGTTTGCAACAACCACATTTTTTTTCCTGGAAAAAAAGAAGAATGAATGATTAACCCACTGACTGGATTTTGAAACCAGCTACATGATATTCCCCAATTCTGATCACGCTTACACCGTGAACTTGCTTGCAAGGAGGCAGCATGTCATTTTTATTTTGCAGACACACACACTTCAAATATCATTTGACCACGCCGAGCCAAAGTCTAAAGGAATCAGTGGAATTATGCTAAGGTAAAATAACCGGTGAAGCAGTTATTTACTACTGAAAATAAATGACACCCACGTAGTTCATCTTATAGATTAATATTGAAACCAAATGGCAGTCTTATACCGCAAATCATTTCACACACAAAAAAATAATGAAACTAGTTAACATTAAAACACAGGGTTTTAATTTTATGAAACATTAAATATTAAGATCAAAACGACAGAAAGCTGACATGGGTGTTTTTTTTTTTTAATTTTGTTCTTGCTTAATTATAACAACAAATTGAGAATGAAAAAAGAATGCAAGAATCCTCGCTAAAAATCCAAGAATTACTACTTGGAAGAAAAGCATAATGTCAGAGAGAGAAGATTGAAGAAAACTTCTCTGTTTGCAGCCCTACCTCATATTTGAAGGCATAGCAATTATACACCATTTTTAGCCTTTTAAAATACCAGCATGCCCACACACCATCTCAGATTAAACCAAGGAGAAAATGACACATTCTGAAACCATTTTCTAAAGCTTCTTTTCCTGATAACACTCAGACGCTTACAATCAAATTAATGAGTTTCTAAAAAGCCCAAACAACTCTCCATAAAGAGACAATTGTTCACAACAGCCTGCAGACATTTCTAAATTTTTCAGGCAATACTAAGAGCATTAGTCTTTGCTATTTATATTTAGAAAAGCTAAGCTGTTTTTAACATCTATATGAGAAAGAAATGCTACTCAGTGCTTTGGCTAATTAAATTGAGGAACAATTTGAAAAACACCAGTCGATTCAGCCCAGTATCCCCCTCACTTCAAACCATTGAAAAGTGAGTTCATATTTTTCCTCTACCTTCTTTGCACAAATCTGTTTTCTTGTAATCTATTCATACTCGAAAATTCTTCAGGTAGTAAAGAAAGGAAACACCCACAGAGAGTAAGTCATTATTTCTTCTGAAAGTGGATTTCTTCATAAATCATAGACCAGCAAATAAACAGTAAAAAAAAAAAAAAAATTAACAAGAAAGAAATGACAAAACTCAGGAAGGACACTGAAAAATCTATACTGACTGACAGCAAGCTTAGGATGGGGAATTTAAAATCACTGGACACATCTGTCAATTTAAAACCCTCGTGGGGAGAGGTAGACACTGCTTTGGGTGAGCTTGAACCCGTGACAGTATCCATATAATACGTCTATTAAAGGTCATGGGTTATGTTGGTTAATTCCAGACCTAAAACATGTGATTCAGACTTTACACTTCATGCTTTTATGTTCCAATCTTTTCAGCACTTGGTACTTAAAAGCAAGTAGGCTGACTTAGGCAACACAAGAGCATTTAAGAACACACAAACCAAAAAGCCCTGAATGAACGTCACAGCAAATGATGACAGGGAATACGAAGACCATGGTAACCACCTGAATTTGTTACTTGAAGAGATTTTTCTGTATGAGTATTTTACCCTAGAAGATCTGCCCTTACCCTCACCCAGCCCCATCGAAGGCTCACATTCAGAAAAAGCCTGACCTTACCTAATACTTGCCCACTCTTTCAAACCACACATGTCCCCTTCCCCCGAGGTAAGACTTGGGAAATGATGATGATTTTAGTCATCTGGAAAGAGTGAAACATGACATGGTCTTGAAGTACTTTCTTCAAACCCGGTGTCATTTTAACTCTGTTTTACCACAACTAAAAAGGCCGTGCTCACGGAACAGATTCGAGTTCACCCTCAATGGTATCTGTAACCCGGGAATTTCTTAAGAGCGGAGTGGCACGGTACAAAAGCTTTCATTGAAGAAACATTCAAAGCGTTAAAAAGAAATTCCCCACTTTTTAAAATAAGTTTATGAATCAAAATGCGAACCCTTCCATATTAAAAATTGACTTCAGCATAATTACTTCACGTGCCACTAGCTAACTTCTCTTTTCACAAAATGCCTTTGTTAACAGCAAGATTTTAAAACACCACTGTTACATTCAGAGACATTCCTAAGTGGAAGGAGACTAGAGATCCCCCCCACTTGCTAGATATTTCTTTTACCTTGAAGCCAAACTATCATGTATGAAATGGTGACAATTTTGGTAAAGTAACCTGGCTTTAAGGGTTAGAGAAGGTTCAGCTGTAAAATCAGAAGACCAGGCTTTTTATTTATTTATTTTGAATCTATTTATTTTTATTTATTTATTTTGAAAGCAAGTCTTAGTTTTCCAGAGTCTAGAAATAACTGTTCTGGGGGAGGGGGGAGGGAGGAGAAAAAGAAAAAGGAAAGAAAAAGAAAAAGCAAAAAAAAAAAAAGAAGCCAGGCAGACAAGGATGAAAGAAACCTGGTAACTCAGAATTCTTGACCTGGAAAGGAGTCTCTCTCATTTTATTTTCTATTTTCCACAAAGAGAAAACAAACAGCTTTCTAGTCACAAAAGGAGGTGTGTACAAGAATAAGGAATGTGGAATATACTCAACACGATTGTATCGAAGCGAACACAGACACAGGAATCGCATTTCTTCTCAGTGTGAATCGAAGCCACCACGGTGTTACAGTGAGTGAACAAAGATCAGACCATCCAGAACAGGATAATTTGGGTTGTAAACCCAGGCAAGAGCTAAGTAATTCTCCTCTGACAGGGTCTGTTTGCACAAATAAAATGCGTTGTGGAGACTCTTGGACTATGAAGAGTGTAGTATATTTCTGAATCTAAAACTTTTCATTGATGGTGGCTTGAAAGCTGTTTAATTAGCTGTAGGATGCCAACCAATCTCTTTATCAAAGCCAGCTGAAAACAAAACTGAGAGAAACAGCTTGTGGTTTCACAAAAATGTATTTACATGAATATATTTTAAAGGGAGTTCGATCATTAGGTACGATGTCATCTGTGCTGGGCGGTGGATTTGACATTTAAAGATGTCAGGGGTTGTCAGATTTATCTCCAGTCTATACTTAGTTTAGATGTAACCACTTTGGTGAGCAGACCTTATTTTGTTAAATTCCAGCCCAGAAAAGCTGAAAGGACGTAACTCTTATTTACTGAATACAAATCTCCTCATGTCTTCTCACTTCCTTACCGAAGGTCTCCTAAACAGAAAGTGGAGCCCCTGGGTGACAAGTGGAATATAAGCCCACTTTCACACCTCATCACAGGGATGGTGACAGAGGCGAGCAAAGCCTCGGTGAGCAGAGCACCCAGGGAGAGTTGTTGATAAGCACGGTGTTTCCTGAAATAGAGGAGAGTCCGAACTCTTTAGCCTGCTTCTTCGCTGAGACTTGTCTTGGAAAGAACATTCTGATAAGACGGGCTTTCCTGCACTTAACACCTCAAATCGTTGACGACGAGGAGGAAAACCCAGAGCAACACCAAATGTTTCACCGCAATTAAATCTCTCGCGATAGAAGTCCTATCAAAGGAGCAATAAAAGACCCTGGATAAACACCCACCCTCAGGGGTCTTCAACCAGGAATGTGGGTCAGTGGTTTTTTGTCTGTTGGTTTAGCAACCAAGAAGTAATGATGCTTTATATTTTCTCCAGAGATGGTAAGGGAATCACCACCATCTATCACAAGAAGGATGTTTGGTGCCTGGATCAGTCACTCATCCACTCTTTTCCAAATCCCACTTTCCCTTTTGCCTGCTTGCTCTAAGGCAAATGAAGCTGAAGACAAGCTCTAGCAGACCCAAGTGAAATCGCCACACTGTAGCTGACATCACCCCTGAACCACAGAACCCCGTGCAGGGGACCTCATAGATCTCTCAAACAGAAAGGGAAATGGTTGTTGATATAGGTGACAAAAAATGTGCATTCAGGTAGGAACGCTGCTCCTTATGACCCTTCAACCTTAATTCACGCTGTGGAGGTCAAGGGCTATCTTGTGATAGTGCAGCTGACAACATTGTTTTTGAAAGGTTACAGGAAAAAAAAAAATGTTGTCTAAACTGCAGTCTTCATTAATTACTTTCTGCATTGGGTTTTTTAAACAAGGCTTCTCTCTCCAGACCTAACTCTTTCATTGTTAATCATTTTGTTTAATATATATATATATATATATATATATATATATATATATATAGCAGCACACCTAGGATAAAAAAATAAAATGATAAAAAAAAAAGTGTAACATTAAAATCTGCCTATATAGGTTGCTGTTCAAGCCCAGGAGAGCCAGGCCAGAGGAAGTCCCCACCCGGGTTCTGACAGAGCAGTTAGAAAAGGAAGCAGCCCGGGGGCCCGGGGAAGAGGCAGAGGACAATAACCATTGCAAACTGCCACCTTCTCAGCAAGCGTCTCATTCGTGGAAAACAGCACCCTTGATTCCTTCTATAAACCCAGCACACCTGGACTTCATTTAGTAAGAGTCTCTTCTCCTTGCTTGTGCTGTGACATTCATTTGAAAACTTACAGAACCCAGCAAAGCCGGTCTCCAAGGAAGGCTAGAATGAAGAAGTGTCACTCTCCCCTAAGCTCCGGGGAGCCCTGCTTCTAGATTTTGATGGGCTCCATTCTACGTGCTCCTCTGAACACCAGACTGAGGTTCTGAGCCAGGGCACAGAGGCCCTAGGGGACAGTTGATCAGCAAAATTGCTCTATGGATTGGTTTTGAGTAGGACACGTTTAAAAAAAAAAAGTTAAAAAAAAGTTACAACACAGCACTAAAGCACTTCTGGTGGAACTAATTCAGAATGGCCACACTAGGTAGCCTGCAAAATAAAATGGGAGATCTTCCATTTCAGTGAGTCAAAGGGGCTTCCCACCTCATAGGGACCTCCTTCCCACCTGCCTATGGCTGGAGGCATAGAAGGCAGGGAGGGGATTTGCTCTGCCTCCAGCATCCCTCCTCCCTCCATGGCTGCCTTTGTTGTTGACACCGCTCCCACCGCGTCTATTAGGCGACACTGCTTGCAAAGCCTTCTCTCTGCTGCTGTCTGTTGCTAGGGGATGAGCCCTACTGCTTCCCGAGAACACAACAGCCACAATCGTCGCTTGGCAGTGAGCAAGGACGAAGTCTCAGTTTGGTGACAAAGTGGAAATAATCCTTAAAAACATCCTCATTTGCATTTCCCCTTAGAAGGATGGCAACGTCTGCCCCACTCTGAAATGTATATTTTCCTCATCTCCAGTCTTGGGTTTGACGCCTTTGGAATGTATCTCACGTCCATATTGAATTTCTGTCCCCTGTTGCCAACCGCCGTGCCCCAGGTGACTGTGGGCTCTTAGAATTCTTGGCTGTGATCTCACTCAGTTGTCAGACTTTATTTACTTTTCTCTCTCTCTCTTTTTTTCTTGGAGAGAAGCAAACCACATCGTCAAAGCATTTAGAAACACAAACCAAAGGAAACTAGGGTTTCCAGGCTTGAAGCAAATGGTGTTTACCCACAATTTATTTCCAAGAAGTAATTTGGAATCCATTGTCGTTTTTCATTCTGATTCACTTAGAAGCACAACATCATAGTTGTCCCGATGATCTAGTTGCTTCTTGGCAGCAATACATGAAATGCAACTCCTGTCCTCAGACCCAGACTCACCTCAATTCTTGGGACATGGCTTCCCCAACCCTTTTATGTGCCTCCCATGGGGGGTGACCAGAGTCTGGCCCATGCTGGCCACTGTGCCTTGGGAGTTGGTAGAGATGGTGCAAGCCGTTCTCTCTCTAGAAGCTACCATCCCACACTCAATAGAAGTTCAAATGTCACTCTGTGGGTTGAAAGGCACCTCCTTCTACCTCTCCTTGGGAGGATGGACCTTGTCACTGGGCAACCTGGAGGCCTCGTGCTTCAGGCCTCGCTGGCATAGTTGCAAGGTCCCAGAAGTTGAGACTGGCTCCTTCAGGCTCTTGGGGCTGGAAGGCAGGGCTTCCCCGAGTCCCCTCCCCAGGCAGTGTTTGGTGCAGAGTGGACACTGGTGAGAATCAGCTGCGTGGGCTCACAAATGGCGGACAATGCAGTTTGTCCAGTAGCACGAGCCGACTTGCTTGCTCAGGACCTACTCGAGTCCCGGGGTCGACACAGACCAGTACAATGAGATGAAGGAAGCTGATACCTTCCACTTGCTGATGTAGTGTCCTGGGTGCATTGTGTAAATGATCAAGTTTGCCCAGTCTTCTGAGCCAAATCCTCTTAATAGCCTTAGAGAGAAGGAAGCCACCAGATGGATGGTCCACTTCTGCAGATGACAGGTGGGGGGTCAGGGGAGGACGGCAGACATCTGTTGGCCCAGCCGATGTTCTTGCTCTCCTACTATGTTTTCTTCAGCGTCACGGAAGTCAGTGCTCACCATCCCAAATCCCAGAGAGCTTCTTCCATAGAGGCTGTTGGTCCACATCTCCATGTGCCCGGCTGGACTGCGACTTCTCCGGGACAGACTCTGTGGCCAGCCGACCCTACCTGGCCAACACCAAGCGCCTTGGCTGGAGTACCAGCATTTGAGAAGCGGCTTGCCGTCTCCTGCCCACGAGGCCTTCTGGAGCAAAGAGGACAGCGCCTCCAGTATTGGGTGTTCAAGTTTATGCTGACAACAAAATATCAGCTGACCTGGAAAAGGCTCATCACTTCCGCTTTGCACCTTGGTGAGCCCCAAGGTTCCATCTGTTACAAGGACTGAGCACCTTACGCAGGGGCCGAGCCCACCTGCCCTACAGTGAGAGTCAAGGATGGATCGGGCTCGCTCCATCAGTGGCAGAAAGCACTCAGGGGAGGAGGGGGACTTCCTCCTGCGAAGTCGTGAAGAGGACCCCCTTGAGGGGCTAGCGAGGAAGGACAGCTCTAGCAGACTATTTCTCAGATCGTTCCCTCTGTCAGATTCCCCAGCCATACCTTGAAACCACATTATCCCGTGGGCTTGCCTTTTCGTAATCATCCCTGAATATTAATTTATTCATTCATTCCGTCATTGACCCATTCCACACTCTGTCTGGGTGACTAGTATGCGCCAGGAAGAAGCCTTTCACATCGATGCGGACTCAAAAATCTTTTCAAAAATTGCCCTATTAACCGTATCAGCAGCTCCTTGAAACCAAACAGAAAAGAAAATCTCCACAAAGGCTGTTTATCCGATTAAATAACATTTCTCTTCGGAGGTCTGCGTGCGTATAATCTTCCCAACCTAGGCTGGAACACGATTGGCACGGCTAGCCCTTTGTTCTGCTAAAAACCCGCAGGGGTCAGAGGTCAGGAAAAAGAAGAGGGCACATTTCATGTAAGGCGGCTGTCGATAAATCAGGAGGAAGTGCCAGTCGGTCGCACTGGGTCTATTCTAAGGTGAATGAAGCATACCACACGGAGTGTGACTGGGGTGGAGGAAACAAGGAAGGAATCCAGTGTGTTTTTCATAGAAACTAGAAGCTTATTAGAATGATTATTCCAATACCTTCGTCCTTCTCTTCCCTTTGGGTTTGCAAAGTAGCTCCCAGCCCACAGAGGCATTTGTAGATAAGGTTTCATCTACACTTCAAACCTGCACCTGAGAGGCAGGCAGGCAGATGGACTCAGGCCCATTCATTTGTTTATTTAACAGATGAAGGTTTTTCACAGACTGAAAGGCCCAGGGAAGTGGCTGCTTAGACGAATCACATTAATTAGACCCAAGGCTAGGCCCCATGACTCCCGCATCTGTGTGCCCCGGCCTCGCAGGGCTCTGCGAGTGGTGCTGTCCGGGTAATCCGGAGGAGCTCTCGCCCCGGAAAGGGAGGTGGGCACAGGATTGAGTCAATGGCAAGGCTCTGGTTCCTAGCGCTGGGTCTTGATTAAGCTCTAGGTACTATCTGGTCCATTGTCAAAGTGCCTACGCTGGGCACTGTGCTTGGCCTGGAGCAGACACTCAGCATTCGTGAATCGAGTTTCCCACTCTTGTGTGCTAAGTGGGACCCAAGACCGTGTATCCTATGGATTTTGAAGACATATCAAAATAATATCAATCACCATCATGATTGGGAAATGATTAGCAAGGTAATTCACATGAATAAAAATAATACCATCTAACGGCACACTCACATGAGGTCACCACCTTACTGAGCCACCTGCCCCACAGGGTCACAGCACTAGCAGAACCAGCCGAACTCTGGGAGCTAAGAGTGGAATCCTTTATGTAGCAGGAAGGGAAGGAAAGAGAAAAGGACAGAGCTTTTTTTTTCCCATTCCCTGACAAAGGCAAGCCTGGGTCAAGCCCGCTTTAGACTTTCTTTGTACCTGAGGCTTCTCTCTGGGGACCCCTGCCCACCCCAATGCCTGCTCCAACTCTTAAAGCTACCTAGCACCTCCTTTCCCTTCTGCCACCCCTCCTCCTACACCCCCCCACCCCCCATTCCCTGAAAAGACTGGAGAGGTGGGGTGTGGGCATTAGGTCACTGAGCTCAGCCTTCTGGACCAGTGGTTAACATGCTCCCAAAGGAGAGGCTCCAGCATGTCCAAAACTCTAACAGGCGCCTTCTCCAGGCCTCTTTTCAGGCCACACTGTGGACGTGAGGGTTAGGGAGGCCATGTCTGCAGACAGGCCTATCCCATCAGCAGACAGGACTTCTCCCAGGGGAGCCCTTGGACTGTTCTCCTCAACCAGGGCCCCCTCCTGCTTGGCCCACAGTCCCACTCCCGGGGAGCCGATAGATGGCTGCCGTCACCGGGAAGGCTGGTGGGCCCAGGGGGAACCCCTCTCAGACCACCCAGGGGCTTCTTTATTCCTTCCACCTGTCAGTGTCTGACCCACCTCGCCCCCCGGGCACCCTACCTCTGACCATGTATCGCCCACTTGGTGGGAGTATAATCCTCTCTGAGTCACTCCACAATTGAAATTAAAAAGGTAATAAAATAATTGTGTTTCTGTTATTTGCAGCTTACCTCGGCCTTCTTTTCTTCCTATAGACTAATAATAAGGGGTGCTTGTATTGTTTAATTCATGTCTTTTTCTTTAAGAAAAAAATAAGAATGGGGCGCTTGGGTGGCTCAGTGGGTTAAGCATCCAACTGCGGCTCTGGTCATGATCTTGCACAGTTTGTGAGTTCAAGCTTCATGTCAGGCTCTGCGCTGACAGCTCAAAGCCTGGAACCTGCCTCTGATTGTGTATCTCCCTTTCTCTCTGTCCCTCTCACACTCACACTCTGTCTCTCTCTTTCTCTCTCTCTCATAAATAAATAAACATTAAAACAATTTTAAAAAAGAAAAAATAGAAAAATAACATTCTCTTGTTTTTTAAAGCAATTTATGTTCATTGTTTTTAAAAAATGTAGAGAAAAGAGAAGACGGGGACCCAATAGGAAAAGCAAGAGGAAAAAGTGGAGGAGGAAGAGGAGTTTGGGAAGGAAGGAAGGAAAGAAGGAAAGAAGGAAGGAGGGAAGGGAGAGAAATCAACATGGAGACGGATCCCATCCAGACAGAGCCTAGAGGAAGCCACAGCCTCCTTCTGGACTCGGATACTTATTCCATTCAGTTTTGAATAAGCAGTCGTGGGACTTTTAAAGGGAAATGGAGATCTGGTCTCACTATTCTATGGAGCGCGGTCCCCTCCCATTGGGTCTTGCCTTGTTATAAAAATCTTACTTTGCCTACCTAGCTTCATGACAGGACCCTTTAAAAAACAGGTCAGTACATGAAGCCAGCAAGAATGATCTCAAGTCTGTAAACATGACACTGGAAACCTGTGCTATGGAAATAAACCTCTTTGCCTGCAGGGGAAGAACCAATCGAAAGAGATGACTCAGGGAGGCAGCCGGGGGGCATTTCAAGGCACTTTTTTTTTTTTTTTTTTTTTTTTAAATTTTTTTAATGTTTTATTTATTTTTAGGAGAGAGAGAGAGAGACAGCGTGAGCAGGGGAGGGTCAGAGAGAGAGGGAGTCACAGACTGAAACAGGCTCCAGGCTCCGAGCTGGCAGTCAGCACAGAGCCCGACGCGGGGCTCGAACCCACGAACTGCGAGATCATGACCTAAGCGAAAGTCGGACACTCAACCGACTAAGCCACCCAGGCGCCCCGGCTCAAGGCACTTTTAATAAACTATAGCTTTAATGGAAAAATGTTTTGAGGGGTGCCCGCGTGGCTCAGTCTGTTAAGAGTCTGACTCTTGATTTTGGCTCAGGTCATGATCTCTCAGTTTGTGAGTTCGAGCCCCGCATTGGGCTCCACAGCTGTGTGGAGCCTGCTTGGAAGTCCCTGTCTTCCCCTCTCTCTGCCCCTCCCCCACTTGCACTGTCTCTGTCTCTTCTCAAAATAAATAAAGAAACTTAAAAAAAAAAAAAGAAAATGTTTTTATATTAATTACAATTCCGCAACTTATTTGGAATGTCAAAAGATTTTTTTTTTTAATTTTAGAAAGAGAGCAAGTGCACATGAGCAGGGGAGAAGGGCAGAGAGAGAGTGAGAGGAAGAATCTCAAGCAGGCTCCACACTCAGAGAGAAGCTCTTATCGGGGTTCGATCCTACGACCCTGGGATTGTGACCTGAGCCGAAATCAAGAGTCTGAGACTCACCCAACTGAGCTACTCAGGCGCCGCTGGAAAGTCAAAAGATTTGAAATACAATACAATACGAAGAACCACACCCATTATGACTGTCTATGCAGTTCCTGGTTGAGACCCCACATCACTACCTCACAGTAATAAAGAGGCCTTCAGAGGAGCCCTCACTGCCAAGCTGGGGAAGCCATGGTCTTAAGGTGACAAAAAGCTTAACTCCAGGCACAGGAAGATTGTTCGGGAACTCTTCATCCAGGGACAGATCTGTGGGTGTCACCCCTTCTGCCCTACCCAGCCGGCTGCTTGGATGTAAAACATCCACCACTGTCCCTCCGGCCAACAGCCTGGGCTGGGCCATATGGTCCCCCAAACACACACCTCATTTGCCAGTTCTTTCTGTTCGTTAGCTTTTTCTTCTCACCTTCTTTGCAATGTCACTGGTCTGCCAGATTTTTTTTTTTTTTTTTGATAAGCCTATTTCACACTCTGTTGGACACACCCCTGTTTGGAAGTATTTCTCATATTAAATTCCGGGACATCCTCCCTTGGCTTCGCCCCATTACTCTGGTTACCCTCTGTACTGTGCTAAACGCTTCTTTTACCTCCTGGGTATCAATAACCTTCACGGATGTCAGAGTTATATTCCGTTTCCCACTCAAGCACCATCCAGGCAAGCCCAGCATGTGTAATTCTTGAGCGCTACCAGACTATTCTCAGAGACTGTCCTTCAGTCATTTCAGGTGCTTGGTCTTCCTTTTGCCTCCATGTCGGTATTCCTGACTAAACTCATGCTGTCCGTTTCTGAAGGAGCTCAGAATCAGAAAAAAACACCTATCAGAGTAGGGGAAACAGACCTTAGCCTCAAATTCCTAGTTCGTGGGGTTATAAAATGAACCATGGAAATCACCTGGAACAGCCCTGACCTGGAAAGCAGTGTTTCGGGCTTCCCACTGGGATGGTGTTTCACCTCCAATCACAAATCCATCAGAAGTACTCTCCCTCACGCTCTGTTTTTCTGAACGGCACTTACAAAGGTGATGAGTGGGGCTGAGCAACCATTTTATTCAGCAAGATGCATTTTGAAAAGCAAAAGTATTGCCTCATTTGGAAAGAAAAAGTATGTCATGCCTGTCTCACACATCAGGCCTTTGTGGTCCCCTGATCAGGCAATTTCTTCATTTTACTGTCGTCTCCACCCAGCATTATTAATGCTGACGCTGAGCACAGATGTGGTACCATCAAACGCTGTGTCCCAAGAAGTAGGTAAGTTGTCTTCAAATGGGACTTGGGTGCAGATAAATATAATTAGTGTTAATTCCACTGAGGCAAAATTAAAATATATATATATATATAAAATGTGGCTTCAAGTACTTGTTCAATGGTACCAGTAATAATAAATAAATAAATAAATAAATAAATAAATAAATAAATAAGGGCATATCCCAGAAAAGTCTTGAGAAAGTATATTCCAAGGCCATAGAGTGTTTGTTGAAATTTGTCTCCTGAGCTAAACCCTCAGGTTTAGACCCCCAGCTAATTTACAGCACTTAGAAAAATCACATGGATAATTGTCACATATGTACTCCCCCCAGTAAAATATTACCCTTAAGAATAGTAGCCATATGGAAATATGAATTACGCTGGGGAAAGCATGGGGATGCCCTGAGCAGTCCAAAGCCCACATAAAGCAACAGCATCTGCATGTTGGGAGAAGCCTCCAACTACCCCCTTGGAGAATCCGTGGGCTGCGAGCTGCCACTAGGCAGCCACTCTGGTTTCAAGCACGATTTTCCCGGGAAATGAAAGCCGCCCGTCTAATGGCATTCTTCGGTCACAGGGCGCGGTGGGGTCAGCCTCCGGTCTGGGAGGCTCCCCCCAGAGACACACCCGACCCACTCATGGACCTTCCAGATTAAAGGCTGCAGGATTAAAACATCCTTTCTGCAGGTCCTTATCACAAAGCAAATCTACTCAGTGGCACGTTTGCTAGAATGAGAAGGAATGGCTGGTCTGGGGAGAGGCTGTAAAGGGTCAGCACAGAGGCCTGGCCTGGTCTTTCGCCAGCACTCAGGGCCGGTTCATGTTCCCTGGGGACCTCAGCTTCCAGACCTGCAAGACCAGAGGTCTGGACTCTGTGGTGCCTCCGGAGACCTTTCCCCCCTATAACTTCCACAGTTCTTTGCAAATCACCTCTAGCACCTAACTGTATCATACAAAGTAATTCAAACACCTTGTTTCCATTCCATGCACACGGATTTGTTTTTTTTTTCAACTGGGGCAAAATTACACAACATAAAATCTACCATTTTGACCATTTTGAAGCATACAGCTCAGGGGCCTGAAGCATAGTCACACTGTTTTGCAACTACTACCTCTGTCTGTCTCCAGAACCTTTTCCTCCTCCCAAACAGAAGCTCTGCACCCCTTCAACACAGACCCTCCATGCCTCCGCCCCAAGTCCCTTGCTAATCTGAAATCTCCTGTGAGTTGTGCAAATAGGTGTTTCATATAAGCTGAATCATAACAATACTTTATTTATTTATTTTTATTTTTGATAGAGAGAGACAGATGTGAGCAGGGAAGGGACCGAGAGGGAGGGAGACAAGGAATCCAAAGCAGGCTCCAGGCTCTGAGCTGTCAGCACAGAGCCCAGCGCAGGGCTCAAACTCGTGAATTGTTGAGATCATGACCTGAGCCTAAGTCGGACGCTCAATGGACTGAGCCACCCAGGCGCTCCCATAACAACACTTTTTATATCCACGAGCAGCTTCAGCATCCTAAGGACTGAACAGGATTATAGATTATTTTCTGCAATGCATTTTTCCCCCGTCCTGCGGCACGTAAATTATACCACCACAGAGTGGCCCTCCCTATGGCTGCTGGCATGAGCAGTTCTTTCACAGATTCACAAAGTGGAAATTGAGTCCAAACATCTAATTGCCTCGACACATCCCTGCAGGGAAAGAACCCAGGGATAGACATCGGGGGCATACTGTTTTGGTTTGGTGAAAGACACACTTTCAGAACTGGTATTTTAAAAGTCATTTCAGAAGTAAAAGAAACCAGGCTACCATCTCAAACCCACTGTGAGCACTCCGTATACAAACTCTCTCTCATTGCTGAGAAAGGTTTTGCGAAACAAAAATAGGCTCATCGTGGATCCCAACATTAGCCCCTGGTGACCGTAAGCAGAAACCATGGTGAGTAATTGCCCTGAAGATGGGGACCACTGGGGTTGATCATTTAGTGCTCACAAATTTCCAAAGAACCAACAGAAAGGAGAGGGGGGAGAGCAAAGGAAGTGTTCCTTGTTGATAAGAAGTGGCAAGTTTTAATTCTTAAAACTCATCTGTTAGCACCAAAAATTGTTGTAAAGGCAGCATGTGACATGTGTTTTGTACAATAAGGAGTAACATGCATCTTGCTAATTTTCTTGACTTGTACCCTGCACGTTAAGTGAGCTGCGGCATCACAGAAAGCCTAAGTGCCCAGGCGAGCAACTATGAAGTATGAATCTCAGAGGTGAGCTTATATAAAATACTAATTTAATAGGTAAACAATGAAATGCTAACTTCATGAACTACAAAGGAAGATGGAGATAAAAATCACTGACCCCGTCTGTGAATTGTTGATTAAAGACCACTATTTCCTATATCCTAACCATGGCAAAATATGCAAGTGGCCATACAACAGTTCGAATTTGAAACATAATTGCAAATCATATTTGCCTTCAATCTGAAAAGGCCTGATGTCCTACAAAAACTAGGAGGGCTTGACAGAGAGAAAAAAATGAAAGCCAAATGTTGAACTTTAATTCAGAACTGGGTACATGTTAACTTGTTTTAACTTCTGAAGCTTCTGCTCAGGTGATTACACAGTGCCCTTTCTGGTACTGAAAAGGAATAGAGCTTAGTCAACTAATATAATTTCTCTCTATAAAAAAAAAGTCTCACATAGTTTGTATGTGTATTTGTGTATTTACGATATCTTGAATGTTACAATAACCAAGAAGATTTATTAATAAGCTTCCTAGGAAAGGGGAAAAATCTTCTAGAAAAGCAAATTCTCCATTAGGCACAGTTAATCGTAGGCTCTCTTAATTACCTGGGGGAGAGGTTAGAGAGGGTGTATATTTATAGATATTTATAGGAGAGAATGGATCTTTTGTTTTTTTGTTTTTTAATTTTTTAAATGGTGATATATTTATTTTGAGAGAGAGCAAGAGAGAGTATGAGCAGGGGAGGGGTAGAGAGAGGGAGAGAGGGAATCCCAAGGAGGCTTAGTACTGTCAGCGCAGAGCCCGATGTGGGGCTTGAACACATGAACCGTGAGTTCATGACCTGAGCCGAAACCAAGAGTCGGATGCTTCACCGACCGAGCCACCCAGGCCCCTCGAGAATGGATCTTTTGAACAACCAAACAGTAAAGCTCTAAAACTACACCACCAAGTCCTCTGCTGTTTGGACCCTGTGCCAGCCACACACTGTCTGCTGCACAGACTGGCTGCCCCACCACCCAAGCCAGCAGCCCAGCCAGGTCTGCTGTCCATGTCCATGTCCACTGCACCACAGGATTTTGAAATCACCAAGTCACCAGACCACACACCAAGCAAGGAGTGATCGCTTAACAGAGAGAAAATAACTACGTGTAAAATGAAAGCATTATCAACATAGGTCTAAAGATGGCAAGGTGACCTTTGGGGAAATTCCAAACTGAAACAGATCAAATTCATTTTCAATCCCTCCTAAAATATAAAACTCTCAAAAATAAAAATGTGCTGATTAGGCTCAGTGCACTGATGTTTTTAAATGACTAAAATAACATTTGTCGTGGAAATCCCGACAAATTCACAGCAGGGCCATGGAGAACTTGTGTTTAGTCACGTTGCTTTTTTTTTTTTTTTTTTTTGATAATCATGTCCAAACTTTCATGTCCTGACAGCAAAATCCAAGGGTGTGTGACCTTCACAGGACTCTGGGGTGGATGTTTTATCTCCCCCACACCGCGAGTGGGGATGAACATATGCCAAAAATACGACTCACCAATGACGGCAAGTCAACTCACATTTGACTGTGAAAGCCACAGCGGGGTTGGGGGGAGGTCTAAAATGTCTACGGGAGAAGATAGAGCAGTATGTTCTGGAACTCCTGGCATCTGTGGGTGAGCAGATTATTTTCTAATGAGTAAGACTGAAATCAGTGAAAACGCTCAGCATTAAAGAGAAAAATAACTTATCTGCTCTCTAACCACGGAGCTCAGTCATCTAAGAAAAGACTTAATAATTCACGAAACCTGACCCCAAATATCTTCTGTTCACAGACATGGCAGGGGTCTGGTCTAGGAAACATTTAGACCCTCCATTGCTGGAACATTTCCTTTACTGACAGCGGCTGACTTCGATGGATGCCTTGAGTCTGAACAGAAAATAAAATATCAAAAATAGTAACGAGGGTACTGGATATCTACGTTCTTGGCCCCAGAATGTGCAGTATGTTAATGAAAAAAACACTGCTTGCTGTCTCCGGGAACAATGGCTGCCTTGCTCCTAGAGGAAACGTGGTTAATCCTGTCCGAATCAGGCCTCTTTACAGCTATGCTATAAAAGGTCCTGTAAACACAAAACTCAGTGTAGAAACCTTTTCCCCTCTGGACCCTGTGCCCAGAACCTCAGTGACTGTTCACGTACTTCTACATACCCCACTTCTTCCCCGGAGAGGGCGAAACCCAGAAAAGACCTCGCAGGATATCTAATTGGTGAAATCCTATTATGCCCAGGAGGTTTGCTTTTCTCCAGGGGCAGAGTAACAGAGGAGATGTTTATTTAGTCCTTCCTATTTTTTTTTTGACATTAATAACAATTTTTTAAAATGGCTTCCGAGCTCAGACCCGTGGGATCCCCGGAGGCAGGTCCATACACTCGGCCACAACCTCTCTCCCTTCCGCTCCCGCCCAGCCTCACGCTCCTGGGATTGCATCTCTACCTTTCCTTCTAGTGTTAGACATTAGTTTCACGTCCAATAAAGACAAAAGCAAAGAGACAGAAGGGCAGGCCTGGGACAAGCAACTGTCTAGGATTGAGCAGCCATCAGCCAGAGACCCAGGCCTGACTGGAGCAGGTGGGGGAGTTTAGATGACTTCGGGTGGGTGTTAATGAAAACGGCCACTCGGTGGAAGGGGCGCTCTGGGGGCTTCCGGAGAAGGGTGGCTCTCTTTGCCTCCATCTCCTCGGCAGGGACCCTGCTCCCTCCCTGAAATTCTTATTTCCTCGGCTCTCCCTTCCTGCAACTCTGTACCCCCTTTGCCTTGCGTGGTGCCTCTAGCTGTGGGAAACCTGGAGGTGACAGCCTGGCGAGGAGGAACAGGCAAGGACTACGAGGGTCCAAAATTCCGGGCCTCGGTCTGCAAGCCCTCACCCAGCAGTGGGGGGTCACGGGAGACCTAAAACCCCACAAGCGCAGTGTTAGAACAGCTGAGGTGCCATTGCACCGCGAGTGACAGCAGCTCTCCAAGAAGGCGCACATCCCCGTGCCTCTCCAGTCTGCCTTCTGGTTGCTCCAGAGGCCGGAGCTTCCGAACCCCAGGTCACCCGGGGCCGGGACTCGGCCAGGCAGAGGTCCCGGGAAGTGGCGGGGGGGGGGGGGTCACTCCCAGGGGTATCTTTCCTTACCCATAATTCTGTCATAGCTCGTGCCACTGAGTCACTGTGGCTATGATTATTGAAGTCATTCTTTAAAAAAAAAAAAAAGGGAACAAGATTCGGATTTTCTTAACAACTTGTTCAAATGGCAATAGACCGGTTGTAGGTAATTAACTGTCATGAAGATAAAAAAGGTTGCACATTCTTATGACACTGTTCCTGGTGTTTACACACACACACACACACACACACACACACACACGCACGCACACACTGAACATTCAAGGGAAATAAAATATTCCTGAGAACCCAGTATGAGGAGTAGAGAAGAAAAAAAGATATTTTTCATAGGGATGGCCTAGCTTTTACCTCATTAAAATTCTGCAGCGTGGTTCAGGACAAATAAAGAAGAAACTGCTGGAATGTCTGAGCAAGCCCCACTGGTCTGGGAGACTGAGCCCTCGGTAGCAGCAGCGACAGAGAGAGAGAGAGAGAGAGAGAGAGAGAGAGATCAGGCCGACTTCATTTCTTTATTAACACTACCACCTACAGGGACTGCTTTGAATAGGACAGGGTGGCGTGGCCCAGAAAGCCTCACCAGAAAAACAACGTTCAGAACAATTGCACCACATTTTTTTTCAACTTCCTGTTTATTAGTATTTTATCTAAGAGCAGAACAAAAGTCTGTATAAATGGGGGAAAAGAAAACAAAAGCGCTCGCTCTAAAGTCTTACAGCACGCACACAAAACCCCTTTTCAAATGCTGTTTCATTTGGATGTTTGTCATTGGACCCACCCCAGGTCTTCAAATGTCTCTGATGACAGAATGAAATACATGGAATTCATGATCTTCTGAAAAATATATATTAGTAAAAAAAAAATTTTAAGTGGGCTTGTTTTCCATTTCTACACTGGAAAGGACCGCATTTGATCAGTAAGACTGCATTTGTGCTAGATAAACCCATGTGTGCGGTGCAAAAACAAATGTCTCCTATAACCTTTGTTGCAAAGCTTGGTGTGTTGGAAAAGAAGGAGGGCGTGTGATCACATTGCGGGTTCACGGGCTCAGAGACAAAGGGCTGAGGCATCTGTATTTCTCCTTGTAAGAAAGGCCCCAGCAAACGTCATTCCAGCTAAGACAGGAGGTCATGATTTAGTCGCCAGTGACTTCTGTGAATCTGGCTTTCCTCCTTAATTTGGCTGCTGCATTGTTCTTCAGGCCCCTTCCTTGTCCACGTTTGCACAAGGCTCCAGGCCAATGAGATTGAGGCAATAGAGAATGGATGGCCATAGGGTGACCTTGATGGCCACATTTGCTTTTGAAAATAGGCTGGAGTGTGCAGTTTATCTTTATGGACAGGTGTTCATCAAAGGCCCAGGCCCAGTTTTGCTTCTCTTGCCCTAAGCTCTATGGAGTCTCATTTACATTGAGTAGTTCCAATATCAAGTTTTCCCCACTCGAGAAGGACATTAAAAACGTGGGGTCATTGGGGCGCCTGGGTGGCTCAGTCAGTTAAGGATCTGCCTCTTGGTTTTGGCTCAGGTCATGATCTCACAGTTGGTGAGATGGAGCCTGCTTGGGATTCTCTTTCTCCCTCTCTCTCTGTCAATCGATCAGTATTTTCAAAATGTGGGATTATCAACTCAGGGAATTGCCTGTGATATTTTTCTATATTTACCTTCCATGTCTTGTTCTCTTGTGACATGAACATGCAAGGCCTTGCTAGGTATTCCTGCTACTAATGACGTTGTTTGCATGAAAAGGAGGAATAAATGAGAAAATGCCCCTGCTGTACGGGGTAACAAGGAACATATCTGCAGAGAGAATGAAGAATCAAGGCTGAAATGTGGACTCAGCACAGATCAAGACCAGTTTAACTAATCAGAAACAGACTGTGAATGCTCTAGCAGAACAAATAGTGTCTTTCTGGAGAGCGCAGCGAGGTGGCTGAAAGTGAACTAAATCATCACGTTAAGCAGTGAAAGCCACCAAATAATACAGCCCGATCATCTGCTTGCTGGTTGTAGTCATTGGGAACTCACTGGATGTGCCTGGACCCCGGATGACAAAGAAATGCAGGGTTGTTTTGTTTTGCCAAGTGGCCTCGGTCAACCCTCAGTGGTCAACCCTGGAAAGGGAGCTTCTACTGGAAAGAACATCCCTGTGGCATTCTTGCCTCGTAAACGTAGATGAACCTTTAGGTGATACTATCTGTGAAGGGTGGACTTGTTCCTTGGGCATAAGAGTGGACAAAACATTTTATCAGCATTGCAAAGTACTTTTGAAGCAACTCACTGCCTCTAGCGAAATGACGTATAGAAAAATTAGACCAAGTTCCATGACTGCTTCACAGAAAAAAAAAAAAAACCCCTGTGGATGCATAAAATAAATCCCCTTCAAACACAAAAGATGACATTTTATGTCTATCAGGAAGGCTCTAGGTGCCTGGCACCTGGAGCCGGTGAGGAGACAGTCTGTGAATAAGAATTGTCCTGCCACCAATTTCACACTGGGGTGAGGGGTGATGGACACAATGCTCCGTTTGTAAGGGGCTGCCTTGTAAACTACCACGGTCCCTCTTCCAGCCAGCTGGTCCCATCCGTGGAAGCCACGGCATTTTTGCAGAGAATGCTGAGACAAAAACTCATTTCTGCTGGATTCGGACCTGGAAGGACAAGTAAGTGGCCGCCACCTGGAGACCATGAGAGTTGAGTCTGTTTGAGAAGGGAGGCAACGCATGAGAAACTGAGCCAGAAGGAGGAGAAAAGGGCGGCGATCTGGCTTGGCCTCATTTGAGCCGTGCCTATGCCAGCCCTGTTCTGAGATTCTTTAGTTACGTGAGATGATAAATCCTAGATTTTGCAGAAACCACTTTGAGTTGGGTTTTCTGTCACGTTCAACCGAAAGACTCTGACTTAAATCAGAAATGCCTCTGCAATTGTATACTATCCACTCTAAAGGAGAGGGCTTATGAGTATAGAGTGTTCTCCCTTTGTAAAGTACTTGGCATTATTCAATAGTCTGTCCCATTTAACCAAAGACGCGGATACCTACACCAAAAGATCCAATGAGGTCCAATGGAAGGTGGCTCTTCTGGGCCTCCCTGCCTTAATCTGATGAAAATATCCTACTCTGAGAGATGTCAGCCTAGGCTTCCCAGGTGGGTCCCTCTGAGACTCCTTTTTATTGTATGATTATATAGGAAAAATGGATGGAAGTTAAAACATACAGAAAATAACAGCCAAGTTAAGCCGTTTGTTGAAACAGGGAAGACTAAGTAATAACAAGTGACTACAATTTAATTACTAGAATTCCTCCAGATTTCAAATTTTATTCCTTACCCAGCCATTTTATAAAACACCAGTTCCCTCTTCCCCAGGGATTTTATTTCGGAGCTCCCAATATTCTTTGCTTGAAGACAGAACAATGCTTGAAGAGCTTAGGACACAAAGGCTCTCGATCTTCCTATTATAACAAATAATGCTTAAGGTTTCCTGACGCTATTCGATTCTCACTTAGATTCAGAATAACCCAGGATCACAAGGACTTTTAAAAGATGTTCGCAGAGGGGCGCCTGGGTGGCTTAGTCGGTTAAGCGTCCGACTTTCGCTTAGGTCATGATCTCGTGGTTCGTGGGTTCGAGCCCCGTGTCGGGCTCTGTGCTGATTGCCAGCTCAGAGCCTGGAGCCTGTTTCAGAGTCTGTCATTCCCTCTCTCTCTGACCTTCCCCTGCTCACGCTGTCTCTCTCTCTCCTAGAAATAAATAAGACATTAAAAAAAAAAAAAAGATGTTCGCAGAGACTAGCTTTGAAATAGCAAGAAATATGAATCCAACTTTGATCAAAATGTACTCTTTAACAAAGTTCTTGATACTATCAGCTTTGATTTGCTTTGTAGAAACAATTCTAATTATAAGGGCAAATCTGCTGAGATTTGACATCTGAGCTGCCCTGACTTTTCGTTCATTCATCACTGTGCAGCTCTGAGCACAAACTAAAAGCGCCATGACATTGAACCAGGAGTTTAATGTGAAACCAAGATCCACCTAAGCTAAGGACCCGGGAAGGAATTCCAAGCAGCCTCCCACAGGTAGTGGCTGAAAAGCAAAGGAAGCTGCTGACATTAAAACACAGTGGCCAAGCCACACCAGGCAGCCCATCATGCCTAGAGGCAGCCCCTACTGCTGCCCATGTGCTTCCCCCTTCATGGCCTTTTTGGACTATGAATGTATTCTGCTCCTGGATACCCCAGCTTAGCCACTCTTTTCTTCTGAGAGGTGTCACACTCCCAGGTGAAACCCTCTGGCTGGTACTGGGAACACACTGGGTCCCCCAAAAATTTTACCTGCAGATAAAATGAAGGTGTGAATTCTGATTCCTTAGAAAACAGCTTGCTCACTTTCATCCTCCAAGTGAGGGGAGCAGGTCTCTGTTCAATTGGATCGGAGCCTTTGTGGGCTGGTCTCCAAGTAAGAGTTCTAATTTTCTGGTCCACCAGGGGTCCTGTTTTGCCTTCCAGGAGAGACTACTGAAATAAAAGGAAGGCAAAAACCCCCTTCATTTCACCATTGCCCATCAGCTATCCACTAGCCCCTTGTCAAGCCTTCTTGTAGTTCCCAGGCGTGGCTCAGAGCTCCGGAGCCTTCCACACCAGTCTTCCTACAGTCACCTTGGCCTTGGATTCCCGCTCAAGGACCTCCAGTGTGCCCTTCTGCCTTCAACCCTGAATTTAAATTCTCTGCCCAGCCTGAGAAAGACCTCCGTGGTTTGCTCTTGCCCTAGCTATGAGACATGTCCTTCCTCCCGTCCATCTATCTTTGCTTTTATTCAACAAAAATGTATCGTGCACTGGTATTAGGTTGCTCAGGCTTCCATTATACAGTAGCACACACTGGGTGGCTTAAACAACAGAAATGTATGTTCTCACAGTTCTGGAGTCTAGACGTCTGAGATCAAAGTGTTGGCAAGTCTAGCTTCTTCTGAGACCTTTCTCTTTGGCTTGTAGATGGCTGCTTTCTCACCATGCCCTCACATGGTCTTTCTCCTAGTATGTTTGTATCCTGATCTCTTCCTTATGAGGACTCCAGTCATATTGGATTGGCATCCACCTGAATGACCTCATTTTTACTTAATAACCTCTTTAAAGACCCTCATGTCCAAATACAGTCACGTGCTAAGGTGGGTTAGGGCTCCAACACAGGAATTTGGAGTGGGACCCAATTCAGCTTGAATTCACAGCACCAGTAAGATAGGATGGGATGGGGGTAGGATATGACAGAGATGGGGACAAAAATACATACACATGGTCACCACTCTCAGACAGATAAAATCTCCCTGCTCCTGCAGGAAGACAAGTCTGAACGTCTCCTGGCTCACACCTGCCCCGGCCCCTGCCTTTGCTCCGTGGCCTCTGATGCTCCTTCTCCTTCCATCTACTTAGACTTTCAAGGCCCAACCACATCACTCCTTTCCGTGGAGCCCTGACTACCTTGCTGTCCCCAAGGCTCCACTGCTCTGAACTCCTCCTCCTCACGCCCACCCTTTTCCTGCCTTTTAGGCATCAAACTGCCCAAGAGGATCCTGGGGATCCTCAGGGCTGGGCTCTGTAGGCACCCAAATCTTAGTTCTCGTGGGATAAAATTCTTCTCTCCTATCTGCTTTCTGACTTATGAATGCCACCAAAGGGCAGGAGGGGCCCCTGGCTTCTCCACAACCTGTGCCCACATCTTTCGGGTGATTGTTGCCTAAGCCAGAGCATTCCAAAATGCATGTTTTTCATGACTTAAGGGAAACTTTCTACTGCCAATAAGTGAAATCCCCAGGCAGAGTATCTTGATGAAACAGGCTGTTTAGTGTTCTGTTTTTACCTGCTTTATGCCCCGAATTACATGCACAAGAAGTGACATCTTACTGTGTGGGACAGGCATGCTTGCCTCACCAATGCTAACCTTGAAACATGAGATGAGATCTAAGAAGATTCAAATCAACCAGCATCCTTTAAACGATGACCAGATCTTTAGGTGTGAACACGTGGCCCAGCTTTACACTGTTTTTCGACCGTCATTAGCAGAAGAAGCCACCAAGCAACAAACACTGGAGCCTCAACCCTTCCTAGCTTCCGAAACATCAACTCCTCTTTGAACATGCCAGGGATGCTAGCAGCCACAGCCCTCGGGACTGTGCTCCCAGAGTGCTTTGTTCATAGTGTGGTTTAGTGATACGGTTGTTAAGACTATGCACTCTGGGATCCAACAATCTGGCTTCAAATCCATGCCCGACCACTTACCCTGCTGTGTGACCTCGGGCACATTACTTAACCTCTCTTTGCCTTATTTATCCCATCTGTAAAATAAGGATCAAAAGAGAACCTGTCTCATGGATTATGTGAAGAAGAAATAAGATCATTCCCACGATGAACCTGCCTGGTCCAGAGTCTGGCATACATTTGACCCTCTTCGAACTTCCCAAGGACAAGAGCACTGTTCCCGGGGGGGGGGGGGGGGGGGAGCATGGTACCTGGAACATAATAATCATCCAGGTAATGTTTGTGGAAATAAGCACATGTAATAGCCCAATTCTAGTTTTAAGACTGTTTTTTTTCCTCCTCCTTCCAAAACGTAACAAGAAAAGTAACACAGACCAGTAAAAAAGTTTAAGTTAACTAAATAAAGCCTTCCTGCTCTTATCTTTTGGCCTTATCTATGAGGTTTCAGTGCAAACGCCCCACAAATGGCGGACAGAATGACACACATGTGTATTACCTTCTTTTCAGTGATCCATAAACATACTTTTAAATAAGAACTTCATGGGAAAAGCTATACCCCTTTAAAAAAAAAGAAAAGTAGCATCATGGTATTCATCCTGGGGTCAAATGAATAGCAAATGAAGTTTATAGCAGAAAATGCCCGAAAGCACCTTTCCTAGCTGTTAATCACTACCTCCCTGCAGCCCTCCTGCTCAGTGCCAAAGCCCATCTCAGAGCTGTGATGCTCGTGCTCTGAGCCTGAGTTACCACCACCTCCCCCCCACACATTATGATAGTAATTATATTTTTATCCTCTGGCAATTTAAAAATAATATGAGCTTAGCAATACATACAAAAGAATTTGCATTGTTTATATTAAAAGAGCACCTACATCACAGAACACCTAATACCAGAGCCATCAGCTATTTAGTTATTTGCAATGGCTGACGTGCACGTGGACGTCAGAGTCCCTGAGAACATCGGGAGGTCCAACCTCCAGGGTGTGGGCCGCCCCTCCAGAGCGTTTCTCCACCATCTATCCGTACAGATGCAGGCCTGAAGACAGAACAAAAAAAAAAACGTGGCTACAAAAGGCTTCTATTCCTACAGCTCTATAGGGGAGTATATAATATATATATAATATATATATAATAATATATGTATATTGCAGTGGAAAACCCGGTACTTAGAGCAAATCACTCCTGTATCAAAAACATTCTGCTATTATCCCACGCGCCCTGACTCACGCTACCATGTAGAGACATTAGCTAGCCAAACACGACAGAAAACTGTAAGATCGCGTTATTGTCATATTACTATTAACCAAAATGCCTTGCATTGCTTCAGGGATACCGATCAAGCAGGTGGTCAAAGCTGCTGGTCCACGGAGCCCGGTTTAGGATACCTTTGGAGGTTCTGAGCCATTCTCTAGTAAACAGTGGCCAGGGGCTACACGGACCCTCAGGGATCAGACTCTGGAACACTCAAGCTGACTCAGAAACGGACTCAGGGAGAAAAAAGAAGCAGCAGCGACTCTTCAAAAATGATTTCTCCCCATTTATCAAGACTTGCCTTGCCACACAAAATGAGACCCCACTGAGGCAGCTTCCACCAAGCACCTGGGGAAAGGATGGCGTGTGTTTCTTCCTAGGCTGAGACCAGAGAGCCTAGGGCCGCAGCTCCAGGTGTTTATTCTGGTTTCACACTCGGTGCCCCGGCCCCTTTGCCTTGCCATCCCACTGCCTCTGTGGGCGGCTGGAGGGCGCCATGCGTCAGCGGGGGCGTCCGTGGGCGACAGCGCTGACGTTAGGAAACAGGCCCCACCCACACAGCCCGGGTTTCAGTTTCACCAGGCGGCAAACACCATTATGCAAATTATTTTCCTCGCCCACATGCCCCCCACCCCATGGCAGTCTTACATATTCATTCTTCCTTCTGAAGCTAATGTACACCCGAGGCCAGCTAAGTATTTGCATCCTATTTACTTTAAAATGTCCGGGTGCCATTCTGACACAGGATTCTCCTTTCAGAAGGGCGACTGTGAATATAGTGTAATGAATTAGGAGCGGTGTCAGGAGCAAAGCCCGAGGCTAACACCAAGCTTGGAACATAAATGGAACGCTGAACGGCACACACATTAAAGGCGGGAGTCTGCTGGTGTGTGTGTGTGTGTGTGTGTGTGTGTGTGTGTGTGTGTGTGTGTGTGTATCTGTGAGTGTGCCTGTGTTCAGACTCCTCCCAGTTGGTCCAAGGGGGGGGACAGGCCCCATCAAGAGCGGTTGGGGCCGCCCTGCACACTTCGAGAATCTCATGGGGTTGCGAAAAACAAATGTCTGGTTCACATTCAACTCACATGTTTGAATTTCAGAAGCGCAGTGCCTTTCGTCTGCGTTCTGTGTAATTCATTTACACTTTGCCTCCAGTGAGTCAAGCAAATGTCCACTCACAAAAAATTCCCAGCCGGAAACAGTACAATCTGGAGGGGGTCAAGGGGCTGCCACAGAGGTATGCTTTCCTTTTCCCCGTCTGTTCAATAAATTATTCAGGGGGGCCCTAAATATGATTCTTAGACTTGCATTATTCTCTTAAGTTGAAATCATGACCATTTCGTTTATGGGATTCACGTCGTCCTCGTGAATGATTTTGAGTGTTTTTCTGGAAGGTGGCAGGGGTGGCTCTGAGCTGAAACTCGGCGGGAGCCGTTTGCCGGACGGTCGTTCGTTCCTACTTCCCTTGAAGACGGTCTTCCTTGCTCCCACTTGTGCTTGGTTTCACTTTCAAGGTGCTTTTGCCGAGTTCGGGTAGAGCTCACAGCTGCAACGGAGAGGCTGGTGACTCTGTAAATTATCCTGAGTGCAAAGGAAATCTAGCTCATTTATAAAAAGCTCTTAAAATAATTATAAACTAAACTGCAGGTGGGAAACTTTTATAAGACAAAAACTACCGAAGCACAGAACGCCTCTCGGAAAGCCCCTACTGGTAAGAAATCCTCAAGTGACTTGTCACTCGGCTTTAAAGCAGACGTGCCTTGACTGTGGTGTTCTCAAGCCTCCACCGTAAGCTCGATCAAACGTAAGCAAGACAAAGCCCACACTTCCTTGCGAGGGATTCTGAACAAACTCAGAGGCTGCCTGTGGCTCCATCAAAGGTCATGGGCAGGAGGCCAGGTTGGGGAAGCGTGCGGTGGCAGCTAATTCCCTGCCGGGCACTGGCCTGAGCACTGCCCCTGCATCAGGTGCAGAACCAGAAGATGGGTTCTGTCTCCATGTATAGGTCATAAAACCAAGGCTTTAGAGAGGTTCTGAAAAAGCCAGAACTCAAGACACTTGTTTTTGACCCCTATGTACTATTATGTCTATGGGAGAATAAAACTACCAGATGTACAAATTCGGCTCAACATCTGAAAGCCATTTACTGCAGAATGGTTGTCCCTTTCCCTGCCAAGTCATGGCTGCCCAGCCCTTCCTGGTCTGCGTGGACACATCTGGTTAGTTCCGGGGTGTGGCGTTAGGGACCTCAGTGCTCTCGCACACCAAAACCGTGTTCTCCAACAGCTCTGGCAATAAAGTTAGCGGGTGTCAGGGGGCCGGGGGTGTTAGTGTTGGTACAGAAGTCTCTCTAGTGGTCTGGCCTGCAGAGAATTCCTTTCCCTTTCTTACCCCTGGATGGAATCTGAGAATCTGGGTCTCCTTCCCACTCTGCAAAAGAGGCTTGTGGTCTTTCTTCTCTTCCTTCTTTCTTTGGCAGCTTTGAGATCGCCCTAAGGCAAGGAAGGGAGAAGCGTGTCTGCGTCCCTGCTGAGAACATAAGCGGGTCTTCACATTGGCTTGTACGAACTGGTGCCTACTAGGGTTAGTTACTAGTCTCAGAGATGCTCTCAGGGCACAGTGAATGAAGTTTCGCTGGATGCCCTGGAGACCTTCCCTGGGAACTACTTTCTTAGAGTGTCTGAGATCCAAACAGCTCTCCCCCAAAGCCTGCCCCAAAATCTCCTCTCAAGGTAGAAAATACCTTCACAGGGGCTCACATTTACCCATCTGCTCAGGGTAATGTGGTAGCAGAAGTTTGCAGAGGACCAAATAGTTCAGGTATAATTAGCAAATAACTGAGTCTTTTGGATGTTACTGCTATTGATGCAGCAGAGAGAGACTGAACCCCATTAAATAGATGGAATTTCATTCTTGGTGATAGGAAAGATATATCAGAATCTAACACCAATGATTTTCAGAAAAACATTAATCACTGACAACATTAAAATTTTTTAAATATTTTTTCTTAACATTTTTTAAATGCTTATTTATTTTTGAGAGAGAGAGAGACAGAGCATCAGCAAGGGAGGGGCAGAGAGAGAGAGAGAGACAGACAGACAGATAGACAGAACCCGAAGCAGACCCCAGGCTCTGAGCTGTCAGTGCAGAGCCTGACACGGGGCTCGAACTCACAAACTGTGAGATTATGACCTGAGCTGAAGTCGGATGCTTAACCAACTAAGTCACCCAGGCGCCCCCACAACATTAAAAATTTAGGTTGAGTTATATAAAATCCCCCTGCTCGTCTCTTCCGAGGAAGGTGGATTCTGAAGGTGTCAGCGGTGACCACCTGAAGGTTATGGGGTGAGGAAGAGATAAAGGTTAGAGCAAAGCAAAGAACCCTCACTGGCCAGCTGCCTAAGTCAAGGAAGAGGAGCTCAAAGGGCAGGACCCCAAGTTGGGTGGAGGAGAAGGGACACACGGAGGTGAAGCAGAGTGGACCAGAAGACAGGTGTGCGGGAAGAGGTAGTAAGACATGAGGCTGCCTCAGAGAACACAGGTGCAGGATGAGAAAAGTGACCAAGGGAAGATTTTGAGGGTCTCTGCCGAGTGTGATGTCACCTCCTCCTCCAACACAGAAAGGAGAACACCGTGAATGCTGTCTTCTCAGTGCCCTCTGGGGGGCTTTGAATTCAGCTCAGGGGCAAGCCTTGGACCGGGAATTTAGCTGTGTTCCTCGGGCCATTTTCCAGCTACACGCAATACGAATAGATTAGGCAATTTCACCGTCTCCTCCAAATTCCTATTTCTCATAGGAAGTTAAATTGGAGCATTGAAAAAATTTCCCTCAAATAACTCTTCAGGAATTTAAATATATTTCTATGCGTGTATACATTTCTGTATGTTTATGTAAATCCATTCATATGATAAATGCTATTTGTGTACACTACAGCTGTAAGGACGGTGTTGGCTGCGTGATTTTAGATATTCATGATTAAGGAGTGTGTCAGTAAGAACACGCTAGGCTGTGTTGCAGTAACAAATTCCACCTCCCATATCTTAGCAGCCTATCCCAACAAAAGTGTATTTCTTCCTCACACCGCATGTCCAACACTCATTTCTTTTGCCAAAACAAGGCCCATGGCCACATGTGACTTCACAAAGGCTGGGCAACTACAATCCTGCTCCAGGTGTGCAGAAGAGAGAGGGAATATCCGTGAACACCAGTGACTGCCGGAAGGAAGGAGTGATGGATGAGTAGAGGAAAAGCACAGCTCAGAAGGCCTTCGAGGGTGCACCTGATGAAGGCAGGAAACACCTTTCCCAAACCTGGCACTCTGCGAAGTCATCAGGTGCCTCTTCTCCCCTAAGCCCCACAACCCCTCCGTGAAGTGAGCGCTGTCAGAATCCCCGTCACAAATGAGGAGACTGAGGCCCAGGAAGGTTAAAATTTTGCCCAAGACTGGACTGCAAGCAAGCGGCAGATTGTAGATTGAGGCCAAAGGCTCTCTGACCCCAGGCCCTGGGGTTGTGACTACCCTGTCTGTTGTGTTCAGATGGGCAAAGGAGAAGGCTCTGCCAAATCAGGTGTTCCTGCGACTCCAGGAGAGTGGGCTCCAAAAAGGCCTGGTCGTGTAAACTGAGTCCCTAGGGAAAGGATGGCTCAAAAGGGCTGGGGGGCTCTCCGATGTTTAATTTTCCTCTACAATAGCATGTGACCCCAAGGAGGAAGAAGAGCTGCATACTTAGGGAGATCGTCACAGACATATGACCAGCCTAGCTCAAATGGAACGGGCATGAATGAAATACAGAAAGATGGTGCAAAGGAGGGCCAGTGCCTGTGGGGAGCCAGTGCCCGGCACATAGTAGGTGCTCATTTCATGTTTTTAAATGAAACTCAGCAGAGCCTTGGTGGAGCACTTTCAGAAAGGAACAAATCAAAACGGGCTACAAAGAAACAGAAGAGTGTGGCTCATGATAGAAAGCAGAACTTCTTCACTTCTATTTTATCTATTTTGTCAGTCAAAATCATGCTAATCCTGGGCAGAGGACTGTAGTCATCAGAGTTCTCCAGAGAAGTAGAACCAATAGAATATGCATAGAAAGAGAAAGGGGGAGAGAAAAGAGAGGGAGAGAAAGTTTTATTTTAAAGAAGTGATTCATGACATGGGGGAGGCTTGCCAAGTGCAAACTCCACAAGCTAGGTCACCAGGCTGGAGACCCAGAGAGCTGCAGTTTGAGTCTGAAGGTCGTATGCTGGTAGAATTCCCTCTTCTTCAAAGGACCTCAGTCTTTTCCTATTGGGGCCTTCAACTGATTAGATGAGGCCCACCTTCATTGTAGCAGCAATCTGCTTTCCTCAGTGTCTATAGATTTACGTTTTAATCTAATCTAGAAATAACTTCACAGAAACATCTTACATAGGGTTTGGCTAAATTTCTGGGTACTGTGGTCTAGCCAGGTTGACACGCAAAACGTTAAGCATCCCAAGGACCATAAATAGCATTTGAGGCAACTGAGGCCCAAGAGAGGGTGGAGATGGTAAAAGGGTACCTGGATGATGCAGATGGAGTCCTGCCTCCCGCCTCAGTGACCTGTCAGCCCACAGCCAGCGGATGAGCTGCACATTGACAGACATGGGCTATTATGGTGGCTCAAAAGGGCAAGAAGTTAATTCCAAGAGCTCCGACCTTTACGGTTACCCTTGACAAAATTCTAGAAAGCCAAAAATAAGGCTTTAGCAGCCCTTAGAAAAAGAAGTAGCGTGTCCCAAGTGCCAGCAAGGTTAGTAAGACCAGATCATGCTCAGCTGATCTCATTTTCTTGCTTCAGGGGCTCAAGATTGGTAAATCAAGGAAATGTGGGGAGAGGCCACGATGGAGAACTATGTTCAGTAACAAGTTTAGTAGATTCACAGTTGGTTGACTGGGCCCAGAATTCTAAGTGGTGTCAGGTGGAGGGCTGTCTCCCTTCAGCCACCCTCCAGGCCCCCATTCTCCGCCCTGTCCTGTCCACCACGTCTCAGGGACTTGACAACAATATAGTCATGTGTTTGTCAGATCTACTGATGACCATTCTCTGCCAGGAGTGCGTTTATTGATCTACAAACAGAATACCAGAAGATTTTGATGGGATAGGATAAAGGCGTAAATATTCTATACTGACATTTAATAAAGGCAAGTCTTATTAGGTTGTATACTTTTAGATACAAATAACCCTAACTTTATAAGTTTAGAGTATAAGAGCCTTGTCTTTTGCAGCAGAAATTAAAGAGGGAAAAAAAATCTTACAGGATTACATTGACAATAAATGTGATACTGACAGAAGTGTAATGGAGCCACCAGCTGAGCAAAGGTCTCAGGGTGCATAGTAAGGCATGAGGTGGTGGCCCATTCTGCTCTGGGCTGGTCAGTCCTCACTTGAAGCATCCTGTCTCTTTCTAAGATCCACAGTTAGAAGGATGGAAGCGGCTGAGAATATTCAGGGGAGAGTGGCCAGACAGCAAAGGGATTTGTTTATTAGATGTGAAACAGTCAAAGGCACTTCAGACCTGGGAGTGTCTTGGAGGAACATGAGAACAGACAGATTGAACTATGCTGCACCAAAGAGGAGAATGGGGATCAGAAGTTTGAAACAGGCCGGCTCAATGAAAACCAGGTTTTTCCAGCCATTGGAGAAGGTAGTCTGGTGGTCTGGCATCTGGTCAGCGGAGGGGGCATCACAGAGCAGAGTGAAGAGTTAGAGTGGATTTATACGAGGTGGCACCTTCCAGGTGAGTCTAGGAAAGGACTAATAGCTTTGTGAAATGCTACGGCATGCACAAAATAAAAGTAAAAATAATCGTAGAGCTGACGTTTTCCATGCATCTACTCAGTACGGAACTCTGCATTAAGAGTTTTAAAGAGGAGGGGTGCCTGGGTGGCTTCGTCAGTTAAGCATCCGACTTTCGCTTAGGTCATGATCTCGCGGTTCGTGGGTTCGAGCCCCGCGTTGGGCTCTGTGCTGACTGCCAGCTCAGAGCCTGGAGCCTGTTTCAGAGTCTATGACTCCCTCTCTCTCTGACCCTCCCCTGCTCACACTGTCTCTCTCTCTCTCCTAGAAATAAATAAAAATATTTAAAAAAAAAAAGTTTTAAAGAGGAAATTTAAATTTTTTTTTTAATGTTTTACTTATTTCTAGGAGAGAGAGAGACAGCGTGAGCAGGGGAGGGTCAGAGAGAGAGGGAATCACAGACTCCGAAATAGGTTCCAGGCTCTGAGCTGGCAGTCAGCACAGAGCCCGACGCGGGGCTTGAACCCACGAACCGCGAGATCATGACCTAAGCGAAAGTTGGACGCTTAACTGACTAAGCCACCCAGGCGCCCCTTAAAGAGGAAATTTAAAGAGGAAATTAAGGCAAAATGAGGTCACACAAGCGGGCCCTAATCCATTATGACTATCCTTATAAGAAGAAGAGATGAAGAGGCACCTGGGTGGCTCAGTCAGTTAAGTATCTGACTCTTGATTTCAGCTCACGTTATGTATGATCTCACGGTTCATGAGATCAAGGCTTGCATTAGGATTTTCTCTCTCCCTCTCTCTCTGTCCCTCCTCTGCTTATGTCTGTCTGTCTGTCTGTCTCTCTCTCTCTTTCTCTCAAAATAAATAAACTTTAAAAAATATTTTTTAAAAAAGAAGACAAGCACATGTATAGGGAAAAGAACATTTACAGGCCAAGGAGAGAGGCCTCAGAAGAAACCAAAGCTGCCAACACCTTGATCTTGGACTTCTGGCCTCCAGGAATGTAAGCAAATGAATCTCTGCTATTTAAGCCATGGAGTCAGTGACATTTTGTTATGGACGCCCTAGGACTGGTTTGAAAATCACTTCGGTTTTTCTGCTTGGCTGACAAAGAGTTGCAAGACGTTCAAGGTTTATATCTCGTGGGCCATCAGACACAACTGAGGCAGCCCCAGCTACACGCTTTCAGAGGACCCTCAACCCACATAATCTCAGTCAACATGTGAACTTCGATTTCCCAAAGCTTGGTAATGTCCTTCCGGTGGAATCCTAAATAATAAGGAAAAGAGTATAGAGCCTGGACTTCAGCATGGACGACACAGATACACACGGAGAGACACACAGAAAGACACATGCCCAAAGTTAGCTTGGAATAGTCGGAGAGAAGCGATCGAATTCAGGTTGAGCACTGTGACGAGTCTCTGACTTTAGAAGAAAGTGCCCACCATCACAAAAGGAAAGACCACAGTTAGGTAATTTGGAGTTATATTACTGCTATAGTACGTGATTAATAAAGAATATTCCAAATGGATCTGGTGGTCCTTTAGACAAGGGAATTTTCTTGCTTCTTAGAACCAGAGAAACCTGGTTCCCAGAACTGCCTGTTCTAGAATCGCACCTTTTTGAGTGTTGATGTTGTTCATAAAGGACTACGGAGATAATTCACACAAACCCTGTGGATTGGAAGTCGGGGTTTCTGCTGCTTAAGGGTCAATTTTCAAGCTCTTCTTTTGAAAAACCTTTTCAGGCTCAAAGTGCATTTTATGGATCCTTAATAGAGTGACAAATTCCGTGTGAGAGATTTTAGAAACTGTCAGGTGAAGTGAGCCAGCTGGGGCCATGAGGGTTCTAATCCTTCTGGTTGCTGCATGGGCTCTGAGAGTAATCCCCCCAAAGGAAAATTCCAGCCATGGTTTGGGAAAGTCAATCTTGCAAGAAACTATGTGTCCTAAGGGCTCTTCCCTGAGGGTCTGTACTCATCTGTGTATTTGTGTCACAGCAGCCAGATCAGAACCAACCTACTTTTACTGCTGGGCCCCATACCTCCACCTCTGTGCTGATTCGCACATCATCCCTGCTCAAACCCTTCTCCTGGACACACCCACCGCCTGGACACACCCACCTCCATGTCTTTGAGCACACTGAGCCCTACGCCTGCCCAGCCTCCCGTGTCCACCACTGCACATCCACATCCACCTGCCTCTCAAGGCCTGGTCCACATGCCGCCACCTTCACAAGCACCGTGGGCCTCAGGGTAAGTCACCCTCCAACCCCTCTCCAGCATTCTCCCTTCCTCCTTTATGCTCCCATTGCTTAGACTTGTCTCCTTCAAGGCTGTAAGCTGTTCCCACCAGGATTCCTTTCTGATGCTTTGCTGCATCTTCATCAGTACCTTCATGCTTAATGAAATAACAGTGGCTTTTCACCACTCATTACTTCATTATGCAATGCAGGAATATTCCTTAGTATGTTTTGGTGTTCTTTATAATGCAAGATGACTTTTAAGTCTGTTCTTTCAAGTACTAAAAGCTTTCCATCAATCTGTCCTGGTTATATACCTCGATTAAGGATGGGTTAAAATTTCATGAGTCAAGTGTCTCCATATGAGGGCATGCTCATGCATGTTCATACATGAATGTGAACACACATACCTACATGCATGGGATGAGGCCATAGGAGGGGAATATATCGACCACAAAGGCCAGCTGAATTCCTTTGGGAGATTGTCTAGAGTTGCGGCATTTGATCCAAACATAAAGCCTCAGTCTAGGAAACGTTCTTCAAACGCTTTGCCTTATGCATGAGCATTAAGCACCAAAATCTGTGACTTCCAAACCACAGGGCTTGTTTGAATTATCTACTTAGTCCTTTATTAACAAGGTCAATGTGCAAATTTGTGAGAATTTGTGAGATTCCAGGACAAGCAGTTCGGTGAGTAGTGGATTCTGGTGGCTCCAAAGAGCAAGAAGAGCCAGACTGAGTTGGACGAGGTCTTACTAAACGCTCATTACTTAATACTGCATTATCTCCAGGCTTGTGGTTACGGACCAGCCACAGTAAGCCGTCCATCACAGCTCTTGCCTCTTACTTCTCCCGGCCACTACTCCTTCATGTGGACAGCTTTTGAAGGGGGGCGTGCAGTGTGCTCCTGGCACACGAGTGTTCCCACATGCTGCTGGCGGCTGCAGGCCAGTACACACTTGAGGGAAAGAGGGGCAACCCCTCTGTAATATTCTCATCTTTTCTTTATTTTGAGAGAGACAGAGAGCGCCAGAGGGGGAGGGACAGAGAGAGAAGAGAGAGAGAATCCCAAGCAGGCTCCGCACTGTGAGCGCAGAGCCCAGTGCAGGGTTCAAACCCACCGACCGTGAGATCATGACCTGAACCGAAGTCAGGAGTCAGACGCTAAAATGGCTGAGCCACCCAGGTTCCAGCCCTCTGTAATATTCTTAATGCTCGGGTTGGAGAAACTATTTCCACTCCACACCCTCCCCTCACATGGCCGAAGTCATTCTCCTGACCCCTGTACCGGCCCAGGTGTTACCATCTGGTCTGAGCTTTTGAAATGTCAGTGGTGACATGGGTGACCTGGAGTTTCAGAACTCAGCCAGTCATCCGTGCTGCCTCTTCTACCTTGATCCGTGTGTCCATCTGCCACCCCGCCACTTGGGTCCATTCCCTCCTGGCCACACCTAGCTTCCATGCTGAGGCTGCCTTCCACGAGGGTTATGAGTCTCCAAGATGTCTTCAGTTCTTCCCACCGAGTCATTTTTCTGAAGCTGTGCATGCATCATCCTATGCTTTGCTCAAAACCTTTAAGCACTGTACACACACACACACACACACACAAATGCACACTGCCTGCAGGTGAAAGCCTCAACATTGTGGTCTGGCAATTGAGGTTCTAACAAACTTGCCCAGTCTCCTCTTGCCCCCAAGCTTGCCCTAGCCAGCCAGCGCTAGATCCGCCACACGCCACTAGACTTTGCCATGCCACTCTTCCCCTCTGGGAAGATCTAGGGATCTTTTCTGATAAAAAAAAAAATTTCAATCCAAATGTTGCTCTCTTTTGTCCCGTACTAACATATTCCTTCTAAATTTCCATAACATTGGTGTGTTTTATCTTTGGAACTCTGGTCCTCTATAATTTTTCAAGATAAAAAGAGAAGGAAGCTTCCATCACCATCTACATTTAGCATACACTGGCCGTTTCAGTAAATATCTGCCATTTCAGATATTTACAAAGCACATTTCACATATTTACAAAGCATGGCCAAAGGCTCTGAGAAGTCCTGCAATAATAATAATTCTTGGGACATCGCATCTATTATGTTCTACACCGTTCACTGGTACCCCTTCTCTTCCATTGCCACACTATCAAATAACTGACCCACAAGCAGCCTGAGCATAAAAACAGCAGAGAGGAAGTTTTATTGAAGCTTCTGCTTCCTATGGGAGCAACTGCCACTGGGTGTCCTGGATGTCCCATTTCACAAGCCATCGTGTTGGATGAGCCTCCAGAGTCCGAGAACCCTGCAGCAAGCCCTATCCTCAGCACCCTCTCCTTGCTTGGAAGCTGATCTGTCAAATCCAGAAGGAGAATTCACCAGATAACTATGTGTTTAGGAGAATTTCAGTGGGACGGTATGTTGGTATCATGCCCTGTGGTGCTTACTCTATAACTGGGCGACAAGGTTCTCCCTGTGTGGGGGTATCTGGGTCTAACGTGCAGGAGTGGTAGAAATGGGCCCCCCTCTGACTGGTGCCGCCAGGCTGATAGTCTTGCCTAGGGAGGCCCTTGCACAAGGCAGGATACAGGGGGTGTAAGTGATGTAAGAGAAGAAGTAAGAAGTAAGAGAAGAATCCCAAAGAGAAACGAAGATTTCTTCGATCTGCAGGAATCCCCAGGGATTGGTGGATAAACTGGAAAGGTTGGCCAACAGCCCCCCGCCACAGAGCATGTCATCAATGGGGACACAGAGGCCCCCTACAACTCGTGTTTCAGGGCCCCCGACCCTTAGCTCTGGGAACCTTTAGGATACGTGCACGGCTGAGCACCTAAGCCTCCTGCTGGCAGCCTTCTTTCTCTGTGGGTTCCGCGTAGGGCAGAGAACACGGCCCAAGTACAGCAAGTCTTGTGGCTGGAGGTTCTTTAATGGGGACAGAATCTCACTGTAAATTCTGTAAGTTGCATTTCTGTAAGTTGCTTTTAAGGTACATTTCATAAATCAGGATCTGCTGTTACATAAAGCTGTAGTGAAGAGTCCAAGTCACTAAAGGCAACTACATTTCATCTCCAGCTGCCTCTGCTTTCCAGCAGAGCTCACTGGAACACGGTGCTGGAGGATTGTAAGCAACGTCTGGGCTCCCAGGACCAGTGCTGGGACCCATGGCCTACGTCCAGGCCCGAATGCAGAACATGTGCATTCCCCTGTCCGGAATGTGTTGAGAATTTCAAGATGGCAACAGCAGAACTTTTATCCAGGTGTGGGCACTCTGAACACAGAGCCCTAGACAATCTCACAGATCATCAGCCCATGAGGCTGGTTCAGCTGGCATCTGCCATGGACCCAGATGGGACAGTTCTGGGGACTTAATGGTCTCCTCCCACTGGGGACTTCACAGCACAGCATTCTGGAAAGACTTCTTTGAAAAGGGGGCTTCAGGCTGGCCCTCTGGGAGCTCTTTCTAGATTTCTACCCTCACAAGCTATTAGCAGACTCAAGCTCCACTAAATCATCTGCTTTGACTCAACCCCTGCGCTTTGGTGGGGTAGAGTTCCTTCTCATAGGCCATGTCCATTCTTACTCTTCAGGAGATCTGCCTCGGCTCTGGAAAACTCAGGCTTCTCTTTTATCTGGATCACATGCCTCCTTTGCACACTTCACAACAAATTTTTCAGTATGGAAATATCCGAACCTGATTCTAGCCATGCCTGCAAGTCTTCCCGGGACCTGGCCCAGCCTGCCTGCTTCCAGCATGAGCGTCTGCCTTTCCCTGAGCTCACTGCCAGCTGGGGCCATTTTTTCCAAGCTTCTTCTTGGCTCTCCACTCACACCCCCCTCTGCTGCAGCTCTACCTTCCCTCCACCATGTTCATGGTCTGCTGGCCCCCAGTTACCACCCTGACCCTTTCTGGTTTCTATCTCCTAGTTTCTGAAAGCTCTACACTGTTTTTCCATCCCTCAGCCCCAAGTCCGGATAGCAATGCTGTGCCAATGCACTGACTTCCACATTCCAACCCAAACTGCCTCCTTTCCCCCACCTAAATCTCCCAGGACAAAACCCATAAACTTGAAATATTTTCAGCAGTGGGGAGTGCTGGGATGCTGGTTAAGCATCTGACTCTTGATTTTGGCTCCGGTCATGATCTCATGGTTCGTGAGATGGAGCCCCACGTTGGGCTCTGCTCTGACAGCACAGAGCCTGCTTGGGGTTCTCTCTCTCTCCCTCTCTCTCTCTCTCTTTCTTTGTCCCTCCCCCATGTATGCTTTCTTTCTTTCTCTCTCTTTCACTAAAAAATAAATAAACTTAAAAGAAATCTTTTAAAGTATTTTCAGCAGGAAAAAGTAGGCTGCTTAATAAATGGTGCTAGGAAAAACTGCTATCCATTTAAAGAAAGACTGGATACCTCTTCTTCAAAATGTAAAGGAAAATAAAACCCCATGAACTTGGTATTTTACACCAGAAAGATAAAATTATAAAATACCACAAGATAAAAAAAAAAAGTATGTGAGAATAGTTTTATAATCTAGGGGTGGGAGTAGACTTTCTATGCAAGCCAGAACCTGGGTGTCCAGAAAATAATAACAGATTGGATTACATAAAAATTAAATATTTCCACAAAATAAAAGACACAGTATACAAAGTAAGAGGTCAAACAATGGACTGGGAGAAATGATTTGCAGCGTGTATATCGAAGGTTTAAGACCCAGAATATGAGAAGAGCTCTTCTAGAACGATAACCAGTGTCAGCTGGTTGAGCATCCGACTTCGGCTCAGGTCATGATCTCACAGTTCGTGAGTTCAAGCCCCACAGTCGGTACAGAGCTTGCTTCGGATCCTGTCCTCCCCTCTCTCTGCCCCTTCCCTACTTGCACTCTCTCTCTAAAATAAATAAACTTAAAACAAAAAAGAACAACAACCAAAAAGAAAAGAAAAAAATAAGAAACGAAAAGAAGGAAGAAAGGAAAGGCGAGAAGGAAGAAGAGGAGGCAAAGAATATGAACAGGCTGAAAGAAATGTATAAATTATATATTTTCTTGTTTGAAAGATTGAAAATTAAATTTTAAAAAAAGAAGCTAGAGACAGTGAGACCATCACGGCTGCCACGGTGTCTGGGACTCTGTCCAGCTGTGAGGACAGGCCTGCACTAACCACGAAGGAGCCCCGTGGAGGGTCTCCTGGGAGCTCTGATGGGAAAACCCTTAAATGACCACTGTGTTCTGCTCAGCCACATAGAGGGTCTTCTCCCCTGAAGTTTAAAAAAAAAAGGAATATGAGCAAGCAAGTTATAAAAGACTAATGAGTAGTCCACAGCCCTTTTTTTAAAATGTTTATTTATTTTTGAGAGAGAGAGAGAGAGAAACAGAGAGAGAGAGAGAGAGCGTGAGCAGGGGAGGAGCAGAGAGGGAGACACAGAATCCAAAGCAGGCTCCAGGATCTGAGTTGTCAGCATAGAGTCCAATGCAGGGCTCGAACCCACGAACTGTTAGATCATGACCTGAGCTAAAGTCTGGCGCTTAGCCGTCGGAGCCACCCAGGTGCCCCCATAGCCCTTCTTTAAACCAGCTCCCCCCAGAACAATCCGCTAATTTACACATTTGTGTTTTTTATCTTTTTTTTAAAGTTTATTTATTTAGAGAGTGGAGGGGGGGGGAGAGGGAAGGGCAGAGAAAATCCCAAGCACTCTCTATGATGTCAGCGCAGAGCCTGATGCGGGGCTCCATCTCATGGGCCGTGGGGTCGTGACCTGAGCACAAAGCAAGCACTGGCCCCTTAAGTGTATGAGCCACCCAGGTGCCCCAATTTATATGTTTGTTTTAAAAATTAGTATTTCTGGAGGCTGAATTTAATCCTTTCATTTTCTTTCAGGGCTTAATTACTTTTTGTTGGATTTATGTCCTAAAACTCTTCAGCAGGGAGGGCAACATTTTCTAAAAGATGTTATTTAATTTTTTAATTTTTTAAAAAATATTTATTTCAGAAAGAGAGAGAGAGACAGAGCATGGGCAGAGGGACAGAGAGAAAAGGAGACACAGAATCCAAAGCAGGCTCCAAGCTCTGAGCTGTCAGCACAGATCCCGACGCGGGGCTCGAACTCACAAACTGCAAGATCATGACCTGAGCTGACGTCGGATGCCCAGCCAACTGAGCCACCCAGCTGCCCCTAAAGATTTTATTTTTAAGTCATCTTTACATCCAACGTGAGGCTCAGACCTACCACTCTGGGATCAAGCAAGAGTTACAAGCTCCCCCAACTGAGCCAGCCAGGTGCCCCAGGGAGAGCAACTTTTAAACCCACCCCCAGATCCAGAGCCTTCTGAAGAGATACCAATTCTATGTAGCTGCACAGTAAGATGACCACAAAAATGGGGCAAAGAGCTCTATGTGAACTGTACTGTTCTACAGTTTGAAGAAGATTTAATTATTCGATGGATTGCCCAGGCAACACTGGAAGAAAACAAGCCTTCAGGGGAACGGCAGATAGCTCTGTGGGGAGACAGCTGGGTGAGTACCCTCATCCTAGATGCTTATTCTTTTTTTATTTTTTTAAACTTTTTTTAATGTTTATTTAGTTTTGAGACAGAGAGTGACCGAGTACGAGCAAAGGAGAGGGGCAGAGAGAGAGGGAGACACAGAGTCTGAAACAGGCTCCAGGCTCTGAGTTGTCCGCACAGAGCCCGATGTGGGGCTCAAACCCACAAACCAGGAGATCATGACCTGAATCGAAGCTGGACTCTTAACGGACTGAGCCACCCAGGCGCCCCCTAGTCACTTGTTCTAAAGCCCCGCACCTGGTGTCCTGACAGCTGACCAGCACCATCAACCCGGGTCCCAGCCGAGCCCTCTCTCTGCCCCAGGGCAGTCACCCAGCACCTCCACCCTTTGGACATTCTCCACCTGGTACATTTATTGTTTCTCCAAACTCTACCTTGAGGTCACAAGCTGTTTATATCCCACAGTCACAAGCTTGCACACCAGTTTCCTCGTAGCAAATGATGCCCTCTATTTTACCATAAAAGAATTACTAAACAATTTTTGGGGGCGCCTGGGTGGCTTAGTCGGTTAAGCGTCCGACTTTCGCTTAGGTCATGACCTCGCGGTTCGTGGGTTCGAGCCCCGCGTCGGGCTCTGTGCTGACTGCCAGCTCAGAGCCTGGAGCCTGTTTCAGTCAATGACTCCCTCTCTCTCTGACCCTCCCCTGCTCACGCTGTCTCTCTCTCTCTCTCCTAGAAATAAATAAAACATTAAAAAAAAAAATTAAAAAAAAAAAAAAGAATTACTAAACAATTTTCAAGCTGGCGCTTGTAGCAAACTACAGCGACCCAAGGGCCCCAGCAGCGGGGGTGTGCCCTGCCGGGTCACAAGGGCACCCCAGTCAGTACATGTGTGAGCAGAGACCCAACACCTCCAGCTGCCTCGAACCCCTGGCTGGGCCCAGTCCCCGTCCCCGGTACACCCTGCGAGTGCACTCGGGCTCTGCCTCCTGACTTTGAAGTCAGGGTTTCACTCTCTTAACCAATACTCATTGCTGAAGGCTACCCTTGCTACTAAAATAACTTTCCATGAAATACTCTTGACTGTAAATGCCCTTATATTATAAGAAACGCTCGTGTTTGTGTGTGGTTATGTCTTGTGTAACTGACTCCACCAGGTTTTCGAGGTGAAAATTGCTCGTTTTTGTCATTTCCAAAACCTGACATTCTTTCACTATAATGTGGCAATTTCTCAGTTCTTTAAACTATTTTTTTCTTTAAGTTCTCATGAATCGGCGGTTCCTGTTTTTCTGAACTGCTTGTCAAAGCCATGTTTGTGTTAGGCTCACAGTCACCCTTGTTCAATAACTAGGAAACACGGTGAAAAGTCCCCACAGAAAGTGTGACTTCCCGGCCCTTGGGAGCCTCCCTGTTTGCTCTGTAAGTTGTAATTTGGAGGGATGCGTGTGAACGCGGGTGGAAGGGAAAGGACTGGGCAACAGACAGCGGGTGAAAGTGCCGATTGCCAGGGGGAGGTCCTCGGACTGAGGTTAGTCGGAGCTCAGCTCGTGTAGATTCCGCGGCTCGGAAGCCGGCCCTGCCTGGGGACACATCATCCGGCCCACCAGAGCATGGATCCCGTCACCTACGAAGACAAAGTGGCTCTTTCTTTTTCTCCCTCCCCCAACACCCACCACCCACCGCCCCCTTTTTAAAGAGCTCATGTCAAGACCAAATTCCGCTTTCAGACCTCCGTGTTTCTGCAGTTCGGGAAAAGTTAAAACAAAGCGAGAGCATCTTCGTTGTTTAAATAAAGCAGGACTGCCTGGGTACGGGCTGAGCTGGACCTGGGGCAGAAACCGGCTCAGAGCAGCCTCCTTCAGCTTCTGGAAGGATGTGCACTATTTCTGTTTCTTCGAGTTGCTGTAACAAAGTACCAGGTACTGGGGGCTCAAACCACAGAAACGTATTGTCTAGTAGTTGTGCGGGGAAGAAGCCTGAGCCCGAGGTGTGGCAGGGCGACACTCCCGCTGTCGGCGCCACAGGAGAGAATGGGACCCCAGCCTCCCTCCCGCCTTCCCCTGGTCTATCACAGCATCACTGCAATCTCTACCTGACATCCTCCTCGTGTGCGTGTTGGCGTCCAAACGTCCCCATCTTGTAAGGACACCACCCTCCTCCACTATGACCTCATCTTTAACTATGGTTACAATGACACCATTTCCAAATAAGGTCTCATTCTGAGTTACTCGAGGGGTAGGGCCTCAACACGTGAATTTTGGGGAGACACGATTCAGCCCATGACACACACAGAGGCCTTGAACGATGACTCACAGAGTCTGGACCTCTGCTCACATTCTCTGTTATTTCTCCTGCCAGTGTTTCCCCCCCGACTCTCTCCCCTGAAAATAAATTGCCTTCTGATAGACCCATGTGCTTCCTTTTCTGTCAGGGTCAATGTCTATGCTAAGAGGGAAGTTGAAGGTTGTTAGCAGTGTGGGATTCCATACAGCTCAAAGTGCTGCTTTGGGTGGAAATGGCCCCCCCCCCCGGTCAGGAAGTGCCTTCGAGGAGACCGGTGGCCAGCCAGTCCCTGAAAAGAGCAAGGACACCCAGACAAGGGCCACGGCTGTCATGCCTCAGTGCGGATGTCCAGCCGCCCCGGGCTCTGTGTTGTCTTCTGTTTTTTAGCCCCGGGGGTGCTCTGAGAGTCAAATCCGGGCAGCCTCTTGGGCCCAGGAGCTGCTGTGAGAAACCAGCTGTGGCTGGGTGGCCGGCTGTCTGGCCTGCACTCTGGCTCCCTCATTGTTAGCTAAACGGTCATTTTATGACCAATGGAGGAATCAGGCCCAGATTCCTCCCTGAGAAATGGAGATCACCACTGAGGGTCACTCCGCGACACTCGGAATAGCGGCTGGCCCAGAGAAGGTGCTGTGAAACGTCAGCCACTTGGGTGCCTCCTGCCACAGTGAGACCACACGCTTTCCCGGGGGTGAGGTGGGGGATGTTTAAAAGAAGTCTGAGATTGATTCTTTTTCAAGTCTCAATCTCCATCACCTCCTCCGTGTCTCTTGTAAATATAATTTGGTGTCAGGCTGACCGTGGGGGCCCGGGACCCTCATGAAACACAGGGCGGACAAGTCACTGCTCACCTTTGTCGGCCCTTGGCTCGTTGCCAGATCTCCACCCCCAGGAAATGGAGTCCCAGGCTGTTAGAGGGCATCTCAGAGCTGGGGCTTTGCTGGGGACCAGAGCTCCAACACGGGGCCTTCCCTGTGTGCTCACTTGTCCCTCTAATGCCTAGACAAGTGCCTGCCTCACCCACACGACACCTGAGACAGGGGAGCATGGCCACCCCACTAGCTCTGAAATTCAGCAGCCCCCACTGCAGGGGACACACAACCTGGTATTCTCGAGAACACAAACATGGTTTAACAGTAAAAACGATTGTGATAGTTTTTATGGAAAGTAGGAAAGAAGAGAAAAAGATTCATTCAGGTACTTGCTTGCATTTGCATAAAGAAACTCTGGACACGTAAACAATGAAAAGAAGGGTTTGAGAGGAGAGGTCAATGGGAACTGAGCAAGAGAGGGGGGCCAGGGTGCTTTTCACCGGACCCCTTCTTATTTACTTTCACTTTTGAACCTTATTCCAAAAATTAATTAAAGCTGGAAACGCTATTCCCTAGACACTTTTGCAGATTAAAAGAGACATCCACATGCCCATCTCAAAAGATGCTGGAAAGCCCCAGCTGAAAGTCAATGCCACCTTTGAGGAGGGTGCTTTGTCAGGTGAGTCCCTCAAGGTGCCCCTAGCATGAGGGTGCTCCCCATGACTCATCACGGAGATGCCAGCAAGCTTCCTTGAGGTCATGAAAGAACCACTCAGGTTACAAAGAAAAGCTGTTCTCCATTTGGGGAATGATTTATTTGAACGATCTACAAAAAGTTTTAATCTGGTTGTGGTCCCGGGAAATAGAATCCACACAGAGCCTGACATCTGGCCTGTTGGGAGGTTTGTGGTGTTTTGGGCGAGGTTGGTGGGAATTCTGGCTCTGCCTTGAGCTGGGCACCCTGGAACCCAGCTGCCTGTCTGCAACATGGGCAAATAGTTGCCTGTCCTCACAGGATGGATATGGGGGTTGGACAAATTAATGGATACAAAGCAGCCAGCACACACCGGTCTGTGGAAGACACTCCATAAATATTAGTTTCTCCATCCCCTGCTGTGGCCAGGAGGCTCTTTCAAAATCAAATTGATTTACTACATACAGTTTAAGCCACATGGTTAATCTCCCCTAAGTCCTGCACAAGATATAAATTAAAACCTCCACCTTGAGAACCAGGGGGCCCCCTTTTTCTACCAACAGAGCCCCAGTCACTGTAATGATCTTTGGAATCCATTTGCTCAGAAACTTCTGGAACTCTCTCCTTTCTGAACCGTGGAAAACAATTTCCATTTGAATAAGAAGTCCGTCGCTTGCCCCTGGCTACTCATGTTCACAGAGAGTGGTAGAAATTAGAGCTGGAAGATTCTAATAATTTTGGCAACCAGAGGGCAAGGGGAAGGGGGGGATGGGCTGAGAGGGGGCAGCACTTCCTAAAGACAGTGTAATCTGGCCCCTCTGGAGGGATTGTTCCTGTTGAGTCCAAGTGCCCCTGGTGACCGACTCAGAGAGTGAACACAGAGCAGGTGATCCCCGCTTTGGGAAGGTGAGACAGTGACTGAGCGGCTCACTCTGTCACCGGGAGCATTCTCTTTGCAGTCACCTCTGGTGCTGCTGGGTGGCAGTCTGTACTCATTCTGCATCTCTCCTCTCCCCTCCACAGAGCAGGCACTTCTGGGGACTTCAAAAGGACCGCCACACAGAGACAGCCACCCATCTGTCAGGCCGTGCTCAGTGGCCTATCTGAAAGACATATCTGACAGGAATCAAACGCATCCAACCCACAAACCCCGAGGAGGCGACTATGTATAACCAGCTAAAGCAACAATCTGCAACAACGGAGCATTTAAATGTTCTAGATATTTAAGGTGACTTACTGTTAGTATCTCACGACAGACTCAAGGGTTGAGCTGTCCTCTGCAATACCTGCCAGGATTTGAGGATGGGGAAGAGAGGATGAGAGAGAACGAGGTGAGGCTACGCATCAGGAGGAGTCTGGCTGAGTGTCTAAATTATCAATACCTGCCCCATTTGTCAACAGGATTACCTCACACATTTGATATGTGACATGTTTCACCATCCATTCATCAGCGTCAGTGAAACCAGCGCAGCAAGGTGAGCTGTCGGTGAGGTGCCCTGGAATGGTAGATGCTGGCAGCCTTGAAGGCAGGCACTAGCGGAGTGCCACCCGTCTCCACTGTTGGTCTACACGGATCCAAACAGTCTTCTGGGGAAGACGTCAAACAAACAAACAAACAAACAAAAAACACCTCTCTCTCTCTAACTTGCCGATGATGTAAAGCTTCACATTTTATGTTAGAGAATATATGGGCCAAATCTAGAAGATTCGACCAAGGGTAATGCAAAGTTCTACCTAGCCTAAAAAATAAATTTCAAAACCAACAAAAAAAAGTCAGTCCCCAACTGCAAAACGAGGGAGATGTGGTTTTGCACGCGCCCCACACAGAGAGGCAGGGACGGGAGGCGACTACAAGTGCAGCTTGAGGGCCGATGGACAGGTTGGCCCCGAACCTCAGCCTGGCATCCTGCACAAGGGCGGCCATTGTGCTCCTGTGAGGGCGGGATGCCAAAACCTGCCGCCCGTGACCAGAAGGGCAGCACGGGGTCAAGGTTGCCAAGCACCTCAGTGCACACATTCAGGAACCGTGGAAAGGAGGAAGAGCTTGAACACAGTGGTCGCGGCCACGCAGCTGCAAGGGCTCGTCTTGGAAGGAGCCGGGGCTCGTGTTATTATTCAGCAGTTTCTGGGACAGAATCATTGCTCAGTGAATGGTAATGAATGTGCTGAATTGGGCCCATAATTATGACCACGGATATGACTGAATGGCTTCAGCAGGGCAGAGTTAGGTCCAAAATGCGGAAGTGCCAGAAAACAGGCTTTGGATTATTTATGGAATGCTGTCTCCTCAGTCGGCGCTTTGCAGGGATAGGCTGGGCTGGCTCCGGAAGGAAGGAAGGGGTTTAAGTATAGATTAAATGGCCCCTCCTGGGGTTCACATAGAGGGACTGCCGTGGTGGGCAGTGCCCTTTGACCCCAGAGAGCTCCTGACAGACAGTGAAGAGTGTCTTGGCAATGAGGATGGCTCCAAATTGGGTTGTTGAGCCCTCGTCATGGCGGGTCACCTCACCACACTGAACAGCCCATCAGAGAGGCTTGGTGACTCGCTCGTGGTCACACAGCTAGCCAGGGGGAGCCGGGAAGCTACCCTAGCTGCCCTATCCACACAGAGAAAACAAAGCAACACACAAATGCACAAACCGACTCCTTTCAGATCTTCACTCAAAGGGAGGGACCCTCTGAGGGACGCTCAGAGCCCCCCCAACACACGAGAGGCCCCTGGCCTGCATGGCCTGCGTCTCCCTCCAGCAGCCTTTCTAACAACTGCACTGGCTCATCCCCTCTCTCCCTAAGTCTCAATGGATAAATGAAGGGCTGGACCACTGAATCAGCCCCCGCCCCGAGCTCTAGGCAATACAGCTCATGCTGCCCGGGGCCTGGAGAAAACCAAACATGGAGGCAGGACAATGGGATTCCCCGGTGCCCGAGTTGGGAGCGGATGGACCGCTGGGGGGGGGGGGGGGGGGGGGGGGGGGGGGGGGGGGGGGGGGGGGGGGATGAGGTCCAGGGCCCAGAGAAAGGTGTCTCTGTCAGAAACAAACAGCAAAAAGGCAGCAATTCCAATAACAACAGCTGATGCTACTGAACACCTGCTGGGTGCCGCACTTTGCTACGACTTCTTCAGGCACTGACCCTTTTCGTCCTCACAGCAGCCCTCTGTGCCACTTATTCCTGGATTTCCATTTCACAGGTTAGGAGACCGAGGTCAGCAGGCACTGAGGCTGGGCAGCGAGAAGCTGGTGGAGCTGAGCTGGCTTCCTCTGGGGGGCTCGTGGCCTCCCCACTGACAGGTGGTCGTGGCATAGAGCACACAGCACTGCGCCTGGGGGAGTGGCCAGAGCAAAGTCCCGGAATCTGGAGGTTGCTTCAGGGGAGGGATGGCAGCATGTCCCCCCATCCCCCACGTGGGAGAACATCATTTTGCTGTGTTGTAATGTCGCAATGGAACAGGGCAGGGGGGAGGAGGGGCGTGGGCTTGGGGCCTGAGTTTGTTTCTTCCCCCCATTCAGCTTATCTCCACACCGCTTGCTTGCGTGTTTCCTGTCTGAATATGGGTTAATCCTTCTCCCTTAAAAAACCGAAAGAGTCAAAAGACACATTTGGGGGACTTGTAGAACAACAGTGACAGGAATCAAGCCTGAGATTTCCCTCAGGCCAGTCTGGTCAGTCCCAGGTTGGCTCCGCACAAACAAAAATGAGGATGCCTCTCCCCACACGCTCATGATCAAACACCACATACCAGGATGGTCTGAAGAAACCATCAACACGACTGGCAGAAACGCTCCAGGTGTCAGGTGCTCAGCCTGGGCGGCCTTCTGGCCAGGTCATCCTCCTGGGCCACTGAGACCCTGAGAGCCCGCCTCACGTTTTGTCCCCAGAAAGGGGGACGCTAAGACTTGCAGTAGTGGCACTGGTGGCAGAGAGTCTCGTGGGACCCCCTCCCTGCCTGGCCCATAGCCCTTGGCCCAGAAGCTCTCCACCCCTCTGAGGACTGACTGAGAGCCAGGCTCTACTTCACCCCTTCACGCCAGCACCACACTTGTCCTCAGGGTGATGGCCCCTTTTCCAAAGCTGCCCAGATCAGGAAAACACGCTCTAGATTTGTGCTTTCCGATATGGCAGCCACTAGCCACTTGTGCCTCTATGTACAGTGAAATTTGAAACAAGTTGAAATAAAATAGAAGTTTAAGTTCAAAATCTCTGTCACATTAGCCACTTTTCAAGTGCTCAGTAGATGCGTGTGGCTTATAGCTACACATTAACACAGAAACAGAACATTTTCATCATCGCAAAAAGTTCTGTTGAACAATGCTGTTCACTGGTCCCTTGAGGGTGTTCTGTCTCTCCTCTGCTGCCGTCATTGCTCCTTCTTACCCCCCACACCAAAATTGGGGGGGTCCAAGTTAGGAGAGGCCCAGCTGCAGTTAGCAGATGGGACGAGGCATGTAGAGGGGGGTCCCCAGCAGATACTCCTTAGCTGCAGAGGCTGGGAGCTCACACCATGGTCAGGAAAGCAGGGGCACATTTCCAAGAGGGACCTAAATTCAGAGACAGACACCCAGGTGGTGCGGGCTCCTCCAGCTGGAGTGGGGACCCCAGTCAGCTCTGGAGCCCCACGCATGCTGAGTGTTAGATGTCGAACAGCAATGGTGGCGGCCACCTCAGACGGCGGATTGCCCCGCCCTGGTTTTCTGCCACCGCCCTCCCCCAACCCTGAGACTGTGTGATGATGCCAGGAGCATGGGGACAAACAAAGGTTCCCAAGAATGGCCGAATCTGAATATCCTCTCAGCCGGGTTGAGGGAGTAAGACAGAGTTATGTAGCAGCAGGGAGAGCATGAAGCAGATGATACAATATAGAAATTTCGAGAATAAAGGAGTGTTAGATTTTTGATACCTTAGCCCTGTGGACTGAAGTTCATGCCCCTGAACAGAACAACTGGACAAGCAGAGCCATTACAGGGGAGATGAGGGATGATGGGGAAACTGACACAGGATGGACAAATCTCCTCTGAAAGTCCTCCGTATCATTTCTGGAGGTGACAGAAGTGTCGTGGCTGTTGAGGCTCATCAGCAGCCCGGGAGGAGCCAGGCTCACCTGCCATCTACAGAGGGGCTGCCTAGGGTCACCCACCATCCAGAGGCACCCCTCCAGGGACCAGTCCCCATGCTCCATGAGGAGGGGCCCTTCTGTGGTTGCCCTCTGCCCTCCAGGGGATGCCCTCTGCATAACCCTCTCGCAAATCAAATGTTTTTATTTCTTTCAAAATCAGAAGAAAAACCTGAATATAGTGGATATGATTATATACCAATGAATCCAGTATGGATGACATTCATCTTTTCACCAAGACCGTCATAATATGTTCTCATATGAGGAAGGTGCCATGAGAGTCCATAACCCAGGGATGCAGCCCTGCCTGAGTCCTTCCTCACTCCTTATACCAGAGGCATAAAAGACAGCTTTGTACAAAGGGAACTGGCACCCCGCAGACCTCCTGGTAGAACCTACAGACTGAATTTCAGCAGTGATTTCTCATCCCTCCCTCTGCATCACGCAGGTAAACCTGCTCCAAAAATAGTTACATCTCCAGGCAAAGCCCTGTGACGATCTGTTGGCTCTACTGTCGTTAGCACTGGCTTTCTTTCTCCAAGTCGTCTTCTGACTTCAATAAGGCTGTTGGAGGTCCAGCCATCACCTCTGCATTCCACACAGGGGGACGGAGGGAAGTGGGGGACAAAATGTTAAGCCTCTTAGATGTCAGACTCCTTTAAGGAGCTTTCCTAAAATCCCCACTACACATTGCAGCCTATGTGTCACTGGCCAGCCCATCTGTCTGTCTGTAAGGGAGCTGGAAGAGGAAGATGGAGGCATGAAGCAAGGCTCTGGGATGGTGCAAAGCAAAGCAAACACAGGAGGGGACTTGGTCCACGGTAGAATTACAGCAGACACCCGTTACCGGAAACTCCATCTTGTTCTCTCGTGAGTCTTCGTGGCCCTGGTTGTGCCACCAGATAAGGGAGGTCGTGTGGAGCGTAGGGTGTGACAGGTTCCCCTTCTCTGGCCTTTGAGCAGGTTGAATTATGTGAATAAACTGCATGTCCCTGGCACTGAAACTTTTCTACTTCGGCCATTCTGTTCTTTGCTGGAAGGCTGCAGAACTTCTGAAGCCCCGTCTGTGTCCTTGGGGCTGGGAGGGTGTGGTCCTGACTCAGGAGCTGACTCTGGAAAAGCTGGCTGCGAGGGAGGGGGTGAGTCACGAACCCAGACATAGCTGAGATTCCTGGTATGTGCTCTGCGGGGGAACGAACGCTAAGCTTGGACTGAGTTCCCTCTAGGCAGGAGGTGCTGCAAGATGTGAGGCGCCCCAGCTCCCTGTGCCCTTCCCCTAGGGGCACTGACGGCAACCTGACATTATTGGGCTCGCATCTGTCTCACCAGAAAGACAAATAGAAAAGACCTGGTCTGCCCAGTTCACCTCCACCTCCCTGAGTCAAAGAACCAGACTGTTGGGTTCAAAGCCAAGCTCCATTCCATACTAACAGTGTAATTTAGCCCTCACCCCAATCCTTCTGTGTCCCAGATTCCTCATCTGCTTGATGGGAACAAGAATGATAATCTGCTGCACACAGTTCTGTGCAAACTAAGTAAGGTCATATTTGCAAAGCTTCCAGAACAACGCCTGGCACCAAGCAAGCACTCAGGAAACAAGTCAGTGTTTGAATGATCTTTATTTTATTGGGGGAATGATAAATATGTACTAATGCAGACAAAGGCATGGAAAGAAATCTTATTTGACTCTGATACAAAAAGCAAGGGATTTCTGTCCCTTTGAATGCCCTGCTCCAGTTGTTCAGGGCTCTTGAAGCCCGTCTTCTCCTGATAGTTCTGATGAGACCGATGTGGTTATTTCACAAAGTAGACCCTGGTCCCAGAGGAGCTAAATTCTGTAAAGCATAAATCTAACTGTCTTCAGGAGCACTCTGTTGTGGAGACTGCTTGTTGTCTGTCCTATATCCATTCTCCTCTACTTCCTGTGTTGTCAACAACCCTCATGTTGTCAGGGGGTAGCAATGTTCTCAATTAAAAAGCTATATTCCTCTGGCTGCTGTGGAAACAGTGGCCAATAAAGATGTAGGCAGAAAGGGTTAGTTGGGAGTTCTGGGAAAGCTCTTTAAAGAAGCCTGATGTCTGGAATGCCTAGCCTTTTATCCTCCCACTTTCCTCTTTCCTCCTTTGTGGAATGCAGATGTGATGGCTGGAGCTGCAGCAGCCGTGTCAAAACCATAAGATAACTTTGAGGAAGGAAACCAGTGCTAACAGAGAGGACAGAGAAGGGAGATGAATGAACTGGCTGCCCACTGACCCTCTCCCTGGACAGCCTGCTTCCAATCTTTTTCTGTCCCAGACAAAGTAAGCTTGACACTTACTGGAGCCACTGTTAGTTTGTAAAGTTTTCCTTTGTATCTGTCTAAATTGACAGAAACCCATGCATCCCTCTCACACTCTGTGAAAGATTTGTCCAGGGAGAACAGCTAAAATACATTTCTGCCATTGCTAAAAATTCCAAAATTATACGTATGATCAATATTTGAAAGGGCCACATGGGGAGAGAAAGGCTAAACACCTCTGTGACAGAAGCCCTCACTCGCAGGGTGATCGATTCTAAAAGCAAAAAGTTGAGCAGGAAAGCCACAGTGGATAAGATTCGCCATCACCATTAGCTTTCTTGATTATAAAAAAAATGCAATAAAACCAGGTGGTTATTGTTCTGTTTTAATCAGAGTAGTCATCAAGCCTCCTGACCACTCCTCCTTCCTGTGGACCCAACTTCCTTCTGATCCTCTGTTGGCTTCTCCCTGCCTGAGCTCTGTGGTCTAACCAGAACCCTCTAGAAGCCATGAGGAACCCCAGCTCTGCCCCGAAGCACCGGACCCAGTGCACGACCGCCCTGCCTCCGCACCGTAAACAGAAAGGGGTGTCTGCACTCTGGCACAGGTAACCGCTGGGGGAGAAAACCACCCACAAAGTGGCACCATTTGTAACTGGTCACCACGAGACAGCCATGGCCAGCAGGCAAAGCCTACACTCTCAGGAAGAGCTGTCGAAAGCACCCGGTGCCCAACAGTGCGAGGTGATACCAGAGAAGGCTGACTGAGCCACGGGACCCACCTGGCCCTTCTTCCGGACCCCTGCAGAATGAGCGTGAAGATTTGGCTTCTGGGGACACGGCGTGATCTTGGGTACCTTCAGAACCGGCGAGGAAAGGCCATGTTATGCTCACCCTGGTTTTAGTTTTAAGTGTACCTTACTTAATATTTTCAATATGAGTCACCTCCACATACTGCGATGGTTTTCAAATCAGCAGAAGTTGCCTGTAGCTGGCTTTAGTCAGGAAGCGTGAGTGCAGCATCCATCTGTTTCCACTCTGGAAGCAGGTCTGAGGCCAGTGGTCCTGGCTTCTCTGGCCTGCGGCCCCAGTCTGCTGGATTACAGACAGCACCCTCTTGGGTCCCCTGCTTCTCCTGATGCTCCTCTCCTGATGGAGGCGAAGACCCCCTCCGTCAGCCACGTGTATCTTGAAGCGGCCGCTCCGTCTGATACACCTGCCTGGGACTCCTGTACCTGGAATAGGCTGAGCAGCTGGCCATCCTTCCTGTCTGCCAGGGTGGGTACGTGTGCGCGCTGGGGGCAGCGGGTTAAAGGAAATGCACAGAAAGCTACTGCCCTGTGGTTGGGCTGAAGGAAGGGGGAGCTGCTCTCACCGCGTGGATGTTAACGATGAAAACGATGGTGGCCACGGCAGTGAGCATAGTGACAGTGTCTAGAGCCCCAGGTTTTCCCAGAGACACCCCGGAAGCATCCTCCCTTTACCTCATCAGATCAGAGCAGGACACAGATGAGATCTCGCTTCAGGAGCATGAAGGCCAATTCTTTATGGACACCCCCAGGGCCCGGGGCCCAGGTAGACATAGAAAGGTGTCTGGATGCGTGTCTGAATCAGTGGAGGTGTACTTAACAGCCGTCAAGTCCCCTTGCAACTTGTGTGTGAAGCATCACTGATCTTTCCAAGGCCCCGGGAGGCGGGTACTCTTATTAATCCCATTTCACTGTGAGGAAGGTGAGACCCCAAGAAGTATAAGTTGCCCAACGTGAGGGTGAGCTCTCCGTACAGCAACGGGTAGTGCGGACACCTGTCAGCTTCCATGAAAACCTCTGGGCGGGAAGTACTGAGAGCGCAGGTTGGGGTGCTGATGAAAGGGGAGGGGTGGTCGGCAGGGCCAGCCAGCGACAGGCCAGTCTCTAAGCCGAGGGGCGCCATGACCACGGGGCACTGGGCAATTTCCAAATGTCATCAGACTGTCAGCACTTTTCTTTTCGCAGTAGGTGTCCTTTTAAAATATCTGCTCAGTTTCTATCATAGAATGTTTCCTTTTCTCACTCCCTGCCTGCACCCTCACTTAGAATCAGCATCTTTTGGTAGTTGGAAAATATGACAAAGCAGCAAATCGTATTAATGAATACTCGGTTCTCAGATCTGCCCAGGGCCTTATTTCTGGCTTTTTAAAATGACTCTCCTGATTATAAGAGTGATCATATCAGTTCACCACAGGCTTGTTTCTCATGGGTAAGTTGACTTCCAGTGTTCATACAACTGCTCGAATTCTACATGAAAGAATACAGTCCATACCTCGGATGAAATCAACCACCTCAAAACTACTTCCCAACAGCGTTTTTATCCAGGAGGATTTAAAGACACGGGAGCTGGGGATAAACACACGTCTGATACCTGGCATGTTCTCTGAAATGGGAACAAGAGAAAGTGCTAGTGCACCCACACCACTGAGACACCGCCTAGGACATTTCGCCTTGTTGGGCTCTGTTCTCCATGGAAGTGGCGTTTCTCTGTGCGCTTACATACTTACTCACCAAGAGAGACAGACTGGGCTGGGATCCCACCTCAGAAATCCCTGGTGTCGGCCTTGCTGAGGTCCTGAGTTTCAAGACTCTCAGCCTTGCCACTGAGAACACTGAAATCACAGGATCTTGCCTGGAAAAGTCATGGCGCTAACTCAGAGGCCACAAGCCCAGACACCTTCAGAGCCCAGGTAAGGAGGGAAGCAGGTAGAGCTAACATCGACGGGGCTCCTGCGGTGTTCAAGCGCTGTTGGAAGCAAGCACTGGACAGATGCTGACTCTCCAAGCCCTCCCAGCAGCCTCTGAATGTCATGGTCCAAAAGCCCAAGGCTTCCAAGCCAAGGCTAATCAGGGCCTTGCAACATTAGGGTTCCATGGACCTTGCGATCTAAACAATAGGGGGTCCCACCATAGTTAGCTGAATCCAAAAATCCAATCCTGGGCAGATGAGCGGAACTGGGGTGGGGGCGGGGAGGCTCAAACAAGACTGCATTTGGCCTTTGAGCCTCCCACCTGCAACCCCAGCTATTTAAGAAAGTTTTTTCTTAACATTTTTTTCAGTTTACAGATAAAAGGAGTAAGATTCAAGGGAGATTTTCTTCCTCGGAATCCTACTGTCTGATTTGAAGGTGACGTGCCCTTCCTCCCTTCCACCCCCCCCCCCCCCGTGTGTCACATGCAGAGTGCCAGCTTTGACACTCAGGCGGTGACCCGCTCCCTGCTCCACTTGATCCCCCAGCAAGTGTGACGTCACAGTCCACTGGAGGCAGCTTTAACCCCAGGCTGTCCCTGCCCTTCACAGACTCTGTATTTTTAATTTAACGAATTGTATGCCCAACCAGTTTTATCAAGGCAGACCCTAAAAATGATGGAGATCAGCCAAAGGGGAGGGTCCCGGCAGAGGGACCTATTAGCAAAGGGTCTTCTGCAGGGGTGCACTGGAAGGCTGGGACTAAACTGGGAGGGGGCGGGGAGGGGGGTCACAGAACAGGGAAGGTACCCAAAGTTGAGTCTAACCACAGACCAAACAGCCCAAGCGTCCCGGAGGGGCCAGCCAGCCACGGTGCTGTGCCCCAGGGCAGATCGCATGTGCTCTTCGAGGTGCTCCAATTTTAGCAATTGGTGCTGACTCATTATTAACCCAGAAAGCCCACACACTCAAATGACCCTACTGAAAAAGCTCCCTGTCATCTCCTGCTTACTGATCTGCAGTTTTTAAGCAAATTTAAAAAAAAATGTTTATCACAGGGTATTTATGACATTTTAACCGTTTGCATTTACAGTAACTAGAATGACATTTGAAAAAAAAGTTTCCTGTAGTTTACTTGACTGGAAGGCTAGGGCTCATCAGAATAGTAACAGGCTGAGAAACACATATCAAGGTTGTATCAGGCCTCAAGGGCTCAGCTATTCAATCTTCACCCACTGCCCCAGGCCCCCAGCCCACCATCTCTCAGCACATTTTCTTTCTGATTTTACCAGTTAGTGATAGTCACAAGCAAAAGGAAAAGGCATACAATAAGTTCCCAGCATCATTCACAGGCTCTTGGAGAGGGAAGCCAAAATTCTGCCTCTCTATTGTATTTCTTGCACTAAAAACTGGGCGGCTCAGATCATGCAGCCAGAAATGTCTCAGGGGGCTGTCTTCCTACACCTCAGAGAAGCAGAAGCTGGCCCAGCCTCCACAGCCATGGGTGAACACAAAGTCACCCACCTCTATCTCTGAACTTCACCATGGCTCCAAAGGGGAGTGTGGAACAGCTTATTTTCCAACCAAGCACAACTCTCTCTTCCGAGACAACGTAATGTACGACGAATGAATTTCTACACACTCCCAATTAGTGACTGAGATGAGCAGGCTCAGATGCAGTCATTGGGGGGGGGGGAGTGGGGGGAGAGCAGAGGAAGCAACTTTTCTAAAATCATGGATCCTCTAAGTCTCGAATGCATGCCCCCTCCAAGAAGCGACTACCGTAACCCAGCCGAGACTCTGAGGCAGACTATAGAAATGATTGTAAAAATGACAGAAACCTACTCACCGGGGGAGAAGCAGCTGGCTCCACCTTCCCAGGGCCCCGGGCCGTGAAGAACTGAAGCCGGCACTGACTCAGGCACAGCCCGCCTGGAATAGGAGTTCGCAACTTAGAAAGCATCGACCATGCAGTCACGTATTTCCCTCCATTCCCAGTGGTGTGTCCACATGACTGAGACCAGAAAGGAAAGAAAAAAAAAAAAGAGAGAGAGAGAGAGAGACAGAGAAAGAGAGAGAAAGAAAAAAGGGAAAAAAAAGAAAAAGAAAAAGAAAAAAAAAAAGGGCGCACACCTCAGCCTTCATTCTCATTGGAACAAGATGACTCAATGCTGACTCACAGCCGCCACTTCCTCTCCGGCATTCTCTTCATACTTGTGAGCTGGGCTGGTCCCGTTCCCAGGGTCTCTGCAGGCCTTCCTGGAAGAACAGCCTTCTGACCCTGGCAAAGTGGCCCAAACACTGACCTCACACGGAGTCCCCCCCCCACCCCTCCCCCACCCCCTCTCCCTCCCCTCTCCCCACAGGCAGGAGCGCCTACCCAGGGGAAATGCTTTATTTAGGAGATCTGAACCACAGAAAAAAATCAAATGCATGAATCTCATGCGCGTTTGAATTTCAAATATATGCTGAGATGTCATCTATCGCAAAGCTCATAGGAACCTCTTCCTCGTTTCAAGGCATTTCAGGGAAGGGAGAAGAAAGGAATGTTCTTATTCTTTAAGGAGGCTGGGCTTACTTTGCCCTGGCAAGGCTTCCTTCAGTGTGTGTTGCCTTCTGCATCTCTCCCTCTGACATAGCACATCATGGGATCTAACATCATGATCTCTTCCAAGCTCTTTATTAGGAGCGTGTGTGCTCTGCTTTTAGGAGTAAGGGACTCACAAAATCTTTTCTATCCATCTTGCAGACTGCAAGCATTTGCCAGATACGAATATTAAAACCTCAAGAAATGAAAGGAAGGTGTAACCATCAACTAGTAAAAACCGTTGATGACCGTTAACACGCAAGAACAGAGAGTAGCCTCTGCCTCCCAGTGATCTCTGGGATGCTATGGGGTGTGGGGCAGTCTTCCGCCACTTCCTGCATTTTTAAATTATGAAAGACCCCGTGACCGCAATAAGCTCCTGAGAAGCCAAGACGGGCAGCTGTGATTGCATTAGGACAGCCATGGTTTCTAGAAGGTGACACACATGGCCATGCCTGAACACTGATCCTCTTAGACATGTTTTGACTTAGTGCCTCCTGCCATGTAGACCACACCCTGATACCCTAAAAGATAGAGAAAATGAGATTATGTCTTGTGGGAGGACAAAAGACCCAGGCAAGCCGCATCTGTGAGCAGCGGACCTCACCCTGGTGGGATCAGAAGATCCACTTTCCATTTACAGCTCGGTCCATTTTAGGGAAGGACATAACTCCTATACCTCACGTTCTTCTCATAGGATAGGTAAGGCATTTTCTATCAGACAGGACCAAGGGCTCTGACTTCCCCACGAAAATTGCAGTGTGCCAGCTGGCCAAATATTCTCATTTTGTGCAGGGTTTTTTTTTTTCAAGAGAGGGAAAAGACTGTGGGTTTTCTGGAATTTAGGAATAGCTTTGCTGTGCTGTTCATTGCAGTGATTTCTTTAGGGGAGAATGGGGAATGCGGATGGGGGCTGCAGACTCACGAACAGCCTGAAGACATGGCTACAGCAGCACCTCATGTCATCCCCAAGGGACATATCTTAGCCAGTGGGGGCCCAGCAGCCCCGTGGGAAGTCCATGCTGATGCCAGGAGTCTGTGGGGGCTATCGACACAGGGGTCAGGGGTGGTTACTTTGTCCTATATGGAAAAAACCAGGCTTTATTTTACTTAGGAAGACTTGTATTAAATCAACTCATTAAACCCGGGGAGAGAACTAAAAAAATATATATGAGTTTTTAAAAATCACCAGGAATAAATGAAAGAAATTCAAAATGGTTGGGAACAGTAGGCTCCAGGTGGCAGCCACACCCTCCTGCCAGGAGGCCTCATCAGTATAGCGGTGGGCTCTTCCACAGCAACAGTGTTAACAGTGAGCCTTCTGGAACATTCCAGGTCAAAGCCTCAGACATGAAGCTGGGCCTCCTTCCAAAGAACGATTTGAGCCATGACTGTGGAAGGTCACTGGGACTATGTCTTCCCTATGTACTGTTTTGTTGAATCATCCCATGAATGCTATCTCTCAATTCCTGATTCAACTTCCATCTAGAGTTCCTCTGGTTTGGGCTGGAAAATGGGGAGAGGGTATTGGTGTGAGAAGGAGGAGGCCATTCCCTGCATATTCATAAATAAAGCATTCATTAAGGCATATGGGTAGCACCGCTTCCCATAATTGTTAATACGGAATGTTCTACAGTGGATTCTCTTTCAACTGGCTGATTTCTGCATCTTCCACCAGAAAGGAAACGATGATGACCCTCTGAACATGGCTACCTGGAAACACGATTGAAACTTCTACATGTTCTGTCACCAGTGAAAATAGCACTGTGAAAATTTAGGTTCCAGTGAATTAGGAAAATAATCAAGTTTTGCTCCTGAGGTGCATAGTCTGAGGACACATTGTGGGATTCTTATAAATATCGATGTTGAAGAATATTTGTTTATGCTAGTCACTCTCCTACACATGCACAGATATAACAACCTCTGTTCCTCAGAATAGCCCTCTGAGTAAAATCATCCCCACTTTCTAGCAAAGAAACCAAGGCACAGAGAGAGCCAGAAGGCTGCCCAAAAGTTGCGGAGCCCAGATGTGCACCCAGGCTGCCTGGTGTCAGAGCCCACATTCCTAACCCCCAGACCACATGAATTACCACAAGGAACTTATAAAGAGTCTTTGCACACACATCTCCTCACATCATGGTACGTTCTCCCAAATTCTGCAGATGTGTGTAAGGTAGATGTTTTGTCTGTTTGTTTGAGAAGTAAATCCAAAGCCTAGCCTCGGAGTGACCTATCCCTTACAACAGTAAGAGTTCTCACTGATGGAAAAAGCCGGTTAGAATTGCCCACCGGCACATCCTAAGAAGTACACAAAGCTGTACATGTCACCAATGCCTGCACAGACAGTACTCCTCCTAATCGGGGACACGAGGGCATCGGGGACCGTCCCTAATGGTCCTTCCGTCACTCGAGTAAACAGGTTTCCTCACCACTGTCTTGCCCAGAAGAAGACCCATCGCCTTATGGCAAATCCAGCACGGTCCTTCCCCCACACTCTATCCTTACTTCTTGTCTAGGATGTTGTTAATAATCAAATACAGGTATCTTCCCTCCAATATCCTGAATCTTTTCCCATCTGTGGGCCTCAGCACAGGCTCCAGTCACTCCCATCTCCCAAATCCTTTCCTTGCCTTTGATCTCGTGGAGTGGAGCCCATGGACGCCCCCCATTCATCTTATCCCTTCCCCATTAGTAGCAGCCCTGACACTTGTTTGGGACTGACTCCACCTGCATACCCAGAGCTTGGATTGGGGTAAGCAAAACAAGGGACTATCACCCCTTGTCACTATGACTGGCTCTAGGATAGGCCACCAGGCTTATGTTAGCTAGGGCCTGACTACCTCTAATCACGCTGATGGAGTCAGGGTTACCCAAGTGGAGCAAAGCCCAGGACTATGGCCATTGCTTCAGGGATGATAGGGAAGAATGAACAGAACTCAAGAGTCTCATCCTTACTCTTAAGTTTCAAAAACTTTGGACAGGGTATTATAAAGAGAGAAAAAAAATGATACGGAAAAATGAGTGAAGTCAGGCAACAATATAGAGTTGTGCAGGTTGTACACTGTGCAACCCCAGAGAACAAATGTACATACCCCATGATGTACACAATCACACATAGGAGAGGATACCACTCTAACACCATATTGGGATCCCACAGGCTGGGAGGTAAAGAGAACTGGGGAGAAACCATAGAGAGAAGAGTGAATCCTGCTCCCCCACAGGGAAGCATTACCACTCACCCCACAGCAGTCCAAGGACTCTGAGAGTAAAGAGACACCTGCAATTGGAGTGATGAGACATAAGAGTTTACTTGGCAGTGTTTCTTTTCTTCCTTGGTGGAACTTGGACTTGATGGTGGACCTTCAGTTAGATGGAATATAGTCTGTAAAGCCATGGGAGTGGATGAGTTCACCAGAGGAGTGAGTGTGGAGAAAGGAAATAAAAACTGAGCCCTGGGGCCCTGTAGCTTTAGCAGATCATGGGGTGAAAGGAGCCAGCAGAGAAGGGATAGTGAGGGAGGATGGGGGGCAGGGCCAGCCAGGTGGGAGGGGAGCCAGGAGAGGGCAGTGCCTGAGGTGGGGGGTGGAGAAGGAGCCTTAAGAGGAGAGAGTGATCAGCTGTGTAAGCACTGCTGAGAGATGACGGATTTGGTAAGCAACGTCTGTGTTGGGAGGAGTGGCTGAAGATCTGAATGGAGACAGGAGAGAAAAGGGGGAGAGAAGTGAGAAGAGACACCACTTTCTGGGAATAGCTATAACTGGAGAAGGAAATAGGGTCCAGAGAAAGGTCCTTTTTTGTTAAAAGAAACAGTAACTTGTCGGGATACTTACCTGATAGAAATGACTTCCTAGAAAGGGAAAAACTGATGATTCAGGAGAGGACCAGAGGGAATTTGGTAGAATAGGAGGGACCAGACCTACTGCTCAAGGGGAGGGCTCGGGCCCCGTAAGGAAGGGCCCTCCATAGCATCGGACATTGACCAGACAAGGAGGGGCCAATACATGCGTGTTTCCAATGCTCTTGTATATTTCATCATTCGTGGTAAAAGAAAAGTGACACCAATTTTTTAAATTTAATGACAAGTAGTACATGACTATAGTCTTTCTTCTAAAAACCTTAAATGATGACAGATAAAACTAAAAGTCCCCTTTGAAGAGGAGGTGGCGTTTTTCACTAAGGTAAGGAGGATGGCTTTCAGGGATGAAAGAGGCAGGATTTAGGGAAGTGGAGAAGAAGCATATGTTCGTAGGAAAGGGAGAAAAATACTAGAGAAAAATGTCCACGGTGGCACAGACTGGATGGTGGATCAGGCCTAGCCTCCCCAAGAGGAGGTTGGTGTGAAACTATCAATGAGATGGAGTGTGCCTCGCTGTGGGGCTGGACCCCACGTATTGACTCCATGGGGATGAGCCATGCTGTGGCCTCCATGAGAAGCCAGCTGTGCTGAGGCCTCCAGGACTCTGCTGACACAGGACTTGGAATGCAGAGGTACCACCCTGTTCCAAAATACCCCCAATACACACACACACACACACACACACACACACACACACACACACACGAGCCTTCCAAGATGTGCATATCAATACGTATTCCTTTATTTATTTATAAGTGGTTTTCCATTGTATGGATATACCATAGGTTGTTTATCCATTCACCTGTTGAGAGATATTTTGGGCTATGACAAAAAAAGCTGCTGTGAACATTTGCATACAGGTTTTTGCATGGACACTAATTCTCATTGCTCTATGGTAAATATTCAGCAGTGGAATTTCTGGTTCATATGGTAACTGTTTGCATATCTTTAGAAGAAGCTGACAAACTGTCTCCCAAAGTAGCCATATCATCCATTTTGCATTTCCACCGATGCATGCATGAATTGTGCCTCTTCCTTGCCAGCGCACCATTGTCAGTATTTTTTCTGTTAGCTGTTCCAATGGGCGTGTAATGGGATCTCCTCATGCCTTTAATTTGCATTTCCCTGATAACTAATGATGTTAGGCATCTTTTCGTGTGCTCATTTGCCATCTGTGTATCTTTTTTTGGTGAAGGGTCTGTCCATATCTTTGCCATCTTTTTAATTGAACGGTTTGTTTCCTTACCGTTGACTTTACAGTTTCCTTTATACATACGGATGCAAGTCTTCAACTCAGATATATGATTTGCAAAGATTTTCTCCAGTCTGTGGTTTGTCTTTTCATCCTCGTCAATAATATCTTTTATAGAGCAAAAGCCTTCATTTTAGTGAGGACCAATTGATTGATTTGGTTTCTTTTACGGATTGTGCTTTTGGTCTCATATCTAAGAAATTTTTTCCTAGTCCTCAGTCTAGGTAATAACTATTTTTTTACTGTTTTGTTCTAAAAGTTTTAGTGTTATATACTTTATATTTAGATCTATGATCAATTTTAAGTTAATTTTTTTATCAGGTACAAGGTTTAGATCGAGATTCTTGCTTTCTTTTTTTTCTTTTTTCTTTTTTTTTTTTTAATATTTTTTATTTATTTCTAGGAGAGAGAGAGACAGCATGAGCAGGGGAGGGTCATAGAGAGAGGGAGTGACAGACTCTGAAACAGGCTCCAGGCTCTGAGCTGGCAGTCAGCACAGAGCCCGACGCGGGGCTCGAACCCACAAACTGCGAGATCATGACCTAAGCGAAAGTCGGTCGGACGCTTAACCGACTGAGCCACCCAGGCGCCCCTCTTTTTTCTTTTTTTGGCCTAGATGTCCAATTGCTACACCATTTGTTGAAAAGAACAATCCTTCCTCCGTTGAATTGCTTTTGAAAATTTGTGGAATGTCAGTTGGTCTTATTTGTGTGTCTCTGCATCTGGACTCTCTGTTCTGTTCCATTGATCTATGTGTCCAGCTCTTCCCCAACCACACAGTCTTGATTACTGTAGCTATGTGATATGTCTTAAAATCAGGCAGTGTAATTCCTTCACCTTTATTCTTCTTTCTCAAAATTGTTTTAGCTATTCTTATTTCTTTCTATATAACTTTCAGAATCAGGTCCTCTGTATCTACAAAATATCCTGCTGGGATTTTGAAAGGAATTGCATGAAACCTATACATCATCAACTTGGGGAGAATTAGCATCCTTACAATGTTGAGTCTTCCAATCTATGACCATGGTATGTCTCTCCATTTGTACAGACATCTGTGTATAGTCTTTATAGCTTGGTGTCTCCTCTATATGAGGTAAAAGTTATTGTCCCTACAGAGTGTGGGTTTGGTCCTTTTATTGTCTTCAATAATCAAAGACTATTAAGTCTAATAATTAAGTACTATTTTATAAATAGCTACCAAGACTTGATGTCCTCACCCTATTAGTCTTAAAATTTGGGTACTGACCATGGGCTGAAGAAGATAAGCAGCCCCTCACTCCCATCCTCCCCTCTTTAAGGAATTCATGAAGCATTGTATGCTCAATAAGCCACATGTGTTGTTCTAATGGCTCCAGTTTGCTAATCATCCTTCTGTTCCTGACCATTCTTCTCTCTCCTCCCCTCTGCCTCTTCTCTGGGCTATTTGCCAAGATTCTTAGTCCCGATTTCCCCCTTTTTCTCTCAGGAGTGACTCTACCATCCCAGTCCATAGGGCTGTTCTCCTGGACTGACATAGGCAGTTGCCAGTCGTGTCTCCAAGTCCCCACAGGCACTGCCAGCACCTCCATACTCCTAGTCATGGAAATGGAAGCCTTAGGCTTTCCTGTCTGTCACCCCCTCCATCTTCCTTATGTCCACCTAAGAATGTGCTACTAGGCTTTCCAAACATAAGTGAAGAAAATAAGCCCTGATTTGTAGTGTTTCCCAACCTCTCTGATGCAAACTCTCTCCAGTGCTAATGCATGCTACCAGCATGAAGTCCCTGAAAGTTAGTTGGGAAGAAAGGCACAAATTAGTTCTTTCAAGCCAGGACAAGCCAGCATACCACTGCATCCATCCGTTGCCAAACCGCCTGAATGTCCTTGTCCCTGGAGTTTTTCATACAGTAACTAACTGGCCACCTGTTCAGGATCCTCAAGGAGCATTTATTTCTCCATTTATAAAGGGTGAGGTTAGATCAATTGTTCTTCACTTTGGGTGCACAGAGACCCCTTTGCGATTCTGATAAAAGCTACAGTTGGCTCTCCAGAAAGAGCAACAAAATGTATCCTGGACCAGATAATCTCAAAGGTATACTCCACTCTAAACCTTATGGTTGGCTTTGATTCACACCATGGTGCATGGTGACATTTGACAAATTGGGAAGTAAGAGGCGCAAAAAGAATCCAGATTCTCAAGGTTACACTTGTGTCTCATGTGAATTAAAATATAAAGGAACCTCAGAATTGAGGATGTTGTGGCTGATGGCAGGACCCCGCTATCCAAGAAACAGCAGCTTAAGTGCAGCGGAGAGGGCTATTTCTGAACCCCAGCCAGGAACTCTGGCCATGGGCAGCTAGAGCTCTGACTCCTGGTCAATAGTGCAGGGAGCATGGGCACACTGGACCTTTCTAGGGAGGCAAAGTTCAGGCTGATGTATAGAATAGTGGCTGTCCTCCCAGACATGGGCACTCATCTCTTGGAAACATCAGCTCAAATAAATCAGATTCTCATCATTCACTTGGAACAAGATGTGCTTCTGCTAGCACCACTGCAGGCGATCAGAGCCAGGAGCTGTGTCACACAACTGCTCAAGGTCAATCCTGGCACCTCACCTTTTACCCCCCATAAAGACCATCATAGACTTAATACTGACGACATCAGTGCTCTTCAACGATCCCTGTCACTGTCAGGTGGCAAAAAAAAAAAAAAAAAAGGAAAACTAAACACTTGATATGGCTTTTCTAGAAGTTTTTCTAATAAAAAGAATTTGTGAGCAAGGATTACAATTTGGACAATCATTGTTTGCACAGTAAGGTTATTCTTATTCCTGGTTATTCAGTCCTACATGAATCTAAGGATTTCTGGGAAGGGATTTTCTGGAAAGGATGTAATTAAGGCCAAGTCCATTGACCATAAGATAAGGGAATTAGTGGCTGGGCCTGACCTTGTCAGGTGAACCTTTTCAAAGCACAGAGTTTTTCCCAGCTGCAGGCGGAAGAGGAAGTCAGGTACTTGAAACATAGGAATGGTCAGGATGAGGGCAGCCTTTAACTGAGATCCAGCAAGGAACCTCAGATTTGCAACCACAAGACACTAGACTCTGCCAAGTATGAAGATGAACTTGGAAGTGAATTTTCCCCGAAAGCCTTCAGATAAGAGCGTAGCCCCGATGACACCCTCATTTCAATGGGTGAGACCCTGTGCAGAGAACCTGGTGAACTCACCCAGACTTCTGAGCAGCAGGAGTGTGAGCTAACAAATGGGAGCTGTTTCAAGTCACTCAGTTTGGGAGAATTTGTTATGCAGCATTAAAAAGCTAATACCATTGGCAACACAGAGACAACAATAGTTCCAACTTCATAGGGTTACATGAGAATGAAAAGTTAATGGATGTAAAGTCCTTACAACAATGGAGACTATCTCTAAGTATTGGGTGTTCTTCATAAATGCTCTTGACTTGGTAAAATGCCAGGCATGTGTGGTTGATTATTTGAAAGTTTTCCTATCAATACAGTATTTGACTCACAGGACATAATCAAAAGTCTAGAATTTTAAATGAATGAATCACATACTAAATATGCATCGTCTTCTAAAGCTCCACGACTATGAATGAGCTGCATGATTACAAAACATTACTGAACAAAGCAGACTATTATCAAAAAGCTAGAAGACCACATGGAACAAAATGCGAGAAGTTTGGAATTCAACCATCCAACAAATATTTAATGAATCTTTGCCAGATGTCAAGTGCTGATGCAGGCCCTGGGGCACGGCTAGGAAAAATACACCAAAGGGCCCTATTCTCATGAAGCTTACATTCTGATATGGTAAGACAGATAAGTGCACAAGAAAAATACAAGCTAATGATATGAACTGTGAACACATTAGCGTAGGTAGGAGGAAACTACTTGAGATGAGTAGGCCATCTAGATAGGACACTGAAGAGATGCCATTGAAGTGGAAAATTGAACGGCAGCTGGGAGCCAGCCAGCAGCATTCTGGGATGAGGAGTCAGCTAATGCTCAGATCCCCAAAGCCAAAAGGAGGCTGATGTACCACAGGACGCAAAAGAGTCCAGCATGGCCGATGCTTGGTAAACGATAGGGAGAGAGGATGGGCTGGTGACGGTGGCAAGGAAAGAGCTCAGATTTTCTGCCAAGTACAATGAGGAGGGATTGAGGGCTTTAAACAGGAGGGTATTATGTTAAGTGAAATAACTCATTCAGAGAAAGACAGATATCATGTGTTTTCACTCATCTGTGGAGCTTGAGAAACTTAACAGAAGACCATGGGGGAAGGGAAGGGGAACAAAATAGTTACAAACAGAGAAGGAGGAAGGCAAACCTTGAGAGACTCTTAAATACAGAGAACAAACAGAGTTGATGGGGGTGCAGGGGAGAGGGGAAAATGGGTGATGGGTATTGAGGAGGGCACTTGCTGGGATGAGCACTGGGTGTTGTATGTAAGCAATGAATCATGGGAATCTACCCCCAAAACCAAGAGCACACTGTATACACTGTATGTTAGCCAACTTGACAATAGATTATATTAAAAAGTAAAATAAAATAATAAAATAAAATAAGTAGGAGAGTGAGTGATCCAATCTGAATTTTCCAAGGCTGACTCTTACTGCTAAGTAGAAATCACTCATGTATGACCAAGTGGAAACTGGAAGTCCAGGGTACCCTGTTGAGGATGTGATGATTGAGCCAGAGATGGGAAGATGAGAACCTGTTAGGAAAAAGTTCGGGAGGTAATGTCGATGAATGGATTGGGCTTGGGAGTAGTGACAGAGAGAGATTAATCAAACATAACCCTCAGATTTTTAGTTTGAGCAACTGAGTGGTGCAGGAGGAGGCGGTCTGGGGCAGGGAGAAATTTGGGGTTCTGTTTTGGTCATCTTCATTTGGACATGCCTATCAGGCAACCATGTGGCGGTGCTGAGTAGGCCTGGAATTCTGGGGGAAAGGTCAATATTGGAGGTAGACTTGAGAGTTAATGTTCTAAAGATGGAATTAAAGATTTGATCTGGATGACAACTTGAGAGGGAGAGATAATATATAAACACTGGAAGGGAATCTAGTATCCTTGGCCAGTGAGGTTGGAGGAAAGCCAAGAGAATTTGTGCTCAAATGGAAAAAGTATTATGGCATAGGGTTAGGTGAGTGCTAGTAAAGAGTGTGTCATCCACAAGTAAGTATTCAACCTACCATGATATTATTTAATCCTGGCAAACATGTTAACAATGTTCTGATTTATTGTTTGTATCAGCTGTTTCTGGTTTGGTGAAGACAGACTCTATTGAAATGTTAACAAGAAAAACATAAAGCAAAATTATTATTAAGACTGAAAGCAGTCAAATTCTCCATTCTTGGCTAACAGGGAGAACTTATGAATGGCTTTTCCATTGTAAACAGCAGAGGATGATAGTCTTCATCATTGTGCATGATTTGGGGTAACTGGGGAGTTTCTTAGGCTTGATAACTGGAAAAACAAAACCAAATGAAACCCTGAATGTCTAAAGAATTCTTTGGCCTGTTGCAAACAGCCAAGAGATCAGTGGAGCCTATTTTCCTGTTCTACCATCTTAATTTGGAGCCTGGTGATGTTTTTAACATCAGCATTAGCTTCTTAATTTTCACTTCATTTCACATGGACACATATACCTCAGGCGATCTGAGTTTTCCCTTTGTAAAAGTACATAACCAAAACCTTAACGGTGTTGAAAAAGATCAGTACATTTTCTGATGGTCATGGATGAATTATTGATACAATCAAATAAGCACTTAAGAAAGTACATTTAATCTAGAGTGTCTCTTAATGGAAACTTACAGGTTAAGTCTGATGTAATAGGGATCAACCCCATCGAGGGCTTAAGAAGAAGTTACATTGAGAACATTCTGGTCTTCACGTCATTCACCCCGACCTCACTCAGAGGCACTGCCCACATCCATTGCAGCAGCAATGGTATCACAGGGTCTGCCCGTGTCTTCCTGCCTCTGGCTTGTCATGCACCACTCCTTTCTCTGAATTGTTTCTTTCACTTTTGTGATGAGACAAAGCCACAGATCTGATCAAGCCACTCTTCAGCCTCCATATCTACACAGCTTCTTGAGGTCTGTGTAGGGTTTAGGGGTTTTTCCTTCCATCCAACAGACCCAGATGGGAACCCACCTCCCAACTTGAGAAAGTGACCTTTCTGGGCCTTTCTCCTCTCCTTTGTAAACTGACAATAACCATGGTCATAGGAGAGTCTTGTCACAGCATTTTGGTGTGGCTTAAATAATGAGGCAAGTAGAGTGCTTAGCAGAGGGCTGGCTGGGCCTTTAGTAAGCACCCAGCAAGTGGTAGTTCTTTGGAGTGGGTATGCTGTCATTTTGTCTAACAGCACCCTTTCCTGGTGGACCCTCCCCTTCCCCTTTCATGTGGTACTGGCGGTTCTATCATTCTAGTGTGCTCCACCACCTTTCACACAGTTGAGCAAGTGCATCAACTAGGATTTGGTCTGGCTGCATGTTTGCGGGAAAAAAAAAAAAGTAACAATGGCTTAAGTTAGGACTTTGTTTCTCTCTCATGTCAAAGCAGTCTGGAACAGAGAGAACAGGCTGATGTGGCAACCCCAAAAGATCACCAGGAACTTGGGCACCTTTCTGATCTGCCGTCTTGGAGGATGATGTTCAACCTCCAAGTGACCTCATGATCCAAGGTGGTGTCTGGGTCTCTAGCCAGCAAATCCACATTCTCCCAGATGGACAAGAGGGAGAAGTGATGGAAGATGAAAGAGTGCATAACGCCATTCCCAGCCCCACCATTATGGATTCTTACTGAAAATCCTATATCATAATTCCACACCTAGAACTAAGTCCCATGAGCCTTGCCTAGCTATAAGCTCATCTCAGAAAGGTAGATTTTCCACTGGACACGTTGCCACCTGAAACAGAATGTGTTTGTTAATTAAGCAAGAAGGGGAGAAGGGCTCTCAGTCAGCAAATAGCAGTATCTGCCATGGTATGGGTCCAGGCTGGGCCATCAGTACTCTTCCATAGCATCTGGTTTATGATACTGGGAAAGAACAGGTCCATGTTCCCTATGGATGGGCATAGTCCCCCCCACAGAAAACACTGTCAGCACACAGACGAATTTGAGCCAAGGAAGGGACAGAGCGTGCCCGGGAATGAGGCTGCCAACAGAAATTCCTTCTGCCTGTCTTGCTTTCGTATTTTACTATAATCCTTTACCCCTCCCAAGAGACTGAAAGGTCCTGATGGGAAAATCCTTCCCTCACCACATGCACACTCCTACAGGTGACCATAAACATTTGTCACCGGAAGACTGAATGAAAAGCAAGTGTACTAAGGTTTGGCAAATGCAAACTATATCCCAACAGTAATCTTCTAATCAAGAGATATAGAGGATGTCAGACTCTTCCCTCTGCCTCAATCGCTCTATTGTATAAAAGAGATCATCATAATGATACCTCTCCAGATAAAATCCACAATCCTGATCAGGTAGTAAGACTTCATTTCCTGTTGGCCATTAATGTTATTATTATTATTACTGCATGCCATCGACTCTGAGATGGACTTTTTTAAATATACATATACATTGTAACAGCATTTACACTAAATGGCATGCCAGGATTTAATCAGCAGGGGTTTATTTTTTTGGTGGCATATAAGATCATGCTCTGTTTTACAGTCAATGTTGTGTGAGAGCCAATGGAGTGGTTATTATGACAAAAGGAAGAGAAAGAGTTCAGAAACTCAGGCTTTGCAAAGTCAAAAAAGTCAACTGTTTAAAGATTCCAAATAGTATGAGATGGGATTGAGAAGGTCTCTGAGTGACCAAGGCCTGAACTGGCATGGCCTTTCCCACATTGTGTTCTGGGAAGATCCAGGATAGCCACCTTTTAATCAAAACAGACAGAGGCAAAGGCAAAGAAAGAAAGGAAATAATGTAGGCAGAGACCTATGTTTTGGCAACAACTCTGGGTATGATTACTTCCACGTGAAACTGACTAAAAGCAGACTGATCAGAAGCTGACTGTTTTTGTAGACCCTCACTTATCAAAAAAATTGTGACTTAAGAAAGTATTTGATACATACAATGGAATATTATGCAGCCATAAAAAGGGAGTGAAACGCTGATACGTACCCTAATGTGACTGCACCTTGAAAACATTATGCCAAGTGAAAGAAACCAAACACAAAAGATCATATACTGCATGATTCCACTTATATGCAATATTGAGAATAGGTAGGTGCACAGAGATCGAGTGAGCTTAGTGGTTGTGAGGGGCCAGGGAAGGCAGGGATAGGGGGCGACTGCCAAATGAATGTAGCATTTCCTTTTGGGGTGATGGAAAAGGTTTTGAACTAGATAGAAGTGCTGGCTGCACGAGGCTGTGGTCCTACTAAATGCTCCTGAGTTGTTCATTTTTAAACAGTTACTTCTACGTGATGTGAATTTCAGCTCCCCCCGCCCCAAAAAAGCACTTACTATTCAACTGTGGAACTCCCAACCTTTCAGCAACAGGAAGTAGGCTACAAAAAATGCCCAGCTCCCACTGAGGATGTTTCCAACCCCATATCATTTGCAGTACCCCAAGGTGAAGGAAGGGCACCCTCCCACACACAATAGGGGCCCCAGAGCACAATGGATGGGCAGGGTCCCCAAGGAGAAACCGACAGATGGTGGGACACCCACCCCCAACACCATCTCCTGGAGAGGCTTTACCCTGTGTGCCGGGAAGTCTTCAGAAGTGCTGGACCACGTGCCCTTGTGTGCCTCTTCTTCCTCGCCATCTCTCCCTCTTAGAATGGCAATGCTGTTGTCATTATCCTGACCCACTCCACCATTTGGGGCAGGTAATTTATCTTATTGTTCTGCTCTTTGTTCATAGGCCTCTCCATCAAGAAGGACACATCAGACCCTACTGAGAGACTGCCATGCATCACCTGCAGATCCAGGAATATTCTACCAAACACAGCTCAAATGGCAGCCACTGCTCATTGCCCAACCCCACCTCTGTTTTCCCTTTTGCCCCAAATAATGGAGCTCGTGATTTTCAGTTGAACCCAGAGTAATAATTCCTAGAACAATTCCTTATTTGTTAGTCCCCCTTGCAGCTGGGCATGGCCACCACTTGAGGAGGGCAGGATCAGGAGCTGGAAAGAGCCTAAGTTATCTGGGATGGACAGGCACCATGTGACCCTAGACTGCCTACTTCTAAAGTTCTTTTACATAAGAGAATAAAACATTCCATACTTGAACCTCTGTTGTTGGAGGTTCCTATTAGATGCAACCAACCCTAATCATAATTGATACAGTGGGCTCTACCCTACTCAACTCTGCATACCAGAATGTGAGAGTCTGCAAGTAGCCTTAAGACCACCATCATTCAGGATTTGGTGAACCTCCCCATTCTGTCAGAGCTTTCAAAAATTGATCAGGCACACTGCTGTACAGCACATCTCTAAAATTTATTCATCTTACATAATCAAAAAATTTTTAGTGTCTTTTAATTTATTTTATGAGAGAGAGAAAGAGAGAGAGAATCCCAAGCAAGCTTTGCACTGTCAACACAGAGCCCAGTGCAGGGCTCATGAACTGTGAGGTCATGACCTGAGCTGAAATCAAGAGTTGGACGCTCAACCAACTGAGCCACCCAGGTTTCCAGCATAACCAAAATTTTATACCGGTTGAATAGCAACTCCTCATTTCCTTCTCCCCTCAGCCCCCAACAACCACCTCTCTATTCTCTTCAATGAGTTTTACTATTTTAGATAGCTTATATAAGTGGAATCACACAGTATTTGTCAAATGACTGGCTTATTTCACGTAGCATAATGTTCTCCAGATTCTCCATATTATCACATTTTCTTTATCCATTCATCCATTGATGGACACCTGGATTGTTTCCACATCCTGGCTATTGTGAATGATGCTGCAATTAAACATGGAAGTGTGCATATCGAAGATCCTGATTTTAGTTCTTCCCCATAATACCCAGAAGTGGAGTTGCTTGATCATATGGTAATTCTATTTTTAATTTTAAGAGAGTAGATCTCATGTTAAATATTCTTACCGAAAGAAAGAAAGAAAGAAAGAAAGAAAGAAAGAAAGAAAGAAAGAAAGAAAGAAAGAGAGAAAGAAACAGAGAGAGAGAGAAAGGAAGAAAGGGAGGGAGGAAAAAATGAAATGCTATTGTCTGCAATGAACACTATATAAATATTTTAAGTATGAAGATTTAAAAAAAAAACTTGATCAGGGCACTAACAGCAGAACGATGCCACAATTCCATATGAAAACTTACAACAAGAACTTGGCCAAGTTCAGGAAAGAGAGTCATCCTTGAGCCTTTAGGCTGCCTCCCTGGACACAGGAGTTTCTAGACAGATCTGCAAAGCAGTAAAGGAAAACAGCACTGAAGACTGCATCTTTTCTGTGCTTAAGAAATGATTGCAAAAAATGCCTTCATTTTACCCAGGGTCCTTCTTAACGTGCCCCGAAGAGGAAATCGTCTTTGAATGTAGTTCATGAAATTTTAAATTTTGTTTTCATATCATTTTTGTTTTGCTTTCATTTCACAGGTGATTTCATCCACTGATTACCCAACAAACCATAGCTCCCCCCAGCTTCTGTTTAACACTTATCCGGTTAAGGTTAAAGAATACATACTAATCAAGATAGCATCTGCTGGTCAGAATAACAGGGGTTTCTTTTATCTGATGTTCTTAAAGCTGCGGGCAAGTACTAAGATCTTGAAGGCATGTATGCTTTCTTATAAAGTTTATACGGTTTTTATTCTAAAAGCTATAAATGCTGTCTGGGGATAATCTAGAAAGTACAGAAGAGTAAAGACCATTCATCCCACTCCCCAAAGCCAAGCAGTGTTAATATTTTGATGTATTTCCTTCTGCTCATTCCTCCCTTTCTCTCCTCCTCTGTTTGCATAGATGTATTCACACTGTATATATAACGGTGCCCTGCTCTTTTTCACTTGCTCTTACAAAATGAGCATGTTTTTTCTTATTAAAACTCCCTACTGCCTGGAGGGGGCAGGGGTCTAATTTCATGCTGAAGTGTCCATGGTCCTCACTTGGGATCGTTCCACCCTGTCTTCGGGACACACAAAGGCAGGTTCCCAGCAAAGTCATGGGCTGCTCCTTATCTACCGAACAAGAACCAGAAGGAAGATAGACACAGAGGGAAGGACATGCCCAGACTTGTCCAGCTGCCCACTCCCATGGCCAGTTCCTTGCCTGCAAAGCAGCCTTACTAATCCATACGTTCTTTTCTGCAGACATACACGTTGGCTTTGAACCAAGGAGGATGCAGCCCCATGCCGGAGCAGGCCCAGGGGGAAATAAAATCCAGACACAAGAAGAAAAAAGCAAACCATGCCAGCGATTGCAAGGTGAGATTGTAGGACCTCTCGTTTTAATTTCCAGAGGAGAAAAGCATTGTCCTAAGTCACACTCATTCCACAGCGACCGCCTCCCTGCCTGTAACGCAGCGAGCAGCCTGGAGGTTGTGGGGGCTCTGGACTTGGATGAGGGGAGACGGCAGGTACAGCAAGCTGAACAGCCCCCGACATTGACCCCGGTATGGACCCCCTGCTAGACTCCCTGGTGTCTGGTTTGGCTTACCTGAAGCAAAACATCTTTTCTACAAAAATGCAGCAACATGAGGACAGGCTGTGCCTTACTTGACCATTTCTGTGTCCCCAGCACCTGGCATGTGCTGGGCATAGTTTGCAGCATTTGATACAGTTCACTGCATAATGGTGCTTTTTACAAATGCTTTAAAATATTGACCATTACAACTCAATTTGAGTTTACGAGCATTTTCTTGTGAAGGAGCCAATGCCTCCAAGGATACTTAGCCCTCTTGCTGGGTATGGGCCAGCCTCTCAGCTCACTGTCCCTTCACTGACCTATTCCCCATGGTGAAGTGAGCTCGGCTTCAGCAAAAGAAGGGGGATGGGAAGGAGAACACCACATTGAGCATTGGAGGTATGGGTGATCATAGGTAAACTTCCCTATTTCAAAATATTTTTTCAGCATCCTTGCCTTCTTCAAATCTCTTCTTCCCTGTTTCTTATTCCTTTACGTCTCTAATTCCCAGGACCCAGAGGTCAAGTTGATCCTATTAATGCTACCGACAAGTCATGTTAAGAGTTAAGTGTACCTTAGGGGCATCTGGGTGGCCCAGTCAGTTGAGTGTCCAACTTGGGCTCAGGTCATGATCTCGGGGGTTTGAGCCCCACATAAGGCTCTGTGCTGACAGCTCAGAGCCTGGAGCCTGTTTCGGATTCTGTATCTGCCTCTCTCTCTGACCCTCTCCTACTTGCACTGATTCTCTCTCTCAAAAATAAATAAACATTAAAAAATGTTTTAAAAAGGAGCTAAATGTACCTTCAGTGGGCAGACCTCCATGCAACTTATATCAGTTTATTTCTGGGAAATTGCAATGACACTTAGCAACTTTAAAAGAATTCTTTGGACCCATGTACTCTCCTAAGTTAGGTGCTTCTTGTCTGTAGAATTGTATGGGCCTCTGGACCAACCAAGAGTTGTTCTGGACTCTCTCCTACCTTGGGAGACAGGGAAGCAAAGGGGTCCATCTGCAGTGGAAAAGTATTTTCTCTGTAATAGGAAAAATAGACAATATGCGTGATATAGACTCACATGCATTCCTCATAAGTAAGGAAAGCATAATCAAATTCTAATGTGGAAACAGTCATCATTGTCATCGTCACTGTCATTACCATCATCTTTATCAGCACTGTCATCTATGTGGTTGACATGTGCATGGCTCTTACCGTGCCCCTGGCCCTATGCTAAGCAATATGCATCTTCTCACATAATCCTCCCACAACTTCATAAAGCAGGTACTTTATAACAAGGAAACAGACTCAGAGACATTCAGCAGCTCACCCGAGGGGACACAGGAGTAGCAAGGCAGGGACTCGAACCGAGACCATCTTTCTCCAGGACTCTGACTTCTAATTACTCACTGTGATAGGGAAGATGCAAGAGAAGTAGATGGGATTCCAGGACTCTGACTTAAGTCCCTGGAAAAGTGGGTCCCTTAAAGGTGCCCACATGCTTACCTCTCTTATTCAAGGTGCCATGCACACTCTAGACACTCAAAAGATAGTTGTTGAATGGACATATGAATGACCTCGTTCTTAAGGACATTTCACACTGTCAGCTTCCCCAAGTTAGTTTCCAATATTTTAATTAGGCTTCCCAAGCTGTCTGTACTGTGATTTCTATACTCCCATTCAAAATGATAAAAGTCTAATGCTTCCTTCCTTGTCAGCTTGAGAGTCCGCAGGCTCGGGGGAGGGTACTGAAATCCCCCTGCCTGGTCACACAAACTTATAGAACACAAGAGCAGCTACTAACAGAGGCCACGGTTGGCTCAATGGGCACAGGATCAGGTTGAGAGGCAGGCATGGTGGTATAGCAAAGTAGTCAGGTCCCTGTAACCAGGAGCCAGGTAGGCTGGAGGCAGTGGGTACTTTGAGATAATGGCTCATATGGTTACCATTCCCCAGGCTCTACAACAGGTAGGGACATCTCTGGAAATGTGAATTGAGCTTGTTGAGGGGCACTTGCTAGAACAAAAGAGGAAGAGATGGGGCTGGAACTATTTTCACCTTCTTCCCCCATCCCCCACCTACCCTACTGCTATTTGGAATGCAGACATGAAGGCAGGAGTTCTAGCAGTGACCTTGGGCCAGAGAAAAAGCTGGAAGAGACACAAAGCCCTAAGCTTCCGAGCAAAGGCCAGTAATTATCTGCCTCTAAATTCCTCATTCTGATAGAAAAATAAATGCTTATGTGTTTAAGCCACTGAGCAGCCAAATCCAATTCCTAACTAACACACCTTCTGTAGTCAGTAGCCTCTCAGATAGCCCCCATTTGATGATGGCCTCTCATACCTCCTGGGAGAATACTATTTGTCATGTGAAGTTAGAATACTGCTTAATAAATCCCAACATTTATCTTTGAGTCTAAAAGTAAGCAACAGTTTTACTTATTAACATGCTCAACTAAACTACACATTAATATGATGTGTTAAGGCCAGAAGCTACCTCCTGGTGTTCATACCTCTGTGTAATTCATCTCCTTGAGTCTGAGCTGGACTTTCTGACTTGCCTCTAACAAAGAATATGGCAGAAGTGATGGAATGTCACTTCTGAGATCAAGGTATAAACAGACTGTAGCTTCTGTTTTTTGTGCTCTCACACTAGCTTCTATGTGATAAGACAGCCCTACAGAGAGGTCCATGTGATGAGGGAATAAGGTCTGACAACAACCACATGAGTATAACTGGAAGCAGATACCACCAGCCCCAGTTGAGCCTTCAGATGAGACCACAGCCCTCACCAACAACTTGACGACAACCATTTTAGAGGTGTTGAGCTGAAGATGTCCAGCTAAGCCATGTCTAGGTTCTTGACCCACAGCAACTGTGATAGTAAATGTTTATTGTTTTAAGCTTGTTTTAGATAATTAATACATCCTCTAATTATCTTGGATTAACATGCAACTTAATGTCTATTCTCTAAGTCTTCTATTGCATGTCTTAGCCTATATCATCTCACTGAAATATTGCTTCTGAACAGAAATCTTGGCATAGAGCCTGGCACATAGTAGGTACTGAATAGAATGAGTAAATGAATGAATGAACAACAGACACTGTTTCTTGATGAGATGTTCTACAGTGCCTTGAGCCTCCATAAATATTGAGCCAAACACACAGGTAAAGACAAGGGGAAAATAACAAAGTGCATCACATCAGCCAAACATGATTAGAGGTAACTTGACCTGGACGGCCAGTAGATCCTGTTCTGTGATTTACTGAAGACATATTCCTCCTGGGAGACCTTATTAAGTTAGAAGAGTATTTAATTGCTCCCAGCATTTATCTTTGGGTCTAAAATTAAACAAATGTTTTATTTATCACTTTGCTCAACTAAAGTACACATTAATATGATGTGTTAAGGCCAGAAGTTACAAGTCAAAAGAACAGACTCTCAGCAAATACAAAAACTCACTAATTTCCCCAATGATTTATGAACTGATGCAGAAGTAAGAACTCATTTCAAAATCAGCTACAAGGGTCATGGAAACAATGATTACGGCTGTTCAAGAGAAAAGGAGAGATCATTCTTTGTCGTCCAGCTCGGATAAGACTCTTATTTTAGTCCATTCGGTTTTCCATTTCATTATCCAAGTCATTTAAATGGTGGCCTAAAGGCAAACTATACAACCCATCATGTGCTTTAGCCTAAAGTGAGTCCATTTAAAAGCGTTGCATCATTGTTTGCCAAATTCTACTTTGATATTAGAGGGGTCAGGGAAAAAGGATTTTGCAACATAGACCTGAAAAGCATATTGGTTGGTGGGGGTGGTCATGGGTGAGAGAGGGTGGGCAAGAAAAAGAGTAAATGGCAAAGAGGGTGGCTGGGTAAGGGCTCCATGCCAGGACCCCTGCGGCCTCACCTTAGGAGGGGTAGGAAGGACACACTAAGTGCTTATGGCCAGGATCTACAGCACTCTCATACAGTGGGGACATGACTCCCTCACCAGTTACTTACATGGCAAGGGCAATATTTCTTACTCTACATTCTAAATCCATTTTAAATTCAAAGAAAATTCTGTCCAGGCTTTTTATATAATTTGCTTCAATGCATTAAGTGATAAATGGCTGTCTCTGGGGTCTTGCCGTGAACTCGGAGGAAATTCTGCACATCAAGGAGCCTGGGGGTTTTCTCTGGTATTTATTTTGGCAGCAGTTTGATTCCTTCATTCCCTCCATGCCTGTGTTCCCCCCCCCCCACACCCCTCACGACAGTGTTTATAGTGCTATATAATCCTATAGAACAAAGCTCTCATCCTTTGCTCAGCAACATCACCTATATTTCTTAGAAAGAATTTTATCCTAGCAATATCCTGGAAATTTAACTGGATTCTACTACTGGCCTCAGAGAAAAAGGGAAGTTCACAACATTACTCAAGGAAAACATGAACATTGAGGAATAATCTCTTAAATGAGCCTCCTGACAGAAAATAAAATGTTATTTATTTTAAAAAAATAGTTCTGGATGTTTATTTATTTTTGAGAGAGAGAGAGTTGATAGGAAACCATATAGTAGCTCCTCGAGTGAAAGTGGGGGAGGGGCAGAGAAAGAGGGAGACACAGAATTCGAAGCAGGCTCCAGGCTCTGAGCTGCCAGCACAGAGCCCGACGCGGGGCTCAAACTCACGGACTACGGTATCATGACCTGAAGCAAAGTTGGAGGCTTAACCAACCTACCCCAGGTGCTCCAGAAGACAAAATGTTCTGAGAGAGCCAGGCTTGCCCAGGAGACACAGACACCAACATCTCTCTATCAGCCCCTCTCTAGCACCCAGGACAAAAAGGAATACAGAAGGCATTCCTCAGTCACACAGGCTACTTCGTTCCTGGCAATAAGCAAGCCTTAGGGTACGTTTCCAGCCCCACTGCTCTGGATCCGTCGGCAGAGAGGACCCACCAGCCCAGAAGGACCATCCCTTTCCTCAGGTCTATTGGTCCGTTTACATGACAACTTCATTCCTCAGCCAGCAGAAGGAAGACTTCCCACGCTCCCCGTGCATGAAGCTTTTCACTGCAGAAGCCAAACTCTCCTTCAAAAGGCACTCAGTTCTCACGGCTTCCCCAGGCCAAGGTACTACGCCTGGGAAAACAGCCAGTCCCCAAAGCTAGAGAGAGACAGGGAAAGCCTGTGTGAGGGCCAGCCGGAAAAAAATGTGGTCGCAAAAAGAGAAATCACACACACACACACACACACACACACGCACACACGCACACACGCACACACGCACACATGCACATGCACACATGCATGCCCACAAGAAAATAGCAAGCAAATGTTGGGGAAGTCGGGGAGAAATTGGAGCCCTTGTGCACTGTTAGCAAGAAAGTAGAATGGTACAGCTTCTATGGGAAATGATATAGCAGCTCCTCAAAAGATTAAAAATAGAATCACCATGGGGAGCCTGGGTGGCTCAGTTTGTTAAGCATCTGACTCTTGCTTTCGGCTCAGGTCACGATCTCACGGTTAGTGGGATGGAGCCCCTTGTTGGGCTCTGTGCTGATAGTGCGGAGCCTGCTTGGGGTTCTCTCTCTCCCTCTCTGCCCTTCCCCCAATCATGCTCGCACACTCTCTCTCTTTCTCTCTCAAAAAAAAAAAAAAAAAAAGAGTCACCATATCATCCATATCATCCATTCATTCCACTTCTGGGCATTTATCCAGAAGAATTGAACACAAGTTCCCAAAGAGATATTTGTACACCTGTGTTCACAACAGCATTATTAACAAGAGCCAAAAGTTAGAAGCCATCCAGGTGTCCATGATGCATGAATGGATAAACAAAATGTAGAACACACCTACAATGGAATATTATTCAACCTTAAAAAAGAAACAAAATTCCTGCACAGGCTACAACATGGATAAACCTTGAGGGCATTATGCTCAGCGAAATAAACCAGGCACTACAGGACAAATGTCCTAGAACTCCACTTATATGAAATATCTAGGCAGGTAGATAGAAGACAGAAAGTGGAACGGTGGTTTCCAGGGGTTGGGGGAGAAGGAACTGGGGAGCTATTGTTTAATGGGTTCAGTTTGGGATGACGGGAAAAGTTCGAGAGATGAATGGGGGTTATGGTTGCACAACATTATAAATGTATTTAACACCCCTGAGCTCTACATTTAAAACATGGCATATTTTATGTTATGTATGTTTTACCACAATTAAAATATGTTTTAATCATAAAAAAGAGGGGCGCCTGGGTAGCTCAGTCAGTTAAGTGATCAACTTTTGATTTTGGCTCAGGTCGTGATCTCACCGTTTGTGGGTTCAAGCCCCACGTCAGGCTCTGTGCTGATAGCATGGAACCTGCTTGGGACTCCCCCCCGCCCTCTGCCCTTCTTCCGCTCACTCTCTCTCTCTTAAAATAAATAAACATTTAACAAAAAAGATAAAAAGAAAATCAGGTCACATGCTGAGTTTTCAAAGAAGAGCATCAGACCCTGAGCTGGCTTCATAATCATCACCAAACTCAATCTTGATTCCATCTGTTAGAGCTGCTCGGGGGTCAGTGGCTGAGACATGTGGCTCAGCCCTGGCTCCACTTAAGCATCTGAACATCCTCCAGCCAGACCCCTCCCCAGACTTGAAACACTCAAATGTAATCACCAATTTCTAAATGTGGCATCTCCAGGTATGTAAACTGAAATCCAGAACTATGCAAAAAAAAGTATGATGTGAAAATATGTCTCCCTGGAATTACTTGGAAAGGTGATAGCCATTCGCTTAGAACAACATTCCAATCCTTTTGTTACTTTGTAATAGTCGAATCCCAATCCTGTTGGAAAACTAGAGGATCTGTGTAGGCCAACCACCCAGTTTGTGGGTGAGGAAGCTAAGCGCGGCTTCTGTGAGGTGACCCCGTGGTGGGTGGCCGGGCCAGGAGGCTCCTCTGACTTCAGCCTAACTCCTGCCTGCCCATTCATGTCAGGCCTTCCTCTGTTGGTTGATCACAACAGGGGCAGTTGAACCCACCTCATCCTTGATCAGGAGGCCCCATAGATACAAGGCAGATCAGAAGCCTGCCCTGTCTCCAGGTCTGGATGCCCTCAGGAAGAAATCTCCAGTACGATCTGATGGACTTCCGCAGGGTGTGTTCAGGGAGCTGGCCCCCAGGCTCGGTCTCTTTCCCCGAAGACCAGGAAGCCTCGTCCTCACACGCATGCCCCTTTTTCTCTCAAAATGTCAGTGAATCCCCATTTCTTCCTACTAACATTTTTGTGACTTAGCATACCAGGTGCTCCAGAGGCAGAAATCCTTCCCATGAGAACCAAACCTCCTGTTCCACCAGCATGTTCCTTGTGTTGAAGAAACTGGGTACCTGGAGGAAGTCTAGAAAACGACAGACCCACCACCATCACCATCCATAGGGACCGTGATTCCAGCTACTGGGTTCCTGCCCGTCTCTCTGAACTGGAGGGACCCGGGTTGGCAAGTGGCCGACCTGCTTCCCACCCCTTCCCAGGCCTTGCTGTTCAAACCTCTCTCTGATCCTAGAAGATACTTCTGAATTTTCTCAAAATTCTCCTCTTTCTTATGTGACCCCCACCTTTCTGAGTTTTCTCTATCTTGCTACCAAAAAGTCCTCGCAAGTACAAGATCTGATACACACCCCTCTTTGCAGCCTAAGCTACGTGGCACACCAGAGGACAGCGTTCATGCAGTTTTTACAACTTCACAAAGTTGTAATGAACAGCTCAGTGAACAGCTGCAATGAACAGCTCAGTGAATATTTTCCCGCAGGGGCAGTGAACGACCATGGTTTCAGCCCCAGGGACCAAGAGTGGGATGACATTTTAAGATCTCGGCGTCTCTCTCACGTGGGGTATATGTATTAGTGTTTCCATTGTTAAAAGCCTCCTTGAGACTCTGGGCATAAGAGCAGACCCGTTAGTTTTATGTTAGCAGCTGAACTACTAGTGGAAAGATGTGGAATGGGGAACAGCTGCTGGGGGCGGGTGGGTACACGGATCCTATTCCTGCTATTAGTTGCCTGTCTGGCCCTGTGCTAAGCACGCCCCAGTGTGGCCCTCCATCACAGAGTAAACGCATTCAGCAGGACATCACTTACTTATTGCTTGCTTAGAACATGTTAGAGACAGGGGCGCCTGGGTGGCTTAGTCCGTTAAGCGTCTGACTTTCGCTTAGGTCGTGATCTCGCGGTTCGTGGGTTCGAGCCCCGCGTCGGGCTCTGTGCTGACTGCCAGCTCAGAGCCTGGAGCCTATTTCAGAGTCTGTGACTCCCTCTCTCTCTGACCCTCCCCTGCTCACGCTGTCTCTCTCTCTCTCTCTCCTAGAAATAAAAAAAAAAAAAAAAAAAAAAAAAAAAAAAAAAAAGAACATGTTAAGACCATGGGGGCCGGGAGGAGAGGATGTGAATCACACAGCACTCACTGCAATTTCAAAGACATGTGAGATCGGACAGGCAATTCCACGCTATACACAACAGGTCCTCAACGGGCCCAGAAAGAGAGGGACCCCGTCCTGCCAAGGCCCCCATCCTTGGCATGGTTTCAATGTCAGAGGCAGAGGCTGTAAGAGATGCAGAGACTTTTGTATGTCAGTTTAACATCCCTGAGAGTCTGGAGCTTATTCAACAAAAAAAGAGAATCCCTTCCACAGAAGGCACCTGTGAAGGTGAAAGAGATTCTGATGGTGGATAGAAGGAAGTGGCGATCTGATTGGAGGGCAGTAGAGGGTTGCCAACGTCAGAATGAGTGGGAATGAAGAAGACAACCAGAAATGCAAATTCAGGCAGTGGTGGATTCAAAGGGACCCGGAGCTGGGTGACCGTACCTTCAGTGGAAGAGCCATGATCAGAGGGACCAATCTCTTGGCAAGTGGTGGCATCTAAGGTGCAGTAAATATAAACATGGCTGGGAAAGTCAAATCCATATCCTTAGCCCAAATTCTTTCTGGTGGGTCCTTGAGAAGGAAACTCTAATTTGCTTGATCTTGTGAGACTGGACATATACCTCTTGAACCAGAAGGTCAGAATTAAGCAGAGAAATGAGGGAATAAGTCAGGCCCACTTAATAATTAAATTATCCCACTAATAATTAAATATCCCACTAAATAATTAAATTATCCCACTAATTTTAGTGGGCAATCAATATGTGCCTCATCTTTAAGGGGTTTGTAATATTTCAGAATTTTTTAACAAATCAAAGAGTTTAGCCTGGTGGTTATAAAGCACATAATCAAGTGTTTGAGTTCGGAATCTGGATATAAGTTGAAAGGTGTAATGTGATTTGTCTAAGGTTGTACATAAACCGAACATGTGTTGTCAGTTCAATTCAGCGGAGTTACAAAACCTTTTAAATGCCTGGAAAGTTCTGCTTGTCACAGACCTTGGGAGTGCTTAAGAAGACAATCAAATATACTAGATGTTCAATTCCATTTAAAATATTTGGGAGGTATAACTAATAGGTTGTAAAATGGGACTACTAAGTAATTTAAAAAAATGTTTAAGTTGAACTCTAAAGCTTAAGGAAACTAGGTTTTTGAAAGTTTAAGAATTCTAACATCTCTCTGGGGCACCTGGGTGGCTCCGTTGGGTAAGTGGCCGACTTCGGCTCAGGTCATGATCTAGCAGTTCATGAGTTCAAGTCCTGCATCGGGCTCCGTGCTGACAGCTCAGAGCCTGGAGCTCGCTTCCGATTCTGTGTCTCCTTCTCTCTCTGCACCTTTCCTGCTCACACTCTGTCTCTCTGTCTCTCAAAAATAAATAAACGTTAAACATTTTTAAATAAAAAATAGAAAAAGAATTCTAACATCTTTCTGACATCATGTAGAAAAAGGAACCTTCATGCATTCCTGGTGGGAATGTAAATGGGAGCAACCATTGTGGAAAACAGTATGGAGGTTCCTCAAAAAGTTAAAAATAGAAATACCATATAATTTGGTATTTCCATTGCTAAGTATTATCCAAAGAAACTGAAGACACTAATTCACTAATATGCACCCCTATGTTTATTGAAGATTATTCACAATGGCCAAGGTATGGAAGCAACCCAAGTGTCCATCAACAGATGAATGGATAAAGAAGATGTGGTATATATAAATACATACACATACATACACACAACATTCACACACAATGGAATATTACTCAGCTATAAAAAAGAATGAAGTTTTGCCATTTGCAACAACATGGATGAAGCTAGAAAGTTTAATGCTAAATGAATTAAGTCAGACACAGAAAGACATATCCCATATGATTTCTCTTATAAGTATCATTGAAGAAACAAAACAAACAAAAGAGGCAAGTGAGAAAAACAGATTCTTAAATGCAGAAAACAAACTGACGGTTACCAGGGGGGAAGTGGGAGGGGGTGTGAAATAGGTGATAGGGATTAAGGAGAGCACTTGTCATGATGAGCACTGAGTAATGTATAGAATTGTCGAATGACTATACCGTACACCTGAAACTAATACAACACTGTATGTTAGATGCACTTCAATAAAAAATAATGCTCTTTGTAATATCCCTTTAAAACCCCAACCAGTCTTGTTGTACCCAGTCTTCTCTATGCACACTACTGCCCTCCAGCACACACACACACACACACACACACCCTGTTGTCACACCTGGTGGGTGAGAGACTTTGCGAAGGAAGGAGCAGGTAAAAATAAAAATAAAAGATAAGAGAGTGGGAAGTTAAGGGTATATTCTAGGCCAGGGGAAACTAAGAGGGAGGGGGGCGAGTTCAGAAACCTGAGTGGGGAATACAGAGCCGGATTCTTTTTACGAACATCTGTGGCTTTGATTGGCTAACGTTTAGTTGAAGCAGATTGAACCGAAATGACTTCATCTGGAGAAGAGAAAGACCTAAAGGAATAAGTTGAGCTTGGCTTGCAGGACATTGACCATCAGATGAAGTGTTTCTTTCAGACTCAGGACACCTAGAGCCAGACGACCTTTAGCAAGTCTCTCGCTGGGTAGGCAACAGGCAGCATACACTGACTGCCGAGGGCAGGAAGCTCTAAGAAAAGGCAACTGGCCTCAAAGTGGAGGGCAGACCAGAGCCATGGTGCTGAGGCAGGAACAGGGGCTGGTGGGGAAGCAGAAAAGAAGCCATCGGAAATGGAGAGAGAAGAGGGAAGGGGAAGGGGTGCCACCCAGGCACCTGAGCGGTGAGGACAGGAGGAAATAGGAATGCGGGGGGGGGGTGGTGGTGGCAGGAAGAAATGCCAGTGAGGAAAGAGGAGATGAGTATTGGGCACATGTGTGGGTGGGGCCGGTGAGACCCTGAGGAGATGGTGCTGCACAAGGAAGCAAACATGGGGTTCAGGGCCAATAAGCTGGATTAGTTCAAGAACCAATCTGGGATTGGGACCGGAGCCAGCCCTGCATGACGGTCAGAGTGGTGAGCAGGGGGCTGAGGGGAACTCTTTCCCCAGGAGGTGGAGGGAAGATGGAGGGGAGGCGCCCATTCCATGGAAATCACCTCCCGCTCTTCACTTGTGCGGCGGCCCCTGTACCCTGTGTCTCTAGCCAACACAGCAAGTATACAAAGTGTGTCATTTTGCCCTGTTTCGTAGATAAGGTGGCTGAGGCCTAAGAAGCTATGATTCTCTCCCAAGGTCAGATGTGTCTGTCTTAGGTGGCAGAACTGGATGACACTTAAGTCTATGTGACTCTATTTCTGGGTTCTTCCTTCCAAGGCCCTATGTCTCCCGGCAAAAGGCTGGATCCCTCCCAGCCCTGCTTAATGTGATATTTGCCCTTAGAACATACCAGGGCCATGTTTGGGTTACTGGATCATTTATAGTTTCACAAGAACTCGGTACATCTACATTTTAGGGGGAGAAAACCCACGATACTGTTTCCAGGTTTCCGAAGGGCTATGATCCAGGAAAGTATAAACAGTGCAAAGCAGGCTTGAGCCCTGGGTCAGTTCTGGAAAGACTTCTTAATGATTCCTCTGGAACCCTGAGAACCAGGCCAGAAGTAATTCAGATGGTGAGGTGCCTGGGTTCTATGTCCCCACTGCCCAGAGTCTTGTCTCATTACCTGACCGGCCTCAAAGCTGCTTCTGGGCAATTACCTTCTTTCCTGCTTGTTTGCTTGCTTTTTTTTTTTCCAAATTAAAATCAATATCATAATGATGAAAACACAGAAGACTTTGCAAAGCACAGGAAGCCCCTAGGATCTGTGTTTCTCCTCCCACGTCTGCCAAAAAATGCAAATACATTTCCCTGGGGCCTCGATTCACTTTCCATATACTAAAGATACCAGCAGTCACTCAAACTTCCACGTAGGAAGTGTTAGACGTCTAAGAGGAAATTTGCTTACTAAACCCTTGAATAAGCACATAAGGTGTGGCAGAGAAGGCATGTTGTCAACCTCTTCATGCCAAGTTGTGGCCAAAAACTGCATGGCTCAGCCCCGCTGCAGCCTACTGAGGCCATGGGCCCCGACCTCACCAATGGGAGATGGCAGGAAGTGACACGGGTCTTAGCAAGGCCAAGGCTTTGACAAGCAGATGAAATTTCTCCATTCTCTTCTGCTGGCTGCATCCAGAGACCTCCAAGGCCGCTGGGAATGGTGGAAAGCCAGGGGAAGGAAAAAGCCAGGGTCTCTGGGGAAAGGAGAAGTCCTGATACCCAGAAGAGTCATTTCTGGATTGTTCCCTGAGCTTTAAGCCACTGACATGTTGGGGGTTACTTGTACAGGTGCTGGCATTACTCTGTCTGACATATCTGTGTGTCTATAAACATGTTTATACGTGTGCGTGGCATGTGTACTGTTTTAGGAAATTCTGAGATGCCAGGGTAGGCTTTTATTAAGTTAACTGCATCGCAGGCAGCTTCTTCATTGTACAAATGATTCACCATGGGACACCTCTCCCCCAGGGCAATTAAAATATTATCCGGCTTTACAAAAAAACCTGATTTCCATACAGCTCGAGAACACACTGCCACACGTCATGAACGTGTGCGCTGAGCCGCACAGGAGACAAGGAGGCCCCAGCTAACCTGGAAGTCCCTGAAGGCCTCTTGCCTGTCCCCTGCCTCCGAGCCGATGAGGCTGGGGTGGCTTTCTTCCCACACGACAGTCTGATCTGAAACGCGGCTGGATCTCTGCGAGACGTTTTCTGATGGGGCCCTCCACCACCAACACCATTTTCATGAGTGGCCACAAACACAGGGAAGCATGGGTGTAAGCTGCAATGGGGCCCCTTCTTGTTGGTGAACTGGGAAGTCAAGGTTCCCAGGCTTCTCCTTTTAGAACACGGAACTGCAGCTGCTTGATAGCTCGGACAGTTAAGCATCCGTCTCCTCATTTTGGCTCAGGTCACAACCTCACGGTTTGTGAGTTCGAGCCTCACAATGGATGCTGTGCTGACAGAATTCTCTCTCTGCTTGGAATTCTCTCTCTCTTCCTCTCTCTCTGCCTCTCCTATGTTCTTGTCCTGTCTCAAAATAAGTAAAATAAACTTTAAAAATTATTTTTAAAAAGGAGAACATGAGACTGAGGGCCCAGTGAGAAACGTTGGTGCCCAGGGTATCTAGCCACAGTGGGCTGGGGGCCTGGGAGTCAAGGCTGGGGGCACGTAAGAATGAGGTGTGGGTGGGTAACCAGAGATGGAGGCTGCTGGAAGGGAAAGGCAGTGAAGGAAAGAGAGTCCGAGAGTGATACTTGTAGCAAATTCACATTAAAGCAGCAAAGAACACATTTCAAGAAAACTCACCGGAGTCAAGCCAGGAACAGTGGGATAAATCTAAGAAGGAAAAGTGACTCTGAAAACTGCCCGGCCTTTAAGTCCATTAGTCATTTATGTAAAAAGTCAAAGTGGCGGGATAGAATTTTAAATGTTTTTGTCTCAACTGGGGAGGGAATTGTTTGTTTATCACACAGAAATGTGTGATACTAGGCAACTACTAGGACAGAAGACTGGGTTGTAGCTCAGTTCCAAATATTCTGCTACTCTATCATGAGCACTGGTGATGTCTCGTCCCAGAGACAGCCCTCGGACGGCCCCACGGGTGGCCAGATCTCGTAAGCTCCCCATGTCCCCTAGCTGCCAAAGCCCCTTCACTCTGTAATTCTGTTCTCCAGAGAGGAGCTTGGGGGGCAAGCTACTGAGCAATACACTTGACCAAGAAAGCCCAGACTGCAGATATGATGCCAAGCAAGCATCAGAAAGCCAAGTAGGTTTTAAAACATTCAGTCCCTAAGCATGTTTAATGACAAAAATCACCAAAGCAGGGGACTGAAGAACCATAGAAATATGCTCTGAAGAGTAGGAGGAGAGAGTGTCACCTGCATTCACCCTGCTGAGCAGTGTTTCTCAGCTTCTCAAACGCCCGTGGCTATTCGGGTCCCCAGAGGATCTTGGTAGAAGGCTTGTTCTGATTGTCTAGGTCTGGGGTGAAGGCAGGATTCTGCATTTCTTTTAAGCTCCCTGGGGATGCACTGCTGCTGGTGCACACGTTGAGGAGCAAAGGTCTTGAGCTTCAAAGAGCAATGGACATTAGAGGCACAGCTCCTGAGACTTGGGACATGAAGACAAACTGGGACGTCACCAGAGTTCTGCTCACGTCCTTGACAACGCCAAGGGTTAAATACATACACACACACACACACACACACACACACACGTAGGCTCACACACGAAGGAATCTATTCAAAACATGCGCTACAGACTTTTATTCATACCCTACATCACATGAGGATTACATTCAACCTGGAAGTTTGAACATTAATTCTTGAAGTTTCCGTTTGAGTCTCAGTCACAGGATTAACCCTTAGAAGCAAATGCCTGATATCCAAGCATGTGCACCGAACCGACTCTTTTAATATCACCAACCTCAGCAGGTGGGTATTGGCATTTTTAATTGATATCAACAGGCTACATGGCACTCAAGTGCTCCTATATCCTGAGCCCCCACAATGAGTGCGATTATCTCGCTCTTCATAAATCTGACAGCTGTTGACTGCCAGCAACGTGAAGTGTACCAGACACTATGGAAGGAAGGAGATGCAAGGACATTGAGTCCGGGCCAGGCCCCAAGACACATTTCTCTAGTCACTCAACAGTTAGCTGCCACCTTGAATTACCTTGGAACTTACAGAGAGGAGCTGTTCCCATTGTTCTCTGCCCTCCAATTGTATCACAGGATCTTCAAACCGAAAAGATTTCCAATGAAAACACAGTGTGTAAGTAAGAAAAGGCCACAGCTCCGTTTCTTTGAATCTCTGCTTTGTTTAGAATTAAATTAGATTGTGTTTTTTCTGATCGGAGAGTTCATTCATACTTTGAATGAAACAGCACAGAACATGTGCACACAGGAGCCCTTGCCAGAAAGAGGCAGGAAAGGAGCAGACAGAAACTCATGCTGAGCTTGGGGATGGCTGGGCAATTTCTTGGTTGAAGGCCCAGCCCTGTGCCTGGAATCCAGGAAGATATAGCATGGTGCCCTGTCAGACCCACATGGGCTCCAATTCCCCAGTTACCATTTATGAACTGCCTGACCTTGGGCTGGTCATTTGACGTTGCTCAGCCTCGATGTCCTCAGCATCATACCCGCGTCATTGGGCTACCACCAGGATAGAATGAGATCTTGTGTACGAAGGGCTGGCACATTACAAGCCGCTCCACATGGTGGTGGACGGTACTGTTGCCCGTGAACCTTTCTGTCCCAAAGAGTTTTCACCTATTTGCAAATCCGCACTCTCCTCTGAAGCCTGTCTTTCTAAGATAAGGGAAATGGCCCACCCATCCTCTCTGGGTTCTTCCTGATTCTTTCAACCAGGTAAGAAATCATTTCTGTGCCCAACATTACATCAATGTCGTTATTTTATCCATTTTTTTGTTTTGTGGTCCTTTTGGTACCCTCCCTAAGAAATTTTTGCCTTTGCCAATATTGTGAAAATATTGTTTTCTCCTAAAAGTGGAATCGTTTTATCCTTCACGATTAAGCCTTCATGTTTAAATCTGCCATCTGTCTGGAACTGATTTTCAGTAACATTACTTGAAATATTAATTTTTCATTTAAATATAATTTGAATATTAATCTGATTGTATTTGTCATAATTTTTTTCTGTTTTGTTTTAAAATTTTTTTTAATCTTTTAAATCTATTTCTGAGAGAGAGAGAGAGTCAGCATGAGCAGGGGAGGGACAGAGAGAGAGGAATACACAGAATCTGAAGCAGGCTCCAGGCTCCAGGCTCTGAGCTGCCAGCACAGAGCCTGATGCAGGGCTCGAACCCACGAACCGTGAGATCACGACCTGAGCTGAAGTCAGACACCCAACTGACTGAGCCACCCAGGCGCCCCCCTTTTCTGTTTTGTTTTTAAATAATAAACTAGAAGTGTGGAAAGTACTCATTTTCTGGGTGGAAAAAATTGTAAATGCTGAAATTATAATATTGTTCTGTTTTTTTCAATGTCAGTGTTGTCCTATTAAACTTAAGATATTGCCAAAATATCAGAAAACAATTTTTCCATTTTATGAGGCAAAATAAAAAGCAGTTTGCCATAAGTATTGTTTTACATACAGAGAGGGGATGCTTATATGAAACAAATGAGTCTTGGTGACTACTTAAGACACAGACTGTTTTAAGAAAGAGGTCATTCATTTGACAACATGTTATTGATATTTATATTAAAAATATACATTCACAAAAATATATTTATATAAAACATGCACTCTGTGCGGACTGCCAGCTCAGAGCCTGGAGCCTGTTTCAGAGTCTGTGACTCCCTCTCTCTCTGACTCTCCCCTGCTCACGCTGTCTCTCTCTCTCTCCTAGAAATAAATAAAACATTAAAAAAAAATGCATACTTGTTTGCTAGGTTATGTTCATTATATTTATTTGTACATATTCATTAGTATATATTATATTAAGTGTATTTGTATGGGCGTGCCTGTGAATGTATATGATTTGCTTGGATGAAGCTGGGGACACTCCAAAAGCACTTGACCTAGCCACAAAATGAAAACTTCGGAGGCTTGGTTAAATGATACCATTCTTATGCAGTATTGAGCTTCACTCTTTGCCTCTGAGCACTTTCATTATTTCGAGCAGGGTCTTTTCGATCATGGGACTCCATGTGCCCCAGAAAAGTTCAGTCTTCATTTGGTATGAAAGACCCTGACATTTACAGTATAGCCGCTCCGTTTACAGTGTAGCATCCTGAGTCAGAACCGGAACGGCAGAGACTGATTTAGGTAGATGTGGTAAAGCACGATTTCTCCCACTGGGAACTGACTTCAGATGCTGGGTTTTTCAGGTGGCCACGCCGCCGAGCAGGGGAAGCAGTTTATTGTACCCTTCATCAGAATGTGAAGATAAATGGAATCGTGAAGTAACCTGATAGCCTAGGGTGAAAGAAACAAAATTATATGCTGTTGTATTCAGAGCACCACACATCATTTTTTCTTTCAAGCTGTAAGTGTTATCATCGGTGGTCCTGGCAGGTTCATATTAAAACAAAAAATGTGCTGCCTCAGTGAAGGGTCAGGTGGAGGGTATCAGGGTTCCCATATTATAAAAACTGGGGCAGGCTGAGAGGCAAGCACTAATGAACTGAATATGCTTCTGGCTGTCTCTGGATTCTGGTTTGCTTGAAACAGCTGACAGGCTCTTCTGAAACCTTTGTTTGTCCACATTCCCACTCAGATACAAAGACTAACTTAATTATCTATCCACATGGCCTGGGGATGTCTGAGAGGACCCACACCTCCCCCCATATCACTTTAACCAAAGGTCGTGGGTGAGACTCATGACCCCACTCACTGTCCCACACGTGGGTCTTGAACATGACTTTTGAACTGGCAAACTTTTTTCAGAGCCCAAATGACTCATGACTGCATCAGGCACATAGGCATGTCAGCCTGGGACAGGCAGACACCAAGAGCCGTGCCCGTGGGGGAGGTGGGAAGTACTATGAGTCTCTATTGTCCAGGCCTGTGTTGAAAACATCTACCCACACTCAGCTTTTGTTTACTTATAGCGGGCTCCAAGCCCTCTGCCTCACAATAATTTACTTGCATGACTTGCTTCTTTGAACTCCGAAGTAGGAAAACTAAAACTCTGACCTCACCTCAAGATGTCAGCCGCTGGCCATTTCAAGGTGCCGACTGTGAGTTAGAAAGGAGGAGAGCCGGTCCGTGGGCCCTCCTGCATGGTGTTGCAGACACCTCATATCACCGTCTGTTGCTGGGTTTTAACAGGTGTGGTCTTATCCACAGCCAGATATAAGAGCAGGGTCAACCCCGAACAGGACAGAAGAGCACTGGGAGCAGCCCTTCTTCTCCTTGACTGGTTTCTTGAAATTAAATAGAGGATGTAGTGAAATCTGCCGACCCCAACTGCTCTTTGCGTTGGTGTCTGTGGGAAGACCCCACGGTGCCCTGCGGGTCCTTCAGAGCCTCCAGGACTCCACTGCTTATCAAAGAAGCTATCAGCATCTCTTTCCCTTCTGCGATGGGACCCTTCACAGCGTAAAATACTCCAGTTCGAATTCCAGGAGTGCAAAAATGTAAAAACAGCATTTGCAGACTCAGCTGCCAGTTACTTTGTCTAGTCTGAGAACAAGATGGTTAATTTTCAATGTTATTCTGCGACCCACCTGGTTCAAAGCTCTGTGCAAAGAACATGGCGACTGCCATGACTGGTACTATGGCCAAAACTCTTCCAATTCTGATAGAAAATTTGATCTGATGTTGGGGGCGCGGGGGGAATAACACCTTAGAAATGAGAAAATGGAAGACGTGGGTACCATGTGTTCAACTACCAGAGCAGCTTCCCCCTTCCTGGCTTAAGCAATACAAAGGCATCAGTGCCAGTCGCCACCACACAGGATGCAGGTGTGAAAGCCCAGAAGGGACAGAGGGTCATATTTCACAGCCACGTTGCTTCTCACGACCAGGCTGCCCTGGAGGCTGAGCGGCCAGCTGGCTCCCTTGCTCATCTCTCCGGTCTTCTGCTAAGTCGCAACCTACTTCAACGTGGACAATGGAGGGAGACCCACCAGCATATAGCTTTCCAAACTTCGACCATCTGAAGTTCGATGGTGCTTACGCTGGTTTTATCGCTCTTGGCAAAATCTTGTCCTTCCCGCAGTACCGCCGAAATACTAGGTTGTATCAGTTGCCATTGAAAACCCAACCTGTTCTATGTCAGACACAAAGGAAATCAAAATTGCTGACGCTGTGTTTTGCAAGGACAAATTAATATGCCCCAGAAATGGAGCGTTCACCACCGATCTCATTAAAAGCACTGTGAGATTATCAGGAAAAAATTAAGACAAGCTGTTGGTTATCAGCTACATCACCTCAACTCACAGAGGCAAGTCCTGGTTGTCAGTTTGCTGCTGGGGGCAAGGACAGACGTTAACAAAGAAAGTCACATTCAATTAGAAACTATCACTGGGGCCTGGCATTTGCGGTTATTCTGCACGGATCAGCTTGAAGCACAACTACACTGCTGCTTTTTGGTTTGAACTTGAAGGCAAGGGCACTTTTGGCAGCAAGGGGAATCAAGTCCTCTCTCTCTTTAATATGTTGATGAGAGAGAGAGAAGTTTGCCTGGAAAATTTGGAGACGGAGGAGCATGAACAGGATACATGGGATTGAATAATTGTTTTTCAAGTGCTTTCGAAATACTCGATTACTAAAGGTGGGCTGGTTGAATCTGCAAGGTACCAGTGATGCCTACCCGCTGTTCCCGTGTCCAGGTCCTGTCAGAACCTCACACCCTACAGCACCGCCCCCAGGCGACTAGCCCTTGGTCTGCAGGCATGGCTGGTAGGCAGCGCTGGTCCGCGCAGCCACTCACGGAAGGCTTAGTACGCTCACTGACAACACCACACTGAAGATGCCCGCATGCCTCCTGAAACATCCACTTAACAAACTCTTATTGGGCAGCACCACTTGAGGCTCTGAGGATAAGTCGTGAGCGAGAGCCCCAGAGAAAGAGAAAATCATTTCAGTGCTTTCATTGCTAAACAAATGTCAATGGTTTTCAACTTTTACAGATTGGACATTTGAGCTCTGGGTCATCCCTGAGTGAAGTTCACCCAAGACTTTTCAGGAAGGGCTCAGATTCCAGGTACCCTGCACAAGCGTCTGTTGTAAGTGCTCCTTTGTTCCCCTTAGGTCAGCCTAAGGCTCATACGCGTACATCGACACTGGATGAAGGCTGTCGGCACCAGCCTCAGGACTTCTGCACATGCTGCTCTCTCTGCCTAGATTTCGCTTCTTCCTGGCACCTATGTGCCCGTTTCCTATTCATTCTTATAAAATAATGGAAGCAACATGCAATAAGCTGCTCAAAAAATTGCACCAACATGACTCAAAGGACATTGCTGAAGCTGAATGTTGATGGCCTAGGGGCAGCACTGTCATGAAAGGTTTTCCAACCTGTTCGTGAAAGAACTAATTTCAGCCCTGGTACCAGCCCCAGTATATTAATGGCCAAGGTGATTCAAGAGTATTTATTTGAAAAAAAAAATACATATATATACATGTATATATATGTATATATATACATATATATATATGTTAAAAGCATATATGAAAGTCTGGGAGGGCCTGCATCTGACTTAGCCTTGGTTAGAGTTGGTTTATTGGCTCATCTCTCCTGCTGGACCTTTCTGTTCTGCGGGGGCAGGGATGGGAGAAATAACTTATCACATCCTATCCCTCATAGCATTTTGGATACAAGTTTGCTATAGCAAATGTAAAAAAGAGAAAAGAGAAGTGTGACTGACATAAGTTGACTATGGAATGTTCTTTATCCTTTCTGGGCTGTGAATCCCAGGATCCACAACACTTCCACACGGTCACATCCAGTTTCTCACAGTGGTTCGAGAAGAAACAAGAACAATTCTCTTGCACTGAAAGCAATTGGTCTAGGCCCCAGGAGGCTGAGCCTCCCACAGGGGACTTGTGTGGTCACGGAGACAGGCATGGATGGCAGCTCCATGCACACACAGAGAGGCCCGTTCGGGTGGCTTCCATGAACCAGAAGCTTCCAGAAGCTCTTGGGGATCTTTTGTGGATATGCACCGTCAAAGCCCTCCTTGAAGAGGGAGAATAAACCCTTCATCTGAAAGATATGTACTTCAGAGGGCAGATGATCCTCGACGGTGATGGAGTGGCTACTGACTTAGCCTTGGTTAGAGTTGGCTTATTGGCATCCAAGGAATCGGGATGGAGCAGAGTTATGGGACAATGCGTACCCCTGAGTGTCCTTCAAAAAGCAAGCTCCTAAACCAAATGGGGTGGCTTCGGACAGAGACCCAGTAGGGCATCACTACAGAATGGGACTCTGTTGGTAGGCGTCAGGGGGCAATCTGGACAATTTTTACAACAGTCAGATAGAGTGAGAGACATATATACCTCTAGTTGAAAGAAACACATTAAGAGCCGGTAAGAGGGAGGATATATTTTCTCCTTCATGCTAGAGAAAGCATCCCCCCCTGAAACGGGGGCGAGGCTGCGCAGGAGCTGACAATGACTGAGTGGTGTTTACAGTGCTGCAAGGCTGGGACTCGAACACTCTCTGATTGTGATTCATAGAGCAGCTCTTTACCTTTCCATCTGGCATTCTCTGACAAGCTCTCTGAACCTCCTTCTGGCTTGTGCTCCAGGAAAGCCACAGAGGGGAAGATTCAGCATATGGAACTTCGCTTCCCATTCAGCCTTCCCTCGCAAGGCTGTGCCTGGAGATAGCTTAGCCTCCAGTGGATGGAGGCTGTAGGGCAGAGCACGATGTTCTGTTATGGTCACGACTCCATAGGTGTGCTGTGTTTTTCTCAGCATACCCATTTTAGGCTTGTGTGGTATTAAACCTTTCTGCCAGTAAGTAGAAAAGGCAATTTTTGTAAAAACTGAGAAACAACTTGCAGGCGAGAGCAGATATTTCAGAAATGACTCAGAATCGTGTTTTGCTAGAAGAATGCCTAATGAAACGCAGAGCGTATATTCATGAAACTGATAACACGCCCTCGGACAGAAAATCACTCTTGGTAGACATCTGAACTTGAGCAAAACATCCATGTCAATGAGTATGAGAGAATGGATTGGCTCCTACTCTAGCAGCAAGCTTTAGCTTTAATATCACTGCAGAAGGAAAGATATTCTCCGGGAGCTAGGAGAGAGTGTATCTTTTTGATCATCTGAAACAGCTCATTCACCTCTGAAACTGAACTGTACACCATGGTGAGGAAGGTTCTCAGAAATACCTGACCCAGTAAGCTAAGAAGCAACTCCCCAGGGCAGCATCTTCCACACCCACAACCTCAAATTTGGGGACCCACATAAAGACAGCTTTTACAGCATCCCGCAAGATGCTTAGAGAATCATGTAATAGCACCCCACAACCAACTGTCCATGAAAGACCAAACGATTACACTTGAGCATGATGACAAGAAGCTTCCTACTTTCTGTCTGTTAGAGATTAATCAAGTCAGAGCGTCTTTGCGATTCGTATCGCCTACATGGGGCATTTCCGTAGACAGCCAGTCAGCAAACACTATCTGGATGTCAAATGCATCTCAAATGTTGACAACTCTTTCTCTTCCTTTCAAAGAGATAATGCTGGCAGACACTTGCCCTTCACCTTGCTGTTCTGTTTGACAATGGCCATTTTCAGTCCTTCAGCTGTGAACAGAGATGGTTCATGCATAAGAGGGTCAGATGGATACAAAATCGGGAAAGAGGGCAGGTGCATTTATAAAGCCATGTCCAGAACTCTGGATCAACTCTCTCCAGAATCCAGAGGCTCAATGCCTAAGTGGCTCATTCTCACATGGCACCTCTTCTGTCTCCAGGAGCAGCTTCTGGAAGGATAGGAGTCAAACTGCAAAGGAGGCTTTAAAGGACAGAAAGAGTCATTTAAAACCAAAAGCAATAAGAAGAGTGTGCATGCTGGAAATTTCTTTTTCCAACCTCATGGATTTTTCTCAAAATCATTCCCTAGAAGTATAATCATTGTGGTTATGTTTAAGAAAAACAAGAGTTCTTATGTTTTAGAGATGCATGCTGAAATACTTACAGAGAAAACGATACAATATTTGGGATTTGCTTTAAAAAATCCAGAGGGTGCCCAAATGGGGTTTTTGATAAAACATAATTTTTGAACTCTAAGTTGGTAACTGTTAAAGGCAGGTAATGGATGTACAAGGTTCATTATAATATTCCATTTTGTGTATGTTTGAGATTTTCTATAACACGAAGTTAAAAATTCAATATTATAACAGAAAATGAATGTCTTTCTCAGCGACAGTTATTTAATTTGAGGCTCAGTTTCCTTCAACTCTTTAAATTTGTTTGCCTAAATATCTGCATCGCACAGTTTTTGTCTTGCAAAAAAGAAACCATAGTGTTACAGCCTCTCTTCTCCCCACCCCTCCCCACCTCTCTGCTCTCCTCCCCTCTCCTCTTGGCTCTGCTTTCTTCCCAGGGAATCCGGGTGACGGGGCGCGGAGCAGAAGGCCTCACACCCAGCAGACATACTCCTGAAATCCTGCGACTTGGCCGTCCCCACCCAAACAGCTCTATGCTGAGGACTGAATAGATACACTGCTACATGGAGTGGCCGGCCTCCACCTTGGAAAACACTCTTTAAAGAAACAGTCATAAAGCTTGACCACTGACAATCAACAAAGTATTAATTTTGAAATTCTTGGAGGAGAGAAAACACATCAACCTGCCCTGCTACCGGGAACCACAGGGCTGAGCCCACCTGTCTCGGCCCCTGGCCCACTCGGACTGTCCCTCCTTCCTTGAGGGCAGGACTGGCCGAGTCTGGACATGGTAGATGCCCTAGCTGTGAACAGAACTGAAGTGAACTCCCGTCACTTAGGCAGACCTGCATGGGTTCTCTGTGGGATCTTCGTATCCCCCACTGACTCCTTTCCAAACTCAAAAGGTAGTTCCCTATAATGAATGAGTACAACTGAAAGGAATCCATTGACTGAATTAAGAACTCTAAAGAATGAAACATTCCAAAAGGAACAAACTCTCTAGAAAGAAGTTGATGGCATCTCCCGGGGACCAGGATGGGTGTCACATTCAATGTTTGTTCCAACTATAATAGCCTGGTAGGTAGACAGGGAAACTTTGCCAAAAGCCAGAAAGAATGTCTGCGGGTCAGTGTAACAGAAGGGAAGGGTAGCTGAATACAAAAACAAGGAAGGAAGGCTAATGACTGGCTGATGTATAAGTGAACTTGGCCAGAGGCCCTGCAGAAAAAGTCTCATTAGTGTGGTACCCCACCTGTTGAGTACTTATTAATTGTGCCCACAGCTCCTTTCCAAAAAAATTGTGAAGTCCACTTTGTGAAAAGAACTGTGTTTTGAATGCCTGGGGTGGAATTTTATTTGAAGGAAGTCTGTTGCAGGTTATCTTAGAGAACTTCTGAGGTTATCTGTGTGACCTCAGGCAAGTTACCCAACCTGTATCATCTATTCTGTTTCTCCATCTATAAAACAGAAATAAGAATAGTGCCTACTTCATTGGGTCATTGTAAGGATTAAACGATTAACACATTATTTGAAGAGCTGAGAACAGTGCCTGGGATCCAGTTAGTGGTCAATAGAGTATAACTCTATTGTCATCTGGAATTTCAAATGTCCATATACTAAGTTTTCAAATGTGAAGGCAATTCACAAAGTTCTATGCGTTTATTCCCAGAAGTATAAATGTGTGTATTATATAAGGTGCCTCTGCTGTATGTTATAACCTCATGGCAACATTTGTGAGTGCTCTTCCTATGGACGCATTGAGTACAGGATTTCATCCTCTGTCCCTAACTGCCTCATTCTGCCTCTTGAGTAAATTTTCTGGCTCCAGCTCATGATGCACAAACACCAATAACCTCCTAAAAGATCAGCTCCTCCTCACCTTCTGCCGAAAGACCTTTAGTGACTCCCCTTTATCTACCAAACCCCAAGCTTTTCAGTGGCATTGGGAGCAGTCCAGAATCTGACCCAAACTCCCTTTAGAACCTTCTGGAAACCCCTGTCCCTGTGGCCTTAAAATCTAATGGAACAACATGACTTTCTCTTAACTCTTCATTTCCCTTTCTGTTGTGAAGCCTCTGCTTAGAATCCCAGTTAGTCCTCTGGCTTCAGCTCCAAGGACAGCCTGCCCTGCTTACCAGTCCGACAGAAAGAAGCTCTCTCTTGTTAGTGTTCTCTCACACTCAGTGGGCCCTGGCCCAGGTGGGGCCCCTACTCCATGTGTGTTAGACCACAGTGGGCGGACAGTTACTACCTGCCGGAGGGTAAGGTCTGGCTCAATTTTCTACTTTCCCCACTGAACTACCGTGATGTTTTGCATATGCTAGATGCTCTAAAGACATTCTTAGAAGGCAGTAATGAATGAAGGGGCAGTAGGCACGAAGATTTCACCCACAGGCTTTCATTGCTATAAATTTAGCTGTTACTGGGCCCTGTGTCTGGGAGGAAAACAGTGCTGTTCTGTTCAATTCCTTTGAATCCTTCTGACCTCATGAAGGAGAAGGAGTGGCGATTTAAATGGTCCAAATTCTTGCTGCATTTCCTTTTCCACAGACAGGACAAGCCTGAGGCTCAGGCTTGGGTAAGAAAACCAACAACACCACGTTGTTACCGTGTGGTCTTTTCCCAATGTAAGGTTGATCGTATGCTTCAATCTAATATTGCCAATGAATGCCAAGTAATTCTGGCTTTTTCTATCTGATAGCAATGTAAAGTGGGCACTCTAGGTAAAGTTCTCTAAGCACAACAAATGACTCATCGTGAATACACCAAACAAGTGAGCAGGATACCAGTGCATGTGAGGCGAGCGTGCTGAGCATATGATGTTGTTTGAGAGACGCAGGTTTGGGTTTGCACACCCTCTCCCTTTGCTAAACTGACAGTGTAGCCGTTTTCCCCACTACGTGTCTGTGTCCTCCCCGCCCACCCCCCAGTCTGGTATCCCAGATTCTTAACATCTCCCATGAACTCAAGTCCATAGTTTGTATGAGGGCTCATTCTTTGTGTTGTACTTTCTAGAGGTTTCAACAAAAGGATGATGACAGTATCCATCATACAGAATAGTTTCGCTGCCCTAAAAATCCTTTGTGTTTCTTTTCTTTTAAAAAAACCTGCTTCTGCTCAAAGGCCAGCTGACTTCTTACATAGGTGGCCACATCCCTGGGGGAGTCTTCCCTGCTCACCAGCCATAGGTGTCCTTGTGGGCTGGGGGTGGGAGGGCAGGTGGAACAGGGCTCTCCTGAGAGGAGGGACATGAAACTGCCTTTGTCACTGAGAAAGAGCAGCAAACTGAATTCTATTCTTAAGTCACTGGTGATGATTCTTCCCACAGCTGTTGGGAACACCTTGCTTTTGTAGTCATCCCTTGCGGACACAGCATGGATCCAACACGGTAAAGACTGAGGTGCCCTCGATGGGAGGGGTGGGGGGGAAACGTGCTGCAGGCGTGGACTGCACACCTCTTTCTGCTGCATCCCAGAACTTAGGACAAGCCCTGGCACACGGATGCCCAACCGGGAAGCGAAGATGTTCCCTTTAAGCTTATTTTTTACCCACATTACCTCTGCCTCACAAGAAGATCTGGAGCCTGTGTGGTCCGGCCAGGAGTTCCTAGCCTCTGAGGTTAAAGGACCCCATCTGGAAAGCAGACCCACAGCCAAGTTTCTTGCAAGTTGTTTGCTTGAGCTGCCTGTCTCTGAGGACCCAGGCTTTAGCTGCACCTCTTCCATACAAGGAGAACAGACAAGTGCGGGACCTGACCTAAACGGCTGTGACATGCAGTCTGTGACCCATGGGCTCCACGAGCATGGAGCCTGGTGCCTACATCTCAGCCTTGGGAGCAGAGGCAGGGCTCTCCAGGGAGTGGTGTGGGAATGGGTCTCAAGGGGTGGCCAGGCAGGGTCAGCGGATTTGGGGGATGAGTGTAGGGAAGGCTGGTAAACTTGAACTTCTCTGCCCAAAACATAAAAAGGTATCAGTGTAAGTAAGTATTCCCCACGTCAAGTGGCTCTGCACAGAGTCAAGCATCAGCTTTCCCCTTTCCTAGGAAATCACATCCAGAGGCTAGAGCTGGCCTGTTTCTGGACACGGGGTGAGATCTGTTATGGCTCCTGCTTCCTGGGCATCCCAGACGCTCTGCTGCTCCGTCCACACCTCTCCACATCATAGACCCAAGATGGTCTCCAAAGGTAGATTAGAAGCACGAGCCTTTTTCCTACCAAACTGAAAGGATTTGAAGCAGAGTGAAAACAACCACATCGAGGGACCCAGAACATAAAGGATGAAGGAAGCACCTCACCTCCCATGCCCCACCCGTGCCTGCCCAAGTCCACTGCTCCCACAGACCCACGCCTGGGGCAGAGTGGACCACACAGAGAGGAGGCTCCTGGGGGTGCGTGCCCACCCTGATAAAGCCTGAGTGGGCCAAAGAAGCCGCCAGAAACACCCCTGCGGTTAGAGAGAGAACCAGGGAATTTTTCTCCTGCTCCAATCATAGCAGACTCCAAGGAATGAATGGAAGGGGACCCAATACAAAATATGACTTCAAATCCAGCTACCTCTTGAATTCCTCTGTGAAGACGGTTGTCAAGAAGAGTGGGGTTAGCAGGCAGGCCTGGAGCCACATTGCCGGCTTAACTGCTTATTAGCTGTGCCACTCCAAGCAGGCTAAGGCACCACTCGTGGCTTTCTCTGTCAAGTGGGGATGAAAATATATAACCATTGACCCTACAGGGTGTAATAAGAAGAAACAAGTGACTAGACGCATGGCCTTTAGAACAATGACAGGCAAGCAATAAATGATCAAAAATGTTAGCTATTCTTATCAGCGCAAAGCACGTGGAGGCAAACCTTTATTTGTGTGTTTGTTTATTTCCTCAGAAGATGAGAGAGATCTTTTCTCTCTGATTCATATATGGTAACAAAAGCCACCTGGAGTCTTGGGGTTTGTATTCATAAATTCACATAGCTCACTTTCTGACTGACACCATTCACGCTCGTTTCCTGTGACTGCTCAACATCATTTCTAGCTACCGGACACAAACTCTCTCATCCTCACCAAACTCCAGGAAAAGGCAATTACGATTTACAAAGCAGGAACATGGGGAAGGGGTAATGGTCTCCTTAGAATGTATTTTCCTTTGACCACATTAAGCACCTAGGTTTTAATAAAAAGGCATTGTTAACAAGGAAGATAAAGTAGTAGGATGCTATCAATTCTATTGACACAACCCAGCAAATACTTTTTAATAAAACTTTTTGAAAACACAATACACATGTGAGGACATAGACATGGTAGATTCGTCTCAGAAAGGGCAATCTTTCCTTTTTTAGAATTGATATCCTCACTAAACACTTCTGTGCTTCCTCACCTTTGCCCATATCTATGACACCCTTTCACTGTCCACTGAGGAACAACCCAGAATTCTCTGGAGAAATGGTTTTTGAGGTGTCTCTAACACTCACTGGAAAACCATGGAGGCATTAAGCTAAAAACATTAGCAGAAACATCAACTGAAACACCGACCTGCATGTCAGGAGTGAGGGGCACTCCAATTCACTAGGGTCAATATATGGCGCATATATGTAAGAGGTGTGCCAAAAGACTGTCACGTGCATGCACACAAACCCACATATGCACACGCAAGAGCACGTACTCGGTGTCAGGCTAAGCCCTGCCGGCCACAGGGAGACAGCGTCGCCTTTCAGTGTGATTTGGGACACCACTCTCAACTGAAATGTCATGTTGGCAACAGAGAATGCTGCTTGGGCAGATGCTCCCAAAGGCCAAAGAAATTGAATTGTGTGTCTTTGGGCGTCCACTCAGAGGAAGCTCCACTCACATTTCACAACAAACCCACTCGCCGAGAGCCCCTATGGGGCCCTACTTAATTTACTTGACTTTTGTTGGCAACGGAAAGCAGGTCTGCCACGTCTGATGACTTGAGTGTGCATTTCCATTCAAGTCACCTGCCTTCCCTCATGACCACAACAGGGTGCATTACCAGGACGGGAACCACGGCCAGCTGCCATGCAGTCAGAGCATGGCGTAAAACATGCTCTGGTACCGGCCCTGGCGGAACAGGGTCTACAGGAGCAAAGTCTCAGACCTGTACTATACCCAGAGCACAATGGCCTTTATCAAGAGTAAATATTGTTGAGCCTTCTTATTTGTAGGAGCCAAGAAAGTTAGTCTACAACAGTCTTGCTTTTCCTTGATTCTCAGGACCTGTCCTTCCTGGTTATATCGGATTTTGCCGCATAAGCATAGCTGCTGTTAGTTCCTTTATGCACATATTTTATTCCTTTAAGCAGCTGTCACGCAGCACTTCTGTCCTACTTTCTCTGGGCTCTCACAGAGCCATATCCATTGTAAGTCCTCGGTAAGGGGTGGAGACCAAGTGGAGGATAGACAGGGATTTGCAGGGTGGAAGTCAGAGGCCGTTCTTTGAGGCATGTTTAGTTCCAGCATCCTGGGCAATAAGCAGAGACAGGCTGCTGAGGACAGACAGATCAGATTTTCATTAGTTCAGAGATGGACCAAGGAAGGGAAGAACAGGATCCTGCGTCCATAAAGACAGGCACTTGCACAAACCAAGAGGCTTGTTCCACACAACTGCAGTCTTACTCGTCATCCCAAAGTCTGCCATGACCTGGCTGATTGGGATAACACTTGGAAGAGAATTGCGTGGCAAAACTGATATTTTTAGAGGTCATAAGGAAATAGGTCTTGTTGAGAAAGGACACACATTATTCTAGATTTTAAAAAGCTCCCTTAGTCTTTCAAGAGCCAGGCCTAGCCAACTTGACCATGGAGTTCACTACAAGGCTGAAGAGAAGATGGAGGACTTCAGTAGAAGGTCTCCAGAAGGAAGGGGAAGTAGGTCCTTATCTGGTGGAGAGATGCAGGGAGCAGAGGAGCGGTGGCCTGGTCCTGGTGTGTCCTCTGTGAGGCAAGTAGGAGCATACCCAGCCTGTGGAGGGACAGACGAGAGGATGAGATGAGAGATGAGTAGAGACTGAGCTAGTGTCTGGGAAGATCCTGTCCTGCATACTGCTCTGAGTCCATACTAGGGAGGCACGGGAAGCAGGGGGTATCTTTGTAAACCAGCCCGACCCTCCCTCTGCTTCCATGTGGCCAGAGAAAGGCCCCAAGATCCTATGTGCCCTCAGAGGGAAAAAAGGCATAGCTGTGAGTTGACCATTAAAGGGCCTGAGGACAGATGCCAGACAAGGCTGGCTTTGAGAGAATCTGCAAGGTCAGAGAGATGTGAAACCATGGGCATTCCAAAGGACCTGGAGGGCCAGCCAGTGCCAGTGGTGCCCAGATGCTCGAAGACTGGACCAGGCAAGCCCCAGCCCAGTCAACACCTGCTGTGTCCCAAAGAGTAGAGGAGTTCAGGGGCCTCACCTCACACCACGAGAATACATAAACCTCTCCCTCTTCTGGATGCCAACGTGGGACAGAGACTCCAGAACACCTTTTGAGAAGGAAATGTGAATCTTGATTTAACTTGGTTTATACCCGAAAGAAAGTAAGTTAAGTCACAAGAATCCACAGGCTGCCTGGGTGGCTCAGTCACTTGAACATCCAATTTTTTATTTTGGTTCAGGTCATGATCCCAGGATCATGGGATTGAGCTCTGTGTCAGGTGCAGCTCTGAATGTGAAGGCTGCTTGGGATTCTCTCTCTCTCTCCCTCTGACCCTCTTCCTGCCCTCCCCCACTCTTTCTCTTTCTCTAAAATAAAAATATATATATATATTTTTAAACTTTAAAAAGAAAACCAAGAGTCCAGGCTGTTTTCAGTAGGCAGAATTAAAGTTCACCTCTATTCCCTGCCATCAGCAGGAAATGATAAGATCGATATAAGTTTTAAAATAAAATAAATTACCATTTTCTGTACATCTGATTGCAGAGTGTACATTTTTTTGTCTGCTGGAAGTGTGCACGATGTGGGATGCCCAACACACAGTAGGAGCTTAATTTGTGTGCTGATTTAATAAATGCTTGTCATGGACAGACAGAAACCTCACTCACAGAGAAGCTCCCATTAGCAGAAGTTAGTGCCAGACAGAAGCACACACTAATGTGTGATTTGGGGTTAAGACAAGGGACACTTGCTTTTGTAGCCCAGAAACTCAGGTTTTCTGGGCCACTCTGGGCCCCGAACAGCTACAGAATCCTGGGTGAATCATTAAACTATCCCATGATTCTGTTTCTTTCTTTAACAGAAGGGGCTTGGTCAAGACAACTTCTAAAATTCTTCCATTAATTGATAATGACCGTCATGTCAATAAGCAGAAACATTTACTGAGCCCTTACTGGCTACCAACCACTGCATAATTTGCTTGGCTTGCCTAGACCCAATTCACCCCTAAAATAATAGTATGAAGGAAGTAAAACTGGCATCATCTACATAAGATATGACTGCTTACATAGAAAATACAGAAATCTACAAATCCTCAGAAATGATAAATTTTGGTGAAGATATAAAATATATATACATCAAAGAACTAGGAAACATAATTAAAGTGACACCATTTACATGTATCAGAGAATAGCAGTTCCCTGAGAATAAATCTAGCAATAGATGCAAGACTTCCATGAGGAAAAGTATCAAACTTTATCAAGAGGTGTTAAAGGAGACCTAACTAAATGGAGAGATATTTATGGATAATACGATTTAATACTGTAACAGGATCTATGCATTCAGTGTAATTCCTACCAAATTCCCGTTATGTTCTCTTTTTAACAGAACCTGAAAAAATGATTCTAAACTCATTTGAAAGAGTAAAGGACCATAATAGCCAGACCTTTCTGTGAAGGAAGTAAGGGGGATGTACTTTATGGGACACCTGGACTTTTATGAAGCTGGACAGAAAAACCGGTCAAGGATATGAAGGAGATCCCAGAAGAAGACTCATGTGTATAAAGAATTTTGGTCCATGACAGATGATAAAGGAGATCAGCAAGGAAAGAAGAGTAATCAATAAAAGGAGCTGGAAAAAATAGATATCTCTGTGTGAAAAGAGAACTTGGTTATCTCCCTCAAACCATATCTGGAAAATAACCCCAGATAGATTAAGAAATGAAATGTCAAAGACAAATTTTAAAATTCATAGTGGATAATATAAGTGGCTCTTTTATACCTTCTGGTAGCTGAAGATTTTCTTAGGTGAGCACCTAAAGTTGACTATAAAAGATAAATTTAACTACATTAAAACTAAGAATGTTTATTCACCAAGAGATACCCTTAAAAGTGAAAGCTTCATCTGCAGCAACATGGATGGAGTGAGAGAGTATAATGCTGAGTGAAATAAATCAACCAGAGAAAGACAAATACCATATGATTTCACTCATATGTGGAATTTAGGAAACAAAACAAATGAGCAAAGGGAAACAAAGAGAGAGGCAAACCAAGAGAAACTGTTAACCTATAGAGAACAAAGGGATGGTTTCCAGAGGGGAGGTGGGTGGGGGGATGGGGAAAGGTGATGGGGCTCAAGGGGTGTACTTGCCGTGATGAGCACAGGGTGATGGTATGGAAGTGTTGAATCACTAAGTTGTACATCTGAAACTAATGTTACACTGCATGTTAACGAACTGGAATTTAAATAAAAACTTTAAAAAAATTAAAAGTGAAAACTCAGGCTAAAAACTGGAACAAGATATTCATAATATCAACCACAAAGATTTACTATCCATAATATATGTAAAAGTGCTACAAATCAAATTAAGAAAAGAAAAGCACAAACAACCTGAGGAAATGATGGGGGAAAGACACCAAGAGGTATTTCACAGAGGAGGAAACACATATGTCCAATAAATTTATGAAGACAAATGCAAGTCAAGATCACAATGAGATAACATTGTGGACCCATTCAATCTGCAAAATATCGTAAAAGGACTAACACCACAAAGTGTTGGAGAACATAAAGTCTGTGGCTCTGTGGACTGGTGAAAGCCTCTAGAAAAAGGTTTGGCCTATCTCCTGACGTTGAACTTATGTTCCCTGTCATGATTCCCTTTCAAGGCAGCCAGAAGAAGCCCTTACCCTTTGATGGTAGCAGATGAGCAGATGGGCACAGGATGATTATAATAGCACTGTTCTAACTAGTACAGACCTGGACCTCCTCCCTCCCAGGTGCCCCTCTGCCAGGAGAGAGGTGACTACACTCCGGCATATTCATTCCCTACGCTGCCTTAGTCAGAACAAATGAATTACAAAGATATGCAATACTATGGACAGATCTTAGCAGTCTAGCATTAGGTGTAAAAACCAAGCCCCTTAAAGTTCCATGTAGCATGCCATTTTTATAAAGTTAAAAACAATTAAAATAAAAATATGCAGATTTTCTAAAACTACAGAAGCCTGAAATCAAATAAGCAGAGGCAGGAGGGTTAGGAACATGGGGTTCAAGGGGACAGTGAACTCAGGAGTGGAGAGAAGGGGTTACTGACAACAATGGGGACCATCCAGTGGACCATCTAGATGTAGGTTACTGTCCTCATCAGAGATGTCATTTTGGGTGGTGGGTTCCTGGGTGCTCATTACACTGATCACATAATAAATGACAAAGATGGCCACACATAGATCAGACGTAGAGACTATTATAACCAAGGATTGTGGTTTAATCTAACTGTGGAGCTCTGAGGGATAGGGATGGGGGTAACCTATGGAGTAAATGCTGTTATTATCTGCCCGTTACAGCAAGGAAACGAGGCTCAGGCTGGCTAGGCAGCTTGCCCCAGGCCGCACAGTTAATAAATAGCAGAGCCAGGACCTAAAGCCAGGGCATTAATTAAACCCATGTAATCAACAGGCAGCCAGGAGTCCTTGCGTCTACAAGTGGCTTGTTCGGTAGGAGCAGCAGCCCCCATGGTGTATATAGCAGGCGGGTCTTTCATTGTGTAAAGCCGGGCCGTGTATTCCCACAATAGCTCTAGCAATTGCTCCTTTGTAGTCACAACCCAGAGGCCTGGGTGTCCCCCCCCCCACCTCCATGTGCACCCAGAGTCTTTTCTGGAGCCCTTTCAAATTGTTTTCGTATTCTCTTCGAGCAGTTTCATTTTCTAGTCCTGCTACTTCAGAACTCATTCATAGGGTGCACATGAAAGAGATGCTTCTCAGTACTGACTAAGCACATGAGTAAGCGCTTATTTTAATAGCACCAGTAGGAGGTTTCTTTATAAATGAATGGTGAGAGGAGGAGGGAAACGTTTGCAAACTGCCCACGGACAGGAGCTAAAACCCGTGAGAGCACGCTAACCCAGAATTACTCTTTCCAGTTTCAAGGTAAGCTCTGTTTTGTACTATCTTCTGCAAAGAAAAAAAAAAAAGCAAGAAAGACAGTAAATAATTTCGTTTTACAACATAGCTCTTCATGATGGCTGCCATCCCAATGAGTGGAAATGAGTGGACCAGATACACAGACAGCAAAGGTACCAGAATCCCACTCTGGGCTGGATGCCTGCATGGATGTGTGCAGCAGAAATGCTCATTTCTGACAGAGGAGTGGCTGCCTGCTCTGCACTTAAACACCGTGACTTTGCATGGCCTCGAGCTGCTCAATGCTCCTCTTAGCAAAGTCACGCTCAACGTGATTAGGGCGTGATTGGATTTGTGATGGGGAAGAACTGGTCAGAGTCAGGAAGTACTCTTAACTGTGTGCACTGCCCCCCAGCTTGCATGTCCAGCCCCTTCTTGGCACTAAGGTGCCACCATCTCCTGAGAGCAGCGCCCAGCAGGACCCGGCAGGTAGCGTGTGGACATTGTGGGGCCTCGGAAGGGGACCCTGGGGGTGGTCATGCTGGAGTTGGGTGAACTCCCAGAACCCTCCCCATCTAAGTGAGTGCCTGTTGTGTGTTTTGTAGCCTCGGGACATATCCCCTAGCTGGCAGCCCCGAGCCTCTCCTGTGATGGGGCAAGGTCTGGAGACTGCTGACCTCTCCCTGGCTTATGCCCAGCAAGTGCTTCAGTCCTTCTAGACCTGACTCACCACTTTGCAGTAACTTCAGTATCCACCTCTCTCTCTCAGGGTCACAAAGTTCCCACATCCCTAGCTATTGGTCATTTCCCTGGAAGAGGTCTGATGGCCAAGGCTATCCTGTTTCCCAGGCAATTCCAGTGCCAAGGGATAAGCCTAGGATCCTTCCAGAGGCTTCTCCTTGGGAAAAAAGATGAGGTCTCCTCCTTTTTCCTGCAGACCTTGGCTGCCCTTTTGCCCTGAGCTTCTGCACATGGCCAGGCCAGGAATTACACAGGTGGGGACCAGGCTGATTCAAGGATGTGTGAGGGAGGCATGCGATGACCTTGGTGCAGATGACTGTCCTGCAGAGAAGCACTAAGACACCCAGCAGTGAGACAGATGCTTGGCCTCCTTGTATTAGGATTTTCCACTGACCTCCTTCTTGCTTTCTAGGTAGGTCCAGTTTCCACAGCACAGCCGTCCCTCTTCCTGGACTGTCTTTAATTAGCCACTTCTGAATATTGCAAGTATATAATCATTATAGATCATCAAAAGCTACAGAAGTGCATAGGGGAAAAGCCAGGCTCCCTGCACCACCTCCAACATGATGCTGCACAAGTACGCACAGTCAGCAGGTGAGTGTGCCACCTCCCGTCATTTTCTATGTGCATCCGGTGGGTACAGCAACGGCTAGACGCGTGGAAAGGGATCCGGGAATCTATCCATTGACCCCTCTCTTGAAGGGGCTGAAAATGTGCACACCCTTCTCTGAGGCCACCGCTCCATCTGGTGTTAATCCAGCTGCAGCTGTCAGGAAATGATCTGCCCTGGGGGGGGGGGGGCGACTCTAACGACGCAGGGTGGAGCATTGTAGATGAGCAATGGGCTGCAGAAGCCTAGGTCATGTTGGACCGATTTTCCCTTGTGACTGCAGACTAAGGGGGCAGGGGCTATTCGTGGACCTTTAATGCTACTTTTATTTTCAGCATTATCTCCCCAATTTCTTAGGATGCTTGTCCTAAACCCAGGAGACTGGTCTTTCCTGGTGTTTAGGGTCTTCCTCCCTGACATCCGATCTGATCTAGCTTTCGTCTCAAAGTTACTGAATGTGGGTATATTGTTTTCAATGCTGGCACCAAATGATCTTGATTCAGTTTTAAAGATGATAACACAGCAAAAGTTAAAATGACTGCACAGTAATCCACAAAAGCCCAAGAGTCACGTAGCACACGAGCTGCGTGGTTTGCACCAGAAAGCAAAGGACCGTGGGGCCTACCCGCCCCGCCGCTGAAAAGAAAGGAAATCTATTCACGCTCCCCAGCCCTACCCGTAGCTCTGCTGCTTTGAAGTTAGGTGATTTTTGTTTTTCGGCTAGAGAAACTTTGTATTATTTCAAAAGTTGCAAAGCTCATGATTCCAATTTATAGAAAATGGGCTGCACTAGTTAGGTGGTGGCCACGCTCTATTCTCCTTTGTTGCTAAAATGAGCCACAGGCGGCTGTGGGGCCCCCTCCTCAACCAGGATGCCAGGAGGTAAGGGCCCCCCACCGGGGTTCTCCTGGTTTCCCCAAAAAGGCGGCCCGGGTTGCCAGGCTTCAGCATGTCTGGGCAAAGCAGGACACTTGACCCGCTCCGGCCAGTGTGGTGGAACTTCTCCGAACAGGACCAGGGTGTGGAGGGAGCTGTGCCCCCCAAGGACTGTAGCATCCCATCGGGCTGCCCTGTGAGACCCAGCCTGTTCAGGGAGTGCCTCGGTTGGCAGAGAGGCCCTGCTCCTGAGTGCTCTCAAGTGTCGAGCTTTCCTGTCTGGAGTCAGGTGGCCCCAGAGAACCAGACTGTCACTGCTGGGCCTGGCCACCCCGTGCACGTGCCCCCAGCACGCTGGACACAGGCACAGGGTGGGCATCGCTTAATGCTGGTGCTGCACCTGCTGCTTGACCAGGGTTTGCTGTGGACACGCCAAGCATTTGGTTTAGAGCCCACCCACCACCCTGGGCAGTAAAACTGCCCCAAATGGTCCTGATTGTTTCCCGGGCCTCGCCTTCTATGTGCTGGGCCAAAGCTACAGGATGGGTCCTGCCCGGGTCACCTTACCCTGCACCTTCCCCATCACACTCCATCACACGCTCCAACATTGACCGGCTCTTGGTTCCCATGGAATGTGCTACAGACCACGAGGATTTTATTCTTTCTCTTGTGTTCGTGCTCTCATCTTCATTTGTATGTTTCCACTAAAACTTTCTGCAAATTAACATCGACCCTGAGAATTTCCCTGGGGAGAAATAGTACCACTTTGGGAGGCAGCCCTCTGCTCTGCCAAACCAGGCTGGTTGAAGGCAAGACCCTGGTGGCTGTCCCCAACTTATGGGACATGTGTGTAACTCGAATTCCAGTAGCCGCTGGAAACTTAACTCTGCCTCAAGCTGAGGCCAGAGACATGGGGACAGCTCTGGGGGAGCAGAGGAGCGGGAAGAGTTGGCAACAAGGGTTAGGTGCAGGAGCCTGGGGTGGGGATGGTGGAGGAAGGGTATGGGGAGGAGGCAAGGAGGAGAGAGAAGGGTGGGGGATGGGAACGGGGTTAGGAGAGAAGGAGGTGGGCAGGAAGATTCTCAAAAAAACACACTTGAGAAGCAGAGCCAGCAGGGTGTCCAGGAAGCAGCTGCCGAGGGGGCGATGTGGGCAGCTGAGGGTCACTCCACAGTTAGGGTGATTTATACTGTCCCGAGGAGGTCCTTGGCAGGATCTGTGTTTGGGAAGTGCCCAATCCATCACTGCCATCTAGCACTGGGATCTGCCCCCATACTGAAAACCAGAGCCACCAGGGCAAGGGTCCCCGTTCATCATGGCAGCTACAATTTAGGCCCTAGACGGCATAAGCTCTCACACTCTAGAGTCATTCTGACAAAACCTGTCCCCACCACAGCACCAGAGTCACTTGTGGGGGAGAATGGCACATGTGGTATGCGAAAACGTATGCAGTCCCATAACCTTACCAAGTGCCTCCTTTTATCTGTCACTACCACGTTATCACATATTTTTTATAACATCACAAAGTGCTCTCAGCACCAGTGAATGAATGACAAGAGAAATTGTAAATCAGTACTTCCCTTAAAAAGATTTGTCACTGAACTTTAAAGAAATGGTTGCAAATTATGGTATCTCTCAGAGGGGCCCTGTATCCCAGGATGGACACCCCGCAGAAACACTCCCTACCACGCATGGCTGGAGGAGTGAGGGAGACAGAGAAGAGGAGGGACAGAGGGAGAGGGAGACAGAGAAAGAATCCCAAGTAGAGTCCTCACTGTCAGCGTGAAGCCTGATGCAGGGCTCAATCCCACGAACTGTGAGATCATGACCTGAGCTGAAATCAAGAGTTGGACATTCAACTGACTGAGCCACTCAGGCTCCCCAGAGAGAACTGTCATTCCAGAAGCTCAAGGATCCAGGGCTTGTGACTTTGCAAGGACATTTAATCTCCCACCCAAGAGAGTGTCATGAGCAGTGCTTCATGAGACTCTCTCTGGGACCCACCTAGAGGAAGGGAAGACAGGTGAGGTGGTGGGAAGAAGAGGAGCTCGGATGACAGCACAGCAGGTATCAAGGGACCAGCCAGTGAGCCCCCCAACCCGCCCACAGGGTGCTGGACATAAACTCGCAGGGCAAGATGGCGTCCTCAGAGATGCCTGGCCTAACACCTTGCGTCTATCCAGCCTCTGGCCCGGGTGTGATTTTTCCTCATTGCCACCTGATATTATATTATATCATGATTGTTCATTTATTGTCTCCTTTCCCTACCAGGGTCTAAATTCGCCGGCAACAGAGCTTCATACGCTCACACAGATGAACGTCCTACCTGGCATTACTCATCACCATTGGTGTCACCACTGTCATGGACACGTGTGCTCACCTAACCCCCGTGACTCATGCTGCAAGTGACTGTCACCCCACATTACAGATGGAGACTCCCAAGTGCTGCTGGTAGTCAAGCCCAGCTCTCAGAGTACAGTGCTGGTAACACGGAGGGTATTACGGGGTAGAGGAAGGAGGGCGTGCGGAAAGCTATGTAGAGACCTCCCCTTGGCTGCCCCTGACCACTCTGGCCTCTGTGTGGAGGTCTAGTTCTTAGGTCTAAACATCACTTTGTCATGTTTAAACAAAAGCCTTTGGGCCACATCACTGGTTTTCAACCTCTTCCTTAGCAGAATTATTTTATCGTATATAATTTTGCACATAGCTCCAGTAGGGACAACTGAAATTTATTAGCTGGGCAGTGTTCTAAGAGTTTTATGTGTATTAACTCATTTAAACATCACAAAAGCCCTATGAGATAAGAACTAATATTATCCTATTTTGCAGAGGAAGAAATGGAGGCACAGAGTACCCAAGTTCGCTCAGCCAGTAAGAGTAGTGAAGCTACATTAACGGTCTTGCTCACAGGGCCCACAGTCTCAACTACCATCTCTCAACAACGAAATGTTCTCCATGGTCTGGAGTCTGAAGGGCTGTGGGTGAAGTGCTCCCCTTTCCTAGTTAGATAAAATCCTTAGGTTCCATATGCGGTTCAAGGCTGTCTGTAAAGGCCTCTTCCAGCTAAAATTCAATCATCTGCCTAAATTCTCATTTCTCCCAGAGGTGTCCGGATAGAGGAAGAAATGCATATGGCAGACCTGGGGGGACTTCTGAGTGGAGTCCAGGTAGCATGGGCGCAGGTATAGACAGCTGTCACTGGTTTTGGTAATGGCAGCGGTGCTGTTACCACAGCCCAGGAGAGTCCGGCTAGCATAAGTAAACTGTGCCCAGGGCATGTTGTGATGCAATCAGAAGAATGGGGAAACAGTGGCAAGAAAAGAAGGACTTGGCTGAAAGGCCAAGGGAAGCTACATAATAAATGCTCGAGAGCCACCGTGGGGAGAGAGACAACCTATACCCGGGTGGGGAGACAGCAAGCTGCGGCATGGCAGGGAGGGTGTGAGGGGGATGGGCTGGGAGAGCCAAGGTCCAGAGGAGCCGCAGGAGTTGGACAGCAGAAAGGGGAGGATCTCCAATCTAAACCAGCGATGTCACCGGCCAGGCTGGCACCCATGTGTATAGTACTCAAATGGTGTGATCACTTATTTTCAATAAACAGACCAATGGCACGTAAGCAGTGGTGTGCTGATAAATGTTGAACAGCCGGCTGTCCAGCAGCACCTGGGTGGCTCAGCAGGTGGAGCATCCGACTCAATTTCAGCTCAGGTCATGATCTCACCATTGTGAGATGGAGCCCCGAGTGGGACTCTGTACTGAACCAGTAGCCTGCTTAAGATTCTCTCTCTCTGTCTTCCTCTCTCTTTCTCCCTCTACCCATCCCCTGCTCACACTTTCTCTCTCTCTCTCAAAAAACAAAAACAAAAACAAAAACAAAAACAAAAAAAACCCAAGGCCTCCAAAGAACAAAGCACTAATTTATAAGATTTGTTGACTTCCATGGTGTAAATACTCCTACAGGGCCCGTGTCAAGCTACCAACATGACAATGTCACTGAGCCCAGAATTGGGAAGATATGGGCAGCCACACAGCACCATCCAGTAGAGAATTCCCACTGTACAGGTAACAACAGATATGAATAACTCAAGAGTATTGATTATAGAAAACTGTACTAAAATACCTAGGAAGTGCTAAGTTCTGAGTTCATTACCATCCATTCCCTTTGCTTTTCATATAATCTATTCAATTGCAAGTTTATATAATTTTTAAGAAGGGCGATGGCCAATAACCAACTCACAAAGTTCCTGAAGATCTTACAGTCAACTCTAGACAGCCAACACCCCCGCTCCACACACCTCTGCACCCCTCTGCACCGGGTGTCTGCCAAGGCCGGTGGAGGCGTGGCCATGAGCTGGGCCAGTCTCCTGGGAGGGCCCCAGGGCTCTGCCACACCCACGCTTTGGGCACGTGGGACCCACATGGCTCAGGGCTCAGGGGCCCCCAACAGGAAGCAGGCACTGAGAGAGTCTAGGAAATCATGTGCACTGTTAATCCCGGCAGACAGCTCCTGTTCCCACGTACACTTGAGAAAAGGAAACACACTGGCTGGGCCGAGGCCCCTCGGGAATTTCGGGGATGTTGCTACAACAAGCCATGAAAGCATCTGACTGTGGGAACGTGTTAGAGGGGCAGCAGCTGGAGAACAAGAGAAGGGGGGGAGGGGGTTGGGGACAACAGAACCTACTAAAAAGACCCAGAAAGATGCAGTGATTCTGGGCCCACCACGGACCAGAGCCACCAACTCGGTTCCTAGCCTCGAGCAAGAGACTTAGCTGGAATGCCTTAAAAGCTGAAAATGTTGGGTCATGTCCAGGGAGGCACAGGAAGAGGAAGATGAGGAGGAAAGGTGGCCAGCATCGGACCCTGCCTCCCCACTCTCTGGGGTCTGAAGTTTGCCCAACAGGCCTCCCCAGCTTTGTGAAGGAGGAACACTGAATGTGTGCCCAGAAGACCCCGAGCTCCTCAACTGTCTTGCAGGCCATTTCTCCCTGGCTTCCTGGCAAGCCCGGGTTGTAAGGTTGCCAGATCTGAGGCCAATAACAGTCAAAATAAGACCCACAAGAAGGCTTACAGAGGGGTCAAATTTGGGAAAGAGGGCCCAGGAGGGGAGGGGCCCACTTGAGCCCAGCTGTGCCCTCAGCCCACTATGAGAGTCATGGACACAGGAGGGGCCCAGACTAGACTAGATTACCTCAGAGAATCAGCAAGCCCCAAAGCCTCACTCACCTGCAGCCCACAGAGGTGACAGCAGTGGCTGAGACAGAAAATGAATGGCACTGAGAAATGGGAGGGTTGCCAGACAAAAACAGAGGACGCCCTGTTAAATGTGAATTCCAGATAAACAACAAATGTCTCTTCATATATGCACCTCCCAAATATAGTGCATAGGACATATTTATACCAAAAAGTATTCATTGTTTAGCCGATATCCACATAGAACTAGGTGTCCTGTTTGTACTTTGCTAAATCCGGCAACCCTGTAAATAGGTCTCTTTGATCCCCTTAAGTACCCCTCTGAAAAATAGCCACACTCTTTCCTCAAAGGCAAGACAAAGCTTTAACAGTGCAGTTGCCCTCATGGACTTCCTGACATCCCACATGTCCCGAGGCACACGGTTCATTCCATGGCTCAGGACAGGTCACCAGGACAACCAACGTCAACATGAAATTGTAACATGAGTTTCTGTCCTGGGCAGGTGACGTGCTAGGTGTCTGTGTTCAGCTGTCCCTCAGCCTATGAGTTTGATAGCCTTGTCATAATCCCCCGTTGACAGACAAGAAAACTGGGCTCCGAAGGCCAAACCAAGGTAAGACATGCAATATTTGAAATTCCTCTTTGCATTCCTTTGGTGCTCATGATATAACATGCAGAAATGACACATTAGTAAAAAAGAAGAAGAAGAAGAAGCAGCCAAAAAATGGCACCCACAGTTCTACCCCTACAGGAATTCTTGCTAAAAATAGGCTGAAATTAATACTCCCAGAGATCTCTACCTTGAAGGAGAAGATGTGCTGCTTCTCTTCTTTGGAGATACTTTCTCCTGCACCAAGAGACACACAAAGCCACGCTGTCTTCCCAGGTTGTGCCATCACAGTCTCCCCAGGAGTTGCCTGCAAGCCATCCCTAGCTCATCTACCTCATCTTTTTTTTAATGTTTATTTATTCATTTTGAGAGAGACAGAGACAGTGCAAGCAAGGAGAGGCACAGATAAAGGAAGAGAGAAAATCCCAAGCAGGCTCTGCCCTTTCAGACAGTTCGATGTGGGGCTCGAACTCACAAACCATGAGGTCATGACCTAAGCAAACACCAAGAGTCGGACGCTTCACCACTGAGCCCTCCAGGCACCCCCACCTCATCTTTTTCAAAGCTGACATGAGAGTCCCATCTGGTTACTACACAGCTCCTTTCTCTGTTTAAACCCAGTGTCAGTAATAAGACACTGAGTGATGTCGGTCTGGTGGATGCCCTCCACTCCCACTCCCCTCACGTGATCCTTGCCCTTTGTGCTGTTTCAATATGAAGATTCTCCACATGGTGAATGTTCCATTTGTGGTGCCTGAGAATTGGCCAGGATCCAACCGAAGACATTCCTGCCCAAGGTCCCACGGGGATGGGTCACACTGTCAGGTCTCAGGGGATTGGGGGCAACCAAGCCCCCAGATGACTCCTGCCCAGAGCCATCCCTTCCCCTACTTCACCCCGCATGCTCAGATTTCAGCACATCTGGCTTTGGATTGCATCTGGCTTTGGCCCAATCCAGACTCTCGATTCTTTGTATTTGAAATCAACTCCTAAAACTTTGGTTGATTGCTATTTCTGGGAAAAGGGAAGGAATATGGAGGTCACAGCGAAGCAGGGATATGGCCAGTGGTGTGAGCAGAGCTTGCTGCCTTCTTTATTCCTTCCAACTCTCTTCTCTTCTTGTTTGCCCTCCTTTTGGGAGCAACATTCACCCAGTCTGCAAGGAAGACAAAATAAATGAGGATTTCAGACGTGGAGGAAAGTTCGGGCTCACTACTCTCTCTCAGGTCCAGAGCACTTTGTTGTTTTAGGATCAAAAAGCATCTTATAATGAATGTGAGCATGTGATGTAACTGCTCCTTTTGCCCTGAATGCGCCGTGATTAAATGAACAATGGCATCTTAGAAAGCAGGAAATGTGACAGTTGTTCAACTTACTCCAGGCAAAGATCATAGACTCACACCCTGATCTCCTCTCCTTTCCCAAACCCCACCAAAATGTTGAAAGAACATGCAAACATGGGGCGCCTGGGTGGCTTAGTCGGTTAAGCGTCCGACTTTCGCTTAGGTCATGATCTCGCGGTTCATGGGTTCGAGCCCCGCATCGGGCTCTGCGCTGACTGCCAGCTCAGAGCCTGGAGCCTGTTTCAGAGTCTGTATCTCCCTCTCTCTCTCTGACCCTCTCCTGCTCACGCTGTCTCTCTCTCTCTCTCCTAGAAATAAATAAAAATATAAAAAAAGAAAGAAAGAAAGAACATGCAAGCAAACGAAGGTGTCAGTGACTAATGGAAAAGGGAACAGGAGGGAGATTTTGAGGAGAGTGAGGACGTTGTCATCTGCAAACCCGCAGGGAGAAGGCACCAATGGATGGTGGACCCTCCAAAGTCTAACAGGGGTTCTGCAGCAGGGATCCCAGGTCTCTGAGGAAGAGGGGCGCTAATAGAAATAATGTCTGGAAGATAGACTGCATATTGAGCCGCAGACACTCCAGATGACCTCCTTAAACCCACAGGGCCAGGCACCCAACCAGGAGATCGCAAATGGCCCATGGCCTTCAGTCATGATCAAAGGTGAGGCACATGGATGAACCCAGTGCATCCTTTCCTGACCCTGACCCAGCATAGAACAGCTAGAAGATGCCATCTCTAGAAGATGCCATCCCATCCGCCCCAACCCACCCCTGGCCAGGCCAGAGAATGTCCAGTTCTGACATTTGAGGTTCACTAAGGAAAGGCCAACTTACTGCTAATCTACCTTCCAGGGAAGCCTACGTGCTACAAGCCTGGCTTCTCCCCACCCCACAGTCAGACCAGGCTGGCGATCAAAACTGTAGTCCCTAGTTCACAAGAAAACAGAGGCAGGGGTACCCAGCACCGTCAGAACTCCCAAACAAACAAAACAAAGGAGGCAGAGAAAATAGACAATGCAGAAAGCAGAAGACTCCCAAAGCAACAGCAATTGAATTTTAAATTACGATTTTGCTACAATAATCAAATGTTTAGCTCCCATAAAGTACCAATCATTAGAGATCGATCTAAAATTACCTTCCGTTAATAAATCAAAGAATAGCAATCCAAGCATATAGAAAATCATGGAAGTCAATAGCAAAGAAATACAACCGAAATAGATAAAAATGGCTCTCTGGGGGAAGGCTATGGCAGGGGCTGCTTTTTTTCAGCGTTTTCTAAATTAAACTTTGAATTTGAGGTAATATAGATTCCTGTGTGGTTGTGAAACATAATGCAGACACCCCATGTACTCTCTCCTAAGTCTTCCCCAATGGTAACGTCTCATAAAAGCGTAGTAAAATATACTGCCAGCGTATTGACATTGATATAGTCAAGACACAGAACATTTCCATCATAGCAAGATTCCCTCGTGTCACCATTCTATACCCACTTCGCTCCCCACCCCAGCCCACTCCTTAACCCCCAGCAACCACTAATCTGTTCTCCATTTCCAGGATTTTGCCACTTCAAGAATATTCTATAAATGGAATAATATATTACGTCACCTTTGGATGCTGGCTTTTTTTGACCTTGCGTAATGCTCTGAAGATTCCTTCAGGCTTATGTTAATAGTTTGTTCCTTTTTATAGCTGAGCAGTACTCCAGGGTACAGATGTGCCATTGCTCGTTTACCTGTTCACCTACTGACAGACATCGGCGTTGTTTCCACTTTCTGGCTATTATGAATAAAACTCCTGTAAACATTACGGTACAGGGTTTTGGGCAAACATACATTTTCATTTCTCCGCAACAAATACCCAGGAGGGTAATTTCTAGGACTCATGGTGGTTGCAGGTTTAGTTTTTTAAGAAACTGCCAAGTTCTTTTCCAGAATGGCTATAACACATTTCATTCCCACCAGCCACATAGGAGTGATTCAGGCTCCCCACAGCCTTGCCAGCATTTAGATACGTCCCTATTTTCTATTTTAGCAATTTCAATAGGTGTGTAGTGACAAGTGTTGTGAATTTAACGTGCATTTCCCTAAAGGTCAGTGATGGTGAATGTCTTCTCATGTGCTGATTTGCCATCTCTATAGCCTATCTGGTGAGGTGTGTGTGTGTGTGTGTGTGTGTGTGTGTGTGAGAGAGAGAGAGAGAGAGAGAGTGTGTGTGTGTGTGTGTGTGTGTGTCTTTTCCTCATTTCTAATTGGATTCTTTGTCTATTGCTGTTGAATTTGAGAGATTTTTACATATTCTTGATAGAAGGCCGTGGTCAGATGTGTGTTTAAAAATATTCTCTGCAACTTGCCTTTTTATCCTATTAACAGAGTGTTTCATGGCACAAAAGCTTTTAATTTTGATGAATTCCAATGTATTGGCTTTTTGTTTTTGTTTTTTCTTTGTGGATGGTGCTTTTAGTGTTATATCTAAGACTTTGACTATTCTTAGATCCCAAAGATTTTCTCCTATGTTTCTTTTTGAATATCCTATATATTTTTTTATTTTATATTTAAATCCATGTTCTACTTTATTCATTCATTCATTCATTCATTTAGACAGAGAGAAAATCCTAAGCAGGCTCTGGCTGTCAGCTCAGAGTCTGATGAGCGGCTCAAACCCACGAACTGCGAGATCATGACTTGAACCAAAATCAAGAATGAGACGCTTAACCGACAGCTACCCAAAGGCCTCAACACTTTTTAAATGTTTGCTAGAATTCTCAAGTAAAACCAGCTGGGCCTGAAATTTTGTTGGATAATTGAAATTATAGGTGTAATTTATTTAATAGTTATAGGAATATTCAGGTTGTCTATTTCATACTGGTGAATTGTGTGGTTTGCCTTTTAGAGGATTTGGCCCATTTCATTGAAGCTGTTGAGTTGTGTAAAACTGTTTTAGTAGACAGAAAGATCTGGAGTTGAATTCAGTATTTCATTTCTGTTTTTGGTAATATGTGCCTTCTCTATTTTTATTATGGTCAATTTTGCTAAAAGTTTATCAATTTTATTGATCTTTTCAAAGAATCGGTTTTTCTTTTCTTGATTTTTCTCTATTGTTGGTTTTCAATTTCATTGAGTTCAGTTCTTTTGCTCTACTTTGAGTTTATTTTGCTGTTCTTCTTCTCTGGACGGTAAGAATTTAGATTACTGGTTTGAAATCACTCCTGCCTTCTAACATAAGCATTTAGTGCTATAAATGTCCTTCTTAATACTGCTGCTTTGGCTTTGATATTTTGTCTTTTCATTTTTACTCAGAATTAAGTACTTTTCAACTTCCTTTGGGCTACCTCTTGAACAAATGAATTTCTAAGTGCTCTGAGAATTTACTGTTAATTTTCTGTTACTGATCTCTAATTGGATTCCATTGTGGTTGGAAAACTTATTCTGTATGATTCTAATGGCTTCAAATGTGTTGAAGTTTGTTTCATGACCCAGAATATCTTGGTGAATGTTCCATGAATGCTTGAAAAAAAAATGTGTATCTTGCGGCCATTGGATGGAACATTCTATAAATGTCAGTTAGATCCTGTTGACGGATGGCATTGTTGAGTTCTGTATCGTTGTTGAATGTCTATATAGTAGCTTTAGAAATGGCTGAGTGAAGGATATTAAAGCCCCTGATTGTAATCAGCGTGGCTTTATTTATTCTGAAGCTCTGGTGTTTGGTACATTTGAAATTGCTATGCTCTTGGTGTCCGGCTTCTTTTCTCATTAAGCAATGTCTCTTTGTCCCCAGTAGTTTCTTTGTTCTGACATTTACTTTACCTGATATTAACATATCTAGTCTTTTCCTATTTAATGGTTCCATGGTATATTTTTCCATCCTTTTACTTTCAATCCACCTATATGGTTAAATTTAATGTGATTACCTTATTAATGGGCATGTAAGCCAAGTTGTTTCTATGGTTTGTTGTTGTTGTTGTTGTTATTGTTCTTTATCCTGCCAATTTCTGTCTTTTAATGATTGGATTTAGATCATTTACATTTGCTTTGAACACCTCCTCTTCATGACGTTGGTGAGGGATTCCCACCCTGGTGTTATCGGGATGACGGAATACCTCACACCCAACACTGGTCAGATGAGATTAATAGCAGTCTGTCAACTACTGACACAGCCTGGGGAAGGAGGACTCAGGGCCACACGGGGCCTGCACTGTGGATTACAGCTGATTCGCTAACCAACAGGGGCCATGGGAGGTGGACTTTGTAGTAGAAAGAGGATGAGGTGACCCCTGTATCCTGTGGGATGACGTGATTAGCGTGTTTGAATAACCCCGTGGGCCGGCAAGCGTCTGAAGCCTGCTATTTGGGGGCAAGGGGGCACTGTGCCGGACCCCCATGGTGAGGAGGCTTGACTGGCTGGCAGGCTTTATCTGCCAAGATGCACCATAATTAAACTTTTAGTTACTAAAGGCAAATAAACAATTTTGAAAGACACTAGAGAGAAATGAGGCATTACCTCCAGGGGAACAGCAACGTGAATACTAGTGATTCCTCCTCTGAAATCATGGAAGCCAGAAAGAAGTGGCACCACATCACTTAAGTGTTAAAAACAAAAAGAAAACCGTCAAAACTGGCAATCCCAAATCACATATCCAGCAAAATCACCTTACAGGAAGGAAGGGGGGAAAAGACCTTCTCAGATGAAGGAAAAGTGTGGAAGAAAATCTGTCATCAGCAGACTATCTTTAAACAATGACTGAAGAAGCTTCTCTAACCAGGAAGAAAATGGTAACAGAAGAAGTGTAGCCCTTCAGGAAGGAAGAAAAGCAGCGGCAAATGGGGAAAAGTTCTCAGGATTTGCACAGATGATGTTGAGGTAAAAGCATGATGCCTTTGTGTCTGCTGAGTGGAAGTGTGAAAGGTCTGCTCCCCACTTGGTTTCCCAGTTGGGGGATGGAAGTGTTGCCTGCTTCCACCAGGTGGGGGGCTGGGGTGAACAAGAACACCCTCCCCTTCCTCCCCCATCCCCCCACCTCCCACCTGCTTCCACCTACAGGACATGGAACATATAGAAGATTAGTATTCTCTCATCCTGGAACAGGGGACAGCTCTTCGGTTGGTGTTTGACTGGTGTAGGGCGCGTACCATGCAAAGATTTTCTTTTCTGCTTGGCTCCTCACTTCCCATTCTTTTGGCTAAGGAGACACAGGCTTTTCTTGGAAACTTTTTAGTTTGTTTGTACCCTGTTGGTGGTTCTGAGTTACAAACTATTCCAGCACTTTATCCCATTTGGAAGGAAGACAAACAAACTGAACTCCCCACCATGTCGTTCCTCAAGTCCTGATGCCCCTAGGCAGCCCACCTTCTTCTTTTTCCCCTTTCAGAGACTTCTTATGTTCGCCATGTTATGTCCAAGGATCTTTTTCTCATTGAAAGAGGAAAGGCCTGGGAGGGATGGAACCACTCCATTTGGACTGGAACTAAAATCCAGCAAATATTAGGGCACCTGGATGGCTCAGTCGATTAGGCATCTGACTTTGGCTCAGGTCATGATCTCATGGTTCATGGGTTCGAGCCCTGCGTTGGGCTCTGTGCTGACAGCTAGCTCAGAGCCTGGAGCCTGTTTCAGATTCTGTGTCCCCCTCTCTCTCTGACTCTCCCCTGCTCATGCTGTCTCTTTCTCTCTCAGAAATAAATAAAACATTTAAAAAAAATTTTTTTAAATAAAATAAAATCCAGCATATACTGAAGTTGAAGAAGAAAAATATATTGCCAACAGATTGTTATAATTTTCTTATATCTACAACATCATATGTAGAATCATTTTCCATATAGCTTGTGCAATCCTAAAATTCTGATTTTTTTTGTAGCTACGTTGAAATAATTCCATCAAGGACATCACTGGTGAACTACTAATCTCTTTTCATCATCTGTGCTGAGAAGGTCTTATTTGGGTCTAATTTCACATTTGGCTTCAGATTTTCTTTTTTATTTCTTCCCAATATTTGCCCCTCCCAATGCATCTCACAAAAGGCAAACCGTTCATGTTCTTAGTGCACAGTCACTGGGCTTCTTTTTTTTTTTTTTTAATTTTTTTTTAACATTTATTTATTTTTGAGAGACAGAGCATGAGCAGGGGAGGGCAGAGAGAGAGGGAGACACAGAATCCCAAGCAGGCTCCAGGCTCCAAGGTGTCAGCCCAGAGCCTGACACAGGGCTCGAACTCACGAACCACGAGATCATGACCTGAGCCAAAGTCAGCCACTCAACCGACTGAGCCATCCAGGTGCCCCACTGGGCTTCTTAAGAGGAATATGGGGCTGGGTCTTTGCTTGAATGTTTAGGTGGTCTTCTACAGTCTGTTTTTGCTATTGGATCAGAACTAAAAGGAGGTGTGGAACAAAAGTCATTTTTCTTCCGTTCTTTTTCAGGAGAAAGCATAGTGTCTGCCTTTTGTTTGAGGCAGCGATATCTGCACTGCTATCCTTACTGAAATCAGAAACTTGTGTTGATGCCTACTGCTTTTCTAAGTCATTTTGTTTATAAATACTTCCATTTACAAGCATCAAGAATGTACCCTTTTCATCAGTATGTGGAGAGGGCTGTGTACTTTCTCCTTTATAGCATTTTTCTTTTTTTTTAATTTTTTAAAATGTTTATTCATTTTTGAGAGACAGAATGCAAGTGGGGGGAGGGGCAGAGAAAAAGGGAAACAGAATCTGAAGCAGGCTCCAGGCTCTGAGCTGTCAGCACAGAGTTTGAAGCAGAGCTCGAACCCACATGAGTTCATGACCTGAGCTGAAGTCGGATGCTCAACCGATTGAGCCACCCAAGCACCCCATTTATAGCATTTTTCTTAAGCTGGATTCAACACGCAACACTTGTTACTTGCAGGGTAGGGGGAGATTCTGGAATACATCCATGCTTTGGCTCAGTTCCTGGGCTTTTTTTTTTTTTTTAATATCAAAAGACTTGCTCTCTCACCCATACCACATTATTTTTCTAGAAATCTTTCTGAAAAGCATGTCATAATTGTAGTTGGTCTTTTGGTTTGATTTTTTAAAATTTAATAATGTGTGTAACATAGCTAATCTTGCATTTTTAAATTCACTTTTAGGTGTGTTTCTTTATTATTCCACGAAGAGAGAGAAAGACAGAATACCTTGACTATGATGGGCCACGCCATCCAAAATGTCAGCATAGGCAAATTCGCAGACCAGCTGAAAACCATCACGTTCCTGCAAGCAACATCTATCACTTCCTTTTGTTCTTTGCTTTCACATGCATTTGAACCTGGGTACCACCGTCTTTATCATTTGTTTGGATTCTTGGTTTAAGCTGAGTTAGCTTTGGATGCCAGATGGCTTATCCACATCAGAAAAAATGCAGAGCTCCAGAAGAGAGTAATTTACGAAAAGCACTTGCTCAGCGGACCGTGCGGTGCCTTTACAGTGGGCCTGTGTCTTCTTCCTGCACAAAGGAACATTCAGAGTTTACAACTTGTTTTCCGGGCACCGGCTCTGTTCCCCCTGGCTCTTCCAGAAGTGTTTGACTTCTCAAGTAAATACAACTCTTTGTGGTTGCTGCTGCTGTTGTTCAAGTGATATCTATTCCCCCGGTCCTGGAGAACTTTTCAACTAAAACTTTTCCTCTGTTTGCATATGTTGAGTCTGGAGCCTTAGATGCATGCTCGGTAAGACTGGGATAAGGTGCAGGGTGTTGGCAGTACACGCCAATTCTCAACTTGGTACAAGGTTTGTGCTGATGTTGCTTCCTTTTCATTTGAAATAAGATAACTGATATTTTATTGGAGTTCACCAGCTCTCACTCCCAGAACTTTAATGTCCTTTCATAGCTTTTCAGATATCATGACAGAAAGCAAATGAAGGAAATGTGTTTCCCCTAAGTGCTCATTTTTAACTGTTTTCAATTTGTTATTCATTTCCATAGATTTTTAAGATGACATCTTTTTCACTTTCATGGTCTTTACTTAGATTTCACCCCGGAAATTCTCTCTGCTAAGGACGCTCATGGCTTCGGGATGCGTGGTAGCTCTCGGCACCTACATACTGAGTCCAAAGAGGGGGGCGGTTAAGTTTCCAACTTCAGTTCAAGTCATGATCTCACAGGTTTGTGAGTTCGAGCTCTTCTTAGGGCTCTGAGCCTCCAGTGTGGAGGCTGCTTGGGATTCTCTCTCTGTACCTCGCTCTCTGCCACTCTTCCACTCATGCTTTTTCTCTCTCTCTCAAAAATAAATAAATAAACATTAAAAACAAAAAGAGGGTCCTCCATACTGGGGCAACAGAAAACATGGCACTTTCATGCAAGCGAGATGCTTGTCTACTTCTTCATTCTGGCCCCCTTCCCCAGAGCACGGACACACTGGCCTCCTTCCTGTCCCTGACACACACTGACTCTCTGCTACACCGTGGCCCTTGCACTTGCCATTCTTCGGTCAGAATGCTCTTCCTCTGCCTCCCACAGGGCAGCCACCCTCCACGTTCAGGACTCAGCCTCCATACGCATGTGACACGTGACATGTTGCCACCAGTCACAGCCCACTATTCCACTCTGACTCTTTTGCGGTGGCAATGGTGCTTTGGGTAGCTCTTATTAAAATTAAATTACCCTGCGTAATTACTGGGTAGGTGCTCAACATCTTGTCCCCTTATAGAATGTGAATTCCACCCAGGCAGGAAACTTGACCATCCTCTTCTCGGCCGTGTGTGCATAATAATACCCAATATATCATGAGTACTGTGTTCATTGCTTAGATGAATTGCACAGCATCCAAATGAAATGATTTGAAAGGAGATTAATGAAACGATCCAAAGGTAGATATATTTTTGGCTTGATCTGAGGGATCATTAAGAGAAACAAAGATGTCCAAGTTAAGTGTTTGACATGGATTGCTTTGATCTTGCAACTAGAAGGGAACATTCTATTAAAGCTGGATTCAACAAAGGAAGAAGCGTTACCGGTCTATCTCCTCTCATTGCCTTCACTCGCTGCTTCATGCATTCGGCTAAGAAGCACTGGAGCATGTCCTGTGGCCAGATGCCTGCCGGGACCAGGGAATGGTACGAGGGCACCCTATTCCTGTCTTCACCACCTTTGCCATCTAGACACACGATACTTGCAAAGGTAAGGAGGCATACCTGGGGCCCTGGGAGCACAGAGCAGAGTAAGCCACCAGAGATCAAGGTGCACAGAGATGTCAGGAGATGGCTGAGAAGTGCCAGCTATGGGCAGGCATCCAGGAGGCCTACCTGGAGGCAAAAGCACAAGCAGCAGCAGAGCTCATGGGCAAAGGTCCAGACAAGGGGAAAACAGCCCAGGAGCAGGGGTAGGAGCAAGGGACCAAGAGACTGGTGTCCAGACGGGGTCGGTGGCCTGTGCAACCTCCGTGGTGGCTGTGAGCCTCGGTGGGGGCCCAACCTTCCCTCCAGTGTTGAGAAGAAGAGGAAGAATGGTCAACATTAAGCAAACACTCCTTTTTGCCAGTCACCATGGTGACATATGACATACTTGATCCCATTTCATCCATCACGACAGTGTGACAATGTGGGAACCATTATTCACCTCCCTTGATCTATGTGAAACGAAGGCTTTGACAGCTTGGCTCACGGTCCCAAGGTTGCACAGCTAATAAGTGGCAGGTCTGGGCTAGAACTCAGGTCTCTCTCCTCTGGATATGTCAGAGGACTGGACCATGTAGCAAGCTCCCAGATCCAGCAAAAGTCCCCTCACGGTCTCCCATGCAGTGGCTTTCTCTGTACCCAGGCTGGGCCTGGCCTGACCTTGACATGCCTGTACAGGGGGCTCTAGAATGGTTTCAGGTGAGGATAGAGCATGTGCAAAGATGGGGACAAGGAAAGCACCTGATGAAAGAGAAACAAAACCAAGCCCTATACACTGAGAGCAAGAGCGTATGGAAAGCCAAAAGCCCAAGCTGAGTTTGGCACAAATGCTCATCACATTAGAAAAGAATTTTGTTGGGATGTTGTATGTTGTTTTTTTGTGTTTTGTGTCTGGTTTTTGCTTTTGTTGATTTTGATCTGTTTTTTAAATCACTTATTTGTAGCGATACTATGAAAGGTGTACTGTTTGCCTGATAGCTGTCAGTCTCAAATGAGCATCAAAGCTGTTCCTATACTCATAAGTGGTTTCTGGAATCCAAAAGACAAGACTTTCACTAGATATGGCATGCGACTCATCCAAGATGAGGCACCACAAACTCTGGATGGAAGGAGAGGCATGGGAACACGGGGTGGGGCAGAACTGGGAAAATCTGTAACAGAGGAAACAAAAGGATGGGGAGTGGGGGAGAAGGGGGAAATTTTCCCCACATCTGTGAACCGGCTCTATTGGCTCTTGAGAGGTCCTAAGTCGCTTCTTGAGTGAAGTCTGATGTATGAACACATCCGAAATCCTGGTCTGAAACTGAAACCGAAATCAAGGATACAGAGAAGAAAAGCCAAAGGATGAAACCGATGACGAGAAACAACATAGAAAGAAAAGCACATGATGGTGAATAACAGCTTTTTAAATTTCTACCAAGTAATTTTAAAACCATGTGAATTTCATAATCAGGTGGTGGTGGTTCAGATGGAAACACTCATGCTTGGCCACAGCGGTTTCTGGAGGCCATGGTGGACACTGAAGCCTCTCCTTTATGGAAGATGTTCAAGGACACACTGAACCGACACCTGCCTGGGCTTGGGGGTGGTTTTGCTGCCGCCCCAGAGATAAATGAGAGGGCGTATTCAGATGGCTCTCATAACCCTGACTGCCCTTGCATAGAAAGAGATAAATGGGCAATCCATTTTGAGACCCAAAGGGCAGTGCAGTAGAAAACAACCTGAGTGATGAAATCTCACCAAAACCCCCCAGAGAGTCACACAAAAGTGTTTATCAACTTGTGCTTGAAAAAGCAAAAAGAAAAAAAGAGCCATGTAGTTAGAGAGATGTGTACGTGTAGGGAAAAAAATTGAGCCCCCAAATTTTATAAATCATTGTAAAGAACCTAGCTTTCATGTTGTGTGGGGATATTCATTATTAAAAATAACAAACAAACAGGGGTGCCTGAGTGGCTCAGTCCGTTGGGTGCCTGACTTTGGCTTAGGTCGTGATCTCACAGTTTGTGGGTTCGAGCCCTGTGTTGGGCTCTGTGCTGACAGCTCAGAGCCTGGGGCCTGCTTCAGATTCTGTGTCTCCATCTCTCTCAAGAAATAAACATTTAAAAAAATCTTTAATAAAAATTTTAAAAATAACAAACAAAAAAAGAAAGCCCTTGATGATAGGAGAATGTCACGAATCAGAGAACTCAAGTAATCTGGTTTTGTGCTCCTGATAAAATAATTGGTAGGATGCAGTCTTTAAAAAAAAATTTAAAAAGATAGAAATTAATGCTCTGGGAGAAAGGATTATGAGAGATTTTTATTTATTTTTCCAAGTTTTCTTGGAAAAGTTGTATGTTCATAAACAGAGATAAGCAGGAAGGAAGGTATTTTCAAGGAAAAATAAACATTATGGCTCCACATTTGGGCCTTCCACTTCTCAGCCTAATTTTTATCAGTCTCCTAACTATATCAGTTCTTAGGCATCGGGTTTACTCTTGAGTGACAGGACATTTCCTAAGCCGGACCTGGTTCTGCTGAGAACACACAGCAGCCCAACACAAAGCCGGGCCTCCCAGAGGATGCCTGGCCATGTCTCTGGCCCCAGATCCCTGCTCTGAATGCCAATGTCTAACCCACAGTGTGTTTTCCCAAGCCCAGGCGCCTTCTCAGGAGTGGGCCCTTTGCCATGCTGGCTGGGGAGAATCACCGCCCAGCCCAAGCCATTCAGCTCAGACACTGGCCCCTGGCCAACGTCCGTCCCGTGAGCCCAGGGGCTGCCAGTCTGCTGGGGTCAGGAAGCTGTCATGAGCTGGCGGAAGTCTGGAGCACACACGCGCTCACTCTGAGGTCCTCTTATTCTCCTGGTGTTTACAATTCTCTCCAAAAAGACACAATGCTTTCCTAAATAAAATTAGTTGTGGCAGCAAAAGTGAAAAACAAGCCCCTTCTCCTTCCTTCCCGTAGACACAGAGAGCTTCAAGGCTGTCTCCATCAGACTTAGGCAGTCCAGCCTGAGTGCAGGGATGGCCACAAAGGGGAGATCAGAGCTCACCCCCAATGGTGATTCGTTGTCATTGCATTTCCTACAAGTGAAGGAACGTGGCCTCCTGTCAAGTGAGGACTTCTGTGTCTGAAGATTGTAAGACAAGAACGTGTTTGGAAATTCCAAGGGGGTCTGGGAAATCCCAGTGGGTCACTACAGATCTTTATCTCCACTTGGCTCAAGTATTTCCCTGCTCTGGCCTTGGACTAGCTCTAGAACTTCTTGGAGCTTCTATTTGCATCTCTAGAAAATGACAGTAATGATACTAACAGGGTTGGGTGAGGATTGAATACATAGACGTTAACTGGTATATGGAATGCCCTCAATAATTACTGGTTATTATTGTTGTCGAATGATTGTCTAATGGCGATGTTGCAACAAAGAAGCTTCTGGCCAAGGGAGACTGGGACACGGCACGAATGATCGCTGCTCTCCCTGACGACCCAGGTAGAGACCCCGGTGAAGAAAACCAGCCAGTGACCACCATCTTAAGTCATGCCTATCATGAGACCATGACACGGACACTGGGATGAGAACTGGGAACGTCACGTCATCTCAAACGCTCCTCGTTTCATTGAGGACAGAGCATGTGCCAAATGTAGTGCCTGAAGCTACAAGAACAATGGGGCAATTTTGGACAAACCACTTATCATATCTGAAGATCCGTTTCCTCATTTCTAATGTCTGGACCAAAAATTAGACTCTGAAAATAAAAGTTCATTGTCAACAGTGAGGGGACTCCCAGATACACCATGGTAGAACCTTCCACAGGAGTGCGTTCTAAGATCACAACATACGAACCACACGTGAGGCTTCTCAAGGGACCTTGGAAATGTGTGGATGCTGATGCAGGGGCAGAGGGGATTGTCAGGGATGTTGAGGGTGCAGGTGAAAATCCACCCGCCAGGTCCTCACCTCTGCAGTTGGTGATTCAACTGACGTTTCTGGAACACAAACCGTGCACCAACGCCCTACCTGGAGCTTTTGGCTCTCTGCGTACGATGGAGAGAGCTGGACCAAGCAGGACATGACGATATGGGAAGTCATATAGAAGTGAAGCTACCTCCCGTTTTGGAAATAATACTGGTCAGAGAAAAGTGCCACTGATCTAGTGACATGACACTTGATAGATATGTGATGGTTTCTATGTGCACTTCCTGCTGATAACGTGTGCCAGGCCCATCTTTCACTGTGCCGGGCATCTTTGTGATATCCCTGAGTGAGAAGGGTTTTAACATAAGGAATTGCCTCAAAAGAAAAAGGCAAAATCAAATATAATGACTCTCATCAGGATACAGGAATTGTATAGATTCCTTGGAGAACAAGAAACTGTTTGTGTGAGACTCAGGATTAAAAAAGTTTAATTATATTATCTTGTTATATCATCCTGTTTGATTACATCAGCCTTGTAATTATTGCTCAAAATTCAGAAACGTTAAAAGATGAAAACATTCAACTACATTTAAAAACAACAACTTTTTCATGGCAAAAAATAATCATAGGCAAACACAAAAAATGAAGAGCAAACTAGGGTAAAATATTTCAATTCTTAACTTAGACAAAAGATAATTGCCTTAATGTGTAAAGAGCTCCTAGAAATCAATAAGAGAAAGAATAAAACCCAATGGACAAGTGGACAAAGAACAGAAAGAGACATTTCACAGAAAAGGAAGTTCAAGTGGTCCTTAAACATTTAAAGCCATCATAATATGGGCACCTGGGTGCCTCAGTCAGTTGAGCATCCAACTCTTGATTTTGACTCAGGTCATGATCTCACAGTTTGTGGCACTGAGCCCCTCATCAGGCTCTGCACAGACAGCACAGAGCCTGCTTAGGATTCTCTCATTCTCCCTATGTCCCTCTCTCTCTCTCAAAATAAAAGAAATAAAAACTTTAAAAACTAAATAAAATAAAATCACATTTAAAAAAACTCACCATAAAAAAAAATTAAAACTCTTGAGATAGGATTTTCTACCTTTAGGGTTGGCAAAATTCCAGTAGTATTCTGAAGTGGCTCTAACTAGCTCACCGGAACCAATTACTCAACTTTCAGGAATTTAGCAAGCCAGTCGTTAAATACAGTCATTACTAAAGTTTTAATTATATAAACTTATAATTATATTAAAAACAAAGGAAGTAAAACCCAGAATTTCCCGACTATATTACTCTATATCCGTATTACCTATGCCACCTGCGTCTCTTGTGGCTGTGTGGTGAAAACGGCATGCGATGGTGTGCTATTGCTCACCTCTTCCCAAATCCATGGTCAGAGACATCGTAGTGTTTGCACTCAGCCTGAGTGCAAGCAGTTACACCATGCAAATCAGCAGGCGCTACACATCAGGGCTTTTTCACTTTTTGTGTTTTGGGGGGGGTGCTTTTGAGACAGGTGGTTGTTAAACATTTCACCAGCAGCCCCGTGCAGAACCCCAAATGTTAGCAACATCAGAAAGGCCAGAGTGGGAGAGGAGCAAGTACTCTCATTCACCGCTGATGGGGGGGGGGGGGGGGGGGGGGGCAGTACGATAGAACCCCATTGAGGGGCAATTTGGCAATCCGTACCAATGTTAGAAAGAGATTTGCGCTTTGCCCAGCATTTCTCCCCTTCTGAGAATCCATCCTACATCCCCGACTGCGTGTGTGTGAAACGAGGGGATTGTGGGCTTACCCAGCAGGGCGTGTAATAGAGGGGAAGGGTGAAACCAAACAGTCCATCCCGATCCTGGTCCCCTGTGCAGCTGTGACAGAGGAGGGAGAGCTATGGAAAGATCTCTGAGGCCTAGTACATAAAAAAAGCAAGGCACAAAACAGGACGCCTCATTTTCCCTGTCTTTGTTTGTTTGTATTTGCATACGGGAACTGTCAAGGACAGGCGAGTGCTAATTAAAATCAGTTACCAGGTTCAGCAAGTGGTTATGGGGTCTATGGGACAGATGGGAGAGAAACTTGTCTCTGCGTACATTTTAAAAGGGCTTTCAGGGGCGTCTGGGTGGCTTAGTCGGTTAAGCGTCCAACTTTCGCTTAGGTCATGATCTCGCGGTTCGTGGGTTCGAGCCCCGCGTCGGGCTCTGTGCTGACTGCCAGCTCAGAGCCTGGAGCCTGTTTCAGAGTCTGTGACTCCCTCTCTCTCTGACCCTTCCCTGCTCACGCTGTCTCTCTCTCTCTCTCTCTTCTAGAAGTAAATAAAAATATTTAAAAAATAAAATAAAATAAATAAAAGGGCTTTCATTTTTAAACTATGTGACTCTATTCTCTTTTCAAAAATAGTTAAATTAATAAGTCCTCTTTTGGGGATGTGATTTATCCTGACGGAATCTGACACATTCAGCTGTTGCAGCAGCTTTTCCACAGTATATAAACTTTAGAATACTTCGTCAATAAAGAAAAAAATGTATGGATAGATGTTGTGGTCCCTGACACAGATAGGTTTACTGGGAAATTTAGATAAAAGCAAACGTCGATGGAAAATGATTGAAGACCGCGTGTAAGATGTTATTGCTGTTGTTTGGCAATCCCCAGGAATCACAGGATTCATTTTTAGAGGGTCTGAAGGGACCATTCATGACCGCTCTCAGATGTGCTAGGATATTTTGCTGCCCTAGGAGGTGGGAAGCACCAGCGTGGCTTTCTGCTGAGGCGGGAGGCGGAGCCATAAGGTTAGGAAGCTGCAGACAAGGGCAGGTGGTGTGCAAATCCCAGCAGACTTGGCTGCCGTCTCCAGCATCCTGTGAGCCACTCAGGGCCACAGGCTGCTCCCCACTCAGGGGCATGCCACCTGCCACTGTCCCACGCTGCTCACAGCCCAAGCCCAGAGGGAGCGGGAGGATTACTGTATCAGTCAATGATGGAGGTCCCTCCTTTTGTGGACATCGGTGTGACAGTGGCCTTTGCAGTTCCCAAGCAGAGAGGCATCCCCAGCCACACAGAGGGAACTATCTGCCTCTCCAGTGGCCCCTGCTGCCCCACAGTGGGATTCATCTCCTTCTCTTGTCTGCCAAGGTAAGGTCCACATCCTCCCACCTTCTCCTTCACTGCTGTAGCTATTTCTGTGCCTTGAACACATCATGCTTCTTCCTGTCTCAGGGCCTTTGCACTTGCTTTTCCCTTTTCTCCAGACCTTTCTCATGATTCAGGAGTTAAGAGTTTGGGCTCTGGAGTCAGACTAGCTGCCTGTTTCTGTGCCTAAGAAAACCATAGGCTTGTACATGCTCATGGGACTTGGATGTTTCTGGAATAAGCAGTAGACTCCCAACTTGACTAAGCCAGAGCTGGCTCAGCATTTCGCCTTCAACCGACCTACCAAATGGGGGTTGGAGAAGAAAGGTACACGTTCCTGATTTTCTGATTCTTTTTTTATTTTGTTTCGCCTTCGTAAGACAGATTTTACTCTTTTTGCCCTCCTTAATCAGCTAAAGAGTGGTCTTTCCTCAGAGACCTAGCTTCTGCCTTGTGAAATCCCAGGCTGAGAGGAAGAAGGGGAGTCTTGGGCAAAGACTCCCAGGAATTGCCAGCTTCTCTTGAAGTGACAGTAGCAAACACTCCGGGGTCAACTGTCTACCAGATTCCGTGAGGCAGTGAGAGCTTGTCACCCAGCAGGACACTGTACTGGCTGCAGCTGTGGAGCAGCTCACCCGGCAAGGTGCTGTGGACTGGGGAGGAATGGGGGGGGGGGGGCATCACCAAGCATGACAGGACTTCCGGTGTGTTTGGGGGGAGGAAGGATTCTGTTTCCCTTCTGAATAAATAGGTGGAATGTAGAAAACATCAATACCACCAGAACTAAGAGGATATAGGAAGGTTCTGGTAGCCCCGTGAGCCCAGAGCCTCCAGTATTGACAGTCAGGGACTTGACTGTTGAGGCTTTTTTTTAAAACTGATGCCAGTAGGTGATATACATGCAGATAAGGAGGAAGGCTTTTTGTTTGTTTGTTTGTTTAAGTTTATAGTGAGAACGTGGAACAGGAAGAAGGCAGGAGAGGAAGAGAAAGAAACGGTCTCATTGCTTACAGGGTGCATCAGGGTTTAGTGGCTGTGTGCAGACAGAATACTTACGGGATTGTGACACCTACTGGGAAACATCCAGAAGGAGACCGTGGCTGGGGTGTGAAGTCACAAGGGCCACCTCTCACCAAAATGCCAAAGACGGATTCCACTGCCTGTGACTTCCTGACCAGGGAACGAGCTGGACAAAGGAAGGGAGTCCACTGAGGAAGACCAGGTCAAGGTAAGAAGGCAGAGATGACTGGGCACCTGGGTGGCTCAGTCAGGTGAGCGTCTGACTTTGCCTCAGGACATGATGCCACAGTTAGTGAGTTTAAGCCCTGAGTCGGGTTCTCAGCAGTCACACAAAGGCTGCTTCAGATCTTCTGTCTCTCCCCCCGCCTCTGCACCTCCCCTGCTCACACTCCCTCTCTCCAAAATAAATAAACATTGGGGGGAAAAAAAAAAAAAAGGCAGAGATGAGTACCCTTCCTATAACTCAGGAATGCCGAGGCAGCTAAGCTACAGCCCAGACAGGACCAAGGCGGGCAGCTACCGGACTGGGAATTTCAGCAGGATGTGAGGAGAGGAATGAGCTGGGCAGTGGAAACAGAGGAACACAGGGGAGTGTGGAGCCCTGTGGGGGGTCATGTGTAGTCAGGATGGCCTCCCTGGAGGAAGTGGCATTAAAGCCCTCAAGGATATAGTAGATAGGGTATGGCTCCTGGGCAGGAGCTGCAAAGGAGATAACTCTTCTCCCACTTCTTCTCCTCTGCTGGGTGAAAAGTGAGCTGTCCAGGCTTGGATGGCATTTTACCAGATCATTCAGAAAGTTCAGGCAGGTGTGACCTGAGTCAGGGCCCAAGGGAGGGCAGTGAAGCTGCTATGTCATCTAGGCCAGTCTACACGGCCTTCTAGCCCACCTACACCCTCCTCTCAGTGCCGCACCAGACGGAGCCCGCGTTCACGAGGACGCAGCAACAGCACCTCGGCCTGGGCGGACCCAGCAGAGCAAGCCATGCGTGGCCAGAGGACTCACAGTAATCACACCCCTGTGGAGAGACTCTCGCATTGCCCCGGGGAACGGGTCAGTGTCCCTAAGGTCCCTGAAAGTGATACACGCTGAATAATCCTGGAGCTCGTCGTGACACCCCTGGCTCGCTGTCTAACACCGAAGCCTCTTTGTCTATTATCTTAAACTCCATGAACAGCCGACGCCGAGAGCTGCAGTGATGCACCGTGCACTGACCGTGACCTCACCTGAAGACAGGGCAGAGCCCCGGAGCGCCCCCATTTCCTCCAGTCTGGCGAGGTGGGTGCTTGCCAGAAGGAGCAGAGGGTACCCTGGGCAGTGTGTAGTTCTGCCGGGGTGTCACCTCCTCTCCCCACTGAGGCACTGCATCCTGAGGCTGCCGCGGTACAGGGTGTAGGTTTTATACACAGGAAGAACAGACTCTTGACTTCAATGCCTTCAAATTCAGGGATTTTTTAAATATTTAATATATTTTAAAGAATTTTTAAAATTTGTTTATTTATTTTGAGAGAGGGAGAGAGCATAGGAGAGGAGCCGGGCGGGGGGGGGGGGGGGGGGGTTGGGCAGAGAGAGAATCCCAAGCAGGCTCTGCACTGTCAGCACAGAGCCCAACACAGGGCTCAAATTCACGAACTACTACGTCACAACCTGAGCTAAAACCAAGAGTCGGATGCTTAACCAATTCAGCCACCCAGGCATCCTGGGAATTTTTTAAAAAAACACAATAAATCATTTTGGGAAAAAGTATTCCCTGCTTGGGAGAACTATTTTCAAGCATTTAAGAGATGACACGATCAATAGCCGCTCTTAGTTAAATTATTTAATCTGCTCAATAGAAGCAGTAAGCAGAGTGGAAGGCAGGTCTCAAAAGAGTGGGGCCAGAGCACCTGGGTGGCTCAGCTGGTTAAGCGTCCAACGTTGGTTGAGGTCATGACCTCCCAGTTTGTGGGTTCAAGCCCCACGTTGGGCTCTGTGGGGGTGGAGGCTGGAGCCTGCTTCTGATTCTGTGTCTCCCCCTCTCCCTGCCCCTCCCATGCTCATGCTCTGTCTCTCAATAATAAAAACCTTAAAAAATTAAAAAAAAAAAATAAAGGGCTGGGGGGCCTGGAGTCGGGCTGCCTCCAAGGGGCTGTGCCCCAGGGGAAAGCACCCGAGAGTCCCCATCCTGCTCTGTCAAATAGGGATGTCAGGACAGCACATGATAAAATCTCATGGATGTCAACAAACTCTGATGTGTTTACTTAACATATTTATGTTCATGTATAATATACAATAGTGTATATCATTACTCAGAAAAGCATTTGCTCCAATAATGTTGTTGCCACAATTGAACAAAATGTACAATTATTTTATAACTTTAATCATATCCCATTAACATATGACCCACAAAGGTTTTTTGAGGCTCAAATGGAAAAATATAAGTTCATCCAACACTTTGTGACCAGTGCCTGGCCCTCTGTCAACACACTCTTCACTATTAGTAGGAGTAGCAGTGGCATTATTTTTGTCATTACAATTTAACAATGATTTCTGAGTTGTCATATGCATTAGAAAGCATGAAAATTCTATGTCTTCAAACACATTCTAAGTTTCAGAAACGTTTTCCTACAATCCAATCAGCCCTTTCCTCACACTCCCCGAAAGCGTTCTCTCCACTTGTATACATTCTGAGAGCACAGGGCCAGCCTGACAGCCTGTCTCTGGTCACACCTGTGCTCATCCCAAGCTGCTGAGAAGGACCCAGGCTTCCTTCCCTCACCTCCACGCTGTCCACAGACAGCATGAGGGACCAAAGCAGTCAACATGGGTGTGGTTGGAATGCTCCGGGTGTTCAGATGCACCCTGGGCTGCTCGGGACAGGGTCTGCTGAAATGTGGGCTGCCCACAGCTGGTGCCACAGATTCCACATGAGAAAACCAGAGACGATGGCCAACATTTGAGCCTGCCATGGGCCAGCACTGCCCTAAAGCACTTTACATGGATTAACCAACCCATTGAGATGGGCACTATTATTTTTCCCATTTATAAATGCAGAAACAGAGGCACAGAGAAGTTAAGACACATGCCCAGTATCACACAGCTTTTGAATGGTGGAAGTCAGACTCAAACTGGTTTAGAGCCTCTACCTTCAGATCTCTCCACCCCGTTGGCCACAGGAATCAGGGGATTCCCACTTGGAGTCACCGCAGAGCCAGAAAGAAAGAGGGACGGGACTGTGGAGCCTGATGATGAGAGTTGGTGAGAAAGGTTCCCAGGAAAGTCTGGGACTGCGTCATTGGTCACTAGCCTGGTGCATGGTGTGCCTGGGCTGTCTGCTGACCCAGGAGGACACTGAGGTGCAGAGAGGATGAGCCCGCGAGGAGCCTCTGTGGAGTGCCAGTCTTCCAGCCTCACGCCCCCCAGAGGCAACCTCAGTGGATAAAAGAAAATGACCTGCCTTCAACTGCGGATGACAGACCAGCTGAGGGACGAACCTCTGTCACCCGATGGTGGCATATTCCAATCTTAGCAAAAGGGGTGGAAATTTTAAAATCTGGACTTGAGCACTGACCCTGCAGTGCAGTGCTGTTTCATGATCAGAGTGCCCACCGGCTGCTCCGAAATCGGTAGTCAGTTCATTAGATCACCTCTGGCCATTACCTGTGTCCATGGTTTGAAGGTGGCTTCCTGATTCTGGACACAGAGCAGGTTTGCGAGCGAACATATGAGGACCGCTGGTCTGTCCACAGGCATGTAATCAGCAACTTGTGGAAATGATGAATTGACAAAAAGAACACCTTCCTCTCACCCACCAGCCTCCCACTTCTGACGTCCAGAGGGGGGTGACTGGCATCAGACCAGCAGGCTTGCTAATATCTGTAACACATGTGTGCTCAAGTTCAGGAGCTACCAACAGTGTCCACAGTGGATGAAATGCACTATAAATAACCCTTTACATTTTAATGATGACAGACTAGGAGAGCCAGTGACTTCCTCATAACAAACTCGGTAGTGTCTGAAGTCACACGCCCTCTCAGATCCACCAGAAATCATCTAAGCTACCCAAGCTGTTATTTTGGCGATGGCTGACAACAACCAGGATCAGTTACCTAATTTTCAGGAGTCACTGCACACAGAACCTGGGGTCGTTTGAGCAAAAGGTACTCAGCACTGCAAGATAGCAGGAGCAGAGCACTGAACCAGGTGTGAGCCCCTCTGAGTGCGGGAGCCCAGCAACCGTACAGGCTGAGCCCTGTCTGTCTCAAAGCGTCAGAAAGGTTTTGTGCCTCTCTTCAAAGGCTTCCGTCCCCTGCTCATTCCCTAGGAGGCATTCCTCTGAGGACTGCCCAGGGAGCTAAGCAGGCATATTGACAGACAGACGGAGAGACCCACGCCTCCTGCTCCGGGTCTCCAAGACGCTCTCACAGCTGCCTGACTGCAGATCTTTTAACTCTGCTTAATCTCGCAAATACAGAACCCTAAGTCCATGGACCTAGTACAGGCTGACACGGCGCAGCACAAACCACCAGAACTGCCTCCAGCAACTGCAACATTGTGATCAAATCAAACCCAGAAAGTCTTGGGTTAAAATGCTTCCTTGCCCTGCCCGCCTTTCCTTTTTACACTTGTGCCTCTTAATGAAACAGGATCTTTTCCATATGTGATTAGTTTTCCCTCTATTAATAAAAATATTTAAAAGCACTGGATTCGTAGCACTTTCAGTATTGACAGAAGTTTGGGATTCCTGGTCAGCTACTGCTCAAGTTCCATCTAGAATATACACCCAGGGCTGAGAGCTCCCTCTTTTGCAATCAAATTCCTATAGCCAGGGAGTGCCAATTCTGTTCTTGCCACAGGGCACAGGAAGTGTAGACCTCGACTGGGGGCAGGTCAGATGCACTGCTCAAGGCTGCTTTTTGAAAATACATCTGAATTAGATTTTCAGCGAGTGCCATTCTCCCCACCCCCATCAACATCCTCCCTACGGGAAACCACACACTCACTCACAATGTAGCTTCCATTGCTCAAAACATGTTTTGGGCACCTAACTGGCTCAGTCGGTTAAGTGTCTGACTCTTTGATTTCAGCTCAGGTCATGATCTCACGGTTTGTGAGATCGAGCCCCATGTCGGGGATTGACACGGGGATTGGGATTCTCTCTCCCTCTTTCTCTGCCCCTCCCCTGCTTGTTCTCTCTCTCTCAAAATAAATAAACATTAAGAAAAACATTTTTTATTTACCTTTGGGAAAATGCCTCAAAACTGTGGCCTTTCTCATCAGTGTCCTAAATGATGGTATATTGTCCTCTGAAGGCAGATTCGCTTTCTAGAAACAATCTAAAGTTGTTTAAAGTCAAACAGTAAATTAAAGAGAGGCCAGGAATACGAAGCATGTCTGTTCCCAGCCAGCTGGGGCCCTTGTGGGCCATCCTGGGGCTTCAAGGGAATTTAGGGAACACAGGTCCAGATCAATTCTGGGCCAGGTCCCTTCAGGGCTTGGTTAGATTAAGTCTATGTTGCTCAAGGGACTTCTCTGAAGAAAACAGCACTTACTTTATTGTACACATTTAGGGATGTTTGTAAATAAATTCTAATTCCCTTGGTCTATAATAATATTTCCTGTGCGTAAGAACATTTAGCTTTCATATTCTTTGCAGAACAAGTTAAGGCTACTTAAAATTTTTTTCTCTCAGTAAAACGCACACACACATACACACACACACACACACACACAGCAAAGAAGCTTAAACAGACTAAGAGTCTTTTTTTTTTTTTTCTTCTAGGGCAAGTAACTTTCTCACAGCAAATCTGGTAATTTCTGAAGTCCCATGAGCACTTCTGTTCAGATCATGTTTCTTCAGACCGTGTTGGCCATCCTACAGAGTCAAGAGCAACAGTCTCAGAGCTCTGGCCCCTTTCTGTCTGGGGCTTAGGATGTTCTTTTCCATTCCTTTTATCCACCGTGGGTGGGCAGGCAGGGGGCTGGGGAAATTGCTAAAGAGGAAGAGAAGGCTTATCCTGAAGCCAGCCCCGGAAACGTGGACTGAAGATCATCTAAAAAGCATGAAATCAAGGCCTGGGTTTTCTCTTTCCTTTGCAGGGACTTTACTTATGTAAGCAAGATCTCACAGCGCTGGCTCTGACCCGCATCTGTCTTGTTCACTATAAAAGCCGCAGGGGAAAGTGGGGAGCTCAGGAGCCCCAGAGATTTCTGGGGAGTTTGAGGGCGGCAGCCATGCACATGTGGCCTGAGCCTGCCAGGCAGCTTGAAATGGGGGCCAGAACATGAGCAACGATCAAGGCTTTTGCCAATTTACTTGTTTGAATGATTGGGACAGACGTTAGCCACTCATGTAAAAAGGAATTAATCACCAGGAACTCGCTGGAGGCCATCCTCTGTCCCATCTCACATGGTTTTGGCTACTTTCTGCTCCCAGCCCCCTGGCTGGCTGTTCTAAGGCCTGGGCCAGGTACAAGTGGAAGGCCCAGAAAAGAAATTCAAGGTCTGGGACTGGCCAGAGCATCGACCGCGGTGTGGGCAGCCGTCACCGGCTCAGGAGGCCACAGGCAGTGGTGCAGGACCATCACGTGCAGGCCACTTCTGAAGGGCACCTTCCTCTCCCTTCCCAGGCCTGGTCAGTTTGCATGAAGCCATTTTTCTGTCAGGTGGCAGGGCACTGCCTCAGGAAAGGGCTGCCTTTCTCTAATTTGTGCAGAGACCCTGTATCGGCTAGTGGCTCTGACTTTGGCCAGCTATTGCCAGGTAGCTGAGAGTGGCGAAGAAACACACCACCTCCCGGGACGAAGTAAAACCTGGAGAGGAAGGGAAATGTAAGCCGAGGACAGAAAGTGGGCAGTCCAGGGCTAATACGGGAGCTTCACAAGGTCATCAGGGGCTGATCAGCCCAAACAAACACGCTTCCCAGCTAGGAGCCAGAGCCTTCACCTACCCCTGCCGGCTGACTTATCCTGAACAGTTGATACATATTTTCTCCTCTCAGAGGAGCCCCTGGGAGATAGGTGTGACACTAATACTCATTCTGCATCTGAAGACACAGAAGCACAGGGGCTTAAGGAACCCGGATTCATCTAGAGAACACATCTGAGCTCCATTTGTCTTTCAGCTCTCCGGTCTACACCGCATGACCTCCTTATTCAGAATCACCTGTGCTTCCAGCCACCCTATCCACATCCCAGAAAGGGGGAGAGAGGAGGGACAAAACAGGAATGGTAGTGTCCAGCTAACTCGCCTCCCCTAAGGGACCTCCTCAGAGTTCCCACACAACACTTCCTCTCTGGTCACTTCCAGCTGCAAAGGCAGCTGGGAAGTGTAGTGTTCAAGCTGATGCACGGCCAGAACCACAGGGCTCCATCCCTGCCCTGGTGCCTGCCAAGCACTAGCCCTTTTCCATTTCCCTGGTGCGTTAATTTATCTCCCCTTCTCAGTGGCCACAGAGACCATGGCCAAATGATGTGGAGGGGATCCAGCCTACGAAACACAGCATACGAAATCCCACTGGGAAAAGTTTGGTCTCCCCTTTTCATGAGCCAGGCAAACTCTGGACCTAGGTAATCCTATTAGACGGGAACAAACACAGGAAGTAAGCAGAGACATTTATTGATCTGAGTGCTCCTACATGTGTTTTTGTTTTTTGTTTTTTGTTTTTTTTCTAACTCCTCAAGACAGATATGAGAGAGAAGCAATCACACGCATTTTGCATACAGGACACCAGAAACTCCAAGACAGAAGAAGCAAGTCTCCCCAGAGGCATATTGGTGGGGTTGGGAGTAAAATACAAGGGCAGTCCTGACTCCAAAACCGATCCTACTTTCGGAGGTTAAAATAAATTCCCGTCATAGTAACTAAAAAGAATTTATTATTTCACCTAGGTTGGTAAAACTGGGAATTTTAAAGCCACTGCAAGAACTGTAAATGGTGGCTTAGTGCATAGAGCAGCATCAGAGACAGCGAGGTAATAGCTTAGCTAGTCCGTCCCAAACACAGGGACCCCGCGAGGACATTTTGGCTTTCTCCTGAACTCAGTTATTAAAATCAAAGTGGATATCTAGGTGTCTTTTTTTTTTTTTACTGTCAATTCAGCGGCTTAAACATGAAGGAAATATTTATATGAAGTCATGAACAGAAGGGAAATGTTTGTTATTACTGTATTAAGGAAATTAGGTCCCTCAAGTGCTGGCTCAAAAAATACTGACACTCAATAAAAAAAAAAATTCCTATTTTTTTCCCACAAATTTCTTTACGTCCTCACAGCCACCCTCTTACCTCCTTAGTCGGGGGACGTTAGGCCTATTTGCTAAGAAGCCAAGGAAATGGAATAAAGGCTTTGGAGTGGTCACATGCTCTTCCCCAGGCTCAACAAGCCAGCCTCACTCCATCATCCGGACTCTGGGACCACATCCTTTCTACCCTGTAAAACTGAAGGGGCGCCCGCAGGGGAAGCATCCAACAGTCAGGGGACAGCGGCACATCTGGCCACGAGCCCCCGTGGCCCACACTTGCAAACTCTGCATCCAGAACCCTTGTGTCCCTCCCTAGGAACTCAACAGCATGTCCCAGTGATGAAAGAACATGTCCTTCCCAAGGTCACCAGGTCCAGTGCCGGGCCCTCTTCCCTCACCTTCCTGGAACGCTGATGCTTTTAACACATAATGCAGTCCTTTCTGCTACACGCATCTTTCTCCCTCTGTCCCTCCTCGCATGCTGCATCTCCCCTGTAGTTGCCTCCTGTCACTTCCTGCCCAGGAGCCAGAAGCCAAGATGATAGTACTGGCTCAGGCCAGGCCCTCCAAACTTCTCACCCCGTACCCGCTCTATAGGGGAACCCAGGTTCCTTAGCCCATGTGTGCCTCCGTTTCTTGGGAGGCACACCTGCCTCATAGGGTCTTTTCTAGGATGAGGTCACCCGTGTGAAATATTTAGGATGATGGCAGATCTACAGGGATAGGTGCCAGGTGTTATCACGAAGGCACCGGCTCCTACCTGGGAAGAGTTTCACTTCGGGCAACTTACCCAAACTGACGCAGCAGTCTCCTCGCTCGGCTCCTCACTTCCACTCCAATCCGTCCCCTCCCACACAGCTTCTGGAGTCCGACACAGATCACAACACTGCTCCACTGAAAATCCTTCCATGATGCCCCAATGGTTGCCGTATTGAACCTGAACTCCTTACTTCGGCTGTTTTACGATACCTCGCACACTCTTGCCCTGCCCATCTCTCTACCCACGTTGTGTTATCTCCACTTGCTGAGTAGCTGTAGCCACACCTTCAGTGTGAGGCACATTCAGTGGTGCCTTGGGGCCTTTGCTCAGGCTATGCCCTTCCTCTGTGCCCACCCACCTCTCCCACAGCCCAGTCATTCTCATCCTTTGCCGTTCAACTTATGTGTTGCCCTCTTCACAGGGGGCTTCCCTCATAGTCTATAGAAAGTAGATCCACCCCGTCCCTCTTATGTACTAAATATTTGTGCACCCACAAATCTGTAGATTGAAGCACCCATTACAAGGCTGGGAGACAGGGTCCCATAGGGAGGTTTTTGAGGCTAAGTGGGGTCATAAGGGTAGAGTCCTGATACAAGAAGATTAGTGTAAGGACACTAATAAGAAGAGACAGGAGAACTCACTCGTGCCCCGCCACCATCGTGCGCAGACACACTGGAGGCCAGGTGAGTTCACAGCCAATGACAGTCTCCCTCGAGCCATGAAAAGAGTCCTCAAAATGAGACCTACCTTGCCCACACCTTGACCTTGGACTTCCAGCCTCCAGAACTATAATAAATAGATATCTATTGTTGAAGCCACCTGGTCTGCGGTATTTTGTTATGGCAGCATAACATGGCTCAGACACCCCGTTCTCATTCTCTGTCAATTGTTTACTTCCTTCAAGGAAGGAAGGCCCCATCTGTAACTACAGCCACTGGCCACTTACAGATTCTGTGCCTATATCCTGCCACTGGAATATAGCGCTGCAGTAACAAACAATCACCTGCCCCAGACATACCACAGTGTCTGGCATATAATAAGTATCCACCAAATTAAAGGGTCCACCAAAAACTGTATGCCTCCCGCCAAGGAGAAAAAGGATCGAATCGTTCCCCGAGGACTAGATGAGCATCTCTAACCATGGAATCACTATTCCCAGGACAGACTCCATATTCACCACTACGTTACAAACATTGATCTATTTCTCAGTTAATCCCCCACCTTGTTCCAAAGTGAATTTAAGCCAGCTTATCAAAATACAGAAAATGCAACAGGATAAACAATCAGGGAAGAAATGATAAGGAAAATAAGACAAAGTCCCTCAGGCGGCCGCAAGCTCTGTGGGCACCTGCACACTGTGGGCACCCGCAAGCTCTGGGTGCGCCAGCTGCCATCATGAAGGAAGTGGTCCAGGCAGCATCGCGATTCAGCTGTCCATTGGACATGAAGACAGCATCATTTGGAGGAAGCAGCTCCTACTAGAGCTGACCCATGGCGACTCCCCACCTGGTCCTCCCTTAGCACCGCTCCCGTCCCCTGGTGGACGAGTCATGAACAGCATCCTTGAGGAAGGCACAGGAAAGGCTCTTCTTGGGGCCGCTCATCCTTCTAAGCTGCCTCAAGGCCAGCACACAACCCCTCACGGCGCAGCGTGGGACAAGCTGTTCTAAGGGTAGCAAAACAGTGAGTGCGACGATGTGCCCCGTGCACCTATGATTTCCTCTCTCTGTGCATCTGGCACCCCCCTCAGGTAAACTACCCTCTGTGAAACTCAGAGTGGCTGAAGAGTGTCATGATGTGGAAGATCGGAGCAGGATCCCTTAGAGGCAGTTCAAAGCCCAGGCGTGCCAGAGTCACTGCAAAAGCAAGCTGCCCATGTGCAGGGCAACCTTTAGACATGCAGCTCCCCTCTCAGCCCAGAAATGCGTCCTTTTCTTCCCTCTGCCCATTGCTGCCTGTGAGACGGATGCCCACCCTCCCTCATTATACCATAGAGTCATCCAGGTCTTTACAAAGCCAACCCTTACCGTTATCGATGGCTGAGAAAGTGGGTGGTTCTAGCATAGGTGATAGATTTGCAGCAGATACACCTGCAGACGTTGCCGTGGACCCAATGTCACTGGAGCAGGTGAGCTCTGCAGATGATCAGACCCCTCCCGGCACGGAGTCCTGCCCTGAAGATGATCTCCTACCCCAGCGCACACCTAACAGGCTGTGGTGACAATTACATTTCCTCTTAAGCATTTCAGACACATTCTCTACTTTAATAGCCTGGACTTTCTATCGTCCAGACAAGTTGAAGAACTTGTGCTCTGCAAACAGTTGGCTGTCTCAGACCATCTTTTGCCCTTGGTTGCTTTTCCGACATGCATTTTTTTGTCCTCCTGGGGAATTCCTCTGCCGGCTCCAGCTCCTCGGTCCTGAACTTCACCCCTGCTGTGTGCTTGGAGCTTCACCTCCTGCCTCACGCTCCAGGCATCCACCAGGAAGCAGCAGCCTGCAGCAACGCCTGGTCCCCTGTGTCTGTTCCCCAACTTACCCAGATACACGGAGTTCGAAAGGGCCCTAAAGGAAGCAATGACCTCAGATAACCCACCCAAAGGCGTTCACAGCCAGATAGACATGGAAACAAACAGAAATACTAAAGATGTCCTTTGGGCCATTTCTATTTTATTTCAGACTTCCCTAACTTCACAAACCACATGATCTACCCCTTGTCTGCATATCCTATAGATTTATTTTTTAATGTTTTTTATTTTAATTTATTTTTGAGAGGCAGAGAGAGACAGAGCATGGGTGGGAAAGAGGTAGAGTGAGAGAGAGACACAGAATCCGAAGCAGGCCCCAGGCTCCGAGCTGTCAACATAGAGCCTGACAAGGGGCTTGAACTCACGAACCATGAGATCATGGCCAAAGCCAAAGTCGGACACTCAACCGACTGAGCCACCCAGGAGCCCTTATTTCCTATAGATTTAATCTCAACTGCAATCAAGCTTCTAATCTAGAAACTGGAAAACCATTCTGCCAGGCAAGAGAGGTCTCTTTATTTCTCTGAGATTCTAACCTTGCCAACAAGTCCTTTCCTGTCATTCCCTGACTTACTTCTCTCACTATTTCCCTTCTTCTAATAAATCTTTCTTCCTAGTCCCTTGAGTACCTGGCCTGCCTGATAGTGTTTCATTCCCTTCCCAAGAGACACTATCCAGACTGGTGAGCAGAGCAAGATAAGAGCTGGGGCTCTGGAGCCTGACTGCTGGGTTTCATAATTCTGCTCCTGCTACTGACTACCTGTGCAACCTTAGGTATGTTGCTTCACTTCTCTGTGCCTCCATGTCCTCAGATTTAAAATTGAGGTTAATGACAGTGCCTCAATCAGAGGTTATGGGATGATTAAATGTGTTAATATACATAAAGTTCTTAGAACTGTGCCTTATGAACCAAGAGCTCTAAGAGTGTTTGCTACTACTATCAAATTATGCTGCTGAACAGGAGGTTATGAGAGGGAGCCTGACCAAACTGTTGTCCTCGCATGAAAGAGGCTGACAAAGAAAGAAACAACTTTAATGCAATTTAGAAACAAAGAGAAGTCAAGGAAAAGCCGCAGGCCATGGGAACACAAGGGAGTAGTCAAGTCCGCAGGAGAATCTAGAAATACCCCATGGTGGAATAGCCCAGGGGCAGAAGGAGCAACCTGGTGAATTTGGGGCATACTAGCTCCCCATTGCTGCATAATAATGTAACCCAAAATTTAGAGGTTTAACCACAACAAACATTTAGCGTCTCATAAAATGCAGGTGCGTCAGGAAGCCCGGAACGCCTTAGCTGGATGTCTGGCTCAGGGTGTGTCCCATCAGACTTCAGGCAGACGTCAGCAGGGGCCGCAGTCATCTGAGAGCCCGAATGGCACAGGAGGGTCCACTTCCAACAAGTCACATGCACGTCACTGGCACATGAATGCTGACTGTCGGCAGGAGGCCAGGGTTCTTGGCGTGCGGCCCCCTCCAGAAGGAGCTGCCTGAGGATCCTCACAAGGGCGGCCAGCCTCCCCCAGAGCAAATCATCCATGCTGTCCACACAGCATGGCAGAAGGGTTAAGGGCTTGTATGACCGACCTCAAGAGTCATACTGTCTTTCCCACAACACCAGTTGTCCAGGACGGCCTGTGGGAGGGAATACAGAGTCGAGAGTCCCCGGGGGCCGCCTGGAGGTGAAGCCCAGGGATGTGCTATGCTATGCCCCGCTTGGGGAAGGCTGGATGGGGATCCACGCGACACCCCGGGCCACCGGGACTTTGGTGGCCCCTTCAGACATGGCTTTGGCATGAGGGGAAATTATATACTGTCTTTTTTAAAAAATATTTTTTTTGATGTTTATTTTTGAAAGAGAGAGAGAGACAGAGTGAGAGCGGGGGAGGAGCAGAGAGAAGGAGACACAAAATCCAAAGCAGGCTCCAGGCTCTGAGCTGTCAGCACAGAGCCCGAGGCCGGGGCTCAAACTCATAAACTGAGAGACCATGACCTGAACTGAGGTCAGATGCTTGACCGACTGAGCCACCCAGACGCCCCTCCCAGCTTCCTTGTAGTCAAACAGGGGTCATGGCCGTTAGTTCTGGCAGAACCATGAGGGGCAATGACACACAGGAAAGAGGCTCACACGTGTCTCCCCTCAATGCAGAGGTGGAGGAGACCTCATGTTCCAGACTGTTCAGCCTAAAGTACACGGAGCTCTTACCAGCCTTGCTCCCGGAGTGGCAGCATGGAAGAGCATGTCCCACTTGTTGGACAGACACCACTCATGATCGACCAACCTTTGTTCTGTTAAACTATTGAGATTATGGGAATACCTGTCGCTGCAGCAAAACTTAGTCTATCCTTGCTGGAATGCTGGAATCAAAGCGGGAATAAGCCTTCACCGGCAACTTCAGGGCTCACAAGTATAGGTTGTGGGAGATTGTGCGGGTGTATGTGAAATGATGCAAGGGCACACACCTTTGGGGATGTGTGGCCATGTCCCTTCTTACAACCAGAAGCTGAACACTTGAGAGGTGATGTCAGTGGGCAAGGAAGATGCAAGAAAGCAATGCATAGAGACAATGTCAGATCAAGAACTAACCACATCTGGGGTGCCCGGGTGGCTCAGTCGGTTGAGCAACTGGCTCTGGCTCAGGTCATGATCTCCCAGTTGGTGAGTTCAAGCCCTGCATCGGGCTCTCTGCTGTCAGCGCAGAGGCTGCTTCAGATCCCCTGTCTCCTTCTCTCTCTGCCCCTCCTCTGCTCATTCTGTCTGTCTCTCTCTCTCTCAAAAATAAATAAACATTTTAAAAAAAGAACTAACCACATCTGTCAATTCAATCACCAAAGACACCTTGAATTTGTCCACTCCTCTCTGACTCCATGGCCACCTTCTGAGTTCAGGCTCCTTGACCTCCTGCCTGGTCTACTGTGACAGCCCTGACTGGTCTCACTACTTCTGTCACTTGACCCTCCCACCCCCGATCTCTTCTCCATGCAGAAGCCAGAGCAAGTTTCTTACAACGCAGATCTGTTTCCATCACTCTCCTGCTGAAATCCTCTGTTAGAAACCCAGTGTTCTCGGGCCCGGCCCCTGCCTTTCACAGCAGCCTTGTACTACCTCTAACCTCCCATGCTGCGCCCCACCCGCCTCCGTGTCTCTGACTCGCCAAACCGCTTCCTCCCCCAGGGCCAGTACAGGCACTGTTGGCCCTGCCTGGGACCCCTTCCCCGCCCCCATACCTCCCAAGGCACCCTTCAGACATCGAGTGCCATTATCTCAAAAAGGCTCTCCCCGACTGTCACCCCCACCCCATGTGACTAGGTCAGTCACCTTGCTGTCAACTCTCAAAGCGCCCTAGACCCATCGCCACCATTATAATGAAATACCAGTTAAAACAGAAGAGGTAATTGGAGAGCTTACACTTTCCAGGCTCACCCGGGCCCTTACCTGGAAAGAAGCTGTTCCAAGTAGGGGCAGAGTGCTGTGACAATGATGAGAGTGCATTAGCCCTCCAACGCACACACGTGTGTCCCCACACAAACAGAACGCATGGCCCCCACGGGAAGCAGAATTTGGCTGCGAAGGCAAATCTCCATCGCTCTCCCTGGTCTTCTCAAAGCAGGTGTCAGAGAGCAAGGCTCTCTCTAGAGCCTGGGGGCACAGCACACCCAGTGACATGGTGACGCCACTCGCCCCAGCACCTCCCTTCCAGGCAGAGAATCTTCCCTCCTTGCAAAGGGAAGGGATCTCTTCCCTCCCCTGCCCCGCCTGCCCCAGCGGCTTCAGGTGGCCACGATGGAGTCGGGAACAATGCAGACGCTCCTGGGAGAGCTCTGAATTTCGGAGCACTCTGGCCCTGAGCTCAAGTCCAGGACTCATGTTCCATAGGCACACTTTATCACTCCCTGGCGGGAGCCGGGTTTCCATCCTCATCATGCCCAGGGGAAGGGGCGACGTGCCCAGACTCCAGCCGCACGACGTGCATCTTTCTTCCTATAAAACAACTCCAAGCACCCGAGTCACGCATTTTATCAGAAACCATGTGCTCGGTGATTTTTAAATATCCCCTCCAGGATACATATATATTTTGCCAAGAAACCATCAATTGTAAATTACCTCCCGTTCCAAGGGCCACGACAAGGTTACTGTCACCATGCGAGGCGTTCGTGTAAAATTCAAAATGTCTCACACTTTATCTTGAAATTTTACAAAATTGATTGATCTTTATAGCCACAAAAGACAAGAAGAAATATATTTTAAGCTCATGTCTTTTATCACAGACCCAACTGGCCACGTGACGTGGCTCAGTTTATCATCAGGTCCAGTTGCCAGTGTTCCTGGCAACTTTGAAACATGTTGTTCTGCCTTTGACTTCTCGTGGTTCGGGCACTCTGGGAGTTGACTAAGTAACTCTGATTTCAGGACCAGAACGAAGAAATGGTTTAAGTACTTTTGCAGCTCATTGGAAAGAGAGTTTGAGATGCACTTGAGGAGATTGTTAAGGGGAGGCCACAGAAGCCTAGGGGAGGCTGCGAGCACTCCCCAGATTTATGTCTCTTTCCATATGGGAATACAAGGGAGATTCTCTCTGCCAAAGAGACACCCACACTCCCCACTGGGCATCTGCTCTGTCGGGGAGGTTTGAGAAGATAGTATTTAATCGTGCCTCCATTTGCCAAAGTAGAAGTTATTACTGATAAAATGGAAAAGGATGTTTTGGGCTCTGAAAATATCCTCAATGTCATTTACCATTAAGCGAGTATAAACAAAACAGTTCTCTCTCTCTGGGCATGGAATTCAGCCCCTATTCGTTACAAAAGCAAGAGGTGGGTTTTTTGTTTTGGTTTGTTTTATTTTTAAAGTTTATTTATTTTGAGAGAGAGAGTGCATGCACAAGTGGGGAGGGGCAGAGAGAGAGGGAGAGAGAATCCCAAACGCGGGGCTCCAACTCACAAACCATGAGATCATGACCTGAACCGAGATTAAGAGTCAGAGGCTTAACCAACTGAGCCACCCAGGCACCCCCAAGAGATGGGTTTTTTAATACCAATATTTATGGAAAGAGAACAAGCACCTAGAGGGGACAAACTCAGTCTGTTCTGATGTGACCCATGTCTAATTTGGTCAAGGATGCAGCTTTCACTCCTTCAGGTCTGCATGAGCCCTTGGTCATGCTTCCTATGTCTCTCCTTTCTCCTTCCCGTCTCCTGGCTCCGCGTACTCTGCCACCCAGCTAACCCCCCTTAACCTTGGTTTGGGGACAGGCCACCTCTAGGCTTAAACACCTTGTAGGCTACTCACGGCCGGGACCCAGAAGACAAAGTTGAATCCCACCTGTTTACAAGGCAGAAACCCTCTCTGTCTAGGCACGTCTGCAGTCTTCCATCCCATCATGAGATTTCTGCTCCCAGCTACCCAGTGAACCCCAAACACACCGCGGCTTCCAGACTTTGCTTACAACAGCCCCGCACACAGAATACTTCCCAGTTCTTTCTAAAATCTCTCCATGTGTCCAGATGCAGAGGAACCCCCGCCCTCACTGGATGAGACCGTCCTTGAACCTCTAGACCACTCCTGAGGTGTCATCCAAGGCAGCGCTCTGGGCTCCTGGCCTCTCCCTGCTCCATCCTCTGTAACTCGTGTTGGGCACTCTGTGACTCGTTTCTGTGCATGACACCTCCCCCTCACAAGACTGTCCCCTTGAGGGCAGGTACCATGTCCCACATTTGATTATCTTCACTAGGATCTAACCCAGTGCTTACAAAGAGTAGGTACTGAATAGACAGGTTTCGAATAGAACTAAACTTATTTGCAAAAGCAAAATATTCAGGCTGTAAGCTGGAGGGGGGGAATGATGCCAATTTATCTACTTCATAGAATTGTGTGGAAAGTTTATACATGTCAGTGTTTTGTTTTTTACTTTATATATTTCTTTTGAGAGAGAGAGAGCATGAGCAGGGGAGGGGCAGAGAGAGGGGAGAAGAGAGAGAGAATATCAAGCAGGCTCCACTCTGTCAGCTCAGAGCCCATCCCAGAGCTTGAACTCTTGAACCGTGAGATCGTGACCTGAGCCAAAACCAAGAGTCAGACACCCAGCCGACTGAGCCACCCAGGCACCTCACATGTCAATGTATTTTAGAGTCCCCACCTTTACTGACGGTCTGGGGATGGGCTGCTGAGAAGAGGATGTCTGGCTACATGAGTGGAAGAGATGTCACATGTCAAGAAATGACCGGTCCCTCCCTTGTGTCTCTACTAATACCTTTTGTGTCCCCCTTTCTCTTAACGCATGCTTGAATAAGAGGCGGCTGGCTTCTCGTCTGCAGGATCTCAATGATGACATAGTGCTGAGGTCCCAGGACCTTCTGGCACATAGAAGGAAGAAGACAGGCAGGGGACTGGCTTTCTCCAATTGGGGTGAATCCAGCTTTAGTCTGAGGGCTATGAGAATTCATATGTATCTGGGTTTCTAAACCCACCCAACAGAGGCTGGAAAACACCCCATCTCTTTTTGGCACAGCTGGTGTGTCCCTGCTCTCATTCAGCAGCCAGTCATTAGTGGCCAGATTCAAAACCCAGCATTCACAGCTCTCTCCTCCATCCCAGGAGGGCCAGCCCCTTTGGAGCAGAAAAGTAAAGCCTCTGTCTTATTCTGCTCCAGCTGCTGTAACAAAATACTACAGACCGAATGGCTTAAACAACAGACATTTATTTCTCACGGTTCTGGAGGCTGGAAGTCCCAGATCAAGGTGCCAGCAGGTTCAGGGTCGGGTGAGAGCCCTCTTCCCGGCTTGCAGATGGCCGCTTTCTCACAAAGCAGAGAGAGAGGGCTCTAGTCTCCTCCTCTTCTTATAAGAGGCCCCACCCACATGACCTCATCTAAACCTAATTACTTGCCGGTGGCCCCATTTCCAAATACCCTCACATGGCGGGTTGGGCTTCAACGTAAGGATTTTGCTGGGACACGCGACATACACTGACATCACAACAGCCTTCTTTGAGCCTGTGCTTTTCTGTCATCTCTCAGCAGGGCCCTATGGCAGAGACATGCCTCACAGAGAAGCCAGAGAGGCAGAAGGATGTCTCCACTTTGCTATGTGAGGGAGCAGCAAGCCTGTGAATACTCTCCTTAGCTTCCTACCTGGTGGTCGGAAAGGAACCAGGAGCCCAGACCAAAGCACTTCTTGGCATAAATAGCAGGCAGTCTCTGTGCCAGAAAGAGTGAGGAGCAAGTAAGGAAACCAAAGAGAAAGGAAGAAAGCCAGGAAAGAAAAGACCGCTATTAAAAACAAATTCTTCAGAGCCACCTGGGTGGCTCAGACTGTTGAGCATCTGACTCTTGATTTCAGCTCAGATCATAATCCCAGGGTCATGAGATCAAGCCCCTCATCTGGCTCCACGCTGAGCATGCAACCTGCTTGAGATTCCCTCTCTCTCTCCCTCTGCCCTTCCCCCAGCTTGCATGTGTGCTCTCACTCTCTCTCTCTCTAAAAAAGAAAAAAATTCATTTCATTTTATTTAATTAAAAAAAAACAAGAGTTAAGTGTCTGACTTCAACTCAGGTGATGATCTCATGGTTCATGAGTTTGAGCCCCCACATTAGGCCTTCTGCTCTCAGCGTGGAGCCTGCATCAGATCCTCTGTCCCCCTTTCTGTCTACCCCTCTCTCTCCAAAATAAAAAACATTTTATATATATATATATACATATGTAAACAAATTCTTCACAGTGTGACTTGAAGAAGTCTGTGACTAAGACAGGCACTTGCAAGGATCCTCAGACAGCACAGAATGCTTCCTCAAATGTGAGATGCTCGGATATGGAAAAGGGCCGACTGGCAACCCTCCACCAAATGAGCCACTGTTCATGGTCAGAAATGTTCAGATCTCCTCCTGTATTAGCACGCTAGGGCCATGGTAACAAAGCACCACAGATGGCTGGCTTCAGTTCTGGAAGCCCAGGATCAAGATGTCAGCGGGGTCCTTCTGAGGGCTGTGAGGGTGAGTGTGTCCGTGCCTGTCTCTTCTCTCATGCGGGTTTGCTGGCAGTCTGTGGTGTTCCGTGGCATAGATGCACCTCTCGATCTCATCCTTTATGTTCACATGGCACAATCCCTGTGCGCGTGTGAGTGTGTGTGTCCACCTTCTCCCTTTGTGTAAGGACACTGGTCATACTGGATTGGGACTCACGCTAATACCTCATCTTAACTTAATTGTCTGCAAAGTCCTTATTTCCATCCAAGGTCACATTCATAGGTATGAGGGGTTAGGACGTCAACATCTTTGGGGCTCAACCCACAACACCTTTCAAATGTAACCCATAACGCTGCTCAAACATAAACACGCCCATGGAGAGTATCAGTGAACTGGATGAGAGGCACAGATACAGATGGATGACAAGGGCTCCTCACATCTGGGCACAAGGGGGAGGCGGTTATGAAGGACAGCGAAATGGCACTGATGCATGAGGACTAAGGGGTGAGACCCCAACTTGGTCTTCAACCCTGAAAATGCCCCACCCCACCCCACCCTGCCCAAGTGCTGATACAGCAGCTTGGAGGTTCAGGGCAAAGCTAGCCTGCTAAAGTCCAGGGAGATCTGTTAACACAACTCAGACCCTGATGGGTATGCTCCTTAATTAATCTGCCCTGAAAAAGCAAGTATCTTCCTGAAAGAATAAAAGGTCCAAAAATAACTTCATATTAATACATGTCAAAGACTGAAAAGTTTCTCATTTTTTTCTTTCCCCCATTTTTAAAACTTCCAAGACCCTCTTAGAAGCACAGATCCTCACACTGCTACCAACACCCTTAAGGTCATCTCATTAATTATCCGTAAGCCTGTGGGATACCAGATGTTTCATATTCACATCACATAATTCAACCAGTTGCCAGGGGGCATGGCTCTCCCAACGTTAAGGTCATCGGACAAGTGTGGATTGGCCCATGAGTTGGCAAGAGATGTTATTCATTGGGCCTTTGCTACCGGAGAGTTTCTTTCATTCATTCACTCATTCATTCATTCATTCATTTGCTACTCCAAATATATATGAGGTGTATTCTTTATAGGACTGTTTTAACAAAGTACCACAGACTGGGGGTAAACAATAGAAATTTATTGTCTCACAGTTTTGGAGCCCAATAGCCCAAGATCAAAATATTGGCAGGGTTAATTTCTTCTGAATGCCCTGAGGGAAAATCTATTTTCCATGCCTCTCCCTCAGCTTCTAGTGATCTGCTTGCCATCTTTGGGGCTCCTTGGTGTGCGGAAGCATCTCCTCAATCTCTACCTTCATCTTCATGTGATGTTTTGATGTACATGTCTGTGTCCAGGGTCCCCTTTACAGAAGGACAGATCGCACTGGATTCAGGACCCACCCTACTTCCAGGGTGACCTCGTCTTAACTAATCACATCTTCAACCACCTTATTTCTAAATCAGGTCGCATTCTGATGGGGATTCAGAATGTCAACTTAAAATTTGGGGGAGGATACATTTTCAGCCCATAACACTATGTGTCTGGCATGACATCAGCCCCAGAGATTGAGAAATAAAGAGCTGGCCCTGGGAATGAAGTAGCCCGCCCACAGGGAAATGAATGGCTGCGGGCCCCTCTCTTCTCACAGTTGTGATCCCATCAAAACAGACCTTAGTCCAGAGCAAGTCCAGATGCCCAGGACCTAAAGAATCTACCCATGCACACTGGCATAACACGTTTCTCACCAGGTAGGGTTAGGGAAGGCTTTCAGATTCTGAGGGCCTAAAGAATTAGGCAATATATCTAAGAGGTGTGCAAACCATAAATTGCAACAAGACAGAGGAAGGGGGCACTCGGATGACCCCGTGTCTCTAACACAGTGATTAACGCTCTAACGGAGGACAGAACATGCACAGAGAATGCTTGGCAGGAGGGAGGAGGGCAGCCAGGTGATTCTGGGAAGACTGCGCCAGAGCTGGTCCCTGAAGAAGAGGTAGCAGTTTGCCCGGGGGGTGAGGGTTTGTGGACAGGATGGGAACACGTCGGACAGAAGGAGCAGCTGAGCAGACACACCGCGAACAACAGGTCCTGGGTGTGTTTCCGAGAACCTCAATTCCGCACATTGTTCAGATGGTTTCTTGTCACCGAGCTGCTGTATGTGGGAAGTGAAAGTGTAAAATACGGTGGTTTCAGAAATAGGGTGTTATTTTGGGTGCACCTAAAAAGTTCGATAGCCTAGCAGATCACGTTACAAGTTCAAAAAAATATATTTTAAGTAAAATAGTGTGACTAAGTTTCTTAACTTCCCAAAGGGACCCCAAGAGCATTGAAAAGTTAGGTTTATTTTTACTCAAATATTCTGAAATTCTCTGCCATCTAAAGGACCGATATTAAAACAAACACACACAGAGACTAAACTTTAATCTGTGTTGTATTAAAAGGGAAAAAACCTCTCGTCACCCTCCTTTCTATCTTCCTCTTACAGATTTGGTAGAATTTTTTGAGGTATCAATGGGGCTTTTCTGCTCCCAAGGTCCCCTCCCAGGTCATGTAATGGGGTCATTCCGTGTCCCCTGTTTCAGCCAAAGATGACTTAGCAGAGGAAATGGAAGCCTTTACCTTTATCTTTGAGTTTAAGTCTTGGGTTTGGGGATAAACCAGGGTCGAGGAGGAATGTGTGCCCTTACAAAGTAGGTCTCTGGCTTCAGCTGCACAGTGGTCTCCTGAGCAGAGGGGAGGATCCTGGGAAAGACCTGTGTCCCAAAGTGTGTGCCATACTCACCCTGCCCTTTTGGTGACCAATAAGCAGAAGGATAATCTCAGACCCCAAGGCAAAGCCCAGGGTAGAGCAAAACCCCAAATTCCCCAGGGGAAGCAGGCAGAATAAATACCTATTTAATGGTGCAGGATTAGCAAGCCAGACCCAACTTCACACGGCTTCCCCCTAGGATGGGGTGGGAGATCCTGAGAGCTTCCCAGGCCTAGAGAGAGCAGGCTGGAAGCGGAGCTGGGATCAAGAAGAACAAGAGACCACGGTAGTGACCAGCAGGGCCCCACGACCAAGAACTGGCAGAAAGCATCTTACGCAATCGAGTGGAGAGACTCTGGTGCCAGGGCCAGGTAGCCAGCCCAACCCCCGGCACGGAGCACATCCTCAGGAAAGACAGAATATGCCAACTGACCGGAATAAGCTTCCTCTGCCTGTGCAGAATGGGAGACTGAGAAATTAAATTACGTGAAAGAAAAGCCAAGGTGCATTTCTTGCCATTGACTCCTGAGCCTGAGATTGATGTCTACCTCCAGGACATGGGTCTTGTTGAATTGTGGTGGCTTCTCCTCAGTTATCCAGGGAAAGGGAAGGGCAGGGGTGCGGGGATGCACGATGACTCAGCCTGACTTTAACTGAACAGTCAAGGCAGAGGTGGGAGGGAAGAAGGAGAGGCAAAGTTTTGAAGGCAAAACAGCTAAAAGCAGTAAGCAAAGATGAGCTCTGGGGGTTTTGCCACCATCTTGTTCCCATGACAACTCCTGAGAGCCGGGATGCTGGGCCTCCCCAGGTAACCACTGCTTCCCCCTTCACCTCAACACTGCATTGTCTGCAGTCAGAGTGAGCTCTGCAAGGCCAAGGGCTCAAGTGCACCTAGGTGTTGAAAGAGTGCCAGGTGGCGACTGTGTTGGAAAGGACGACATTGGCCTTGTTGAGCAGGGTGACTGAGGAGCTCAGGGGAGCATAAGAAGCATGAGCCGCACCAAAGCTCCCACATGGCTTGGGACTTCCATTTCCCTCCTGGGAATCCAGTCTAGCCTGTCAGCGTGAGTGCATCTTAACCCTTCGCAAAACAGCCGCCTGCACAACAGTGACCAGGTAGAAAGGGTGTGCCAGCCTCATAGCCCAGTGCTCCCTCCAACCCACACAACCCATATCACCCACCTTCTAGATGACCCTAAGGAGGAGGCCAAAGAAGCCATCAAAGCCTCAGCCTCAGTATCCCTAAACCTCCAACCCAGCCCTGAACTTCCGACAACTCAGACTTCTTGTAGGGAGCAAAGTAAATCCCAATTCCTATGAACTTCTGCCTTTAGGGCCTTCCATTATGTGCAGCCTACCCAAGCCCTGACCACTCTGGTCTGCGGGGGGGGGGGATGTGGATGGGGCCTTGAAGAACCCCATACCGTCTTCTCCAGCCTGTAGCTTCCCACCCCCAGGCTCTTCATGTGGCAATAGAGCGGGCACCCAACATCGTGACACCATAACCCGACAGACTAGCTGTCAGAGGAGCAGTCAGGAAAGGCCTGTGTTTGGGGTCACAGACCAACAGAGTCAAGCCACCCCTCCTGAATCTCATTTCCTGACTCACACTCTCGATTCGAGTCATCTGGTTATCATGAGCCCCAGTTTAATGGACCCCTAGCAACATTCCTTATGTAGGAGACAATATGTATGCTGGTTCCATGGAAAGTCTTGGGTCTCCAAGGCTCTAAAATTCTTGTACCTTCTTAATTACTACATGTATGATCAAGAGATCAAGAGCATTGCCAAGAAATTGCTTCTAAATTGAGGCTCCAACAAATCCAGGTAATATGGGGTGACCCACTGCCAACAAACCTCGGCAAGACCTGTTCATGGGGTACCATGAATCAACATCATCACAATGTCAACCAGAATACAAATGCCTGTGAAAATGCAGAGCCCCTCCTCCTGATGCCTAGCATCATCCCATGGGAGGAGGAAATAGAAGATGGAAAAATCTATTCTATTGTAATCTAATCTATTCTAGGAGAGAGAAAAAAAAATTCCCTGGACAAGAGCATGGCCTAGTAAGCAGAATGAAAGAATACTATGTTTACTGGTTTTAGGAAATTACTTTAGTTGCCGCATGTCTAAGGAGTGTCAATGTCCAGAGAGGGGCTGATCTCTGCATGATCAGCAATACACTTGGCTCAACATGGAAGGCTGAGAATGTGGGCTGCTCACAGAACACATTCAACTTTGGCTCCCTGTGTGAGCAGGTCATGGGGGGAGGATGCATGCGGGCACTTCCCAAATTTTTCAGGATGTGGTACTGACTCTAAATGGGACTGAAGTTAGGGGTGCCTGGATGGCTTCATCAGTTAAGCATTTGACTGACTCTTGGTTTCAGCTCAGGTCATGATCTCACAGTTTGTGAGATTGAGTCCCACATCAGGCTCTGTGCTGTCGGCACAGAGCCTGCTTCAGATTCTCCCTCTCCCTCTCTTTCTGCCCCTCCCCTGTTCTCATGCGCACACATATGTGCACTCTCTCTCTCTCAAAATAAATAAACTTTAAAAAATATAAAAGAGACTGAAATTAAATGTTTGTCAGAATGACTAGATCAAACTTCACAAAGCACTCCTGAGGGGAGCACTTGCCCAGGCATATGACCCTTCAGGCAGATGGCCCTGTAAGCTGTGGGTCTTTCATATTGACCTGCACCTCTCAATTCTGGAATTTTCCACTGTATGGGTTATAAATCATCCAAAACTCACCTCCATGAGGACTCCAGTGTGGATCCCTCTCTCATTGTGAGATCAGATGCAGCTTTCAAACATCCCCCAAACAGAACCAACACCACAAATGATAAATTAATAAGAAACAGAAATTTAGGTGAAGAATATGGGGGAATCAAGAGAAAGGGTCCATCACATACCATCAAGGGAAGAAGCATGAGCCAATGCAGGATCAGGTCTGGGGGAGAGAATCTGAGCCCTGGGACCGGCTGTTCTGGTGTGTTTGACAGCCACCAGGACTGTGGAAAGGACATGTGATCTGAGTGGGAAGAGGAGAAGGCCAATGGGAGGAGAGCTGTTAGAAGACACTGATTCTGCTTCTCCCCATCTGGCCATGACACCAAAGTCACCCGCCAAATAATTTGGCTCACAAGCGTTCATCATGGGAGAAGATCTGAGGATTAAAGAGCAAACAAACAACCACAACCAAGTACCCCCAAGTAACTGGACAAACCCTAAGCAGCAAATGGGCAGCAGGACCACTGATATTCCACGAAGTGCAACTTGGCAATCATGGCGTCCACAATGACCCTCTTAGAGCCTTCACGGGCTGTGTGCAGTTGGTCCATGGCTGCTAAGGCTTCTGCTTGTGTGGCCTTTAGGAATCTATAGATGAACAAAACAGTTTCTCGGTTTTTCAAAAGAATTTTAGGCTAGTCACAGCATCAAGACAGTGGTAAATTTGACTTTTCTTTTTACCCAGTCATTAACAGACTCTGGTAGGCAATATGGGCACCTCTAAGTTCACATTTTCTTTTTTTTTTTTTATTTTTTTATTTTTTAATGTTTTATTTATTTCTGAGAGAGAGCGAGAGAGATAGCGTGAGCAGGGGAGGGTCAGAGAGAGAGGGAGACACAGAATCCAAAACAGACTCCAGCCTCTGAGCTGGAAGTCAGCACAGAGCCCGATGCGGGGCTCGAACCCACAAACCGTGAGATCATGACCCGAGCCGAAGTCGGACGCTTAACTGACTGAGCCACCCAGGCGCCCCCTAAGTTCACATTTTCTAAGGATGCCAAGAGAAGGGAGTTTGGGGCTGCTTTCACAGGGAGGCCACCAGCTAGTTCTGTGGTGCCGCCCATCCAAGCAAATGCTTATTTCAAATGACCAGTTAATGGTTGTAAGCCCTTTGTCTAAAACCACCACCGTGAATTTATATAGCACCCACCTTCCTATAAAGCCCTCCTAAAAGTCTTGAGACTTCTTCCCCTCAGCATTTTCACCCCAGTCACGGGGTTCAGGCTTGTACTCCCTGCATAAACCACCACGATCTCATGTTAGTGGTCCCTGACTCCAGCCTCCCTCTGCCCCTGATATGGAAGAGAACATTGCTTCCGGGCCTTTGCAAGATTATTCCCTCCTTGCTACACTTTGGGACACCATAATTCCCCCCACCCCACCCAAAATAAGCCCGATACTCTGCTGGCCATGTCCTCCAAAACGCTCAGGGATCCTTCTGTTCCAGAACACCAGGTGGTGGCTCCCCTGACTGGCTCCATTCTCCCCATCAGAGCGCTCTGCGTGGCAATGCATTTTGTTCAGAGTGAGTGTCCGTGTCCTATTGTTGCCGTAACAAATCACCACAAACTTAATGGCTGAAAACCACACAAATTTATGCTCCTCCAATTCTAAAAGTCAGAAGGCCAGGTCCTACACGGCTACAGGGGAGGAGTTGGAGGGCCGGTTCTTGCAGGAGGCTCCAGAGGAGAATGTGTTCCTTGTCACCTCCAGCATCGAGAAGCTGCCAGCACTCTGCGGCTTGTGGCCGCATCAAGCCAATCTCCACTTCCGTCATCACATTGCCTTCTCCTGCCCTGATCACCTGTCTCCCTCTTATCAGGACCCCTGTGAATGCATCAGCCTATTCGGTGATGCAGAATAATCTCTCCATCTCAAGATCCTGAACTTGATCTCATCTGCAAAATCCTTTTGGCATGTACAGTAACAGTCACAGGTTCCAGAGATGAGCACATGGACAACCCTGGGGGCCATCACCCCACCTACCACACAGTATTGTCCTTCCCCCTAAGATGGGAGTGGTAAGGGTCAAGTGAAACTGGTTGAACTTGTACTCCAGGGTAGACACACTGCCCCAATACCTAGTTCAGTGAATGAACAAGGAAATGAGCCAACGAGTGAGTGAGCAAAATGGTGTTTTCCCATCTCCTCTAGGCCTCCTCTTACCTCTTATTTATTTGCTTGTTTGTCTATTCCCTTTCCTCTCTCTCTCTCTCTCTTTATTTATTTATTCTTTCCTTCTCATTTATCTTTTTATTTATTTATTCCCTTTATAAACTCTCATTTATGAACTTACTTACTTCCTGTTTATCCCCTTCCTTCTCTCTTCCCAGTGCCCAGTTCTTCCTCACACATACATCAGGGAGTTCCCCAAATCTGCGAAAGATTTAAAATGGACAAGAAAGATGACTGTGTTTTCCCTCTAGAATACTCTTTCCCTACCCTTCCTTACCTGGGAGCTATTTGACAACTCAGGAAGTTGTAGAACGCCCATAGGGATGCCCGCCATTCTTGTCCATAGACACACAAACGGGCTCTGTTCAGGAGCCATTGTCAGTTTTGCATCCATATGAAAACTCCCTTCAGCATTCCCATCTGCTGATGTCATTGTGGTGTTCTCAATTCTCCTTTGGATCAGTTATAACATCTTATTGGTTCCCTCATTAATAAATGGGGCACCTGTGTGGCTCAGTCGGTTGAGCATCCATCTTCGGCTCAGGTCGTACATAATCTTGTCATTCGTGAGTTTGAGCCCTGCATCAGACTCTGCGCTGACAGTGTGGAGCCTGCTTGGGATTCTCTCTCTCCCTCTCTCTCTTCCCCTCCCTGCTCGCTTGCTCGCTCTCTCTCGCTCTCTCTCTCTCTCACACACACACACACACACACACTAAATAAACGAAAAAGGAAAAGAAGAAGAAAGCAGAAACATGGCCAGGCTGGTGAGCAGAGGCACGAGCCTACCAAGACATGCCCCGGACAGCTGGGGAGCTTGCCTGCCCTCACCTTTTAATCAAGAGTCCACCTTTTCTCTTCCTTACTCACGTCTCCTCTTCATAATACACTCCTCCAGAGGCCCTTTGGAGTGGTCTGGGCTTCTCCCAGCCCCTCCCAGCCACCCGCCCCAGCCGCCCATCCTTCAGGGTGGACAGGGGTCGGCTTCTCAGTCTCGAACAGCCTGTGCCAATGGAGTCAGCTTCCAGCCCTGCCCCTGCGCCCACAACCATTGCATGGAGAAATCCTGAAGTTGGTGCTGCTCCCCTTTACCCGTGTGGAGCTGCCCCTCATCCTTGGAAAGAAAGGGAAAGTCCACTTCCAGACAGCAGAAGGGGTTAGGCCAGGGCCTGGGGCCTGGGCTGGTGACTGTGGACAGAAGATCAGATTACTGATGACCAGAGCAAAGGCAGACGGGCAGGCAGCCTAGGCATCAGGGTCTTTGCCCCAGTTCTTTCAAACTGCAGATGTCCACCCTGGGCATTGATTAGAAAGACCCATCGCCTTGAACTTGCTGCACACAGACGCCCTCTGCAGTTATCACAACTATGTGCTCTGAACTAGGTCTTGTGGTTCTTTTGGTGTAACATGCTTCACATCCGGGCCCCAGTAACCTTATCTATTTGAGGGGCGGGCAGTGATAGGCCTGGATGACCCCCAACAGCCTCCAGAAGACAAAGCACTAGCTTATACTCTCCGTCGGGGAGTGGCCCCGAGTAATCCACAAGTGCGGGCTTTCCTGCAGAGGTCACAGGTGTAACAAATGTGCTCATTGCTAGACCTCCCCCTGCCCAGTCCTTGAGTTCTGTGCAAGCAGGACCATGCCCACCACTCACTCAGCCACTCATTCAGTCTGGAGTGGACACAGCACAGTGACAAGTGGCAGAATGCCATCATGGTGGAGCTCATGGCCCAGAGAAGAAACGAACATTGACCAAATACGGGGCATGAACACAGTTTCAATGGCAGTTGTGAGCACTGCTCTGAAGGAGAATGTAAAATGGTAGAGGGGATGTATAATGGGCATTTGACCTGGTCAGGGGTCAGGAAAGCTTTGCTCCCAGGGAGGAGTGAATGGGCTCAGGAAATTCAAGCTTTCGCCCCTAAGTGGGATCTGGCCCATAGGAATTTTGTGAATGCCTCTTACTGTTTGAGTAAATTCCCTACTGTTCCTAGTTTGCGGCCACTCTTCACCATGAAAGGATGTCCAACTTTGTGAAATGATTTTCCCATCTATTGAAATGATCGTATCATTTTAATCTTTTGTTCCGTTAATCGAGTTACATTGGCTTTGTTTCAAATACCTCACCAGGCTTGTATGCCTGAGATAAACCCAACTTGGTCATAAATTTTTATCCTTTCTCTAATATCCATGGAAACGAGAGACAGGCTAATGGATAATTTAATTTTGCTCCAAATCATCAATCCTCACTTTTTCAAAAGTCACTATCGTCTAAGAATGGTTGAAAACAGAGTATGTAGAGAGACCATGCTAAGTGCTGGGGACACAGGTGGATTTCTAAATGCATTGCCGGTAGGCTGCGTGGTGACGTAGCTGCAAGTCAGGACGGCAGGGGAAGCACATTCAGGGGAGGCCATGGCAGGAGCAGAACAGAAGGAACAAGTCTGGCAAACTCGCTGGGCGGAGAGCCATCCACGGATGTAACGAACGTACAGATACAGAGATAGAACACTATCCTCTTGCTTAGCTGGGAGCCAGGGATGCAGGAAAGTGCCCACAGGGCAAAGGCAAGTGAATAAACATGGTAGAAATAAACATGTGCAGAATGCTTCCCGTGTGATTAAACTGTGAGTGAGAGAGGAGAGGGGCACCATCCTAGCTCAGGCCGCCATAACAAAATGCCACACACAAGGGAGTGTACACAACAGACATTTGTTTCCCACAGTTCCCGAGGCTGGATGTCCGAGATCAGAGAGTCATCTGGTCTGGTCTCTTCTGAGACTTCTCTCCTTGGCTTGCAGATGGTCATCTTCTCATCATGCCCTCATGGGGGTCTCTTTGTACGCGTCCCTTGACGCTCTCTGTGTGTCCAAATTTTCTCTTCTCATAAGGACACCAGTGAGATCAGATTAGGCCCACCCTGATGGCCTCCTTTTAACTCAGTCCCCTCTTCAAAGGCCTTATGTCCAATAAGGTTATATTCTGAGGTACTGGGAGTGAGGGCTTCCACATAGGAATTTTACGGGAGACACAATTCAGGCCATAACATATGTTAGTGATTTCCTGATTGAAGAGATTATGTTTTCTACATTTTTCTTTGTACTTTTTAGAATTTTTCTATCCAGCTTCCCCCGACCCCCACCCCCAAGGGAACATGTATTACTTTAAAATTGATTTTAGGGGCACCTGGGCAGCTCAGTCAGTTAAGTGTCTTACTTCAGCTCAGGTCATGAACTCACAGTTCCTGAGTTTGAGCCCTGCGTCGGGCTCTGTGCTGACAGCTCAGAGCCTAGACCGTGCTTTAGATTCTGTGTCTCCTTCTCTCTCTGCCCCTTCCCCGCTCATGCCCTGTCTCTCTGTCTCTCAAAAATAAATGAAAATGTTTATAATGTTAATAATAAAAATTTGATTTTAAAGAAAAAAATAGGCACCCCGAAAGTTATTTGTGCATATAGCACGGGTTAGCTGGAGAGCACCACGGGTACTTGCCACTGGCCACTGTCTCTCAAGCATCCCTCCTGTGTGAGCTGCTGCTGTCACCATGCCTGGTAGCTGAGGCGGCGAGAAGTAAAACAAAGACCACAGTCAACGTGATGGGTACAGTACAGAATTGGAAGGTAATCTGGTAAAATCCACTGACTCCTCTCCCAGGGCTTTGAGTAACAGGGCTCCCTGGTCATCGCCTCTCTTTCCTTCAATGACGCCTGCTGCTCTTTCCCACCCCAGTTTGCACGGTCTGCCAGAGCTCACACACCAGGGCTCCACGGGGCACCCCCTCAGTGGCCGGGGGCTCCCCTCTTTCTCTGGGGTGAATTCAGCATGACTTCAGAGGCTGGCTTAGAGGGACAACTGGGAGACACCAGCACAGACGCACGCGGCTAGAGCAAACTCACCAACCTGCCTGGGCCAAAAGACTGACATGGCCGGATTTGGACTTGGGTTCCCAAGTGGATCAAAGGGACTTCCATTTCTTCCAACTTGCAAGTTCATTGACAGGCACTGTCTACTGATAGGTTCACTGCCTAAGACAGCTGGGTTCATATTCTGGCTAAGGACAAGATCCACATTCTCTTCCATTTTTAGTGTAAAAATGGTTTGGCTGCAAAAGGAAAACCTCCCATAATCTTTCCATCCTGGGAAGATATTTTTTTTTCTTTCTGGTTTTTTTTTTAATGTTTTAACAAATTCACTTATAGCCTCTGTGCTTTGCCTGTAGTACAAAGGGACTTAAATAATGGATCAGAAGGACAGAAGACTGGCTTTGAAGACTTCCTTTTTTAATAGAAGATGATTTTGCAGCCCCCCACCCCCCACCCCGCGGAACACACATGCACACAATAGGTATTTTGTCAGCATTAACCAAGGATCAGAATAGCTGATCTTAACTTAGAAAGGCCCTCCAGCTGTCAGGAAAAAGTCTCTGAGTGAGGGAAGTATAAGCCACCAAAACTCTTCTTGAGAGAAATTTGGCAGCAGGTATTTTACTTAAAGCCTGAAGTTTTCATACCCTGGGACCTAGTAATTCGGCTTTTAGACATGTCTCATAAGGAAAGAGGGGTGTCGAAAAGACTTCCAGTCCTAAAAGCTTTACAGAGCCTTGTTTATGAGAGTAAAAGCTTGGAAGCAATCTCGAGATCTAGCTGTGAAAGAATGAGTAAATAAACATGCCACCAAGTGAACAGAGGTCCCTCAGCGCCCCTCACCTGGCACACAGAGAGAGCAAGGGGACCCAACGGGAATGCCACTGCCCGCATGCACTCCCAGCCTGCAGCATCAGGAGTGTGGGCTAGGAAATGGAAGGTGCTCGCTCTGCGGCCGGGCCAGCACAGATGCTCTGTCCTGCTCTGTCTCGCTTTAGCCAAGTAGCAGCATTTCCACATCCACCCATGCAAAGTGGGTTGAAATCCTGAGCCTGCTGGGCTCTCAAAGGAATTACACTGGGCCTGACACGTGGGAGCTAACAGGTGCCCAGGGTCACCCACCTGGCGTGTCCAAGAGCCAGGATTCAAAATTAGGTCCAGCCATTTCCAGGATTGCTACTATTTCTATTGCTTATACCATGCTGTCTCTTCTAGATTATCTTTCCACAAACCCTGGGGAAACAGCAGCAGTGTGAACCCGAGACCGATGCCTGAGACGTGGGGCTCCAGCTGGGAACCTGAACATGGTCTCTGCCCTTGGGACACAAGCAGTTGATCCAAAAGGTCGCAGAAACCAGCCGCTTTCACTGCAAGGCCCCAGTCCTGGGATTGGGGTGCTGGAGGGGGATCCAAAGCAAACAGTCACGGATTTGGAAGCAGACACTGTGGTCCATCACGTCCAGCTGTCAGAGGGACAGGACCCAGCTCGCAGGCAGAGAGGGGCATTTTTAGTTCACTTGGCCACAATCCACGTGTTTTCACAATCAGCGAGGGAGGCCTGCTGCAGATAGAAAGCTCACTGGTGCCAGCTACGTGGAAGACATTCCTTGAGCCCCCCCCCCCCATTCAGGAGGAGCCCATGGCAGTGGACCCAGTCCTGGGTGTCAGCCTGCTCCCTCTGCCCTGAGGCCCCCCCCGGGCACTAGGCCCCAGAGGAGGCCCCGGGGGCCCCTCCACAGTCAAGTCTTCCCTTCCCTCTGCCCTGAAAAGTTGTAGGTCCGCAGGCTGAGTCTATGACACTCTTTTGTTGCACTTGTGTTATTTGTTTGTCATTCTTTCCTTGGGTTTCCTTTCATAGTCCATTGGAGATGGGGCCTCTCTCTCCAGAGGATGCCTGGGCTGTGGTGATCAATTTAGAAGCAGGAAGACAGCTCTGGAACAAAGCAGATGTCATTTCTGAATGTGAACAGGTTTCTTGGGCCCATCACAGCCAGCGAAATCAGGCCAATCAGCGCTCTTTTCTCGGCCAGGCCCATAGTCATAAAACAGGACTTCCTGCCTCCTCCCTTCCCTCTCTCCTCCCCTGTCCCACCCTCCCTCCCTCCCTCCTTTCTTCCTTCTCTCTCCCTCCCTCTCTTCCTTCCTTCCTTTCCTTCTCTCCTATCCCTAGTCCTTCCTCCCTCCCTCCCTTCCTTCCTGTCTTCCTTCCCTCTTTCCTTCTTTCCCTCCTTCCATCTTTCTCTCCTTCCTGCCTTTTTATTTCCTTCCCTCTTTCCTTCCTCCCTCCCTCCCTTCCCTCCTTTCTCCCTTCCTTCCTTCCTCCCTCCCTTCCTTCTTTCTTTCCTTCATTCCTTTCCTCCTTTCTTCCTTCCTTTTTTCCTTCCTCCCCTCCTCCTTCCTTCTCTTTCCCTTCTTCCTTCCTTCTTTCCTTTCCTTCTCTTTCTCCTCCTCTTCTTCTCAAAGAGACCAAATGGAAATAAAGCTGAGGGACCCTGCAGGCACTCTGAGCACCAGAGCAACACCCCCAGAGATTCGTGCAGGGACACAGATCCCTCCTTTGCCACGTGATTTCACCCAAAGTATGGTCACCTTCCCTGGGATGAACAAGTGAAATAAAGGGATGGAGGAAACACTTATGGAGCATCTGCTGAGTGCCAAGTGCACTCACAGCCTGTGAGGCAGCCATGGTTGTTCTGGTCCACAGAGCTGAGGCTGAGTACATGGGTCAGGAGAGGCACCAGAGGAGACGAGACAGGAAGTGCTGGGGTCTGGCTCCAGAGCTCGTGCCTCCACCATCTGGCAGCAGTGAGCCATGTGAATGGAATCCCCCAAAGAGGCTCTTCCTGAAAACCAGTGACTTTTGCCAAAAGGCTGCAATAAAAAGAACCCACATAGGTTCACACAAACAATATGAAACAATGATGAGAATGAACGATGTACAACTACACAGTACAATATGGTTGAATCCCGTGGCTGAGTGGGGCTGGCTCGTACCAGCTCCCGAGAGCTGATGATGAAATATTTCGGAAATTTTCAAGCTGATCATTAAATCATTGGTGGCTTGAAACCGGCCATGGTGGGAGTGTTTATACCACTGAAATTGGCAAACACTACAAACAGCTCCTTTCTTTTTTTTCTTTTTTTTTTTTTTTTTTTTTTTTTTGAGAGCCAACTCACCAGCACACCACTGGATGGGTCTTACAGATGTTGAGCAGAAGTAACCAGACATAAAAGAAGGCATGCTGATCCCACTTACAAGGAGTTCTAGAACAGACATAGCTTCCTACCACAAAGGACATCAGGAGGCAGTCACTCTGAGGTGCGGTGCACCCATCAGGCCAGCTGGCCACACTCAGCCTTTGACAGTTCACTTGTGATGGAGAATTTTTTACAGTCACAGCTTCCCGACATCCCCAAAACTCTTGGTAGGAAGGAGGAAGGGGGCTGCTGTATGGTGAAAGGAGCCTTCACAAGTGAGATCCCCATGACCCAGGCCTAGGAGTCAGAGGCTCCCCTCTACCAGCTCAGGAAAGCATCGCAGTCACTCCTAGGGCTTATAAGGAGACTGAATATACATCACATTGCCTCAAACATTACAAGTATCCAATATGTTGGCTATTATTTATTTTTGCCCGTATTATTAATAAGCAGAGCTGGGGGTGGGGCCTGGGTGGTTCAGGTGGTCTAGCGTCCAACTCTTCATTTTGGCTCAGGTTATGATCCCAGAGTCCTGGGATCAAGCCAGCATCAGGCTCCACACTGAGCATGGAGCTTGCTTAAGATTCTCTGCCTCTAGGGGCGCCTGGGTGCCTCAACAGGTTGAGTGTCTAACTTCAGCTCAGGTCATGATCTCACAGTCAGTGAGTTCAAGCCCCACATTTGGCTCTGTGCTGACAGCTCAGAGCCTGGAGACTGCTTCAGATTCTGTGTCTCCCTCTCTTTCTGCCCCTCTCCTGCTCTCACTCTGTCTCTCTCTCAACAATAAATAAATGTTAAAAACTTTTTAATTAAAAAAAATTCTCTGTGTCTCTCCCTCTCCCCCCTCCCCTAATTGCACTTCCTATCTTTCTCTAAAATAAAAAAAAAATTTAATTAAAAAAAATAATAAGCAGCACTGGGTAAGAGATAAGGGAAAGAGGAAAAGGAAAATGAATGTGTGAGAAAATAATCAGTGAAGGAAAGCACACCGTTTCCTGCAAAGTGTATGTTTTGTGTCTGCCGCCCCACCTCCCTTTCTCCCCGCCCCAACCCCCATGGCTGGCTCAGCTCCCTCCTAACTTAAAATTCTGAGTCTGCAATAGGATACAATGGCCCAGAGTCAAAATAATACCAATGTGGAATAAGTTTGATTCAGGGTGCCTAGGTGGCTCAGTCGGTTAAGCGTCCGACTTCAGCTCTGGTCATGATCTCACAGTTTGTGGGTTTGAGCCCTGCATCGGGCTCTGTGCTGACAGCTCAGAGCCTGGAGCCTGTTTTGGATTCTGTGTCTCCCTCGCTCTCTGCCCTTCCCCAACTCATGCTCTGTTTCTCTCTGTCTCAATAATAAATAAACAGAATTTTTAAAAAAAAAATATTAGGAATAAGTTTGATTCTGAGGCATGCCAGGGACATGCTCCAGTCTAGATCCACATAGAAGAATTCACCCAGCTGAACCCATCATGGGATCCCAGTGTATCTCTAAAGGAATCATACCAATCACAAAAAGTCCGAAAATTCTGGTAAGGGCTTGAAAAAGGTATGTGGAGAAAACATGAGTAAAAATTGTAAAATTTCCATTTTCTTCTGAATGGATAGTGACAGGCTTGTGTGTCTCATGCTTTGATCTCATCATGATTTTCACTTGGGTTATCAGTAAATATTTACCAATGATCTACTTTGTTCTATATGAGACTCTACTCAAGGTTCAAAGAGCAGCATAGATTCTCAGAGGTAAAAGGGACCCAGAAGATCATCTCATGCAATTACCCACTGGATACCTACATTCTCAAACAACTTCATTAGCCCGGTAGGTGGCCAGCCAAACTTGCTGACATTTGCATGCCTCCAGTAACAGGGAACCCACCACATCATGAGGTAGCTGGTACCTCTGTGGGCAGTTGTGCCAAAACATCACTGAAGAGAAATAATCAGCCTGACCATGGTCTACACGGAGTTTGGCTCTGTGCCTCAGGGCCACCCAACAATATCAGAGAGATGCCCCTTCCATTGAATGTTTCCCCATCGTGTGAGCAGACACCTCCTACCCTGCCTTGCTCAACAATGCCTTTGGAGAATGTCACCTCTATTTTTTCCCAGAAATAACAGGGTTTCCCATTTTTCCATCTTCCTTGTCTTGCTTCCCTATTTTTACCTGCTGCAAAGTTACACGCCAAAACCTAAAGAGCATTATTGCTTCCAAATCTTTTTTTTTTTCTTTTAAAATCTCTTTTTAAAAAAGAATTTTCGCTCAATCCAGGGCTTCCAGATGTTTTGTAATCTATCCTTGCTTATATTTCCAGCCAAGTCTTCTGACATTGCTCCGCATCCCCGTCTCTTTCACTGGTAATTGTTCTCCTCCATGACCCCTGCATATGGTCTCCCTTCACCCCACCATCGCCCTCCAAATCTCAGCTCAGACATTGTTTCTCACTCTCCATGACACCTTTGCAACATCTGTGCCCCATCATCCTCCCCTGCCAATTAGCTGACCCCTTCATGGTGCCTCTGGACCTCCCCCCCACTTCTATTATATCACCTGTCAGGGTGCCTGGGTGGCTCAGTCGGTTGAGCGTCCAACTCTGATTTCAGATCAGATCATGATCTCACAGTTTTATGGGTTCAAGCCCCATGTTGGGCTCTGCGCTGACCATGCACAGAGCCTGCTTGAAATTCTCCTCCCCACCCCCGTCCCTCTCCTGCTCACACACTCTCTCTGTCTCTCTCAAAATAAATAAATAAATAAGCTTATTATAGCACCTGTCCCACTGCACTGGAACTATTTCTTTGCATATCTCCCTCCCATTATACAGTGAATTGTTGGATCGGGGACTATTTCTTTTCCATCTTCCAGCACCTACCATCCTTCTCACATAGGACAGATGCACCATTTTTACTGAATGATTTTTTTTCTCCCTCTGCTAATTCAAGTGTACCAAGTATGTGCTTGCCATGAATTTGCTGATTGTGTTCCTTTAAGAAATGTCAATAGATTTCCTGATATAAAGCAGTTTGTGTAGAAATAGAGCTTTGTTAAGCAACGTGTTCAGATGCTAATCTTGCTCAAGCCCAGTAGAGTAGAGCATTTCTCAACATGAATTTCTAAGAGGAAAGCTACAGTGAAGGTTCAGATTATAAGATTTGCTCACAGAAGCTGGCCACAGTTATAAAAATCAGTGTAATTGGTACACAGTATATAGAACACAACCCCATTGGTGATGCTTTTATCGTATTTGGAGTTTGATCACATTTGCAAAATTAATAATCCACCACACTGGAACCTACCACAAGTTAGTTAAAATGAGCAAATTTCTTATAATTAAAAATGTGATGCCAGAGTTTCAGCTCACAAGAGGATGAATTGCACATACTTTTCCCTGTGTTCCTCCTGCTAAGTCCAACAAGAAACCTGGACATTAAATGCAACACTAAGACACAGAATGAGAGACTCTGAAAGGTGGAGAGAAGGAAATAAGCTAGGGAACTCAAAACCCAAGTAACAAAACAATGAGTTTTCTGAGTTAACATTTTTTGCCCATGTACCCCACCCACGCTTGGAGTTGAAGAAGCCAGCAAACTGGAAACACCAATGGGCACATAGAAAAACAATGTTAACAAAAGCCTGTTCTATCTAGCCAAAGGACCAGGAAAAGGGCAATCTAGCAAGACAGAACACTTTTAGACCAATAACCACCCTACTCCAACCAAATATCATAGAAAAAACTGTGGCCCCATCCCTGCCCACACCAACGATCAAATGGAGAAACTACACTTCTACCCTTTAAGCAGGAGCCCAGTGCCCGTTAGCATGGTGTCAGAGAAGAGTGAGTAGAGAGCCGGGACTCTCATCCTCACCAAGCAATAAGGAGCACGCCTACCACTACCTGGTGTCAGTGGAAACCACCTGGGAAGGCTGAATCCCCTCCCTGCTTTGGTAGTCCCAACGGAGAGTGGGGAGCCAGGACTTCCACCAGAGCTCGCTGGTAATGAGGCCAGTGCCTCCCCTCCCACCTATGGCATCCTTCAAGCGCTCAGAGCCCTTGTATGATTGTTTGTTGAAGAATTTCCAGTGAATTTGGTTATATTTAGAGGGGAGGAATGGGAGAAAGTGAGTATACGTCATCTTGTTCTGGAACTCAAGAGCTAGCATATATTTTTCATGCCCACTCTGTGCAGCCTCCACAGCTAACCAGAGAGCAGCAGACCCCCAAGGACTCTGTGACCACACAGATGGGCTGCCTCTGTGACAAGTCCGTCAGTGTCTCCATTGGAGCCCTTGAGAAAGACTAAGTTTCACCAAAGTGAGTGTTCCTTTAATCCACAGTTCCAAGGTGGCCATTATTTTAATTGCAGGAGGAGTGGTGTCTGGATCACACAGTCACTAAAGGGATCACAACCTGACTCTGTCTTCCTGCCACCCTCCATCCTTTGTTGTCCTTCTTTCTGCCTCCTGCTATTCTGGCTCAGTATATGCCCAACTTTACCCCTGTCCTTCCTCCTGCCTTGCTGTCTGCCCACAGCCTGTCCCTCTGACTTCAAGGTACCTACTTCTGGAAGGCTCCTCCTTTCAATCCTTACTGAGGATTTGCTGAGGGTCAAGAAAATTATATGGCCAAGATTGTTTTTATTGTATCTAAACTAAGAGTAAATGAGCTACGAGAAGCACCTAACAGACTTGGGTGTTGCCAGCCAGAGCTTGGGTACTTAGCAGCTTTGATAATATTTTGGCAGTTTGGTGTCTGTTTTTACTACATTCATGTTGTTGGTAGCGTTCCAAGCAATCGAGGCTGCTAGAAAAGTAGACTCTAAATAAATGAAGCAATTTTGCATGTGTTTTGTACACACCCCCCACCCCACACAACACTGAAGAGTTTTAAGCTCATGACATAGACCAAATAAGTCTTTTTGTTTTGGGTGGGGGAGGGTAATACAAATTAACGCAAAGATTTTTTTTTCTATTTTTCTGTTACAAGAAAACAGCTCTATTTTACAACACTCTCCAAAAGATATCATTTCTCTGCCAAGATCAAACATAAGACATTTCAACCCAAAGTAAAATCTGACAATGCCACGGGTACCTTAATTATAACCTTTCTACAAGAAAATTGTATGAAGGCGAAAGGGGACTTTCAGTTGAGTTTTGTTGGAAATTAAATCCAGTTATGACAAGCATTAACTATGTACTGGATAACATCATTTCCAAAATGTAGAACACTCCTATCCTGGACCCAGGTTTTAATGACGAGGCTCGGTGCCAGGGGCCTTCCATCACTGAGAAGGAAACCTGGAAGACCACTCTGCAGGCCTGGAAGAAGGCCTAACTGGTAAGTGGACACGTGTGACTTAACAGGACAAAAATAACAGACTGCCAGACACTTGTAAACTCACTTGTTTGGACTTGAGATGGGCCCCTGAAATAATCACATACCTAACTTCCTAGGAGCCTTTGGGCAGGGTCATGAGATCTTTATTGACAGCACACACATCAGGACTGGACAAACCACCCTCCTTTTCCTGTTTGTCTCCCTCGGATGCACAATAAAAAAGCATTTCTTCAGTGAGTCAGCAGCCCCTTCCAAGTACAGGGGTTAATCCTGCACTGTCCATATGATCACTTAACTGTTGAAGCCTCTCTCTCCCACCCAGCTACCAAATGAGATGGGGCAACTACATCATCCTGAGGCCCTACTACACTTCTCAGGCTCATCTAGGTCTCTGTCCCCAGGGCTCCAAGGACACTTTTTAAAGAAATTGGCTCTCAGGAGGCCTTTTTTCCATGGACTCTATCCTTCTATGGTGCCTGTGGCTTGGCACCAGCCTGAGCAGTGATTCTGGTCCAGGAGCATCTGGATCTAGAGTAAGTATGTGCAGGGGTGTGTGTGTGTATGTGTGTGTGTACACAAATGTATATGAATGTGCACAGAGGTTCCCAAACAGGAATACCCTCAGCTCTCAGGGTATTCCTTGACCAGCTCTCAGGACTCTAAACAACCTCTTAAAAGTACCCCTACATCTGATTTGCTCCATCCAATTTCTCCTTCCCAACCAGATGGGTCTTTCAGAAACCCCAAACCAAGGTAAATTGCATCTCCCCTGGTCAGAAGTGTCTGAGGACTCACTGCCTCACTGCCTGGAATGGGGATCTGGCCCCACCGTCTACCTCAAAGCCTCACGTCCCATGCTCCTATCTCCCTTTACACCACTCAGAAAACACCCATGACCTTTCAAGACTCAGTTAAGACTCCTATCCCCTATACAACTTTTCCATCCATCTCCCAACCTCAACAAGTAGAAATGACACCATATTGTATGTTCTGTAATTATTATAGCCCTATACGAAGATCCTTCTCTATTGGATAAAACTCCCTGCAAGGCAGGACCTCTGCAAAACATCTTCGTATGTCCAGCGTTTCACCTAAACACTTGGCACATAACACTCCCCAAATGTTTTGATAAGTAAGTAAAGATGAATGCATCTTTCAGCTGGCAAAGAATTCCAGATCCTTTCTGGAATAAAGGATACATTTTTTAAGTGTTTGAGCCCAAGAGGATCTCCCACATCAGGGAAATGTACATTTAGGGGGTCTGCGGGGTTCTTCAAAGAGCACACAGTTGTACCTCCCCACCATGTGAGTACCAACCATGCAAAGAGAGGGTGCTCATCGCCAGCAAACACCAGGGGATAAGGGTCCAGAACCATGGCTAGCTTCACCCTTCAACCCACCCTAGCAAGGGGGAGTGGGAGGCTAGCAAAGGCAGAAGGAAGAGGAGGGAAAGAGCATATCTTACCCACACCCCTGCACAGTGATGGTCGTCAGAGCCTGAGCCAGACCTATATTGCAGGAAGGGACATGTGTAGAAGATTTTAACATTTGACTTCCTCCCCTGACCCTCTTTCCTGGGTCGTTAGGCTCTCATACCCTTATACAACTCACTGCCAGTAAAGCATCTGAGAATAAACTAGCCAGAGCATGCATACCTGCCTTCTGTCTCATCCCAGATCTCTAGAGATGACAATAAAGTAAGCTTTATACAAGAAAACAATCCCCAGCTGGGCTAAATAACCAGAAGGGACAAAGGTGCTCAGAAAACCAGAAGCTTACAAGACCCCACAAGAGATGAGATCAGAGACCACATCCAGAGTGGGCCTGCTCACCACACAGCCTGTCTTGTCCCCACCACACCCCATCGCTAGATTGTAGCAAAGGAGATACAGCATTCAGCCAACCTCCAACATAAAACTGGAAAACATATCCACAAAAGGACAAGTATTTAAAATGATCATGAGGAAGAAGACCCGAACTCATGAGTGGAAGAATAAATTCTCCAGAAAAAGAATTAAGAGGAAGCAAAAGAAGACCTAAAAATAAATGTATTTCATTGTATGGCAGTTGTATGCACATATTCTCTCACAAACAGAAATTTTAAACATTTTAAGTAAAAACTACTAAAAAAGTACACAAGTAAAATCTTCCAGATGGAAAATAGTAGGTTTCATTAAGAAGGAGGGGGGAGGCAACAGAAAATTTTATACCCAACCAAACTATCCTTTAAGTGTGAGGGGAGAGAAAATCATTCCAGTTATGTCATGGTAAACTGGATTGTTGTCCCCAGTTCTTCACTCCCTTCCTTGGCTATGGTACCTTGAAGTACCTCCTAGTACAGAAAGAAGAAGGTATACACCACCACCACCCCAACACACACACACCCTTGGCTTTGGGCTTGGCCATGTGTCTTGCTTTGACTAATGATGTGTAAGCAAAAGCTTGGGATGTATTTGCCTTGTCTGGCCCAGGCTGTCTAGTTCCTCTGATTTGCCATGAAAAGAGTATGCCCCATGGAGCCGGTTCTCCCATAATAAGATACATGGATCCAGTCCAAATCCAACTTTCAGTTGGAGACAAGCCCAGCCAAGCTTAACCAGAAGGAGCCAAACCCCAGCTAATCCACAGACCCACAAGCAAGCAAAATATATGTTTGTCATTATAAGTCACAAGACCATGGGTAAATTGCTAGGTAGCATCAATGCAGCGACACCTAATTAATAGACAGACATAGAAAGCTTACTAAATTATTCAGGCCCCTCCTCTGAAAGAATTACCAGAGGATATCCTTCAGCAAAATACAGTACAATACAAGAGACAAAGAATAACAACAACAATAATAAAAGTAGTAAGAAAAGAATAAAATGTATAGTTGTATAGGTGTTGGTTATAAGAAAAAATTAACACTAACCTTGATGACCATTTCAGATGATCTCCAAATGAGCAATGGTGATGGTAGGGGAAGGAAATTAAAGCTCTTATCTTGTTCAGACAGTACAAGAAAGGATGAGGGATATAGATGTAATTAAATCAACATTGATCTGGGAAAATAACTGTCAATTTATAAATTGAAGTTTTAAGGGTAATCACTGGAAAAATATAGAATTGAAATATAGTAATTTCAATCTATTAGAATAAGAAAGAAAGCAAGAAAATTAAGGACAACAATCCAACAAAAGGCAAGAAGAATTGTTTTTTAATATTTATTTATTCTTGAAGGAGAGAGAGAAACAGAGTGTGAGCAAGGGAGGGGCAGAGAAAGAGGGAAAGACAGAATCGGAAGCAGGCTCCAGGCTCTGAGCTATCAGCACAGAACCCGACATGGGGCTTAAACCCATAAACAGCAAGATCATGACCTGAGCTGAAGTCAAATGCTTAACTAACTAAGCTACCCAGGTGCCCCAGGAAATATTTTTTTTTTAATTAAAAAAAAAAACAGGTAGCATTTTTACAGATAAAACATGGGAAAATATGGCAGGAATGAATTCAAACACATCAGTAATTAGTAAAAATTCAAGGCTAAATTCCTCTATAAAAGCAGAAATTCTAAAATTAGGGACACCCCTGAAACAAAATAATGTAAAAAGTATAAAAAGAAAAAAAAAAACATAGCAGGCAAACACTGACAAATAAATACTGACTCAATATCAATTCTGGACAATAGAATTACAAGATAAAAGCATCAAAGAGGCCATAGAAAAAATATATCTAATTAATAAAAAGTAAAAGCTACATAACAGGCATCAACCTTGATGCACCTGATGACTAATTCCAAAATATTGGATATAAAAACTGATATAAAGACAAAAAAAAGGAAAGGACACATCCACCTCACAATGGATACATTAACACACCTCTTCCAAAACTCAACAGATTAAACAGACCCAAGAAAATGAGGACCTAGAAGATATGAAGAATATAATAAGCAGGAATTATTTAATAGAGAGCTTTGTACTCAACAAAAAGAAAACACACAGGCATTTCAAACACACAAAACCCTCACAAAAACTGGCCACTATCAGGCTTCAAAGATAATCTCAACAGGTTTCTCAAAGCAGAAATCTCACAGGGCACCTTCATTGAACACAATCCATAAAATATAAATTAATAACAAAAGAATAGCCAAAAGCCCAATTCATCTGAGAACTTGAAAACAACCTGAGAAAAACAGACACAGCAAATCATTCACTCTCTCCACCTGGACTACTGCTCTTAACATCTTCTGCTGCTCGGTGTTATTTCTTTCCCCTCTTAGAATGTCTACCTCTTTGGATTTGCTTAGACGATTGGATATGAATATTTTTAGGCAACAATTTGGCTTTTCATCCACTATTCTAGGTCTTAATTGAGAATTGTGGTCATAGGGTATTTGGGTATGAGTATCCTTTGCTTATCTTTATAGTACTAAATCCTATGGAAGTAACTGGCTATACAAAACATAATAGAAGTTTTTCATATTTTTTTATTCTTAAAATCAGTATCTTTTTATGGTATATTTTCTACATGACCCTACTTTTGTACATTTAAGAATATTTCAATTAAATAAGACTGCTGATTTTGCTAGTTCTTCCAAAAGGGTCTTCAAGGAAGTAAAAAACTTATATATTATAGGTAGAGGGAAAACGTGCCTTGAATTTGCATCTTCCCTGTCACACCCAACCTATAAATAACAGACATAATTTATTTTAAAACCTGAATCATCGGGGCGCCTTGGTGGCTTAGTCAGTTGAGCGTCCAACTTTTGATCTTGGCTCAGGTCATGATCTCATGGTGGGTGAGATCAAGCCTTATGTCAGGCTCTGCGCTAACAGTGTGGGGCCTACTTGGGATTCTCTCTCTCTCTCTCTCTCTCTCTCTCTCTCTCTCAAAATAAATAAATAAAAATTTTTAAAAATAAAACTTGTATCATCAAACTCTCTCTTTAAATTTAAAATGTTGAATACAAGACTTCTAAGGAAAGAGTGTGCTCAGAACTTAGGGTACAGTAGGCCACATATGGTAAACATACAATAAATTTTCTAATTTTACACCTAAAACAAGGGGATATAGTCACTAAAAAATAAAAATATATCTGTAGGACTGAGTGTACTCTTGCTTCACCAAACTATTTGCTATGGTTTTCAAGATCAGAATGGTACTCTAACTCAGAAAGTGAATGCTTCTAGCAGCAATGTATTAGTTCAAAAAAAGACATTTATAGGGCTCCTGGGTGGCTCAGTTAGTAGAGCATCTGACTGAAGCCATGACTTCAGCTCAGGTCATGATCTCCTGGCTCATGAGTTCAAACCCCACATCTGGCTCACTGCTGTCAGCACAAAGCCCGCTACAGATGCTCTGTCACTCCCTCTCTGCCCCTCCCATGCGGGGGCTCTCTCAAAAATAAATTAAAAAAAAAAAAGATATTTACATGGTGTAAGTAAACAAATGAGTAAATAAACATTAAAAAACAAAACTCAGAGCTGTGAACTATTTTAAAACAAACACAGAGCAGTGCATATCAAAACCAGTAAATTGCAGGACGCCTGGGTGGCTCAGTTCGTTAAGCATCTTGACACTTGATCTCGGCTCAGGTCATGATCTCATGGTTCATGAGTTTGAGCCCAGTGTCAGGCTCTGTGCTCGCAGTGCAGAGCCTGCTTGGGATTCCTTTTCTCCATCTCTCTCTGCGCCTCCCCTGCTAGTGCACTCTCTCTCTCAAAATAAATAAATAAATTTTTTAAAAAAATTTAACCTGTAAATTGCAGTTAGAGATGTATTCTGAAACAGATTTACAGCCTATAATGCAAATATTAGGGAAAAAGTTTAATGAAATGGATCCACTAAGCATTCAACTCAAGAAGCAAAAAACAGAAAAGCAAAATGGCAAAGAAGTGCAGAATTAATAAATCCAAAAGCATAAATGCTTGCCCAATGAAAACAAAGATTCCTTTCTTAAAAATTAAATCAATATCTAGATAAATAACTCTTAGAAAGGAGTCAAGAATTTAGAATTTAGGGGCTCTAAATTCTGGGTGGCTCATTGGGTTAAGCATCTGACTTTTCTTTTTCTTAAATAGTTTATTGTCAAGTTGGTTTCCATATAACACCCAGTGCTCGTCCCAACAAATGCCCTCCTCCATGTCCATCACCCCCCTTCTCCTCTCCCCAGCCCCCATCAGTTCTTAGTTTGTTCTCAGCATTCAAGAGTCTTTTGCAATGAGAAAGAATGAAAGCATCTGACTCAATTTCAGCTCAGGTCATGATTTCACAGTCGTGGGATTGAGCCCCACATCAGGCTCTGCACTGAGCGTTGCACTGAGCATGGAGCCTGCTTAAGATTCCCTCTCTTGCTCTCTCTTCCCCTCTCCTCTGCTCACACACTCTCTCCCTAAAAAAAAAAAAAAAAAAAAAAAAAAAAAGAATTTAGGTGTGTGTGTGAGTGGGTGCATGTAAGCATATTCAGTAAGCAACTAAATATGAAGGTGATGGGATCACAAATCAGTGGGAAATTAAATAAATTCTATTAGGACATTCAATAAAATTCAACAAAACAAAATTAAGTTTAGATACCTGCCTCACACCCTCACACACAAAAATGAATTCCAAATGAATTAAAGAAAAAACAGAATACAAGTACTATAAAAACAGTACAGAAAATATAATAGTTTTGCAAATTGAGGGTAGACTAAAAATAAAAAGGAAAGGCTATAAAGGACTATGGACATTTCTCAATTATGTACAACAACCACAAAAATATAGCTTAGAAACAACAGAATGGATCAAAATATTCGCAATATGCATCACAGAGAATTAGCATCCAGAATTATAAACAATTTAATCAGAGAAAAGTAACAACCCTTCTTTTTCTTCTGCACTAAGAGTGTCATAAACAGCTCCATAATTGTTATCATCTCTTCTCCTTAGCTTTCTGCACGGACTTGCTACATACTACTGGAAATACACCTTCCAAAACCCACTACATTATGTTGATAGAAAATGAAAGTCTTGGAGAGTTAGATTAACACTTGTCTAGAAAGAGATGCAGATCTCACCACACATAACTTCTAAAATAATTTTGTAATCATGTTCTAAGTGCCCCCTGCTTGATTAGAGCACAGTCTCTGCAAATTGTTTTACTTTGCAGTCACATGAAGTTAATGTCCCATAGGAGAAAATATTCTCATTTCTACATAATGCAAAATAATATTTGACAGCCTCTTGTCAGTCTGACATAGATCCAAAAAAAAAAAAAAGATGTATAATTTGTTATAGTTAGTTTGGGTTAGTATCTAAACTATATAAAGAACTGATATAACTCAATACCAAAACAAAAACAAAAACAAAAAATAAATAATGATCCAATTAAAAATGGGAAGAAGACATGAACAGACATTTCTCCAAAGAAGACACATGCAGATGGCCAACAGACATGTGAAAAGATGCTCAACATCACTCATCATCAGGGAAATGCAAATCAAAACTACAATGAGATATCACCTCACACCTGTTGGACTGGCTAAATACAAAAACACAAGAAACACCAGATGTTGGCAAGGATGAGGAGAAAAAGAAACCCTCTTGCACTGTTTGTGCAAATGCAAGCTGGTGCAGCTACTATGGAAAACAGTATGGAGGCTCCTCAAAAATAGATCCACCCTAAGATCCAGGAATGAAACTATTGGGTATTTACCTCCAAGATACAAAAATTCAAAAGAAAAGAAGAAAGGAAGGAAGGAAGATTTTGTCTTCATTGTGATGAGAACTCTTGGAATCTATTCTCTTACCAACTTTTGCATATATATTACAGCAAAGTAACAACTCTTCCCCCATCTTTTTCTTTTCAACAGGAGGAGGTGGATAGGTAATCAACACAAGGAGAAATATAAGCAGGCACTGAGTAAAAAAAGGATGCCAGCCTCACCAGTATCTGCACTGAAAACTGTACCTCCACCTAGTTGTAGGGAAGAGAGAGAACAAAGAAAAAAAACACAAACCCTTGTACTTCAACCTTTTTAGGATATTTGCAGAACAGTGATGGAGGAAAAAAACTCTGCTGTGCTGAAAGGAGACTTTATCCAAGGATCTCCCCCCACCCCCTCCAAAATTTGAATCGGAGCTTCAAGAGTCTCTAAGATCCAAAACAAGTTGTGCCTCCAAAGTTCTGGAACTTTGAGAGCAGCACAAGCCCTTTGATGTTCCCATCTGCATCACAAATACAATCACACTTTGTTTTCCTTTTGGGATCACCCATTCTGCAGTGAGTCTTCTGTGTAATTACTCTTGAAAACTTCCCCACATATAAATCAGGCCACAACGTTTTCATGCAAAAAGCACCCAGTCTTTCTAATCCCAGAGTTGCAACATGAAACCTAGCCAACGTCTTAGAAACCACAGACCTGGGCTTGCCCACGAAAACACCACTCCCAGGGGCCCAGGCGCCAAACCCTGGTGGAGGGTGCTCAACCACATGAGACATTAAGAACGAAGCAGAAGAGGCATAATTAACAGCTAACACTCAAGAGAACATCAGAGGACACGGGCCAGGCCAGGGGAAGACATGACAGTTATCTCAGTACTCAGCCCCAGCCACAAGGCATCTGAGGGCATGACAGCCTGTCCCAGAGACCAGCCCTCTAGTTTCAGGAAGTAATGCATTTAACATCTTATTCATTTTTAATTGTGGTAAAATACACAGAACATAAAATTTACCATCCTGATCATTTTTATGGATACCGTTCAGAAACATTAAGTGTGCTCATGTTATTGCACAACATCCCCTCTGTCTACCCAGAGAACTCTTCCCATCATCCCAACTGAAACTCCGGACCCATTAAACAGTCACTCCCTGCATCCCGGCCCCCCTTCTCCCACCCCTGCCCTGGCAACACAGTTCTACTTTCTGTTTTTATGAATTCAAATACTCTAGGTAGCTCTTACATAAGCAGAATCATACAGGATCTCTGTTTTTCTGACTGGTTTATTTGTGCCCTTGAGATTCATCTGTATTGCAGCAGGTTTCAGACTTTCTTTCCTTTTTCAGGCTGAAAAATATTCTACTCTATGTATATACTGCATTTTGTTTATTCATTCACCCATGGATGGATCTTAGGGTTGCTTCCATCTTTGGGTTATTGCAAATGTCATCTTATGTCTTTTCTAAAGGCATCTAGAAGATGACCCACTGTAAAGTCTTTCTGTGAGCTTTATTTTCCAAAAATCAGCATCATTCCTAACCCAGATCCTTTGTGCTATATCTTAAGGTCATCTCTTCCTTGTGTTCAACAAAGTCTCTGCCTCGGCTCTATCACTTACATGCTGTAGGACTTTTAACAAGACCCTCCACTCTTCCCCCTTATACTCCATGGTTTTCTCATTGGTAATGGGGGAAATATTTGCAGGACTTTATAGAATGTTAAGCGTACCGAAGCACAGAGGACACCAGGCCCTGAGCCTAACACTTAGTAAGAGCGCAATATTGGTAGCTCTTTGAACTTAGCATACTTTGTAGACTTGAAATTTGTCCATATTCTGTACTCAATCTCAAACTCCTCTAGATGACTCGTGTTTCCTAGTCAAGCCCCTTTGTGTGTATGTGTGTGTGTGTGTGTGTGTGTGTGTGTTCAATGAGTCAACTTTCACACATAAAGATGCCAACTAAGCTATCCGCACATCCTTCCAGAATGGCTCAGGACTGAGTAGTGAAGGCCATGCCATGACTACGAGCCTGGGATGCATTTCAGCCACCTAGGAGATGGGTTCTAGACCCACATTTCTTTGCATCTCACCATATAAACATACAGAAACACTGTCTTTGTTGGTGCTAAAATGAAGGGACTAAACCAGCTCCCCATGCACATACTTCCCTTTAGGGCAAGGTTTTCCATATGCTGAGGTGGCTCTTGAACCTGGGTCAATTCAGCTAGCACTGGATGTCCAGGCTTCTTCAGACAGCCCTCTCCCAAACTGCCTCTACTTCTGGCTATGTTTGCCCCTTTTTACAGTCAAATTAAAGAAACAAACAAAAATGTTATATCTTCTCAGCCCAGAATAGTCTGCACAAACACATCTCCAGGAAATTTGTTTCTGTATTCAATCTAGTCATATAGTTGGTATCCAGACTTGCCATCCTTGTGTTGAGGGCAGCTGCAGAGTTGACCAGCTCCCACAGCCTGGATCTTCCCTCCTCCTCCAGGGCCTTCCAGTAGGGAAAGTTGACCACGGTTCATCTACTGTGGTAACAATTTAGGCATGGTACCTACCCTCCCAACAGCCCCAGTGTCAGGAACTCCACCTGCTTCAGATACTTCTTCCTAAGGTCATCTTCTTCAAGATGGAAATACTTGTGGGAAGCACCAGAGCTTAGTTAATAAGGGGACAGCAGCCTATCACACTGACTTTCCTCTGGAGAATGAAATTGTGGAAGAAGTTGATCTGGGGGCGGGGGCTCAACTTCTTGAAAAGTTTTCAATTTTAACTCCCCCACCTTACACCTAGTAGGGTAGTTGTCACTGGGGTGGCTGCTCAGTCACACCACTTCCTCCAGGGGCCAGGGGCTCTGTGGCCCATTCTTTGGCCATAGCTGACAGAGTTTGGGGAGAGACATGTGGCCAACTGCCTTCACAGTATAACAACAAGCCAGTAGCAAACCTTCCTTTTCACTGTACGATTTGTTCTTATGGGAATAACAGTATGAGCCCAAGATTTATCTGCTTCTGAACCAGATTCAGAAATGTCTAAAAGCCTCACTTGTGCATGTTATGGGCATGGCTGTCAGGTCCCACTCCTGGAATATGCAGTGACTGGCTCAGCTCCTGGCCAGGGGCCTCCTGGACCACAGGCGGGCTCCCCACAGCATTCTAGCCGGAAGGCCTGTGACTGTGGCACAAGGGTCCCCAGGGCCCCCAGACACCTGCTCTTACGAAGGTCTGCTGGTTTCAGCTTTCCCCAAGAATCTGGAAAAGAGCCCCACGGCCCTCCAGTAAATCCCTGTTTATTGCCTGAGCCATCACAACCTGCACTAACGTACTGCATAATCTTGGGCTAAGCATATTTGCCTGTGTGAGTATAGACAGGCTGTGAAGTGGTATAGAAAAAGCAGCCAGTACAAGGCAGAACCACCATAAAGAACAGCAACACTCCCTGCCTCACAAGACAGAGGTCAGGAGGGCATTAAAAGTGGAGAGAGCAAGGTGAGAAAAGTGTGCAAAGCTGGAGTGATGGGCAGCATGGAGGGTGCAGGCCAGAAAGACCAGCTTTAGTCAGCTCCCACTTGTGCCTCAGACTACTGTCCCTGATTCCCATCCCCAGCACACGCCCCAACATTGTCTATTCTGATGCTTTCAAAAAGCCCCCAATCCCTGAGTATCTGTACTTCTCTGCACACTGGGTCCTGTGGGCATCTACTTTCTTTAAATAAACCCCCGGGTGAAGATGATGCCTATGATGGTGTGCTAGGAGAATAACAGTCCACAAAGCTGCCCACCTCCTAATTCCCAGAACCTTGAATATGACAACATGGAAAAGTGCAGAAGGATTTAAGGTTGCTAATCACATGACAGGGAGATTATCCCAATAATCTAGGAGGACCCAATATAGTCACATGAGCTATTAAAAACAAAATGGGGGGGGGGGAGGTGGTGCCTGGATGGCTCAGTCAATTAAGTATCTGACTCTTGATTTCAGTTCAGGTCATAATCCCAGGGTTGTGGGATTGAGCACTACATTAGGCTCTGCATTAAGTGTGGAGCCTGCTTAAGATATTCTCTTTTTCTCTCTCCCTCTGTCTCTCTCCCCTGCTCATACACACACTCTCTCTCTAAAATAAAAGATAAAATAAATTTATTTTTTAAATTTTTAAAAAATAAAAACAAAAGAGGGATGAGAAGAGTTGCTGGAAATGTGGTGTGAGAAAGACCCAGTCCATCATTGCTGGCTTTGAGATAGAAGAAGGTGTTACAAGTCAAAGGATCAACAGCCTTTAGAAGCTAGGAATGGCCCTCAATTAATAGCCAGCAAGAAAACAGGGGGTTTAGTCCTACAACCACAAGGAATTAGGTTTTGTCAACAGCCCAAAATGAGCAAGGAAGTAGATTCTACCTAGAACCTCCAGAAAGGAACACAGCCCTGCCAACATCTTGATTTTTCACTTGGTCAGACCCATGTCGCACTTTTGACCTTCAACTGTAAGAAAATAAATGTGTATTGTTTTAGGTCACAGAGTCTGTGGTGGTTTGTTATATGAGCAATAGAAACGGATACAGATGGTAATGATGCGTGCATTGTACAGGCCTGTGCTGACTGTTTTATATGCATGATCATGTTTAATCTTCACTACAGCCCTGGGGGGTAACAATCAGTGTCATCATCTCCATTTCATAGAACAGGAGGAGGCAAGCTCTGTCCCTTCCCCAAGATCACACAGCCCCTAAGTGGGGAATTGGGACTGGATTCCAAACTGATCAGACTTCAGAGCTTGTCCATAAGCCACATTGCATTTGTGCTTCCCCAGGGCCCAGGACTCTACACAGAGCCACAAAATTACTGTTGGTCCCCTAAAGCATGCACACATGCGCACACACACATACACATGCAATCATCCACACACAGAGTAGTGACACACTGGCCATCTTTTGCTACTCCATGCCTCTGTTGACTGGCACCAAGTATCTTTTGCACAGGAATTTCTTCCCATTGGTTTGGTCACGCAATCACTTAGAACTTTTTGGTTTTATGTTCTGATGACACTTGACATAAACTAGCAGCTCCAATAGGGACCAGCACCACAGGAAAGGTTGTGCCATTTAAGAAAGGGTTAAACCAAAGTCCACACCCCCTGCCACTCCCTCCCATAGGAGATCTACGCCACTGGTTTCAACAAACCATCTTAAAAATCTTTTTTTAAGAAGTCAAGCAAATCCGGTAATAATCTAAAATCTAAAGTCTTTGCTTAATCGGAGGGAGAAAATAAAAGAGTCTTTAATGGGTGGTGTGGTTTCTTTGACTATCTGAGGAAGATCAAGATTACAACCATCACAAAAATCATGATTTGACACAAAGAGGCACAATCTCTGACATTTCTTTGTCACTAATTCTCAGAATTCTAAAATGGAATAACCATCATTAGAATAAACCATGGTTTTTCAGAGTGTGACCTCCTGAAATACAAAAGGGGTTTCACCCTATGTTAATCCCTCAGTGACTTTCCGTTTTTCATATTTGGTGTTATTTCCTCCTTTTGCAAAGAGCAGTCATGACACAGCAGCCATGACCCAGGGAGGGACCTTCATTCTCTATGAAGACTCATACTTTGGCCCCATAATATCACAGCCATTGGTCTCCAAAGAAAACAACTCTTTTCATGTAAAGGGAATACATTCATAATGTATGTGAAATGTAGGCAATCCCAGGAATGAGGAACGTTTTAGCTCAGCAAATAACAAATTAGGAAAGAGTTCCCGAAAGAGTTCCCAAAAGAGTGCAATGGTTTTTCCATGAGACCCCTGCTCATAACCTAAGCTAGGAACCACGTGAGCATCAGAAGAAAGGACTTTTGCACTTATATTCTTCCTGGGATTCCTGAAGTAAAGAGAGAAATCACAATATGACTTGTTATTAAACACCTCTAGGCCAGGGAGAAAGGAGGAAGTACGTATTAAATACATACCATGTCTCAGAGGCTGTAGAAACAACAGCCATTACCACGTATTGAGTTTTGCTCTCTGCTCTGCCCATCACATATATCATCTCACTTATTATTCACAACAATGGCATTAGCTCCCAATATGCAGATGGAGAAACAGAGGCCAAGAGAGGTTTCTGTCCTAATGTGCCTCAGTTAGTGGACCATGAGGTCCAGGTTTGAAGCCAGGGGCCAAAATCATTCACATGTATGTGTTGTTATCATTGCTACAGTTGAGAAATCCTTGTCACTGATTACCAAGGGTCACTCACGTGGATGGGGTTGGCGGGAGCCACAAAGTTGAAAACTACACTGCCTTTTCCTCAAATGAGGCAAGTTTGAGGAAGGTGGATGTAGGGAAAGGCTGCCATTCAGAGGACTTCCTCCTTGAAAAGCAGGTGACAGACAGCCACCAGTTTACCTCAGGTAGGCTGAACAGATGGGGCAGATGGGTCTCACAGGTTGTCACAGGACCAGAACAAAGAAAATGCAAGAAGCCAAAGGAGGAAGAGGGGTGCTGCTGAGGGCTGCAAATAAGGGGCTGGGTGAGCTCTGCTGGGTGAGCTAAGAGCCCAAGCCAGCCCCAAGTCACATTTGCACACAGCCCTCTGGCAAATAAGAGCCTTCTGAGTATGAGAGACTTGGTATCCAGTGCAGGAATTCAGGGCATGGAAGGGATGAGGAGGAGTATAACCAGAGGGAGTTAAGCACCTTCCTCCCTTTCTCCATAAGTCAGTACTTTACACACAAGAAAGAGCTATTATGCAGTCTGGTTCCCTTTCTTTTAAAAGCAGTCACTTCCAAGGAGTGCCTGGGTGGCTCAGGTCATGATCTCATGGTTCATAGGTTTGAGCCCCACGTCAGACTCTGTGCTAACAACTCAGAGCCTGGAGCCTGCTTCAGATTCTATGTCTCCCTCTCCCTCTGCCCCTCCCCACTAATGCTCTGTCTCTGTCTCTTAAAAATGAATAAACATTAAAAAAAATTTTTAAAGCAATAGCTTCCTGTGCTTTAATAAAACCACCTTTTGCACCAAAGGAAAAAAATAAAAGTAAACAAGAGCAATCCCTTTCCCAACACTACATATAAACTACCTCTTGAGAAGAAAAAGAAGTTTCCATTTGATGAAAACACTGGGCCATGGAGCCCCTCCCTTCACAGAAGCTATATAGTAACATCATTCCTTCCTTCATGACACACTGAGTGCCTACCATGTGTCAGATACCACAAAAGGCACTTGGGAGCCATGCAGAGGCGAAGAAGGCAGCATATGAGGATGACTATGCAGCTGTATGACACAGCAAAGGTACTGACTCAGAGCTGCAGAAACACAGGAAATGTCTGATCTAGCATGAAGCAGGGCAACCAGTGTTGCCTGCTTGTTCCTAGAGGTGAGGAGATCATGAGGAAAATCTTACAAATTAGGAAAGTTTCTCTCTGGAAGTCCTGAGACAAGCTGAGAAGCCAAGGGATGGTTGATTGCAGAGTTCTCTGCACAGAGATACTTTCTCTCCAGACATCTGGCACACCCACAATCTACAAGAGAGCTTAAAGATGCTTCACACCCATGGCCTCCTGTGCAAGGGAGGCAAATGGCCTAGAGAAAATGGCCCAAAGAGCATTTCAGGGATCTGTACAAGAAAATTAGAGGACTGTCAGATGAAAAGCTGAAGTCCACCCATCTTGCAATTTGGTCTGATCACCAATTTGGTCTAATTCTTCTCTCCAATCACTCATTCATCCATTAATTGAAACATTTACTAAAACATTTGTAGAAACACTTACCAAGCACTCATTATATGCCAAGAACTGGACTTGGCTCCTCATCTCTCTAGAACTACAAGATATAATGTTCACACAGAAATAAAGCTTCACGGATGCTATTTCAAACTTATTAATCATGAGAAGTGTTGCAATACTTTCATCATTTGGAATGTCTCTAATTTGATCTCAGTCTGATCACCTATTGGTGGAAAAATCCAAGGAAAAACATGTAGAGCATTGATAGCCTCTTCAGTAAATTCTGGAAAATAAAATTATGGAATTTTATGGAAATTATGAAAAACCAAAGACAAAAAAATTCTGAAAGCGTCCAGAGCAGGGAAGACATATGACCTTTAAAGGAGCATCAAGGAGACTGACAGTTACTTTTCTAATAGAAACAATGGAATTCAAAAACAATGGAATGATGTTTGAAGTCCTGAAAACAAATAGCTTACAACCTAGAATTCTATACCCAGTGAAATATTTTTCAAACCTGAAGGCACAATAAATACGCTTTCAGACCCCAAGTCCCTCCAACAGAAACCTGAGAGTATTCACCAAAACAAAACTGACACTGAATGAAATACTAAAGGAAATTATTTAGCAGAAGGAAAATGTTCCCCCCACAAAAAGAAAGAACCACAGAAACAAAGAAGAGCTATGGGGGGAAAAGCCATACATGTGCGTAAATGTAAACAAATATTAATTGGACCAAACAATAATGATGAGTTATGGAAAATAAAATACATGTAGAATTAAAATTCATGATAGTGTAATAGCACAAAATGCATGAGAGGTATAAAAAAATTAGTGTTTTAAGGTAATACCATTTTCTGAGAACTAATAAAAATATTCCTTTATATTCAAATGTAAAGGGCCAAGAATATAAAACTAACAAACTAATGGACACTGGATAATAAAAATATTTGATTCATACAAAAAGAGGCAAGAAGGGAGAGAAAAAGAAACATAAAAAAGGTGACACAAATAGAGAACAAATTATAAGATGGCCATAGCTATCTAAAATGGAAATAAAGGGGCGCCCAGGTGGCTCAGTCAGTTAAGCGTCTGACTTTGGCTCAGGTCATGATCTCATGGTTCATTGGTTTGAGCCCTGCGTCGGGCTCTGTGCTGACAGCCAGCTCAGAGCCTGGAGCCTATTTCAGATTCTGTGTCTCCCTCTCTTTCTGACCCTCCCCTGCTCACACTGTCTCTCTCTTTCTCTCTCTCAGAAATAAATAAAACATTAAATTTTTTTAATAAAATGGAAATAAAATAAATGTTCCAAGTAAAAGCCTGAGGTGACATCAGTAAAAAGGAAGGAGTAAGGACCTCCAATACTTTGTTCCTCCATAAAAGCAATGAAAAAGGCAAAGTTTCACAAAAATAAATGTTTTCAGAACTCCAGGAATTAACCAAAGGCTTACAATAATCCAGAAAACCTTCATTCAAGAAATCAACTAAATCTTATGAAGAAATTGAAGGTATCCTACTGTAAAAGAATATAAACTATCAATTTGTAGGTGACATGATCTTATAAAATCCTAAAGAATCAACAACAACAAAATCTATTAAAGCTAATAACCAAGTACAGCAAGGTTACAGATACACAACCAATATTCAAAAAGCAGTTATATTTGTATACACTAGCAATGAACAATTCAAAAATGAAATTAAGGAAACAATCCCATTTACAATAGTATTGAAAAGAAAACCAGAAAAGAAAAAAAAAAAGCATAAAGCTTGAACTTGGAAAACAATACTTTCTTGGACAAAATTAAAGATCTAAATAATGGAAAGACATCCTGTGTTCATGGATAGAAAGACCTAATGTTAACGTGGCAGTGCTCCCCAAGTTCATTTACAGATTCAATGTGATTCCTATCTAAATTTCAACTGCCTTTTTCGAGAAATAGACAAACTGATCCACAAATTCATAGGGAATTACAAAATACCCTAAGTAGCCAACACAATCTTGAAAAAGAAGAACAAGCCTGGAGGGTGCTACTTGCAGATTTCAAAATCTACATAACCCTACAAAAAAAAAAAAAAGGTACAGTAATCAAGACAGTGTGGTGCTAGCATAGGAATAGACATATGGACATAACGATCAATGGACTAGAATTGAAATTCCAGAAATAAACTGAACAATTCTAGGGGTAGTGAAAACCCAAATGAGAAAGATAAAACAATAAAGTTTCTATAAGATTGCACAAAAAAAGTGAATAAGTAAAGTAGTAGGAGAAGGTAGCTGTAGCAAACATATCCAGCAAAGGGCTCATATCCAGGACATATAAAGAAAATCTTACAATCAGACACAGACCAGGAACCCAATTTAAAAATTGAGAAAATAGGGATGTCTGTGTGGCTAAGTCGGTTAAGTGACCAACGTTTGATTTTGGTTCAGGTCATGATCTCACAGGCATGAGACTGAGCCCCACATCAGGTTCTGTGTTGAGTATGAAGCTTGCTTGGGATTCTCTCTCTCTCTCTCTCTCTCTCTCTCTCTGCCTATCCCCTGCTCATGTGCTCTTCTAAATAAATAAATAAATAAATAAATAAATATTAAACAAACATTCAAAACAAAATTGATCAAATAATGTAAACAGGCATTCAGAAAAGGAGATATCCAAAGGGCCCACAAACATCTAAAAAGGCACACAATCGAAGACTTAATCATCAGAGAAATGCAAATTGAAACCACAATGAGATACTGCTACACATAGTCCAGAAAGTAATCTAAGCAAAGGATATTTTGCTAAGGAATGCTTATATATTGCTAGTGGTGATATAAATTTTCAACTGTTTGGACAAACATTAGACAATTTCACTAAAGCTAAAGCTAAGCATACCTGTGGCCCTTCAATTCCAGTCTTAGATGCATACCCGACAAAGACGCCTACATATATTTGCCAAAAGATATGCTCATGGCACCATTATTCAAGATCGTCTAAAACTGAAGGGAACTCAAATGTCCACCAAGGGAGAATGGATGAATGAATAAGTAGACTGCAGGAAACAATTTATACAATGGACAGGGCACCTGACTGGCTCAATTGATTGAGCATCAGACTCCCAATCTCTGCTCAGGTCATGAGCCTAGGGTCATGGGATCTAGCCCTGCATCAGGCCCCACGCTGAGAGTGGCACCTGCTTGAGATTCTCTCTCTCTCTCTCTCTCTCTCTCCCTGTGCCCTTCTCCCCGATACATGCTGTCTCTCTCTCTCCCTGTGCCCTTCTCCCCCATACACGCTCCCTCTCCCTCTCTCTAAAAAAAAAAAAAAAGAAAGAAAGAAAGAAAAAAAGTTATACAATGGAGTTCTATATAACAATGGAAAAGAAAGGATTGCCACTGTCACAGCACAGAGGACTCTCACAGAATATTAAGCAAAGGAAGCCAAGCTCGAGAGACTTCATACTGTATGGCTCCAGTTATCCAGAGCATAATAAAACAAGCAAAATAAGTCTGTTGTGAGGCAAGCTAGGACTGATGGTAACCTCTGGAGGAGGTAATGCTTGGGAGGAGACACGAAGGGAGCATCCTGGGTGCTGGTAAGGCTCAACATCTTTATCTAGTTGGCGTGTTGACTCAGCAATAATTTAGCACGCTGCACACACTGTTCCCTATGCCTGTTCTACTTAAACTCTAAGGGTCGCCAAGAAGGCACTGGAGAGGCCAACCAGACACCGGCAGGAGGAGTGTGAGTGGAAGGCGGTGCAGGTGAGAGTGAGGTTGAGCAGAGCCCGCGAGCGCAGTCAGAAGGCAAGACCGGGACTCGCCTCTCATCAGCTTTGCCAGGAGGGCTCACGGGCTGGTCCCGCTGAGATGGAGCAGCTGCTTCTCTGAGGATCAGACACAGACCATGTAGAAGGCCTGACTCTGTCCACATGGAAAACTTTATCTCATTTGCCTCCTTCCCACGGTTCTGAACCATATCCAACTCCTTTCTTTCTGATAGCACAAAAGGAAAGAATGTACACGGAATTGACTAAAAAGTGTCTCTGAAGATGACGGGGGGGGGGGGGGGGCATGGAGCGGATATGAGGCAGCTTTCAGAAGGCAAGTGAGCAACACCGAAAGTCCAGCCCATGACTCCGCCGCTGCCCGGCATGGTCACAACCTCTTCAACAGTCACCTCTAAGGAGCACAGCTGAGGGTGCGCCAAGTGTCAGGCAGTGCTCGCCACAGTTTAGGTGTGTGATTAACTTGTTCAATCTCCCCCAATAAGCCTATGAAGCATGCTTTACCATCATTGTCCCTGATTTAGAGATGAGAATGTTGGGGTACAGAAATGGAGGCACCTTGCCAATTTCCACCGCTAATTACTAGCAGAGCTGGGATTCAATACATATGCTTCACTTCGACACTATACCACCTCCTGATAACACAAGTCCAAGATACCTCTGGGTTCATTTCTGGAGGACTGTTCCTCAGGGCTTCAAATCCAGTGCACGTAAGCCACGTGCAGAGGAGAAAATGTGTGTTCCAGAGAAAGACGCTGCAGTTCTGTGTCCAATTCCTCCTAGAGATATCACATGGCTAATAAAACAACGAACAGCAAGCTTTTTTATGGAACTGACCACAAACACAAAATTTCACTAACTATAAATGATGTTCATTTCAAGAGGCTCATGTTGGCTTTGGAAAATTGTATTCAATCCCAGCCACAAGTCCTGCTTTTTGTTCTATAAAACAGAATTACCACCAGCCTTAGAAAAAAGATAAAAAGTTCTCCTCTTTCCGGAAGAACTTCTCCAGCCAGACCATTGTCAGCAGGTGCTGGTGTTTCTCGCCACCATCAAGGTAGTGCCTGTGGGACGGTGGCTCCCTGGTCAGTGATGCCACCACCACTCGAAGCAGTTTGCATCTGCCTCCAGAAGCAGTCCATCCGTGTCCTGGTAGAACTGTCCCCCTAGCTGGTACTTTGGGAAGCCCTCCTCCATCCTCCCTCTCTGGAGCATTCCAGAAGCAGGCTGATGGATGGGGGCTCACATGAATATTCCTTGCTTCTTCTAAGGGCTGGAATGTGGGAACACAGATGTAAACTGGCCCAAGGATCCCACCCTAAATCACTAGACCCTGAACTGCTCCAAACTAGGATGCTCTGCATTCAGGGGTAGCTGTTTCTTTTCCAAAAGGGACCTTGTCTTTATCATTTATGGGGATCTCTAAGATACCAGCTTTCAATAGTGGTAAAGAAGTGAATGCACAGTTTGGAATATGTTTGAGATCAGTTGCGTTGCGGTTAATAATCCTATTATTTTCCAGTGCACCGTCTATTGATGCCACTCCCAAGTCACCCACGGTCACCCGTAATTTGCAGCTGATGGAACCAACTCCATCAAAAAGCATGGCCACAAGAAAGGCCGCTTTTTAAGCTAACGCTAGAAGTCCTCGCTTGCGCCAGGACAAGGAAATAAACAGGGATAATATGGTTGCTGGCGCTGGTGATGCTGTGCCTGAAGTGCGGGACACTGTTGCCTCAGTGATCGCCCTCCCAGGGAAGGGACGGTGGGTCTCCATTGTCGGTACACATCTGTAGTCCTCTCTAGACCGCGTCTACAAAATTTCGTGTCTCAGCCACCACAATACACAGTTCTGTGTAAGTGAAAAATGTCCAAAACAATGCCAGGCTGAAAGCAGCTGTTCTGCTCGCTCATCCTGATGCACATTTACTGCTACAGAGTTTCTGCTCAGAATCTACTTAGAGCCTGATACCTGCCTCCCACACCGGGAACACTCTAGCCGCCCTGAGTCCTGAACCATGCAAAGGAAGGCAAATCACATTCTCATCTCTGCAAGTTCCTGCCCACGTCCCCTGCTCTGGTGTTGGAGACCCAGACATGCATCAAGTTCTTGGGGCAACTGTGGAAACAAAACCCCAAGAGTTAAGTATCTACTTGGGCTGGCTGCCCTCAGACGGTGTCATTGATGGCCCTGCCTGAACAGCGGGAAAGTGGTGGGTGGAGGGCTTGGTGCACGCTGACCAGCAGCTCGGGGAGCAGAGAAACTGCCTGAGCCTAGTCTCAGCTTCACTGCTCACAGCTGGGTGACCTCCAAGGGGTTGCTCAGCCTCTTGCAACCTCACCTTTCTCACCTGTAAACCTGGCTAGTTAGATCTATTGACTGGACTGTTGAGTGATTTAAATAAATTAGCCTAATGAGCCTAGCTCGGTGACTAGCACAGAGCCCATTCTTCCATGTTGTGAGGATAGAACCAGAACCCACCCAGGATGCTCCCATTAACAGCCCTGCACCAGCTCGCCCCTTACCCACTCCCACCTGTACATCCACAGTCTCCAAACAGGGAAACCACAGTTCCGGTATTTATTTTTGTTCAAAAATGATGTTTCAGTGATTCTTTGCCAATAAAGGCGCAGCTAATTCTTAAGCTTCACATTAAGAAAATAAGGCCCAGAACATGGGCAGATGTACTCTGCTGACCTTCAGAAACAGCCTCAGACCACTCTGCTTTATTTCGGGAGAGCCCAGTGTCCAGGGATGCTACTTCATGGCATCTGCTGTCTCTTCCTAAGCAGACACTGGCTGTCAACCATGGACCTTCCATTTGTCATTGGATGGCTCTCTGAACTGCCATCACTCTTTTGATTCTGTTTTGCCCCAACTTTTGGTGAGCAAAATTTCCATTTTTTTTTTTTAGAAAGGAAAGAGAAATCAGTCAACCTAAAAGAAGTTTTGAGTTTTCCCCCCAAATGTGATCAACATATGCTACAAAACATATAAGATCGCTAGAGCTTTCTACCAAAACAGAGAAAAGAAAATCTCAGGATGCAACTTGCATGATTCATAAGTTTTTCAAGCCCCTCATCCACCTACAGTCTTTAGTTGGTGAAGAGTTTCACAAATTTTATGAAAGATGAAATTTCTTTTTTAAGCAAAAGACACCTGAGCTTTTCTCCTCTTTTCTATTAATGCTTATCTACAATGCTATGGATAAATCACTCCTCCAAGAATCTTGCTCTGGGATCTTATTATTAGTTTTTAAAAATTTTTAATGTTTATTTTTGAGAGAGACAGAGCATGAGCAAGGAAGGGGCAGAGAGAGAGGGAGACACAGAATCTGAAGCAGGCTCCAGGCTCTGAGCTGTCAGCACAGATCCCGATGTGGGGCTCGAACCTATGAATCATGAGATTATGACCTGAGTTGAAGTCAGATGCTTAACCAACTGAGCCACCCAGGCACCCCTATTTTATTAGTTTTTTAAGCTGCTACCAACCACCATAGTGTGTGCTTCTGGGGTTACCATTCCACTAGCGATGGGTTCAGGCTTTCCCAGTGCAGAGACATTAGGGTCTGCCACTTCCAGGAAGCACTCAGATTTCTGCATGGTGTAGGCCAGCCCTGACCAAACCTTCACAGAGAGCTTACAAGTGCAACCATTTCTGGCTGGGTTCACGTTTATTGTTGGCAAGCAGGTGGGTAATGTCAGGGGATGGGGCAGGGGGGTTCCCGTGCTGGGAAAACATGAGATAGGGTAGTAAGCCACTCGAAAGGCAAAATTGGGGAGGACAACGTCTTACTTTTGCAGCCATCTGCATATTCAGTCTACCTTCTAGTCGAGGTGACACAATCTTGGCATCTACTAAAAAGGAAGGAAATGCACGTGTGTCTCCTGGTTGAGGGAGCTGAGTGGGGCTCCAGGCGTAGCATGAGGGGCGGCAAGCACCTGCTCCTTGCTGGCCACCCGGGTCTCCACAGAAGTGGACAACGCACGCAAGTGATTTGCCCTTTGCTTTCTGAGTAAGGGTTAATAAAAGTAATGCCTGAAGACATCTTTGCCAAATCCGCAAAACACAATCTCAGCCCTGAGACCAAATGGTTTCAATTCCCCGCTCCTTCTCCTCCCTGCTGCCTTCAAGATAATTCTGGCAGACAAGCCATGCAGAGAGCAGGTTAGCAATCTTTAGTGCTCAGTCCTCCCACAGCCAACAGACAAACCTGCTCTGTTTTTCTCGGGATAACCTTGCCATGGTTCTTACTCCTATTCTGTGTCACCTTCTTTGAGTGTTTCTTTATTTTATCATCAGTCACAGGGCAAAGGTCTAAATGGTTTCTTCTTGAAGGGCCGTCATCATGGCTCCCAGTTACTATGGGACCATCCTTTATTCCTGGGCAGACAATGACCAGGATGCCTATGGCCAGCCCTGAGCCAGGCAGAGGAGGAGGTGTGTCTCTTATCCTAAAGATTGGGGGGTTCTCTCTCGCCCCTTGTTTTTCTATGTCTTTCCATATGTCTTATATCATATCAACCCTGCCCTCCCCGTTGAGGCATCCCTACATCAGTGTTCAGCTGTTATGAAGCCAATTCCCCTTTAACTCTTCCTTAGCTTGTTTTCTCTCATTTGGTGGACTCAGGCACAACTGGATTCCAACCTAACCCGCTCATGACCAGCTGCGAGACTCTAGAAAAGTTGCTCAGCCTCTGAGCCTCACTTTCTTCATCTGGCAAACAAGGATAATAATGGTGTTGCTTCCTCGAGTTGTTGTCAAGGAGAAACGAGACTGAGTGTGAAAAGTGCCAACACACTCCTGGCATGTAGTAGATGCTCAGTAAACAACATCACTGGTGGGGAAGGGGGAAGATCATCCACCTCATGGAGGTGAGAACTGGAAAACAATGGAATAAATGCCATCTGGCTGGATCCTCTCCATTTCCGATGAGGAACCAAACCCAGAAATTGGAGATTTGTTTTCCAAGGGTACTGGGCATGCCTAGTTGTGGCGGGAGCTGGGACCTGCACTTCCTTACAGCCTTGCCCTCTGGTTGGCCAAACTATGCAAAGGTTCCTTTGCCAAAGACCTCAACAGTGACATTGCCGGGTGAGGAGGAAGTAAGAGAAACCCTGGTGCGACCCGACACACGTCATGTCCAAGAGATACTTCTGATCACAACTACAATTCAACTTCCTAAGAATGACATGTGTCAAAGTATTTTCAGAGCTCATTTCTCTTACTGGGAAACAGAGAGTGTTATAAAGACAATTATAATAACTTAAGGAAGGCCATCAAGGTCAAGCCCATGGGCTATAGAGACTAAAGTATGTCACTCATAGTCCTGGATGTGAGGTGTTTACAGAAGGACCTGGCCTCTCAGAACCAAACGCTTACAGAGGTGGCCCCTAAAGTGTCCTATTTCTCTGATCGCCAGGGAGGTCTGTCTTAGTGCTGGCGATCATCATTCTTAGTAATCTCCAAACTATTCAGATTTTTTATCTTCTCTCAAGACAACAAATTCCAAATGTTGACCAAGTTCTTTGTCTCAACTTTACCTTTTTAGACAGTTCACCTGGGGTAGAGATGCATCAACAAGGTGGCATTCGTGCTGTACGTACACTTCGCCCTCACCGCCACCACCCTGAATCCTGCCATTTCTTGAGCTCCTGCAGTCCCAGGCGATACATAAAGCCCACACCAGCCTTAACCCTCAGATTTGGATAACAGCCCACAAAGGTAAGTCCTATCACCATCTTCACTGTACCAATGAAGACTGCCGGGTTCTGAAAGGGCAGAGCCTTGTCCAGCATGCGAGTAGAGTAGGGACTCTCAGCCCCATCCCCCATCTCCAGGGAGGGACTAGAGATTGAGTTCAGTCCCCACACTGGTGATTTAATCAAATGTCCCTACGGGGTGACATTTCAGACCAAACCTGAAGCAACAAGGTTCAGGGCATTTCCTGGATGGTGAACCTCTCGATGTACTGCGAAGGCGATGCACCCTGATTCCACTAACACAGAAACTTCTGCACCTCCCCAGCCCCCAGCCCCTGTTGCCCTGTGCATCTCTTCATCTGCCTAATCAGTGGTATCCTTTATACTAAAATGGTGATTGTAAGTGTAGCACTTTGCTGAGCAATGCCATGTGAGTCATTCTAGCAGGTTATGGGACCTGAGGGAGGGACCGTGGGAACTCCCAGATTGTAGCCAAGTTGGACAGAACTGTGAGTGGCCTAGCAAGCTGGGACTTGTGGCTGGTGTCTGAAATGGTGGGCAGTCCCGTGGAACTGAGCCTACGAACTTGTAAGGTCTGCGCTAATTCTGGGTAATGTCAGATTGAACTGTAGGACACTCAGAAGGTGTCAGAGAATTTATGTTAGAATGGACCTGCTCTCCACCCTTCCCAGACCCTGGATGAGGTATGCCAATCCTGTGCCTTAGCCTCTACTTCAACAGTTTCCCTGATCATACACTTGTCTTCCAGTGTAATAGTAACAACCACACACCTTCTCCAGCTCAGATACTTCCTGGTTGTGTTAAACACGGTGCCAGATGGGTAAAAGAAGGGTGTCAACTGGGCAATGTTAGTACTGAGGGGCAGATAACGTAACACAGCCTTGAAAGATTCATCATCAATAATGTGATGGACAGAGGTGGCTCAGTCAGTTAAGCATCCAACTTCAGACCAGGTCATGATCTCACGGTTCATGAGTTCAAGCCGTGGATCAGGCTATGTGCTGACAGCTCAGAGCCTGGAGCCTGCTTCAGATTCTTCCTCTCTCTCTGCCCCTCTCCCGCTCATGCTCTGTCTCTCTGTCTCTACAAAATAAATAAATGTTTTAAAAAAATTTTAATAGATTAAAAAAAATAACTTGATGGGCAGAACACATGGGAGCCTCTATTCAGCAGTATGTGCACTGACCATCACTGCTAGCATCATTGTTTCACAGATGTTTAATGGATTATCTTCAAGATCAGCACACGTTGGTAATGAATCAGAGACACAGGAAGCCTGCTCCCATTTTGAAAGTTTAGTTCGCTCTGGATGCTTCCCTTCCGCTCTCACTGATGTTACCCACACACTGATGATGGGGTTGGTGGGCCCCTTAAATCCAGTTTCCCTTTCTTTCATAAAACTAGAGGCCAGTGATGGGGGATTTGTGTTCTTTCCACAAATCTGTCAGGAAAATGCACAGCTTTACTTAAGACCTTGTTTTTATTTCTTTTGAAACCCAGCATGAGATTCCCTATCTCATTTTCCTAACTCAACACATAAAATTCCCCACGTCCCTAATGTTCCCTCCATCGTCCTGACAAACTGAACTGAAGTTTCCTCCAACAAAAATACTGCACTGCAAGTTTACATTTCCAAATGACTTTCATATACATAGCCCTCTTCATTTTCTTTCCAGAGCAGGAAGGCTATTGTACTCTCCCTTTTTAAATATGAGAACAATGAAGTCTCAAAAGTGATAGACAACATGTATAAAACACTTATCCTGCATGGGCTGCAGCTATTTCCATCTATTTTCCCATTTGGTCCTTTCAACATCCTAGAAAACCAGTGCTACTAGTGACCCACTTTACAGGTAAGGAAACTGAGGTTCAAAGGAGCCAAAGAGATTACCTGGGACCATACAGCGAGTGAGGAGCTAAGTCAGGCTTCTTACTCCCAAGTGCACAGAGCCATCTCCAAGGGCTTTTGGGTACCCAGCTAGGGTGTAAGCTCAAAGGACAAGCCCCACCCTGCCTTATTCCCTTGAGATAACACAACAGTCTTGGCCTGATGGTATGAGAAGACACCTACATATCTGTGTCAGTTTCTTCACTCCCCTGGCACCTTTCTGCTAATATTCTCTCTTATGAGGTTCATAGAGTCAAGGTCAAGGGAAGCATGTGCTACCTACTCCTCAGATTCCTGACCTTCTCCTTCTGCGTCTCAAATCTCCTGCCTACTTACTCCATGTTCTCTCCTGACTCTCCTGATGCAAGGATCACTCCTTCCCAGCCTTCCTCCCTGGCAGGTCCAGCTCATTCTCTGCCCCTCTACATGCAAGCCACACCACTACTATCTCTTCAACCACCATTTCCAGGTGGAGACTGCAGACTTCCCCAGGGGCCAGCCTAAGGCCTTCAATTCATCATGTTGGACAAATTTTCTGGATGCATAGAAAGAACCTGATAAATATTTGAGTCACAAACCCATAAGCAGGAGTAACCAATGGTTTAAATGAGTAAGGCATCAAAACCACTAAGAACAGCTGAGTAAGAACTGTCACTATTCCAAGCAGGGTGTTAAGCATTGAACATGCTTTTACCCATTCAATACTCACCAAAATGCTAGGCTAGATGCCATGATTACTCCGATTCTGCAGTTGAGAGAAGCAAGTTTTAGGGAGGTCCAGCAGCTTTCCTGAGAGGATGTAACTCATAAGCAGCAGAGCTATGACCCCAGATGAGGGCCTGTCTCCAAACTTTGGCTCCTCTCCCCAGTAACTCTCTGCGTGCCATTGCTCAGTGGCTCTGCCCTGCCAGTCCTCAAAGTCCCCTCTGTGAAATGAAGGAATTGAAGGAGATGGTTGCCAATCCTACCTCAACTTGAAAATGGTGAGGGCCCCATTCATGATGTGCACTGTGCCAAAGAAAATCACAGAGCAGGAGACAGTGCTCATTCCGGAGGGTGGCTGAAGGAATGGAAGACAGAAGGACAAACTTCTTTCCTCAGGGATAGGCTCGCTTTGTTTCATTTATGCAAAATAGTATGTGGTTTGGGCCAGAGAAAACATCTGAGAGCAATGGATCAGCTTTGAGCCACAGACCCGAGCTGCTGGAAGGTACCTGTACTGTCCCACCTAGACCCCAACTCCAGGCCTGAACCACCAACCCTACTGCCTTCTGACTTCCTTTCTGGAGCTCCTCCAGCCCCAGGAAGCCCCTTCCTACAGTGTCTGGAGCTGCTTCTTTCCCTGACTTCCCAGGCAGCCTCTGGTTCCCAGGATCCCTGGAGAGGACTCCAGCCCTCACCCAGCACCTGCTTCTCTTTCCCTTAGGTTTTGGCACCTGGAGAAGTCACGGTCCGTGTGGCTGCCTCCTGCAGCTCCGAGAGTGATGAGGTCCCAGAAAGTCCATGGAAAGCAAAAAGTGGACCTAGGTTTGCATTTCTCTCCTGCAGAATAGAGCTCAGGGTGTCCTAGCCTGTTCAGGCTCCTATAACAGAATACCACAGACTGGGCAGTTCAAGCAACAAAAATTTATCTCTCACTGCTCGGGAGGCTGAGAGTCCAAAGCAGCAGATCTGGCATCTGTTGAGAAGATGGTCCCTGGTTTGCAGATGGCTGTCTCCTCACTATATCCTCACATGCCAGAAAGGGAATGAAATCTTGTCTCTGTGCCTCTTCTGAAAAGGACACTAACCCCATTCACAAGGACTCCACCCTCACGACCTCATCACTTTCCAAGGGCCCCACCTCCTCTTACTGGAGTTTGGGAGTTTAGGCTTTACCACATATAAAGGGGCGGGGGAGGGGGCACAAACGTTCAGTCCATAGAGAGGGGCCATTGTTCAAATGAGTTGGTGTTCAAAGCCCTGACACTCGGCTTCTGAGTCAATCCAGAATCTGTCAGAGAAGGTGAAACGGACAGGACAAACCAAGAACCTCTACGGGGCTCAGCCCTGATGAAGGCCAACTGCAGACCCTCCCGGGACTGGCCGTGAGGACAGAGAAGCCTCAGGGAACTGGGGGCTGGCAGCCACCCCGGAAGGCCACCCCTGCCACATTTCATGTCTGCATTCACGCCCTAGGAAGCCAGGACTCTGGAGGCGGTACTCAGGACAGGGATACCAAGAACCCTCACAAATACTATTCTACTCACCAGTAGGATAAATAGGAATTGGCATAGTAGGGGCATCAATGGCTTTGAACATAGCCCGAGTGACAGGCAGGGCTGGGGCCTCCAATCTCCTCCTCCCACCTCTGCTGCTCTGTCCTCCTGGGGGTCCTCAGATGATTTGCTCAAGAGTCCTATGAAGACTTAGTGAAGGAATCCAGCTACAGCGCTGCTCAGAGCTGCTCTCATCCTCACGGTTACCACAGCTCAGAGGACGAAGAACCAAGAACAAGAGGACAGCTATGATTTATAACTCCACAAGAGCACGTGTGTGTGGGTAACGAGCCCTGAGCCTGCGCACACTGAACTCACTCCGAACGCTGTCACCTTCTGTCGGTCCCCCCCAGGTGCATTCTCCCAGGTCGATGCTTTTGTAAAAGCCAGACGCACAGCAGGAGGGACTAGATGGGGCACAACCATCACTCCCCTGGGCCCGATTTGCCAGGCAGGACATAATCCATCTTGTTCTTTCCATCAACGTCCTCAGGACTGGACACGGGATCTTCACTAACGAACGATGGCCAAACAGTACCTGGACCCTCCAAGGTACTTGCTGCCTTCAAGGCCATGTCTTCCATTCTTGTAGATTTCCTCAGGCAGTATTTCTCTGCTTCCTGGAAGTGGGATTGAACCAGGAAAATATTTACCTTTGGAGATGATTTGTCTAGAGGTCTGAATTTTCCACTCTACTTTTTAAGCAAGAACCTGCTCTGGCCAAGTCTTCCTCTTTAAAGGCATCTGCCCAAATTTGTGTCCCAAAAAGCTTGGTTCTTGGAAGAGCATGAGGAAAAATAGGGTGAAAATTCTGGAAAAGACAGGCCAGGGGTTGACAAGCCCATCAATTGTCTGGAGAAAAAGCAGTTTGAGGTTGCCTCCTTCCCTCCCTCCCTCCCTCCCTTGCTTCAGCTGCAGAATCTCTTCACTCATCTGCTTCATTCTCTGGGCTTTGTGTTTTGAGTAAGAGTATTAAACACACACATACACACATACAAATGGTGAAATGCCCACACCCAACCTATTTTTCTCATTTTACAGGTAGTGAACAGGTTGATTAGCATGGGTGGTGGTTAAAATACAAGGCCCGTCTGGGGTGCCTGGGTGGTTCGAATTATTGAGCGATTGAGTGTCAGACTCTTGGTTTGGCTCAGGTCATGATCTCATGGTTCCTGGGACTGAGCACAGTATCAGTCTCTGGGCTGAGAGCACTTAGGATTAGGATTCTCTCTCCCTCCCTCCTCTCTCCCTCTTCTCTGTCTCTCTCTCCCTCCTTTGCTCGGTATTCTCTCTCTCTCTCTCTCTCTCCCACTCTCTTTCTAAACAAATAAAATAAAAAATAAAATATAATAGAATATAAAATAAAACAAAACAAAACAAAACAAAATGCCCTCCAGCCCCCGCCCACAGCCAGTGATTTGAACACAAATTGCTTTCTGACCCTGGGGAAAGGGCCTTGAACATCCAGCCTACCGGAACCATCTCAGACCTGGGCTCCCCCTCAATAGATTCTTAAAGGTTTGCTGGTAGGGAAAATAGATCTTCACCAACCAAATCCTCTTTAGACAAAGATACTCTGACGTGCTCTCTGTACCTTCACTTGGAGACAAGAAACCCTTCTGGATAGAACAAAGAAAGCCAACCAGATACCTGGAGGCCAGATGCTATTCCCAAATGTGCTCAGTTGACCAGCATAGTCCTGTATTTTTTTTAAATGTATAAGCGGTCAACATTTTAAAATCAGGCATTTTTGCATTTTAAAAATTCTGATTCCAGCTTTGGAGTTGGGGGTCAGAAAAGCTGGAAACAGTAGGCTCTCATTTTCCTGCAGCAAAGCCTAGCTGAAGTTGAGTGGCTTTGTTCCGCTGAGATGGGGCTTGAGCTCCATGTCCCCTATAGCACCTGGCCCCCCTGCGTGACAGCCCCCAGAGTGCCCACTGCCACTGCCACCTGTCTGTAGGCATGTGAGCTCACAGCCCCCAGAAGTAGACTTTGGAGTCTGCTTCTCTCCATTATATATCCCTCTCCTGCCTCAACTTCCCCATCCTCACCCCCATATCCATCTAGTTGCTCCTCAGAGCAGAAAAAGAAAGAAAACATCAGCCAGCATCCGGAATTTCAGGAACGCCAACCCTGTTTCCATGTCTGACACAGCAGTGCAAGGAATAATTGTTGGCTAACAATGAAGGATTTGTCATCAGCACTGGGCCTGTTTGGAAGCCTCGGACCCATTTCTGTGCTGGAGGTGAACAAAGCATGGTATGTTTCATGTCTAATGACAGTACATATTTTCCCCCAGAGAGTACAATTTCAAGGGACCCAATTATCCAATAAGGCCCTCCCAACACTTATCATCCAAAAGAGAGAAGACTCATGCCATTTGACCCCGAAGGTAAGATGTATCGGAAGAGAGTGCCGAGGCAGCAAACCTCCCAGAGAAGCCTGCCTGGACCTGGCATTGGAGTAGAGCGACTGGGCGGCGGGCTGCAGATTGGGAGAGAATGCTCGTCATCACGTGGAGTCTGCAGGAAAACGTCACAGCCTCCCCAGCTGTTCTTCCTGAACTTAGACTAATCTAACCTCATCCAGAATATACCTTGGAAACAAAAAACAAGGTTTGACCTTGCTGCCTTCCAGTTTCCTTCTCCCTTTCACTTCCTTCCAGCTGCTTTCTACGATGCCAGCGAGGACTGCGGAGCCCTGCCCTCTCCCCACACCAGCCAGGGCGACTCTGCTCTCTAATGATAGACAAATCTACCAGGTTCCATGATTTAAAATAGTTCTTAAGATCTAGAACTCCTCAGGGGGCATTTTGTGAGGATCCTCAATGAGAAAAGCAGATAAGGAGGATGCCTATGATGGAAGCACGAGGGGAAGAGGAAGATCCGGGGCCCCATGTGCTTAGTGAGCTGCATACCCCCACTTCCACCCCACCCCTCGGGGGTTCATCAGGGTCTGAGGGCTTCGCTGGTTTAATTTGGAAACCTTTGCTATGAAGTCTTATCCACATGTGGGGTGAGGGTGGTGACAGTGTTGCTAGTGGTGGCGGTGTTACCATTCATGGCCACGGTGATGGAGGTGATCGTTGTGGTAGTGACGGCAATAGAGGCGGTAATGATAAATAGTGGTTAATTCTAGTGGAGGCGGTGGAGGTGGTGATGGTAATGGTGGCCAGAATGGGGGTGATAGTGACGATGGCAGAGGTGGAGATGATGGTGGAGATGATGATGGTGATAATGGCAGTGGTGACAGTAGCCACAGTTATAGACAAGGTTATTGAATCAAAGGCTTATTGAAATGGTATTAATTTCAGGCACTATGATAGGGAAAATAAGAAGGTAAACTCCTTTTTGAAAAGTATCCTCTTCCAATTCTTTTGTATTTCTCAATGGTGTACATGTAGACAAAGGCACACACAGCAGATACTCAATAAATGTTACTTAACTTGAGATTTTCATGTCTTCAAGGATACAACTGACCCAGAAAATTCTGTTTGGCTATCCCTAAGCCCCCAAAGGCACATATTAGAAAAAGAGAATAATTGGATAAAGGTATTTCAGTATGAAAGAAAGGAGAGGAGTAGGGCATGCAGAAACCCCTTACAATTAAATACCAGCTCTGTCCGGGAAGAAAAAGGAAATAAGAAAGCTATTGTGTGTTGAGTCCTCACCGGCTCTTAGCAACCTTGCAAGGCATCTGCACAAAGAATGAGGCCCCCACACCAAGGTTTCTGGAGCTGTTGACGCCACAGCCCACAGGCCCGAGACGGACTCCAGCCAATCTGGCTCTCCACTATGCAGTTCTGAAACAAAGGTTTGAAATTGGCCAGAGGAATCCACGAATTCCATTTAATGGCCCTTTCTGAGCCATATTAGGCACAGAGGATAGTGTCGGTTGTGGTCTTGCCGTGCATGAATATGCCTGGCAAGGCTTGTTTTCCCTCAGTGTTTAGAAAATTCAGAGCCCAGTTTGACTTCTGCCTTACATTTTCGCTCTGAATGGATCGTGGCTAAGATGCCCAGTGTGCAATTCGGTAAGCTGCCCAGGGAACCTGGTGCTGCACAATACAGGACCGGACTCGTCGAAAGGGCCGTGCCGGAGGAGTCCCCTGAGCCTGTTTTTGGTGCGGCCAAAATCCAAATAAACATCTTGATTCTTCCCCTACATCACCTCCAACCACCCAGTCACATATGTGCGCATTCTGGCTGAGTACCCCTACCTTTGAGGGTCCCAGTCTCCTCTGCTATTTATTTGACTTTTATGACTATTTTATACACAAAAGAAAATGTGCACTATTTGATTTTCTGTTTACTTTGGGTTGATTTGTCATGTGATAAAGGCGATACATACTTATCTCAGAATATATTAAAAATTGTTTTTAAAAAAGGTTTTAAATCAGGCCTGGACTAACCATCAGTAGACAAGCAAGTGAGCTTTTAGTGTTTCAGCTACTGCGGGAATGTGTGAGCAGACATGGGGCGGGGAGGGGGGGTGGCGGGGGGGAGGAAGGGAATCGGGGGTTTTTAACAGAATCAATTTTGTATCTTTTGCTTAATCTCAAATTAAGTCACAAGCATTTTCTCAAACCATCCAATATAAAATTGCAGTCTTTCCTATATTCTTTTTTTTTAAATTTTAATCTTTCTTATATTCTTTTCACAACTTTTTATCAGGCACCTCCTAGGTGTCGGGCATAGGCTGGGGTCACAGGGACAAACAGGCAGTAGGTCCTAACCTTACGGTAAGGGTGAAGGTGGGATGTCAGACTCTCACAACAAACAGTAATGTCAGGGAAGTGAGAACACAGAGAGTTGAATGCTAAGGGCTTTCACACACTCAGGCAGATTCTGACCCATGTCATGGACTCACAGCCCTAACAGTCCAACCAGCAAGATGGTGCTTGCCACTGTATCGTGTGTCCCAGCTTGAGGCAGCATTGGGATGTTCCTCTTGAGGACATCGTTTCCTACAATACCATTAATTTTTGATGACACTTTTTTTTTTAGAATTTATTTTTGAAAGAGAGAAAGAGAGAGAATGAGCAGGGGAGGGGCAGAGAAAGAGGGAGACACAGAATCTGAAATAGGCTCCAGGCTCTGAGCTGTCAGCACAGAGCCCAATGCTGGTTTGAACTCATGAACGGCAGGATCATGACTTGAGCCAAAGTCAGACGCTTAACAGAACCAACTACCCACGCGCCCCAATTATTGAAGATATTTAAAAGCAACATACATTTAGCCATTAGACGACGATCAGGCCTTTGCTATTTGCCTCACAAGCAGGTACCAAACAAGAGTCTGATACCAGGGCACACAGGCTGGGTGTCATCCCAGCCCTCCGAAGCCTATAACTGGAGGTCCCCCTGGGTGCTCAGCCCTCCTCACACTGTCCCCACGGAACCTGCAATACGGCAATAGCAGCACCTGTTGGGCAATCCTGTCCATTTCTGTCAAGCACTTAGACCAGTGCTTGCCTCCCAGAGACTCCAGCTATTATTATGGGTGTGTTTCCCAGGTCCCTGTGCAGCCCCTCTTTCTGTCCTCGGGAGCTACCCTGAATGTCCTTTTTTAAACAAGGTTCCTTCCCTGAGAGTCTGGGGTGCTTTCCACATAGCCTTAGCTTAAAGCTCACCTCTGTAGGAAAGGCCCCAGGGCCACTTCACTCCCTGAGTTTCAACAGCACAAACATCCTAACAGAGATGACAAATGAGGGGTGCATGGGTGGCTCAATCGGGTGAGTGCCTGACGTCAGTTCAGGTCATAATCTCACTTGTGTGACTCGAGCCCCACATCGGCTTCTGCACTGACAGCTCAGAGCCTGGAGCCTGCTTCAGATTCTGTGTCTCTCTCTCTGCCCCTCCCCTGCTCACACTCTGTCTCTCTCTCTCTCTCAAAAATAAGTAAACATTAAAATAAAATGGACAGAGGTGACAAATGCACTCAGGAGACTTCCAAGACAGAAAAAGGTAGAGAATTATCACTCTAATGAGACAGAGAGGAAAGTGGGAAACAATGACTTAAGGAAGCCCCAAATAAAATGGGAAAGAATGCAAATCCTGGGTAAGATTATATGAGATTTTTACCTTTTTCTTGGTGCTTCACTGATTTTCCTATTTTGAAAGGTGGATATATTCCACCAAGATCAAGTGGGATTCATTCCTGAGCTACAGGGCTGGTTCAACATTCGCAAATCAATCAATGTGATACACCACATCAACAAAAGAAAAGATAAAAACCATATGATCTTGTCGATAGATGCAGAAAAAGCATTTGACAAAATACAGCATCCCTTCTTAATAAAGACTCTCGAGAAAGTCGGTATAGAAGGAACCTACTTAAACATCATCAAAGCCATCTATGAGAAGCCTTCAGCTAACATCATCCTCAACGGGGAAAAACTGAGAGCTTTCCCCCTGAGATCAGGAACACGACAGGGATGTCCACTCTCACCACTGCTGTTTAACATAGTGCTGGAAGTCCTAGCATCAGCCATCAGACAACAAAAGGAAATCAAAGGCATCAGAATTGGCAAAGAGGAAGTCAAACTTTCACT